>NC_140515.1:49286837-50638087 GCF_964339955.1 Pipistrellus hanaki
TCAATAAAATATATTTTAAAAAATAAATAAATAAAGGGTCCTAAGTTTGAATCCAGTCAAGGGCGCATGCCTGGGTTTCTGGCCCTATCCCCAGTAGGGGGTGTGCAGGAGGGAGCCAATCAACAATTCTCTCTCATCATTGATGTTTCTCTCTCTCTTTCCCTCTCCCTTCCTCTCTGAAATCAATAAAAAAAAAAACACACACCTTTTTTTAAAGAGAGAGACACGGTAACATGGCATACTGTTTTACAGCAAACTCTTTTTTTTTTTATAAAGTAGAAATAGTACACCCTAAGATAACACTAAAAAGTATAGTACAGTAAATACATTCACCAGTAATGTGGCCACTTGCTATCATTACCAAGCATTAGGTACCATGCATAATTGTATGTGCTACACTTCCAACTGGCAGCACCAGAGTATTCACAC
Source organism: Pipistrellus hanaki (assembly GCF_964339955.1). Lineage (NCBI taxonomy): Eukaryota > Metazoa > Chordata > Mammalia > Chiroptera > Vespertilionidae > Pipistrellus > Pipistrellus hanaki. The sequence continues at coordinate 49,287,267 of NC_140515.1, forward strand.
CAGCATAACCACCATCACAGGAGGAATGTGTTGTGCTTCCATGTTGCAATGGCTGTGACGGCAGTGGGTGACAGAAACTGCACAGTTCCGTCATATCTTATGCAACCGCTAGCATACAGCAGTGTCGGGAGCCAAAAAAGAATTAGTGACTACATCTTAAAAGACACCTCCATCTTAGACACTGAGTTTCTGACTTACCAGAACTCATGTGACAAGCTGCGGTGTGGCAGTTAACTAGAAACAATCTAAATGCCTAGCAGCATATCTGGCCATTGAGCAAGGCACACCTGTTGTGATAACTCGCCCTGCTGTATCCTCCCCTGCAGACACATCCTGCTGATACACAACCCTCCCCGCCCTGGAATGTCTCCGCGGCAACTTCCCCCTACAACCTGTGTACATATATTGCGGCTGCAACAAATAAAATTTGAGGCTTGATCAGAACCCTGTCTTGCTTCCATTTCTCTGCGTCTCCTGTCCCCCCTCATTCCCTTCCAGGTGTCTCCTCGCTCCCACGTCGCTGTCCCGCTGGCCGGGGCACAGCAGATTTGTCATTGACCGAAACGTCACCATGCATGACTACACGTATCTTGTGAAAAGTACTTTTTAATAAAAATGGAGAAAGCTCAACCCCTTTGTCCTCCTGATGGAAGACTTTGTCAGGGACACGACGCAGGAGGTAAAATGACAAAAGTCCCTACTGGCCTCCCTGACTGCCTATAGCATGGAATATAAACTTAAATACGAAGCCACCCATGGCCATCACAGAGGTCTCTCTGATGACCCTGGCTGTGTCCTTCTTTTTATTTTATTATTTTATTTTATTTATTTTTTGTGTCATTTTTAAATGTTTAATATTATTATTGCTTTCAGAGAGGAAGGGAGAGAGAGATGGAAACATCGATGATGGGAGGGAATCATTGATTGGCTGCCTCGTGCACATACCCTGCTGTGCATGGAGCTCACAAACCAAGCACGTGTCCTGACTGGGAATTGAAGCATGGCCTCCTGGTTCATAGGTCGATGCTCTACCACTGAGCCGCATGGGCTGGGCTGGCTGTGTCCTCTTTCCACCATCCTAAGCTTTCAGGGTCCCCTGCCACAGATAGTCTCGGTTCCCTTGAACACAGGGTTGAAACTGCAGACAGACCCCAGTGGCCTTCGAACCAGAAAAACAAGCGGGGGTTCCCCCTAAATTATCTGTCCCAGGAATCTGCCTCTGGGTTTTTCTCACTCTCTAGTTTTTTGCAAAGTTATCGGCAATTCACATCAGCAGCGCAAAAACCAGAGTGGCCAGCCACCCCAGTTCTTCCCAATTAGTCACCTTGCAACAGCAAAGAAGAGAGATGAGGAGAGATAGCTCCTGGGGTAATTCTACAACCCCGGGCAACAGCATGAACCCTGAAAACAGGCTGGGTTTCTGGAATCTACCTCACAAGGAATATCCCCCTAAGAGCTGAGAGACGTTGTAACTACTTAAAAAAAACACACCCTTATCTTCAAATCCTAGATGGATCTCTGGCCAAACATACGTGCTCGGGCAAATTTCAATGTCACCAGCTGTGCACGGGAATGGTAATACCTTGAAGAAATGGAATCATCCATGTCAAGTGCCCCGCACGTGGTGGACGCTCAATCATTGATACTCCCCTTTGCCCTTTTAAGCTGAAACTCAAGGTATGATTTCTGCGATGACGTTCAAGATTGGGAGAGGTGATGAATTGCCTGAAGGAGGGCCAATCACGCTCACGAGAACCCCCTCCCTGAGCCCAGGACACCATTTCCCACCCTGAGCAATGGCATAGCTGCGCTGAGAAACCTCTCTCCAGGTGTGGGTGTCCAGGCCCAGGGGAGAGCCCGGGGCCCTCCCACTTACAACTGGATGGCGTTCAGCCCAGCCATCTTCATCTTCAACAGCCGGTCCTCCCAGTAGAAGCGGGGCACGCGGAAGTAGTGGATGCTGCCCGAGATGTAGCGGAAACGCTGGCCATCCTTGCGGAAGCAGTCGTGGTCGTAGTCGATCTCGAACGTCCTCCGGGAGGCATTCTACAGAGCAAGGGTGAGACCACGTGAGCGCCCGCACCTGCAGCGTCCCGGGGGTGGGCACCGTGCGAGTGGCACGTGTCTCCCTGCCTATTTAATGTGCGTGCTGCTATGTTGATGGAGTGAATGCTTGGTTTCTGGGCTACAGAACAAAGCACAGCGATGCCAGGTTGGCACTCGGGTAACAGAATCACCACGCAGGACCCACGGGCAGGACTCCACAGGGCTCACCTTCCAGAGCCCAGCACCGATCTGACAGTCAGTGGTGGCTGAGACGTAGGAATTCTATCTCTGAAGGGAAAACCCTGCTGGCGGCGACTCTTCTCTTGGTGTAGCAAAGCCCAGTATGCCGGGAATACAGCACACACACACACACACACACACACACACACACACCCCTCCCTCCCTATGGCTGTGACCTGCCAGAGCACTGGATGTACCTCAACAGTAATGTCACTGGGCTGAAAGCAACAGATTGGAAGTCCTCAAGCCTCATCCTAGGTGTTCACCTGGGTGGAACCTGGGCAGGTCCCTCTGTCCCGCCTCCTTTCATCCAGAACAGGAAGGATGTCACACTAAGTGAACTCTAAAGCAATACTTCTCACATTGTGGGCTGCGGCCCCGTTTGTGAGCCAGGAACTCGGGCTGAGTGATGATGGGCACCTTTTGCTAATAAAAGAGACTAGAAAATAGAGTGCATTGCACGTAGTAAAGACAAGTGTTATTTTATGAAACTTTTGTCGTATATGTATATACATAGAATTGCATATGTACATAGGTCTCTACGTGGTTGCAAAGTAACATGTATTTCCAGCGGTCAAACCAAGTTTTGAGAAACACTTGGCGGGGCTTCAGAAACCAGAAATGCTAGGATCTCGAAGGAGAGGCCAACAGGCAGAGGGAAATATTGCCCCCTGGTGGATGAAAAAGGCAGCAACAGGCCACAGGTGCCACCAGGACTAGGGCTACCAGAAACGTTGGTAAGATTCCTTGTGCATTTTTAGGCTTTCAAAGGTCCCAATATGAACTTTTTTTTTATTTTATTGATTTTTTACAGAGAGGAAGAGAGAGGTATAGAAAGTTAGAAACATCAATGAGAGAGAATCATCGATCAGCTGCCTCTTGCACACCCCCTACTGGGGATGTGCCCACAACCAAGGTACATGCCCCTGACCAGAATTGAACCTGGGACCCTTCAGTCCGCAGGCTGACGCTCTATCCACTGAGCCAAACCGGTTTGGGCCCACTATGAACTTTTTAAAAAAGTTTTTTTTTCATAGCAGCATCACAGTCTGGGCGGGGGGGGAGGAGAGGAGGGAGCGCGGGGGCGGGTCTTGACATCATATGTTCGAAGTCCAACAAGGGCATCGAACACTGTGACTGTAAGATAGAACACTCCAAATAGCTTGCTGTGGGACAAATGGAAAGCTTTACTGTATGTGAATTACATCTCACTAAAGCTACCTCAAAATAAGAATACATAAATAATCATAAAATAATCATTTTAATGACAATTTATTCTTCTAGTAAACCAAGGCTTTAATTTCCATTCAAAGGCAAGATACTCCTCAAGAAACTCACAAAATACAAAAATAATTTGATATACCAGGTGCCCCAATTTTTTAAAAATATTTTTTAAATTGATTTCAAAGAGAAAGGGATAGAAACATCAACAATGAGAGGGAATCATTGATTGGCTGCCTCCATTGATTGGATCGAGCCCGCAACCCAGGCATGTGCCCTTGACTGGAATCAAACCCTGGACTCTTCCGTCTGCAGGCCAACGCTCTATCCACTGAGCCAAACCGGTTTCAGCAGGTGCCCCAATTTTGAAAACATTTTCAGTGCATGAATATGGCGAAGTGTCAAATAAGGATTTCTCACAAGTTTAAGGGTGGCCTAGGAGTTGGGAATGTTCTTTGAACAAACAAGGAAGTAAGCAACTTTGGGCACAAATGGGGAAAAGGAAGGGGCTGTTTGAAGCCCGCATGTCTAGGAGAAGGGATTCCAAAAAGCCAGAGAAGAGTTGACGAGATATTATGTTGGTGGATGATAGAATGTGGCTTTCGTCCCACACAGTGGAGCCCCATCCTGTATTTAAAACCTCAAAACCCAGCCCAAATAGCTCCCTACCATCCGTTTAGAAATATCACCAAGTACCTACTGTGTGCTGAGTAAGCACAGACCACACAGATGTGACCTCAGCCTCCATGCTTCCATCCAACAAGGAAGAAACCCGAGGGGTAACCTACTGAGGCCTAGATGATAAAGATAAGACCATCACGTCGTGCACCTTAAACTTACACAATGCTACCCATCAGTTATGTTTCAATAAAGCTGGGAATAAAAGAGGATCTGAGCAGAATGTTACAGCAGTACGCAATGACATGTAACCCAGGCGTGGAGGGAAGTGGCAAGGGACCCCGAACTGTGGTTCTCAACCTTGGCCACACGTCTGAATCACCTGCAGTTTTTAAAATAGCAAAGTCAGGCCTCATGCTCCAGACATTCAGATTTTAATTGATCTTAGGAGTAGCCCAGGCACTGGTATTTCTTAAAACTGACCCAGATGATGTAATGTGCAACAGAGTTGAGGACTACTGGCCGGCCTGCCAGCCGGTGTAGCTCAATAATTGAGTGTCAACCCATGAACAAGGAGGTCACCGTTCCTGGTCAGGGCACATGTCTGGGTTGCAGGCTCCATCCCAAGTAGGGAGCATGCAAGAGGCAGTGGATCAGAGTCTCATCATTGATGTTTCTATCTCTCTCTCCTTCTCTCTTCCTCTCTGACATCAATTAAAAAAAAAAATTTTTTTTAAAGAGAGAACTATTGGCCCTATCTTGTTTGGCTCAGTGGAGAGCATCGGCCTGTGGTCTAAAGGATCCCAGGTTCGATTCCCAGTCAGAACACATGCCTGGGTTGCGTGCAATCCCCAGTGGGGGGTGTGCAAAAGGCAGCCAATCAGTGATTTTCTCTCATCATTGATGTTTCTCTCTTTCCATCTCTCTTCCTCTCTGAAATCAATAAAAATATATGTTAAGAAAAAGAGAGAAAGGAAACTACTGGCCCAAATGGAACCCTAGAATGAAGTAGAGTTGACCACAGGGAAAGGTGATGTAGGCAGAGGAAACTCCGTGTGACACTGGCAGAGAGGGCAGGCGCAGGGAAGGGAGAGGGCTGCAGACCTCAGTACAGATGGAGCATGGCAGCCACTGAAACAGAGATGGGCAGGGGCCAGATGGAATGAGCCCTGAACTCCAAGTTCAAGGGCCTGGACTTTATGGCAAGAGCTATGGAGAGCAACTTAAACAGAAGAACGGTAGGATCCAATGAGTGCTTTCAAACATTCAGGACTCTGGCCTTTTATTGAAGTGGCAAAACAGGAAGCAGAGACCTGGATCGTGGTGGTGACGGGGGGTGGGCAGTGGACAGCAGGGAGAACCACAGGACCAGGGGCTTGGTTACGTGTAGGACATGGAGCTGAATTGTGGAGGCTCCACTGCCCCAGATGGAAATATTTGAGCTTTTTTTTTTTTTTTTTTTTTTTTTTCTGAGAGAGAGAGAGAGAAACTTAAGAGACATATCAACAGGGGGGAAAGATTATATGGATATTAACAGCTATGAGTTTGTAACAGTACACGGGCGGGGGGAATTCACTGGTCATCTTTGGAGATCGCTAGATTACTCATTACTCTGAAAAATGATCTTCGCAGAATCATGTCTGTTGCGTAGAGAACCACACACATGTCCTCATATAGGCTTTTGCTTCTTTCCACCTGTCCCTTATTTTTGCACTTTTTAAAAAATATATATTTTATTAATTTTTTACAGAGAGGAAGAGAGAGGGATAGAGAGTTAGAAACATCAATGAGAGAGAAACATCGATCAGCTGCCTCTTGCACACCCCCTATTGGGGACGCACCCGCAACCAAGGTACATGCCCTTGACCAAAATCGAACCTGGGACCTTTTAGTCTGCAGACCGACGCTCTATCTACTGAGCCAAACTGGTTTTGGCAAGAAGTGTTCTGCACTCTTGAGTTACTTCTCAGAGCACCTGCACTGGAGCCCCTGTTTCATGTTATGCTTCCAGAGGAACCCAGATGAAGGTGTGGCCTAAATAGCAGATGCTCAGGATGTGAGTCTGTGCCTGGATTTCTCATAGATGCCAAACAGCAGCAAGGACCCTGCAGCTGGTGCTACGTGGGTGGTGATGTAATGCAAACACTAAGGCCCTCCCCTGTGCTGGATTTGGAGGAGGTACAGGCAGAAGGGGTGTGTGTGTGTGTGTGTGTGTGTGTGTGGCATCTGCATTAACTCTACCCCTGGAATGGGGTATGTTACTGGTCTTTGTAAGCACTGGGAGGTTGCCTGGCTTTTGTAACAGAGTTGAAAGCTTTGAAGAAACAGATTGGCTGACAGGCTCATGTAAGCCATCCGCCCAGAGCATTCTGTGCATGCCAGAGGCTTCCAACACAATGATTACCTACATCTCTTTCCAGAAAAGTAAGGCTCAGGACTTAATTGTGGAGACACTGGTAGTGCATCTGGAGGGGTCAGAACAGAAAGCTGGATAGAGGGAAGTTTGCTGACATGGTGCATTCTCCCATGACGTGTGAGATACCATCTTGGTAAAGCACCTTAACACACACACACACACACACACACACCCGTGCTGTGAGGATGGTTCTCCAGAACCTGGACCTGCAGGAAATGAGCTGGAGATGCCAGGACTGTGTTGGCATCCTGAGGAAGTTATGAGATGGCTCACAAGCCACCATCTGACTGTACTTCCCCAGGACACTCCCTTTCATGAGGAATGCCCCAGGAAGGAGGAACCTGGCATTCCTGAGAAGCCGATGAGCTAGCGTGTTGTCCTCTGTAGGAAAATACCACAAGTTGCTGTAGAAGATGCTGCCTTGGCCCTGGGATCCCTATGTTTGGGGATTAGGAGATCCTGACAATCAAAGAGGGACCACTTAACCATCAGGAGCAGGGGGGTGCCATGACAACAATGACCAGCAAGGCCAGAGTGGCAAACAGGTGTGCTGGCCAATAGCCATCATAAGCAATGGCTCATGAACCATGGCGTTCCTAGACGGTGAGATGGTTAGGTGACCTGCGAGGGAGTTACTTGATGTGTCTCACAAGAAAAAAACAAACCAAGAACTCGTGAGCCAAAGGCTGGTGTCAGCTCCCGCAATGGAAAGTTGATCCCTTCCCCCAGTTGCCAGCTCTGACAGCCAATAAAGTGAACAGAAGGCTGGATGGATTCCCATCAGGAAGGGCCCAGCGATGCCACTCCAAGGACTATACACGCAATAGTCCCCAACCCTTCCCCGGTGGGACTTAGGGTCCCTGAGTCCTAAGGAAAGTGGCACCCCCAGACCTTCGGAGGATGGTTGGGTATGATACTGATACCAGAGGACATGAAATGCCATCACTCTCCCTTATGGCTCTGCGAAAGTCCTCCTCACAGTGGGTCCAGCAAGTCAGAGGACCCGCCTGATGGCTATTCCACTGGCCCTGCGTGTACCTTGGGATGGTTCTGCCTAACAACCCCCAGCGCCCTCACCATGAGTAAGAGCCACTATGAAGGTCAAGGCTGAGTGGAGGTACTGGAACTGGACACCCCCTCCCCTCAAGATGAGTCGGAAGCAAGACCACAATTCTTCCTGAAATAGCAGATAGAGCGTCCCCTCCACTAAGCCTCACAGGACATCCCCATCACACGCCTTGCAAATGGCCCGTGAGCCCCAGTGAAAAACAGATGCTGGTGGATGAAGTGGCCACCTACCCTGTGGGTGCAGACAGGGTTACCAGAGACAGTCAGCAGAGCCTTTGGCATTTGGTTTGAGGCTGATGTTCTAAACTTGTCAAAAAAAGGATCAAATGCGGTTTGTTTGTAAGGGAGCAGGACAGCAGGACACATTCTCTCTTGCCCCCAGGGCCCTACTGACTGCCCCGCTTTCTCCCAGAGACCTTAACTGTGAGGACATTCCATAGGCTGTCCCTCTGGTCTGACATATAAATGACAACATGCTATTTGGACCTGGGAGGCAGTGACAAGTCTCTGAAACTGGAGCTTAGAAAAGCAGGCAGAGTCCTAGCCAGTGTGGCTATAGGGATAGAGTGTCGTCCTGAGATGTGTCTAACAAGAAAAGGGTCGCAGGTTTGATTCCGTCAAGGGCACGTATCTAGGTTGCAGGCTCAATCTCGGGCGGGGCACGTGGAGGCAATCAATTGATGCGTGTCTCTCTCTCTCTTACATAGATGTTTTTCTCTTTCTCTGTCTTTCCTCTTCTTTTCCACTCTCTGAAAATCAATGTAAAAAATATCCTTGGATGAGGATTAACAAACAAAGAAGAAGAAAAAATAGAAAAACAGACAGAGAAGATAGATAGGGAGAGTCATAGAAGCAGCACCACCTAAGAGACAGCTTCCAATTGGTGACTGTCATGGTCAAGGTTAACAGGGAAAATCCACTTCATGGCTCCGAAATGACCTTTAAGGATATTAGAGAGGGGTCAGCATTCTTAATATCTGCGCACTGTGGCACCACCAACAGAAGGAGATCAAGAAATGTGAGGGAGGAATGCAGAGTCTATTCCCCCCAAATGAAAAGAATGTAAAAATATGCCCTGTGTGCAAATTCCACCCCTCCTAAATTAATTGGCACTGGGACAAAGTGCGGAAGAGCCAGTTTTATTTCACACTCGCAGGGATGTGGTAGCATCAGTGCTTACAGTGCATGAGACCATAGAAAACATGTGAAGTAAAATCAATCCCAAGCAAGGCCAAGCCCACATCTTCCCAGGGTCCCTCAGGGACATAATACATATATGCCTGGAGGTGAAAACAACAGCACAGCAGTATCAACAAAATACCCACAGGCCAAATACACATGAGGGACTTAATACAGTCCAACATAACATTTTTAAGTTATTTGTTGAGTTTAGATATTTCAGTGGTAAATGAGCATTAAAAACCAACCAACCATGAAACATAACACTGATATTTTACACCATCAAGTAATGTGAACATTCCCCAAGTTTCCTAACCCTCAGGAATAACAATACTATATTTGCATTACTTGTGCACATTCCTCAGCTAGAATGAAGAAATGAAAGGAGCTCTGTGATATCCCAGGTTATGGGTCATGCCGATTATGCAAAGATGTGTCCTCAGGTCCCTCCCTATGATGCTAGTAAGCACTCACTCAATGGATCTCCATCCCCTAAACCCTTTCAACTCACCATACAGACCAAAAGCCTACAGAATTCCTGACATGAACCGTTCAGCTCTAAGGTGACAGAACCCAAAGCCTCCTAGGCTGCTAGCACCTAGGGTTGACAGGAGAGTAGGATTAAGGGGAGAAGACAGGGGTGGATGAGTCTTTATACACCATGGGCTTCCCAGACCCTTTAGTTCACAGGACAAAGAGAAAGAGAAGGAATATTTTAGATGACTAGAACACAGATTTGAATTACTTCAGATCTATGTATCTTTCACACATGAAATGTCATGGAAACACCATTACCTAAGGCAGGCTAGAAAAGCAAAACCACCACAGGGAATGATGAGAATCTAGATGGATCTGGAAAATTTGTAGATGAGCTGCTACATTCTATTTTTATTCATTTCATTTACTAATTTATGCCTGTCTGACTTTGCAAAGATTTTTGTTGAGTCTCCCAAAGGACTGTGGGTAAAGAGGGTAAATTATGATGGAAGAGGAGGGGAAATAACAGATGGAGGAAAAATGGGTCCAGTTGGGACCAGTTCCCAATCCTCTAGGACTCACAGACATTTGCAGACTTAATTCTGCCCCTTCATCTCAGAAAAAGAGTGTATAGTTTTTATTTTTAAATTAAAAAATTAAATATAAAGATTTTCTCAAATGATCTTCCACAAGTTGCCAAGATCATTCGATGGGAAAAGGACAGTCTCTTCAACAAATGGTTGGGAAAACTAGATATCTACGAAGAATGAAGTTAGACCCTTATCTTACATCAGATATAAAAATGGATCATAAGCTTCATGATATTAGACTTGACAATGATTGCTTGAGTACGACAACGAAAGCACAGGCAGTAAAAGCAAAAATAGACAAATGGGGCACCCTCAAAAACTTCTGCACGTGAAGGGCAATAGAGGGAAAAGACAATCTGTGGACGAGAGAAAATATTTGCAAATCAAACACCACATGTTCTCACTCATTTATGGATAATAAACAATATTATAAACCGATGAACAAAAAGATAGATACAGAGACAGGAAAGCACAGATACACAAACAGTCAAATTACAGCGGGGAGGATAGGGAGATAAGGGGGAGATAAGAGATCAACCGAAGGACTTGTATGCATGCATATAAGCATAACCAATGGACGCAAAACTCTGGGGAGGGAGGGCATGTATGGGAGTGGGGGGAGCAATGGTAAGATATGTATATATATATAATACCTTAATTTAAAAAAATAAAAAAAAATTTAAAAATTAAAGTAAAAAAAATATTTGCAAATCACCTATCTGGTAAGGGGTTAATACACAGAATAGAAAAAGAACTCTTACAACTCAACAACAAAAAGTCAAATAACCTGATTTTGAAATGGGGGAAAGACTTAAATAGACATTTCTCCAAAGATGATATACAAATGATCGAAAATATGAAAAGAAGCTCAACACCACTAGTCATCAGAGGAATGCAAATCAAAATCACAATAAGTTATCACCTCACACTACTAACAAAAAACAAACAATGACTAGTTCTGTGAAAATGGAGAGAAATCAGACCCTTTGTGTACTGTTGGTGGGGTTATAAAATGGTTCAACTATGGAAAACAGTATGGAGGTTCCTCAAAAAATGAAAAATCAGAACTACTATATAATCCAGCAATCTTACTCCTGGGTATTTTTCCAAAAGAATAGAAAGCAAGGTCTTTTGAAGAGATATTTGCACTCCCATGTTCCCAGCAGCATTATTCACAGTAGACAAAAACAAAACAAAACCAAACCACAAAAAAACAGCGGAAGCAACCTGAATGTGCGTTGATGAATGGATAAACAAAATGTGATATATACATACAAAGAAATATTATTCAGCCTTAGAAAGGTATTCTTGTCACATGCTACCACATGGATGAACACTGAGGACATGATGTTAAGTGAAATAAGCCATCACAAATAAACGATGCATGATTCCACTTATACATGGTACCCAGAGGAGTCGAATTCATCAGAATGTAAAATGGTGGTGCCCTAGATGGTTTGGCTCAGTGGATTAAGCGTCGGCCTGTGAACGTAAAGGTTCCAGGTTCAATTCCGGCCAAGGGCACATGCCTGGGTTGTGGGCTCAATTCCCAGTGGGGGACTTGCAGGAGGCAGCTGATCCATGATGCTCTCTTATCATCGATATTTCTCTCCTCTCTCTCCCTTTTCCTTCCTAGCTGAAATCAATAAAAATACATATTTTTAAAAAAAAGAATTAAAATGCTGGTTATTAGGAGCTGAGTGAGGGAAGGGGAAAAGAGGAGCTATTGTTTACTGGGTATAGAGTTTCAGATTTGCAAGATAAAAAAGCTCGGGAGACCTGTTTCACAACAGCATGACTACCCTTAACATTACTGAACTATACACTTAGAAATCATTAAAATGCTAAATGTTATGCCGTGTGCTTTTGACCAGGTTGGAGGAGGGGAGATGGAGACAATTCAGATATGCAGGAACAACTCAATACGAACTCTTTGGACAGTCAACTGTATTTGAATCCTGTTACTCACCTGTAACAGATACAGTTGCTTAACCCTCAGTGGAAAAAAAACAAAAACCACTGAAGACCTGGCTTCTAGCCCCTAACCCTCCTACTAGATGAGATGGTAGATGATATTAAAGAATTGCTGTTAGTTTCCTTGGATAGAATAGCATTATGTGTATACTTTTCTAGAAAGGATTCATACGGAAGTATTTTGGGGGTAAAATTATATTTTCTAAGGTTTAGCTTAATACTGTCCAGCCAAAAGAGAAAAACAGTGTGGGGCAAGGGTAAATGAGAAAGAACAACAGTCACAGTTGTGGAAGCTGGGTGGTGAGCCCATGGAGATTCAAGAGGTTGCTCTGTGCACTTTATGAATATTTAAAAATGTTCACAATAAAGTTTTCTGCAAAGGAAAAAAAAAGATGGATGTTTGGAATGGATGACAGTGGGTCTAAGGTACTGAAGTTTAACAATAGTAGGATCACACTACACATGCCGTTGTTAATTTCTTAAAAACATTTTGTTTTAACATGCATGTACAGATTTTAAAAAAATAAAATAAAATGGAAAGAATTTTCAAGTGCCAAGTAACTATTTCTCTCCACCTCCTCTAGCCACAAGCAGAAGAAGGTAAATGGGGAAGAACAGAGAGGTGCAGACGGCGATCAAGGACAACTTTCTCCCGCCACATCGTGGGACACGAGCCACCCAGGACTCTTCCTCGGACAGGTAAGGAGGGCCTGTTCTGTGTCTAACGGAGAGGAATCAGTCACGCTGAACGGGGAGGAAGGCTTGCTGTCCACACATTGGAAATCAGGGTGGTCTTCAGGATCCCGAGAGCCACCAGGCAGAGCGCGCACCCGAGAGAGTCACACAGGCCGAGGACAGCCAACCCCACCAATCACTGTGCCCAGCAGCAGGCGACACGGGACCCGATCACCTCCCCCCGGGTTTGCGGGCTCCAGAAACTCCCGGGGTGCCCACACCCAACACGGCTCCTCAGTGAGCCCCACTGTGCTTATAGATCACATGTGTCAAACACAAGGCCTGCGGGCCAAATCCAGCCCGCCAGGCCTTGCAATGTGGCCCGCACCGCGCTGTCATCACTGCACTCCGCTGTCAGTTTATGACACTGTCAGTTTATGACTGTTCAGTAAACCATTCGGCCCGCGATTTAGACTGGATTTTAGATTTTGGCCCCTTCTCTGATTGAGTTCGACACCCCTATTATAGATGAACAACACCGAGTGCTCCCACTGTGACTGTGCCACATGCACCTCACACGCTGAGTCTCAGGGCCCTCCCCACGAGACAGGCTTGAGGTAGATACGATCATTAGCCCCATTTTAGGGTGAGGGAAACCGAGGCTCAGGGAGGTCAAGTCTCCTGCCCAACGGCCTGGCGGTGAGCAGCAGGGTGGGCCTCTCCACTCAGAGCGGTGTCCGTGGTCCCCGTGTTTTACGGAGAAAGACTCTCGGTCACAAAAATGTCAACGCTGAGCCCAGGTTCTCAGTCTCTCCTCAGAGAGGCCTTTCCTAACAGGACTGCTGATGGCTGCCCCAGGGGCCTAGGGTCTCTTGGTTCTGGCACAAGGGCCAGTCCCGGTAACCGCTGGTTGTTTTCCTATGGGTCCGGTGGCCAGCAGAGGTGGCCCTATGGGTCTGCGGCCAGAGTCCTAGGACAGTTCCACTAGGTCAGGCCAGGGAACTGGAAGCCGTCTGGTATAGGAAGGAGGGTCCCAGCGCTCCACAGCCAGGGCCCAGCACGAGGCAAGGCCGCAAGGCCCTGTTGGAGCCCAGGGGCCTGCCACTCCCCATGCAACTTTCCCCCTGGAGAGAGAGCCTGTTTCACACACACACACAAAAAGACCCCAGCCTGGGGTGGGACTCCAGGGTCCTGGCTCTTCCTCTAACACAGAAAGACATCCTACACCGAACTGAAACTACCCCAGGTAGTTACACACGGGAAGTGAAATTAGCCTCGAGCAAACCACTTTGAAAGAACATCAGGTTCCAGGTCCTCGTTCTCTGACTTCTGGTGACTGACGAAATCCTGAGCCACCAGGGAGTGACAAGAACACCTTCTTTGGGAGGTATCCGAGGTGGTTTCTGCCCGAGAATCTCCCTGTCAGGTTGCCAGTGCCCTTTGCCCAGTGCCTCGCTACCTCACCCGATTGCATAAAAGGAGGCAAACACCCTTGGAGTCCCCATGCAGCACTCTGCTTCTTCCCACCCACCCCCACGCCCACCATCCCCACCATCCCCGAGGCCCAGGAGCACCGACAGGAACAGCATCCCTCCAGGCCTGGACTAAGATGAGCCCTGCACTCCAGCAGGTTCGGCCAGTTCTCTCCATAGAGGGGACTCTGAGAGAACCAAGGGGGGGAAATAAGTTATTCTTCCTCCAGTAGCCGGAGGGGCCTCCATCCCACCGGCTCTCCCAGGTGGCTAGCAACACGCCCCTCACCCAGAAGGCTCTGCATCCATGATTCTGCCCAAGTCCTAGGAGGGTCTGAAAGGCACTCAGAGTTCCCTCCCCACTCTGCTTTCTAGGAGGCATCCCTTGCAAGCCACCCCGTGTTTCTTTAATGAGGTTTATTCCTGGGAGCTCTGCAGAGAGAGCGGGGGACTTACACCACATCGTCTGGACAACAGGTGCCCGTTCTTACGCACGTGACTGGTGACCTCACAAACGCGTAGAAGAAAGCAGCTGGCCGTCTACAGAGCTAACCTGGCCAGCGGCCCCACCACAAATCACGGTTCAAACCAGGCGGTGGCCAGGGTGTGTCCGCAGGGCTGGGCAGGAAAGGCTGGAAGTGGGGAGAGGGGGAGAGACAGGCAGCCCGCCCCGCAGCAGAGGGAGAGAGGACGAGGGCCAGGGCAGAGGGGCAGGGCGGGGCCGGGCTCAGGGAGCCCTCTGCCGCTGCAGGACGAGCTCTGTGATCTCCGCCCGGCTCCCCAGTCTCATGGGGATCCCGTAGTAGGCCGTGCCCGGGCTGACGTACACGTAGGTGGTCTGGGCCACCTGGTAGAGGCCGGCGAAGAAGGGGTTCAGGAGGTAGGCCGCCACGTTCAAGGGGAAGATCTGCCCGGCGTGGGTGTGCCCGGAGAGGATCAGGTCGATATCCGGCCGGGCCTGGAGGGCTCTCTTGGCCGCCAGGGGCTGGTGGGCCAGCAGGATGGTGGCATGGTCCGGGCTGCAGCCCCCCAGCGCCTTCTCCAGGTCCATCCCGTGGCCGGCGTAGTGCAGGATGTCCGCCTCGATGTCGTCCACGCCGGCCAAGCAGATCCAGGCGTCCTCCTCCTCCTCCTCCTCCTCCTCCTCCTCCTCCTCCTCCTCCTTCTCCTCGCCGGCCCCGGGCCGGGCGCGGGGGGCAGAGATCCTCACGTTCTCGTTGTGCAGGGGCCTCACCCCCAGGGACTCCAGCAGCGCGAACCAGTTGCCCACGTCGGACGTGTAGTACTCGTGGTTGCCGGTGACGAAGTAGGTGCCCAGGCGGGAGCGGAGCCGGCCCAGCGGGGCCACGGCCGTCCGCAGGGCGGCGGCCTCCGCGTCGCACAGGTCCCCCACGATCACCGTGACGTCGGGCTCCAGCGCGTTCACCATCCCCACGAACGTCTCCAGCTTGGCCCTGCCCACGGTGGGGCCCAGGTGGATGTCCGAGAGGAGCGCGATCTTGAGGCGGTCCATGGAGGCGGGCAGCCGGCCGATGGGCACCGCCACCGTCCTCACCGCGGGCGGCTGGGCGGCGTTCAGCAGCCCCGCGAGGCTCAGCACGGCGGTCACGGCCACCGCCAGGGCCGGCCGCAGCGCCCGCCTCCTCGCCTTGTCTGGGCCGCCCGCCGCCAGCCGGCCGCTGCGCCAGGCCAGGAGCTGGCAGGCCTGCTCCACGCCGCGGAGGGTGCCGAGGAAGAAGAGCATGAGGATGTACGCCCCGAGGCAGGCGTAGGCGGCCAGGGAGAAGAGGTAGGGCTCCTCGGCCACCAGGAAGAGCGAGGTGAAGAAGCTGGAGTGGGCCAGGGCCAGGAAGGACCCGACCGCCGCCTTCCAGAGGCGAAAACAGGCCGACGGCGGCGAGGACGCCGCGTGGCCCAGGCTGCCCACGGTGCTGCGCCAGATGTAGAGGGAGCCGATGAGCATGAGCGAGTTGGCAAACAGGGCGAGCTGCAGGCGGAACAGCCAGCGCCAGGCCCGCACCTCGAGGCTCTCGGCCAGGTAGGAGCGGGAGATGATCATGGACACGAAGACGGTGCCGGCGGCCAGGGCGGCCTTCCCGCCCAGGGAGAGCTGCCTGAAGATGGCCATGGTCTCGGCTCCTAAGAGGGGTCCCCTGGCAGGTCCGTGCCGGTGAGCTCTGGCGGGCGAGTTCCTTAGGAAGGACAGTGGCCGGGGACAGGGTGCCAGGTCAGGTCGGGTCCGCCTGCAACCAGGAACCCGCGTCAGCCTTGTGGGATGTTAGTTAGAGCCTTCTTGCCCCCATTCAGAACCTGGAGGCCGCCTCCATGGGCCCACGGCCTGCCTAGAATCCGCACCCGCCAGTCCGTGGCCGCGCTGTATCACGGCAGCACAGACACCGGACTGTGACGCGGACGGGCAGTGTCCATTTTCTTCTCCCCGGCTTTCTGAACGGCTATCATTTTCCCACAAGGCGTGTGGGATTTCTCTTACAAGAGAGACGTTATTCTTTTTTTTTTTTTTAATATATTTTATTGATTTTACACAGAGAGGAATTGAGAGGGAACGAGAGTTAGAAACGAGAGTTAGAAACGTTGATGAGAGAGAAACATCGACCAGCTGCCTCTTGCACACCCCCTACTGGGGATGTGCCCGCAACCAAGGTACATGACCTTGACCGGAATCGAACCTGGGACCTTTTAATCCGCAGGCCGACGCTCTATCCACTGAGCCAAATCGGTCCCGGCGAGAAACGTTATTCTAAGTCAGCGGGTCTCAGAGCGCGGCCCGCCAGACACTCCGGGGGTCCATTGAGTTCAAGTTGTTTTCACAATGAGACTAGGCCCTTCCCGTTCTCATGCTCTCTTGAGTGCACAGCGGACCCTTCAGACGCTCCGGGACAGAGGCTACGGCAACACTGAGTATACAGGAGCACGTTTTATGAAGCTCCGACTGTCCTCAATTAAGAGGGACAGGAAAGAGATCTGCAAAAGTGAAAACTATTGTAATACCACTCTTCACCCTAAATTTTGGGGGGAAACATTGTTATTTCCCCCCCAAAAAAACGTAGGTTTCTGAGCATGCCATAGATTAGTAGATATTTTTAATTTTAATTTCTAGGACAGTTAAAAGTTTGAGAACCGCTGTTCTAAACAAACGTAAACAAGGGGCCTAGCTGGTTTGGCTCAGTGGATGGAGCATCAGCCTGCGGACTCAAGGGTCCCAGGTTCGATTCCTGCTAAGGGCACATGCCCGGGTTGCAGGCTCTATCCACACACACCCCCCCCCAAGCAGGGGGCGTTGCAGAAGGTAGCCAATCAATAATTCTCTTCCTTCCTTGATGTTTCTATCTCTTTACCTCTCCCTCTTCCTCTCTGAAATCAATTTTAAAAAAATTTTTAAGGTAAATGTAAACAAGTGAATCACGGAAAGCTTTTAGCTTTCTTCAGCCCCAGGCCCAGCGAGGGAAGAATCCCTGGGGGTAGGCCGGCCTCCCAAATGCAGGCCTTGGCATGGCAGTGGGAGGGCACCCACTGCTGACTGATGCTGCACAAAGAGGAGCAACCATGGCTCAGGGGACTGCCCTGCCCACCAGCTCCTCGCCCATAGACCCACCTCTCTCCCTCCCGCAGCCCATCCGACTATACAGGTCTGTCTTCCCGCACACACTCATCTCTGCCGCTCTCACCGCGGGCTAGTTCCCACCCAGGGGTCTCCCCCAGGCCTCCTGGCAAAAAAACAAAAACAAAAACAAAAACTGGGGCACAGGAGCCACAGACCCCAGCAGACAGGGAAGCGAATACTCCATAGGAGGTGACTCTAAATTAAAATACGTACCATAGGCGTTTCCAAATACTTAAGATTGACTTTGCTCTAGGCAAGTTACTCTATGCTCTAGGCAAGTTACTCTAAGCCTTTGATCGCGGGGGATGGTTTACCAGCCAGTGGGCCCGAATTTCACCACTTCTACTGCACGCAGAGCCCCGGACTGGGCCCACCCAGACTCTGGAGGAAGCAGAGCTGGTGCGGTTTCAATTCCCTGCAGTTCTTCTCCCACCAGGCGGGTCCCCCTCGCCTCCCCGCTCCGCAGACCCTGCAGCAGCCCTGGCTGCCACCTGCCTCCCGCCGCCAGCCCGCCCTCGGCGACCCTGAAGGTTTGGAAAATCCAAGTCAAAAAGGAGGAGGCGGCGGCGGGGAGTGGCAAGAAGGGCACGAGGTGTTTGGATAGAGGACGTCTCGAAAGCAATGAACCCAAAATTCCCATGGCGGGGGAGGGGGCGGCACCCCATTTTCTCCTTCCGGAGCGCCCCGCAGAGCACACGCCGGACCAGGGAGGGCGCCCCAAGCCAGAGCCCACGACTTCCTCCTCTAAGGCGCGCTGGTTCAGAATCCCCCATCCTGAAGGCGAAACTGCAATCCCAGCCCCAACCCCCACCTCACGGCACCTTTGGGGGACCTGGGTCCCAGCGAAACCACCGGCGTCCGGAGCGGAACACACACAAGCGACCGACCGGCTACCGGGAAGGACGCGCGCCCCGCCCGTCCCGTCCGGCCCGCCCCGGACAGGAGGCCAGGCTGCTGCCTGCGCTCTGCAAGCTGCGGGCCAGCGGGGTGCACCCCGGGATCCCAGGCCCGCCGCCCCCCAGCACCCACCCCTCTTGGCCATAGCCCCAGCCCAGTCCTTCGCCAGCAGGTCCCCCTGACCCATGCATCCCCGCGCGGGGAGCCCGTGGACTCACACGGAAGCTGCGCGCCATCCCTGGCAGTAGCGACACCAGCCACAGCGACAGGATGCGATGGGCTAGCCCCAGCATGTCCTCGTCCCTCCGGTTTCTCCAGTCGGTAGAGTCAGCGCCGGGGCCAGCTTAGACCGAGGACCCACGGCCTGGCCCCGCCCCGCCCTCGGGTCCTGCCCGCGGTCCCCGCCCCTAGCTCCGCCCTGTGGCAGCAGCTGACCCGGGGGCGGGGAGCCAGCCCGGAGTCCACGTGCAGCGGTGATACCACCGGGATAGTGTTATCTGGCCCTGGCGGGCCTCAGACCCTTTGCAAAGGCAATCTGGAGGCCCTACTTGTCAGCAGCTAGATAACCCGCTCAGTGGGGTTGGACTTTAACCAGGGTCTCCTTGCCCCCGTCCTGCCTCCGAGGACGGAAGGGGGAAGTTGAGACCAGATAAACCTGAGTGCACCAGATAGAATCCCAGCCCTAGGATTCTCGGGAAAACTCTAATAACTAGGGGTCAGAAAATTGTAGTGCCTGGACCCACTGGATACCTGGAACTGGTTAAAAATGCAAGTCCCAGGGCCCCACCCCCAGGAACTTTCAATCAGAAACTCTCTAAGGATGAAGTCCAGAAATCTATATTTTTTTACAAACCCTGCAGGTTTTTTTGGTGCATGCTGAAGTTTGAGAACCATTTTAATGTAGATATGGTTCAGCTATGGTAAAATCATTCCAAATGCCAACCTTCAAAGCACCAGGATCTGCAGAATTTGTATTTCATTGTCGGTTTTGAGATGAGAGCAACACCTCCCACCTTTTCATTTCGCTTCTCAACAGCCCTGTGATGCTGATGTAGGCAGATCTGTCAACTGTGCCCCTTAAGGAAGAGTTATACTCTTAGAAATGCAACATTAGCCCACATGGGTTGAACATTGACCCAAGAACCAAGAGGTCTCCAGATGGACTTCTGGCCAAGGCACATGCCCAGGTTGTGGGCTTGATCCCTAGTAGGGGGCATGCAGGAGGCAGCCAATCAGTGATTCTCATTGATGTTTCTATCCCTTGCTCCCTCTCCTTTTCTCTCTCTTTCTATTGTTTCTTCAACTTTTTTTCTAAGTCTGAATTATCGCAAAATAATATCAATTTTTAAAAAAATCTTTAGCAAATAGCAGAATTAATCTTTCTTACCTCCCCCCGCCCCCCCCCCCAATACGCAGCAGGCATTTTCAACTCAATTGAGGCAGGAAGTGTTTAGCACAGGATCGTGCTAAACAAACTAACGCTGGCAGCTCAAATCCGGCCTGATGCCTGTTTTTGTAGGGGCTGTCAGTTAAGAATCATTTTTACATTTTTAAATGGTTGGAAACATTTTCAGAATAATATTCTGTGACATTTGGAAACAATGAGACTGAAATGTCCGTGTCTATGAATAAAGTTGAGTAAGAACACAGCGTCTCCCCATTCTCTACAAGCTACACTGGCTGCTTTTGCACTACAGCGGCAGCATCAAATAGCTGAAGCAGAGTCCTTTGGCCCCCAAACCTAAAATATTTTCTCTCTGGCCCTTCACAGTAAAAGCCTGCCCAGAGACTACATAGTGTAGTTTGTTTCAGAGATTTTAGTATTTGACTTGGTATTGTAGTTGAACTACCGGTAGCAATAACACTAATGGCCATTGTTGGGTTGATTGCTTTACCATCTGTGTGTCACTCTGCCTCAAGATCCAAGTTGCATGTTATTTCCCACATTTCACAGATGAGAAAACGGAGGCACGGTGGAGTTAAATGACTTGCCAATAGCCTCCAAGCCAGAAAGTAATGGAGTCTTGAAAGTCACATGGTCATGGCCTTTTTTTTTTTTTATAAGGTCATGCCTCTTTCTGTTCAAACATTTTCAGTTCCTGTCCAAATGAAGTGTGCATGTATAGTGTGCCAGATGTAAAGCCTTCTGTTCCAGGTTGTGGGGGACATGGAATGACCATGAGAAAGCTGTCGCCCTGGAAGGACCCATCTTCAATGAAAAAGATGCTCAGGGACACAATTACAATACATGCTCCAATGGAGACCAGTGCTACTCCAACTGTGGTCCAAGGACAGCGATAGGAACAGAAATCCAAAGTAGGTATTTAGAAACTTGTAGCAATTTGCAAAAGCTTGTTCTCTTGTTTGTTATATATATATATATATATATATATATATATATATATATATATATATATATATAATTTAAATATATTTATTTATTTTTTAAAGAATATATTTTATTGATTTTTAACAGAGAGAAAGGAAGAGGGATAGAGAGCTAGAAATGTCGATGAGAGAGAAACATTGACCAGCTGCCTCTTGCACACCCCCTACCGGGGATGTACGCGCAACCAAGGTACATGCCCTTGACTGGAATCGAACCTGGGACCTTTCAGTCCGCAGACCGATGCTCTACCACTGAGCCAAACCGGCTTCGGCTAAATATATTTTTATTGACTTCAGAGAGATCGAGCCTGCAACTTGGGCATGTGCCCCGATCTGGAATGGAACCTGGGAGCCTTCCGTCGACAGGCTGATCTCTAGCCACTGAGCAAAACTGGCTAGGGAGCAAAAGTTTGTTAAATCTAATAATGAAAAGGTCTATTTTTAAGAATATTTTTTATTGACTTTTAGAGAGAGAGGCAGGGAGAGGGGTAGAGAGATAGAAACATCGATGAGAGAAAAACATCATCAATGGGCTGCCTCTTACATGTTGGGAATCCTGGGCATGTGGCCTACCCCTTCCCCTCTCTCATCTCATCAATAAAAATATGAGACTGAGAATTTTTTTTAAAAACTAAAAATATATATTTTTAAAGCTAAAAAAAAAAACAACAACCCTAAAGTCTTGGGCCTGCTGAAATGGACAGTTGGGCTGTGCAGCAATTCCAAATCTTTCTCACATCTTCACATTTTCTGACACAGGAAATCATGAGACCTGTGTTTAGGAGTTAAGCTGTACAACCAACTTATTGGTTATGGTTATGAAAGAATAAAAAGATAAAATTGTGAAATAATCAGCTAACAGTTTCCTCATAGCTTCCATAAAAGTTAGCAGCATGCCATATGACAGTCATGAGTGCTAGGATGTTCTTGTTCCTATGTTTTTATGGGACAAGAAATTCCCTTTCAGTTTCTGAAAACAGGTATGTTTTTGAGGTATAAGTAAAAATATAAAACATCCCAAGGGAGGCTTGCCTTAGGGGGGAAAACAAAACAAAAAACAAGGACTTTGCTTTTGTTTATTCTCTCAATAATTTTTTTATTTTTATTTATTTATTTATTTATTTTTTAAAATATATTTTATTAATTTTTTACAGAGAGGAAGGTAGAGAGCTAGAGAGCTAGAAACGTCAATGAGAGAGAAACATCGACCAGCTGCCTCTTGCACACCCCCTACCGGGGATGTGCCCGCAACTCAGGTACATGCCCTTGACCGGAATCGAACCTGGGACCCTTCAGTCCGCAGACCGACACTCTACCACTGAGCCAAACCGGTTTCGGCTATTCTCTCAATAATTTTTTTAAAACCTTCACCTGAGAATATGTTTATTGATTTTTAGAGAAAGAGGAAGGGAAGGAGAGACACATCAATGTGAGCCAGCACCCTAGGTACGTGCCCTAACTGGGAACTGAACCCACAACCTTTTGCTGTACTGGGCATTGCTCCAACCAACGGAACCACAGTGGCCACAGTGAGGACTGTTTTAAACATTCTCTCCTACCTTCTTTCCATCACCCGGGTCTCTCAGCCACATCTTTGCAAGGTTGTTGTTGCGTTACTGGACATTTCTGTTTGTGTGTGTGTTTTTGAATGGGGGCGTTTGCCTTTTGCATGTTCTCCACACATTTGGGTATTGAGCTCCAAGTAAGACGGCCGGCCATGGATGCTCTGGGCTGGAGGCAACCGGGAACCAGGCAAACTCTCCCCCGAATTCTGCCATTCTGCCATCTCCATTCAGGTTTCTGCTCAACACCACCCATTCGTGCAACCTTTCTCCACTCCATCCCACTCCGTTTTATTTTCTTTACTGCACTGCTGCAATTGTTTCCCTAAAAATTGTTTTAAAGTAACAACTAAGTATAAGATAATATCTTACAAATGCATGTATGGGAAAATACATGCATGGCACAGAAAATGAAACAGTGAGTGTCCTCATCCTCACTCCCATTCCTTCTCCCCCAGGTGACTCTATCCCAATTCCATGCGCTTCCTTCCACCCTACAGGAAATCACTATCGGAAGTGTCTGTGTGGTTCCTTCTTCATCACTGGGGTATCATCCTGCATGCTTGTAAGAGGTAAGACTACAGTATTTGCATTCCTAAATAATATTTTGTGTGCTCTGACATACTTTTAAAACTTTAGACAAATGAAGTTATTCTCTATTTTTTTTAGATTGAACTGTGTTATGTGTAGCTATAATTCTATCATTTCCCCCTGATGTAATATATTATTCTATGTGCATATATTCTCACTTAAAAACAACAATCCAGCCCTGGCTGGTGTGATTTGGTTGGAGCATCGTCCCATACACCAAAAGGTGACAGGTTCGATTCCCGGTCAGTGTACATACCCAGGTTTCAGGCTCGATCCCCAGCCAGGGCGTGTGAGGGAGGCAACCCAACTGATGTTTCTCTCTCTCCCTCCCTCCACTCTCTAAAATAAAAAAAAATAAAAACCAAGCAAACAAATAAAAACAACAATAACCCCGTTTATGGACAGGTTATTTCTGCTTTCTGCTATTCAGAAAAGTGCTGCCGAATCCGGTTTGGCTCAGTGGATAGAGTGTCTGCCTGTGGACTGGAAGGTCCCGGGTTCGATTCCGGTCAAGGGCATGTACCTTGGTTGCGGGCACATCCCCAGTAGGGGGGTGTGCAAGAGGCAGCTGGTCGATGATTCTCTCTCATCGATGTTTCTAACTCTCCGTCCCTCTCTGTAAAAAATCAAAAAAATATATTAAGAAAAAGAAGAAAAAAAAAAAGAAAAGTGCTGCTCGGCACCAAAAACATTTACTAATTACAAAAGTAATGAAGTGGAGAAGCCATGACCCTACCAAAGTAATCAACGTTAACCTCACGGATAAGAGGCAGATCCTGTGTTTCTCCCATGTCATGTGACACCAGGGGAGGTGCAGTACCGCTTCTGTGGCTTTCTGGCCAAACGAACTTATTTGAATCTAATCATGAGGAAACATCGGAGAAACCCCAAATGAGGGAACTTTTTAAAGATAACGGCTAGTATTCTTTTTAAAAACAGACTATTGTAAGTTTTATTTGCAGCAAAATTGAGCAGAGCCCAGCTGGTGTGGCTCAGTGATTTGACTTCTTATGAACCAGGAGATCATGGTTCAATTCCGGGTCAGGTTGCAGGATTGACTCTCATGGCTGATGTTTCTTTCTCTCCCTTCTTCTCTGAAATCAATAAAAACATATTTTTAAAACATGTGAGCAGAGCCAAAACCGGTTTGGCTCAGTGGATAGAGCGTTGGCCTGCCGACAGAAAGGTCCTGGGTTCGATTCCGGTCAAGGGCATGTACCTTGGTTGCGGGCACATCCCCGGTAGGCAGCTGGACGGTGTTTCTCTCTCATCGACGTCTCTAGCTCTCTATCTCTCTCCCTTCCTCTCTGTAAAAAATCAATAAAAATATATTTAAAAAAATAATTTCTATCAAACAACAAAAAAACATGTGAGCAGAGATTTCCAGTGTGCCACTACATACACACAGCTTTCCCCACAATCAGAATTCCATACCCTGTGATGCATGTTACAACTGATTAACCTACACTGACACATCCTAGCCACCCAAAGTTCATAGTTTACATTAGGGTTCACTCTTTTTTTTTTTTTTTTTTTTAATGTGTTTATTGATTTCAGAGAGGAAGAGGGAGAGAGAGACAGAAACATCAATGATGAGAGAAAATCATTGATCAGCTGCCTCCTGCACATCCCTTACTGGGGATCAAGCACACAACCCAGGCATGTGCCCTTGACTGGAATTGAACCCAGGACCCTTCAGTCTGTAGGCTGAGGCTATATCCACTGAGCCAAACCAGTCAGGGCTAGGGTTCACTCTTGATATTGTACATTGTATGGATTTTGACAAATGTATATATTAAGATTTATCTGCCATTATAGGATCATACAGAATAGTTTCGCTGCTTAAAAATCCTCTGGGTTCTGCCTAGTCATCTGGGTGAAGGGGTAACATACAAATTGGTTAGTTACAAAATAGTGCTAGGGATCTCAGCATAGGGAATATAGTCAATCATACAGAAATAACTAAGTATGGGATGGGGGTGGAGGGGCGGGATACATTTTGTAAAGTATATGATTGTTTAACTGCTCTACTGCACATCTGAAACGAATACAAAATTATATTGAATGCAAACGGTAATTTAAAAATAAAATTCAAGAGATCATTAGAATAAAATTCTAAGTCATACCCTCAGACTTGCTAAATCAGAAACTCTGGGGGTACAGCCCAGGCATCTGCGTTTTCACAAGTCCTCTAAGTGATTATAAAGTTTATGATCTATTAGCTGAAACTGGATTGGTTCAGTGGATGGAGTATTGGCCTGCGGACTGAGGGGGTCCCAGGTTTGATTCCGGTCAAGGGCATGTACCTCGGTTGTGGGCACATCCCCGGTTGGGGGTGTGCAGGAGGCAGCTGGTCGATGTTTTTGGCTCTCTGTAAAATATCTTTTTTAAAAAAATGTTTAAGATCTTATTAGGGCAGCATTTGGCTCACAGACCGCCACCCCCCGACCAGGGAACAGCAGAGCACCGGCACCAGTTGGACAGTGTCGGCACCTGGTTCTTCCCGGGGCACCATCCATTCCCACCCGGGCGGCTGCAGGGACCCCCTCGGTCCGGGTGGGGAGGGGCGGCCGGACGGGGCGGGCCAGAGGCTGGCGTCCCCGCCTCCACGGCATTCCGCCCGCCGCCTCGCGCTGTCCTCCTTCCTCCCCTCCTTGCTCCCGTCCTTCCTTCCTTCCTCCCTTCCTTCCGCCCGGCGGCGGCGCGATGATGGAGCCGGGACGCGGCGCGGCCGGGGCGCTGCTGCTGCTGCTGTGCGCGGGCTGCGCGCTGCGCCCCGGGCGCGCCCAGTACGAGCGCTACAGCTTCCGCAGCTTCCCGCGGGACGAGCTGATGCCGCTCGAGTCGGCCTACCGGCACGCCCTGGACCAGTACGGCGGCGAGCGCTGGGCCGAGAGCGTGGGCTACCTGGAGATCAGCCTGCGGCTGCACCGCCTGCTGCGCGACAGCGAGGCCTTCTGCCACCGCAACTGCAGCGCGGCGCCCGCGCCCGAGCCCGCCGCCGCCGCCGCCGGCCTGGCCCGCTACCCCGAGCTGCGGCTCTTCGGGGGCCTGCTGCGCCGGGCGCACTGCCTCAAGCGCTGCAAGCAGGGCCTACCGGCCTTCCGTCAGTCGCAGCCCAGCCGCGAGGTCCTGGCCGAGTTCCAGCGTCGGGAGCCCTACAAGTTCCTGCAGTTCGCCTACTTCAAGGCAAGTCCGCCCCGCGCCTGGCACAGACCCCGCCCTCTTTCCCGCCCCGGGGCCGCCCAGGCGCAGGCTCCGCCCCAGGAGCAGGCCCCGCCCCCCTTCGTGCTGGGCCTACTTCAAGGCAAGTCTGCCCTTGCTGGCCCCGCCCCTTCCCCGCCCCCGGCGCAGGCTCCGCCCTGACGCAGGCCCCGCCCCCGGCGCAGGCCCCGCCCCCTTCGTGCTGCGCCAGCTTCCACCGCCATGGCTGCACCCGGCTCTCAGACGCCCAAAGCCTTGGCCAAGGAAGCCTCCAGATCACTCCGCCCTTACTCATCTCAGAGCTGGAAATACCTTTCCTGAAAGGTTGTTCTGAGGCAGAGAATACGTGCACAGAACATCTAGCGCAATGGGTCGCCTGGTCGTTGTTACCCATTCTTGGAAGACAGTATATGCCATTAAAGTCCCTTTCCCTAACAGAGGGCCTGAGGAGCTGCCTAGTCCCTTTATTTATTTATTTTTAAGTATATTTTATTGGGTTTTTTTAATTTTTTTTTTTACAGAGAGGGATAGAGAGTCAGAAACATCAATGAGAAACATCAATCAGCTGCCCCCTGGACACACACCCTCCCCCCAACCCCCAACTGGGGATGTGCCCGCAACCAAGGTAGATGTCCCAGGCCGGAATCCACTCCGGGACTCCTCAGTCCACAGGCCGATGCTCTATCCACTGAGCCAAACCTGCCTCAGTGCCTAGTCCCTTTAAAAGAGGAGGAAGTCGAGGCCAGGAAAAGGGAGAACAACACATCCCTGCCTGGAGGAGCAGAATTTAGCACTGATTCATCCGGGTTGGTGCTCTCTGCTGAATGTCTTCTAAATTTAGCACAGCTGCCCAAACCGGTTTGGCTCAGTGGATAGAGCGTCGGTCTGTGGACTGAAAGGTCCCAGTTTCGATTACGGTCAAGGGCATGTACACTGGTTGCGGGCACATCCTCAGTGGGGGGTGTGCAAGAGGCAGCTGGTCGATGTTTCTCTCTCATCGATGTTTCTAGCTCTCTATCTCTCTCCCTCTCTGTAAAAAATCAATAAAATATATTTTAAAAAAATAAATAAATTTAGCACAGCTGTCTTTCTCCTTTAAAAAAAATATATATATTTTATTGATTTTTTACAGAGAGGAAGGGAGAGAGAGAGAGAGCTAGAAACGTCGATGACAGAGAAACATCGACCAGCTGCCTCTTGCACACCCCCTACTGGGGATGTGCCCGAAACCCAGGTACATGCCCTTGACCGAATCGAACCTGGGACCTTTCAGTCTGCAGACCGACGCTCCACCACTGAGCCAAACCAGTTTCAGCTGTCTTTCTCCTTTTTGCGGCTGCTTATATTCTGTCTGTGATTGCTGGCTAAAAATAGCCACACAAATTGCAGTTCTCTATCCTTGGAGACCCACACGTTTTAAGAATGGGCTGAAATCCCTGTTACTGGGTAAAGAGGCATTGGCTTTGCAGGTCTTCACTGGGTTTTGCCAAGACTAGAGAGCCCAGATTCTACTTTACCTAATTGGAAACAATTTTAAAAACAGTATAACTGCATTTATTTTAATGACTGCAACATTAGATTCATGACATTTTTTTAAAGCTGTTGTTTGTTTGTTTGTTTGTTTGTTTTTGAGAACATGAAGATATCTAGGATTTCTTTTCTTTTTATATTTTATTGATTTTTTACAGAGAGGAAGGGAGAAGGATAGAGAACTAGAAACGTCGATGAGAGAGTCATCGACCAGTTGCCTCTTGCATACCCCCCACTGGGAACGTGCCCGCAACCAATGTACATGCCCTTGACCGGAATCGAACCTGGGACCTTTCAGTCCGCAGACCGACGCTCTATCCACTGAGCCAAACCGGTTTCGGCTAGATGCATGACATTTGCTAGACTCTGGAGGGTAGAAGTTGGTTGTTTTGTTTAACTTTGCTTTGAGTGTTTAGCCTGCAAGATCTGTTTTTCATATTTCCCCTGAAACAGCCACATGAGCAATAAAATAGCACTAAAACCCAAATAAAAGGAAAGCTGGGTTATTATGTATTTTAATATATTTTATTGATTTTGTAGAGAGGAAGGGAGAGGGATAGAGAGCCAGAAACATCGATGAGAGAGAAGCATCGATCAGCTGCCTCTTGCACACCCCCTACTGGGGATATGCCCGCAACCAATACGTGCCCTTGACTGGAATCAAACCTGGGACCTCTCAGTCTGCAGGCCGACGCTCAATCCACTGAGCCAAACCGCTTTCGGCTGGACCAAGTCTTAATGTGCCATGGAAGTCTCTGAACCCTAACCTGGGAACGTTGTGTAGAAACACTAAGTTGCTGACGATCCAACAGACCTTCTGGTTTTGCTAAGTCATTGCTCACCATCCACTGAGTGGCTTTCTTCATTCTTCTCTCTACTTTAGGCAAATAACCTCCCAAAAGCTATCGCAGCTGCCCACACCTTCCTGCTGAAGCATCCTGATGACGAAATGATGAAGAAGAACATGGCTTATTACAAGAGCTTGCCGGATGCCGAGGACTACATCAAAGACTTGGAAACCAAGTCGTATGAGGTATATTTGGAGTGTTACACACTGGTCGGTCGCCATGTGAATTGTTGAAGAAGTGTACTCATCGGACGAGGGTAGACATCTAAGGACTAGAGGCCCGATGCACAAAATCTGTGCAAGAGAAGGCCTTCCTTCCCCCAGCTGCCAGCACCGGCTTTCCTCTGGCACTCGGGACCCAGGCTTCCCTCGCAGCGCTGGCCTCATCCAGAAGGACGTCTGGTCTAATTAGCATATTACGCTTTTATTATTATAGATTAAAGTGGAAAGGGAATAGAGAGGCTAGGAGGACAGACTTGACCGGTGAGAAGCTACTTTTATTTTTTTTTAATTTTTTTTATTTCAGAGAGGAAGGGAGAGGAGGAGAGAGAGAAACATCCACGAGGAGAGAGAATCTTGGATCAGCTGCCTCCTGCACGCCCCCTACTGGGGATCGAGCCCGCAACCTGGGCATGTGCCCTGACCGGAATCGAACCTGGGACACTTCAGTCCGCAGGCCGATGCTCTATCCACTGAGCCACACTGGCTAAGGTGAGAAGCTACTTGGATCTATGCATCTGCAAAGAGGAATGCTGATGAGAACTAGTGAGGACAGTGAGAAGAGGAAGACTCTAACCCCTCTTACCATTGTCTGGGCCTGTTGGACTCAGGCACTGGGGACATGAATAGCAATGAAAGGCGGGGCAGGATTGAAGACGCAGGGGCATGTTGGAAGTATGCAGGGGGAGCCAGGGGAGTCTGACTACAGAGTTTCCCACAGTGTGACCAGCCCGCCAGTTCAGCAGTGGTGACCCTCACACGCAGTGTGTGAAATCTCTTTCCTGGGGTCCCCTCACTCTTCCAGGAGAGAATGCTGAGGCTGTCCTGGCCCCTCCAGGTGAGCAGGTCTGTGCGTGTATCTGGGATCTGTATTTATTTCCCATGAGACCACGCTGCTTCCTCAGCCCTCGTCATTTCTCTTTTACCCGGTCTGGTCAGCCATGAGCAGAAATTCCATGAAGTGCCTTCTGTCCGGCAGGGGGCTGCCCTTCGCAGTAACTGGTGCTGGTGCATCCTCCCTATTTGTGACTGCACTGTTAGGGGACAGGTGTTCGGCACCTGCTCTCAAGCTTACCTCTCTTCCTGGATTCAATTTTTAAAAATATATATTTTATTGATTGAAAAATATATATATTTTTTATTGATTTTCACAGAGAGGAAGAGAGAGGGATAGAGAGTTAGAAACATCGATGAGAGAGAAACATCTACCAGCTGCCTCTTGCATATCCCCTATTGGGGGTGTGCCCGCAACCAAGGTACATGCCCTTGACCGGAATCGAACCTGGGACCTTTCAGTCTGCAGGCTGACGCTCTACCCACTGAGCCAAACCGGTTTCGGCGTTTTATTGATTTTTTTTTTACAGAGAGGAAGGGAGAGGGAATAGAGAGCTAGAAACATCAATGAGAGAGAAACATCAACCAACTGCCTCCTGCATCTCCGCCCACCCCCCCCCCCCCCCCCCAACCAGGGATGTGCCTGTAACCAAGGTACATGTCCTTGACCAGAATCGAACCCGGGACTTTTCAGTCTGCAGGCCGACACTCTATCCATTGAGCCAAACCGGTTTCGGCCTGGATTCAATTTTTTAAGATCAGCTTTATTGAGGTATAACATATTTAAGTTTTAATTACAGATTTTAAGTGTACAATTCAATGAGTTTGGACAAATATATGCAGTCCTGTAACTTCCACCATAATCATGACAGAATATTTTCATCTCCCCTAACATGTTGTCTCATGTCCCCTTTGCCCCAAACCCTGACCCCCTGAGGACTGCTGCTCTGATTTCTTTCACTATAGTTTCCTCTTTATCCTCCACTTGAACTTGATTTTATTATTAAGCATTTGCAATCTTTTGAATTAAATGAATTAAGAAGCATACCATTGGCCCGGCCAGTATGGCTCAGTGGCTGAGCATCGATCCAAGAACCAGGAGGTCAGGGTTCGATTCCTGGTACATTTCAGGTTGTGGGCTCAGTCCTCAGTAGAAGGGCGTGCAGGAGGCAGCTGATCAATGACTCTCTCATTGATGTTTTTTTTTTTTTCCTCTCCCTCTCCCTTCCTCTCTCTGAAATCCATAAAAATACATTAAAAAAAAAAAAAAAAAAGACATGTACCATTGTACACAGGGTAGGAAAAGCTAGACAGAAGTAAGTCATTAACTGGCTTCCTGTTGTGTTTTTAAAAAAATATATTTTATTGATTTTTTACACAGAGAGGAAGAGAGAAAGGGATAGAGAGTTAGAAACATCAATGAGAGAGAATCATCGATCAACTGCCTCTTGCCCGCCCCCCACCCCACTACTGGGGATGTGCCCGCAACCAAGGCACATGCCCTTGACCAGAATCGAACCTGGGACCCTCCAGTCCTAAGGCTGATGCTCTATCTACTGAGCCAAACCGGTTTCGGCAACTGGCTTCCTGTTTACGGAAGGGCCAGTGTGGTGTCTTCAGAGTGAATGAGAATGGAGCTCTGCGGAGGTCTGATTTTTCCGGGAGGGCAGGGCCCCCCCGCCTGCACGCCGGGGAGTTCCACCAGCTTCCCCCTGCCTTCCAGAGCCTGTTCATCCGAGCCGTGCGGGCGTACAACGGGGAGAACTGGAGGACGTCCATCACCGACATGGAGCTGGCCCTCCCCGACTTCTTCAAAGCCTTCTACGAGTGCCTGGCCGCCTGCGAGGGCGCCAGGGAGATCAAGGACTTCAAGGACTTCTACCTCTCCATAGCAGGTTGGTGGCGCTGAGTCCCAGCTGTGGATGGGGCGGCCGGCTGCCCGGGGCCTCTGAGGAGGAGCTTCTGAGTGTGGCCGGCACCTCCACAGATCAGATGTGGCAGGGCTTCCGGAGAAATGGGGAGTCTGACAGCTCGCACCAGCACAGACCTGCAGAGGAGGCCGACCGCATCAGCACTGCCCAGTGACAGGTTCCCCACAGGCTCCCGGGAACATAAACACGGGCCCCAGGGTACCTCGTGCCTCCCGTCACTGAGGCATTCTCCAGCACAAACAAAGGCAGGATGAAGCGTACGATGAGCCTCTAAATAGCTGTCACCAAGATAACTTCTGGAAAGCAGTTAATTGTCTGATGATAAAGCAGTGCATGCTCATTATAGGAAGCTTAGAAAACCCAAGAGAGAGCGAAGAGAGATTTACAACATCAGCAGGGTTAGCGCCGATCTCCCGAGGGTTTCTCTTGAACCTCTAGTGGGCAGCATCGCTCAGAAAACGGGAAGTGGCGGTAAGATTTCCCAAGTTGGCTTTGGGAACATGAGCCTAGGGCTGCACCTCATAGGAAGGTGCCCTAGTCACTAAGTCTGGCACAGAGCTGAGCACCGTCTGCCTCTTGGAAAGTCGCTGTGCACTTTATTGGGTAAAGGCTGTCGAAATCTTGTGAATCTAAGGTTTTTTTATTTTTTAATTTTTAATTTTTTTTTTTTTTTTTTTTTTGCTCAGGTATCTCTTTTCCCACTGAGTACCTTTTTTCTTTTCTTATTATTTTTTAAAATATATGTTATTGATTTTTTACAGAGAGGAGTGGAGAGGGATAGAGAGCTAGAAACATCGATGAGAGAGAAACATCGATCAGCTGCCTCCTGCAAACCCCCTACCGGGGACGTGCCCGCAACCAAAGTACATGACCTAGACCGGAATCAAACCTGGGACCCTTCTGTCCGCAGACCGACACTCTATCCACTGAGCCAAACCGGCTAGGGCTGTACCATAATTTATTAATCACCATCCTGTTGATTGGCATTTAGGTTATTTCCATGTTTG
The DNA here is from genome assembly GCF_964339955.1 of Pipistrellus hanaki. Lineage (NCBI taxonomy): Eukaryota > Metazoa > Chordata > Mammalia > Chiroptera > Vespertilionidae > Pipistrellus > Pipistrellus hanaki. The sequence goes on from NC_140515.1 coordinate 49,319,875, forward strand.
TTTGCTGTTTTGAATAATGCTTATGTGTGGCTCTGTCTAAAGAAAATTTCTTAATTATGAGATTTAGCATCTTTTCAGTGTTTATTAGCCTTCTTTTTTTTTTTTATCATTTCTTCTCTCCACATCTTTTTGACCATTTTTACATCGGTTATTTGTCTTTTTCTTGTTAATATTTGAGAAACAGGACATGTTAAAGGTTTGAGTCCTTTATCATAAGTGTTGCAAATATGTTACCTTCATTATTTGTCATTTTTACCTTTATGGGTTGGGAGGTGGGGCAGAGGGACCATTAAGAAAGTAATGGGGGGAAAAAGAAAGAAAGAAAACATTTGTCTGTCCTTTCAGATCATTACGTAGAAGTTCTGGAATGCAAACTCCAGTGCGAAGAGAACCTCACCCCAGTGATAGGAGGCTACCCCGTGGACAAGTTTGTGGCGACCATGTATCATTACTTGCAGTTTGCCTATTATAAATGTAAGTCACCCTCTTCTGTGGAGATCTTGCGAAAGGGACTCAGTCCTTCAAAGACTCAGCTTCCCCTTCCATACAAGAGAGGTCATGACCCTTACCTGCGATTTTGGGGGAATCCATCCAAGTGCCATCATCAACCCTAATGCGTGCTTCCCACAAAAAGGGCAGCATGCGTGGTGACTCCGCCCACAGACCCTGGAACCAGGCTGACTGCATTCAAATTCCACCTTCGTCACTTACTTCTGTATCTCCGTTTCCTTGTCTGTAAAGTAGACATGCTAGCCCTAGCCTCATACCACTGTGGTGAGGATTAAGTCCATTGCTAGACACGAAACGCTGAGGGCATTCACACACCGGCACAGAGCAAACTCTTTTTTTTTTTTTTTAAATATATTTTATTGATTTTTTACCGAGAGGAAGAGAGAGAGATAGAGAGTAAGAAACATCGATGAGAGAGAAACATCGATCAGCTGCCACCTGCAAACCCCCCCCCCCCCCCCCCCCCCCGCCAGGGATGTGCCCGCAACCAAGGTACATGCCCTTGACTGGAATCGAACCCGGGACCCTCCAGTCCACAGGCTGATGTTCTATCTACTGAGCCAAACTGGTTTCGACCAGAGCAAACTCTTTTTAAATAAACGTGTTCGTTCTTTTTGTCCGTTAACTCCCCTTCCTCCCCGTCATGGGCCTTACTTTTCTGACTGTAACAGTGTCCTTCCCGTTGGTCCTCCCTTAGCCTGACATGTACCAGCCAGAACATGTCCAGTGGACATGTCACCTGCCGCACTCATTTCTTGTGTGCTGGTGGTGTTGCTTACACTGGACCCCTTTCTGGGCCTTGGGAAGAAGTGGCTCCTACAAGCCTGATTTTCAAGTTGTCGTTACCAGAAACAGCCACTAGTCGGCGCAGTTTATTCATACTCAGAGCTCTAGCAAAGGTACTTACTGGTAGTGTTCCTGGGTTGTAAATGGGACGGAATGTGCCTTCTTCCTCGTCCCCAGCCCTAAGACAAATCCCAACCTCTCCTAAACTCCTGTGCTAATAAAACTGCTGTCGAAGGTGAGGCAACTCTAAGGGGAACCTTGCTTCCAGCAGATGAAAAGACCAGGTGACTTTTTAAAAATATATATTTTTATTGGTTTCAGAGAAGAAGGGAGAGGGAGAGAGAGAGAAAGAAACATCAATGATGAGAGCACATCATTGATCAGCTCCCTCTTGCCATATGCCTTGTGTGGGAATCAAACCATGACCTGGTTCATAGGTCAACGCTTATCCACTGAACCACACTGGCCGGGCCCAGGTGACCTTTCAGATCTCTGCCAGCCTGGAGAGGCCACCATCCGTTGGGCCTTCTAGGTTTGGTTTAGCTCTAGGAGGGCCCACCTGAATCTGGAGGTTGTGGTTCCATCCAAACGGGGCCCAGGCACTGGAGGACCCCGATGGGGGGTTCATTGGCTAAGCCCATCCTCCCTCTCACTCTCTCTCCTCAGCCCCACGACATTCTAGGCCGTGGGCCCCAGGCTTCTCTGGTTCCAGGGATGGGAGACCAGCTCAGAGCAGAGCCTGAGGCGGATGATAGTAGGCATTTCTGCAAAGGTTCCTGCCTGACAAGGAACTTCCAGGTTTCAAAACTCCAGGCTGCCATGGAGACCCGGTCTGTGACCTGCCCACCCAGGGGTGACTCTGGTTGATCACAGCCTTCGGAAGGAGGGGCTGCCCGAAGGGGCTTTTCCTTAGGAAGCTGCACGTGCAGGAAGGGTGGCAGGTGAGAGCGACTGATGTCCTGTTCCTCTTCCTCCCCGACCCCAGTGAGTGACCTGAAGAACGCGGCGCCCTGCGCGGTCAGCTACCTGCTCTTTGACCCCAACGACAAGGTCATGCAGCAGAACCTGGTGTATTACCAGTACCACAGGGACAAGTGGGGCCTGTCGGATGAGCACTTCCAGCCCAGACCAGTAAGTGCCAATGCACCGGGCATCACATTCCTTTCCTACTTTATCTCTCTGTCTGTCTATCTATCTATCTATCTATCTATCTATTTGGTGGTTTTTTTAAAATATATATATTTTATTGATTTTTTTACAGAGGAAGGGAGAAAGATAGAGAGCTAGAAACATCGATGAGAGAGAAACATCGATCAGCTGCCTCCTGCACACCCCCTACTGGGGATGTGCCCGCAACCAATATACATGCCCTTGACCGGAATCGAACCTGGGACTCTTCAGTCCGCAGACCGATGCTTTATCCACTGAGCCAAACCGGTTTCGGCTATCTATTTGTTGTTAATCCTCACCGGAGGATATTTTTTCCATTGATTTTTAGAGAGAAAGAGAGAGACATCCATTAGTTGCCTCCCTGCAGGCTCAATGGCCAGGACTGGGGATCGAACCTGCAACCCAGATACGTGCCCTTGACTGGCAATTGAACGCGAGACCCTTCGGTGCGCAGGACAGCACTCTAACCACTGAGCCACCAGTCAGGGCCTTCCTCCTCTTTAGTCTCAGGAGACTGCTTTGCACCTGAAGAGAAGGGGTTATTGGGAAAGGAAAGGAAACTCGTTTTATTTTCTGTGTTTTGCTCTCTAACATTTCACTGCTGTATTCTGATTTTTTAAACCAGTAAAAATTCTACAGATTTCAAGCCATTGCAGAAACATTTTACTCAGAAAGTAAAAGTGTTCCCTCGTCACTCCGTTCTTCCTCTTTAGCCCCTGCCTTATAGCTGCACGTAGTCATCTCTGTAGCCCGCATTTGTTTATTTTTACAGAAACAGGCTCACACTTCACATACTGTTTTGCAGCTTGCTTCGTCTTCCTAGCAGTTCATGAGCATTTTCCATGTCACACCTGTACACCTGCTTTGTTATTATTTCTAGCGGCTTCGTGGTGGGCTCCTTTACTAATGGATCGTCACTTAATCCCCACGCTGGACAAACTCAGCCTCAAATGGTGTTAGGGAACTCCATGGGTTATATATTATATTCAAAAGGCCTTTTCTAAGTGATCTTTGTTCTTAACTTGTACTTCCATTGGGATTTCTGTATGCGGTGCTGGTTTGCCATTCATACATTTTTCTTCATACACACACACACACACACACACACACACACACATTCATTTTCCTTCACTCCTATACACATACCTACAATCTCTCTCTCTCTCTCTCTCTCTCTCTGCCTCTCTCTCACTCTCTCTCTTTCACATACACACAGTCCTATATCTTTCTTCACATTTACACACACACACAGTCAGGGAGATTGGCTGCTGTTTTTTGTTTCATTTATTTATTTATTTATTTATTTAAATATATATTTTATTGATTTTTTACAGAGAGGAAGGGAGAGGGATAGAGAGCTAGAAATATCGATGAGAGAGAAACATCGATCAGCTGCCTCCTGCATACCCCCTATTGGGGATGTGCCCGCAACCAATGTACATGCCCTTGACCGGAATCGAACCTGGGACCTTTCAGTCCGCAGACCGACGCTCTATCCACTGAGCCAAACCGGTTGTGGCTGTTTTTTGTTTGTTTTAAATATATCTTTATTGATTTCTGAGAGGAAGGGAGAGGGAGAGAGAGATAGAAACATCAATGATGAGAGAGAATCATTGATTGGCTGCCTCCTGCACATCCCCCACTGGGGGATAAAGCCCACAACTCAGGCATGTGCTCCTGGCCAGAATCGAACCTGGGACCCTTCAGTCCACAGGCCGACGCTCTATCCACTGAGCCAAACCAGCTAGGGCTTGTTTTTTTTATTTTTTTAATGAGATATAATTTAAATTCAGTAAAATTCACCCTTGGGAGGGGCACCAGCCTGGTTTTAGTACATTCACAGAGTTGTGCAGCCATGGCCACTACCTCATTTTAAGTGTTTTCATCACCCCCAGGAGAAACCCCGTGCGTGCCCTGTTCCTCCCACTCCCCACCCCAATACTAAACGGTTCCCTGTCTGCGTCTGAACAGGAAGCAGTTCAGTTCTTCAACGTGACGACGCTCCAGAAAGAGCTGTATGACTTCGCTCAGGAAAATATCGTGGATGACGATGAGGTAAGTTTTCATGGTTAGCACACGTCTGGCGAAGAGAAAATATTACTCACATCTTCGCTAACACCACGGGAAGGCGAGTCCTCCCTGGAATAGGAACAGAGGGGCCTGGAGACACGGTGTCTGTGGGCGTTTCATGGGAGCCGGCGCTGCCATGGCCCAGCGGCTTTCTAGGAACCCAGGCTGTGCACACTGCTGCTCCGGGGCCCACCACGGGCCTCCAACCATCCTTTTTTCTTTTAAGGGAAATTGATGAGCCTTTCTTCTTCTTCTTTTATTGTTTTTTTTCCCCCCCTTCTTTTAAAAAAATATACTTTATTGATTTTTTTACAGCGAGGAAGGGAGAGGGATAGAGTGTTAGATACTTTGATCAGCTGTCTCCTGCACACCCCCTATTGGGGATGTACCTGCAACCAAGGTACATGCCCTTGACTGGAATCGAACCCGGGACCCTTCAGTCCGCTGGCCAATGCTCTATCCACTGAGCCAAACCAGTCAGGGCTCTTCTTTCTTTTTTTAAATATGGTGGGGGAAAAAAAAATATATATATATATATATTATATATATATATATATATATATATATATATATATATATATATATAGAGAGAGAGAGAGAGAGAGAGAGAAACATTGACTTTTTGTTGTTCCACTTATTGATGCATTCGTGTATTGATTCTTTTTTTTTTTTTTTTTAAGAATAACCATTCTTTTTTAAAATACATTTTTATTGATTTCAGAGAGGAAGGAAGAGGGAGAGAGAGATAGAAACATCAATGATGAGAGAGAATCCTTGATTGGCTGCCTCCTGCACACCCCCCCACTGGGGATCGAGCCTGCAACCCAGGCATGTGCCCTTGACCGGAATCAAACCTGTGACTTTTCAGTCCGCAGGCCAATGCTCTATCTACTGAGCCAAATCAGGCAAGAATAAGCATTCTTTTTTTTTTTTTTTTTTTTTAAATATATTTTATTGATTTTTTACAGAGAGGAAGGGAGAGAGATAGAGAGCCAGAAACGTCGATGAGAGAGAATCATCGACCAGCTGCCTCTTGCACACCCCCTACTGGGGATGTGCCCACAACCAACATACATGCCCCTGACCGGAATCGAACCTGGGACCTTTCAGTCCGCAGACCGACGCTCTACCACTGAGCCAAACCGGTTTTGGCCTAAGCATTCTTTTTTAATGTTTTTATTATTTTTATTTTGTTAGTGAGAGGGAGGGAAGGAGTGTGGGGGGGGGTGTATGGGGAAGAGAGAGAGGAGAAACATTGATGTGAGAGAAACACATCATCTGGTTGCCTCCTGACCGGGTCTGTGGATTGAGCCTGCAACCGAGGTACATGTCCTTGACCGGAAACAAACTCATGACCCTTCAGTCCGAGGGCCGAGGCTCTAATAATCACTGAGCCCAAACCAGCCAGGGCCATGGGTTGATTCTTATATGTACCCTGACAGGGGATCGAACCAACAACCTTGGTGTATCAGGATGAAGCCACTGAGCTACCTGGCCAGGGAAAATTTTGTTATTCTTGATGCTAATTGAATGGCATTGTTTCCTTATTTTTATTTTTTCGTTATCTATTGCTGGTGTATAGAGAGACAGTTGATTGGTAATATGGATATTGTCATCCTGCAGGTCGCTCTAGCTTTCTGAAGTTGTTCCCTCACTTGTGGCACGAGAGAGCGTTTCCCTGAACCTTCGGGATAAAAACACCCAACAAAGTAGGAATAGAAGGGGGACTTCCTCCACTGACACGACAAAAACAAAAACAAAAAAACCCACAGCTAACAACATACTAAATGCTGAACCATTGCTTTTCTTCCAAGAATGGGAGCAAGACAGGTGTCTGTCCACTCTCCATTTCTACTTGACATTGTGGTGCAGGCTCTAGCCAGGGCAGTTAGCGAAGAAAAATAAATAGAAGGCATCCAGATGGAAGGAGAAGTAAAACCACCACTATGTTCCCAGGGAACGGGGTCTCGTCGCGCCCTGTCAGGTCGAGGAAGCCCCACATCTGTTCCTACCTCGCTGGATGCTTTTGTCATGAAAATTCAGTAAAGCCCTCTCATGTCACTGATAAAGAAACGTTAAGAAAAGTAACCCAGCCGAGGCCGGTTTGGCTCAGTGGATAGAGCGTCGGCCTGCAGACTGAAGGGTCCCAGGTTCGATTCTGGTCAAGGGCATGTACCTTGGTAGCGGGCACATCCCCAGTAGGGGGTGTGCAGGAGGCAGCTGATTGATGTTTCTAACTCTCTATCCCTCTCCCTTCCTCTCTGTAAAAAAATCAACTATATATATATATATATATATATATATATATATATATATATATATATATATATATATATTTTTTTTTTTAAGAGGAAGAAAAGTAACCCAGGTCTTGGTCCCAAAAAGCCCACAGTCTGGTGATCAAGGCAAGACAAGGAACAGGTCGAAAGTGTTCCTGTGGGATAACAGCTAATGGGAGGGGGGGGAGGGGGGTGGAGAGGAGGTCCAGAAGGGGGGTGCCGAGCAGGGTCTTTTGGAGGGTGGCTGGCCTGCCCACCTTGCACAGGGCATCTGTGGGGGCATGTGACTCCACGTTCACATGGAGTGGGAGCCAGGTCCCCTCCCAGGGAGAAGCCGGGTCCCCTGGGCCCGAGGGCAGGGGCGGAGGGAGGGCTGCTATGGCCCTCGCAGGTGGCGGGCAACGGCCTCTTGGAAATAGTCTGCTCCCCGCACCTTAGAGCCAGGCAGCCCGCTCAGCGGAGGCGTCCTGTTGTCTCTTGCAGGGAGAGGTGGTGGAATTCGTGGATGACCTCTTGGAGCTGGAGGAGACCAGCTAGTCAACAGGAGACAAGGACACTTCCCTCCGATGTTTAAGAAACACAGATTCTCTGTCTTTCTTTTCCCAACTGCCCACGCGGTTGATACCTCACAGCCTTCTCTCTGCTCTGTGAAGTGAAAGGGAAGCTCTGTCTCTCACTACATGTAACCAGGGGTGAGCATGCCTTCCCCGTGACCACCCCTGCCTCCCCGTCTTCACACCGGCTTCCCGAGTTCACACCGGCTTCCCCTGAGTTCACACCGGCTTCCCCTGAGTTCGCACCAGCATCCCCCCCCTGAGTTCACACCTGCTTTCCTTGTGTTCTCGCCTATCTCCCCATCTTCACACCTGTCTTCCCCATATTCACACCGCCTTCTTCATATCCATACCTATCTTCTTTCTCACCAGTCTTTCCAATCCCCCTCTGCCCAGAAAAAAAAAACACTATATTTTAAATAAGAAAAATACTCCTAAAAGATGGTAATTGTGAAAACCTACTTTGATCTTCCTGCTCTTCCAGATTTTAGTCTTTTTTTTTAAATCCCCATGAGCAATGAGAATCCCACCAGGAGGACTAAGAAGGAGCCACCTTTGAGGGTGGAGAAAAACAGAAGAGTGTGGGGTTCTAGAATCTGAGCTTTTTAAATTCAACCCTATCCCCTCCTCCGATAAGCCCACTTAGTCTCGTAGGGACCCGCCGGGGATGGAGGCAGGAGGCAGGTCTTTCCCCACCACGGCCGGGGGAGGAATGAAGGGGCAGCGAGAGTGGGGGCTTCGGTGTAAGGATGACTGAGTGGTGTTGGAAAACACATCTTTGCTTCTGCAGCTTCCTTTTCCCCCCATCTCACTGGCCCAGCCTCTGGGACCGGGATGTACCCTAGTTCTCCTGCGGTGCTGTCCGTCCCCATTTCCCTTCTCCTGAGAGCACTTCCTGTTTTACCTACATGAAGTCCTCCTGTCAGGATCCAGGCTACTCAACTCAAGACAGCAACCCGCTGGTGTGGCTGTGGCTGGAGGTGCCGACACCAGCAGAGTCTGGACTCCTAGGGGTCAGCTTAGCCAAAGGAGTCAGTGTTCTTGGCTTTACGGATGGCTCCACCCCAGCTCATGGGATGCGGGGTTCTCCTTTCTTCCCTTGTCCCACCCTCTCCTCCCCAAGAGAGACTTCCTTTTTAGAGGCCGTGGGGGAGAGGCCATAGGTGAGGACTACAAAGTAGAGGGGGACCCAGGGAGCGGACGCCCAGCCCCAGGGTTCCTGAGTCATGGGGGGGGGGGTACACCCAGCAGCTGTTTAACTCCCCAGAGGCTCCTGGCTGCCATGACCTTCCCAGTGTGTGAGGAGAAGCCCGGGGACCCCACAGGGCCAGGGCTGGGGCGGGGGGTGACCCACTCCACCTCTGGGGCCTGCAGAGCCCCCGTTTGGTCCTCTGCCTGTGCCTCGGAGTCTGGGCTGAGCTGTGTGTGGTGTTTTTCCGCACGGGGTTGGGTGGTGGCGGCGGTGGTGGTGAGATGGTGATGGTGATGGTGATGGTGATGGTGGTGTCCTCATTCACTCTCTGAACTTGGCCTCTTGTCCCTGGGGATTGAAAACCACCTCCACTCCCATCCTAGCAATGTCCTCCGAGGAAGGAACCCAGCGATAGTAGGATCAACATCATCGTCGGCACCTCGCCTGGATTGAAGGCGGCAGAACCGAATTATTAAACTGTTTAACGCCAAGGGAAACAACACCGATCTTTAAAGAACAGAACGGTGAGCGGATTTCTCCAAGCCTGCCACGAAACCCCCGTGTGCCGGCTGCACTCCGGGACCTCCGCCCGGCGCCCCCATGGACGGCTTTCTTAGGTGAGCCTAGGGGATTCCCGGATGGAGCCTCAAGGGCGCAGCATCGGTCTGCTCTATCTTTTGAAAACAAAAAGCGAACGCATTTGTGAGCTGGGGGAGTTTCCAGACTCGCCCACGATCCCTCACTTGCCCTCTGACCCTCCACACGGTTCTCTGTCTGGTCCACCCAGGGAGGCCACCGCCCCAGTGGCTGGGGCGGGGGATCTGTCCAGCCCCATTGCTGGTCTGGTAACCCGGGCAGGGCACCCATTGGGCAGGCCTAAGGCGACCCACCCTGGCCCCTGTTCCCATGCAGACATGGGCAGTGGATGGCTGAGGGTTTGTGTGTGTGTGTGTGTGTGTGTGTGTGTGTGTGTGTGGACACAAAGGTTTAAAAGGGACTAATTGTCTGGAGTGTCTCCTCTATCAACATATCCAATGTACTCATCTCTCCGCATCCTGAGGCTTTCTATCTCCCTGAGGCTTTCTGTCTCCTGCCACCAACCTGTCCTCGCCCCTGGGGTCCATCCCTGTAGAACCGCTGGCCCCGTGGACCACAGAGCGCCGTGGGAGAGGCTGCTTTCAGCGGTTCTGACGAAGGGAGCGCTCGGAGCACAAACACCGTATTGAAGCGAACTCGGTGGCAAACAGAAAATGGCTTGTTAGGTCGTCAGTGGGGAAAGGGTTTATTATGACTGCCGGTGGGATAAACAGGGGCCGGTTTCTGCCAACACGGATGGGAATAACGTGTTTTTTTTAAGTTTTAAATGTGAGCCGTAAACCCAAGCGCCTTCAGTTTTCTTTTTTTCTTTCTTTCTTTTTTTTTAAAATAAAATAAAATAAAAAATTCAATGCCGGAGCTGTGGGGAGGAGGTGGGCCGGTGCCAGAGCAAACATTCTCCTTTAATAGTGTTTGCACATGGAGCTGCAACCCAGTGTGTAGCGAGGCCCCGAGAAAAACCCACAACTAATCCTTCATCGCAGCTGTCTGAGCTCTTGATCATCTGCCATCCCCCGAACAGCGCCTTCTTTTTTCTGGCGGCCCCGGGCTTGAATGACTTAGTGTGGAGAGCCTAAACTAGATGCGAGGCGGGGAGGGCAGAGGGAGAGGGACCGTAAAGAGGCCTCGGCCAACGGTTTTGTGCGCTGGACTTCCTGCGCCTGCAGCCGGGGCAGGGCCGTTCCCCACCCCGTCCTGGGCCGTCTCCCCGAGAGGGAAGAGGCCACGGCAGCCTCGGCTGACCCTCTCCTGCCCCAGAAGGGAGGCAGGAGCGGCTGGGGGTGGTGCCACAGGAGAATGCTTCTCTCCCCAGGGCAGGCCTGGGCTCCAGACCTTCGCTGCTAACATTGCCAGGAGATCAGGCTCTGGGGCTTGTTGAAGAAATGAATTGGCTCACTACCCCCCTCGCAGTGCATAGGGTTAAATACTGGTGCCTCATTTTACCTGAAAAGAACAGGAAGAGATTAAGAAATGGGGCCTCGCCTTCACCGGTTTGGCTCAGTGAAAGGAGCGTCAGTCTGCCGACTCAAGGGTCCCAGGTTCGACTCCAGTCAAGGGCATGTACCTTGGTTGCGGGCACATCCCCAGTGGGGGTGTGTGTGTGTGTGTGTGTGTGCAGGAGGCAGCTGATGGATGTTTCTCATCAATGTTTCTAACTCTATCCCTTTCCCTTCCTCTCTGTAAAAAAAATCAATAAAATATATTTTTAAAAAAGAAATGAGGCCTCACTGGCTTGGCTCAGTGGTTGAGCATCGACCTATGAGCCAGGAGGTCATGGTTTGATTCCCAGTCAGGGCACACGCCAGGATTGCAGGCTCGATCCCCAATGTGGGGCATGCAAGAGGCAGCTAATTAATGATTCTCTCCCTTCATTGATGTTTCTATCTCTTCCTCTCCCTTCCTCTCTGAAAAAAGAAAGAAAGAAAAAATGTGGCAAACAGGTCCCGGAGCAACCACAGAGCTTTCTGCTCACTTTAGGGTGGCGGTCGGTAGGCCAGACTAAAGGTTGCTGATGTCTCTCCATCCCTCCTCCCTTAGGAGGGGCCGTTTAGACAGTCTCGCTCTTGTGGGAAATCTAGAGCCTAGAAGATTATTAAAAACAGTGATGATTTTTAAAAATCACACTACATGTCTTATTTTGCGTATTCTTGACAGTTTTCATTCTCTGTCGGCTGGATGAGACTGGAACCACGCGCGGTCATTCTGGGCTGCCTGTTCTAAGGAGCTCTTGTTTTCCCAGGCCCGGGAGGTTTCTGACATGGACGTAACCAAGCAGGGCCTTCCCCCAAGGACTTTCAGATCTCAGCAGCAAGTGGTCCTGATCAGCCATGAGCAGGCCCGGGCCTTCAGGAGCTAGAGGTTCCTTCTCCCAAGGAAGATTCTCTTTCAGAGACCTGGGGTCACATTAGGAAAAACTTCTTTTTTTAACTCTTATTGATTTTTTGAGAGAGGGAAAGAGAGAAACATATCGATGTGAGAGAAACACGATGATTGGTTGCCTTCTGCCCAGGCCGGAGACAAGCCTGCAACCGAGGTACATGCCCTTGACTGGAATCAAACCCAGGACCCCTTTGGTCTGCAGGCCGACACTCTATCCACTGAGCCAAACCGGCTAGGGCAGGAAACCCATTTTGAATCCAGGTTGCTTTGGATCTGATGAGTCTGTCCCTCCCTGGCAAGGTCTGAGAAGTGGCAGAACACACTATTGCAACACAAAGGACTGAAAACACCTTTAGGCCTGACTTCCAACAGCCACCCTGGTCCATGCCTGTCGCCCACGGCCAGGCAAGGAGAAAAGAGGGAGTAGAAGGAGGCAGATGGAAAGAGTGAGGAGCCAGCCGGTGCAAAAGCAGACCCACGGCAGCGGGAGTTCCAACGCCGGCTTCTAGGAGAAGCAGTGGCAAACACAGACTTTATTGACGTCGGCCCGAGACCTGTGGAGGACACTGGGAAAGTTTAAATTGAGGAGTGGCGACATGGGAATAAGATTGCGTGTTGACAGATGTCTTAGGTCTGGATGCCCTGAGGCAGAGCCTGGGAGAGAGGTGAGTAATGGCCGGTTGGGTGAGGAAGACGGAGGAGGGTGGGAGGAGGGGGGAGGAGCTCTGCAGACCCCTGAAATCCTGCTGTAGGCTTAGAGCCGTAGCTTAGACACAGCGAGTATTAAGACCTTATTTTCAAGCTAATTTTTTTTTAAGCCATTGGGAATATAAACCTAGATATAAAATACACTATAAACAACTAGTTAGGGAAATATTTATTTATTTTAAATATCGCGGAAGCTTTGTGTTAATAGAACCCCTCCCCCCCCCATTTTCATGAACATTAAGACATTGACTAGCCTCAAAACATGCAATAATGACAGCTTTCTACGTGCTTTTTAGATCCCCTGACATTGAATTTAGCTGACTCCCAAATCATTAAATTTAGATGACACCAAATCAACAACTTAAACATTTAGGTGTTGGGGCTTATTCTGCGGTTCGTGTCTAGAAAATAACACATTTACGTGTATTAATATGTTTGTCATGAACTCATTAATACACCTGTATTAACATGACCCATTTTGGGGTTGGTGTTAGGTGAATGTTCTTGGATTATTACGTATGGTTGGATAACACAATCCCCATGCTGAGATGGAGGTTATCTTACATCGTTAAAAATAGAAGAGCTATCTTGTAATAGATTAGAAAAGGATCTAATTTATAAATATGTACAGTCTCTGGCTCCTATTCTGTGGTGTTTTGCTTTGGCTACATGCAGAAGGCTTTCCATTCCTATTGTTCTAGATGTCAAAACACATAGGCAGGTGTTTCGTTTGGTACCTTCAGTCTTGGTTTTGCCCGATAGGGAGACGAAGGCCTTTCTTTTTGCCGCGCTGCCTTGATAGCCGCCTAAACTATCGTTTTTCCAAAGCTCGTGCCGAAAAGAGGTGGCAGGGCAGAAAACACAGTTGCAAGAATTCTTTTTTCTCCTCGAGTAAAACACCACCACCGACTTTTCACTTGTGAAGCAGTTCAGGATCCCTCTTACGGCGCACAAAAAACACGTGGGCTCTTAGAGTCTCAAAACACAGGTATGCCTTCATCACTTTCTACCCGTGGGAACGATTTCTAAGAAGGCGATTCAGATTAGAAAGGTGTGATGTGTTTTGTTTTTGCGCCAATACCAGGAAACCACCGCTGGAGATGGTGTTGCAGGAGCTTCGAACGCTGCCTCGGTCACACGTTGCAAGACAGATCACAGGTGTAACTCATCTTCTGGCCTCCGGGCTTCAGCGCACCTCAGAGCTCATCCCAGACCAAATGGTTCTCACACTTGAGCTGCACTTAAATCGCCGGACGGCTAGTGAAAACATAGAGCCGGGCCCATGCACAGGGTTTCGGCCGCATGGGTCTGGGCTGGCACCAGAGAATTTGCAGCCCCAACATGATTCCAGGAGAAGCTGATGCCTCTGGTCCGAGGGCCATGCTCGAAGAACCACTGTCACACGCAGTTCTTGCTGAGCCACCCTAAGATCACCTAGATGCTATGAAACGGGCGGCTCTGCAGCCCGATGAATCCATCCTGGGCTCATGCTGTTTCCATGGAGCTCATCATTGTCAACAGCAGAGGGAAGAACGGATGGGCACAGGTCATTTCACATTTTCAGTCCCTGCGTTTCTCCATCAAGTTAGGTATCCACACCTGATATCCTGGTCCTGAGCCCTCCTAAAACTTGTCTCCCCTCCCACGCCGTCCCCTTTTACCGGAGTTCAGAGAAATGGCTAATCCGGAGAGAGGAAGCCAGGGACTGAGCTCTGTTAGTCCTGGCAAAGATTCTAAGACATTCCTAGGCACAGACTGGTCAAGGACAACTATGCCGTTTCTGAGAGGAAACGGAGCTGACCGGTACAAAGCTGACCTTATTTTTAAAAACACGATGGGCTGTCCCACAGAATGGAGGGAATAGACATGGATGTGTGTCCGGCTACTCCTCACCTTCCCTTTCCCCACCTCCAACAAAATATCAGTCTCAATTCTCTCCAATTTCAACAAACAAGAGTCTCAAAGCTTCCAGACTATGTCCTGGTTCTTAGCTCATTTGCCCTCAGCAACATCACATTAAAAGGAAATAATCCGCCGAAACCGGTTTAGCTCAGTGGATAGAGCATCAGCTTGGGGACTGAAAGGTCCCGGGTTCGAATCCGGTCAAGGGCATGTATACCCTGGTTGCGGGCATATCCCCAGTAGGGGGTGTGCAAGAGGCAGCTGATCGATGACACTCTCTCTCATCGATGTTTCTAACTCTCTATCTCTCTCCCTTCTCTCTGTACACAATCAATAAAAATATATTTTTTAAAAAAGGGAATAACCCATTATTCTTCTAGACCCCATTCCCAACCCTTAAATATCTGTATCCTAAATGACACTGCTCTCAAATGCTCCGTTTATTATGCCTGTTGCAAACATTTCAGGTCACGGAGGCAGTCATTTCATTTCTTGGGAAGAAGGCAATAGTATGATGAAGCAAGAGGTGAGTTTTGATCTCGTGGTGGAATGGGGGCCCCCGGCCCAGGTCTGGGAATGAGTGTGATTCATTCCAGGGCAGATGGCTGAGGAGATACCGACGTGTGTGTGTGTGTGTGTGTGTGTGTGTGTGTGTGTGATGACACCTTCAAAGCTGCCCTGGCCAGGTACCTCCAAGATACTTCTCAGCCTAGAAAACAAAGACCTGAGAGCAAAAGGCAAGCCCTAGTCCACCTGTTCCATGCTCTAGTGCACGGTCAGTGTTTACCAAGGTGATGTGTCACGGGTTTGTTTTCCTACCAAGTGGCCTTGGGAGAGCCCGCGCCGAAGGAGGCTAGACCTTCTCCATCTCAATCTGCTGGTGGTAGTGCCGAGCCTGCCGCTGGCCGACGTTCAGCTTGTACACGGAGCTCTTGTGCTGGCACCTGCGGTAGCCCCACACGGCCGCCACGCCTGCCAGGAGCAGCAGCAGGCACAGGACGGTGACGATCGTGGCGATGATGGGCCCTCTGCTGAAGCTGGGACACTCGTCTCCTACGCACGGCTCCACGGTGGGAAGAAGCTCCTCCTCTGTTGCGCCTGGACCAGGGCCTTCCTGGCCCAAGAAGTCCTCTGACAGCAGGTATGGGAAGTTATCCTGGACCTCGGGAGCCGTGGTTTCCATGGGAACCTGGGTGGCTGCCAGGGTAGTCGAGGGGATGTGGTTGGGCGTCTTTGGGACAGCAGTGGTTGTCGCTGTCACCAGGGTAGAGCTGGTGAGTTCGTAGGGTAAGGTGGCCGCAGGAGACGTCTCTGTGGCAAACCTCCAAGCGACAGTCGACTGGTCCCTGGCCAAGCCACCCTCTCCCTCGCTGGGACCCTCGGTCTCAGACACACTCGTGGGTCTGAGAGCAGAAGCATCTGCATCTAGCGTTTGAGATGGAAGAGCTGAACGGTAGGTCGTGTCCTCATTCGGGGTGAGGGTGGTACCCCGGGGCTTACCAACCTCCACAAGAACGGGCTGATGCGAAGTAAATAGAGCACTTTCTTCCAGCCCTACCGACCCATCCCCCTTGTCCCCATCTTCTTCCACTTCCTCCTCTTCGGCCTCCGTCTTCCTCCAAGCCCCATCGGTCACAGGGTAGCCGTCTAACCAGGACTCGTCACTGCTGCTCACCATCGGGTCCCCTTCCTTGCTATCATTCCTGCCCACATACGGCCCCGAGGCTCCACCAGTGCTGCTATAGGTCACCTTGGTTTCAGGTTCACCTGGGGCCAACGTCATGCCACTGTGGTTGTCTCCAGCAGGAAGCTGCTTCTTGGTGTCATCGTCCATCTCCTTCTCCAGCTTGTGGAAGGTCTCAGCAGGAAGCCAGAACAGGTACTTCCCTTTCAGGACCGATCCTGGCAGGTCTGTGGGAACGCTGCTCCCAGCGCTGGGCAAGCCTGTCGTTGGCACAAAGGCTGTGTCCTGGGCTATGTTGTCTCTCGCCGAAGAAATGACCAGACGGTCCTGTTTTGGGGCCTCCTCGGGGGTTTCTCCTTGACCCCTGTCCTCTTTGGCCTCTGTCCGGGAGTCCTCCATGAGCTCTCGGAATGACACAGACCTGTCATCGGGGAAATTATCTTCATAGTCAATATGGGCCTCAGCCTCATCTGGAAGGAAAGGGAGGGAAAACTGTTAGGTCCAAAGTCACAGAGTCCGTGTAGAACAGGAGAAAGGGAAATAAAAAGGGTAGAGACTGAAACAGATAAAATAAAACTGTCATTCACAGAGGATATGACTGTGTATGACAGATTAACCCAAAGAATCTACATATAAAAGCTGTTATAATTAGTATGTGACTTTATCAAGAACACTGGGTCTATAGTCCATATAAAATATCAGTTTTTATATACCATCAATAAACAGAAAACAAAAATGTAAAAAGGTGCCACTTGCCAAAGAGTTAAAAAAAAAAAAAATCAAACACCTAAGGATAAATCTAACAAAAGATGTGCAATATTTCTAATGGCACAAAATATTGCTGAGCAAAATTAAAGAAGACCTAGATAAATGAGGGGATAGACCATGTTCATGTAATGGTAGGCTCAAAGTGTTATCAAGTCTGTCCAAATTGATCTGTCTAGATTTAATATAATCCTAATAAATTTGAGACAGTGACAAGCTGATACTAAAATTTATGGAAATGCAAAAGGCCAAGAGTAGACAAGGTATTCTTGAAAAAGAAGAGAAAAGCTGGAGCAGGTACACTCCAAGATGTCCAGGCTTACTATAAAACTGGAGTACTTTTTAGGACTGTGGTATTGGCCCCAAAATGGATAAAGGATTACATTAACATTATGAACTCCTCACTCATCAAAGCCACCAGGAAGGGGGTCAAAGGGCAAGCCACAGAGTTGAAGATATTTGCAATACCTAGAATCCTCAAAGGTTTGTGTCCAGAATGTATAAAGAGTTCCTACAAATGTATAATAAATGGTCAGAGAAACATTCGCAAAGTTGGCAAGATACTTGAATTGGCACAAAAAAGAAATCTAAACAGCCATTGAACGTGTAAAGACGCTCAACCCCAATTGTAAAAGAGAAATGCTAATCACTGCCATAATGAGATACCATTACATAGCACCAGAATGGCCAAAATTCAGCAGGCTGGCAAGGATGTGCAGCACCGTGGATGGGAGTGAGAATTGGAACAACTGTTACGGAAAACGGGGCTGCTGAAATTGAACATACGTGTGCTCTGTGGCACGGCAATTCTACTACTGAATATACACTCAACAGCAATGTGTGCACATGGGCACCGAAAGACAGGCACCAGGATGTGCGTAATAACCAAAACCTGGGAACAATTCAATTGTTCACCAGCTGCAGAACTGACACATACACCGTTGTAGAAGGGTGGGCCAAAAGTAGGTTTGCAGTTGTTTGTATGGAAACTAATACAAGAATACAAAACTCTGTTTTGCGTACTCCTCACTGTACACCTACTTTTGCCCAACCCTTTATTCACACAATGAACATGAACCAACCACCACGCCCGGCAAGGGCACCGATGACTCTCTCAGCCGCAATGTTGAACAGAAGAAGCCAGGCACAAAAGAACACACTCAGGGTGATTCTATTTACACAAAGTTCAAAAATAGACAAAACTACTCTGTGATGTTAAAAGTCAAGATGGTGATGTAGGAGAGAGGGGTGATGACTGAGTCTGGGCATACGCAGGGCCATGGGGTTACTGGCAGCGTTCATTCTACCGTGTTTCCCAGAAAATAAGACATCCTCCGAAAATAAGACCTAGCGCATGAAAAGATAAGACATCCCCTGAAAATAAGACCTAGCACAACTTGGGAGAAAAAATTAATATAAGACACTGTCTTATTTTCGGGGAAACAGGGTACTTCTTGACCTGTGTGGTGGCTAACATTCCTTGTTTCTTTTCTGATAAGTTTTTAAAAAATATATATTTTATTGATTTTCCACAGAGAGGAAGGGAGAGGAGAGGGATAGAGAGCTAGAAACGTCAATGAGGAGAAACATCGACCAGCTGCCTCCTGCATACCCCCTATTGGAGATGTGCCCGCAACCAATGTACATGCCCTTGACCAGAATCGAACCTGGGACCTTTCAGTCCACAGACTGAGGCTCTATCCACTGAGCCAAACCAATTTCGGCTAAGTTTTGATCATCCTCTTATAATGTGTAGATTATAATTAAGTTAAAATGTGCCTTTTGATTTGCTCTTTTTAAAAAAATATATTTTATTGATTTTTTTTACAGAGAGGAAGGGAGCGGGATAGAGTTAGAAACATTGATCAGCTGCCTCCTGCACGCCCCCCACTGGGGATGTGCCCGCAACCAAGGTACATGCCCTTAACTGGAATCGAACCTGGGACCCTTCAGTCCCCAGGCTGACGCTCTATCCACTGAGTCAAACCGGTTTTGGCTGATTTGCTCTTTTAAGACTATGCTGTGGCCAAAACCGGTAGGGGATGTGCAGGAGGCAGCTGGTCGATGTTTCTCTCTCATCGACGTTTCTAGCTATCTCTCTCCCTTCCTCTCTGTAAAAAAAATCAATAAAAAATATATTAAAAAAAAAAGAAAAAAAGACTACACTGTGAAGTCCTCTGAATCCCCTGAGTAGGCATGAACGGAGGCTCCACAGCCAGGAGGCCCAGAAAGTAAGGCCAGCAGCTCAGGAAGGCTCAGGACATTGTGTCCTCAGAAGAGAGCAGCCTGCAGGGCTTTCCCCATTCTCCGTGGTCTGTACAAAGTCAAGTTCTACAGAAAGACATACTTAACTATTACACCAGAAACCCTCCCTGCGATATTGGGATATCAGAAGCATAGAAGTGTCTTTGCCCCCGGTTCCTGGCATTAGGGCCCCTACAACCCTTGGGACTTCCTGAGGGATAAGGCTGATACGCACAACTTTTGTTATTCGTGACAAGCTTCTTCACCATAGTGGCGTTTATGGTAACGAGGTGGCCTGGTGGGCCCCTCGATGGCTTCAGGATGGTGGGGGGGCTGGTTGTCAGAGGAACCAACCACAGGATGAGAGAGTTGGACCGATCAGCTCCATTCCCTCATCTCCGGGGAGGAGGGAGGAGGAAGTAGGGAGAGCCGGAGGCTGAGTTCGCTCCCAATGGCCGTGATTTCATGCCCGTGTAATGGAACTTCCATGGAAACCCAGAAACCACAGGGCTGGGAGAGCTCCAGACTGGTGAATGCATCCATGTGCCAGGAGGATGACTCACCCTGGCTTCATAGGGACAGGAGCTCCTGTGCTCCGGATCCTTCCAGACCTCTCCCTGGGCACCTCTTCCTGTGCACCCTCTCTAATAAGCCAACCATTGTTCTGGGAGCCATGCTGGCAAACTATGGAGCCTGGGGAGGGGGTGGGGAGAACCCGCAATTTAATGGCAGTCAGTCAGCAATATGGGAGACCCCGGATTTGCGGTTGATGTCTGAAGTTGAGGGGGGCGGGGGGGAGGGCAGTTTTGTGGGACTGAGCGCTTAACCCATGGGGTTGGCACTAACTCTAGGTAGT
The DNA here is from genome assembly GCF_964339955.1 of Pipistrellus hanaki. Taxonomy (NCBI): domain Eukaryota; kingdom Metazoa; phylum Chordata; class Mammalia; order Chiroptera; family Vespertilionidae; genus Pipistrellus; species Pipistrellus hanaki. Next base: position 49,339,571 of record NC_140515.1, read on the forward strand.
GAATGTTAGAATTCAATTCCGTTGTAGGACACCCGGCTACTGGAGACCTGGAGAATTGGTTGTTAGTGTGTGAGACCCCCAACCTGCCCACTCAGATGCACATTTTTGGTGTCAGAAGGGTTCTGTGAGCAGAAACAGATCTTAGTTTTTCCCACTTCACTTTGCACAGAGGGTAAAGGGCCCTGGAACCAAGGTCTGTGGGAGGAATGCTGAGGTGTCCTGAGGCACGTTCCCCGGCTCTGACACCGGATTCCTGGGCATTTGGCTTATTTCAAATGCCAGCAAAAGAATGTCCAAACCCATCGAAAAACTTTCACAAGGGGCTGTCGGAGCCATAATTTTGAGGACGTGCCCGCAAGCAAGATCTCAACAGGCTGAGAAGATGGCAGTTTTGCAGCTGATTTTACACTTTAGAACCGGACGAGGAGACTTAGAAAGGATTACATGGAACCCATCGGTGGCAGATTAAGGAGGCCGGAGAAAGCAAAGCAGGGAAGTCTCTAGAATTGGATAAAACATTCACTGCCCCTAGAGATGGAATGCGGGGAACAAGATAACAGCGAGGGGCTCTGTGCTCTGGCGCCTGCTCCTGTGCCCTGAGGGGTCCAGAGGAGAAAACCTCTCTGTCATTTCACAGGTATGTTATCCTCGATGCCTAAGAAATATGTCCAGGGCTCACTGAAGGGCAAGACTGACCTTTGCTAAGGAAGCTGTAGGCCTGGGAGGTGGCTACCCGCCGTGACCTGCCCAGTTAGGGATTTATGATCAGAACATCCTGTGTGGGTGGTTACTTTTGGTCCCTGAGCTTGTTAGGCCTGCCATGTACCACCCTACCCCGCTTCCTGAGCTTGTCAGGCTCACAAATAAGACTCCATGGGTGCTTATTTGAGGACTTGCAGAGTTATAAACATTTAAAATCCTTTCTAATCTGCTCCTGACGGTTAAGCCCATTCACTTTACTTGTGTCCTCAGTCAAAAAAGAAGCAGTGGCTAACGAGCAAACACCTCTGATAAATGTAAAATGCATGTATGTTTTATGCTAAAAAAAAAAAAAAAAAAAAAAAAAAAAAAAAATCCCAGTTATCATTTGGGGAAACCCTTCCATCCCATGATGGCCTGTCCTCCTCTTCACAACCTCCAGACGAGAGCCACCTCCGATGGCTGGACCGTTCTTAGGTGTCCTAGATTCAAATGCAGGTCCCAGGCTCGGTCAGGCTGCCCTCCTGCACACTCCCTGTGTGTCCCTGCCTCGTTCTCTGTGCCACCACCATTCCAAGCACTGCATTCATCTACTCCTTCTTCCAACAAACCTCACTGAGTGCCCACTGTGTGTCTGACGGGGCTCGGGATCACTGGTGAATAGGACAAACAGCTCCCGTCCCCATGGAACATGTGGTACAGAACCCATGCTCTTGAGACTGTCAGGTGGCATTGCAAAGCTTTGGTGTGCACAAGTTCTTACCCACCCTGCTGAGTAAACATTAGGTTTTGCATGGAAGTACCTCCCTTTCTTAAAAACACAGCAAAAAAAAACAAAAAACAAACAAAAAAAAACAACAAAAGCCACTATCACAAACTTTTCTCTAAGATTTACCAGTATTTATAATCATCCTGAATTCAGATGGAGATTCAAAGCCATGACTTAAATCTTTGACTTTAAGATAATGTGGTTGGATTGTTTCATGTGGTTTCTCTGTCTGGTTGTGGTAGACTGGTTTAAAAAATGGCCACAATTCTCCGCTCTCCCCCACATGAAGTCCTTTTGTAATGTGATTGTGTAGCTCTGGATTTCAAGAAGTGAGGCCTGCCCTTGCCTGTTTGGCTCAGTGGATAGAGCTTTGGACTGTGGACTGAAAGGTCCAGGGTTTGATTCTGATCAAGGGCACAGGCCCAGGTTGCGGGCTCGATCCCCAGTAGGGGGCATGAAGGAGGCAGCCAATCAATGATTCTCTCTCATCATTTATGTTTCTATCTCCCCCCCCCCCATCCCTTCCTCTCTGAAATTAATAAAAAATATATATTTTTAAAAAGTAGGGTCTATTTTACCATTTCTTTTATCTGGATGTGTTTATGATATGATAATTCAATGAGCTCTATAACCTTTGATTTTTGAAAATTCTATATTTATGTTACTCTTAAAAATTTAAACAACTGATCAAAAATACACACTATGTTCCAGTAAAAATGGATACAGAATTTAGCTACTGAATGCTCAAGTTTAAAGGAATAACTCAACTGATAACCAGGCAGAAAAGGCAAACCATGAGCAAGAACAAAAATTAGATCAGGCGTGCCTATAATTTCTCCTCAGCATTCAATAGAAGTCAGAAGAACAATGCCTGATCTTTCAGGGAAAGGAAATTCAACAATATTATAATACTTTGTTAAGATGTCATTCAGGAGAATCCAAGATGGCTGCTCGGGTAGGCACCTAGCCGCAGCCGCACGCAACAATTTCAATAAAATACAACTAAAATATAAAATGGACATTACCCAGAACTACAGGAAAGTCAACTGACTGGAAATTCTACAACGAGAAGCAAGGAGAAAACCAGAAGGAAGCGCGGAGGAGCTGTAAAAGCCCAAGGTACGGAGACACGCGGCGCGCGCGGAGAGGACGGAGCCGGAGAGGAGGGAGGCCGAGTGCCTGGCGGGCGTTCCCTAGCGGGAAGGAGATAAACACTCCGACTGTGCTGGGCCCCCAACTGCTCTGAACCCCCGTTCTAGGCCAGACCCCGGGGACCCAGGCTCATCCAGAGGGAGCTGGGCTGTAAGGCGGTACTCGGGGAAGCGGCATAAGGAGGTCCCAGAGGCGCGCACACAGCGCGCAGAGAAGGGCCGGCCGGCTGTGCCGTAGGACTGCCCTGGCGGGAAGGAGACAGGCTCCAGACTGCTCTGAACGCCACCTCCAACTCCACTTCCAACTGAACTGAACCCCAGTTTCGGGCCCATTGCGGGAGAGCTTACACTGTTTGGTAGCAGGCGAAAATCGAGGGCACCTTTCTCTCAGAGGCGCTTGCAACAAGTACTGAAGGACCCTGAGTCTCAGGAGTCGCATAGGGCAGGGCTGACGGAAGCCAAGGCTGTAGGCTCCACCCTGAAACTCCGCCCCATCAGAAAAGCTGCCTGCGAAAATGCCTAAACCAAATAGATCACAAACGAAAGAAATGGAGGACAAAAAGCGACTGGATATAGAGTTCAAAACCACACTTATGGGGTTTTTCAAGAGACTCCTAGAAAAGGCCGATAAAATAAATGAGACCTATGAGGATATGAAAAGGGATCAACAAGAAATGCTAAGGGATCAACAAGAAATAAAGAATACATTGTCTGAAATAAAAAATATTCTACAGAGTCCTAAAAACAGAATAGAAGATCGCAAGAATCAAGTCAAAGATTTGGAACATAAAGAGCCAGAAGACACTCCTCTGCAGAAGCTAGAAGGCAAGAGAATCCAGAAAATTGAAGATAATGTAAGAAACCTCTGGGACAACTTCAAACGATCCAACATCAGAATCATGGGGGTCCCAGAAGATGAGAGAGAGCAAGATATCGAAAACATACTGAAAGAAATAGTGACAGAAAACTTCCCCCACCTGGGGAAAGAATTGGACTTACAAGTCCAGGAAGCACACAGAACTCCAAATAAGAGGAATCCAAAGAGGACCACACCAAGACAAATCATAATTAAGATTCCAAGAGCAAAGGACAAAGAGAGAATATTAAAAGCAGCAAGAGCTAAGCAGGTGGTTACCTATAAAGGAGCACCTATACGATTGTCAGCTGATTTCTCAACAGAAACCATGCAGGCCAGACGGGAATGGCAAGAAATATTCAAGGTGATGAATAGCAAGAACCTACAGCCAAAAATACTCTACCCAGCAAAGCTATCACTCAGAATCGAAGGTCAGATAAAGAGCTTCACTAATAAAAAAAAGCTAAAGGAGTTCATCACCACCAAACCAGAATTATATGAATTGCTGAAGGGGGTTCTTTCAGAAGAGAAAGTAAATAAAGATAAAAATTATGAACAACAAATACGTAACTATCAACAAGTGAATCTAAAAACCAAGGAAATTAAAAAAAAAATCTGATGAACAATATTAACTGTTGAATATAATAGAATCAGAGGTATGGAAGGGGAGTGAACTGATGATTCTTGGGGAAAAGGGGAGAGGGGAATGTGGGAAGAGACTGAACATAAACTGTGCACCTATGGATGAGGACAATGGGGAGTGGGGAAAGGGCAGAGGGTGGGGTGGGAAGGGGGGGGAAAGGAACACTTGTAATAATATGAACAATAAAAATTTATTTAAAAAAAAAAAAAAAGATGTCATTCAATTATGAAGATAGTAGGCATTCATTTTTCTTAGGATGTTTGTACTTTGTAATGTTTCAAGAATCCACTGTGTGATATTGTGTGTGTTACTGCCATTAAGCAGTAATCCAGCTGCTACCAGAATAAGAATTTACAATTGAGGAGCGGACAGCATTTCATCAGGAAACACTCTCTAGGTGTGGCTACTACAAGTGTTTCTATTACCTGTATATCTATCAATATATAATGTTTTTATTGATTTCAGAGAGGAAGGGAAAGGGAGAGAGAGACAAAAACATCAATGATGAGAGAGAGTCATTAATTGGCTGCCTCCTGCATGCCCTCTACTGGGGATCAAGCCCACAACCCGGGCATGTGCCCTTGGCTGGAATCAAACCCGGAACCTTTCAGTCTGCAGGCCAACACTCTATCCACTGAGCCAAACTGGCCAGGGCTATTCCCTGTCTCTTGATCAAAGCCATTGCTTTGCTCATGGGCACCCTGAATACCTAAAATGGCTTTCTATTGATGTCCATAGTGGCCTGATAATTGCAATAGTAACAATTAGAAATGGGCTGTCCTGGGTAAAATGAAAGGTATTTATGATATGAGGATTAGCTAAGAATATTTCAGACACTTCTTACTTTTACACGGACAGGGGAAAACCAAACTAGACCTTGATGCTTGACACATAGATCTTAAATGATCTCATTTGGGAGGAATGTGTTATTCACTGGAACTATGGGGACAGTACCCATCTGTGCTGGCAGTGAGTGACCTGGCACTTGACACGCCACCCTGCTCTCACGGCACACCTGCCCAGCTCCCCTGCCGGGGGAGCTCTGAGAACAAGGACATGTCCCCTCTGGCTTGTGTTCCCAGCACAGAGCCTGGTGCTTGGCACGTAGCAGACACTCCAGACCTGTCTGCTGAATGAATAAATGAGTGAGTGAAGAGGTGCATGAGTTTTGATACAGCTTGATTCAGTCTGGGAGTCCATCAGCTGGGGCATTGTTTTGCTTTGTGAGAGTAACAAAGAAGAGTAAAGGATCCCTTAGTTATAGTTTTGAACAGAATCCCTGCCTGCTAAATTCTCGCATGCCACCCATCCCATGAGCTTTAATATGTCAGAGACAGAGGTACCTGGAGACTATGGGCAGGGCATCAGCCATATTTCCCTCCCTTGTGCAGGAAACATTGGCCTAACACACACTGAGTGGCCAGATTATTATGATCTCCGAACGTATAGTAATCTGGCCACTCAGTGTATATCCTATAAATAAAAGGCTAATATGCAAATTGTCTCCTCGACCAGGAAGGAGTTCAGCCAACAGGCAGGCCGGCCAACTGCCCATGTCCCCTCCCCCTAGCCAGGCTGGCCAGACCCCATCCATGCACAAATTCATGCACTGAGCCTCTAATATATATATATTGAGTGGCCAGATTATTATGTGTTCAGAGATCATAATAATTTGCCCACTCAGTGTATAAGGTTCGAGCTGAGAATCTGGAAAGGTCAGCCCACTGGCAATGGGGAGGCCTGCCTCGACCCGGACCCTTACAGTCAGTCTGAGCTCAGTGTGTGCGTATGTTTGTCTGTGTTGTCTGGAGGTTTTGCCTCCACAGCTCCCTGAGCCAAAAGCATCTCTGGATGGCAGCCCTGGACCCCGAGCTAAGGTCTTCTGATCTCCCCAGGTCCACAAGGCAAGGTTCTGGCTCAGAAACAGGTTCGAACTCACTATGTCAAGTTTCCCCCAAAACCGCAAATGAAGACAAGGACACCGAGTGTTCATCAATAGTCTGCTCATGAGAAAGTGTCCCGAGCCCGTTTCTCTCCTCACGAGTGACAGTCAAGTTTGTTTCTCACTGAATTTCAACCAACAGTGAAACTCCACCCGCCAGATGCAGGAGCCCAGCTCCTGGGCAGCCGAGGTGCTTTTTCTCTCTCCATTCCCCTGGCCTTCCTGGGTCCCCACTCTCCTCAATCCTCTAGTGATCCTCCCAGCCCCCCCCCCCTCCGCTCCCCTCCCCTCCCCTCCCCTCCCTTACCTCTCCCTGAAACCTGTGCAAGCACAACACGGGGCTTGTGAGTTAGAGCAACAGGTCCAGGAAATGTAAACTTCGTGGGTTCTCTTGGCAAAAACCAGGCCATGCCCTGTGTGTTTCTACCTTTAGGAAAACAGAGGACCACAGAGAGAGAGCTCGGGGGAGAGGGGAGAAGGCTCCCTTGTGCCTTGTTTATCCGGGCGTTACAGGGTCAAGGGTGAAGCACACAGGCCGGAGCCAGAAGCCTGGCATGCTCCTGGGCCGGTCATCTTTTTTCATTGCTGGAAGCCCACATGGACCTTTTTCTCTCTCTCTCTCTCTCTCTCCCTCTCTCTCTCTGGCCTTGGCTACACAGCCTTTAAAAATAGTAATTTCGAAAAAGACAACCAGACAAGCCAGAAATAACCACTGGCCCGATGAAGCTCTGCACAAATATGGCAATATTGACAGGGAAAGTCTGAATTCGGCTCTGGTCTCATGTTTTATTCTGTAAAGGAAGTCAGGTCCAAGGGATGAAGAAAAATAGAAACGGGAGGTAATTTAAGGAAACAAAAGGAAAGCTTTAGAAAGGACAGAGAAAGCAGAGGAACCCTCTGAGGGAACGGCCCTTGGGCAGGGCGAGCCGAGGCTTAGACACCCTGGGCGGAAGCACAGACCCTATGTAGATGCTGGAGTGAGGCCTGCCTGGTATTCAGTCTTGTTTCTGCTTCTCTCTGGCTGTGTGACGCAGGCAAATCATGGGACCGTCCCGTGTGCCTCAGTTTCCCCATTTGTACATTGGAAGAAGCCGTTTCTACTTGTGAAGATCAAAGGAGAAGTCAACGGTGTAAGGCCCCTCTCCTAGAAAGGGCCCAGGAGGCCCAGGGAGGGTGGGGATGGTCTTCGTTTTGGCTGTGGTGGTGGTTCCTGGGGTCACACACCTGTGACAGCTCAGAGGCTTCTGTGCTTTCAATGGGTTTCGTCCACTGGGTGCCAATGACACCTCAGCAGAGCTGTTCTAGAACAGGACAGCCAAGTCCCAGGACAGAGATGGCCTGGGCGTGTCTGGCCTGGCTGACGGCCACTCTTTTCTCTGGGCCTCACCGGGGAGGGTGCCCCGTCTCCACAGCTGCCACAGACCTGTTTGTGGGGCTGGTCGGGTGAGGTGTCACTCACATTTCTGACATTTCAGACTAGAAAAGCGCAAACAGAAGCCATGGGGCTTGGGGTGGAAGATCGTAAAGGCTTTTCGGAGCCTTTGTCAGGGCGAGTTTTGAAGGAATACTAACCCAGCGAAAGGAGAAGTTGGCAGTTAAGGAAGTCCTCAGCCACTTAGGTCAATGGTCAAGGCTAAAAAAGTCCCACCTGAGGCTGGACCTTGATGTTGGGGTGGACATACAAGCCCGTGCTGTGTGGCTGAGGCCCTTCTCCACAATCCACTCAACCACCACCCAGGTGTGGGTGCCCCTATGGGTCCGTTCCTGCTCATCATTCTAAAGTCTACATTTCAGCAAGCTCACCCAGGCAGGCTCCGCCTGATTAATGGGTTTTTGTAAAACCCGTGCTTCACTGAACTGATGGAGCAACTCAGTTCTCCAAGGTATTGGGTGCTGTTGGTGTCCTGCCCCGTCCCCTCTCCCAGGCCAGTGCACCCTCCATGGTCCGCATGAGAGTGAAAGGAGAGAACAAATACTCATTGAGCCCACACCAGTTCCCAGGCCCTGTTCTAAGTGATGGACTTGCAGGAAGCCCCTGGGGGGTGGCAGTAGGTGAAAATCAGTATCCATGTTTTCATCTGAGCACTTTAAGGCTCAGGGAAGTCAAGGAAATTGTTCAGAGTCCCCTTCCCTTCCGAGCCTTCCCGTTGTCATGGAAATAACCTTAAGTCTCTCGCATCTCATAAAGGGAACAAAACAAACTCTCACGACCTCTTGGGGCCCTCGGTCCTCTTCCAGGTGCAATATTTGTCTCTTTCCTAGTTCTCTTCATGGACAGCAGACATTCCAGAATGGGTTCTCTGCCCTTCCCTTGGCTCTCTTCCCTACTCTACCCGGTTCCTGTACTCACCACAGTGCACCCCGCTCCCCATACACTCACGGAAAGTACGAGGCCGCCTGGACCCTCTCAGGTTGTGAAGCCAAAGGTCATTCATTGAGCACCATTTCTGCCTGCAAACACACACTTCCCTTAAAAATGTCGCCTTCTGCGACCCCTCCCCTCCCTTCTACTTCATCATCTGCTGCTTTTCTGTCTCCTTTGAGGCAGCCGAGTTTTCTTTAGGGTTGGGGCACTTTTGCCCAACTTTGCATACACAACAATGAGGACTCTGCCAAGCGAAGGGCTGTAGGGTGATTGAATGAAGGAATAGCCCATCGGCTGGTACCAGGGATGTTGTTAACCAAACCCAGGTGAGTCCAACTGCAAAGCTCTTATTGGACCCACTCTCCCAAGGTGACTGTTCTCCAATTTCAAACAGTTCCCTAGTCAAACAAGGTGATGGTCCCTGGAAACAATGCATGCAAAATGGAGTGAAATACTTGGTGATGATATTCTTGTCTCACTCACACTTCTTATAATGACTCGGAGACGTTAACTGTTAAACCTACAGAGTATTGAAAACTGGAACGGTCTGTGTACTCAGCCAAGGGTAGAAACCAAGATTCTTGCCCAGCAGCTGAAAGCTCTAACAACTCCGCTTTGCAGTGAGAAAATAAACACCGTTTCAGACACACAAAACCCGCATTTAGTTCTCGCTCTGCCGGGGCCAGTAAACATGTCATTTGGCTGGTAGGTGTGGCTCAGGGGAAGGTGTGGCTTCGGGGGCCTGACCAGAAGAGAGCCAGCTCATGAACCATCGTGGGGTGAGTATGGGTGCACTTTGAGGTGATGCAACAAACAGGAACTCGGGCCGGGCCTGGCGTCTGGTTTTCTGACCAGGTGAAAGGTCCGAGCTGCCAAGGAGCTCCTGCCTGCCACGGAGGAAAGTGCTAGAAGATCGCTCAACTCGTGCTTCTCGAGCTCGTCCCAGTCCGTATCCTTTTGTTACCGGTACACAACGAGGCAAGTACAAGGTACCCCGAGAGGAAGTTTCTAGAGTTTTTTTAAAACAACGTGACAGGCGAGTTTTATTCTAATTTAACCAAAACATGGAGCTCATATTTTGAATGTCTTTGTATAATTTAGTTTTATAGTATTTCATTTTTATGATTTCCTTTTACTGGAGTATCAGTCTGCCCATGACTAGGGGGAAAAAATGTAATGGTCCACAGAAAATAAGAGAAGTAGCAAAGTAGACAAGAGTAACAACAACAACAAAAAATTATTCATTCAGAGACACTCCAAGAGGAAAAAGCCATGGGAGAGAATATTGACAACTCATTCATTTAAGAAGGTTTTATGTAAAAAAAAAAAAAAAAAAAAAAAAAAAAGGAACCCTACATCAGTGTTTCTCAACCTTCTCTCATGATGAGAATCACCTGGTGGAGTTGTTAAAACACAGATTCCTGAATCCCAACTAAGAAGTGCTAAACTACAATAGAATTTTTGAGAACATATAGGTAAAATTGCATACCTAACTTAGTGCTCTGTATATAACATCTGTCTTAGAGCACTAGTTAAGAATACAATTTTACCTATATGTTCCCAAAAATCCTAGTTTAGCACTTCTTAGTTGGGATTCAGGAATCTGTGTTTTAACAACTCCACCAGGTGATTCTCATCATGAGAGAAGGTTGGGAAACACTGCCCTACATGATGTGAATAACCATTTCAACTCAATGTGATCAGGTTTTGGAAGTTCAGTGCCGATCAGCAGCCTTTCTCAGCCTTACCTACATATTTGGACTCACATGCCTGCCACGGCCTGCGGGCTAGGTGGTAAGTAGTCCAAGGCTGAAGGGCAGCGCAGGCAATTCTTGTCATGGGGGGCAGCCCACACAGCAGTCCTGAAGGGATCCTCCCTGCTCCAGCCCTGACACCCCTGGGACCGCTCCAGGGCCAGGGAATAGGCCCTGCACGCAGGGCTGTGGACTCCCCTGGCTTCCAAACCCCATGCCCCTAGGAGCCAGGAGCTCTTCTCAGGGTCCCCACAAGGTCACACCCCGTCCCAAGAACCACCGCCCTCAGGGAAGCCTCAGCCTGGGCTCCTCTCCTGCGGTCATGACAGTCCTCCCGGCCCGGTCCTTCCATCAGGCCTCCGTTGACCATAAGGTTGTTGCTTGGAATGCCAGCTGGCATCCCATCGGATGGGGCTCCCAGGGAAATAAGCCAGGAAGTCAACCCAAGGTCAACCCTGTCCTTAGGGAAGAAGAGAGGGCTTTATGCCCCGGGACCCCCCAGCACGGAAGAGGAGGAGACCAGGTGTGGCTGGAAATGCTGCAGGAACAGCCCTGGGGCCACGCCACCAGGTCCGGAACTCAGGGGGAGGGTCAGACGTGCTCCGCTCGCCAGTCAGGGCAGGTGCAGGCGGGGAGGGGCGGGGCGGGGCGGCTTACCTTTCCCGCAGGCCTGCACCAGGCCGTACCACTCCCCGCAGCTGTTGCACAGCAAGGTGAAGGCGCTCTCGCGGTGGCCGGTGACGTGGCCCGGGGCGCACACGTACAGCAGCTCGTCCCCCATCTCCAGGCCGGTGCGGCCCTGCAGGATGGTGTGTGGGAACGAAGGCGGGTCTCCGCACGGCTTCTCTGGAGAGGAGGGGTTACAGTTAGCGTCCCCAAACTAGGCAGACCTCGTGCCATTTGGGAGAAAACAAACATAAAAGACAACTCTCCCGGGAGTAACGGGGTGAGAGGGGTGGGGGGAGCTGGTTCCCCCACATTCTGGCATCCCAGGGCCTGGGAAGAACCCCAGGCAAAGACGAGGCACTCAAAAATGTTCGTTGAATGAACGATTGTGTTTTTAAAATATGCATGGTCTCAGTAAAACATACATGTATTTTACTGTTCCAGGCAACATTCCCCTGTAATGTAATGTCCCCTTGTAAAGGAGGAACCAGAGACCAGCAAGCACGCCCCCTCCCCCCCCCCCTTTTTTTTATTGAGATCACTGATTGGCTGCCTCCTGCAGGCCCCACAGTGGGGATCGTGCCCACAAACCAGGCATGTGCCCTTGACCAGAATTGAACCCTGGAACCCTTCAGTCCGCAGTCTGACGCTCTATCCATGGAACCAAACTGGCTAGGGCCAAGCTCTCCTTTTTGGCCTTATTTATGTAAGTGAGCAGGTTCTCGTTGTCAAAAGCTAAAATGTTAACAGACTATAGGGTACTCTCTCGTCCTCCAACCTCAGCCCTGATGGCAACACTGGAATCAGTTGGTATATACAAATACATACAGACACACACACACACACATATACAGATGGATAGATAGCTATAGTTGTGTGTGTGTGTGTGTGGGGGGGTTAACATGAATGGGATCATATATATGTTACTGAGAGCATACATTTTTTAAAAACAAACTATTATTAGAGCTCTTTTAGGTTCCCAGCAAAATTGAACAGAAAGTACAGACGGTTCCTATGTCACTACCCCTACACACGCACAGCCTCACCTGCTATCAAAATCCCATACTGTGACACAATTGTTACAACTGGCGAACCTACATTATTATCGCCTAATAGCCAGCTTACATTTGGGTTCACTCTGTGGGGGAGCCTTACTCTGGGATCTGAAGATGGAGAAGAGTTCCCACCTGGGCCTGGAACTTCTTCCGATGCCTGCCCTACAGCTGGCCCCGGGGTCAGTCTTGGGGGACACAGCCTGTGACTCCTTTTTTTTTTTTTTAATAAATATATTTTATTGATTTTTTTACAGAGAGGAAGGAAGAGGGATAGAAAGTCAGAAACATCGATGAGAGAGAAGCATCTATCAGCCGCCTCTTGCACACCCCCTACCAGGGATGTGCCTCCAGCCAAGGTACATGCCCTTGACCGGAATAGAACCTGGGACCCTTGAGTCCATAGGCTCTATCCACTGAGCTTAACCGGTTTCGGCTTCATGATTTCTTTTAACTTCCTGCCCTAGTTCTTCCGTGAGGTTTTCACTGGCGTGAATGCAATCAATCTGGCAAGCTCAGGGGGAGCCCACGTGGCAGGCCTTGCAAACTCGGTGACCAAAGGTAACCACACAGGACGTTCTGATCATAAACCCCTAACTAGGCAGGCCGTGGAGGGCGCTCACGTCCCAGGCCCACAGCTTCCTCAGCAAAGGCCGGTCTTTACCTTACGTGAGCCCTGTGCATTGCTCTTATGCATCCAGGATAACATACCTTTGAAATGTCAACTAGTTTTCTTTTCTCAGCCCCTTTGAGGCACAGCCACAGGCATCAGAGCACAAAGCCACCAGATCACAGAACCCCTCACGATAGCATGTTCCCTGCATGCCATCTCCATGTGCTGTACATGTTCATTATCAACCATGCTGAACCCTCCCATGTGAAAGAAGTATGTGTTTCTCCATTCTGCCTTTTATCTACTTCTAGAGATTTCTCCGGTTGGCTTTCTCCCGCCCTCTTAATCTACCGCAGAGGAATTTCTCATGATTCTCTTTGTGTCTCCTCCTTTGATTCTAATGTGTCAAATAAGCAGCTATTCTCCTGAGCATTTTCTCCATCCATTGAGATCTTGCTTTGCGGCATTATCCTCAACAATTTGACTCAAATAAACTCTTACAAACATTTCTGTAGGATGGATATTCTTTCATTGGCACTAGTGTATATATTCTTTAATTTTTGTTTCCTCTTAGAAATGAATGTAGACTGGTTTGTAGTAAGAGTTGTGAATTGCTTTTTAAAAAAATCTGTGGCTGCCCTGACCAGTTTGGCTCAGTGGATAGAGTGTCAGCCTGCAGACTGAAGGGTCCGAGGTTCGATTCCGGTCAGGGGCATGTACCTTGGTTGCGGGCACATACCCCAGTAGGGGATGTGCAGGAGGCAGCTGATTGATGTTTCTAACTCTCTATCCCTCTCCCTTCCTCTCTGTAAAAAATCAATAAAATTTATATTTTTAAAAAATCTGTGGCTGGTTGTGAGGCAGCCACTAAGGGACTCACCCCAGGCTGCAGCCAGTGAGGGAATCCAGAAGGGGAGGAGGGAGGCCCAAGCCTTCCTCCTTCCACATCAGCGGGAGCTGCCACACCCGGCTCAGGCGAGACCCTTGGGCTCAGATATCCAGAGGACGGATGTAAACACAGTCCCATTGTGTGAAATCACATGTTTGTTGATGTTAATTGAGGAAAGAGGTTAATGGTTACAGAGTTGGGGCCTGAGCTAACCAGGTCAGACTTCCAGCTTCCAAGTGGCCAGTGGGCATTCTCTAGTAGTTACAGATAGAATCCATCCCATTTAAAACATAAAAAATATCTTACTGGGTAAGCTTCAAATCCCACCTTCTCCTCAACCCTCATTAAGCATGATGTCAGCTGTAGTTCTTGTTTGTTTGTTTGTGTGTTTTGGTAAATATTCTTTATCAAGTTGAAGAAGATGATAACTTCCTAGTTGCCTGTGAGTTTTATCATAACAGATGCTGGGTTTTGTCAAATGCTTTTTCTGCATCGATCCATCTGCTCATGTGCTTCTTCGTCCTTAGCATGTTTATGTGATGGATTACATCAATTGATTTTTTAAAAAATATATATATTTTATTGATTTTTTTTTTCAGAGAGGAAGAGAGAGGGATAGAGAGTTAGAAACATCAATGAGAGAGAATCATCGATTAGCTGCCTCTTGCACACCCCCTACTGGGGATGTGCCTGCAATCAAGGTACATGCCCTTGACCTGAATCAAACCGGGACCTTTCAGTCCTCAGACTGTCACTCTATCCACTAAGCCAAACTGTTCTCAACTACATCAATAGATTTTTTAAAATGTTGAACCAGCCTTACACACCTGGGATAAGTCCCACTCGGTTGTGGTCTGTACATCTTTTTTTATATGGTTGGATTCAAATTGTTAATATTTTGTTGAAGATTTTTGTATCTATGCTAACTTGTATTGGTCTGTAGTTTTCTTATAATGTCTTTCTCTCACTCTGAGTTAGGAAGTGTTCCCTCTGCTTCCAATTTCTGGAAGAGATTGCAGAGAAATGGTATAATTTCTTCCTTATATATTCGGTAGAATTCACCAGTGAACTCATTCTGATTTGAAAGGTTATTAATTATTGATTCAATGTCTTTCCTTCCAGGCTAGGCCAGAAACTCGAAGTCATTTTCCCTCTAATATTTTAGCGGCCTTTCCACATGAGAACTACAAACTACCTCAATCTTTTGAAAGGCTACATTATCGCACACTGTTATGTAATCATTACACTGACATTTATGTTGGTTCCAAGTTTTCGCTGTTATAAACAATGCTACCACGGGCAGCTCAGATGGGCATTTTTTGTACGTATCCTATTTCATAAGGAAAAACTTCTAGAACTGGAATTGCTGCATCAAAGTGACGCACTGAGACCTTTTTCGAAAAAGGAAATAATATTAAGTTCAAATTTCCTCTTCTAGCTTTCATCTGTTGGGAAGGAAAGCCTTTAGTCCTCATGCAGTCGAGTTACCTAAGCAGCATATTGCTTGCAGGAAGATGTGCTAAGAAAAGATGAAAATAGAAAACGGGACTCAAGTGCTTCAAGCCACCTGATTGGCCTCCCAGCTTGTGGTTCGGGTGGCGTTTTCTCAGAGAGCCATGGCTCTGTGTGTCATTTAACTGGAGAGATTTTGAATGAAGAAGGGTGTGGCTGTGCTTTAGGAAGTCAGCACAGAAGGTTGTGTTTAAACTGCCTTCTTGACTGTCGCCCAGGAGATCAGCTATTTATCCCCTCCACGTGGCAAGGAGGAACGGGCAGCCACCTGGACCTTGTCACAAAGCCAGGGGCACCCCACTGAGCAGAGACGCAGGGCATTCTGAGGAGAACGGACCAAGGTCAAGAGCCTCAGTCAAATAAGTTTGAGCCAAAGGCCAGCTGGTGTCTCCGGGGCAAAAGGCTCTGTCTCTCCAACATCCTCGACTCACATAGGACCTCCCAGTCCCCAGTCTTTTCTCCTCGTACCAGATCCAGCTTAGGAAACGGAAGGCTCTTCATCAAACATTTCATCAAACACCACTTACTGTGGTTGGCAAATTGCGGCTCACGAGCCACATGTGGCTCTTTGGCCCCTTGAGTGTGGCTCTTCCACAAAATACCATGGCCTGAGCAAGTCTATTTTGAAGAAGTGGTGTTAGAAGAAGTTTAAGTTTAAAAATGTTGGCTCTCAAAAGAAATTTCAATCGTTGTACTGTTGATATTTGGCTCTGTTGACTAATGAGTTTGCCGACCCCTGGTAGTACATACTTCTATCATCTATTTGTGGAACACAACACCGACTCTTTGGAAGAAAAGCCAGGCGCAGGGTAACAGAGTCAATGAGAACTGGCCAAATCGACACCTTTGCAGACTCTTGGGACCTTTTCTCTGAGATGTCATTTCCAGAATGGCCTGGGCTAGATTCTGGCTCAGTAAAACCACAGCAATGCTCCTGAGTCTGGCCACACACACCCTATGATTCTGGACTTCCCACAAATGCCGGAGACAGGAAACACTTTGCTTCTTAGGTGTTGTGATTTCAGACGCTCCAAAATACCAATTCCATGCCTTAGCGAGCCCAACCATCCCAGTGCCAAAACCACCACCCAAGGCCAGGTGCAACTTAAATTAGTTCCTTTCAGGAGCCCTCCCACCTTTAACCTCATGAGAGAGCTATGGAAAACAGCTGACTGTATACCCGGGCCTAGTCTCCTCTTTAGGAAAACTTGCATTTGGGCCCTTCTCACTGCTACAGTCAGGTATTCCACAGGTAGTGTTTGGAGTTTGGGGAGTCTCAAGAGCTGGGTTTCAACGGGAAGAGCAATCTCTATCTATTATTTTCCCTTTCAAGGAATGAGATTTTATAAGAGATCTTATCTCTCACTTTAATAATGAAATCAATATATATATGTATATATATATTGATTTCAGAGAGGTAGGGAGAGGGAGAGAGAGAAACATCAATGCTGAGAGAGAATCATCGATTGGCTGCCTCCTACTGGGTATCGAGCCCACAAGTCAGGCATGTGCCCTGGTCCGGAATGGAACCATGACCTCCGGGTTCATAGGTGGACGCTTGACCACTGAGCTACGCCGGCTGAGCAAATACATAATACAAATATATAATAACAGTATATAATACTGTTTGTGTCTTTCAGTATTTTCAGTTTTTATTTTTTGTGCTTCCCAGTCCTTTATTTGGTCTTCCACGCTCTGAGGCCTGCATCACAGGCCGTGCCTTCTCTGCCCGCAGCTTCGTTAGGTCGTGGTCTCGGAGCTCGTCCTCCAGGGTCCACCATGTCCTCCCGCATCAACCCCCCTGGGGCCCCAAGGTGACCACGCCCCCGACGTGACCACGCCCCACTGTGACCACGCCCCCGGGGCCGCAGCGCGCAGGGCGGGGCTGTCAGGCGCCACGTGCAGATCCCTCGGGAGATGAGCCCACGTGGCCCGGAGCCTCCCAGAGTGTGAAGCACGCAGGCGCCGGGTGGGCCGTGCCCAGAGGCTTCCCTCGGTGCGACCCGGCTTCTCCCGCTCAGGGGCTTGGCCTCGGAGGTCAGCGACGGGATCCAGAAGCTGGGCACGGGCTGGGCAGCACCTGGGCCGGTCCCAGAGGAAGTCTTGGGCGTGAAGGCCTGGCCTGGAGGGCCCCGCTCAGCATGGCCGCCTCCTTCCCCAGGAAGCCCCGCGCCTGGTCCTGCGCTGCTGCAGCTCTTGGTGCTCCTCCCGCCGGGCGCCCGCGGCTTCTGCAGGCCTCCATGTGCCGGCACCTCCTTCTCCTGGTGCAGCATGGCCCCCGGGATTGCCTCGCCGCATGCAGGGAGCCATCCGGGGTGACGGCGGGGTCATGGCCCGGCTGCAGAGGCAGCAGCGGTGTGAGCGCTTGGCGGCATCCGGCTCAGTGCAGGGCTCTGCGGAGGCCGCCGGGCCTGGCCTCCTCCTCCTCATGGTAAGTCATCCTTGCAAGAGACCGAAGTTGGCTTGCAGAAGCGGGTGTCAGGCAGGGGTGTGTGCCTTAGCAGTCAGTACGAGGTGGTGGGAGGAGTCATCTGAAAACTCACTACCATCTCCTTTTCCTCTGACTCCTTGTTCCTTCCTTGATTCGTAGTCTGTCTCGTTTTCTATTTAAATGGGGACACTTGCTTGCCATTCAGATCTTCTGAAAGCCAGTTCCCATGGAGTTTAGAACGCATATGAAAGTGGATGCTTTCATTTTTGAGAACGTTTACGCCACTTCCACTATGATTTTTGAAGTTCTCGAGAAGAGCCCACAACCTCCATTATTATTCCACAAACCGAGGATGGAGAAATCACAACACCAAGCTCCTCCTTCACTGCCTATGGCTGAAGAGGCTGACGTTTGTGACCACCCGCCCAGCTCCACCTTACTCCTCCCAGCTCCACCTTACTCCTCCCAGCACGCACGGGCATTGTCTTCCCCACTCCACCCAGTGTTATTTGTTCTCAAACTCTCTATCGCTGCTCAAACGTGAAGGACGTGTAACACGCATTGTGCTGTGTGTTTTTTTTTTTGTTTTGTTTTGTTTTAAATATATGTTTTATTGATTTCAGAGAGGAAGGGAAAGGGAGAGAGAAAAGTCAATGATGAGAGTCATTGATGGGCTGTCTCCTGCACACCCCCTACTGGTGATTGAGCCCACAACTGGGGCATGTGCCCTGACTGGGAATTGAACTGGAACTGGGACCTCATGGTTCATACATCTATGCTCAACCACTGAGCCAACCCGTGGCTGGGCACTCTGCTGTGTTTCTGAGTTTGAGTCAATAGGTCAAGTTAGGGCCTGAGAATTTGCATTTATAATGAGTTCCCAGGTGATAGTATTGTTCCAGGGACTACCCTTGGAGAACTACAGCTCTAGATAACTAGCACACCCTCAAAAAAAAACAGGCGAAGTGAATGTATGGTGACGTTACTATATGGTGACGGCAGGCAGAACAGAAATTGCCTCTGGCTCTGCTGGCACGGGGAGAGGAGAGCACCTGTGGGGAAGGGTTCCCGGGAACTACCGGGGGTGAAGGAAATGTTCTACATCTTTACTGATTATGAGTGATTTCCACTTCCTTTGTACTTCCTCTAACAATGGCCGCATGCTCCTGTTTATAATTGGGAAATACATTAAAATATAAAGTGGAGCTGCCAAGACTGGTTTGCCTTAGTGGATTGTGGATTGAGTGTCGGCCTGCGGATTGAAGGGTCCCGGGTTTGATTCCGGTGGGGGGGCGGGGGGGGGGGGGGAAGGCGCATGTATCTTGGTTGCAGGCACATCCCCAGCAGGGGGTGTGCAAGAGGCAGCTGATCGATGTTTCTCTCTCATCAATGTTTCTGACTCTCTATCCCTTTCTCTTCCTCTCTGTAAAAAAATCAATAAAATATATTCTAAATAAAATATAAAGTGGAGCTAATGAAACACATCTCATTAGGTTGTGAGCAGAAGTAAGTGAGCTTATGCCTTGCCCGGTGCCCAGTAACATGCCTGGAACTTAACAGGGGCCTACGTAAATATGAGTTCCATTTCCCAAGTAAGCTGAAGACTCTGGTCTTTTGAGTCATTCTCCAAGCAATGATGACAACTGAATGCCCAGTTCCCTCAAACCACATGCAGCCAAGCACACGTTGGCTGAACAGGAACTGAGGGAAGAAGGGCAAAATCAAATGGCTCGTGACATCCATCAGAACACGGACCCGTTGGCACAATTTCTCTGGCTGCTCAGACACCCCGTGTTCCTGGGTATTGACTGTTTGAGTGTCAGGACGGATCCAGCCTAGGCTTCTGGAAAGGAAGACCTGGTACTGTTTGGTCTGAAGTGTAGGTGGCAGAGGAGGGGGCTTCACTGCTCACTGAGATGGAGATGACTTAGGCTCCCTCTGAATCCACCTCAGACATGCCCAGCAGCTACTCAAGCCACTGGGGATATTTGAATCGGAGTCATTCTCCTGAAACACGAGTCCTTATGGCTGTCCCAGAGCTAGTCTCCCCAAACCATTGTTCTCCCTATCTGCCATGTCCTTTCCTCCCTTCCCTAATAATTATTTCCAGAAACAAAATCTTCAAATTCCACCTCAAATGCCATTGACTCAGGAAATCTGCTAATTACCCTCCTCCTTTGTGTCAGGAAACATATTCAACTATTACTTATCCTGTCAACTCCTTGAGGGTGGGAATGAGACCTCTATATCCAGCTGTCTATCTATCTTATCTATCATCTATCTATATATCCATCTATCCATCCATCCATCCATCTATCCATTCTTCCACGGAATAACCCACAAGTCTGAGCACTGGACTTGACCCTCAATAAATAAATTGCCAAGGTCAGGTCAATGGTAATGAGCTCAGAACCTTCCACACTCCTTTGGGAGACCCTGAACTGAATACGTTCTATCAGGTGTTCAAAGCACTACGGTTGATTTCCGTCACCTGATTGCAGCCAAATAATTTCCCCCAAAGCCAATCCTGAGGCCTGGGGCCTCCTCCAGGGAGATCTGAGAATTGGTTACTCTCAAAATGTCCCCATCGCTCTCAAGATGAGCATCCGGTTCTCTTCTTGATGACATAAAGAAGCGAACGATTCCACTTCTGTTTTTAAGGGAAGTACAGGCAATAGGTAAATACACAAGGGCGTTAGAACATGGTGCTAAGAAGGTGGGGTGGGTGAGGTGGGGAAGGGGGGTAGGGAAGAGCAGCCAGCCAACCTGGCTTGGGAGGAGGTGGACAGAAGCACCCTCAGAGCGGAACCCCATGGGTGCAGTCCAGACCCCACACGTCGGCCCCAGACAAAGTGCCAAGAGAAGCAGAGCCAGAGAACCCGAGTGGAGGCAGCTTATTTCATCCACATCCCGTTGGTTAAAAATAACTCCACTTATTAGTTTAAGTGAGATCACCGCAGGACTGGAAATTCACTCTCGGTGAGACAAAGTACTGGAAGGAAAATGAGAAAAGTCTACATTCATGAAGAACTTCATTTCAAAAAAGTAACAGAGGAGGAAGCTGTCTAAATGTTCCAGGGCTCTGTTTTCCTTCTGGGCTCTTTATAAGGAAGCCGTCTGCCGTTCTTGGAGCTGGCATGCACCGACCTCACCGACCCATGGAGCAGCAACGGGCAAAAGGCAACCTTTGGGGACGATACTGTGCCGGTGGTGTGCTGGACCAGACCTCATAGACACTCGCTCCTGAGGGACCACACGGAACCACCTGTCTCAGCTTCTGCTCCAGCACCACGCCTGCCTTCCGCACAGATTTCCCCATTGACTGCGCTCTCAACAAAGGCTCCACGAAGCAGGGCGGAGGGCCATGTGGGAGCAGCTTACATGCTCTTCCTAAAGGATGGAAGGCGGAGGAACAGGAGCTCTCTCTCCCTGAGTGCCCAAGAGAGCAGCCCTCCGACCTTAATGCCACCTCAGCATTCCTGGGTCCCCTTCACCGCCCGCCCGAAGCCTCCTCACAGACCAGGCCAGACGGACTAAGACTCCAGTCTCCTCCACACAGCCTCTCCCGTAGACCCGGAGGGGGTCGGAGGCCAGGCTCAGGCAACTGCTCTGGGATGCAGGGCTCCTGAGCACTTGGACTCCAATGATCCATATTTCGTGTAGGTTTCACTCAACAGCATCAGTCTTCACCAACACTGATCGGCATCATGAATTTCCCTCACAGGTTGGTTCTTCATGACTCAGGGGTTACACACACACACACACCGTTGTCATTGTTACAGTTATGTTGTTTTTAGGAGTATGTAGATCATTTTATCTTTTTGACGTTTCTTATTTTTTATATAAGTTCAAAGAAAAAGTGTAAGACTAAGCAAGGAACTCCCATAAAAACCCTTTATCCAGATTCACCAGCATGTTTTCATTTGGCCCCATTTGCTTTATCATTCGTCTCTAGATAGGTAGAGATATGTATAGATATGTATCGGTATCTATAGAGAGAGACAAATGTATGGAATATGTATGTATGGGTATCAATACCTCTAATTCTTTCCGGGACCATTTGAGTTGTACATATGATGTCCCTTTGTCCCTAAAAATCTTGGAATGGGTTTCCAAGGACAAGGTTATTCTCCTACATAACTGCAGTGCAGTTACCAAAATCGGGGAAAATGTAAACATTAATGCAATACTATTATCTAATTCATAATCCATACTCAGACTTCATCTATTATAGCTATTTTCTCATGGTCCAGGATACAATCTAGGACCACAAATTCAATTTTGTTGTCAAGTCTTTTTAGTCTGTTTTAACCTAGAAGAGTTGCTTAGTCTGTCTTTTTCTTATCCTTATACATGTTTTTAAAGAGTACAGGCCATTCATTTTATAGGCTGTTTCTTAATCTGAGTTTGGCTAACATTTCCTCATAATTATGCATTTGGGACAGGAATACTGCCGAGTTGAAGTTGTGTTCCTCTGAGTGCAATATAGCAGGAGGCACATTATATTTGGCGATTACTCAAATTTGGAGTCACCATCATGGCTTTGACCTGATGCCTTATAGGATGTGAATGGATATTTTCCGCCTCTGGCTTCATGCACTACCATTCTGGGTAAAAGGGGCACACACTTGCATACACACAACCTATTAAAGACCTATGAAGTGGAAAGCCCAGGCTATACTATTGGACAAAGAGAAACACATGGGTCAGTCACCCCTAATGCCCCAGCCAACAGCCAGCTCTCTCCCAGAAGCAAGGCCACCTGACTAGCAATGACCTTAAACTCATGAATGAGCCCAGGTGAAACCAGCAGAATACAACTTGTTGGCGAAAAAAAAAAAAACAAAAAAAAAAAACCTGAATAAACAGGTGTTGTTTTAAGCCACTACCTTTGGGATGATATGTTGCACAGCAAAAGCTAACTGATACCTCTTGTTTATCAGGGGAAAGAGAGAAGACTCAGAAGCCCTGCATATTCACTTAACAGTGCTAAAGAATGAAGGTCATGCTGTTTTGCCTCTGGCCTTGTCTTGTCTTTCTCAGGGATCTGAGCCTTTGCCTGTTTGGGATTTGTTTAATTTACCTATGTGATTTTAGGAAAACAGCAATCCGCCAATGCAGACCTTCCTGTAGGAAAACTCAGTAGCGGCAGAGAATCCTGTCGCTAACGAGCATCTAATAAGCCCCAGCCAGGGCCTTCAGCCCCCCTGTGGCTCCTTGACTTTTTAAAGGAGGTTAGCCGAAATCGGTGTGGCTCATTGGATAGAGCCATCAGCCTGCAGACTCAAGGGTCCCGGGTTCAATTCTGGTCAAGGGCATGTACCTTGGTTGTGGGCACATCCCCAGTGGGGGGTGTGCAGGAGGCAGCTAATCGATGTTCCTCTCATCGGTGTTTCTGACTTTCTATCCCTCTCCCTTCCTCTCTGTAAAAAGTCAATAAAATATATATTTAAAATAAATAAATAAATGAAGGAGGTTAGAATTTGGTGCCTCTAGGGTGCAGCCTGAGGGTTTGTATCTCTAAGAAGTTCACCTGGTGATTCCCATCATCAGAGTGATTTGGGAAACTCTGCATTAGAGAAGTAAACTCTCAAACTGCTCTACATGTTAAAGTCACCAGGGAGCTTAAAAAAACACACCACACACCCAATATGCAGAACATTTATATCAGATTATCGAGGGCTGACATCCGGGCATCAGTATTTCTGAAAACTTCCCAGATGAGGCCAGTGTGCGGCGAAGCAGTCCCTGTGCCGAGGCCTGTGACTGAGGGATAAGCAGACGGCTTTCTCTCCATTGGCATGAGCATTCCCTCCAGACAGCTTGTGTTTCTGGTAATGAACGTGGACTTATTTCAGGGCACACGGAACGCTGCCCTGCGGACTCC
Source organism: Pipistrellus hanaki (assembly GCF_964339955.1). NCBI lineage: Eukaryota > Metazoa > Chordata > Mammalia > Chiroptera > Vespertilionidae > Pipistrellus > Pipistrellus hanaki. Next base: position 49,362,800 of record NC_140515.1, read on the forward strand.
TTTATGGTTTTTCTCCCCATCACTCAGCTCATTTCCCAGCAGGAAGTTGAGTTTTCTTCCTATGATCAGTCTCCTAAATCCTATACATTTCATTTGGGGGAAAAGGAGTGCTTTTTTCCTTTTCAGTGTGCTGTCTACCATGAAGAGAGACAGAAAGGTAGGCTGTATCAGTGACTGTAACAGACATGATCAGGGGTTGCCCACATTCCCTAGATACCTTTACCCTGCCCATGCACAGGGGGTTGGTGTGTGGAACCCTTTGCCTGTGCACATCAAAAACCAGAGGAGCCCTAACTGGTTTGGTTCAGTGGATAAAGCGTTGGCCTGCAGATTCAAAGGTCCCAGGTTCGATTCTGCTCAAGGGCATGTACCTTGGTTGTGGGCACATAACCAGTAGGGGGTGTGCAGGAGGCAGCTGGTCGATGTTTCTCTCTCATCGATGTTTCTAACTATCCCTCTCCCTTCCTCTCTGTAAAAATCAATAAAATATGTTTAAAAAACAAACAAACAAACAACAACAACAAAACCACAGAGGAGCCCAGGAATTCACATCTCTCTGAAGCAGCCCTTAGCCAGTGATTGACAGGTGCATTGCTATAAATACCCCTGCTCTCTCCCATGAGCCACCTCCCATGAGTTACCCCCGAACCCGCACCTCAACGCCACCTGGACTCTGCTTAGTATTTCACTATTGCGTGGTCTGCTTCCTTTTCCTGTTCCCTTCTCCGCTGTATTATTGATTTCTCTTTGGAAGTCTCCCTGATATGTTGTGTTGGATGAATCCTCACTCAAGGTCAGTTTCTAGAGAGCACAACCTAAGGTGGCAAACCCCTCCGGCACCCCCCCCCCCCCAACGGAACCGCGACAAAGGCTCTGGCACTGACCTTCATCCTTAATACAAAGGGCGTTGTATGTGCCCCCGGGAGCTGGGCTGCCCTCAATTCTCACATCCACAGCTTTCATGGTGTGCTGCTCACCACTCCCCTTGCTGCACACGGTGGTCCTGAAATAGACAAAGAAGACAAAAAAAACCACGATGAAACTTTTAGAAGAAAGGGTAGGAGAACTGACAGCTTGGAAGCAGCATATATTTTTCTGATTCAGGAGCTTTGGCTGAAAGCTTCAGAGACATTCTCCCCAAACCAAGGTCTAAACTCTAGAGTCAGGAAGACATAGATGCTTAAGTTGAGGGCATATGTATAATTCAGGTTTCAGAGGCTATAAATACATTGTATATCTCTTCTAGTGTATGTGGGTGTTTTTTTAATTTCATACAATTTATGCTCTTCTCTCTCTCTTTAAAATATATTTTATTGATTTTTTTTTTTTTTACAGAGATGAAGAGAGAGTTAGAAACATTGATGAGAGAGAAACATCGATCAGCTGCCTCCTGCACAGCCTCTATTGGGGATGTGCCCGCAACCAAGGTACATGCCCTTGACCGGAATCGAGCCTGGGACCCTTCAGTCTGCAGGCTGACGCTCTATCCACCGAGCCAAATCAGTTTCGGCTGCTCTTCTCATTTTGAGGGGATTTGTTTTGTTGTTCATATTTCTTTAGATGAATCATTAGTCATGAACCTTAAGCCTTTTTTCTCTTCTAACAGGAGCATTTAAATGCTTTACATTTCCCTCTAGGTATAGCTTTTGTAGCATCCCATGGGTATGTTATATTTTTAATATTATACACCTTTACTTATATGCAAATTTCTATTATAATTTATTTTAGTCCCATGGTTTATTTAGGAATATTGTATATTTTATAAACAGCAAACAGTAGAATTTTTTTTTAAAAAATTCAAATTATAATCTTTGTTTTCTAATCCGAACATCTCATCTACTTAACTTAATCACAGATCTCTTTGAATTTAAATCCGCCATCTTTCTATTGGTTATGCCCATTCTTTCTTCCTTTCTCCTTCTTTTCTCCATTTTGATTGCTTTATTTTTTGGCATTCTCTTTCCTCTGTATTGGTTTGGAAGTTATATATCCTTTTACTATTCTTTTCGTAGCTACCCCAGAAGTTTTAACATGTTTCCTCTGCTCACTAAAATTTAACATTTCTTTTACTTTCTTCCTCAATGGCACAACTTAAAATACCATGTATTAACATATTTAAAATACTTCCTGGCTGATATACCATTTTTTTCTTAGTGTTTAGTATTATTATTACTGCTTTATGGAATTATGGACTCTCAGTTTAACAACCTCCTCCTCCCATTTACTCTTTCCGTTCATCATTTTTTTGCATCTGCAGCCTCCCTCCTGCAATTATTTTCCTCCTGCCTTTAGTGTTTCTTTTAGTGTAGGTCCGATTTGATGAATTTTCTCACCTTTTATATGAAAATATCTTTATATCTTTGTTCTTAGAAAATAGCCTTAGTGGGTATATTTTTCTAGGCTGGCAGTAATTTTCTTTTAACACTTTGAAGGTATCGTTCAATTATCTTTGGGCTTTTATTGTTGCTCCTTTCAAGTACCTTTTCTTATTAGTTTTAATATTTTTTGTTCATATTTGACTCTAATCAGATGTGCCAGGTTGTGAATTTCTTTTTGTTTGTCCTACTTGGGCTTGGATGTTTTTCTTCAAATGTGGGTAAGTCTCATATTACTTTTCCTTCACTTCTTTTGGAATTCAAATCACATACATCTTCTTTGCCTTTTACCCTTTCTCCTAAAAATTTCATCCTTTTTTTCCTGTTTTTTTGTTTGTTTGTTTGTTTGTTTTTTTAATTCTGAACATTTTCCTCTAAAATATCTTCCAGTTCACTAATCTTTTCTTTGGCTCTTTTTAATCAGCTGTTAGAACCATCTATTACATTCTTAATTTCTGTGATTGTATTTTTCATTTCTAGGGTTTCCATTTGGTTGTTTTTGTAGTTTTCAGTCTTCTGCCAAAATTACCCTTCTTGGCTCTGTATCTCTGAACACTTTAAAGAGTTATTTTGAAGAATGCATCTACCACGGCTAATACCTAGATTTTTCTACTGGCTATTTTTGTTCTTGTTGGCTTAGCTTCTCATGAGACCGGTTATTTTATATTGTGTGACAAACCCTATGCTTACTAAAATTATTTGTGGAAATCAACTGCCTAGGGTAACGTTTTCTCCCTCTAGAAATGATTTTTAAAATCAGTTCTGCTAGCTACCCGGAGCACTGGGACTCCAGTATCATCTTAACCCCAATTCCTGGGTTAAGTTATGAGGAGGTAAAGCTGTGCTGCCTCTCCTCTGAGGACCCGTGTGCTTCTTGCAGTTTACTCTTACAGCCTTGCCATGTTCCAGCCCAAAGCAAAGGACTCCCCAGGCCCCCCCCTGCACAAAACCTGAATTCAGATCTCTGTCCTCCTAGTCCTACCAGGCTATTGAAATTGCTAACCAGCTTTTCAACCTCCCTTTATTAGAATCTGTAATATCTCCTAGGAGACAAGTGGTCCCAAATTTTGTATTCTCTAGGCCAGTGGTGGGCAAACTGCGGCGCACAAGCCACATGCGGCACTTTGACCTCTTGAGTGTGGCTCTTCCACAAAATACCACGTGCGGGCACGCACGTACAGTATGATTGAAACTTCGTGGCCCATGCACAGAAGTCGGTTTTCGGCCTGGGCGAGTCTATTTTGAAGAAGTGGCGTTAAAGAAGTTTAAGTTTAAAAAATGCGGCTCTCAAAAGAAATTTCAATCGTAGCACTGTTGATATTTGGCTCTGTTGACTAATGAGTTTGCCGACCACTGCTCTAGACCTCTGTCTTTCTCTGGATTTATGTATACACTCAAAATAAATTCATGGAGACACAGATCCTACCTACTATATGTCTACTATGCCACGCTGACTCGTAGGATGCACTGTGCATGGAACAATTGGTTTTTGGTAGGGAGGGGGGGTGGCTGTAACTGATAAAACCCACAGTGAAATGTACATACTAATGGTTAGGTACTTCTTGGTTCTAAGAGCATTAAAATGGAAAACCTATTTTTAATACGTCATGCAGTAAATATATCAAGTTAAGTATGAGTGCTTTGTAAAGAATTGTCGTCGTAGCAATGTCTTAACACTTTACAGCCACACACACACACACACACACACACACACACACACCCCGCCTTACCAAAAACCAATTGTACTTTACAGCAAATCCAGGGAGAATGGACCTTTCCAGTGACTCAGTCTTGACCTGTATTGCCTGGGAGACCTAAGCCTGGCTCTGAGCGGGCTCCTCAGAATCGCTGAGTACCCCGGTTATCTGATGCCATGATGGTGACAGAACTATGAAGAGTTACTCACCCTTGACTACATAATGGAAAAAGTTCATGCACAGGACATGTTTTGTCTATTCAGGACTCTGGATGTGAACATATAAGGCAGAGAGATCCACGGACAAGTTTTGGAGGAGACCTCATGTGTCCTTTCTGCTCGATTGCTGCTTCCCATGTAGCCTGCGGAGGCGTGAGTCAGCGTGGCTGTGTGTGTTTTCTGTGGCCACCCGCCAGCCAGACATCTTCGGGGTCATCGTCTACCAGAGTAGTTCTGGGAGCCCATTCCTTTCTCAGTGGAACGGCTCCTGCCTCCTCTCAGGCGAAAGAAGCCGTTGACGGCATTAATGGGACATTTTCTCCTCGCCGGCCACAGGAACGGCCTCTCCACAAGGACTCCACGGGTCAGGAGCTCAGACAGGGCACAATGAAACGGCTTGTCTCCGCTCCAGAACGTCTGAGAACCTGAGCTGGGGAGACTCGCAGGCTGGTGACAACTCAACAGTTGAGGGCTGGAATCCCCTGGCATCTTCCCTCCCACTTCCGGCCGTTAGTGGTGGCTGTTGGCCAGGACATTGGTTGGGGCTGTTGGCGAAAGAACCGCTTTGGGGCATCCGGTCCGGGCTTCCTCGCCGCATCTCAGGATAGTCAGACTTCTTACTAGAACATGGCATCTCAAAAGTGAGAGTCCTGCCGAAGCCGGTTTGGCTCAGTGGTAGAGCGTCGGCCTGCGGACTGAAAGGTCCCAGGTTCGATTCCGGTCAAAGGCATGTACCTTGGTTGCGGGCACATCCCCGGTAGGGGGTGTGCAAGAAGCAGCTGGTTGATGTTTCTCTCTCATCGACGTTTCTAGCTCTCTATCCCTCTCCCTTTCTCTCTGTTAAAAATCAATAAAATATTTAAAAAAAAAAAAAAAAAAAAGTGAGAGTCCTCAGAAACCCGGATGTGGCTTTCTCTGACTTGATCTCAGACGTCACATAGTGTCACTCCAGCTTTATGGTATTCCGCTGATAAGGTATATCAGACTACGCTGGGCCTGATTCACAGGGAGAGGACACAGACCCCACTTCTCTGTGGAAGCAACGTGCAAGAACCTGTGGCCGTATTTTCACCCCTCCCTACCTTCTTCCCATCCCTGTGTATGCAGATGCGTATCCACAGAGAAAAACATACAGAATATACGCCAGACAGTTAACCTCCGAGGTGGAAAGAAGGGACAAGCTCACTTTGTACTTTATACATACCTGTATCATTTGAAAATTTTACAAGCATGTATTATTTTTGTAATTTAATAAGGAAATTCAAAATAACCAAGTCAGGGGGAATAAACGGACAGATTTGGGGGGGGGGGGGGATTTTTTTTTTTTTTTTAGGTGAGAATTCAAAACAAGAATGCACTGGAAGCCACTGCCCACTGCATGTTGCCTGTCCTGACACCTCATTAAAGCAATTATTTGGCCCCCATAGGAGCCCCGGTGGGGCAGCCGCGTGAGCTGGATGGACAGTTGGATGGACTTACCCCAGGGTGCCGTCGGCCAGCCAGCCCGCGGCGCACACCGCAGAGGCGCACTCGCGCACCACCCTCCGCAGCTCCTCCGCAGACGCCAGGTGAGCGCCCCTGCTCCCGCAGGACAGCCGCGCCGCCTCCAGGTCCAGCCCCCGAGAGCCGTTCTGGGACTCCAGCACGAAGAGCTTCCCTGCGTGGGGACAAGCACGGACACAGGCTGACTCGGGGGCCCGTAAGATGCCATCTCCGCACACGTACTCTCTAGCGGGCACCCGCTGCAAGTAGTTCTCTGCTTGACGGAAGACCCAGCTGCAGCACCTACCCCATGGCACGCATACCTGGGAGGAGGTGTTGACAGCCACGCTAGCGTTTTAACCCATTTTTCCCTCTTTTAAAAAGGACGGAGGAGCCGAAATGGGTTTGGCTCAGTGGATAGAGCGTTGGCCTGCGGACTGAAAGGTCCCAGGTTCTATTCCGGTCAAGGGCATGTACCTTGGTTGCGGGCACATCCCCAGTAGGGGGTGTGCAAGAGGCAGCTGGTCCATGTTTCTCTCTCATCGATGTTTTTTTCTTCTTCTTCTTTTTAAAAAAAATATTTTATTGATTTTTCACAGAGAGGAAGGGAAAGGGATAGAGTGCAAGAGAGAGAAACATTGACCAGCTGCCTCCTGCACACCCCCCACTGGGGATGTGCCCACAACCAATGTACATGCCCTTGACCGGAATCGAATCCGGGACCTTTCAGTCTGCAGGCCGATGCTCTATCCACTGAGCCAGACCGGTTTCGGCTCTCATCGATGTTTCTAACTCTCTATCCCTACCTCTTCCTCTCTGTGAAAAATCAATAAAATATATTTAAAAAAATAAAAATAAAATAAAAAGGGTGGAGGAGGTCCAAGGGGGAAATGGGGGGATATCTGTAATACTGTCAAAAATAATATAATAATGATAATAGCCAAAACCGGTTTGGCTCAGTGGATATTTATCTGAAACAGTTCAGAGTAATGATGTTAAAAATGCTTAAGAGTCTGAAAAAAAAAGTATATAGTAACTATGAAAAAAGAACAGTTTGAGATAAGTAATGACATACACATTGGAAGGAATACAGAGCAGATTAGTGGAAGTCAAGGATTGAATCAGTGAATTAGAAGAGAGAGTTGAAAATATCACTTAGAGAACCAAAAAATAAAAATTAAAAAATTAAAAAACAGGAGGACAGCTTAAGGAAGCTGTGGGAAAATGTGAAACATAACAATATTTGCCAAAAGCAGTTTGGCTCAGTGGTAGAGTGTCGGTCTGCGGACTGAAAGGTCCCAGGTTCGATTCCGGTCAAGGGCATATACGTTGGTTGCGGGCACATTCCCGGTAGGGGGTGTGCAAGAGGCAGCTGGTCAATGTTTCTCTCTCATCGACGTTTCTAGCTCTCTATCTCTCTCCCTTCCTCTCTATAAAAAAATCAATAAAATATATTTTTTAAAAAAACCAAAAACAATATTAGAATGGTAGGTGTGCCAGAAGAGGGAGAAAGGGAGAAAGGAATAGAGAAGGTGTTTGAAGAAATAATGGCAGAAAACTTCCCTAACCTGATAAAGGAAAAAGTTACACAAGTTCAGGAGGCACAGAGAACTCCAAACAAGAAGAACCCAAACAGACTCACACCCAGACACATCATAATTAAAATGCCAAAAATTAAAACAGAGAATCTTAAAGACAGCAAGAGAAAAGAAAACTGTTACCTACAAAGGAGTCTCCATAAGGCTGACACCTGATTTCTCATCAGAAACTCTACAGGCCAGAAGGGAATGGCATGAAGTACTCAAGGTAATGGAAAGCAAGGATCTGAGACCAAGATGACTATATCCAACAAGGCTCTCATTCAAAATAAACGGTCAAATACAGAGCTTCCCAGGGGAGGGGTGGAGGGGGGAGAAGGCTAAAGGAGTTCATCACCACCAAGCCAGCATTACAAGAAATGCTAAAGGGATTCTTGTAAGTAAGGGATTGCTGAGAAGAAACAGAGAAATCTAGTCATACAGAATGAAAATGGCTATAAATAAGTACCTCTCAATAAAAACCCTAAATGTAAATGGATTAAATGCTCCAATCAAAAGGTGTAAGGTAGCTGAATGGATAAAAAAAACAGGACCCAACTATATGCTGTCTACAAGAGACCCACCTCAAAACAAAAGACACACACAGGATGAAAGTGAAGGAATGGAAAAAGTTTTTCTATGCAAATAGAAAAGAAGAAAAAAAAAAGCTGGAGTAGCAATACTCATATCCAACAAAATAGACTTTAAAAGCATCATGCTAAGCAAAATAAGCAAGTCGGAGAAAGATAAATATCATATGCTCTCACTCATTTGTGGAATATAATGAACAGCATAAACTGATGAACAAAAATAGACCCAAAGGGGGAAAAATATTCTAGAATATAATAGAAGTAATCCTGTTATTTGCAGATTTTTAATATTTCCTACAACTTTTGTGATATCATACTATGTTAATACAGTTTTAGTAATAATATTATACTTAAAAACCTTTAAAAAATCACAATGTCGCTGAAACCGGTTTGGCTCAGTGGTAGAGCATCGGTCTGTGGACTGAAAGGTCCCGGGTTCGATTCCGGTCAAGGGCATGTGCCTTGGTTGCGGGCACATCCCCGGTGGGGGTGTGCAGGAGGCGGCTGGTCGATGTTTCTCTCTCATCGACGTTTCTGGCTCTCTATCTCTCTCCCTTCCTCTCTGTAAAAAATCAATAAAATACATTAAAAAAAAAATCACAGTGTCACATTTCATTCATATAATTTTTTGCTTCATGCCTCTCTCTTCCATTGGATTTGATGTTCCCTGATAGAACCTGCTTCTCCTCACCATTCTATCCTCAACAGCAAGGACAGTACTTAGCATATAGTAGATACTCCATAAACTACCTGTTGAATTATGAATCTTTTTCTGTAACCATTTCCCAAATATAGTCATTTGCATTCAGATCATAGGAAGATTTTTCAGTTTCAAAAGTATTTTAAAAGTACAGTGGCAGGTCTCTTTTACATATCAGATGCATATACAAATTAAATGCCTTTCATTTGAAATTATCTCATTGACTTATTTCTCAATAAGTCCATAGAGCTTTTTGATGAGCCCAGTTCTCTCTTTGAATGTCTGTGATGCATCACAGTTTAGAAGAACACTTCTTCGTCCTCCTTTCATTACTGCTGAACACAAATTAAATATGGGAAGTGGTGGTAGTTAGGCATGTATTTAGTAAAGAAAAGAATCCTTTCATAATATGGGTTATAATTCGTCAATGGCTCTACTATAAAAGTTGGAGCTCAGCAAATGGAGTTAATTGAAAGCCAGTGTACCTGTAACCTTCCACTAGGGAAGAGGGGAGAAGGAAAGAGGGGAGAAGGAAAAACGGCAAGTGGTGACAAGGAAGCGTGCTTGGGTGCTGTTCTTATTGTCTCCTTGTCCAATGATACCTCTGCCTTCCATTTCCTGTGACCCACGTCCAGACAGACAGACACAAAGCATTGATCCATATCCATCTAGCATTGCACTCAAGCAGTTATAATGGGGTGAAGCTCTTAACGCCTTGTAGATTGCAGAAATATTTCTTTAAAAGGAATTAAAGTTGGTACAATAGCATACACTGTTCAAAAGTTAACATTAGCTCCCATTTATTCCACTTGGATTCTTTAAAATCAGCTTAATTTTCACGACTCAATGTCAGGCAAAAGGAAAAAAAAATACAAGAATTAACAAAGGATTGACTGCTAATAGATATGGGACTTTTTTCAATGAAATTAATTTTTAGTAATTAAATAGTGGTGACGGCTGCACAACCTAACGAATATACTGAAAACCACTGAAATGTATCTTTTAAAACGATAAGTGTTACACGAATTATATCTCAATTAAACATTGACAGTGATCACCAGGAGCCTTTGAAGTTAAAAATGTTTCCTAACCCTTTCTCTGAGGACATGGAGAAAAAAAAGACATTCATTCTCAATTGTGAGCAAAGAGTTCTTCAAGTTGGCACTTGGACCAAGAGCACCAAAAACTCTACAAAAATACCCGGAGGTTTTTCTTGCTTTTCTCTTCCCTAAACCCCATGCTTCCTTTTGTCATCTAGTTTCACCCACCGCTGTTTGCTAAACACACCGATGACATTTAAACACGTACAACACATCCTCAATAAGCCAAGGACTCTTCTCCTGCATCAGTCTGGTTTGTCTCAAGCTTGGGTTTCTAGAAACCCTTTTCTTTCGGACCCTCCTGCACCAAATCAATGGGGTTTTGTTCCAAAATTAAAAATACGGTTGAATTCGCTTTTGAAACTGAACTGATATATAAGGCTGTGTGGTCCTGCCGACTTAAGGGAACTCCTGAAAGCTGAATTCAGTTCAGAAAACAAACAAGATAAGGTGGGCCAATTTTCAGGACCCGGCAATAATCTGGTCCTTACTTATAGGGAGCCTCACGTTCAAGGACATCCTCACCACTCAGTCTGGGTCCGGCCACTCCATCCTTTATCCCATTTTCCCTGCCGCTCGCAGCACAGGGACTTTGCACGTGCTGTTCCCTCCACCCCAGGCCACTCTGCTCTCTCCTCTGCCTCGTCAATGCCCACTCATCTTCCAGGTCTTCCCGGACCCAGCTAATTCCGCCCGCCTGGAGAGGAGGGTCTAGGGCACTCCAGACGTGATTCCATGTGAAAGCCCTTCCCTGCAGATCGTGGGAAAGCTCACGGCGGTGCGACTGCAGGACCAATGCTCGGGCTTTGCCCGGGGTGTGATGGAAGGATTGGGGGGCTAAAGGGAGGCGTTTGGACGGGAGAGGACGCAGGGTCGCAGGACCGCCGCTCACCTCGCTCTCTCCCAGGCTTACGGTTTTCCGGGCTCGGGCCGGGTGGGCACCCCCAGCGAGCTTTGCTTTCCCAAACCCCACGCGCCACCCCGGACCCCGCCGCCTCCCGGACACTCACCGTCCGCCCTCACGGAGAGAGGCTGCAGACCCAGCAGGAGCAGCGCCGCGGTCCAGAGCTGGGCGAGGGGGCCGGGGCCCGGGGCGGCCATGGTCCGGGTGGCCAAGGGGGTGCGGGCGCTGCGATCGGGGCTGCCTGGGCTCCTGGCTGCCTGGGGTCGAGGTTGCCTGCGATCGGAGCTGCCTGGGCTCTGGGCTGCCTGGGGTCGAGGTTGCTTGCGATCGGAGCTGCCTGGGCTCTGGGCTGCCTGGACCGGGCTGCCTGGGGTCGGAGCTGCCTGCGCTCGGGGCTGCCTGGACCGGGCTGCCTGGGCCCCCGCCCGGCGAGCGCCACTCGGCTCTGCGCTGCGCTCTGCTCGCGGGTCTCCGGCTTCGCGCCCGGCGCGCGGAGAGGGAGGGAGGAGCGGACAGCCCGGGAGGCTGGGGACGCCGCCGCCGGAGCCTCAGGGTTGGGGCCACGAGCTCCCGGGGGTCCTGTCCGTGGCGCCGGGGAGGCGGCTGTAGCCGGGCTCCGCCTCCGTGCTGGGCACCTGGAGGCCTCGATGCCAAAAGGGGCTGCGCCGGACAGCTCGCTCCCAGGGCGCCGCCGCCGGGCGGAGGGCGCTGGCGGGCGGGCGGGCGGGCGGGCAGAGCAGAATCGCCCGGCAGGGGGGACCCTCGACGGGAGGGTGAGGCGGTCCCAGAGGCCCAGCTCCTCCCGAGGACCGTTAGGACCGTTAGGAAAGGGATGCCTCACTCGGTCCTCTGCCCGCTGACTTCCCAGCCCGCGGCGTCCTGGAGGGGAGGGAGGGAGGGTTTTATGAAAAAGAAGAATCAGGCTTGCCAACCTCGCCCTAAGGAGCGAGACGCACGGAATGACGAGACTTCGCTAAAAGCATAGCTTGAGAGTCGCTCCCATAAGGACATCCTCCGGACGCTTCCTTCTTTCTGACCTTTCCAGGTACCAGATAACATTTCTCCTCCACCGCCCCCCCCCCCCAACACCAGGAATGCGGGTGGGGCTGGCACCTTCACGCCACATCCCTCAGCCCTCTAGGCTGGGAAACTCCACTCTAAACAAGTGTCCTGCTGAATTCTGCCAGGAATGGACTCCATCTTCCATCTCCCCGGCCCCACTTCCAGCATCAGCACCGTGGGGCGAAGGGATGCATTCTTCCTAGGTGGAGTGATCAAGATCGGTGCTGTTATAACTGGGACACTGGGTGGCAAGCAACCATTTGTACAAATACCTGGGGAGTGCCCACAGGTGCCCGCCTCAGTGCTAGACTCCAGTGGGGCTGTAATCCGCCCTACAAGTGCTCCCACCTACATAAGACAGACCGAACAAGGCATGGGTGCTAAAAGGAGCAGATGGTTGTCCACATGAGAATGATGGAGGACACAGACATTGGAAGGGAGATTCGAACCCACATCTGATTTACGGCAGCTGTCCTTTTCAGCTCACCTAATGTTTGAAGTGTGCAGAAAGCTTTCTCCTCTCCTCCTTCCTCCCCAAATGTCAACTACAAGTCTAGTGCCAGTGATTCAATCCTTTGTAAAATAAAAATTGGTTTTAAAAAAATACAAACACTCTATAGAGTGTTGAACGCGGTGAGGCCTGGCAATCATTCGCACAGGAGCATAAATGAATTTACTTCGATGCTTCTCTTCCAGCAGCCAGCTGGTGACCTGTGGGATGGGACTTCTGAATCTGGGCTGCAGGGGACCTTTTAAAGCCTGGTTATTGCTGAGAATGGAGGGGAGGGGCCTGAAGGCAGCTGCAAGAGCTACTCTCCCCGGGGAGCTGTGCCTGCTGTCTCCTTTTCACATGCTGGGTCTCCTGGCATCCTTCTCTGATTTTCTTTTCTTTTTTAATCTATTTTTATTGATTTCAGAGAGGAAGGGAGAGGGAGAGATAGAAACATCAACGATGAGAGAGAATCACCGATTGGCTGCCTCCTGCACCTCCCCCCACTGGAGATCAAGCCTGCAACCCAGGCATATGCCCTGGCTGGGAATAGAACCTGTGACCTCTTGGTTCCTGGGTCGATGCTCAACCGCTGAGCTACACCTGGCTGGGCCTTCTCTGATTTTCTTATTTTCTCTCCCAAGCGTTGTGAGGATGCCTGAATACATGGCACCCAACACTGGGGAGATGAGACCAATGGCAGTTTAATAGCCACATACACTCAGAGCCTAGGGGAGGAGGACTCTGCCTGCCATGCAGGGGTTGCACTTGGGAACAGAGGGACCAGCTAGGAGCTATAAAATATAGGCTTTGCAGTAATAAGAAGGTCAGGTGAACTCTGGTTCCTGTGGGAGGATGTGATTGTCTTGTTTGAGCAATTCCTCAGGATGGTGGGGAACTGGAGCCCTTTTGCTCAGAAAACAAACACACACACACACACACACACACACACACACACTGTGCCTGGTCCCCATGCTAAGAAGGGTTGTCTGGCTAGCAGACCTTATCGGTGGGAGCACCATGGGGAGGAGCTCTTGAGCTTAGCCATCCGAGGCCCTTCTCATTTTACCAGGTGTCGGGACCTCGGGGAAAACAATTTAAGAGCTGAGCCTCACAGCCTTGTTTGTTAGATGGGGATCATAATACGAACCCAATAGAGCTCTTGCTCTTTTAAGATGAGAGGTCCCAGCGTGCTGTAAACACCGTGAAGTAATGGGTGAAGCAATAGGTTCATAATTCATTCTCTTTATTACTTAGGCGACACAACCAGGAAAGAAAGAAAGGTGATCAGTCAAATCCCCTTTCAAACATGTGAATGACAGAACTTCTAGCACACAAACGAATGGTATTTGCCAACAGGAGACTAATCCTTGGAATGCTTTTAGAAGTACGTACCTGGTTGTCCAGGGTTGCTTGTGGCAGACCAATCTGTAGTCTACGGATTTCTGAGGCATGAATGCCTAGAAATACCAGGTGAGTTGTGTAACCGTCTAAATAGACAGTGGAGATATGCCATGACTCAAATGGCTCCTTGTGAAGTAGGTGTCACTGAAGTGCAGACAATAACCAGTTATGTGAAGAAAACCTATAATGTGATAGAGACCCAACTAGAGAAACAGGAAATAAGAGCAATCTAGAAGAGACAGCGATGATGCAGGGGCAAGAAAACTTCAACACAATAACCCCACTGCCTTCGGAGGAAAGAGAAGATACTGCATGAAAAAATACAGAATAAGGTGGTGAGCCAAAAAGAAGAAGAAGAAGAAGAAGAAGAAGAAGAAGAAGAAGAAGAAGAAGAGAAGAAGAATATTCAGAGTAAAAAAAATAAATAAATCTTGAAATGTGACATATGAGATCAGAAATTAAAAAAAACACAACTCAATAGATGAGTTGGAAGGTAAAATTGAGAATATGTCCCAGAAAATAAAGCAGAAAGACAAAGAGGTGGAAACAAGGGGAGAAGAAAATAACACCCAGAGCCGAAACCAGTTTGGCTCAGTGGATAGAGCGTCGGCCTGCGGACTGAAAGGTCCCAGGTTTGATTCAAGTCAAGGGCATGTACCTTGGTTGCGGGCACATCCCCAGTAGGGGGTGTGCAAGAGGCAGCTGATCAATGATTCTCTCTCATCGATGTTTCTAACTCTCTATCCCTCTCTCTGTAAAAAATTAATAAAATATATTTTAAAATAAGAAAATAACACCCAGGAATGCCCTCTCTGCCTGCACCCCGTCGTGACCCCCCACCCCCACCCCCACGGAACCTGTGAGCAATAAATTCTTCTATTTCGCTTTCCCTTCCATTCTTTTGTGTCTCTACTTAACAAATGTTAATATAACAAAGCCACAGCATTCTGGGAAAAGTCCAAAGCCCATTCAAAGGTTTCTGAAAATTTCTGACCAATTTGAGTTTCAAATTCCTGCCCCCATTTCTGATTCTCCCTCTATTTCTGCCCCCAGTGACCACTCAAATGTGGAATTTAAGTTGGAGAACCTGGCAGGGGAGCAGTTAAGACATCAATCAGGCTGGCATGGGAGTGCTTAGGGGGTGATCAGGCTGGCAGGCAGAAGCTGTTAGGGGCAATCAGGAAGGCAGGCAGGTGAGCAGTTGGGGGCCAGCAGTCCTGGATTGTGAGAGGGCAGTCTGACACTCCTCTAGGGGTCCCAGGTGGAGAGGGTGCAGGCTGGGCTGAGGGAGACCCCCCCCCCCCTCGCTCCATGCACAAATTTTGTGCACCAGGCCTCTGGTATATATATAAAAAGAAGCAACTGATCAATGTTTCTCTCATTGATGTTTCTAACTCTCTATCCCTCTCCCTTCCTCTGTGTAAAAAAAAAACAATAAAATCTTTTTAAAAATTAACTAAACATGCCTATTTCACCCCCAAAACTCCCATTTTACCCCCAAAAGTCTCCCCTCCGATTAGGAAACCCCAACTGCGGGGTCTGTTGAGAAATGGCACTTTTTTCTGTGGAGATCTGCAAATTGCCCACGGTCTCACAGCTTGTTCGGCCAAAGTGAGATGTGAATCCCCCTGTATATGATGCTAAAGTCTGTACTCTTACCTTCACGGCATGCTGCCTGTTAGGTACCCTGTAAGCATTTCTTCCCATTAAATTAGGTTTAAATTCTAGAAAGGCAGACTCTTATGCTGACGTTCTGTGTCCAGGGGTGAGAAAGAACCCAGAAGTAACCTCTCGAACACCTTGTGATTATACAGCTCAGGGTGCTGCATTATGATTATTTATGGTCTATCCCTTCCTAAGGGGGTAGGAGCAGGGTCTTACCATCACTGTAGCACCAGTGTCTACCTCCGCCACTGTTCAGTGCCTGGCACATCACAGGTCCTCAATAGATGTCTGCTAAGTGAACGAGGGAGGTATTTTCCTTGGTATTGCTGGCACTCCACTTCCCATAGTCCATCTGGCTAAACATGTGCTCATCTTTCTTTTAAAAAATATATATATATATTTTATTGATTTTTTTACAGGGAGGAAAGGAGAAGGATAGAGAGTTAGAAACATCGATGAGAAAGAATCATCGATTAGCTGCCTCCTGCTCACCCCCTACTGGGGATGTGCCTGCAACCAAGGTACATGCCCTTGACCGGAATCGAACCTGGGACCCTTCAGTCCGCAGGCCCACACTGAGCCAAACTGGTTTCGACTGCTCATCTTTCTTGCCTCAATACTAGCACCATCTTCTCTGTGAGGCCTTCTTTATGATTTGGTCCAATCTCTCCACTCTCCCCTTTGAGCTTTCACTGAACAGGTATCTTAGGAACTGTTGTTCTACCGATCTGACTCTTGCTCTAGTCTGAATGTCGTTGATGGAGATCCTGACTTTTCTATGATTTTTTCTCGGGGGTCTTGGCAAGTGCCTGGTTCATAGTAGGTTCTCAACCTATGTTTGATGAATTAATAAAAAATTAACTCCTGGGCCTGGCTGGTTTGGCTCAATGGATAGAGCGTTGGCCTGTGAACTGAGGGGTCCCAGGTTGGATTCCAGTCAAAGGCATGTACCTGGGTTGCGGGCACATCCCCAATAGGGGGTATGCAAGAGGCAGTTGATTGATTTTTCTCTCTTATCGATGTTTCTAACTCTCCCTCTCCCTTCTTCTCTGTAAAAAATCAATAAAAATAGCCGAAACCGGTTTGGCTCAGTGGATAGAGCGTCGGCCTGCGGACTGAAAGGTCCCAGGTTTGATTCCAGTCAAGGGCTTGTACCTTGGTTGCGGGCACAAACCCAGTAGGAGGTGTGCAAGAGGCAGCTGATGGATGATTCTCTCTCATCCATGTTTCTAACTCTCTATTCCTCTCTGTAAAAAATCAATAAAATATATTTTTTAAAAATCAATAATATATATATATATATATATATATATATATATATATATATATATATATATATATATAAAATTAACCCCTCATCTGTTGGCTTAACTCATCAAAGGACCCCAAAGAGAGAGCATGTCAAGGATCATGGTATTGCTCTCAGTAAAATAAAGAACTTGCCTAGGGGGTCACATGCATCTCTTCTCAGCATCTTCTTTTTAGAGCAGCGACCATGTCCTTTAGTGCTTTTCTATCTCTGGTAACTGGTACAGTGCCTAGCACACACACGGTAAGCTGCAATGAATGGAAGGAGGAATAAATGAGCCTCAAAAGCAATCTATACCAGCCAATGTAGGATTTCAAACCTGATGGATCTGAAGCCGTCTCACAAATCATCTGCCACCAGCCTGAGGCCACGGAGCTGAAAAACCACTGCACAATGTAGCATTTACTCGCAGGCTGCCTTCGGGGCTGTGGAGGTTGTGGGCTGGGTCCTGAGTAAACATAGGCTGCACTGAAGAGCCATTGTGGGCGCTGGTAGTTCTTTCAAGTTCCTCTGGGGTCTGCAGTTGATTTGCAGCTGGAGCCAAGTCCCTGCCAAGGCCCTCTCCCTTTTTGCAATTGAATTATTAGCTAAAAGAAAACCATCCAGGGTGTAGGAGTTAGCAGCGGCCTGCCAACGGTAAGGAACTTTTGTTTACCCAGAGTGTTTGCACCTAATCTAATGAAAAGTAGGAATGAGCCCTCAGAAAGCAATTCAGAAGTTCTGGCCACAAAGAAAGACAGGCTTTGGACTTGGCAGGAAGGCAGTTCAGGGCAGCCAAGGACTGGGGCTGCAGGTCTACCCCCCAGGATACGACTTATTTCCAGGTGGGTGTTATCCACGGGTTGCTTCTGTGCTTGTTTTTTTCTGTGGACCATGGCAGGACCCCACTGCTCTCATCTCCCAAATGTCTCATCTCCTCCAGTTTGAATCTGCAGCTTTCACTGAAGGCTTGGATCCTTACTGAGATGCAAATGCCACTGAAGAGGGACAGCTCTGCCAAGGGGTCAAGAACTGAGTTCACATCTGATTTTTGCCACTTAATATCTACGGAACCATGAACACATCTCTTTACAACTCTGGGCCTCCGTGTCCTATAAAATGGAGATGATCGTGCTACCTAACATACAAGGTTTTTGTTATTGGAGTTAATTTGTAAGTTAGAAGACTTTCTACAGAAAAAAAACGATGTCCATAATAATTTCTACATGCAGGGTACTTAGCACATTGCATTGCTCTGTAAGCCACTTGGGGGCAAGGGCTGTGTCCTATTTTGTATCTAGCTTCTACCTCAGAACGTGACACAGAGTAGGTGGCCAGTAAAGGGCAGGCTAATTTACAGCAGCAGGAGAGATAAGCAAACTCCTGTCTTCTCTGTCATGTCTAACATGAAGATTCTCTCTTGAAAGAGCTCATCTTCGCCCATTTGTTGATTTCGATTTTTACTGAGCGTCGGCCTGCAGACTGAAGGGTCCCAGGTTTGATTCTGGTCAGGGGCACATACCTTGGTTGCAAGGCTTGATCCCCAGCCCTGTATGTGTGGGAGGCAAACAATCAATGTATCTCTCTCGCATCAATGTTTCTCTCTCTCCCATCCCTTCCACTCTCACTAAAAATCAATGGAAGAATATCCTCAGGTGAGGATTAAAAAAAAAAAATTAGTTTGAGAAGCAACGTGATAGAAGGGCACAATATACCTGGCCATGAGAAAACTGGATTCTACTCTTGGTCTATCATCAAGTTCTTGTTGGGTTAATCATTATTTTACCCTTCACTTCTTGTTCAGTAAAGCCCAGTGATAGAGAGATGACTTCTAAGGAGACTCCCATTGTTCTGTTTGGGTCCAATGGCCCCTTTCCTCATTCTGTGTTTAGAATGTCTCTTGTTGGCCAGGCTGGAGTCTCCAGCCCCATGCTCCCAACATTTGTCAGAGCATAGGACAAATGTGAATCCTGCTGGAAAGAGAGTTATCCTGGGGTTGTCTTGGTCCTGCCATATAAGGCCATCTGGAAAGGCAATGAGACTTCAGCAGGAAGAGGACAGTGTTTTATGGAAACTGCCCAAGAACTGAGAAAAGAGCTGAAAGGGATCCCAGCACAAAGATGCATCCACAAGAGAAAAGGGAGCCCAAACAGGTGGGGAGGAGGTGACTTAATGCCAAGCAAAGTTGTGTATTTCAAAAGTTAAGTGTCTAGTGCCAATTTCTGAAACAAATTGTATTTGTGGTAGTAGGACCACACCTTAAAGTTAAAAAAAAAAAAAAAACATGGACCCACTGGGAGTTGAAGGATAGGGATGATTATCCCCATCAAATAATTTTCAAAAGAATTCTATACTTATGCTTTGATCACAATCCATGTATCCTCTTTGTTCAACATACCAACTCATATACTTTAAATATATATACATATACATACATATACATATATATATATATATATATATATATTTATTGATTGATTGATTTTGTACAGAGAGGAAGGGAGAGAGATAGAGAGTTAGAAACATTGATGCGGGAGAGTCATCGACCAGCTGCCTCCTGCACACCCCCCACCGGGGATGTGCCCACAACCACAGTACATGCCCTTGACCAGAATTGAACCCGGGACCCTTCAGTCCACAGGCCGACACTCTATCCACTGAGCCAAACTGGTTTCGGCTATTTTCTCTTTTTAATACTATGTATTAGAAGATAAAACCACTCACCGCTGGATTAGCAAGTCAACAATTAGGTTAAGTCATCTATAAAAGTATATACACTTCTATAGGAATATACACATGACAATTTTCCAGGCACTTAATTAAAATTGATTTGAACTCAGATAGGTCATGGGAAAAGGGGAGAGATATATTTTGTGTTTCTTCTCTATTTCCGGCAGTGAGTATCAGAGTGCTGAATAGAGAAACAAGTGGGTTCTGCCATTTGGTAGTAGTGTGACCATGAACAACTTGCTTAGCTTTCATTCATTCATTCATTCATTCATTCATTCAACAAACTACTGATGAGCAAACAAGAAGTTGAGCAGCAGTCTCAAGGAACATTCAAATTGGAGGAGGTTGTCTAGTAGAGTCTAGAGCTGGATTGGAGTTAAGAGAGAGCAGCCACAGCACATGGGAGGTACTGTATAGGAATAGAGCCCCCGAGGAGCCCCCACACTCAGACATTGAATTAATGCCCAATTAAACCCCATGGCAGGCCGTCCCTACTCTGGGAAGACTTGCATTATCTGCATCTTGGATTGCTAGGCACGCCATCTGCTGCCTCAGTGCCTGTTTACTCTTTATGCAATCCACAAAAAGGTGGCCAAGCTCGCTTTAATTTATTGAAAAGCATAGACATAGCCTTGGGAGAATAATTAGAAGCCCACTGTTTTTCATTATATTACAAGACAGCATATTTTCCCGTCTACTGCCTTTTAAGAGGGCCCTGCCAAATAGTCTGTGTAAGAGTCAATGAGCAAATAAAAGGATCGCTCTGTAGCTATTTGGACTTGGTTTTGAAGGAACTTTATCTTCACTCACATGAAAAAATAAACAAATTCTCAACTTCAGCTTCTCCAGGTCCCACAAAAATGCACATTGTGTGCCTACAGAAGCAAAAGGAGGAAAAAATGATGGAAAAAATGACTCAGTATTTGGAGCAAAATATTCTGCTACCAGTGAACAGAGGGCACCGCATGGATTGATTAGGTGGTGATATGGACCAAACTATTGGGGGGAAATGGAGCAGTAGGATCTTTTGAAATGCTGCAGGGGAAAAGCTATTGTACTATAGACACAGTATGTTAAAAATAACCCCCAAATGCTAAAGAAATTGCCGGGCAAAATGATGTTCTTATCCAAAGGTCTTCTGTTTCTACTCCAAAATGCCCTTTTCACCAATATCACTCTACTTATTTTTCAAAAAATTTAACTATATTGCCGAAACCGGTTTGGCTCAATGGATAGAGCGTCGGCTTGGGGACTGAAAGGTCCCGGGTTCGATTCTGGTCAAGGGCATGTACCTTGGTTGCGGGCATATCCCCGGTAGGGGGTGTGCAAGAGGCAGCTGATCCATGACTCTCTCATCGATGTTTCTAACTCTGTATCTCTCTCCCTTCCTCTCTGTACAAAACCAATAAAATATATTTAAAAAAAATTTTAACTATAGAAGTCAAAATGAATTCATTCACCTTACCAAAAAAATAAATAAATAAATAAAAATAAAAAATAAAAATCAAGATGTTATATAAAAGCCAAAGTATCTTTGACTACCAAAAGAACCAAACACATACATATACCCTACCTGGGATATCCATCATTATGAGTTTAGTGAGTATTATCCAAACAAGAATAGGGCAGTTCAAGACACACTGTTAAGAAAACAAATAAATTTACTAAATACACATTATGATAGTGTTCATGTAAAAAAGATATACTTTAGACAATACTATTTAGTACCTATGTCTATATCCTATTTATTTATGCTAATGATATCTGTATCTCTACAGGACATAAATAGAAATGGTTTACGGGAATTTCACTTCTGGTAATGGTGAAATAATTTAGGTAAGTCTCTTTCTGAGGATAAGAACAATTTATAAATCTGTACAAGATCCAATAACATCTACTTAAAGACATCAAGCGGCTAATAACATAGTGTACAATTGTTAGGGTAGGACCCATGGAAGGGCAGCAGCTCAGAGAGAAGATCCTATTGATTAAAACCTCTCTTCTTTTGGGGGATCATTTACTTATTATAGAAGGGATTGTTGAGAGGATGCGAAGCTGAAGACTCTTTGGATAGCCTAGTCAGGCTAAGGAAACAGGAAAAGGACATGGTTCAGCCAAGAAGGGGTGCTCCTTTGCTTTGTGTTGCAATCTCAATGCACCACCGTGGTAGTAAGGTTATCCAAGAAAAGGCAGGTTCTTGCAGAAATTGCAGCTCAGTTTTGAATAATTTTAGTCACTGAATTTGGCTGAAGGTCAGCTCATATTGCTAGAAGTGTGTCAAGTGCCTAGCAGAAATAAATAAAAACTTCTCTAGAGGAAGAATACCTCATTCTGTAGACAAATTACATATCTGGCCTACAATTTTAAATAAACAGGCACACTAAAGACCAAAAGAAGAAAAAAAGAGTGAAAACAAAAGCAGTTACAGACTTTAACTCTATTCATCATATTCAGGGAGATAAAATAAGAGCCTGCGAAATTTGGCAGAGAACTAGGAACTATAAAAATTTCAAAAAAAGTGAAGTCTGCAACTAAAAATTAAAACTGAAATGAAAACCTGAGCGGGTATTTTTAATAGCAGATTAAATATCGCTGAAGAGAGATTTAGTGAGCTGGAGTTGTGTGTTGAAAGAAGCATAAAGAAACAAAGGAAGAAGATATAAAATGGAAAAGGAAAATTACACACATAGAGAATGTGTGACGATCAAACATTTGGTAGTTTAATTGCTAGAAGGGAAGGAGAATAAGAATGGGACAGAAGCTTCTCCGCTGGCTCAGCGCCCTTGGATACCGGTGGTCCTGCGGAGAGGAGAGCATCCCTGCAACCACGTGGGGAAGGCCATCGGCCTCCACACTTGGACTGAAGGACGTTAATTGGCTCGGATGCTGAGCTGTAACATGGAAAGGAAGCTCTGGACGCTGGCCTGCTCCTGGGACCCCAGCTGCTCCTTTTCCAGGACTGGCTCCTCCCGATAATCTTTGGTTCCATTCATCATTTTTGTCCTAGGACTTCATCCTTCGATTTTCGAAAGACAGGAACTCTGACTCAAAACACCCACATTTTTTATCTCAGACCTGAGGTATGTGCCCTTGACCGGAATGGAACCCAGGACCCTTCTGTCCGTGGGTGGATTCTCTATCCACTGAGCCAAACTGGCTAGGGCAAGGTTATAGTTCTTTTATGTTATGGAAAAATCAAAATGCCCAGTGAGAAGTGTGACACTGTTAAGTAAAGGTCCCATGTCTCAATATGCTATCTCAACAACAACAGCAACAACAAAAAGAATGGTACAGAAAAAGTTTGAAGATTATGGCTGAGAGTTTTTCTCGATTAATAAAATATATCAAGCCAGGGAGGACAATGGTAAGATATGTACACATATAATAATTTAATTTAAAAAAATCAAGCCATAAATAGAAGACATACAAAGCCAAGAAGGATAAATGCAAAGAAAGCCATACTTATGCACATCCTAGTAAAACTGCTAAAACTCAAAGGCCTCCCTGCTCCCTATCTTCCTCTCCCGCCCTCCTCCCCTCCCCCAAACAAACTTAAAGTGCTAAAGAAAAAAAGAGAGATTACCTTCAAAGGAGAAAGAACAAAACCTACAGGTGTTTACCCATAGAAACAATGAAAATCCAAAGACAAAAATAACAATATATTTAAATTACAGAGACAAAATGACTGCCAATATACAAGTCTGTGCTAAGTAAAATATTCTTTGTGAAAGAATAAGAACCTTTTGTGTTGAAAAACTGCAGAACATCACACCCACATTCAAATAAGTACCAAAGGTGTTCTTCTGGTAGAAGGAAAATACTCCATACAGGAGAGAGAGACACATTGATTGATGATCTTCCTTTCCCACGCATGCCTGACCAAGGCCGGGAGCCTGCACTCGGTGGGCCGATGCTCTGTCCACTGGCCAAACCAGCTAGGGCAGAAGTATCAGTTAAGATTAGACTGAGTACTTCTGAAGTTGACTAAGATGGAGTAGTCTACTTCAGACTATCTATTTTTTAAAAATATATTTTACTGATTTTTTACAGAGAGGAAGGGAGAGAGCTAGAGAGCCAGAAAGGTCGATGAGAGAGAAACATCGACCAGCTGCCCCCTGCACACCCCCTATCGGAGATGTGCCTGCAACCAATGTACATGCCCTTGCTGGAATCGAACCTGGGACCCTTCAGTCCGCAGACCGACGCTCTACCACTGAGCCAAACCGGTTATCTATTTTTAAAAAATATATTTTTAATTAATTTTTTACAGAGAAGAAGGGAGAGGGATAGTCAGAAACATTGATGAAAGAGAAACATCGATCAGCTGCCTCCTGCACGCCCCCTACTGGGGATGTGCCCACAACCAAGGTATTGATACATGCCCTTGACTGGAATCGAACCTGGGACCCTTCAGTCCACAGGCCAACACACTATCCACCGAGCCAAACCGGTTAGGGCTTATATGATATTCTTAAAAACACAAAGCTATAGGATGAAGAATAGTAGTTGGTAGGGGGTAGGCGTGGGGTGTTTTGGGATGATGGAGCTAATCTGCTTTCTATGTCTATAGATTCTCTTTCCCTCCATAGGGCACTCTGTTGTGGATTCTGGATGCCGTTGTCCATTGAGTGACTTTTCCAAACTGCTTTTGCAAAGATTGTCATGTGTGGTCACCAAAGTCTCAGTTCTGTCATCTCAACAGTTAGCTAGTGATAGGAAAATATTTTCTTAAATGCCTGGATTCAAAAACAGAAAAAAACTCCTGTAGTCTTTGCATATTGGCCCTGAGCCAAACTGACTACAACTCTGCCTTAGCCCGCACCTCCCGTTTATTGTGGAATCCAAATATCAGCCAGAGGTGTAAATCTCAGATCCTCTCAGGTCTTTTCTGAGCATGTGTCTGGCCGTGGGCATGCATCTCATACTTCAGATTCCCCAGAGTGCTCGGGAGCCCTCCACAGCTCTTATTCCCCCAAAAATCTTCCTCATCATACGCAGGCTTTTTGATCTGCCTGTTTGCCTCATCCTCCATTCCTTGCCCCGGACAGCCATGAGTACCATATATCTTTAAGTGCTTTCATCAAATGCCACCCAGAATGCCACTTTAATCTGACAGGGGCAAAAATAAAGGTTAATCTCTGTGCTGGTCCCTTAGGAAACCACCAGACAGGTCAAATGCATGACCACAGTATTTAAAAATGAGGTCCATATTTATTGCTTTCCCTGATACCTATAAGCTGTCCCAGAAACATGGGCCATGGAATTAGCAGAGTTCCCTACTCTGCTAATTCCATGATGTCACTTCTGTCACAGGTCCTTTGGACTGCAGTTTGGTTCTGTGTAGTAAATCTAAAGATACTCAAATCAGCAATTCTGCTCCTCATTGTTCACCCCAGCGCAGTGACTCTTCACTGAGAACATCTGGGAAGGCCTGGAGACATTTTAGTTTTCACAAGTGGAGGTATACCGAAGGCATCTAATGGGCAAAGCCATGGATGCTCTATCCACTGAGCCACACCGGTGAGGGCGGTTTGCTTCCGTTTTAAAGAACACCATGTAATATAAAATGAATTACGTTGTAAGCTTGGAAGCAGATAAACTGGAATATAAGCAGTTGTCACCTCAGGTGCTGGGCTTTAGCATGGTTTTGTTCTCTTTTTCCTCCTTGTTATAGTTCCCTTAAAAAAAAACGTCTTGACGAATCATGTATCACCTGTGTCAACTGGTTCTTGCATAATGGGCATATTTTGTGTGTGTGTGTGTGTGTGTGTGTGTGTGTGTGTTTCTTTTTTAATCCCACAATAACCAGGCAGCCTGGTTTATCTATCAGGTGAGGGGTATCCAGGTCCTCCGGGTGATGATGGGCCCACCACCAGGTGCGAACGAGGGAAGGCCAAAAGCCCAGGCCCAGCGGGGGGCGAGGGGGCGGTCCAAAGGGCACCACCCTGTGGGCGTCACGTGCTCACCGCCGGCCAATGGCAACCTCCCGAGCCCACCTGGGGGCGGGGCGGGGCGGCCAGCTGGCGTCACCAGGACAACGGGCGTTGCCGGCGCCGCCGTGTGACTCCGGGCTGTGGGCGCGCTGGCGGCTGTCCGCCATGGTGAGTGTGTGGCCCGCGCGGCCCGCCGCCCCGCCCGGCCCCGCCCGGGCCCGGTCCCCGCGAGGCCGGCTGCGAGGTCCCGGCGGGCGGCGGCGGCGGCGGCGGCGGCGGGGTCGCGGGAGGCCGGGCCGCGGCCTGCGAGGCGGCGGGCGGCGGGCCGCGCGGGGCGTGCCCGGGGGAGGGGGCCCCGGAGGACGCGGGACGCCCGCCGGCCCCTGGCGCCCGCGGCCCGGCTTCTCTCTCTGCCCCGGGAGGTCTGGGTCGCCGCTGGGACCCCCCACCCTCCTCCCTGCGGACCGCCGGACAGACGGCGTGACGCTGTTTTGGCTGTGGATGGCCTGGGAAGCCGCCCGGAGAGGGTGTGGTGGAAAAAAAAAAAAAAAAAAGGATGCGTATCATCCATATCCTATATATGCGTATGGACACGGTTTCTTGCAGGCTCTGTGCTGCTGCCTGTCTGGTTTCTGCAGTGATAGATTACGTTAAAAAAAAAAAAAATTGAATACGTGTGTGTGTTTCTCTCAAATCCATCCTTCTCTGGCAGGTTGTTGTTTTTCTTCTTAGTACCTGGGAATTTAAACTTGTAATTTTGGAGATTTCCCCTCCTTTATTTTAATTTTTTTTTTTTTTTAATGGGGGCATTCAGCTGGCGGTGTTCAGCCGGGTGCAGTACCCGCAGGGATTTGATGGAGAGAAGCTGTGTGCGTCGTCAGTCACTCCTCGGCCCAGTAACTCGGGTGGGCCTGCCACCTGGCCCCCGGGAAGCTCGCTTTTATGTAAAATAATAATAATAATAGAGGGACAGGATTCAGGAAATGGCCAGCCAAAGATGGATTTCCCCCTCCCCCCACAGGACCCCAAAGGCTGTCAGAGAAGAGAGGACTCTGCGTGGGGACACACCTTTGGTGTACAATGGTCGGCAAACTGCGGCTCGCGAGCCCCACGCGGCTCTTTGGCCCCTTGAGATTTTTTTTTTTTTTTTAAGCAAAGGCCAGCTTAGGAATACCCTAATTAAGTTAATTAACACTGTACCTACCTATATAGATAAAGTTTAAAACATTTGGCTCTCAAAAGAAATTTCAGTCGTCGTACTATTGATGTTTGGCTCTGGTGACTAATGAGTTTGCCGACCACTGGAGGATATTGATTTAGAGGGGGTGGGTGATAATAAGGAGATGCCTATTTTTAAGAAAGTTTTTTTTTTTTTAAATATTATTATTATTATTTTACATATGTGTTCTTATCCCCCCTTATCCCCTACCTTCCACTCATATTCCACCCCCCTGTTATCTGTGGCCATTGATGAGGCTCATATGTATGCCCACAAGTCCCTTGGTTGATTTTTCCCTCTTACTGCCAGCGATCCCCTCCTTCCCTGGGGTTTGAGGTGTTTGTTTTAAAACCTTCAGTGATTTAGTGTAGATTAGTGGAAGTATGAATAGGCTGAGGGTGCAGGGTGCTTTTCAAGTGCCAGTTGGCTTTCTGGAGAGAGAACCTACCATGTGGAACCCTGGCAGGCTCTGGCTTTTACCAAGGAGAGGGATCGGAGGAGGAGAAGGTGGATGGTCTGTATGTCTCATTGGTTCTGAGAAAACAAGTGCCAGGTGAGCAGCTTGTTGGTAACAGGAAAAGCACATCAACCACAAATAACACAATGTCTTTATTTTGTGTTTCTTTTGAATGCTTAACTGCTTTAACCTGACATGAACGGAGACAGAAAGACTTTCAGAAAATGAATTTTACCAAGCTCTTGTGTTTTATTTTTTATTATTTATTTATTTTAAAAATATATTTTATTGATTTTTTACAGAGAGGAAGGGAGAGAGATAGAGAGCCAGAAACGTCGATGAGAGAGAAACATCGACCAGCTGCCTCTTGCACACCCCCTACTGGGGATGTGCCCGCAACCAAAGCACATGCCCTTGACCAGAATTGAACCTGGGATCTTTCAGTCCGCAGGCTGACATATCCCCTGACCTAAGCCGGTTTTGGCAAGCTCTTGTGTTTTAAATCTAGCAGTGATTTGCTTTTATATGTTACTAGAGGCCCGGTGCATGAAATTGGAGCACCTGTAGGATCCCTAGGCCTGGCAGGCAATCAGGGCTGATCAGGGCCTTCCTTCGTTCCATGCCGCCCCCTGGTGGTCAGCCCACATCATAGTGAGCAATCAAACTCCCGGTGTCTTGGTCGAACTCCCGAGGGGACAATTTGCATACCAGGTTTTTATATACATACATTGACAGATATAGTAGGGAGAAAGGAGGCATATTCAGGAATTAGTGTCCATAGCTCTCTGAAATCTTGTATTCCTCCTATGGGCCATTTTCTTTTTCTTCTCCTTCCTCCACCCATTCTATTCTGACCCACAGTTCACCTCTACTCACTTGTGAATTTTGGACTTTTATTGATGCTAAAATAAAAGCATTTTGCTGTAGTATATTAGTGGTTGCTTTGCTTTTAGACTTAGAAATGCTTTGCTTTTTGTGTATTGTTAAACATTAAGAATTTATTTCTTGGAAGGAATTCAGTTGAGTGAAAAGCTGATGTGTGGGCTCCAAGGAAGGTGGGAAATGAATGGTTGGTATAGGAGGGGACAGGAGGGGGCTGCCTATATGATCCCCAAAACTGTATCCCCTGGCCTAGTCTTTGATCCCCTGGCCTAGTCTTTCCCCCCTTTCCTTCTCCCTCCCCTCTTTCACAAAGATGAAATGAGGAGGAATTGATGAAGACAGGTTATTAGATTAGGGTTCATATTCATGGCTGTAATAGTATCGAATATTCCTCCTGTCATTTCAGATTATGTTCAGGAAATGACTCCTACCTTTTGTGAATCACAAAGACCAATGTCTTATATAAAGGCATTTAGACTTGGGATAAAATGTTTAAAAAGTAAAATTTTTATTTTCTGCCGAAACTGTTTTGGATAGAGCGTCGGCCTGTAGACTGAAGGGTTCCAGGTTCGATTCCGGTCAAGGGCATGTACCTTGGTTGTGGGTACATCTCTGGTGGGGGGTGTGCAGGAGGCAGCTGGTTGATGTTTCTCTCTCATTGGTGGTTCTAGCTCTCTATCCCTCTTTCTTCCTCTCTGTAAAAAATAAAAAAATATATATTTAAAAAATTTATTTTCCAAGTTTTTTCTAATAGTAATTTTTACATTTGTTTTAGTTGTATGTTCTAAAATTGTTGCAAAAAAACATCAAACAATGGTTTAAATTTTAATTCATGTGGGTCAAAATGTGCATTAGGACATTGATGGCCATCACGTTTTTGTTATTGCTTAATACTTGATCATACAGTCTTCCCATTTTCATTTATTCTCTTGGCTCCGCTCCTGTTTTGGCACTTTCCTTTCTCTGCTGGTATTGGGAAGCACAAGGTGGAGGGGAAACTTTACAATAAAGTATATCTGACGTCGAAGGACAGTTTTGGTCTATTTGCCATATAGTCAAGAGAGCTTATGTAATGAGATCTGTGTTAATAGATTGTGAAAAGAAGAGGTTTCTCTTATTTATTTATTTCTCTTGACAGTCTTGGTTTCCCTTTTTCTTTATAGGCATATATATCTTGATTTCAGAGAGGAAGGGATAAGAGAAAGATAGAAACATCAATGAGAGAATCGTGGATGGGCTGCCTCCTGCACACACACACACACACACCCTACTGGGGATTGAGCCTGAAACCTGGGCATGTGCCCTGATTGGGAATTGAACCTATGATCTCCTGGTTCCTAGGTCGATGCTCAACCACTGAGCCAGGCCGGCTGGACTTGGTCTCCCTTTTGTCTGCACTGGGGAGCATAATTTTTAGTACTTAATTGTAACAATAATTCTTTTTCATAGAGCCTTTCACTTGCCTAGTTTTAGGCTGATTATTTCACATCTCATTTAATCCTGCCATTATCCCTAGAAGATTGGCATTATACCCATTTAACATTCTCAGATTGATTAGGCTATTTGCTCAAGGTCAAATAGTTGGCCAGTAGCAGAGCCAGGATTTGAACTCAACCGGTCTTCAAAGTCTGGCTTCTTAGCCTTTATACCATGGCTTCTTTCCAAATTAAAGAATGTGCCCAGTGCCTGGCTTAAATGTACTACACCAAGATTAGGAGTCTTATCAGCTGAGCCAGCAAGTTCTTTTTTATTTTATGATAAACTCTCTATTTGTAATGTCTAGTGACACCTGCAGGTTTTACTTGACTACCCTCCTCACCACCACCACCCTGCCCCCCCTCCACAGACCAACAAAACTCAGATAGGAACAGCCATGGGCCTCTGCCTTCCCTACCTCATTTTGTGTCTCACCTGTACCCTGTCCTGTCTGCCTCAGCACTGCCACTTGCAGCACTGGAGTGGCTATGAAAGGGATGGGACTGGAGCAGAGGTGTCTAAGGAGGTGGAACAGGGCAGTGACTGGGAAAGTTTTTGTGGAGTCAGAATTATATAACATGTGGCCTTTTGTTTGTGTCTTCTTTCGTGTGACATAGTATTTCAAAGGCTCGTTTCTGTTGTAATATATATTAGTACCTATTCTTTAAAAAAAAAATAAATCTTTATTGTTCAGATTATTACAGGTATTCCTTTTATATTTTTCCTCATAGCTCCCCTCCACCCGATTGCCTGCCCCACTCCATGCGCTTACCCCCCCAACTACTGTCTTCATCCATAGGTGTAAGACTTTTGTCCAATCTCTTCCCACACCCCTCAGACTCTCTTCCCCCTGAGAACTGTCAGTCCTCTCCCTTTCTATGTCCCTGATTCCATTATATTCACCAGTCCATTCATTCTGTTCTTCAGACTTTTAAAAATTTTTTTTAAATTAAATTATAATCTTTGTACATATACGATTGCGCGCCCCCCCCCCCCCCTTCTTTAGACTTTTTATTCACTTGATTTTTAGATTCACTTGTTGGTAGGTATGTATTTGATGTCCTTTTGTTGTTCATAATTTTTATCTTTACCTTTTTCTTCTTCTTTCTCTTCTTAAAGGATATCTTTCAGCATTTCATGTAATCCTGGTTTGGTGGTGATGAATTCCTTTAGCTTTTTCTTGTCTGTGAAGTTCTTTGTCTGACCTTCAATTCTGAATGATAGCTTTGCTGGGTAGAGCAATCTTGGTTGTAGGTTCTTGCTATTCATCACTTTGAATATTTCTTGCCACTCCCTTCTGGCTTGCATAGTTTTAGTTGAGAAATCAGCTGACAGTCATATGGGTACTCCCTTGTAGGTAACTATTTGTTTTTCTCTTGCTGCTTTCAAGATTCTCTCTTTGTCTTTTGCCCTTGGCATTTTAACCCTTTGCACTCTGCTGTCCCCTTTCAGGGGACATCAGAATTCTAGCATATCACTTGGATGTCCCCTTTCAGGGGGGACATTGCAGTTTATTAGTGATTACGGGGAATTGAGTTAATTCAACGCACGCTTCCGCCGCAAAGTAGCGTCGAGTAGCTGGTAGCCAATGTCCAGAATGGTTCGGAGTGCAAAGGGTTAATTATGATGTGTCTTGGTGTGGTCCTCTTTGAATTCCTCTTGTTTGGGGTTCTGTGCACTTCCTGAACTTGTAAGTCTATTTCTTTCACCAGGTGGGGAAAGTTTTCTGTCATTTTTTCTAATAGGTTTTCAATATTTTGCTCTTTCTCTTCTTCTGGCACCCCAAAAATTCTGATGTTGGTACAGTTAAAATTGTCCCAGAGGCTCCTTACATTATATTCATATTTTTGGATCCTTTTTTCTTTTTGTTTTTCTGGTTGGGTGTTTTTTGTTTCCTCGTATTTCAGTTCTTTGGTTTGATTCTTAGTTGAGTTTCTGTATATTCTTTATTTCAGACAGTGTATTCTTAATTTCTGACTGGTCCTTTTCCATTTTTTTAAAAATTTTTAAATTTTTTTTTTTTTTTTTTTTTTTTTTTTCATTCTCATTAAGGTCCTTGAAGGTCTCATCAAGTTTCTCAGTAGTTTTTAGAAGATTCTTGAGTAACCTTATAAATGTGGTCCTGAGCTCCAAGTCATCCCGTAGTTTGCTTTCCTCCATTGCTCTCTTTTGCGACATGCTTCCCTGTGTCTCCGCATTTTGGCTGCTTCCCTGTGTTAATGGAGTGGCTTTGTGTGGTAGGTGATCCACAGGGACCAGTAACTCAGCCTCCCCAATCACCCGAGGTGGACAGTCTTGGTACATCCCTTTGTGGGCTGAGTGCAAAGTCTTGGTGTAATTAAGTCTTGATTGCTGTTGGTACCCTGGGAGGAATTGTCCTCCAGGCCAATTGGCTGTGGGGACCCGCTGTGTTTATAATAGAAGAACTGCTGCACTGGAGACACGCTCATGGTGCAGGACTTATTTTAGTGGGTGCTCACTGAGTCTGCCTCTTGAATGTGTCGCTTATGGATGTGAGGAGTTGAAATCTGTGTCCCACATTGACCACTAGGTACACTGGCTTCTGGATCTCCAATGGGGTACAGGTCAGCTACTGTCTAAGGCACATGTGTCAAACACAAGGCCCGCGGGCCAAATCCAGCCCGCCAGGCCTTGCAATGTGGCCCGCACCGCGCTGTCATCACTGCACTCCGCTGTCAGTTTATGACATTGTCAGTTTATGACTGTTCAGTAAACCATTCGGCCCGCGATTAAGGCTGGATTTTAGATTTTGGCCCCTTCTCTGATTGAGTTCGACACCCCTAGAGGTCACCCTGTAGGAGCTACAGCAAGAACTATAGTCCTCTCCTCCCTGCTTGGGATTTGTAGATTATGGAGCTGTCTGAGCTGTTGTTTGCAAGTTAGCAGTGATAGTGAAGGCCATTCATATGCAAAGGCCGCTGCTTAGAGCTTGGGTGTGTTTGTAGATTGTGCAGGCCAGTGTCTCAGGGCATCACTAGGCTAGGGCATGGCAAACAGCAATGTCTGGCAGTGAGCCATCCTGTGCCTCGAGTCTCACTGCCCAGCACAGCAAACAATTATTCCTCGTGTAGCTCTGCAAACCAGCCACCCTCATTTTCCGACCTGATGGCAGACAGTCCAGCTTCTCCCCAAAGGAGTTTGGGTCTCGCCTGTCTCCCCTTTGGGTTGAAGAAAGCAACACCCGCCGCCAGCTGGGATCCATCGCCAGCCCGTATCGTGCACCCCCGTACCTCAGCTTTTCAGTGTTTGTACACTGAATGCTCCCCTTTCTGTCTGGTGTAGAGCTTCCACTCAGCCAGCCCTCCTGTGGGTTTGGGTGATAGATGTTTTGTCTTTTAATTGTAGTTTTGAAATTGTTGTGCATGGCCGCAGTTTAGGTATGTTTACCTATGCCGCCATCTTGGGTTCTCAGTATCTCATTCTTTTTGATTGGTGAATAATTTTCCATTGTATGGATATACCACACTTTCTTCATTAGCTGATGGACATTTGGGTTATTTCCACTTTTTGGCTATTATGAATAATGCTGCTATGATATCCATGTACAAGTTTTTATATGGACATATTACCTGTTGTTGGAATAGTTGGTTCATATGGTAACTTAATTTTTAACCTTTTAGGAACTGCCAGACTGTTTTCCAAAATGGCTCTATCAGTTGTGTATGAGTGTTCTAATTCCTCCACAATTTATAAACACTGTACACTAACATCACCAGAAACGACATGAGTAATGATCACACTACGATGTTATGATGGCTGTGATATCACTAGGGTGATGGGAATTTTTCAGTTCCATTATAATCTTATGGGACCACTATTGTATAGGTGGTACTTCATTGACCCAAGCATTGTCTGGCAGTGCATGACTTTATTTTGGCTATTTTGGATCTCTTGCATTTCCATATTAATTTTAGGATCAACTTTTAAACTTTTCAATAAAAAGGCTGCTGGCATTTTTATAAAGATTTCATCAAATCTTTGGATCAGTTTGAGAATGTCGCTAACTTACCACTTAAATCTTCCAATTTGTGAACATGGGATGTGAGTGTATTTATCTTTTTAAATTTCTCTCAATGTTTTATATAAGTTTTCAATATATGTCTTGTAC
This sequence comes from Pipistrellus hanaki, assembly GCF_964339955.1. Classification (NCBI taxonomy): domain Eukaryota; kingdom Metazoa; phylum Chordata; class Mammalia; order Chiroptera; family Vespertilionidae; genus Pipistrellus; species Pipistrellus hanaki. The sequence goes on from NC_140515.1 coordinate 49,396,178, forward strand.
TCTCCTCCCCACCCCCCCCCTTTTTTTTTAAATTGATTGATTTCAGAGAGGAAGGGAGAGAAAAATAGAAACATCAATGATGAGAATCATTGATTGGATGCCTACTGGGGATTGAGCCAGCAACCCAGGCATGTGCCCTTGATTGGAATTGAACCTGGGACCCTTCAGTCCGCAGGCCAATGCTCTATCCACTGAGCCAAACTAGCTAGGGCTGTCTTGCATTTCTTTAATTAAATTTATTCTTAAGTATTTTATTCTTTTTAATGCTGTTGTAAATTGTTTTCTTAATGTCAGTTTCAGGTGCTCATTGCTAATATATGGAAATATAATTTATTTTTATATAATAACTATATTGTATATTTTATATAGTATCCTGCAACCTTGCTGAACTCCTTGATTAGTTCTGATAGAATTTTCTATGACATATTAGAATTATCTATATACTGGTACAAAATTGTTACCTATAAACAGAGATTGTTTTGCTTCTTCCTTTCCATCAATATGCCTTTTATTTATTTTCTTGCCTAATAACCTTGGTTAGAACTGCCAATACAAAGTAGTATAAAAATGGATATTACCGTTTTTATAAAAAACAGTGAGAGGGTATAAACTATTCTTATAGCTATCATATTGAAGTGTGGTGGCTTTATGAAATTGGTGTCATACCTATAGGACAGTGATTGGGGCTGTTCTGATCTAAGAAACACGTAACTTTAAAAAAAAAATTGATCGAGGAGCACTAACAGTTTTCCTTTTTTCTTTTTCCTTTAGGTTTTCTCAAATAATGATGAAGGCCTTATTAACAGAAAGTTACCAAAAGAACTTCTTTTAAGGTAAATGTAGATAAACTTTAGATAAAGAACTCAGATTTGGTTCCGTCATGAAATTCCAAGATAGTCTTCTTTCTCACTGTGAGTCCGTAGCACAGAAAAACAGCCAGAATTAGCCTAACCGACTTTTTGTTTTTGTTTTATAGAATGCTGTTCAGCTTGTTGTTAAATTTTACTTGGTCTAATCCAGAATGTACTAAGTATGTACATAGCATTGGTCTGGATTCTTTTTGTAATGTGGTAAGTATTGTAATAATCTTCAGTAGGTGCCATTGTCTTGGTATCAGTAGATAATTCCAATGTAGTCCATAACTCAAGGAGAGACTTGTTAAGGTTCTGAGCTCCTGAAGTCCTAGACATTTAGTTGTTTTCTAATAAATTGGTTTTAAAAGAAGTATATTTATGTTCTTACTGAGCATTTAAAACGTTCTCAGCTCCAATATTGATATGTTTTTAAACATTTTATGAGAATTGTGTGCTACGTGACAGTGTGTACTACAGAAACTATGCTCTTTGTCCTTGGTTTCTGGCATCCCTGAATATGTAGCAAATGGTATTTTCCTTGTCATTTTTACCAAGTAGAGCTCTCAACCAATATTTGTTGACCCTGAACTGCACTTTCCTTCAGTACTCTGAATCATCAGCTAAATCTTATTTTAGTTTGGTTGTTACATTTTAGTTATTAGTACTTATATCCATGGTAATCTTTGAGTAGCATTTCCCAGAATCTTCTCATATCCTTGATGTTTCACCAAACAAAACGAAAAAACCAGTGAATAAATAAGTATAGAAAACTCTAGGTTAACAAAACCAATTTCTTCACTGCGTGACTTCTCAGAGCCTTAGTAAGCCAATAGGCATAGCGATGCTCCCTCATGGATAGCTGTGGCATTTAAACTCACCATGGCACCCTTAATATTCCATGGGAAAAAATTTGGGAGATGCTGACACACAGTAAGAGACTGACCAGATGACTCCATTCCCTGGCTGCGCTAAATCTCATGTTAACTTCTAGGGAACGAGTATGAATTCTGTTTACATATTGGAGTTCATCACAGAGTCACTGTAAATGCCACAGCTGACTAACCTCTGCCGTCCACAGTGTGTTAGACTTTTTTCTTGAGCCAGAAACGGAGTGAGGACTTAGCTTCTTTGTGGTGGTGATCACATTTCTGGGGCTTCCGAGGGTGTCTCATTAGTCATCAGGTGTTGTTTGTCACTGTTGTCATGAGCTCACTCTACTCTGTTAATAAAAAGGAAAGTTAACTCATGACAGGATCATGTTAAAAAAAAAGGCATCAACTATATTTTATTTCAATAAAACAAATAGTTGTTTGGGTCAGACAATATTTTTGGCAGTTTTAGGGCATTTTAAAATTAAGCAAGTGGTAAGGAAGGAATGATATGTTTATCATATAAACCCGCAAGATCTTGGTTTAGCGTCATAAGCCGCTAGAACCAATAGGACCGGGTTAGGGTGGGCAGGCTGTTGGTAGACAACTGTAGGGATGCCACCTACAACACACTGCAAAATGGACGTGTCCCCTACTGTCCAGTGCTTTGTTCCTGGTGTGCACACGTGGCACAGACATCGAGCTGTAATACAAATATGTCATCTTTACTCTGAGGAATCAGAACCAGCTCCAGGCTGACCCTTCTTAGTCATTCGTGGGGTGTGAGTAAACTCCACTCGTGAGCACTGCTGCTGTAGGCGACTCGAGGCTGCTAACTTAGTATGCTTTCCCTGCTGGTAGGTTTAGCTTTTATACTGTACTCAGTCATGGAGTAGTTTCTATCTATTGAACAAGCAAGCAAGCCAGCAAGCAAACAAACAAAAAACACCAAGCGGAATTATAGTGCCTGGCTGGTCTTGCTCAGTGGTTAAGCATCGACCTATGAACCAGAGGGTCACGGTTTGATTTCCGGTCCAGGGCACATGCCCAGGTTGTGGTTCAATCCTCATTGGGGGGCGGCAGGAGGCAGCTGATCAGTGATTCTCATCATTGATGTTCCTCTCTCTCTTTCTCTTCCTCTTTGAAATCAATAAAAATACCCTATATAACAAAAGGGTAATATGTAAATTGACCCTAACGGCAGAACGACCCCTCGACCAGTCACTAGGAGATGCACTGACCACCTCTTGGTGTCTTTCCCCGGATTGGTGGTGGGCATGGGATGTGGGTGGCACCAAGCCAAGGTCCCCACCCCGCCAGTCACCCCACACACAGAGGACAACCCTCGGCAGGGTGCGGAGCCGGCGAGTGGGTGGGAACGCCTGACCTCTCAGTCCCTTCCCCTGGCTGTCAGGCTTTGACCGCCCAGTGGTGAACAGGGAACCAGGGTGGGCGGCGGCGGGGGGCGGGGCTGGCTGCCAGCAGCCAGGGAAGATGGCCCTGGTTGCAGGATAGGCCTAGGGACTGTGCTCACGCACAGATTTCTTGCACCAGACCTCTAGTATTTAATAAAGGGAAGGGAACTATATTACTTTCTGTGCTAGTGTGATTTCTGAACTGCTGTTTTACAACTTGTAGTTCTTTTAAAGATCCATGATGGAGCTAGCTGTTAAGAATCCTGGAGTTACAGTTTTTGAATTATGCCACAAGGCTCATACATAGATAATCTTTGTTTAAATTGCCATTTGAGAACAAATATACATAATGTATCTATTCACTTGTGTTCTTATTTTGGGACCTCTGAGGGGGATTTAAGTTGTCAAGTGCTGCCATACAGGTCGCCTCCGGTTCATGAGTCTCAAAACTAACTGTAGCCAATACGGTATTTTAGTTTTTGTTGGCCTTTAACCATTTCTGCCATTTTACTCTCAGACTTTGTATTACAAGTAATAGTAGCTCTCCCTTTGCCTCGCTAACCTTTCTGAACAAACTTCTGAAGGGTTTGAGCCTGTTACCAAAGCAGCCATCCTCCTCCAGCCATCAGGCAATTTCCCAGTCACGCCAGCGCGTGCAATGGTCTCCGCCTTGTGAGCTTAAGTGTTTATTTTTGCTCAGTTAAATGATGCCTTCATACTTGGTTTGTCCTAGGCTTATGTTTTGGCTTCCTATTGTAGACTTCTTTGTGACGCTGCAGGCTGTGGTTTCTGCTCTTGTTGAATTCCAGCTCACTAGCAGTCTTACTTCATCAATAGGTGTGGTTCTTTGACTTGAGAATCTTACTTGTAGCTGAGGTCATTTTCTTTTCTGCCATTTTTACTGCATCTGTCACCACCCTCTTAAATCTCTACCAGCTCCCATCACTGGCACATCGAGTGAAGCCACAGCCTCCCCTTTGGCCCATTCACAAGCATGACCTGGGGTTATGTGCTTTTCTTCATCTATTTCTGTTACTTTGAATCACTTGGAAAAATCTGTGAGTTTTTTTCATCAGATCATCTTCTTGCTGGTTTTAAAACAACTCGGTGTTATTAACTCACAGATTTCTTTTACCGCCCATTTTCAGTTTGTTACTCAACACGTTTTTGTAATTTTGCTTTTTCTACCCGGCTTTCACTCATAAATTAAAGGTACTCAGGTTCTCCTCTCTGCCCTTCACCCTCACACAGTTCAGCCATACAGTCTGTAATTTCACTCTTCCTTGGGAGTCAGTTATGTGATGTTTATAACCATGGGGATATTTAATTTGTTGTTATTGGGAGTAAATATTTTTAAACATTCTAAAACACAAAGTTCTTGTTAGGTACAATAGTGAAATCTCTCTTCAGAGACATTTTTAAAAACTTAAATCACCGTTTTTTATGTCATTTCCTTCCCTTTTTAAATGTATGTGGATACATGACATAATTAAGCGCTAATAGTGTTCGTTGGCTTGAGGAAGGAAGTTTTGATTGCCCCAAAGAGGATTGCTGAGCCTAATAATTCTGAGCAAATGAAATCAACAACACAATTACATCTAATTTGCCAGTTTAGTAGTTTGCCAGGGAAAATTATAAAATGACTGGCACATAAATTTCCAAATTTTCCTTTTCTAAAATTTAGAAGCCAATTCTGTGGGCAAAAATAATTGTGGGTTTTGTTGCAGTCATTAAGTTACAGCCCAGTGCTTATGGGTGATGTTGGGACCTTGGGGAGCAGTGCGGTGAAGGACTCATTCCTGTTGGGGCATCATGAGTGGGCGTCCTTGCCTGCTGGTTGGTTTCAGCACTCCATGGACTTCTTCGAGGACTGGCGCCTCCACCTCCTGCTGTCCGTGACACCTTATATTCGTTCCAAGGCAGCTGAAAATCCTACCTAAGCTGCTTTTTTTTTTCTTTGGGGGGAAGGGGGATCTGCAATTTCAAGTTGGAGCATCTATGCAAATTTTTCTTTTTTGTTGAGTTTTTTTTGTTGTTGTTCATTTTCATAGTTGTATTTGTCTTGCATAAAGCAAAACAAGACTAAATTAATGTGTTGAATCAGATACAGAAGCTTATAGGCCCATTCTTTTTATTGCCTCTGTATACTATTAACTATTTTAGGGTTGACAATTAAGGCCAGATCATAGAAACAGCAAAATTTCTTCAGTCTGGGTTAGAGTGACACTTATACATTAAAACTCTGATGATGTATTTGGATTTTTTTTTTTTTTTTTTAGCTACACTGAGATGGCATGAAACACCAATAAAACTCCATAGATAGGATGAATCTGTGGCGATTGTGTTATGTTAGAGATCTGTTAACTTAAAAACTCTGTGTTCAGTAGTTACTACTGAAAAGATTGGTAAATTTGACTGTATGAATAGTAAATGTGGCAAAGATAAATAGCAGAGTGGTGGATGAAGTAACTGGAATATATATTATAAGCAAGGGTTATATTCTTCAATATATATATAAAGCAAAAATTCTTAAAATTATTAATAATAAAGGTGGATTAACTCTTAGAAAAAGAGTTTGAAGAAGTATGAACACAGGAAGAAATTAAATGGCCGATAAAAAGATGCTCAGTCAGGCCCATATTTAAGTATAAAGTCTAAATCAAAATAATGCGTATTGCTCATCTGACTGGTAAAAAAAAAAAATGAAGTTTGATGATACCAGGTTTTGGCAAAGGGGTAGGAGACAGATACTTCAGGCACTTTATTTTTATTTATTTATTTATTTATTTAATATATATTTTATTGATTTTGTACAGAGAGGAAGGGAGAGAGAGATAGAGAGTAAGAAACATTGATGAGAGAGAGTCATCGATCAGCTGTCTCTTGCACACCCCCTACTGGGGATATGCCCACAACGAAGGTACATGCCCTTAACCAGAATCAAACCCGGGTCCTTCAGTCCCCAAGCCGACGCTCTATCCATTGAGCCAAACCGGTTTCGGCTACTTCAGGCACTTTAGAGTTGGGAATATATTTGTAACTATTCTTTGGGGCCACGGAAAATTCTAAGTGCTAAATGTACATATTCACAAATTCCATTTCTAGGAATTTGCTAAGAGCAGATGTATTAGCAAAGGTGTATATACAGGGATGATTACTACAACTTTTTTAAAAACTAGTTAAATTGGATTACAGAATTGGATTCTAATTCTTGGTTAATGATACAGTTCATCATTGATCCATCCATTCCCCTTTCTCTCTCCTCACCATCATATTCGTATTATCAGAAACTTACAATATGTTTACTATGCTTAACTTTATTTAAAAAAAAAAAATATCTTCTGAAACATGGTTTTCACTTAAAATTATGTTGCTCACAGTGATCCATGTTGCTTTGTTTAGCTCCTGCCAACATCCTTGCAGATGTCTTGTACAAATATACAAGTTTCTCTAGTAGTAGAATTGCTGAGGGTCACAGGCTATACAAACATTTAACTTCATGTGGTAATATTAAATTACATTTATAAAGTGGTCTTATCAGTTTACATTGATAAGATGTGTCATCCTTTTCAACATTTAGTGTTGTTACATTTCTGAAGTGTAGAATAGCATCTCATTGTTCTCTTGATTTGAATTTTCCTGAATTCTAGTAATGCTGAGCATCTGTCTGTATGTTCACATGTATTTTCCTCTGCTATAAAATGCATGTTTATATTTTTGCCTATTGGGTTATTATTGATTTGTAGTCCCTCCCCCCTTTTTCTTGTTTTTAATATTACTGAATTTTCTATATTTTTTCTTCATCCAATTTTCTATATCGTGTCCCAATTTAATACTCTTTATAAGAGGACAATTTGGGGTTTTAATGATTAAAACTAATATTTTTATTAAAGCTATGATTATTATTACGATTTTCTAAATTGTTATGGCTTGAATTATTCTCCCAGAACTGTTCACTTCTTAACTCTTATTCTAACCCATCTCTCACTCTTTTCCAACTTCCTTGCATATTCTGGCAACTGATTTATTTCCAGTCCCTGAAAGTGTCATTTTCTAACTTGCTCTCTCCCATATTCTTTCTACCTGTTGATAGTCTCTCTCTTTTGCTTATGTTTTCTTCACCTAGTTGAACCTAAAGCTTTTCCTAAGTTCAAGGCCAACTTCTTTCCCTCTTAGTGTGCTTATAGGTCCTTTAAGCATTTTACAATTTCTGGTGTTTGTCCTGATTTTATGTTCCATAACAGAGTAAAATATCCCCTAACCTGGGGAAGGAAAAGGAAATCCAGATCCAGGAAGCCCAGAGAGTTCCACATAATATGAACCCAAAGAAACTCACACCAAGGCATATTATAATTAAGGTGTCAAAAGTTAGACATGCCAAAACCGGTTTGGCTCAGTGGATAGAGCGTCGGCCTGCGGACTGAGGGGTCCCAGGTTCGATTCCAGTCAAGGACATGTACCTTGGTTGTGGGCACATCCCCAGTGGGAGGTGTGCAGGAGGCGGCTGATCAATGTTTCTCTCTCGTTGATGTTTCTAACTCTCTATCCCTCTCCCTTCCTCTCTGTAAAAAATCAATAAAATACATATTAAAAAAAAGTTAAAGACAAGGAATCTTAAAAGCAAAGATTATATGAATTGCTGAAGGGGGTTCTTTAGGAAGAGGAAGAAGATAAAAGATAAAAATTATGATCAACAAATACATATCTATCAACAAGTGTAACTAAAAGCCAAGGGAATTAAAAAGCCTGATGAACAATATTAACTGGTGAATATAATAGAATCAGAGGTATGGAAGGGGAGTGGACTGATGATTCTCGGGGAAAAGCGGAGTGGGGGGTGTGGGAAGAGCCTGAACATAAACTGTGCACCTATGGATGAGGACAATGGGGGGTGGGGAAAGGGCAGAGGGTGGGGTGGGAACCTGGTGGAGGGGATCAATTGGGGGGAGGGGGAAGAGGAACATTTGTAATAATCTGAACAATAAAGATTTATTTTAAAAATAAATAAATAAATATTTTTTTAAAAAAGCAAAGATTAGATATTCATATTTCCAGCTCTGATAATAGGTTTCCTGTGCTGTCAGCCACTATGCAGATGACATATTTTAGACTTTTGTTCTATAATAGAAGCACCCCACTCAAGGTATCTCTGTATTAGTATAGGTACAGTAGGCTCATGTGGCATACATATCTAATATACATCTAATGTCTTGAACACAACACGAGTGTACTTATTGCCCACCTGAGAGATTGGGTGTGTGTGTATGTGGGATGAAGCTGTCAGTTGCTCTCTGCAATTATTGGGGACCTGGCTGAAGGAAGCTCTATTGTCTTCAACCACAGCTTCCTGCCAGCCAGCTCACCAGTTACATGCCTCATGTGCCTGCAGGGGAAGCGGGGAAATGAAGTGTAGGTGTGTATCTAGGAAACAGTTGTCATCCCGGGAAGTTGAACATTGGCACATTCTGTGACTGAGCGTTGCTGCTTCTGGGTATGCTCTAAGGAAGCTCTGGTAGATGTACAGCTGGTGACATGTAGAACAATGTTCACTGGAACACTGTAATACCAAAGATAATGGAAACAACCACATATTCATTAACGTATGTGGAATATGAGAAAAATAATGTGATGCATAATGTGTGATGTGAATTATAAATGTGTAGAGAAATGTACTGCAGTCTCACAAATGGCATGGACAAATCTTAGTTATGCTGAGTGGAAAAAGCTAGCTGCAAAAGTCTGTCTACAGCATGTATTGTTTTTATAAGATTAAAAATCAAGCAAAAAACTACTTGGTATACTACTTAGGAATGTATACATTGTGGAAAAAAACGGTTAAGCACAAGGACTAGATCACACAAGCATTGACTGGTTGAGAGGCAGAGAAAGAAACCAGGGAGGGACACAGAGTAGGGGCAGTGATGCGGGGAATGGTCTGGTTTTCAAGTGGGAGTGGTGACTCATGCAGTTTTATTATTCGGGACTACAGAGTGTCACCTAGTCTTTTGTATGCATCAGAATATTCCAACTGAAACCATTGTGAAACGTTTGAAAGGTACGAAGAGGAACTGCTGCATTTTATTTTTCCCCTTGGTGTCTTCTGATTACTGGGTTTTGTCCCTGAGGCTGGTCCTCTTGGTGCTGCATCCCCCTGGGCTCTCCGGTAGGGTCAGGTGTCCCTCATCTTCATGACTATTTTGTTCCCATTTCTCATTCAGAACTGTTCCCATGTGCTGTGCTCCGGCCTCTTACTGTGTTCACTGTGCATTTCTCAAAGGACTTTTATTAAGCTCTAGCTGGTTTTGCTCAGTGGATAGAGTATCAGCCTGCAGATGGAAGGGTCCTGGGTTTTATTCTGGTTGAGGGCACATGCCCGGTTTTCAGGCTTGATCCCCAGTAGGGGCATGCAGGAAGCAGCCGTTCAATGATTTTCTCTCATCATTGATGTTTCTATCTCTTTCTCTCTCTCCCTCTCCTTTCCTCTCTGAAATCAACTATACACACACACACACACATATTTTAAAAAGGGCTTTTATTAAACTTCAGAGTTACTTTCTTCATCCTTTGTTGTAATTTGATTCAATCTTAATACAGTCTATCTGGATTTCCTGTCCATTGTTGACTTTGCCCACCTCTCCTCTCCTCTCCAGCTCCATGCTGCAGTTGTCTAACTGGAAAATTTCACCTTCCCATCAATCCACTTCTATTTCAAAAATTAAATCTTTTGTCCTCTTGGAACTCAATTATGGCTACTTTAACATCACTGGCATTGTGGCAGACTGGGTCTCATCATTGTTCCAGCCTCCTGCATGCATGAAGTAATGGTTCTTTCCTTTGACTGGACTTTTGTTGTTAAAATGCCTTTTAAATAAATTTAGTTAGAAGCTGGCCGATTTCCTTTCAGGGTGTGTTTTAATTACTATTTAGTGTTCAGTATTCATGATGAAACCTTGATTGATAAGTTAGTAATAGGATAATTGGAACTAAGCTATAAATTGTCTATTCTTTATCAGAAAATGTAGTGATTACAATTTTAATAATGAACTAATTAGCTTTGACTTCCCTTAAAAATATGGAGGATCCAAACCCAAGAGAGACTGTCCATGCATATGAGGCTAGTTTTGCTCTTCTGGAGTCGTTCTCTTTCATCTTTTCTTTATTAGATTTTAAATTAAAGTGCTTGATCATTTTAGCAAGTGACACAGTGAAAAGATGCATACAGAAAAGATTAATCTCCTCTAACATACTTCAGCTCTCACAGTCAGATAACAAGTGTACACAGTGGCCCTACTGTGGAAACATTTCTGAGGTGGTAAGCTCTCTTCGTGCTCGCTCACCGTCACTGTTATGTGAGAGTTCACATGAGGTTCCATCTGATTTCCTTCCAGAAAACCGGAGCCTTTCATGTAGTTTTGATGGGGTTAGACTGTAGGGAGAAAAAGTGGTGGTTTCGTTTCAGACTCTCCTCATCTCAGCAGTTCAAGTTTATATACACGTTTCTCTCATAGTTGAGTTCTTTGGAGATGTGCTTAAAAGAAGGCTCATGGAACTTAAGGTTTCTTTTGTATGTAACATCACTAAACCAATACAAGACAAATTTAACATTTGCTTAAAGAACAATTGTTTTCACTAATGTACCTGGTGTATGAACACAGGCTTTGTGGGCTTTACGAAAAAACTTATTTTCTGTATCCACACTTCCAAGACCAGTCATTTGCACGAAAGAACTGAGCCTATATTTTTATCTTAGGGGATAGATACTCTAAACAGGCAGTTCTTTGAAGAGTGTGGGGAGGGCCTGGCATCACTCTGTTATCCTAGCTCAGTGGTCGGCAAACTCATTAGTCAGCAGAGCTAAATATAACAGTACAACGACTGAAATTTCCTTTGAGAGCCAAATGTGTTAAACTTAAACTGTATAGGTAGGTACATTGTTATTAACTTAATTAGGGTACTCCTAAGCTGGCCTTTGCTAAAAACTCAAGGGGCCAAAAGCCACTTGTGGCTTTTGAGCAGCAGTTTGCCAACCATTGTCCTAGCTGATCCAAGTTAATCAGATTCTGGGGCTTATTGCCATTCTTAACCTACAGCAGAACCAGTGATGTGCATGTGATAAAGTTCTCCACATTGTCCTAAGGTTCTGTTAAGGTTCTGCCTCCTGTTGAGAGACACTGTTGATCTTTCTGTTTATTTATTTTAAGAAATTGTTTCAGTGTGTATCACCCTTCAGTCTAACATTTGCTCCTGATGATTATTACTATTTTTTTTTTGGGGGGGGGGGGAGGAATGTTTCTTGAGTACACTGTAGCAATTTTGAAAACATCACTCGATACTCAAAATCTCTTGAAGTAGGTAGAACAGTTTTAATCACCTTCATTTTATAGGTGAAAAATTTGAAGCTCAAAGGTTGCATGAGTTAAGATTCCAGTTGTTAAAAACGTGAGCTTTGGAGTGTGAAGGGTCTGTGTGTGTCTGAGGCTTTAAGGCCTATTGACTTTAACTCTCATGTTCTTCCTTCTTTATAAGCAAAAACTTCTAGTTGAACAGCTTATTCAGCACTATAAGTCAAATTCTAACCAAATAGCTCATGTGCCTAGTGTTTTGTTGCTGATGTTGTTTTTTGCTACAGTAATGGAAGTGAAGGAGAGTTGGTGTTCTGTCCTGAAGAGCATTCTGTGTACAGGGTGTCCCAAAACATGTATACACACTTGAACAGCTGATGCTCAGTTTTAAAAATGAAATGTATTCGATATCTTAATAAACACTGCCTTTATAATTATTGAAAGTGTGTGTCTATATGTTTTTTGAGACACGCTATATTACACTGTTAATTGTTATCAAAGAAAAGGAGCACCTGACTTCTGGATTCTCTGACCTTGTAATTGGGCTAGCATGAAAACAAGGAAAAGCAATGATTATAGCAAGATAAAACAAAAAGAAAATACATAGTTCAAGAAAGAAATAATCTCTGTGTACTCATAACAGGAGTGGTTAGCAGATTCTCAGTGGCTCTGACTCCAGTGCTGCCGTGAGAAAGGAGAGGCGGCCTGTGGTGCGCTGGTGGGTGCATTGCCATAGGCACAGCTGGTGCTTTATTCCTGTTCTTCCTCAGCCCACAGATCTTCACCTCACCCCTGATCGTTTCTCTGAAGAATTTATAGGCGGCTGTTTGCCATCTCCCCAGCGCCCCCGCGATCCTCTGTGGTTGAGTTTGCACACGTTCATATGCATGCTAGGACTCCAAAGGGGCAAACTGCAGCCTAAGCCAAGTTCCTGAGTCATGTGTCAGTAAATGAAATAAACGCCCCGACTGACAGAGCCTGGGACACTGGCAATAGAGAGGGAGAGACAGAGGAGTTAGAGGTTAGAGTAGTGGGAGATTGAGGTCTGGCCCTTGAAAGCATTCCCTCCCTTCTCCCCCGCTTCCCCCCCGAAATTACTTCTTACCTCAATGTGGTAACTTCACCCTTAACTAGAACAGCATGGCAGGTCCTGGCCAAGCTGGTTAGAGTGTTACCAGAGTTCAACCTCCAGTCAGGGGAATCAACCAACGAATGCAAACCGATGTCTCTCTCTCTCAAATCAATCAATTTTTTTAAAGCACTGCAATGGCAACTTGGTTATCAATACATAAGTACAGGGGCATATAGAGTGGATGTACTTGTGGACTTTGTACTCGGTTCCATTGGTCTGTCTGTCCACCTTAATAAGACCATTTTATAATTATGAAGCTTTATAACAAGTCTTTATGTCTGGTAATGTAAGTCCTTCAACCTTGTTCTTATTCATAAGATTACCTGGCTATTCTTGGTTCTTTGAATTTCCACTCATGTTTTAGAATCAACATATCAATTTCCACAAGAAAAGTTGATGAAATTTTAATGGGATTTCACTGAATTTATAGGAACTAGGGAGAATTGAAATCTTTACAATATTAAGTCTTCCAATCCAGAAATGTACCAAAAACTCCAAGAAAGGAAATCTACAGACCAGTCTCTTGTGAGCATGATGCAGAAATCCTAAATCAAATCCAGCGATATGTAAAGATTTAACATAACATGGTCAAGTCTAACACTGACTTAACATTTTAAATCAATGTAATTCGTATTAATAGAACTAAGGAATAAAATCTTATGCTATCTCAAAAGATGAACTGTGGGACAACTATAAGAAACGTAACATGCACAGAAGGGCAATCCCAGAGGAAATATTTGAGGCAAAACAGAGAAGTTTTCAAATTTAATGATAGGCACCAAACCATGCTGTCTCAAACCATAGATTCAGTTTGCTCAGAGAACTGAAAACAGTGGCAATTTGTTGAAAGAATGAGAGAGAATCACTGATCAGCTACCTCTTGTTCTACCTACTTCAAGGCGAATACAATTTTTAAACAATACACATTTTTATTGATTTGAGAGAGAGAGAGAGAGAGAGAGAGAGAGAGAGAGAGAGAGAGAGAGAGAAACATTGATGATGAAAGAGAATCATGGATCGGCCGTCTCCTACACATCACCCCCTCTGGGGGTCGGGCCCACAACCCCTGAGCCATGCGAGCTGGGCTACAATTTTTTTTTTGTAACACCCACATTCAGTTTGGTATTAGGTAATATTGTCCTCATGAAATTCCCTTTAATCTATTCTATAAACATTTTAGCTACTTTGCTTCAAATATTATTCCTCCTACATTTTCTCTACATTCCTTGTCTATAATTTCCTTTATACATACGTTGAATCATCTAATTCCATCTTCTGGGTCTCTTAATCCTTTCTATATTTTCATATCTTTATTTTTCTATGCTGAATTACTAGTGTATATAAATTTCCCATCTCTATTTTCTAGTTCTCTAATTACCTTTTCAGCTTCATCTACTAGATGTTTAATCCATTTACTGTCCCTTATGGTGGATCATTTCTTTAGGTATCTTGTAATGCTTTATCATGGCCTTATTTTCTTTTCTTTTAAATCTTATTATAAATATGTTTTTATTTCAGAGAGAGGAAGGGAGAGGGAGACATAGAAATATCAATGTCCCCCTTCCATACACAGACTCTCATATTTACCTGCCAGAACTAGAAGACCTGAGATCCTATGTCTGTCCCTGACCTCATCCCATGCCCCTATGTTCTAGAGAAGCTGTTGTTTTCACTGTCACTGCCTATGACTGAGGCGCACACAGCCATTGGCCACCATGCTGTCCTCAGCAACCAATCTCCTCCACTGCCAGGATGTCAGGCCCAACCCAGGCCCTGCCGCTCGGCTCCTGCTTCCTCCAGGGGCTTACTGGTGTCGGCTCAGATTTTTCGCTCGGCTCACGAATTTCATGCACCTGGCCTCTAGTAATTCCATATTTGATAATAAGCTTAATGTATATCAAGAATATAAGCTTGAAAACACACAGGTTGAATCAAGACTTTCTTTAATGGTCTCAATAAATGTGTGCTTCTCTCTGTTTTTCCCTTCCCCATCTATCCCATCTTCTGTGGCTTCTTAGCTTTTGCTCACAAGAAACTGGTCACTCATAGACCTTGTGCTCAACCTTTCAGCCCAAATAGGTTTTATCATTGAACTTTTCTTGGACCCATTGTTTGAGGCTCAGGCACCTGAGCCTGGTTAGGGCATCTTCCACCAAAAGAGGGGCTTGCGCTGTGAGGCAGGGCACAGAATTAGAAGGATTCAGCTCTTACCAGGCTCAGCTCCTGGGAGATTGGTCTTTGAATAGAACAAGTTTATGGTCTGACTCATGTCCATGCCTAGAGCCAGGGAAATTAAGTGTAATGAGTTCCGTTTCAAGGGGATTTGTGTGTAGGGCATCTGAAACAGTTTGGGAACATGCAAACATTTAATATTTCACAGTAGTGTGTAAAATTATAGCATACTTGTGTGTTGCAAATTGAAGGATTTTGAAAGAAAAACTATGATCTACCCAGATAGTTTATATCTTTCAAGTTATAGATATATCCTGAAATGTTAACACTGTTTCATTCTTTGTGTTTTTCCTTTTCTTCCTAGAATATTTTCCTTCTTGGATATAGTAACTTTGTGCCGATGTGCACAGATTTCCAAGGTAGGGTCATCAACCAGATTTTTCATCAGTAACTCTCAAGCTTTATTAGAATGAGGATGAATTTCAGTTCAAGTAAATAGTTAAAAATTAAAATGTCATCTTTTGTATTTAATTTAATGCACTGTTGTCATCCTATATAATAAAGAGATAATATGCAAATTGACTGTCATGCCCTCACACAAGATGGCCACCACAAAATGGCCTGCGGGGGAGGGCAGTTGGGGGTGACCAGGCCAGCAGGGGAGGGCAGTTGGGGGCAATCAAGGCTGGCAGGGGAGCAGTTAGGCATCAATCAGGCTGGCAGGGGAGTGGTTAGGGGGTGATCAGGCTGGCAGGCAGGCGAGCGGTTGAGAGCCAGCAGTCCCGGATTGTGAGAGGGATGTCCCAGATGGGAGAGGGTGCAGGCTTGGCTGAGGGGACCCCCCCCACACACACACACACCGTGCACGAATTTCATGCACCTGGCCTCTAGTAATTCCATATTTGATAATAAGCTTAATGTATATCAAGAATATAAGCTTGAAGGCACACAGGTTGAATCAAGACTTTCTTTAATGGTCTCAATAAATGTGTCTTTCACCCCAATCCTCCTCCTTTACTCCCACCTCCCAGGCTTGGAATGTCTTAGCCCTGGATGGAAGCAACTGGCAAAAAATAGACCTTTTTAACTTTCAAACAGATGTAGAGGTAAGTTAACTGTGCTTTAGACAAAAGACTTTTTAAAAAAAATTTCTTTATTGATTAAGCTATTACATATGTGTACTTATCCCCCCATTTCCCCCCACCTCCCCCCCAAGGCAAAAGACTTTTTAAGAAGATAAGTGAACTGCTCCTTCTTTCCTGCATTTTTATTGTGTTGCATTTAGATTTAATATTAAGGTGGCAAAAGGTAGAATAGAGTGAGGAACCTAGAACGTATTTCCATGCATTAAGACTAAAATTCTGCTTGTATTTTACTTTGCTCTGTATTGGTAACAGATTACTTTTTTCATATTTATGATCTGAGTTTTATCACTTAGCTTCTTAAAGCCTCAAACCTGCCTCGTTAGCACCTGCTTCTGTGATTTGATATGAGGGGACTATTGACAAAAACTTGTTGATTTGAAAGAGCCACTGAGAATTCTAATTCACCGTTAAGAATGGAGAAAGGGCTGAAACCGGTTTGGCTCAGTGGATAGAGCGTCGGCCTGCAGACTGAATGGTCCCGGGTTCGATTCCGGTCAAGGGCATGTACATTGGTTGCGGGCACATCCCCAGTAGGGGGTGTGCAGGAGGCAACTGGTTGATGATTCTCTCGCATCAATGTTTCTGACTCTCTATCCCTCTCTCTTCCTCTCTGTGAAAAATCAATAAAATATATATTTAAAAAAAAAAAAAAAAAAAGAATGGAGAAAGGGCCCAGCCAGTGTGGCTTAGTAGTTGGACATCCACCTATGAACTAGGAGGTCACAGTTTGATTCCCGGTCAGGGCACATGCCTGGGTTGAAGCCTTGATCCCCAATAGGGCACATGTAGGAGGCAGCAGATCAGTGATTCTCAGCATTGATATTTCTCTCTCTCCCTTTCCTTTTCTCTCTGAAATCAGTAAAAAGTAAAAATAAATAAATAAATAAAAAAAGACTGGAGAAAGGGCAGCAGCACGAGCCAGGAGCGATGCAAGGGTTAACTGAAGTGTCACTCCAGCTCGGCTGCTTGAGCCATGTAATTTTATTGCCTATAAAATACTCTTAAAAGCCTCTGATAATTCCAGGATTCTAGTATATTTATTTGGAGATATGTATACCTCTATTTAAGAGTAGTAACCCTACTGAAGCCGGATTGGCTCAGTGGTAGAGCGTCGGTCTGCGGACTGAGAGATCCCAGGTTCGATTCCGGTCAAGGGCATGTACATTGGTTGCGGGCACATCCCCAGTAGGGGGTGTGCAAGAGGCAGCTGGTCGATGTTTCTCTCTCATCGGCGTTTCTAGCTCTCTATCTCTCTCCCTTCCTCCTCTCCGTGAAATATCAAATATATTAAAAAAAAAAAAAAGAGTAGTAACCCTGACCAAATGGGAAATTTTATTTTATAATAGCTTTAATATTAATATTCAGTTACTGAGCTTCCTAAAGTTCAGGTTATTGTTCTGTTAGATAAGCAACATGAAAAACAAAATTTCTCCCCAACTCCCTTGGCTCCAGGGTCGCGTGGTGGAGAACATCTCCAAGCGCTGCGGTGGGTTCCTGCGGCAGCTCAGCTTGCGAGGCTGCATCGGTGTCGGCGACTCCTCCCTGAAGTGAGTGGGACCTCAGGGACTCACCGGCCGCAGCAGGTCGTAGCTGACGCTTCCATCGGCGAAAATACACCACGCCTATTGCCTGCTTTTCTTTCAGGGGTCTTCAAACTACGGCCCGCGGGCCACATGCAGCCCGCAGAGGAGTCTGATCCGGCCCGCCAGGTTTTTTGGGCAGTGAGCGCAGCCGAGGTGTTACAGTAGGAATTAGTAGTTCATATAGTCCGGCCCTCCAGCTCTCTGAGGGACCGTGATCTGGCCCCCACTTTAAAAAGTTTGAGGACCCCTGTAATTCTTTCCTGGTGATTTGCTTAGAGCAGGAGTGGGGAACCTTTTCCTGCCAAGGGCCATTTGGATATTTACAACATCATTCAGGGCCATCCAGAATTATCGGCTTAAAAATCAGCCTGCTCTATTTGGTCACACATTTGGTCACCCTGGGCCAGGCCCAGTGATTTTGCGGGTGTCATACAGCCTGCAGGCCCCACCCCCTGGTGTAGTGCAGCGGGAGAAGCAGGACTTTGGAGCCAGCAGGGACAAGAACCCCAAGCTCTTCTGTGTGCACATTAAAGTTTGAGGAGCACTAGTCAACGATAACATATTGTACGCTTACATTTTTGTTTAGTGAATATATCTCATGTTAAGTGTTCTCTGCCCAATAATATAAAAATTTTAAGTTTGAGGAGCGCTGTTCTAAATGTGAATGGTTATACGCGCCCTCTAGTGGCTGCCCAGCAACTTGCAGGGAGTTTTGAAATGGGTTCTCTTTTTAGGACCTTTGCACAGAACTGCCGGAACATCGAACACTTAAACCTCAATGGGTGCACAAAAATCACTGACAGGTAAGTAGGGGTAATTGGTTTGGTTTTTGGCTAATTGGCTCTGGGGAGACAGAGAGGAGAGAAACATGGTTGAGAATATCTTTAGTGCCTCTGCTCTTTTTCAGCACATGTTACAGTCTCAGCAGATTCTGTGCCAAGCTGAAGCATCTGGATCTGACCTCCTGCGTGTCCATTACCAACAGCTCCTTAAAGGGGATCAGGTAAGAGGACCTGTTGTTTGTGGTCAAGAGAAGCCCCCTTAGCTGTGAGCACCTTGGTGTATCTGACGCCTTTCTGATGGTCCCCAGGGTCCTCTCTCCCCAGCATTGCTTGTGATTTACTAACCTCAGTGTTGGCAATGCGTTCTCTACAGGCTAGACCGCACATGCGTGGTTGTGTTTCTTGTTCCCTCAGTGAGGGCTGCCGGAACCTGGAGTACCTGAACCTCTCGTGGTGCGATCAGATCACGAAGGACGGCATCGAGGCCCTGGTGCGCGGCTGCCGAGGCCTCAAGTCCCTGCTCCTGCGGGGCTGCACGCAGGTACCGGCTGGCGCAGCCGCCTTACTTCCGAGCGCCTACAGCGAGGGTGGGCACTTTCCTTGGTGCCCCCCTGTCCTCTCACCTGGTCTCATCCCCCTTGTTTTCTCCGTTCCAGTTAGAAGACGAAGCTCTAAAACACATTCAGAATTACTGCCATGAGCTTGTGAGCCTCAACCTCCAGTCCTGCCCGGTAAGTAGTGTGCCTTTCCGCTGTGCACCCTCCCGCTCGTGTCCTCCCTCAGAAACTTCTGGGGTCCCCGACGCTCCCAGGCAGGCAGGATGGTCGCCACACCTGACCTCTTATCCTGTGTCCTTCTCTCATCTGTCCACTTGCCACAAGACGAAACAACACTGTAAACAGAAAGGCCCGTACAAAACCTCTGACACTTCCCTTGTAAATGATATCGGGGTCTTGGGTTATTGAAGATATTAGGAAGGCTGTCACTAGCCTCATCAATTCATGGTAAGGCCTCAGTGTCTTTTAAAAAATATATATTTTATTGATTTTTTTACAGAGAGGAGGAGAGAAGGACAGAGAGTTAGAAACATCGATGAGAGAGAAACATCAATCAGCTGCCTCTTGCACACCCCCTACTGGGAATGTGCAACCAAGGTACATGCCCTTGACCGGAATGGAACCTGGGACCTCTCAGTCCGCAGGCCGACGCTCTACCACTGAGCCAAACCGGTTTTGGCCTCAGTGTCTTTTTTTTTTATTTATAAACTGGGGATGATGACACTTGTCATCTTGTCTCAGTAAATAAAAAGGAACAACAGACATGAGAATGTTTAGGAATGCGGGCATGTGCCAGGGCAGGTGTCCTTCCAGCAGCGCGCCAGCCGGGAGAAGCTGCGGCTCCTCTCCCTGCCCTCGGAGATGCTGTGACTGAGGAGGGTGCTTCCTAATCTCCTGGTTTCTCAGGCGAGAAGTCCCTTGCATTCGGGATTTAACGCATGAATCGTAAATCTCTAGAGTCCCTGGTTATGGGAGGTAAAGGAGAAACTGTCTTCTGGACATGCATTGACCAATGGGCCTGCAGCTGTTCAAAGTCAGACCTTGCCCGTAGGCTAGCACTGGCCTTGACTTGAAATCTTATGTAATAAAACCCTAATATGCAAATCGACCAAACGGCTGAATGACACGCACTTACCACCAGGGGGCAGGTGCTCAACGCTGGAGCTGCCCCCTGGTGGTCAGTGTGCTCCCACAGGAGGACTGCTGCTCAGCCTGAAGCCGTGCTCATGGCTGGCAAGCGCAGTGGCAGTGGCGGGAGCCTCTCCCGCCTCCATGGCAGCGCTAAGGAGCAGCGAGCAGGTGGGCAGTAAGGAGCAAGGGGTCCCGGATGTGAGAGGGTGCAGGCCAGGCTGAGGAACGGTTCCTCCCCTTCCCCCTGCATGATTTTCATGCACCAGGCCTCTAGTATAACACGTGCATTTTTATCTTCACCTAAATTAGTATATTTCAATAAGTATTTTGAATGTTGACTTATCAATAATTTAGTGATTTATTTAATTTTCCCATTATAGACACATAGCATTTATATGGTAGACAACTAAAGCATTAATCTATAGAAACTCAACCAAAAATTAATATCACTTAAGTAAGCCAAGTCTCATGAGCTTTTTATTTAATATGATTTTTAATATGTTGATATGGTGTTTTTTTTTGAAAATCCAATGAATCTGGGAAGGTAAGTGGAATTTTAAAATATTGCTCGCATTAGTAATGCTAGAATATGTTTAAAGCTGTGCAGAAATAACATCAATACCCGCCTGCCAAGGACATCACTTTATTTTGTTTAAATTACTAGGCTGCAGTGCTGGTAACTGGCAACCTAGACCAGTGGGCCATCAGTAGATCCCCCGTTTCAGTTCCCTGTGCCTTCTGACCTGCTTCCTGTTTTGGTTCCCAGCGCATTACGGATGAAGGCGTGGTGCAGATCTGCAAGGGCTGCCCCCGGCTGCAGGCCCTCTGCCTGTCTGGCTGCGGCAACCTCACGGACGCCTCTCTCTCAGCCCTGGCGCTGAACTGCCCGCGACTTCAGTGAGTGTGCATGCCTTCTGCCTGGCAGCTCAGGCTGGTGGGCCGACCAGGAGGGCTTCCGTCGGAGGGGAAAGGCTTGCCAGCTGGCAGAACAAACGCTGGCGGAGGGGGCAGTGGTCATGCTGTTGTTGGATGGTCAGTGTGGCACCCAGTTCATTTGGGAATGGAGGGGTCGTGCTAAGCTGTCCACCACCAGGGAATAGGAACCTTACTGTCTTGATGGACCACCTGATTTGCCTCATCCCGTTGTTATCACAGCCATCTGATCGTGAGCAGGACAGCCTCTCCCCCAAGTGTCACCAGTTTCTCCTCTAATCCAGCTGCTGAATGGACAGAAGGGGGGAGGAGCAAGGGAATCCTAACCGCCCTATTTATCATCTCCCAGCCAGAAGGAAAGTTTTGTTTTGTTTTAACAAAAAAAGACTTTTTTTTTTTGATTGGCCACATAATACAGTGAATATGAAGTCCTTTTTTTTTAAAAAAAAAATATATTTATTGATTTTGTACAGAGAGGGAGAGAGATAGTTAGAAACATCGATGAGAGAGAGTCATTGATCAGCTGCCTCTTGCACACCCCCTACTGGGGATATGCCCGCAACCAAGGTACATGCCCTTGACCGGAATCGAACCCGGGTCCCTTCAGTCCCCAAGCCGACGACACTCTATCCATTGAGCCAAACCGGTTTTGGCTGAATATGAAGTCTTTAATAATGACAACAAAATACCAGTCATAGTTAACACCTGTTGAACTCTACGTTAGGCATTATCTCATTTAATCCTCACCACATCTCTAGGAGGTAGGTACT
The DNA here is from genome assembly GCF_964339955.1 of Pipistrellus hanaki. Classification (NCBI taxonomy): domain Eukaryota; kingdom Metazoa; phylum Chordata; class Mammalia; order Chiroptera; family Vespertilionidae; genus Pipistrellus; species Pipistrellus hanaki. The sequence goes on from NC_140515.1 coordinate 49,417,863, forward strand.
ACTATTGTCACATGTGTTGCAGAGGAGAAACTGACTCAGAACCACATAATTTGTCCTGGATCACATGATGAGTAAGAAAGTAAAACTAGAATTTGAACTTGTGGAGTTTGATTTCAAAACGAGCAGTCTTAGCCCCTTCCTATCCAATAGACCAGTGGTCGGCAAACTGTGGCTCGAGAGCCACATGTGGCTGTTTGGCCCCTTGAGTTTTTAGCAAAGGCCAGCTTAGGAGGACCCTAATTAAGTTAATAACAATGTACCTACCTAGATAGTTTAAGTTTAAAAAATGTGGCTCTCAAAAGAAATTTCAATCGTCGTACTGTTGATATTTGGCTGTTGACTAATGAGTTTGCCGACTACTATAATAGGCAGAAAAAAGTTGCTTGTTTATTATCTTAAATATATTTTTTATTGATTTCAGAGAGGAAAGGAGAGGGAGAGAGAGGAACAATGAGAGAGAATCATTGACCAGCTGCCTCCTATCTGCCCCACCCTGGGGATTGGGCTCTAACCTGGGCATGTGCCCGGACCAGGAACCAAACAGTGACTTCCTGGCTCACAGGTTGATGCTCAGCCGCTGAGCCACACTGATTGGGCTTGTTTTTTTTATTTTTTATTTGCCAGTGAAACTGGTTTCTCATGCTTGTATCACTTACATCTCATATAAATGGTTTCTATTTTTGTCTTTTGCCTATTTACTGTTGATTAGGAAAGATTCTAGATACTTTTGATATTTCTGCATAAAAGGAATCTATAGGATTAAAACTTGTCAGTTTAAAATTATTGCTATAAAGCATTTAACTTAAAAAATGTTATCTATGCATTCCTCCTGTTAAGCATGGATATTGAGAACTGACTCTGTCCCTCACTGGCTATACATTTTTAAGTTTTCCTATATGGTAACTGAGAATTTCAGTAAATGCAGTATTTATCATGATTTTTTAAAAATATATTTTATTGATTTTTTTTTTACAGAGGAAGAGAGAGGGAGAGTTAGAAACATCGATGAGAGAGAGTCATCGATCAGCTGCCTCCTGCACACCCCCCATCGGGGATGTGCCTGCAACCAAGATACATGCCCTTGACTGGAATCGAACCCGGGACCTTTCAGTCCGCAGGCCAATACTCTATCCACTGAGCCAAACCGGTTTTGGCTTTATCATGATTTTTTTTTTGAGTAAAAGACAACAATATGGGGAAAATGTTTAAAAACAGCAGCAGCAGCAATGTACTGTTCTGGGGAATTTTCAGACGGGACTTTGGGATTCAGGGCAGGTCCCATTCCTCCCTGAGCTTTGTTCTCCTCGGCCTTCCAGTGGGGACAGTGTCTGCGTTTACAGCTTAGGCTGTTTCCAGAAGCACGAGTGTCTAGGAGCCTCAGAGGATGCGTTTCTGTTGCTGACCAGTCGCTGTTTTTTCTCCTTTCCCAGGATTTTGGAGGCTGCCCGGTGTTCCCATTTGACCGATGCAGGCTTTACACTCTTAGCTCGGGTAAGCGGAGGCTGTAAAAACCAAACCTCACTCTCATTCACCCCCTCATTCAGAGTGACTGGGAGTGGCTTTGGAGGGTGGGAAAAGTAACAGGCACCAAGTAGCAGAGTCCTCAGGGTGCGTTGTGCCTTTTCCCCAGCTGGTCAGAAAGCTAGGGCGGGCCTAGAGGGATGTGCAGCGGGTCGGGTGGGGCCACAATGGAGAAGCCGCCGCCTGGGAGGAGATGGCCTTCCGTACACAGACCCCGGCCACCCACCAGCCTCTCGGCGCTTCCCCCTGGGCTGAGCTCTGCCCCTGCAACTGCAGACCCCTGGGCCCCTGGCCTCTGCCAGGAACCCTCTCCCGGGGCTGCTGGCACATTCCTCCTGCACCACCCTCAGCTGCCCAAACTGTGGCTCAGCGCCCCACCCGAGGCCCTCAAAGGCCCTGTTCTGCGCTGGCACCTGTGAGGACTGGGCAGCTACCTTCCCAGGATGCGAGGAGATGCAGCCGGGGCAGCCCTATCCCATTCCCAAATGGATGGGATCCAAAGGGCGGCTGCTTATGGGGCACTGTGGGAACAGGGCAAGCCCTTAGGACTGCCCTCACACCAACTGCGTGGTGAGGGATGTCTGTGGACTCTTTCAGAATTGCCATGACCTCGAGAAGATGGATCTGGAAGAATGTGTCCTGGTGAGTGGACCCCCTATGCCCTGCCGGGCTGCCCCTCAGCCCCTGACAGCCAGGCACGCTGCTGGGCTGTTGTTCACGCCCTCCTTGCATAGGGTCAGGGCTGGGGAACTCATGAAGGCCCTGGCAGTGGAATGTGTAAACTTTGGACTGCCCTCAGTCATCAGCCAGCCACAGCCCAGAGGTTCAAGGTTGCTCCATTTAAAAAAAAAAAAAAAAAATCTTATTTTCACAGAATGAGAGAGAAAAATAAGCTTGCATGTCTAGGATGAAGTGACGACATACAATCCTGGGGGACCCTCCTTGTCCACTCCCCCTTTGTCCAAACCCTACCCAAGGCCCCCTTAGGTTCCAAGGGACTGAAGAAAGCTTTGTCTCCAGCAGTGGGCAGACGAGGTTGCTGGTGAATGAGGGGCCCCTGCCTGAGTGCCTGAGATGAGTCTTTTATTCTCTTTTGCTCCTTGATGCTCATGTTCAGAAGCCAGAGTCAGGTGTTAAGTTCTGGTGTAGCAGCCACACTAACCCAGCGCGTCTCTCTCCAGATAACCGACAGCACGCTCATCCAGCTCTCCATCCACTGTCCTAACCTGCAAGCCCTGGTGAGTCCGAGTGAACAGTGTGACACTGTCCACCTCACCAGGCGGGGATCGGGTTTCCTTCCCGGAAGATTCCATCATTCTTGGTTCCAAAGGTCTATAGCAGGGGTCCGCAAACTTTTTAAAGTGGGGGCCAGATCACGGTCCCTCAGAGAGCTGGAGGGCCGGACTATATGAACTACTAATTCCTACTGTAACACCTCGGCTGCGCTCACTGCCCAAAAAACCTGGCGGGCCGTAGTTTGAAGACCCCTGGTCTATAGGTTGGGCTAATGTGGGAGACATGGTATCTAAATGTTACTGTTTCCCTTTAGAATAGGAACCTAATTTAGGGGCTCATGCCCTTATCACTTACGTTCCTGTTCAGTCAGGTAGAGTGAGAATTAATATGTTAACGTGATATAACCTCAGGGGAAAGATGAAGGCCATCCCTGAGTTATATTTGCACTTCATATCTGCACATAGATAATCCCTTCTCCATATATGCATGTACACAGAAAAGGAACTAGAATATATTAAAGCGGTCTAAATGAGCAGTGGCAAGTAGCAGTGCACCCCATGCACCTCACACCCAGCTGTTTGACCGGAGTGGGGAGTGGGATGAAACCCTGCTCCTGGAGCAAGCCCTGGACACTGCGCTACCTACACTAAGGGGGCACTAAGCCAGTTTTTAGGCTTTTTTTCAGAGGAAGTTGTTCAGGTGTAGCTGTAGACTGTACATGGAGGTGTAGACTGTACATGGAGGTGAGCTTAGGATTGAACCAGACCATCCCCGGCAATTCTGACTTGCTTTTATATTCAGGAAGTGAGAGAAACCACTCCCCAGCTGCAGTAATCCCGGGGCCAAAAGGCCCAGCTTTGTATTTGACCCTGTAGATAAGCGTTTGCTCCCCTGCTTTTCCCAGGCCATAGCATTGGAATGAGGGTGCTGCAAAAATGTTGTCCTCTCCCTGCTGCAGAGCCTGTCCCATTGTGAGCTCATCACAGATGATGGAATCCTGCACCTGAGCAATAGCTCCTGTGGCCAGGAGAGGCTGCAAGTACTGGAATTGGACAACTGCCTCCTCATCACCGACGTGGCCCTGGAGCACCTGGAGCACTGCCAGGGCCTAGAGCGCCTAGAGCTGTACGACTGCCAGCAGGTGACCCGCGCAGGCATCAAGCGGATGCGGGTAGGTGTGGACGGGAGCCGTACACCTGGCACGGTGTTTTGTTTTTTTTTTTTTAATATATTTTATTGATTTTGTACAGAGAGGAAGGGAGAGAGAGCTAGAAACATCGATGAGAGAGAAACATCGACCAGCTGCCTCTTGCACACCCCCTACTGGGGATGTGCCTGCAACCAACGTACATGCCCTTGACCGGAATTGAACCTGGGACCTTTCAGTCCGCAGACTGACGCTCTATCCACTGAGCCAAACCGGTTGTGGCACCTGGCACGGTTTCTAAGCAAGCAACAAATACACCAAGAATCCACATGCATGTACTAACACTCCCAAGTCTAAATGTCTCCTGAGACTTCTTAGAAATTCCTTAACCAGCCTGGGTTCCACGTAGTCTGGTGATCAGCACTTACAAGAAAGGCGTCTGAGGTCATTACCAGTAGGAGGTAGATGTGGTCTTGGCTAATTTCCAGGCGAGAGCACCTAATAGAATGGCTTGCTTTTTCTACAATAGTAATCTACATTGTTTTCTTGAACATGCTATGTTTTTAACTTTGCATTTACAGACCAAAGCTGCCCCAGGATGCTACAGCTGGCGGGAACTCTACTGGGGGCCAGTGACTACCCAGGGGCAGAAATATTCTTGGTTTTCCTTTGTCTTTGAAGGTGCTTAGGGGATGGATTATGTAAACAGGAGTAGCTCTAGCCTATCCCGAAATTATTTTTTATTTTATTTTATTGATTTTTTTACAGAGAGTAAGAGAGAGAGAGAGAAAAACATCAACCAGCTGCCTCCTGCACACCCCCTACTGGGGATGTGCCCGCAACCAAGGTACATGCCCCTGACCGGAATCGAACCTGGGACCTTTCAGTCCGCAGGCCGACGCTCTATCCACTGAGCCAAACCGGTTTCGGCCCGAAATTATTTTTGCGCTATTTGCCTGATAGTAAAGGAAAGCCAATTCCCCGTGGAGAACTACGGCTTTTCTAGGACTGTTTATAATTCCAAAAATAGCAGTGTCAAGGTTACTCCACCTTTTCCTTCTGTTTCCAGGCTCAGCTCCCTCACGTCAAAGTCCATGCCTACTTTGCACCCGTCACCCCACCGACAGCAGTGGGAGGCAGTGGCCATCGGCTGTGCAGGTGTTGTGTCATTCTCTGACAGAGCTGCGGGGCCCAACTCCAGAGAAGACCCGAGTCTCCCCTCCCTTCTCCATGGTCACCGAAATCTGTTGCTTCTCCATTGGGAAAGGTATTTACAGGTAAAAGACTTCTGTAGGGATTGCAGTAACTTTGGCGATAAGTTTGACTTTAGTTTGCTGCGATACAATCAAATCAAAGCCTTGTCAGTAAACACACAGCAAGAGTGGATTCAGTGCAGCCAGGACCGTGCAAGAAACCTGGTTTCTTAACAAGGTGGGTTTACCTTCCTAGGGGCAAGCGTTCTGTTCTCAGCTTTGTCAGCATTCCTCAGACCATCAGTGTTAGCACAAAAACGAAGCTGTTGATTTCTGATAATTAAGATAGTGGCCTACTTTTAATTCACAACAATTCCATTTTGTCTAGCAGGGCTTTCCCACTTTGATGTACCTTTATCAAAGTGACTGTACTGCAAATTCGTAATACCTAATAGTTTTGTATGTGGAAGGCATGTTAAGAAGTTTCTATGAGACACCAAAGAAATGAGGACTCTACACTGGGTGAAGCTGGGTCTTCACCTATTTGTCAACTTGGGGACCAAAACTAAACAGTAAACTCAGAGTTCATGTTGCCTGTTTGGAAATTAGAAGCTCTGGTGTAAGCTACAGCACAGTTTTATTATAGGAGAAAAGCAATAGAATTGAATAAGGCTTCAGTTATAATAAAAAATAATGAATGGATGCATGTAGAATGGGTGTAATTTTTTCCAAGTTTATTTTAAAATCTTAGAAATCAAGTTACACCAGAACTAGTCAATCAAAAGTTTTATACATTTAAAACTCAGATAAGTCAAGTGTTGGCACCTTTTAGATTCAAAATATAAAAATGAATAAACCATTTGCAACACTTAAACCAGAGGGTTTTATTGCTATAGATAGTCTATGGCAGGGAAATCTGAGCAAAAACACTTTCCAAATTCAAGACCTTCCTAATGTTACCTAAGCATCTGATAAGATGACCTAGTTTCTGCCTGTGCTGTCCTCATTTGTGATCTTTCTTAATTAAAACTAGGAAGCCATCACCACCCTTCCTAGCAACCACTCCTAGCCTGGAGTCCAGAGCTTGTGAGAAGAAGTGAAACAGCAAACGAGGTGTTCTTTTCCTAGGACTCGCAGTACTTCTAGATGGGCAGTTTTAGAGGTATTCAGGACACAATACCTCAGCTGCTTCTAGGAAGAGAGGGCTTACCTAGAACCCCGTAAGTCAATTTAATGGGATTATCAGAATAAGCATTCAAGTCTTGATGATTTTATTGCTTTATGATATACTCTGGTGTTCACAGGTCTAAAAATTGTGTGTATGCCACAGTAGTTATTTAAATATACATTTGCAACACCGTGTGGGGGAGAAATGACTGATGCTATTTAAATAAAACAAAACATATACCACAGACCTGCTTCAGTGATTATGAATTAGTTTCTATTTTATGGAAATGGGCCTTCTATACATTATCTCCCTTGAGCCAGGACACAATCTCTCATAAAAAAAAAAGTGACTGGAATAACATTACCTCTCCGTTGCAGCAGCTTTGAGAAAACCACCTGGGTCTCAACTTTTACAACATTTGGACTGGTGTGTCCTCAGAACACACACGTGGAGCCTCTGTCCTGTGGCAGGAGCTGGGATTTCAAAATGACACACACACTTGCAAAACAATCGGAAAACATTTATTATACTGAAATGTATACATCCTACTATTAAAAAAACAAAGTAGCAAATCTGCTGGTGCCATAATTTAACTTATTTCACTGGGACAGACTAATGCTCAACACCACTTGGTGTGTGATTTCAAGTTTGATGAGCTTTTTTTACCCCACTTCTAAACCCTATGAGGAACTCAGAATAGCACACAGCATTGAATGACATTTGTTGTTCCATAAGTCTTGAGACTCAAAAAGGAATGCTAAATCAACAAGCAAAACTAAAACAACAGAAACTCTCTTCTTTCCCAAGTGATTGGTACAGAAAACATGTGCTCATACAAAAGCAAAGGGAACATGACAGAAAGGAAGGCTCTCCTGCTTTGTGGCCTATAAGAGATAGCTATTTTAAAACCAAAGATGGAAACAGACACAGTGCTTCTTTGTATTAGACACCCCCCTCCCCAATGAATAGAACAGTCAAGCTTTAAATCACTGAAGTAGTTCATCTTCTAGGAAAGATATTAAATTCAAAATGACTCATTCCTATTTCTGCCCAAACAAAGGATCAAATAATACATTCAAAACCAAGACACCTGGGTAAATGGACAGAGATGCTATAATTAAAATGGAACTGGAGTTTAAAAACAAGTTGGGTGTGCTACACCACAGGCCTTACCAGTTCTTGCTGAGGAATTTTGGGAAAGGCTTTAGACAAAGGGAAGAGAGAACAAGTAGGAAAAATTGCAAAAACAGTGGGTTCTCTTTGATAAATACACTGGCTGACAAGTTGGTTTTGTGAAAAGAGACTTTTTTATAGAAACAAGAAACAATAATGTGGTGTATAAAAAGCCTCTAAATAATCACCAGAACGTTTACTCATGATTGTACCAAAGCTCAATATTTGAGAAGTGTAAGGAGTTACATGATACAATTTAGTGTGACTTATGATGTCTAGTGTTCCAAGAATAATTTCAACTTGATAAAGACTCCTTGACACCATGTCGGAACCTATACTTTTTCTCCTGCTTACCTATTTCCAATGTCTGGGGTCAGGCTTTAAAAATGTTTAAGAGGGAGGATGGTGTGGGGGTGAGTTGGGAAGGGCAGTCGAAGACAGAGGGAGGGAGGAAAAAGAAAGAAAACCACATAATTTAAAAAAGGCAATGGGGCTTTAAAAATGAAAACCAGAAATAAAATGCTAAAAATGGGAGCAGAAGCAAAAGTTTTTCATTAAATCTGTGACAAAGCAAAAACACAAAGTCTTTGTACCTATTAGGATTTACACTGATCCTCTCACCAAGGTACTCTTGATAATGCAGCTCGCTTCCAGCCAGTCTTCCTGCGTGGCTCTTCCCAACCTGGCATGATCACGTGAGACGCACACCCTTAGACACGCTTCTTCCGAGAAGTGCCAAGCCTCTTACCTGACCACCAGTCACTGTATCAGCACATCGCATCTCCGCAGACAGGCTCCCTGCTGGCTCCACAACAGCACTGTCCCCAGGTCAGCAGGAGGCTCAGGCCATACTGGCACAGAAAGGTAAATGCCCACAGTAGGTTTTTACATTCATTTCCAAACCGCATACAGTGTAAGAAGACAGCCAAGGCTGCTTTGAGGAACTCTTATCTCCTGGCCTCTGCCAGAGGCAGGCAGGCAGCCTGCGCAGTGGCCCCAGAGCGGGCGGCTGTCCCGGCGTGCTCACTCTCACGAGGATGCTGGGCTATGGCAGTGACAGTGAGGAGATTCGCCTCTCGTACAGCTCATTAGAAAGGTCATCTTGTGTTTTCAATATGAAACATTCATATAGTAAAATCCAATCCCAAGGCTTCTTGGATTCAGTCTTCACACACTTTTAAGCGTGACTTTATTTGGTAACGAATATAGTTCAGACTATTTAAGAAATCACTTCAAAATTATGTGGATACCTCCACTATTTTCAACTGCGGAAAAAGGAAAAAGAAATTACAAAATTACAGCTTTTTTTTTAAAGCCAGATTTAGGAAAATCAGGACTATTCAATTGAAACTCCCAGAAAGTGACACCCTCCTCCTGGTTCATCTGTTATCTTTAATTCTACAAAAAAAAACCCCACTGGTTAACCTGCTCCGGCTCCTCTTCCCTAAGTTAGCTTCGTGCACACATTTGCTTTCTGGTGTCTGGCCAATACTCCCAACAGCACCCTGCGCCGATACTACCTGCCAGTAAGGGGCTGGAGGAGGGGGTATTAAGACACACAGCAAAGCGCTGTCCGCAAGGGGGCAAGAGCGGGAGGCAGGACAGTCGGCTCTACAAAACAATAAATAAACGGAGGGCTGATACCCACCCTTTCTAGAAATTATTTTTGAACTCCGCAGAGATAGATCTGAAGCATTTAAAAACACGTCGCTACTTTTGCCTAACGCCCTCGTGTTCTCAGGAAATGCGGAGAGGAGACGCAGTACAGGCATCCATCAAGAACAAATGAATTTTTTCATGAGCACAAATTCTGAAGAACAGTGCCCTGAAGTTGGAGTGGATATCCTATGATGCCTGACATTGGGAATGTCCCCCACTTGCTCAGAACACAACCACACAAGTAATTCAGTGTGCATTTCCTTCTTTAGATAATGTCAGTTTTGTAGAGTAAAAAAATTGAGAACAAAAAATTGAGAAGGGTATCAAGTTGAAGATGTTTGTGAAAGTAAAGGATAAAGTGGATCCGTTTACAGTTAAACTCAGCATTGCAAGTAACTTGATGCCACATGCCAGGCAAAAAGTGAAATGGTAATTTTAGCACTGTTTTGGGCGAATCCCTTCAAGAGCATTCTTTGAAATGCAGCTTCTGTGCTAAGACTAGATTCAGATTTGCACCTGTCAGACTTTTAAAAACAATTTTGCATTTAAAAATACCTTCTTACAGCTGGGACCGGTTTGGCTCAGTGGATGATAGAGCATCAGCCTGCGGACTGAAAGGTCCCGGGTTCGATTCCGGTCAAGGGCATGTACCTTGGTTGCGGGCACATCCCCAGTAGGGGGTACGCAAGAGGCAGCTGATCGATGACTCTCTCTCATCGATGTTTCTAACTCTCTATCTCTCTCCCTTCCTCTCTGTATAAAATCAATAAAATATATTTTTAAAAAATTAAATATAAATAGACACATGCACCAATAAAAAGACACAGGATGGCTGAATGGATTAAAAATAATAACCCATCTATATGCTACTTCCAAGAGACCCACTTACAATTGAAAGACAGGCTGAAAGTGAAGGGATGGAAAAATATTCCACACAAACAGAAATTAAAAGCTGGACTAAGCAATACTTGTACCTGACAAAATAGTCTTTTAAAATAAAAAATGGAGACCCTGGCTGGTAGCTCAGTTGGTTAGAGCACGGTCCCAATAGGCCAAGGTTGTGGGTTCGAGTCCCTGGTCAAGGCACATACAAGAAGCAACCAATCAATGTATAAATATATGGAACATAATTTTACATGAGTCAACTCAAGAAGAGGCTAAAACAATAGTAAACACCTAATACCCAACACAGGAAGGCACACCTAAATATATAAGGCAATTATTAATGGAAATAAAGGGAGACATCCACGGTAATACAATAATAGCAGGGGGTTTTAATATCCCATTCACATCAATGGATAGATCATCCAGTCAGAAAACTAAAAAAATAACGGTCTTGGATGTCACATTAGATAAGATTGGCTTAATAAACATTAATAGAATACAGATTTTTTCCAAGTGCACATTGAACATTCTCCAATTTAGATTATGCCAGGCCACCAAACAAGCCTCAAATTCAGGAAGACTGAAGTCATACCAAATATCTGTTCTAACCACAATGGCATATAACCAGAAATCAGCTAGGGGGAAAAAACTGAGCACACCCCTCCACAAATGTGGAGGCTAAACAAACAACATTCTAATAACCAATGGGTCAAAGAGAAAATCAAACAAGAGATAAAAAACTATTTTGACCCCTTCCCCCAAATGAAAATGCAACTTTTTAAAAAAACTTATGGGATGCAGCAAAAGCAGTACTAAGAGAGAAGTTCCCAGTTATACAGTTCTACCTCAAGAAATAATCCCATGTAATTTAACTTTTCACTTTTAAAGGAACTAACTAGAAGAACCAACAAAATCCAAAGTAAAACCCTTTCTCTTTTCCTAACCCTTTCCATGGGACTCACTTGTGCCAGGTCTTGACCCTCTTTTCAGTTTCACTCTTTAAAGGTCATCGATGATTTCTACGGCTCTGAGTCACACTGACATCTCAAGCCCAGGCCTGAGACAGAGGTAATTAAATGCCAACTTGACATTGCGACAGATCTACCATGGAACTCTGGACTGTTCTCCCCTCCAAACCTGCCTCTGCTGGGACCACTGTCTGCCCACTCTTCCAAGAGTAACGACCATCAACTGGAGTCCAGCAGAACCCTGTTCATAAATGTGCAAGATCCCACCACCTCTCACCTACGTGACATCTCCTGCCTTATCTTTCCACCTTCCCACCTGTCTCCAGAGTTGCAAGAGTGAAAGAAAAATCTCAATCACCCTTTGTTTAAACAACTTCACTGACTTCAGAGGTACATCCAAATAAAATCTAAACTGCCACCAGGTCTTACATACCAGACTCTGCTTCTCGCTTTGTCTCCATCTTGTTCTGGCCATCCCTCACACGCTGTATAGTAGCAACATGGTCGCCTAGGCCTCCTAAGAAGCCAAGATCTTTCCTTCGCACACCGCTTTGCGATCCTCCTCATAGGGCCAATCCCTCCTCACTCTTCAGTTGTCAGCATTGATTGATGATGGCACCTCAGAGAGGCCTAGCCCACCAGCTTCATGTCCCCCCACCCAGACTCCCCTCATCCATAGACACCCTACACTTTCCCACTCCTCCATGGCACTGAAAATATTTGTGATTACGCGCACCTGTTGGTTGGCTGATTCCGACTTGCTTTTCCCACTATGGTGAGTTCAAGATTTGTCTGCCTTCACAAGCTCGGTGGCTGACAAAGGCGCTCAGCAAAAGGTTGGCTGAACCAGCTGAGACATCCTCCCCCGGCCACCCCCCCCCCCCAATCAGGTTTGACTTCTCTTCCTTGTTGACTAGTTAACATTTATTACAACCCTTAGAAACATTCTCTGAATTCATTTTTCAAACTCTCCTTAAAATTAGTGAAGCCAGCATTTCAAAAATTCACACACAAGATGAGAGATTACAAGCACACACTATTTTTTCATGCCGCCAGCATTTCAAGACACATGCACACAGTCAAAATACCTTTTACTGTGGAGAATAAAAAACAGCTCTCATCTTGAAAGTTCTGAACCATCTAGAAGGAGAAAGCAGATGTGGTTAAGATGCAACTGTCCCTTTGTAACCGGTTAAAATTTGCAGTTAAAGGAAAATAGTGTAATCTGTATACTATGCATTGCTGCACAAGTACAGGATTCGACAGCCAGAAGGGTAGCTAGCGGGCAAATGCAGGTGAGTGGTAACGCTTTATACCTGCTGCCCTGGCAGCAGTGCCTGCTCATGATGGTCCCTGAGGGCCTAGTCAGTCGGCCATCTGACCCCCCTGGGGAGCATCCCTGCTGAGTGCTGGGAATAACTGACAAAGAGTCACTGCATAAGTGCTCTTCTATTATCACTTGTCACTGAACACTGGAGGAAAAAACTGTACTTCTAATCTACTGCTTTGTATATTAGTCATCAAATAGCGGGCAAAAAGAAACCCATCCAAATGCCCCTCTCCATAAAAGGGGTGAAAGCCCACTAACCTGCAGTCCCCCTAAGGGGGTGTCTGGATTACAAAGGGAGGGAGGAGAGCCAGTTATCCTTGATGTGTATTCCTTAGGATCACCAGCATACCTGAAACTCTTGGTTATATATTCTTACAAATTTTGATCCCAACTCTTTGAAAAGGATTTTCATGAGTACTTGTAACAGAGGTCACAGAATTTTTCTATAGTACTTCAGTGATAAAACAGTGTGAATGGGAAAAGCAAACGGGTATGCCAGTTCAAGTTACCTGATCACTAACAAGAATGTGAATACCAGTGGGACCCTGTCTGTAAACCTGGTTAATCTGGTGGAACGGAATATTAAACACCAACGCAAGTTTTCGAGCAACTTCTGAGGCAACCATTTCTTCCAAGTAGATTGCATGATAAACTGAAATAAATAAATAAAAAACACACATAACAGCATTTTAGCAGTAATCTTTTATCTGTTTTCCACCTTGATCTATAGTAAGATTACATATAAACATTAAAATAATTTTTGTACAAAAGGATCAGCAGTTTAAATTTTTCTTAAAAACAAATAGGAGTTGACTGCAAATGGGCCAGGGGACCTTTCTGGAGTAATGAAACGGAACGGGATTGTGGTGATGGCTGCAAAACTGCACATTTACTGGAACATCACTGAATCATACCATTACAATGGGAGGCTTGTGGAATGTCAATTATACCTGAAGGAAACTCTTTTAGATTTTTTTTTAAAAATATATTTTATTGATTTTGTACAGAGAGGAAGGGAGAGAGATAGAGAGCTAGAAACATCGATGAGAGAGTCATCGATCAGCCGCCTCTTGCACAACCCCTACTGGGGATATGCCCGCAACCAAGGTACATGCCCTTGACCGGAATCGAACCCGGGACCCCTCAGTCCCCAAGCCGACGCTCTATCCATTGAGCCAAACTGGTCTCGGCTGAAGGAAACTCTTAAAAAAAAAAAAAAAAAAAAAAAAAAGTTTCTAGCAATATAGTTTAAAAACAAAAACCTAAGAAGGTCATAGTTTTTTTTTTTTTTTTTTATTTATTTATTTATTTTTTTTTTTTAATAAGTTTTTATTTTTCATATTATTACAAATGTTCCTTCCCCCCCCCCACCATTGCTCTCCTCCACCAGGTTCCCACCCCACCCTCTGCCCTTTCCCCTCTCCCCATTGTCCTCATCCATAGGTGCACAGTTTATGTTCAGTCTCTTCCCACGCCCCCCTCTCCCCTTTTCCCCAAGAATCGTCGGTTCACTCCCCTTCCATACCTCTGATTCTATTATATTCAACAGTTAATATTGTTCATCAGATTTTTTTAATTTCCTTGGTTTTTAGATTCACTTGTTGATAATTACGTATTTGTTGTTCATAATTTTTATCTTTGTTTACTTTCTCTTCTGAAAGAACCCCCTTCAGCAATTCATATAATTCTGGTTTGGTGGTGATGAACTCCTTTAGCTTTTTTTTATTAGTGAAGCTCTTTATCTGGCCTTCGATTCTGAGTGATAGCTTTGCTGGGTAGCTTATTTTTGGCTGTAGGTTCTTGCTATTCATCACCTTGAATATTTCTTGCCATTCCCTTCTGGCCTGCATGGTTTCTGTTGAGAAGTCAGCTGACAATCGTATAGGTGCTCCTTTATAAGTTACTACCTTCTTTGCTCTTGCTTCTTTTAGTATTCTCTCTTTATCTTTTGCTCTTGGAATTTTAATAATGATGTGTCTCGGTGTGGTCCTCTTTGGATTCCTTTTGTTTGGAGTTCTGTGCGCTTCCTGGACTTGTAAGTCAAATTCTTTCACCAGGTGGGGGAAGTTTTCTGTCACTATTTCTTTCAGTATGTTTTCGATATCTTGCTCTCTCTCATCTTCTGGAACCCCCATAATTCTGATGTTGGTTCGCTTGAAGTTGTCCCAGAGGTTTCTTACATTATCTTCAATTTTCTGGATTCTCTTGCCTTCTAGCTTCTGTGGAGGAGTGTCTTCTGGCTCTTTATGTTCCAAATCTTTGACTTGATTCTTGCGATCTTCCCTTCTGTTTTTAGGACTCTGTAGAATATTTTTTATTTCAGACAATGTATTCTTCATTTCTTGTTGATCCCTTATCATTTCTTGTTGACTCCTTATTAATTCTAGTTGATCTCTTTTCATATCCTCATAGGCCTTATCCATCTTTTCTAGGAAATTCTTGAAAAACCTTATAAGCGTAGATTTGAACTCTATATCCAGACGCTTTTTGTCCTCCATTTCTTTCGTTTGTGATCTATTTTGTTGTCGCATTTCGCAGTTACAGATGGGACGGGGTTTCAGGGTGGAGCCTGCAGCTTTGGCTTCCGTCAGCCCCGCCCTATGCGGGTCCTTCAGTGCTCGCTGCCGGCGCCTCTGAGAGAAAGGTGCCCTCGATTTTCGCCTGCTGCCAAACAGTCTATGCTCTCCCACAATGAGCTCGGTATTGGGGTTCAGTTCAGTTGGAAGTGGAGTTGGAGGTGGCGTTCACAGCAGTCTGGAGCCCCAGTCTCCTTCCCGTCAGGGCAATCCCGCGGCACAGCCGACCGTCCCTTCTCTGGGGGCAGTGTGCGCGCCTCCGGGACCTCCTTTCTCCGCTACCCCGGGGTTCCGACTTACAGCCCAGCTCCCTATGGCTGAGCCTGAGTCCCCGGGGTCTGGCCCAGAACTGGGGTTCAGAGCAGTCAGGGGCCCAGCACAGTCGGAGTTTTATCTCCTTTCCGCTAGGGAACGCCCGCCAGGCACTCGGCCTCCCTCCTCTCCGGCTCCGTCCTCTTCTCGTGCGCCGCGTGTCTCCGTACCTTAGGCTTTTACAGCTCCTCCGTGCTTCCTTCTGGTTTTCTCCTTGCTTCTTGTTGTAGGATTTCCAGTCAGTCGACTTTCCTGTAGTTCTGGGTAATGTCCTTTTTATATTTTAGTTGTATTTTATTAAAATTGTTGTGTGCGGCTGCGGCTAGTTGCCTACCCGAGCAGCCATCTTGGATTCTCTCAAGAAGGTCATAGTTTTTGATTCAGGAGGCCTATGAATGGGAGTTTATCCATTTATCCTAAGGAATAAAAGCTGCCTCCCCAGCCCCTATTAAACCCAGTATAAAAGACAGTACTCGAAAAGCGAAGGATGTGGACCATGAAGCCTTCTGCTACTCTACAGAAGATCCCAGGTGAATCCATCTAGTATCCTGTTTCTTTCTGGAACATGTAATCTAGCAGCGGCTCTGTTGGCACAGCACCAAGCACATCTGCAGTGGGTCTGACTCTTGTAGGTCAAGCTCAATTACTAGTGATTTAAGCCAGACATTGATCAGGACTATCAGTGCCAGAGCTCTGCTTTTCAAACAAGGGGTACTTCTGCCAATCATACATCATGAAAAGCTTAGAATTTGGAACTATAATCAGGGGAAGACTATAGAGATGATGTTGAGTAGGGTCACCAAACTACAGCCTATGTTGGTCAAACCTGCCCTCCACTTGTTCTTTCAAAAATGAAATGTTGCCGAAACCGGTTTTGCTCAGTGGATGGAGCGTCGGTCTGCGGACTGAAGGGTCCCAGGTTCAATTCCGATCAAGGGCATGTACATTGGTTGCGGGCACATCCCTGGTGTGGGGTGTGCAGGAGGCAGCTGGTCAATGTCTCTCTCATTGATGTTTCTAGCTCTCTATCTCTCTCCTCTCTCTTCCTCTCTGTAAACAAATCAATAAAATATATATATTTTTTAAAAATGAAATGTTATCAGGACATAGTCACACCTACTTTCTACATACTGTGGGTTTGATGCTATGATGCAGAGCTGAGTGGGAAAAAGGCCCTATAGTCTGTGAGGTTGAAATATTTACTACCTACCTGGCCTTTAACAAAAAGTTTGCCGACCCTAATCTAGGGTTAGGTTTTTCTGTATTTCCACATACACCTACCCAACACCCATGTCTGAGGATATACCTTCCAGAATATTACCATCCTGACCATATATAAATGGTGGAGAAGAGCTTGATGACTCAGGCAGAGCTCCTTTAGAACTTTTAGCCTTTAAGACCAAGACTTTGTATCTTTAGTCTTAAAATTCAGTTTTTGAAGTCAAAATGACACCAAATGGGAAAAATCATAACAGTAAATGCTTTCCTTGGGATGTTTACTAAAATTCAAATCACAAAGCAGTTTTCAGAGCTCTATGCAATATGAGGGCAAATAACTGCCTCTCTGAATTCCATGGCACACTTCTCCCTGGACAGTTATTAGTGGGTTGCCCTTATTTTGTTTCAGAATGTGGGAAGAGGGGAGAGATGACCACATATCCACTTTACAAATGAGAGCACATACGCTTTAAAACATTAAGAATACACATGCTTTTCCCCCCTTCTACAGACTATATTAGGAGGAGGGGAGATGGGCCATGATTTTTATCTCTGCCCTGATCCACTTTATTACACAATCAAGGACACCTCCCAGCACTCGGATGACCATGACATAGAGTATGCTTAGTGACACAGCTCACAGTGCTGGGTTCAGCTCTGGTCAAGATGCAAACGTCATCATACTCATGGCACCTGAGGGGTTTCTTTTTAAAGGCAGCAAGCTAGTCTTTGGCTTGTTAGGTATTTCTGGCGTAAAGAGCCATAAAGGGCCATATAAAAAGAGTTCTACCATGTGGCAGACGTGATTGAGACAGGCCGATAGTTTCTTACTCTCCAGAAGACTCGGCCCTGGAGCTCATTGCTGCCAGGTCTCCCACAACAGCAACTCTGCAGAACTAACAGGACAGGGGTCCTTCAAAGCCCCGGTTACAGCTCAGCGTCAGAAAGGGAGTGACAGGAAGCTGAGATACCCTCCATACCCACCGTAGGGTGTCCCACTGCCATTCTCGGCTCCGCTGCCTGCAGCCTGCTGCTGCCCTTGCAGCAGTGAGCTGCCCGGCTGCTCCTGACAGACATAGATGGTTAAGCGGGGCCTAACCGACCTGCAATCACAAGATGCCAATCATGAGCCAGGAGAGAAAGCCGCCTCACCACATGTACAAATGGCAACTACAGGAATCTAAGTTCTATTTCCTTATGAGAACTTTACAATGTTATTTCATTATACAAAATAAATTACTAATAAAAATATAAAAACACACACCTCACACCAACTATCACAGGTGGTCTAATCTGATGATCCAGACTCTAAACCACTGAGATGGTCTGTCAGATGCTGGTAAATTTAAGTTCCAAGATTAAGTCAGCAATTTAAGATCAGTAAGATTCAGTTTTAATGGAATTCTCACACAAGTCTAGAAATAGCAATAATAGTATATGAATCTAAAAATCCAGCAGTTTACGGTTCTTTCATTTTAATTCACAATCAGAAGTTTACATTTTTAACAACTGTTTAGTAGTAGCCATATGACCTTGAAAACCATAGATTCTGTATAGCTCACCTAAATGAGAAGTTTGTTTTCTTGGCAACAAACCCAGTCGTCTTCAAGAAATCAGTACTGCCCATGTGCATTTCTACCAGTCTTACAGTCTATCTGCCCTCATCAGTGCCTGCATCAAATCTGGGCCTGCCCTGAAGGTGTACACAAAACAGTCTTCTTGTGAGCGTGACACTGCCGAGGATCGACAGCGCACACAGGCACACGCCAACCCAGTGTGGAGACCCATTCTGCCCCAGTCCCCACACAAGGAAAGGCACATAGACATTCCTTTAAACACAGTACTTTACCTTGACTTCAGTGAATTATACAGCCGAATTCCATCGGCTGCCCCACAAATTTGTACTAAATCTTCCTTTGTCAGTTTTAATAAGTCGGCACCTGGAGAATAGCATAAAGAGATTCCTCTCAAAGAAATGGAAAAAGAACTAGCAGATTAGTGGCTTTATGACATCTATCTTCACACAGAAGACCTTCAAAACCATCACAGGTCTCCTGTGTGTATAATTACACAACATAAACGCACACGCGCGCACACACACACACACACACACACCCCTGTTTCTCAGAACCAAGTGCTGGCTCTTCCATGTCCTATATGAAGAAGGAGCTTAGAAGGCCAGAGGCTGATAAATCAGAACAATGAGCAAGGCTGACAGGAGTGTCTGTTCCAATATAGGATTTCACCGCCTGCATTATTCTGGATGTGTGGTTGTTGTATGGATAACCATGATTCTGACCTCAGATAATTGACCTTGCGATCACCCAGACCAATCTTATTTTACAAAAAAATAAAAGGTAAGTCCAGAGTTTGAGAACTTGCCTAAGGCAACACAAGCTGGAAGGACACCAGGCCCCTCTGTACCAAGCAATGTCAAGTCAAGCACTCTGTAACCAGCAGCCAGTGTTAATATGAAAGCATGGCAGAGATGCCAAAACCGGCTCAGTGGATAGAGTGTCAGCCTGCGGACTGAAAGGTCCCAGGTTCAATTCCAGTCAAGGGCATGTACCTTGGTTCCGGGCACATCTCCAGTAGGGGGTGTGCAAGAGGCAGCTGATAGAGAGTTAGAAACATCAATGAGAGAATCATCTATCTCTCTTCCTCTCTGTAAAAAATCAATAAAATATATATTTTTTTTTAAAAAGAAGCATGGCAGAGAAACAGTAATATACTGTAAGATTCCCCCACAAATATTTGGTAAGTGTAAATGACATATCTAGATTTGCTATAAACTACAACACAAGAGGGAGAGACTAAGAAGAATAAGACTGATCAGTAAACTGGTCATTTCTGAAACTGGAGATGGTTACACGGGTCCATCATTTCGTCTCTCTACTCTTTATGTGTGAGTGTATCCTGTAATCTTTTGTTTTTTGTTCCACTTTTAGTAACACTCAAGGTGTAGTTTACTGTGAGAAATGAGATGCCCTCTGGGATTAAGGCATGACTTCCATGTGACAAACATCCACTTACCTATGTGACTAGATAATGGGGTTATCTTTCTTTTTTTGAGGGTTTGAATGTGAGCGCCGAATAACTTTACAAGTTTGTAAAAGAACTACAGATGAGAGCAGCACGTTTCTCGTGGGGTACTGGCGTTGATGGAGTCAGTTAAACAAAGACAGGCTCTCTCGGCTCCCTTCTGGGGACAACTACATGCCTCTCCATGTGACCAGAGATGAGTGTGTGCACATCCTTAACCCTCCACAGACCTGGACAGATACTCATGTGCACAACCCGCTCCGAAATGTGAGTGCGCAGGAGGCTCAGAGAAGGAACTCGGTCTCCTCCTCACCACTGTGCTGTGGGGAAGCTCCCAGGGCAGAGGCCAGAGGCCAAGCCACAGGGTCACTGGTCATACTGGAAAGAGCTCAGAATTCTCCAGATAGAAACATGGACCTAATCTAACAGGCATAATCTACGACCTCCCTCAGCTCCAACGGTCAGAGTTTTATGTGTGAGTTTTACTCATCTGGTTTTTTTTTTGGGGGGTTTTTTTAATGTATTTTTATTGATTTCAGAGAGGGAGAGAGAAACATCAATGATGAGAATCATTGAATGGCTGCCTCCTGCATGTCCTCTACTGGAGACTGAGGCCACAGCCCAGGTATTTTCCCTTGACTGAAATAGAATCTGGGACCCTTCAGTCCACAGGTCAACGCTCTATCCACTGAGCCAAACCAGCTAGGGCCATCTGTCTTCTTCATAGGAGTTCAAACTGTGTTTCCCTCTCACACAGTGAAATTTTTAAATTTCCCGTTTCTGCTTAGTCAAAGAAATGTGGCTGGTAGCACATGACTTTCATCCAGTAATTCAGAGAGACAAAAACTACATGTGAACTGGCTGATCATCCATACAAAAGGAGGCCACATCCTTCGTGAAATCAAGCTTTCCTCTTGGCCAGGTATGTGCATATGCTCTGTCCTCTTAAAAGGCTCAAGCTGCACGTTTATAACCACAGCACTGCGGGCACTTTCCTGGGGCTCACTGTTCCTCAGAACACACTGGTCAGTGTCTTGTAAAATCTCCCACCTGGTCTATCTATTACTGTCCCTCTAAATAGTTTTCTCCTGTTCAACTGCTTAATCCCTGTTAAAATCCCAGTAAATATCCTCTTCATTTACTATGCATGACTGCACTAAAGTACTATAAAAACCATCCCTGAGCAGTTCATGCCATGCAATACTACACAGCAAGAAAGAGGAGCAAACTACTGATACACACAACCACCTGGAGAGACTTACACTGAGTGAAAAGAAAGCCAATCTCAACAGGTCACATACTGTATGATTCTATTTATAACATTCTTAAAATGACAAAATAGCGACAGAGAACAGATTAATGGTTGCCAGGGATCAGGGGTGGGGGTTTGGGGCTTTAGGGCTGCATAAAAGCAATCCTTGTGATGGCGTATCTCTCTTCGTATCTTCAGTGGTGGTTATACAAATCTATGCATGTGATATATGACACAGCACTATATATACAGTGCACCAATGTCAATTTCATGAGCTGGATATTGTTCTGTAATAATGTGAGTGAATGGTTCCCTGGAGCATCTCTGTACTATCTTCACAAACTTACTGTAAAGAAAAAATTATTTCAAAATAAAAAGTTATTAAGTGAGATGAAACCAGTTTGACTCAGTGGAGAGAGCGTCAGCTTGCGGACTGAAAGGTCTCGGATTCAATTCCGGTCAAGGGCATATATCTGGGTTGGGGGCACATCCACAGTAGGGGGGTGTGCAAGAGACAGCTGATCAATGACTCTCTCTCATTGATGTTTCTAACTCTCTATTTCTCTCCCTTCGATAAAATATATTTAAAAAAAAAAAAAAAAAAAAAAAAAAAAAAAAAAAAAAAAAGGGCCGGGACCCGTTTGGCTCAATGGATAGAGCGTCGGCTTGGGGACTGAAGGGTCCCGGGTTCGATTCCGGTCAAGGGCATGTACCTTGGTTGCGGGCATATCCCCAGTAGGGGGTGTGCAAGAGGCAGCTGATCGTTGACTCTCTCTCATCGATGTTTCTAACTCTCTATCTCTCTCCCTTCCTCTCTGTATAAAAATCAATAAACATATATTTAAAAAAAAAAAAAGTTATTAAATGAAAAAAGCTGCACAGAACTATATGTGCCTGTACACAAATGAGGGCACATAGAACTGGTGAAGAAGTAGCTGAAACCGGTTTGGCTCAGTGGTAGAGTGTCGGTCTGCGGACTGAAAGGTCCCGGGTTGGATTCCGGTCAAGGGCATGTACGGCGGCTGGTCGATGTTTCTCTCTCATCGACGTTTCTGGCTCTCTATCTCCCTCCCTTCCTCTCTGTAAAAAATCAATAAAATATATTAAAAAAAAAAAAAAAAGAACTGGTGAAGAAGTAGACTGTATTGATGTCAGTTTCCTAATTTGATAGTGTACAACAGGGGTGCAAAGTATTCCCCCGGGGGGTGGAGGAGGGGAACTGAGTGATAGGTACACAGGACTACCTGGAATGTGTTTTAATACCATCTTATGAATTTATAATTACTTCAAGATTTATAAAAATAAAGCAAACAGAAAGTACAGAGACAGACAAAATATGCATGTGCATGTGTGTACACACACAAAAACATACCTGAAAAATTGGAAAACAGTCTTGTGTAGGAAGAAAATCTGTTTTTGACCAGCCACTGCTGTGTTTCCTGGGTGGTGGCTGAAGGCTGAAGTTGCTATTATCAAAGAAAATGAATATAAATAGAAGAAACTATTCAAAGCTATAAAAACATAAAAACCAGGCCTCTAGCATGTTATAAATAACATTGAAACAAAACACAGAAATCCTCCAAATTTCAAGTAAAAGAACACTCAAGAACTGCATTAAGTCTGACTACTCAGTGATCCAACCACTGATTCAAGCCTCTGTCAGAGCCTTAAAAATACTGGCCCCCAACAGCATCTGAACAAGTTCGAAGAACAAGGCACTTACTTCACTAGAGGTTTGTGAAACTCCATCTCCCTGATGATTTGGGGAAGAAGAATTGCTGGGGAAAAGGGAGAGGGGAGGAAAAGATAGTTATTATTTATATATTTATATAAAATCAAATATTAAAGACTATTCAACTAGGTAAACTTAAAAAAAAAAAAAAATACTCTGTGACAGAGCAACATAAATTTGCAATAAGAATATTGGCACAGCCCTAGCTGGTTTGGCTCAGTGGATAGAACATTGGCCTGTGGACTGAAGGGTCCTGAGTTCGATTCTGGTTAAGGGCACATGCCCGGATTGTGGGCTTAATCCGGGGGGGGGGGGGGGGGGGGCAGCAAGCAGGACGAAGCAGATCAATGATTCTCTCATCGATGTTTCTCTCTCTCTCCCTCTCTCTCTCTTCCTCTCTGAAATCAACAGCAACAATAGTAATAATAATAATATAAAATATTGGCACAATTGATAAGGAGTGAATATGATGAGATTAAGACAGAAGACTTCCTTTTTTTAAAAAAAAAATTTTTTTTAAATTAATTTTTTACGGAGAGGAAGAGAGAGGGATAGAGTTAGAAACATCAACCAGCTGCCTCCTGCACAACCCTTAGTGGCGATGTGCCCGCAAATAAGGTACATGCCCTTGACTGGAATCAAACCTGGGACCCTTTAGTCCAAACCAGTTAGGGCAAGACTTGCTTAATTTTTGCCTTTTCTTTCTCCATCTGTGACAGTGAAAGATTCTAGCTCTATGAAACAAAAGGGTTCCAATTATCTCCAAGTGAACAGGAAAATGAAGGACACTCATTCAATTTAGTTGGGGGTTGGGGGAGGGAGAGTGGTAATGTGAGAAATCAAGAAACAAACAACTGAAAGTAGCTGCAAAAAATCTACTTTAAGAAAAACAATGAGCTATAAAGGAGTGGTATGATAATTCTAAATCAAAATGATATCCCTTTTAATACATTTATCCATCATTACAGGGCAGAATTCAAGAGAACAAAAGAAACTATCGCATACCACTATCCTTTTGTTTCTAAGGTAAAACAAAAATGAGAACCAACTGCACGGCTGATGTGGCCGCCTTCCTGGTCCTGGCTCTGACTCTCAGCACTCATACGGAAGTTTTACTTAGGTGTATTGTGTTGATTGATCAGCATCCTCTTCTACCCACTAGAACTTAAGCTCCTCAGAGAAGGATTTGTCTGCCATTTAAATGTGACAGCACCCGGAACAGCGCTGGGCGCAAAGTGGGCTCTCAGAAATAGCCAGTTAACTAGTGAGTTCATGAATTCACAGCTTATTTCCAATATCGTAATCGTTTTCTAAGACAATTCAGGCTGAACTTGACCAAAAGAAGAGCCTCCTACATGGCAACGCGCTGGTCTCCTGGTCTCGTCCCCGGTCTCTGAGCCCAAGGTTGTTTTTCTTCTCTTAAAGCACAATAACTTAAAAGGCTGCCTCATCAGCTTTTCCATCTCAAAGGAAAAGCATGTTTGTGTCCCCTCAAAATAATATACTGAATCTCACCCACAGTATGACAGATAGTATTAGGAGGTGGGGCCTAAACCTGCTATCAACAGGGAAGTTCTGATCTGATCTCACTGTCACTATTCCTTCAGCCAAGCCCTAAGAATGCAACGTCCTGTGGGGAGCCACTGTGGCACCGAGAGGCCCGAGAGACAGCTTCTGCTCCTACCCGCCATTCACTAGACTCTGATTTGCACATCAAGGCCAAAGAGTAGAACTAAGTCCATCATTCCCATTTCTAAAGCCACTTAAGTTCTTTAAGGGTAGAGTTATTAAAAAAAAAAAAAAAAAAAAGTGCATCTGTTAGGAGGAGGAGAAATGGAGCAGAGAAATAGCCCTTGTAGAGGATCCAAGATGGCTGCGCCCAGGTGAAGACCTAGCCGCAGCCGCACACAACAATTTCAATAAAATACAACTAAAATATAAAACGGACATTGCCCAGAACTACAGGAAGGTTGACTGACTGGAAATTCTACAGCGAGAAACAAGGACAAAACCAGAAGGAGGCGCGGAGGAGCTGGAAAAGCCCAAGGTACGGAGACACGGTGCGCGGAGAGGACGGAGCCAGAGAGGAGGGGGAGACGGAGTGCCTGGTGGGCGTTCCCTAGCGGAAAGGAGATAAAACTCCAACTGTGCTAGGCCCCCGACTGCTCTGAACCCCAGTTCCCCAGACCCCGGGGAACCAGGCTCAGCCATAGGGAGCCGGGCTGTAAGACGGGACCCCGGCTGTACGGTGGGACCCCGGGGAAGCCGCGGCAAAAGGAGGTCCCGGCGGCGCGCACACGGCGCGCAGAGAAGGGACAGTCCGCTGTGCCGCGGGATTGCCCTGGCCGGAAGGAGACTGGGGCTCCAGGCTGCTCTGAACGCCACCTCCAACTCCACTTCCAACTGAACTGAACCCCAATACCGGGCTCATTGGGGGAGAGCATAGACTGTTTGGCAGCAGGCGAAAATCGAGGGCACCTCTCTCTCAGAGGCGCCAGCAGCGAGCACTGAAGGACCCGCATAGGGCGGGGCTGACGGAAGCCAAAGCTGCAGGCTCCACCCTGAAACCCCCTCCCATCTGTAACTGCGAAATGCGACAACAAAATAGATCACAAACGAAAGAAATGGAGGACAAAAAGCGTCTGGATATAGAGTTCAAATCTACGCTTATAAGGTTTTTCAAGAATTTCCTAGAAAAGATGGATAAGACCTATGAGGATATGAAAAGAGATCATCAAGAAATGATAAGGGAACAACAAGAAATAAAGAATACATTGTCTGAAATAAAACATATTTTACAGAGTCCTAAAAACAAAAGGGAAGATCGCAAGAATCAAGTCAAAGATTTGGAACATAAAGAGCCAGAAGACACTCCTCCACAGAAGCTAGAAGGCAAGAGAATCCAGAAAATTGAAAATAATGTAAGAAACCTCTGGGACAACTTCAAGCGAACCAACATCAGAATTATGGGGGTCCCAGAAGATGAGAGAGAGCAAGATATCGAAAACATAATGAAAGAAATAGTGACAGAAAACTTCCCCCACCTGGTGAAAGAATTAGACTTACAAGTCCAGGAAGCGCACAGAACTCCAAACAAAAGGAATCCAAAGAGGACCACACCAAGAAACCTCATAATTAAAATTCCAAGAGCAAAAGACAAAGAGAGAATATTAAAAGAAGCAAGAGCAAAGAAGGTAGTTACATATAAAGGAGCACCTATACGATTGTCAGCTGACTTCTCAACAGAAACCATGCAGGCCAGAAGGGAATGGCAAGAAATATTCAAGGTGATGAATAGTAAGAACCTACAGCCGAAGATAATCTATCCAGCAAAGCTATCACTCAGAATCGAAGGTCAGATAAAGAGCTTCACTAATAAAAAAAAGCTAAAGGAGTTCATCACCACCAAACCAGAATTATATGAATTGCTGAAGGGGGTTCTTTCAGAAGAGAAAGTAAACAAAGATAAAAATTATGAACAACAAATACGTAACTATCAACAAGTGAATCTAAAAACCAAGGAAATTAAAAAAAAATCTGATGAACAATAGTAACTGTTGAATATAATAGAATCAGAGGTATGGAAGGGGAGTGAACTGATGATTCTTGGGGAAAAGGGGAGAGGGGGGCGTGGGAAGAGACTGAACATAAACTGTGCACCTATGGATGAGGACAATGGGGAGTGGGGAAAGGGCAGAGGGTGGGGTGGAAACCTGGTGGAGGAGAGCAATGGTGAGGGGGGGGGGGGGGGGAGGAACATTTGTAATAATATGAACAATAAAAATTTATTTAAAAAAAAAAAAAAAAAAAGAAATAGCCCTTGTGTAGTATGGTGAGCATTAAAGACAAATATCCTTTATAATGACTGCAATCTTAACATACTGATTCAGTTTCACCTTAAAATCTCATTGTTCTTTCTCTGCCCATGAACCTCAATAATGTTCTTTTTATCTCACAAAGAATATATCTTGAAATGCTCCCTTTCTACAACTTCCATAGTTTGTGAGTGTGTGAGGCGAAAGGGCCAGAAGGAAAAGGCAGGCAGGTGAGGAAAGTGATTTTCCCTTGAAATCGAGGAGGCGATTTCCCATGACCACATACCTCACATAAACTAATGGAAAGGTAGCTGTAAATTGAGAGAAAGGGAAACAGCTGCAGGCACAGGAGGACACAAAGCAGATACTACCTGTCAGGGACGCTGCAGGTGCTCTGCTGTGGGGAGGTGAAAGCGGGCGCTGCGGAGGGACTGTTATTCACATAGGCTGTGGGGGCGTCGGGCCACGGAGAACACTAAGGATAGAAACAAAAATAAATTAATAGTATGTTTTTAAAGGGTGTGGAAGAATACTCTGTATTTCACAATCTAATCTGGCCAAACAAGATTATAAAACACAAGACATCTGACACTCATCAAGCAACGGCATGGGAACATATCATATTTCCTTCTATGTGGCAAGGAAAATTTTTACCTGCTCTGTGTGTCTAGACACTGATTAATTTTAGAGAAGCCCAGAAGTGATGATAGCAGCAAAACATCATCAAGGTATATTTATATACAATTTGCTTTCAAGAACTTTTTACCTCCCTCTTTATCAGTTCTCCAAAAGGTGCTTATCAAGGTTTAAGAATAGCAGAGGCAAGAAATGATTCAGAAGCAACATCTGACATCACACGGTGGCCAAGACAGTGTCTGTCCTTCCTAGTGCTCCTTCTGCCCTCACCAGTACTCACTTGCTTCCTTCATTTCTCTAAGATTAATAATCCTCAAGTAAGCTGAGACCACTCCAGTGCCAAAATACACCTGTGTATGGTACTGCGTATTCCTACCTATCCACATGTGTTTATTTTATTTTTTAAATACATTTTTATTGATTTTTTACAGAGAGGAAGGGAGAGGGTTAGAGAGTTAGAAACATCGATGAAAGAGAAACATCTATCAGCTGCCTCTTGCACACCCCCCACTGGGGATGTGCCCGCAACCAAGGTACATGCTCTTGACCCGAATCAAACCCAGGGCCCTTTAGTTCACAGGCTGATGCTCTATTCACTGAGCCAACCCATTTGGGCTGTTTATTTCTTATATTTTCTGGACAAGGCATGGTGTACTAAAGTATTTTTTCAGCTCTAGACACAATTCTGACCAAAGATAGAGCACAGCTACAAAGACATATTGACATCAAAAGCATGCTGGCAGGCCAGCATGATATCAAGTAAAAGTCTTCAAGCCTGAGCAATGGAGGGAATCCACTCACTCACCCCACATATTCTTCCTAAAACTAATCTGCTTGAGGAAACCCTTGGTTTCAAAGATCCTCTTTCATAGTCACTCTTCTACTTTTCACAAAAAAGGCATCGGATCTCACGATGGCTAGCCATGGGGTATAAGACTCTTCCAAATCAAAGCAAAAAAACAAAACAAAACAAAAACAAAAATAAAAATTCAAAAATTTAGGGTAGATACTAAGAATGCACATGACTCTAAATTAGGGAGTTAGTGGAGAGTATGAGGAGATAAATGATTTTAGAAGGAGACTTGACTTGGGGTGGTGAAGACACAATAGTGTACACCGATGACGTATTGTGAAATTATGCACTTGAAACCTGTATAGTTTTGTTAACCAGTGTCACCCCACTAAGTTCAATAAAAAGGAAAAGAAATAGTCTGTGGGTTAATAAATATTTCTTTTGCCTCTCAAAAACAAAAATTAAAAAAAAAATTCTTCTCTATGTCTGGTAGCTTCCAATTATTTGCTTTCAAAACAATTCTGGAGGATCTACCATTAGCTAACACAGTGTTAAAATAACCTACTAGGGTTATATAAAATCCATCACTGGGATATTTGGCAGATAACTCGGAAGGAATTTCAAAACCTGAAAGAAACTGCCGAAAGAAAAATAAATATCTAAATAAAATTTTCTTAATCTATAAAAAATCTAGAATTAGGTTCTACCCTGAGATGTATTTCCAACAACACTTCTATTTTTATATTTAAAAAATTCTCATCAAAACCTGTATGGCCTGCCTGGGTTGGCTCAGTGGTTAGAGTGTCATCCCAGGTGTCAAAGGGTCTTGGATTAGATTCCTGGTTGGGGCACATGCGAAAGGCAACTGATCAATATTTCTTACATCAAGATTTCTCTCTCTCTTTCTAGAATCAATGAAAAAAAGCACGCATATCCTCAGATGAGGATTAAAAAAGTGATTTCTATGATTTGTTTTGACAAGTTGATACCAAGAATAAAGCTTCAATTTTTCAAGGGACTAAAGAGCCTATGGTCACAGGGCATTTTAAAACATTTCAGGCATAATAGTATGTCCTATCACGGTAAAACTAAGGGGAGGGGAAGAGAAAACATATCAAGAAGAGCAGGGTAAAGTTTCGTGAACTTTTAAAATGAACAATGGTGGGTGTCCAATTGCTATGGTAGTGGAGTCTACAGAATATACTTCAAAAAGCAATGTAATAGGTTTACCTTAAATTTTACGTGCAAATACTCATTAGGTCAGAAAATTGTCTCCTTTTACAATGACTTAAATGTATGATGAACACTTTCAGATGTTAACATAAAAACGTGGACGGGAGTATATTTTTTCTTAAAACTCTTGAATATGAAAGAGTCATGACCACTAGTGTGAAGGAGCTAAAAGACTGTGCAGCACTCTGGGCAGAAAGGAAGTCTCTTCAATGGTTACAAGAGCTTAAAGCAACTGACGGCCATCAGAAGCATCAATACAAGGAAAATAAGACAGAAACCCCGAATCTTATTTACAACTGCCCATCACGTATTCTTCAAAAATGGGGAAAATGACTGCACTTATTGTTTCTACAACTTTCAAAAAAAGGAATTTACCGGCTGGACAGCATGGCTAAGCATATTGCATAGCATACCAATCTCACTATAAACTGCACACAACAAGGCCATTCTTTTACTTTCCACCGTAGGAAGTCGTTACCTTCCCGGCCTCTACAGTTTGAGGAACCTAAGAGTTTGTGAGCCAACTGACAAATCAAATAACTATGGGTGTGCCCTGTTCATAGCCATCTCCACTCCCCAGATCTTCCCGCTACACCGTCCTCCTCAGACACTAACTACCACCACTAGCAAGGTAACTGCAAAGTAATATAAACCTTTTCATGTCAAGCCTCCCAAAATCTGCCTTGTAATTTTCCCAGCTGTCTACCGAGGAAATGAAGCCATCAAAAGTTTCAGGTTAGTATGGCAGCGCAACGACAGCGACACCAAATTGCCTGAAACTTCATAAACATATCTATTTTCACTTACACATCTAAAGCTGTTAATAGCCGACATCTAAAACTTGCCCAATAAATAAGAGACTCGATTCACTTAACACAGTGGTTGGCAAACTCATTAATTAACAGAGCCAAACATCAACAGTACAATGATTGAAATTTCCTTTGAGAGCCAAATTTTTTAAACTTAGGTAGGTACATTATTAACTTAATTAGGGTACTCCTAAGCTGGCCTTTGCTAAAAACTCAAGGGGCCAAAGAGCCGCGGTTTGCCAAACGCTGACTTAACAGTAGAAAACTAGTGTTCGGTGAAAGCTGGTTGTACGGGGAAGCCTCTACTTTTAGAAAAGAATGGATTCCGAGTCCTAAAATGGCCACCAAGCACCAAGACCTGCCTGCCTGTGTTTCACAGATTTCTCTAGCAGTCTCAGCCCAGGAGGGTAAAGGCTACCAAGGGATATTTTCACAGTTTCTTCTACCTGGTCATTCTGCCCCGTCTTTAAAAGTAAGCGAAGGTGCAGGGCCTGTGTTCCTGAAGGCAACCTGTAATCTATCACCTGGACTGGACCCTTAGAGTCACGCACTGGCGCACTGGGAACAGAGTCACTCCTCAGGCAGACTAGAAAATGATGACCCGCCTGAGACTGCAGAAATTGGCAGCCTGATTTGAGCCAATAAAATACAGCTCAGAGGCAAAGAAACAGACACACCAAGAAATGGTTTTGTTGGGCAGTAGCACTTAGGAGCCAACCACAGTGCCTCTATTCCACTGGGACCATTTCTCACAGCACCTTTTATCTTTAACAGATGAGTCTGGATATCCCTCTCTGCCGACAGCCATCTGCAACTAACTAGCCAAGACTAAGAGAAATGTTGCCTTCCTCTGTAGGCATTTGAAACTGAAATGCTGCAGACTTTCTTTGTAAAACAGGTACCCAGCTTTTTAAAAAACAGGTTTCCAGGAGGAGCTCTAACCACCCTTAAGAAGATCTTAACCAAAGCAAATGCAGCCCAGGCAGCAAGCAACACACACAAGGAAGATGTGAAATCCCAGGCTCCCAGGCCAATGAACTGCTGACGTTTTGCATACTTTAGATTTGAGTCATTAATAATTTAAAAACAATTCTACCATCTTCAGATTAGCTCTGGGCTCGAGTAGATTTAATTTATTAATTATGAGAACCTACTCCTTTTAATTAGTGATGTAGTTTCTAAAAAGAGTGAAAATGATTCGAGTTACCAGTATTTCCCCCAAAAAATTTAAGAACCACTTCAGCTGGAAAATCCTAAGAGGCTAAAGACAAACTCAGATGGAGTGTATAGTTGTTCCATACAACCTTTGACTGGCATTAAAAAACCCAGTTAAAATGCAACAAGTGTACTCCCCATCCTTTCAAACTAGTCACTTACAGTTTTATTGTACAGAGAAGCATTTAAAACATTTTCAGTCAATGCTTTTAACTTGGAGATGATGTTCTAGTGATTGTGCTTGTGACTTTGTAGTCTACCAATAATTAGACACATGTTTAAGAGTGAAAAATTCCATTTTTGTCACTTTAATAGGATGAACACTGTAATGATAGTGTAGCCATTAATACAGCTATATAAGAAAAGGTTTAATGCTCTGTGTTTACATTTACTGTGGATATATAGCTGATCTAGACTGTTAGATGGAGAGTTGTGTCATAAAGGAAGAATTTGCTATACTCAAGCAGAGAAAGCTCATATTTAACCAAAATTCGCCTGGCTATATGTTGGGGGGATCCGGATCTGAGTATAGCAAGGTGCACTGCTCTGGCCTGAAGCACAAGTTCATGATGCAATGCAAGTTCACGGTGCAGTGCAAGTTCAGTGCATTGCTGAGAGGAACACTGATGCAGTCAAGGCCATTTTCCTACCAGTGCTGCCAAACAGGCTTTTAAAAGCACAGACAGACACACATTCTTACACTACATGCAGGGAAACGTGACACAAAGTATTGCATGTTAATGTCAAGCTTGCTGCCATCATTTCTCTAAATATCCATGACATTTTCTTATCAGTTATATACATGAGGAAGCAAAACCCTTTAAAATTAAACAAAAATGCTAACTATTTTTACTAAAGACTGTGCTTTCCATTAATTTTAGTGCTCTTAAAGGAAGTGTGTGTGCCGAGGAGGGAGGGAGAGAAAGGGAATGACACAGGGAGGGAACACATTTCTGAGTGTCGTTTTTCCCTCTAAAACCACCCAATAAGTTCAACTTTGTTTTAAAGTGTTAGATTTAGGAAATTTTCCTCAGCGAGGAACAAACAGAAAGCAGGAAGTCTAAACAAAAGCAAATTAAATCAAGACAAGGACATCAAAAACAAATTTGGCTTTACTTTTCTGTGGAAGTAGGTCCTATATCTAACACTGCACAAGGTTTCCTGCACAATGAAAGGAGAAGAAGTCCCTTACACTGCCTCGCTTTGCCAGAGAATCACCGTAGTCTGCTGGCAAAGTCCGCTTGCTGGACTTTTTCTGCTCATGTTCAACTGCATCTTCAATTATAGGCTCAAGCCTCATCTGGACAAACACCAAAGATTGGGATCAATGTTTTTTCATTATACAAAGAAAGATCCAATATCCTGTTTTATGTCTCTGCAGTCCAATCAAACAATTGCATGATTAGCAGGATTCAAAGTTAAAGAAAATGCAAAACCCCAGCAGTGACAAAAATCAAACTTTCTAGGCCCCGGTTTAATCTCTTGCCAACTTCAAGGTTTTTAAGGTCTGTTTCTGAGACCTGATTGGGATTTCAGCATCTTCATTCAAGATCCCACCCAGGAAACTAATCCATTAAAATCCCAGAATTTAAACAATATATTTCCCCCACAAATTTCACAAAGAATATATGTCAAACTACCCCCCAACCTTCCCCAATCCCTTCTTGGCAAAACTCATCCTTATAAATAGTGCCAATATGCAAACCTCTGCTTCTCTCCAGACACCAAACTGCTGCTCTGCATTACCTCTGTGAGGATTGTGGTATCATAGGATGGCTGATACTTTTCTTTTTCATGAGCAGTTCTCTTCTCCATCTTCTCTCGGTCAGTTTTTTGCTTCCGGTCCGCACCTTTAGGCTAAAAAACAGCAGATTATTTTGTCTGTCAGGTTACAAACAACTTTATAAGCAAAATTGGGCCTTAATTACTGGAAGCCTGGCTTCCGTCTCTTACCTTAAAAACTTTGATTTGGCAGCTCGCTGAGTGTAGATGATCTGTATATTCTCCATTTTCATTCTGCTTAAAGGTGTCCACCTGGATCCGAAAAGGCACTCCCTTCTCGCCTCCATGCTTCCGGGGAGTAAATTCTGTGCTGATGCAGTGTACCTGGACAATTGGAGATGGATTCAAAGTACCATCCACTGGTTTGTCCCTCTGGATGTCCTGTCACCGCTATAAATGTAAGTTCCTTTAAAACAAACTCCCACATCTTGGCCAGGTATCTGTTATGAATTTCTCTGATTGTTTTTAATATATGGCTTTCCTTCCACAAAGCCAGCTGGATCTTTCTGCACTTCGTGGGAATGAGCTCTTCTTTCCCATTCCAATGCCTCTCCTGATTTGCTCTGATCAAGAAGCTTCCTGCCTACTTCCCCTACCTCCACTCCAGACCCTAAACTGCTCTCAGACCCAGCTAAGCCTTGCACGTGGCTCAATTCATAGCAACCTTGAGCTCATCATTCAGAGCTTCCACTATTGCCCTCTACTGTGAAATACCCTAACTACACATTCATTCATCTTACTGTTATCCCAACCTCCATCAACTTGGAATACTTTTGCCTGGGGAACTTCCACAGCCCAGACAGCCCACCACTTGTCCCACCTGTCCATCTCAATTCTTCTGTCAACCCTTCCAAGGGTTCTAAGGGCATCTTCCATCACTATGCACCCTCACCATGGAGACAGCTTTAGGATACTTCACAGGATCAGGAAACGGATTTTTGTAATTTCAGACTGATACACATCCTGTCTTCTAGTGACTCTCAAAGTGAAAACTGATCTCAGCAGGATACTGTGCACAACCTGAGATTTAAGGCCAGCTCCTACATTACTTTCATTCACTGTATATCTAGTTATCCTGTTAGACAAACAGTATGAGAACATTTTCAACTAATATGAACCATGTTCCTAGTGACTACTAACTGATGGGATATAGTATTTGCCAAACCACAAAAATTCAAAATACCAAAGATTCTTTACTGTTCACAAAAACCACAGTCTACATAGGCTGGTCAGCAATTAAGCAATATATTTTATCCACGTAAGATTACCTACTCAGTATTTTTAATCTTTCCACTTACAAATCTGAACATCCTGGGTATTAGAATTACCATGGGTTTCACTGTATATATATTCTATATATGTATTTTAAACTTCATCTCTTAAAGATACAAACTGAATACTTACGGTTGACATGAAATGCCTGAGAGTTGCTTTAAAGTATTCCATCAATAACTTAAAAAAGGGAAACTATTCATACCGTGAAGGTAGGTGATGAGTACACAGAGAATTCATTCTTATTATTCTCTTACTCTTGTGGTTTGAAAATTTCAGTATTAGAATGTTGCCAACAGAATCTTAGAACACTGTTTTTGCAGTCACATCCTTTTATATGGCAGCTTTGGTTCCAGAGAAATGCATCTTATGAAAACTGCAAGTTTTGATTACTGTTACTACCCAGTGGTAAAAGTAACATTTAAATAATGCTTGACATATCAGCTTGCCTTCACATGTGTTAGTCTGTAATAACAGATTTCGTGTATTAACTTCAAATTAAGTATATAGTGTATTTTTAAAAACACTGCCAGAAAGTTTACAAAAAAGCTTTTATTTTTTAAAATAAAATTTTTTTTATTTAAGGAATTTCACGTGTTCTGAGTTCTTCCACTGCTTTAGTTCCTCCTGAGTTTGAGTCTTAATCATCTTACTCCCTTTTTTGCTCAATCCTGATGTCATTTCAGTCAGTCCACAATCTTTTTAGCTGAGCTTCTTTGATCTACACTTGAATATGGACATGCTTCAAAAACTCTGCACCTTTAATCGTTGGGAGCTAATTTCCTCAAGCAATTTACTTTAGGGCCGTGGCTAGGGTCTGAGTAGATGGATCTGCCTGGTTTTTTAATTTCAGACACCTGCTGAACATGAATAAGTGCAAAACTTCACTTCTAAGCTATCACTCCCTAGAATAGGACAGATCTTCAGAATATATAAAAATATCTAAGATTAAAAAAATTAAAAAGATTATTAAGTCTGTTGCAGTTTTAGCAGCTGTCCTGTTATTCCTTCCCACAGATCTAACACACAGTTCTGTGAATAAAGGAAGCAACATATTTATTCTATGAGGCATTTCCAACGATGTAGGTCTACAGGAAAAGACCCATCGGGATAGACCTCAATCTACAAAAAGCTTTTAAAGAAATTTATATTATGCATCAAAAAATCAACCTCAAAAAAAGAAAAAGAAAAAGAAAAAGAAAAAGAAAAAGAAAGAAAGAAAAGGAAAGAAAGAAAGGAAGGAAGGAAGGAAGGAAGGAAGGAAGGAAGGAAGGAAGAAAAAAAAGGAATTCAACCTCATTCATGACCTTCTAAATGACAAGGCTAGTATATGTGTAGTAAAGTAAAAAAATCCGAACCTGAATGAAAGCAGATGTGCGTTTTGCAGGGTCCCACAGAAATTCAACTGCATTTAACTGGCTTGGATTTGTCCTTGTGTCAATTATTCCCACGGACATCGGGATATCTGTATTTTAAAAAAGAAGTCATAGAAACTCGTCTACTAAGAATAATTTAAAAGCTTACAGCTTACTTTAATTATGTTTTAGTGAAAATGTTATACCTCTATGCCGCACTTTGTTTTTCCATGTTCTCAGTGGTCAACCATTTCAACATCAAAACCCACCTAATGAGTATCAGACTTTCTCCCACCATGGGTTCTATTTCATTTTGATCAAAATATGATGGATGAATCCAAAGGAGAATTAAATAAATGGTTTCCAACTCATAATATTACTGGCGCAGGGTCTTTCAGTTTCACCAAAACTCTACAGCTGGTCCTCACACAACATGGGTGGGAACTGCACAGATCCACTTATGTGTAGAGTTTTTCAATAAGTGTATTTTTCCTTCCTTATGACTTCAATAAGATTTTCTTTTCTCTATCTTAAGAACTCAATATATAATACACATAATATACAAAATATGCGTTAATTGACTGTTTAATTATCTATAAAGCTTCCAATCAACAACAGACTATTAATAGTGCCATTTTGGGGGAGTCTAATGACGTGCAAATTTTTAACTGCATGGGGATCAGCCCATAACTCCAGCGTTCGTTGTTCAAGGGTCAACATTTTAAACTATAAAACAACTCAAGGCACACAGAATCCACTCACACCAAACACTCTCCACACAATTATATGTGGTACCAACATGGGTATAACTAAAATGCCTTTATATTTCCCTCCATGTTCTTCTGACGGTCACTGTTACCTAAATCAAGAAGTCTATCTCCTGGGCGATTCCACTTCCAACCTTCGAGTTGCTGATGCTCTGTATACTGTAGCCGTCTATCATGGAATACGACTCTTATGATGCTCTATGGAATAAGTGGGGGAAATTAGTACTTTTAAACTGTTACAGCTAAAATGCAAAAGCAGCCGAAACTGGTTTGGCTTAGTGGATAGAGCGTCAGCCTGCGGACTTGAGAGTCCTGAGTTCGATTCCAGTCAAGGGCATGTACCTTGGTTGCGGGCACATCCCCAGTAGGGGGAGTGCAAGAGGCAGCTGATCGATGATTCTCTCTCATCAATATTTCTGACACTCTATCCCTCTCCCTTCCTCTCTGTGAAAAATCAATAAAATATATTTTAAAAAATAAAATAAAAAAATAAAAATAAAATGCAAAAGCATTTTCACTTCTTATGCATTCCTATAATAGAAGAGCATACAAAAACAAATTCTGCTTTAAACAGTTTGTAAGTTAACTGTTTTGCTCTTGTATACCTGGATTATAGGTACATGTATTTGTTGCAAAGGATTAATTTTGCAACAATTTTAATTCAAATGTAAAGATCCCAAATAAAATGGTTAATTAGGTATAATTTGTATTTAAAAACCTGATATTATGATTCAGAATTAAGACACATGCCCACAAAACTCATGAGTAAGAATTACATTTCTAGGTAGAAAACATTGGATGGACACAGGAATTAATAAAATGAAAAGGTGGTATAAAGACAGAGAAACCCAGGCACAATGATAAAACTGCTAATTGAAAATAACAGTTAATAACTGAGTGTCTGTAAAAAGATAGTCATCTGGGGAGAAGAGGGGACATCTGCATCCGCCCTGAGAACTTATAGGCAAAATTCACTCTCAACTTTTTCCCTGAAAGAGAGTGAAGAAAAACCAAACCAAACCAAAACACATCAAGGCAACTTGATCCAAACACTCAAGTTCTTAAGGAAAGACTTGTAATCCCACAAACTCTAGGCCAAGTCTCTGTTCTCCACCTATCACCCCTTCTTCCCCTTCCTCAGGTTTGGGGAGCCAGCTTCTATTGTATTTCATTGCAGGGCCAGGATTAAAGAAGTCATCAAAACACATTCAGATGCCAAATTTGTACTAATTAGTGCTTCTGACACATGTATCAATAATTTTCTCAGACTATGCTGCAATAAGATAATCATATTTTCTTTTTTAAAACTACATATTTTTATTGATTTCAGAGAGAAAGGGAGAGGAAGGGGAAAAAGGGACAAGGGAGATGGGGGGGAGAGAGAGGGAGGGAGGGACCACAATGGAGGGGGTGGGGACAGTTCTGAAGATATATCTTATAAGCAATGGGTTGGCAGGACAGTGATTACACTGTCTGGAATGACTGCCTTCTTCATTCATCAGTAGGGTAAATAGAAATTTCAAAACATTTTTGAAAGAAATATTAACAGGTGAAATAAAAGGACTTTTGAACTTTCATTTTAACACATTTTCCCTCGTGTTATCTTTTACTTTTAAAGAGAAGTAGTGGTAGGTCTTTGCACACATAGCTGCAAGTAAATTTCATACGGTACGTTTCCAAAAGACTTTCACATTACATCAATAAATTAGGAGCTTTAAAATAGTGAAGTTAAGTTTTTTATAAAAACTCTTGCAGCAAAACTGCTTTTTAAAAATCACCGCACTATCTATTAGGAATGTAAAAGGATCAACCTTACCTTTACCAATTTTCCAGTAATCTCAGGCATATCTCCCACTTTCCGATTATCCAGCATCCGAATTTCATAAGACTGACCTATTTTTAAAGAAATTGTACATTAAAAACAATCCACATAACAAACATTACTGTGTTTAATAAAAATATTAACTATCTTTCAAAATATACAATTACACAACGTTCATTTGCTGGAAAAGCAAATTCAGGTTTATTATCTTTCTTGATCATGCAACTCATACTATCTTTTCCTTCTTACACTATTACATAAGACTATAAAGAATTTCTGTTAGTTTACATTAAATTTATATTATACATATATCCATTACCTGAGACCAACTTTTTATAACAGCTTTTAAAATATATATATATATAGTCCTAGCTGGTTTCGTTCTCAATAAAAAATTCAGAGAGGAAAGGAGAGGTAGAGAGAGATAGAAACATCAACGATGAGAGAGAACACTGATTGGCTGCCTCCTGCACACCCCGACTGGAGATCAAGCCTGCAACCTGGGCATGTGACTGGGGTTCATAGATTG
Organism: Pipistrellus hanaki; assembly: GCF_964339955.1. Taxonomy (NCBI): domain Eukaryota; kingdom Metazoa; phylum Chordata; class Mammalia; order Chiroptera; family Vespertilionidae; genus Pipistrellus; species Pipistrellus hanaki. The sequence continues at coordinate 49,456,303 of NC_140515.1, forward strand.
ACCATCAACCAAACCACTGAGCCATGCCGCCCAGGCAACTGCTTTTTTAAAATATAATTTACATGCCATAAAATTCATCCTTTTAAAGTATACAATTAGTTTTTAGTACATTCAGAGCTGTGCAACTGCCACTGCTACCAATTTTAGAACATCACCCCAAAAAGAACTCATATCTATTAGCAGTCACTACTCACCACTCCCATCCTCCGAGCCCCCAGCAACTACTAATGATTCTACTTTCTGTCTCTAGGGATTTGCTTACTTTGGACACTTGATATAAATGGAATCACACAATATGTGGCCTTTGTGACTAGCATCATTTACTCAAGAATGTTTTCAAGGTTCATGCATGTTATAGCATGTATTAGTATTTCATTCCTTTTTACTGCCAACTATTATTCATTGCATAAATACACCACATTTTATTTGTTCATTCATTCATCAGTTAATGAACATACGGGTTGTTTCCACTTTTGGCTACTATGAACAATGACATTAAATTCAAAGCATTTATTTTTAAGGTCCTAATATAGAACTTTAAAGCGAGAACCAGACCTAGCCACTTTGGCTCAGTGGATAGAGCGTTGCCCTGTGGACTGTCAGTCCCAGGTTTGATCCCGAACAAGGGCACATGCCTGGCTTGTGGGCATGATCCCCAGTAGGGGGCGTGCAGGAGGCAGCCGATCAACGATTCTCTCTCATCACTAATGTTTCTATGTCTCTATTCCTCTCCCTTCCTGTCTGAAATAAGTAAAAATGTGTATTTTAAAACAAGAACCAAAACTAACCTCAAGGAAATAAGATTACCGTGCAAAATGAAATTAACAAAAAAAAAAAAAAAAATGACAGTTATATGTATCTTATCTCTAGGGCAAAGAAAACTAAGGAGAAAATAAACAAATGGGACTACATCAAAATAAAGATTCTGCAGCGCAAAAGAAACCATCAACAAAATGAAAAGGGAGCACACTAGATGAGAACATGTTTGGCAATGATACATCTGATAAAGGGTTAACATAAAAATATAAGGAACTCATACAACATAACAAAAGGAATACAAACATTCCAGTTAAAAAATAGGAAAAGGACTTAAATAGACTCTTCTCCAAAGGAGACATACAGATGGCCAAATGACGTAAGAAAAAAAATGCTCAGTCACTGATCATCAGAGAGATGCAAATTAAAATGACAATGAAGTATCACCTCATACCTGTCAGAATGGCCACCATCAACAAATGACAAGTGCCAGGGAGTATGTGGAGAAAAGGGAACCCTTTTCTAGTGGGAATGCAGACTGTTGCAGCCATTATGGAAAACAGTATGAAGTTTCCTCAAAAAATTAAATATGGAACTGTCATTTGACCTAAGGATCCCACTTCTAGGAATATGTCCTAAGAAACCCAAAACACCAATCAGAATGTATGCACCCCCACGTTCATAGCAGCACAATTTACATTAGGTCAAATGACAGTTAAGATATGGAAACAGCCCAAGTGCCCATTAGTAGCAAGTGGATAAAAAAAACTGTGGTACATTTACACCATGGAATACTATGCAGCAGTGAAAAAGGCTCTCTTACCCTTTGAGACAGCATGGAGGGACTTGGAGAGTATTATTAAGCAAAATAAGCCAGAGAAAAGCAAGTATCACATGACCTCACTCATATTTGGAATCTAATGAACAACATAAACTGATGAACAAAATAGACCCAGAGACCTAGAAGCATGGAACAGACTGCAGAATCTCAGAGAGAAGGCAGAGGAAGGAGGGTGCGTTGAGACCAACCAAAGAACTTATATGCATAACCCGTGGACAAGCTCACTTATATCATGAGATGTGAAAGCATCAAAGACCTGGCTGGAGCTATAAAACAAGGGGCAGCCTATTCCAGCTAAATCCCTGCTAACGGGAGAGTCAGCTGCGTTCACTCTACCCTCTCTGGTTCCATGTTGGGATTACAGGTTTTTTCTTCACATAGTTGACTGAACTCTTGTCGTTACCTAAGAACAGGTGCTTAAGGCATAACCAGGAAAACACCAAGTTTTTAAACTCTGAATTGGAAAACCTGCTCTAATTTCTATCTTACTGATGAAATCAAGACTACACAGAATTTACTTATTTTTTCTTCGTTACACAATGGCAGGTGAACAATGATCTTTAAGGGGAGGCTACTAGGAATACTAGTAACCAAGCTATGGCCAAAGAACATTGCAGAGCCCCTGCAATGTGCCAACCTCCTATGCGGAAATTGTCCATTTAAGGTGGTTATGAAGGGAACCATGTTTGCCTGAATATTCAAAATAAAAAATGCAGATGGTCCCCACACTAGCAGCATCAGCATGACATGGAAACTTATCAGAAATGCAAATTCCCCAGCCCCACTGAATCAGAAACTCAATGGAGCTCAGCAATCATGTTTTGACAAGCCCTCTATGAGATCCCAATGCTTGCTGAAGTTGGAGACCTACAAATATCTAGTCAGCCAATACTATTTCAAACAGAAAGCATTCAAGACCTTCTCCTGGGAATAACTTAATACTCAAAAAAGCTGTGAGTAAATGGTAAGTTCAACCATCTTTTCTCAGAAGCTGAACAAATACTGTAGGATATGTTATGATAAACACTCTTCCAAAGAGAAAAATGGCCTAATTTGGGATGGCTAATTATACGTTTGCATTATTTTGCATAAGGCTCATTTAATACAACGATATATGAAACACTGCACAGTATTACAGATAATAAGATTTCAAAAGTCCTTTATAGTTCAAATTATTTGTCTATGTTAAAATTAAGAACTAAATCTGTCTAAAGCCGTTTAAAGTAAACTGCAATTTGATTACTTTGCAAGTAACCAAAATTCACTGAAGTCATCAGGTTTGACAGGACTGTAAATCTCGCAACAGTCTAGGGCAGCTCTCACTCCATTACATAAGTATGCTCCACAAATACACTGATGTTCATATATATCCATTACATATGTGCATACAGTCCATATATGCACATATGTAATGGATACACATATATGCACACATTTTATATACATAAGCAAGAGCTCCAGGTTCGTTAGATGCCCATTTGAAGACCCAGCTTTGACAGGGCTTTGAGATAAGCTAAGGAGGCGGTACTGCAGGAAGCAGAGTCTTTGTCTAAAGTATATTACACCCCATAGCCATTTTAAAAATAAGCCAAATTTTTTTGTTAACATTTTAAAATAATTTCAAACTTACACAGAATTTACAAGATCACTACAAAGAACTACGTATTACTAAAGAACTATTAACATTTTACCATCATTGCTTTATCATTTTCTCTTTATATATATGCATCTGCTTATGGTGTCAGTCCCACTCGCACCAGCTGCTGGCCCCAATCACACTGCGCTGTCAGTGGGTGCGGGTGGGACTGGCACCATCAGGGTGTGCGAGTGGCAGTGGCAGGAGCAGGGCTGCCAGCAGATAGAGGACGGGTTTGCATGGAGAGGATGGGGTGAGACCCACCCCCATGCCCACTGCAGCCTCATGGCCCAGAGTTCCTTCAAGGTGCACGAATTCGTGCACTGGGCCCCTAGTGTAATATATAATATAAGCCAAAACCGGTTTGGCTCAGTGGTAGAGCGTCGGTCTGCGGACTGAAAGGTCCCAGGTTCGATTCCGGTCAGGGGCATGTACATTGGTTGCGGGCACATCCCTGGTGAGGGGTGTGCAGGAGGCAGCTGGTCAATGTTTCTCTCTCATCGACGTTTCTAGCTCTCTATCTCTCTCCCTTCTTCTCTGTCAAAAATCAATAAAATATATATTTTATATTAAAAAAATATATATATATATATAATATAATGACTTTTATATCATGTAAACCACCTATAGCAAGCAGTAAATTAAACATCGTAGTCAAGTCCACTTTTTCTTTCAACACTGCTGAAAGAAAAAGTGGTGCTGAAAGGATTGTCCTGGTGCTGAAAGGATACACTTCTGTTTCCAGTCTTCAATCCAGGTCATTACAAGTTTCTCCATGTCTGATACAGACTCTTCTGGAATTTGTTAGTCTCATTGCCTTCAATAAAGCAGATCCTTGAATAGCTTGTCACTTTGTTTTTGTTTTTCAAGATGGTAGCTATGGTGAAATGGGACATACCCGACTAATGAGCAATAACCATAATTGATTTTCCACCTTGGTAATCCTTAATTTTATTTTCCTTTCCCGGCCCATCACTTGATGTGGCCTCTTACTGGCAACATTAGCAGTGTATCTTATACACAGGAGCCATGATGAATAAAACAACATGAGATTAAATCAAGAACAAGAGAAAATGATGCTATTAGGAGACACAGTAAACACGAGATGCACAAGGCTATAGCCGGGGTAACACAATTCACTGTTTTATGCTAACTTTTTTTTTTTTTTTTTTTAATAAGCAGGAAGAGTACACTCTAAAATAATAATAAAAACTATATAAACTAGTAACAGTCATTTATTATCATGACTGTACATAACTGTATGCACTATACTTTTATAGCACTGGAAGAACAGGTGTGTTTACACTAGCATCACCACAGACATTTGGAAATATTAGATATAGGCAGTATTTCTAAGGAAATAATATATGTAAAAATTCATTGAGCTATATATACTCTTTTTAAAAAATAAAATTTTTTAAATTGATTTCAGAGAGGAAGGGAGAAGGGGGGAGAGAGAGAACCATTAATGATGAGAGAAAATCATGGACTAGCTGCCTCCTGCAGGCCTCACACTGAGGATGGAGCCTGCAACCTGGGCATATGCCCTGGTCGGCAATCAAACCATGACCTCCTAGTCCACAGACTGACGTTCACCCACCGAGGCATGCCATGACCTGTGCACACTACTGTATATATACTTCAGTAACTTTTTAAAAATCTAAGATTGGCCGAAACCGGTTTGGCTCAGTGGATAGAGCGTCGGTCTGCGGACTGAAAGGTCTCAGAGTGGGACCCCATCCAGTTTACAACTCCTCAGATCCATAAGGGACACACTCAGGTGCAGACTCAGTCAGCACCAAAGCCCCACTGAAGCAAATCTTGTCTCATAAGGGTGTCTCCAGCACAGAAGTTCTCGCAGCATAGACACAGCTGGTCCTCATAGTCAACTGGCCATGAGGTCAATTCCTCCCAGTGATATCAACAACAATCAAGGCTTAACTACAACAAGATTGTGCACACAGCCCACAGTGGGGTGCACCAAGAGTGTCCATCTCAGGTAAATGTCCCTATAGGACACCTAGCACACAAAGCTACTCTATCAACTTAGGGAAGCAGCCAAAATGTGGAGACAAAGAAATAGGCCACAAATGAAAGAAATGAAGGAAAGCAAATGACTGACTATAGAGTTCAAAACCATGGTTATAAGTTTTTCAAGAATTTCCTCGAAAAGGCCGGTAAATTTAACAAGACCCTCAAGGATATGAAAAAGGACCAACTAGAAATTAAGCATACACTGAATGAAATAAAAAATAATATACAGAGCCAAAACCGGTTTGGCTCAGTGGATAGAGCACTGGTTTGCAGACTGAGGGGTCCCAGGTTCCATTCCGGTCGGGGGCATGTACATTGATTGCAGGCACGTCCCTGGGGGGGGTGTGCGGAAGGCAGCTGGTCGATGTTTCTCTCTCATTGATGTTTCTGGCTCTCTATCCCTCTCCCTTCTTTTCCGTAAAAAAATCAATAAAATATTTAAAAAATATATTTATACAGAGATCCAACACCAGACTAGAGGATTGTAAGAATAAAGTCAAAGATTTGAAATATAAAGAAGCAAAAAACTCCCAACCAGAAATAAAAAATTAAAAAAAGAATCCAAAATTATGAAGATAGTGTAAGGAACCTCTGGAACAAATTCAAGAGTACCAACAGTGCCGAAACCGGTTTGGCTCAGTGGTAGAGTGTCCGTCTGCGGACTGAAAGGTCCCAGGTTCGATTCCGGTCAAGGGCATGTACATGGGTTGCTGGCACATCCCCATCTCTCTCATCAATGTTTCTAGCTCTCTATCTCTCTCCCTTCCTCTCTGTAAGAAATCAATAAAATATATTAAAAAAAAAAAAAGAGTACCAACATCATCGCCAATACCGGTTTGGCTCAGTGGATAAAGCGTTGGTCTGTGGAAAGGTCCCAGGTTTGATTCCGGTCAAGGGCATATATCTTGGTTGCGGGCACATCCCCAATGGGGGGTGTGCAAGAGGCAGCTGGTCAATGTTTCTCTCTCATCGATGTTTCTAGCTCTCTCTCCCTCTCCCTTCGTCTCTGTAAAAAATCAATAAATTAAAATAAAATAAAAAAAAAAGAGTACCAACATCAGAATTATGGGGGTGCCAGAAGAAGAGAGAGTGCAAGATACTGAAAACCTATTTGAAGAAATAATGACTGAAAACTTCCTCCACCTGGTAAAAGAAATAGACTTATAACTCCAGGAAGTACACAGAACCCCAAAAAGAAGGAACCCAAAGAGGACCACACCAAGACACATCATAATTAAAATGCCAAGAGCAAAAGAAAAAGAGAGAATCTTACAAGCAGCAAGAGGAAAACAGTTACCTACAAGGAAGCACCCATATGATTGTCAGATGATTTCTCAACAAAAACTATGCAGGCCAGTTGGGAGTGGCAAGAAATATTCAAAGTGATGAATAGCAAAACTTACCACCAAGATTACTCTACCCAGCAAAGCTATCATTTAGAATTGAAGGTCAGATAAAGAGCTTCATAAATAAGGAAAAGCTAAAGGAGTTCATCACCACCAAACCAGTATTATATGAAATGCTGAAAGGTATTCTTTAAAAAGAGGAGGAAGAAGAAAAAGGTAAAAATAAAAATTATGAACAACAAATACATATCTATCAACAAGCGAATCTAAAAATCAAGTGAATAAAAACATGATGAACAGAATAAATGGTGAATATAATAGAATCAGGGGCCTAGGAAGAGAGTGGACTGACAATTCCCAGAAGTGGGGGGAAGGGGTGTGGGGGATGCAGGAAGAGACTGGATAAAAATCATATACCTATGGATGAGGACAGAGGGGGAGTGTAAGGACGGGGGGGGGGGAGAGAGGAACAATTTAAGAATCTGAACAATAAAGATTTATTTAAAAAATAATAAAAATTTACAAAACGATATATGTAGACAATATTTGACATGATTTATTTTAGCCACAGACTCCATCTTGACATAGCTTATGTCTATTTTCAACACATACATGCTTCATGCCGGAGACCCAGGTTCCTTGCTAGCTGAATTCTGATTCATTCTCAAGTTCCACACTGAAGCCACTGTTACTAAAAATAACTGACATCCTTTCTACTTGCTCTCCCCTTTGGATTTTATCTGAAAAACCATATAATAAATCTTGTTCCATCAACTCTCATGCAAATCAGTCTCTACAAACTATAACTTGGTTGGATCACAATAAGTTTCCTACAATTTTTGTGAACTAAAGTTATATAACTTAAGGGGGGGAAAATATAACTCAAAATGACTTCCAGTAATCTAGACAGTCAAAACTTTCATTTAGGATTCTTGTAAATTCTAGCAGCAAAATACGACCCAGCCATACTAACCTTGATTCAGGTAGGTGAGTGTTTCATCGTGCAGTTTTACTGCTGGAGATGTTGCGGCACACATCACATACTGAAAGGGCGGGTTTTTAGTTTCATCGTCCAATGGAAGGCTAGAATCTTCCTGCTTGAAAATGGGCAATGCCAAGACATCACTGAAAAGCAAAAAATAAAAAATAAATCAACATTGACCTTACTTTGGGTTCAAAATACTTAAAAGCATGTAAAAACGTTTAGGGATAGTTTCTTTTAAAATTTAAGTTTAGAAATGATGCACAGAATAAAGAAATTATCAAGGCTAATCTGGCTCCCGTAAATTATATTAAACCTGTTATCTTTAGTGTGGCTGTGAGGCAAAGAGAAGCAGCTATGATTAGATAGCTCAAATAAGAAGTATTTAATAGTTAGTAAAGTCCATGCTACTGATAAAGGCTAACAATAAAAATGTCATTTAAAAAGTTACTTCAAAAAATTTTTTAAACACTTTAAACTCCATATCGTTCTAAAAAAAAAAAAGAGAGAGCAAGTCAAGAGTGTGTAGCTGCCTGTTTTGAAAGGCAAGAACTATTGCTGCCAAAGGTAGGTCACATTAGCACCATGAAATCACAAAGAATCATTTGATTAAAATGGCACTTTATAAAAAGTTTCCTGCTAGGCTTGGCAAGTGCTGAGAGCATAAAGCTTCGTGCTTAGTCTAAAACAATGGCATCTTCTGAGAAGCAAACAGTGGCAGTAAAAACAACTGCTATTTTTTCTCCCAAGAATAACCTGGGGCATTAATTGGGAGGCAAATGGGAGTGGAGGTGGGGGTGTCTTCTGGGGCACTGCCTATATTCTCTGTTAACCTGGGAGGTTAAACATATGTGGATGTTTGGCTTGCTTTTAATTTTAATACTTAAAAACAGCTGATATTTAAGTTACATATCACAAAACTCATACGTTAGTATATTCAGAATTGTGCAGTCATCATCACTACTTCCAGAACATTTTCATAATCTCAAAAAGAAATCTTGTACCCGTTGGCAGTCATTCCCTGTCTCTTTTCCCCCTACCATACTCCCAACCCCTGATCTACTTTGTCAATATGCATTTGCCATACTGGTCATTTATTTTTTTTAAATATATTTTATTGACTCTTTACAGAGAGGAAGAGAGGGACAGAGAGCCAGAACCATCGATGAGAGAGAAACATCAACCAGCTGCCTCCCACACCCCCCCCACAGGGGATGTGCCCGCAACTAAGGTACATGCCCCTGACCAGAATCAAACCTGGGACCCCTCAGTCCGCAGGTTAACACTCTATCCACTGAGCCAAACCGGTTTCGGCCATACTGGTCATTTAATCAAACAGAATCACATGGTCTTTTCTTAATCTGTTTTCAAGGTCCACCCATGTTATAGCATGTATCATTACTTCATTCCTTTTTATGGCTGAATGATATTCCATTGTATGGATATACCATTCTATTTATCCACTCATCAGATGATAAACATCAGGACTATTACCAATTTTTGGCTATTATTCATAATGCTGCTGTGAACACTTGTATGTTTCTGTGTAGACATGTTTAATTCCTTTGGAAATCTGTATCTATCTAGGAGTAGAATTACTGGGTCATATGGTAAATATGTTTAACTTTTTGAGCAAGTGCCAGAGTGTTTTCCAAAGTGGCTGCACCATTTCACATTCCTACAATTAGTGTATGAACTAACTGACATAATTCACCAAGACGTACATTTACATCTTGATAATTTTTCTATATTCATTTTTCAATAAAAAGTAAAATAATAGCCGAAACCGGTTTGGCTCAGTGGATAGAGAGTCGGTCTGCGGACTGAAAGGTCCCAGGTTCGATTCCGGTCAAGGGCATATATTGTACATTGGTTGCGGGCACATCCCTGGTGTGGGGTGTGCAGGAGGCAGCTGGTCGATGTCTCTCTCTCATCGATGTTTCTAGCTCTCTATCTCTCTCCTCTCCCTTCCTCTGTAAAAAAATCAATAAAATATATTTAAAAAAGTAAAATAATAAAAGTCAAATGAATAACTACTATAACACCAATATCAAAGGCTTGTCTGAATTGCTTTGTTTCCCTTTCTGTTTTCTGCAAGCTGTTGACTAACTCAGGTATCTGGCTGGCCCATTTTAAGTAAATTTAATTTACAAACAAAATATGGAAATGAAATGGACGAAAAATTCTGCATTCCCTCCTTCTGGGATACATTTCTATTAAATCACTTGACTGATTTCAGAAACTAGCTGAAACTGGTTTGGCTCAGTGGATAGAGCGTCAGCCTGCAGACTGAAAGGTCCCAAGTTCGATTCCAGTCAAGGGCATGTACCTTGGTTGTGGGTACATCCCCAGTAGCGGGTGTGCAAGAGGCAGCTGATCGATGATTCTCTCTCATCTATGTTTCTAACTCTATCCCTCTCTCTTCCTCTCTGTAAAAAATCAATAAAATATAATTTTTTTTTGAAAAAGAAACTAAATTACCACTAGTTCTACTTCTCCTTTATTAATACAATACCTAAGAATTTATGAAAACACTCTTCTGCACACAGTATAACTGAGGAATGCTGTCAGCAATCTCCCCCAGCCCTCTTCTGGAGTTCTCAACACTGATCTAGGTAGGGGCTTAGTTCCACTTATGTGGAACAAAAAAAAAACACACACACACAAAAAAAAGAGATTTATGAATTCAGAGCAGTTCTCTTTATGAAAAAACAACCACACCAGCCACAATGGCTCTACAGTAGATGAAAATATGTATATACCTATGTCATATATATGTAAGCATTTAAAATCCTCTTGGTGAGAATATAAATAAGAATGAAAGCTATGACTTAGAAGTATTAGTTAATTATACTGAAAAGTGACATGGGGAATGTATAATTTTAAGATCCCAATGCTAACGGTGTAGGTTGATCAATAAATACACGCCATCAAAATATGACATAAGATGGGCCTGTGTGGCTCAGTGGTTGAGCATTGACCTATGAACCAGGAGGGTCACGGTTTGATTCCCGGTCAGGGCACATGCCTGGGTTGCAAGCTCGATCCCCAGTGTGGGGTGTGCAGGAGGCAGCCGATAGTGATTCCCCTCATCATTGATGCTTCTATCTCTCTCCCTCCCTTCCACTCTGAAAACAATTTTTAAAAAGCCCTAAGTGGTTTGGCTCAGTGGATAGAGCGTCGGCCTGTGAACTGAAGGGTCTCAGGTTTGATTCCCGCCAAGGGCATGTACCTTGGTTGCAGGCATATCCCCAGTAGGGGGTGTGCAGGAGGCAGCTGACTGATGTTTCTCATCAGTGTTTCTAGCTCTCTATCCCTCTCCCTTCCTCTTTGAAAAAAGTCAATAAAATATATTTAAAAAAAAAAAAAAATGAAGAGGAAAAGAGATCTTTCCCTCCTCTCCAAGCAACCACACAGAACAAGCTATGTGAATACACATACAAGACAGCTGCCTATAAGCCAAGAAAAGAGGCATCAGAATAAATTCTACCTTGCTGGACTTCCAGTCTCCAGAACTGTAAGAAATAAAAGTCTGTCTTTACAAATAATAATAAAATAAAATGAAAATATGTATATACCTATGTCATATATGTGTAAGACGACTGCCCAACCAGCATGGCTCAATAGCTGAAGTTTGACCTATGAACCAGGAGGTCATGGTTCAGGCACATGCCCTGGTTACAGGGCTCAACCCCCAGTGTGGGGCATGCAGAAGGCAGCTGAACAATGATTCACTCTCATCATTGATGTTTCTGCCTCTCCATCTCCCTCTCCCTTCCTCTATGAAATCAATAAAATAAAATAAAAAGTTTTAAAAAAGGAATTCCTAGAATAAGTTCATCAAGGTCGTGGAGGGGAAAAAGGCAAGACACAAGAAAAAATTTTTAAAATAGATACTATATATATAGCATTCCCAAGTGATTCTTCCAGTCCAGAACGATCATATTCTCATTACCTTGAGAAGACTTCTCAATTATTAATTGGTAGGTAGCAAAGGATGCCACAGAAAGAGTGGGGTGGTGTCAAACCTCAGTTCAAATCCAGCTCTGCCATTTGTTGAGTGATACTATGGTAGGCTATTTAACTTCTCTGAGCTCTAATAACGGGTTTGTTTTTAAGTTAGAATATTTTAACTATTCTAACTCTAGGCACACATTAGATCAAAGGTTCTCAAAGTGTGGTCCGTGTAATCCTGGGGAACCCGAGACTCTTCCAAGACGTCAAACCTATTTTCAGAATACACTATTGCCTTTTTTCACTTTGTTGACATTTGTACTCGTGGCACAAAACCAATGGTGATTAAAACTGCTGGTGCCTTGGCATGAGTCAAGGCAGTGGCACTGTACTAACAGCCATTGTTTAAAATTAACTTTATTATATATTAGCCCTCGGACAGGTATAATGTATTTCTGGGCACACCTATTATATGTTAGTCCTTGGGCAGGTATAATGTATTTCTGGGCACACCTATTATATATTAGCCCTCGGACAGGTATAATGTATTTCTGGGCACACCTATTATATATTAGCCCTCAGACAGGTATAATGTATTTCTGGGCACACCTAAGTGCTATGGTTGTCTCAAAGAAACGATTCTAGCACTGGGATCTGACCTCCCAGATTCTCTCTCAGAATATCATTTTTAACTTGAAAGAAAAACTGATAAACTGTGAATATTCAGACCTGGGCATTTAACAAAAACTTCCTCAAAAATGAATAAGTGAACCCATCCCTTTCAACTGTGTTATTTGTTGCCAATGATAAAATCTGAACCCTGAACCATGTGTTTTCTCTGATGAGATAGTGGCCACATTAAGGAATGTGATTTTTCGATACCGCCTAGTGAAAAGCATCAACATTTAGAAGATCTGGACAACTCAGGAAAAACCACTGTTTTTTTTCCAAATGAACAATGCATGCACATTTCAAAATTATGCAGGGTAAGAGATCAGATTAAGTCCAAGACAGACCAAATGACTCTAATGTAACAAGACAAAAAAACACATTGACACAACTGCCAATTCTAAGTTGCAATTTTAATAAATCGTCACTTCCCCATATGTATCTGAAGCTAGACTTTCTTCATGTATATCAACCAAAACGATATATTCCAAAAGCAAATAAGAGAATTGATTTGTTTTCTAAGTGAGATATTAAAAAGATGTGCAAAAAGCGTAAGACAATGCCACTCTTTTTCATATATTTTATTTAGGAGAATATTATTTTAAATAGGAAACATTGAGAGGGAGAGGGAGATAAAAAGAGAAGGAAAGTAGGAAAAGGGGCCTTGAGATTATTAGGAGATAGATGGCTACTTCCCACTTCCCAGTAATATAAACACCTTTGTTATTTTAAGTAAATTTTTAAATTTCTTAATTATGAAGGGACTACAAAAAAACACAGCATACTATTCTATTCAGAGACAAAGTAATTTGAGATTGAGACAAAGTAATCCATAAATGAGTGAAAATGACACCAAGGAGTGATCCTACTCAAAGTCATTCTGCTAAAATGACAAGAGATTTCTCTGAACTCAAAATAGTATTCACAGGTGTATTCTAGCTTTGCTTCCAAAATTTTATTTTTCATGTTTAAAAACAGCTTTGACCACTACATATCAAGATTGTCAAAGTCATAAAAGAGGAGACAAACACTAAGCAAAATGATGTCTGAGATTGAAACCCAGATTACAAGGACAACAGACAAAAAACCGTGAACCAAATAAATTCTGTACTTTACCTAACAGTACTGCACCATGGCATCTTTTAAAGCTGTCCTCTGGCCCTGGCTGGGTAGTTGGAAGATGGTCCCACATACTAATGGGTTCCATCCCCTGTAAGGCTAGGTAAGGAAGGCAACTGACTTGATGTTTCTCACATCAGTGTCTCCCCCCCACCCCCCTCACCCCGCCTTTGCCCCCTTCTCTCTCTTAAGATTACTAAAAGCATATCCTAGGGTGAGGATTAAAAAAATTGTACTCTGGTTATGGAAGTAGGAGAAACTGGGTAAAGGGTTCACGTCAACTTGCTAGACTATCTCTGTAAGTTGTAAATCTAAAATCATGTAAGAATTAAAAAAATAAGTTAAAAATGCGGTTGCACTTAATAAAAACTAGTTCTTTTGTAGTCCATATTTCAAGATAACAATTTCACAAACTCCAAAAAACTCAGCAAGTTTTAAAAGAGATTGCCACACCAAAATTCAACACAGATCTCTTTCATATCCATCTATTAGTCATGTACCAAAGCAAGCAAAATAATTATTACAGAGGTCCTTCTAAATTCAGTCACAGAACCTAAAGCAAACAAAGATGAGGCATCAGATGGCATTTCCACTAATAGCAAATATTTAAGTATGTCTTGGCAAATTGACAGGTGTCACCTTAATAAAATATCAAATTTATAAGACCCTATCAATAAGCTGTCACATTTCAAACAGCATTGAATCTTGTGTTTAGTGGGGAGAGGGGACACTTTTTTAAAATGGAACACAAAATCTATGGACAAATAGAATGTATATTAATTAGTTGACAGTTGTCAGTCTATATAAAAGTTATTTTTCTCTTTTAAATATATTTTATTGATTTTTTAACAGAGAGGAAGAGAGAGTTAGAAACATCGATGAGAGAGAAACATCAATCAGATGCCTGGGGATGTGCTCGCAACCAATAATTTAATAATTTAATACATGCCTTTGACCGGAATCGAACCGGAGACCTTTTAGTCTGTAGGCCGACGCTCTATCCACTGAACAAAACCAGTTTCAGCAAAAGTTATTTCTTGAATATAAGATTCCAATACGCAGCAAGTCTTTCTCGAGGCAATCAAAGCCTATTGTTCATCTATCCTTTGGAGCAGGGGTTGACTAGCTACATCCCAAGGGCCAAATCCAGCCAGACTGTTTTTGTACAACCACGATTTAAGAATGGCTTTCACACTTTTAAAAATGGTTGTAAACAAAAAAATGTGATAGAGATACTCTGACAGGCAAAGCCTTATAATTTATATAGTTTTTTTTTTTTTTTTGTCAATCCGTTTTAAGGTAATATATTTAAAAACCAAAATGAACAATATGATCTGAAATCAATGTTTTTAATAAATAACTTAATAAATTCTTTCTTTAATTCAGCCAAGATTAAAGCCAGAACAAGTTTTTAAACTTTGAAATGAGAAGTTTTATAGGAATTATTGCCAATTCTGGAAGTAGTCTCAGGAACCACTATAATTTTTAACATTTCACTGATCCTAAGATTTTTCTATACTTCCAAGACATGTCACCTACTCAAGAACCCTTTGTTTTATTTAGCATGAGACCAAAAGAAAAACATCTGCAGGGACCGGTTTGGCTCAATGGATAGAGAGTCGGCTTGGGGACTGAAGGGTCCCGGGCTCGATTCCGGTCAAGGGCATGTACCTTGGTTGAGGGCATATCCCCAGTAGGGGGTATGCAAGAGGCAGCTGATCGTTGACTCTCTCTCATCGATGTTTCTAACTCTCTATCTCTCTCCCTTCCTCTCTGTATAAAAATCAATAAAAATATATTAAAAAAAAAATCTGCTATTAATAGCTACATAATAAACCACATCCTTAGTAATCTTTTACTAACTTAAAACTGATCAAGTTGAAATTTTCCCATTACCTCACAAAGTCTATACACTGGCTTTTAACCTTTCAATCAATAGAAGAATTTGCCTTCACCTCAAAGCAGTTTTGATTTAGCAAATAATTTGTAAACTATGAGTGCCCCTCCTACAGAATGTGCAATGTGCTTCAAAATAGACTTATACTACAGAGAAGTTTAACAGGGCAGACCAATGTCCTTTGTAAGGTAATAATTTAATATCAAAGTTTTTATGTGTAATCTAAAGAAGTTGCATTATTTCTTTTTTTTTTTTCCCAAGGGGGTGGGAGGAGGGAGTTTAATCTTCACCCCAGGATATTTTTTCCATTGATTTTGAGAGAGAGAGAGAGAAAGAGAGAGAGAGAGAGAGAGACATCTATGTGAGAGAGACACATCGATTGGTTATCTCCCACATGCACCCGGACCAGGTCGAGGATTGAACATGAAACCCAGGTATGTGGCCTTGACCGGAATCGAACCCAGGACCCTTCAGTCTGCGGGCCTTGCTCTAACCATTGAGCAAACGGCCAGACCAGTATTATTTCTTAAATCCAGAAAAGTAACATGCTACAGATTATAATTTTATTCGAACAGCGATGGAAAGAAAATAACCAGTGGTCCAAATGACACTACTAGCAGTTTAAGTTACTTCGTTACCTGGTCCTTACTTCACAGAACATGAGTGACCCAGGTTTCAGATGAGTTTCAGCCTTCATTCAGCATGTGAGAGCTGAGCCTTCATTTGGAATGGTAGTGCCACTGACAGGCCACTGGGGCCAATCACTCAACATCTATGAGCTTAGGTTTACTCACTTAGAAGGAAAGGACTGGTCTATCGGTTTTCTAGGGTCTCTTCATCCATCTCTAGGATCCTGATGTTGTAACTGAGATTTTAAAAACTCTTTGTAACCTGCCTCATTTCCTATAAAATCTGAAGCAGCTCATATCTCACAACAATACACAAAGAACACAATACACAAAAGAAGGGGGGGAAAGAGCAGTAAAGGTAATACCAGAAATTAGCCTACATCATTTAATGCAAACATATTTTTAAGTTAAGTCAGAAAATTGAGAAAAAAGATCTCTTTCAAGCTAAGTACCGTAAACCTGAAGAAACCATTTTCTAAAAGAAGTCTTTAAAAATCCCTGGTAAGTCATCCAATACCCAAATACAGTAAGCACACTCCACTTTGAAAGGAAAACACAAAGCTGCCTACGAAGTAAACTTTTATCAAGAAGTCACTTTCAGCCGGGACCGGTTTGGCTCAGTGGATAGAGCGTCAGTCTGCGGACTCAAAGGTCCCGGGTTCAATTTCGGTCAAGGGTATGTACCTTTGTTGCGGGCACATCCCCAGTAGGGAGTGTGCAAGAGGCAGCTGATCGATGATTCTCTCTCATTGATGTTTCTAACTCTCTATCCCTCTCTCTTCCTCTCTGTGAAAAATCAATAAAATATATTTAAAAAAAAAAATTTTTTTTTAAGTCACTTTCAGCCCTCGCTGTTTGGTTCAGTGGATATAGAGCATAGGTCGGCGTGTGGACTGAAGGGTCCCAGTTTCAATTCCTGTCAAGGGCACATGCCCAGGTTACAAGCTCCATCCCCAGTAGGGGGCGTGCAGGAGAGAGCAAATCAATGCTCCCTCTCAATCTCCTTCTCTGAAATCAAGAAAAAAAAAGTCACTTTTCAAATAATTTCGAGTTTACTTTTTGAACTTGAGAGAACAAATGAAAGAAGGACAAGCATTTGACACCAGAGGAAAAGAGACTGCCAAGCAGTGAAAGGACACTGGCCATTCATTCCTGAGACCCACCTGGCCCTCAGGGAGCTCCAGAGCCAGGTGGGGAATGCAATGCAAATGAAGACAGCACAGCTTAAAGCATTCAGACTTGCTCCAGATCAAGTCAACTTTGCAATTTCCTAAATTTGAATCTCAAATAAAGGGTCTTGAATTTCTAAGAGGCAAGGACTCCCATGGATTCCTCTTAAGTTTTTGAGGAGCAAACGGATACCCAAAATATATGGGAAAAAATATAACCAAAATGGTATTTGCCTTCAAAGATACTTGAAAATTTTAGATTAAAAGATACACACCATATCACCAATAACCAAAAACATTCAAGGGGAAAGTTTTCCCATGAGAAGTGTTGTAAAAAACACAGAATTATAAAGATATCACACATTACTTTTTAAAAAAAAGTTCAAGGAAAGGTTTAATATCAAGATTTTACTTCCTTTGCAGAAAATAAACAAAAGCTCAAAATAACTCAAACAACAATGCTCTCGGCAGCAAACTTTCACTTTTTCATAGTTGGCAACTGAGAAGCAAGCGAAGAGACACAATGAATTTGTTTCACCTGCCCTCCTTTCCTTCCAGGGCAAGCCCAGGTCTCCGGAAAAGCCCGGGGCCACCTTTCCCCCAGGCAATCACCGCCTCCAGTACGCCCATCTGGGTGACCCTATGACTTTCAGTAGCTCAATTTCCTCAACAACTGAAACACTTGTTCCAAAAAGACAAGCCGCCTCATCCAGTTGCACAACTGCGGAGAGAAGTGCCAAGTTCAGAGAGACCAGCGCAGACAGAATCAGGGTCAGAGACTGGTGAACCAGGGCTTTTCCTTCAAGCACTTCCTCTAACACCTTCATCTGTTAGAGAGTTATGTATTTTATAAGGTCTAAAAGCCTCATCACTTCAGGGAGCAGCCCCCGCCAACCCAGGCCTACACTGACCCAGAACTCTTTCTTCCTCGGGTCGTTTGTCCTCCCTGAGGGCAGCAGTGACATGGACGGAGGCTGCTGGGCAGCTGGACAGCACTCCAGGGCATTCCTTTAAGGAACAGATGGGGATTCAAGATC
This sequence comes from Pipistrellus hanaki, assembly GCF_964339955.1. Classification (NCBI taxonomy): domain Eukaryota; kingdom Metazoa; phylum Chordata; class Mammalia; order Chiroptera; family Vespertilionidae; genus Pipistrellus; species Pipistrellus hanaki. The sequence goes on from NC_140515.1 coordinate 49,474,372, forward strand.
TCACTTTCGTTCGCGTGAACAAAAAGCTGCCAAACCATCGCGCCTTATACCTTAATGGGGCGACTTCATAGTACGTAAAACTGAATTTAAAAAAAAAAAAAAAAAAAAAAAAAAAAAAAAAAAAGCTAGGAAAAAAAGAGCTGCCGAGTTGACAGGAGTTAAAAGAACAGTACTGCTGAGGATCGAGGCCGGAGACTCAACTCAGATCAGTTTCAACCCCTCAAATTTAAACGAAATGAATGGCTGCCGACAGAGGCGGTGAAGACCCGACAAACTATTGATCGGGGTGCATCCACTGTATCTTAAAAAGCAGCAGCCTGAGAGGGTAGTCCCCAAAATGATAAATTTCATTGTGAGACAGTCCGAGAACCGCAACTACCGTGGATGTGCCTTTCTCTCCCCCCCCCCCCTCCGTGGCTATTGTCACACGGAATCACGTGACTAGGATTGCAACTAGGAAAGGCTACAATGCAGCACGGAGCAGGTAGGAACTGATATGAAAACTTTGCAAGAGTACTTTTCCCCAAGAGAAGTCCAAACATTTCGACCTGTATTTCAATCACTTGCAAGGAAATGAAACCCCTTCCCCATCAACCCAAGCCCATCGTTTCACAGCCGGGCGTGTTTTACAGCAAAAAAAAATAATATAAAAATAAAAATGAAACCCTCAGCCATTCCAGTTGCCCAAGGTTGCAGGGCCGCGCTGCCAAGCCCGCCACCGAGGCCTGCGAGGCTGCACGGCCCCGGCGGCCACGCGGCAGGCCCGGGGCACCGCTGATCGCAGCCGCGCCTGGAAAAGGCCCAGTGGGGTCCTGCAAGCCTTCCCCAAGGGTACGGAGGCGTCCGTCCGCCCGCCCGCCCGGCCCAGGGCGCCCGGTACGGTACCTCATGCTGTAAGCGCCGGCGCCCAGCTCCTGCCCGATGCCCGTGAGGCTGGCGTCGAAGTCGTGCACCAGCCCGGACTCGATCACCTCGTCCATCTTGAGCACCCAGGCCATCTTCCGGCCTCGCCGTCACCCGGCGCGCGGCGCAGAGGCCAGAGCTCCGCCGAGCGTCCTGGGGGAGGGCGCGGGTGAAGCCTCCGCGGCGCGGCGAGTGGTCACCAGCGGCGGCCGGGGCGGCGGCCGGCGCGAGAGCGGCCGGGGCCCCGCGGGCAGGGCAAGGCGAGGAGCTCGGGCGGGAGCGGCAGGGCCGCCGGCAGCGCCTCCCTCCCGCGGGCGCCGGCCCCGCGCCTCATGCCGCCGCCGCCGCGCCCACCCCCAGCGCCGCTAGCGCTGCAGCCGCCGCCGCCGCCCGTCCCGCCCCGGGGCGCCCGGCTGCATCCTCCCCAGGACTGCGCGGGGGGTGGAGGGAGGGCGGGAAGGCAACCCGCTCCGACGACCGCGCGGGGGGTGAGCCCGCCCGTCCCCCGGTGCCCGGCCTCGACCCCCGGGCTTCAGCCCGCCCGCCCAGGCTCTCCCGCCCCGGCCAACCCCGCCGACGCCGCTCCGCGGGCCGCGGACGATGGCTTCGCCACAGCTCCGGCTCGAGCGCACTCGCCGCTTCCGCCTCCTACGGCTCCGCCCCGGCCCTGCCCCCGCCCCCAAGAGTGCCCCCCGGCCCCTGCCCGCCCCGCAGGGCCCCGCGCACGGGACAGTCCCGGCGCTTCCCGGCGGAGGCACTCTCCCTTCGGGGAGGCGCGACCCCGCCCACACGGCGAGTTCCCAGCCGGGGCGGCCCGCTGCCCTTTCACACCGGCCCCGGAAGAGGCGGGGCCAAAAGGCTGTCTGTTTCCGTCCTTTCCGAGAAGCTCATTGATTGACAGGCGAACTGGGCAATAGAGGCGAGTGCTTGGTCGAAACTCCCGTGAGCCTCTGTGCCCCTGTGCTAAACAGCCAATCAGAATGTTCTTCCTCTTGGGCGGGTTCCGGGACTGAACTTGCTGCCAAAAGAAGGAGTTCATTGGGTCCTACTAGATCCCACTTCCTGTGGTGAGTTACTTCTCTATGGTCTTTTGGGTTGTTTTTTTTGTTTGTTTGTTTTTTCTCACACTAGGAGTCTTACCCAATAGGCTCGCACCCTATTTATGGACGGAAAGGCCCATTGGGCAGAAAAACTTTGATTGACATGAATGTAAGCCAATCAATGGTTCCGGAAAGAGTTCCCACAATTGCTGATTCCTAGGAGCAGTATGGCGAGTTACAACTGTGGGTTCATTAGCAGTAACAGCTGGCAATCGTGTTATTTGTTGTCTTGCTTTTCATTGTACTCGGATTCACTGGGCTTAGCTAGGAGCTTCTTATTTAGGGTGCAGTTATATGACTGGGACTAAAGTCGCCTCAAGGGCTTCTGTACTGAGGAACACAGGAATGAAATGACATCGGTATAGTCATTCTGACAAATGAAAATTAAGTTGGTTGAGGTGTTGCAGGCAATTAGACGTGAGTAGAACAAGGACGATGGGCCAGGCAGAGAAGGTCACCACGGTGGAAAGTCCTTGGAGCCTAAGCAAAGGACAATTGTAGGGTGGGCCCTTGTCCCCAGGGTGACCTTTCCTCCCCTAGCATATCTGTGGTCCTGTGGTTTGGATTCCCTAGAGATAACATCTAGGCCTCAGTTGTATTTCAGCCCCAGGCCCAGGAAAGCAACAAAACCAGATAAGCCACACCAAAGCTGACCTCAGGACCAGCTGCATTGAATGATGACCCCCCTGCCCTGGTACCACAACCCTGATAGGACACACCTGGAAAACTGCTGCACATTCTATTGAAATCTTCCGGGGGGTGGGGGGGGAGGGTAGAAACACGACCTACCCCAAAGTCTCCACCCTTCAAACCCTAGGGCAAAGGACCCAGCAGGCTCTCCCACCCTGGAGCATGCCCACACCTTTCCCGTAATCCTTTCCCCTTCTTCTTCCCCTTTCCCCATCCCCCTGACGTTTTACCCTTAGCTTCCTCACTCCCAAACTCAAAGGGCCCCTTTTTTTACTTCTATAAATGCTCTCTTATAGTTGGAGTCTTGGCTCTGAAATCTTTCCTAGCCAGAACTCAAGTACTAAGGTCGCTAAACCCAGATCTGGTCTGACCCCACAGGTGTAACACCCAGTGCTGTTCCAGCCACCTACAACAGAGAAATGTGGACAAGATTCTTCTGTTCTTGTTTTACTAGCCTGGGAACTTAAACTTACGACTTTTACAGTCCTGCTTCGATGCCTGCATATACATCAAACCTCAGATAAACCTCTGATTACCCCCTGGAGGACTAAGGAAAGAGTAGTCAAGTATCCGTACCACCTGACATCTATTATCCATACTGCCTGACCTCTATTGTCCAAACCACCTGAGCATTACAATCTAGGACCAGTCCAGAGGCTAAGAATGCAGGACTGATTCTTCTCCAGAATGCACCTTTCACTATAAGAAGCTTTTCTTCCTTCTTCAGAACATCCTGGATATTACCTCATTGTGTGTCTACTTTGCAAACCCTAAGACCCTTGAATAAATAGTTATTTTTAGCCAAAGCCTCCCGATTCATTTACCATCAGTCAACAGTACTCACATGTTCATAGCTCGATCCTGGTTGCTGTCTGGCACCTCAGTTGGGGCTGCTGGAATTCCTACAACAAAAATCCTGTAAGGTGGGTTTACCCAGAACTTGGTGTTTTCTCTTAGTCCTTTCCCATCCACTGCCTCCAGACCTGCACCTGGGCTCCAAATGCCCATTTTCACATGTGGAGTTAAGCCCAGGCTCTGCCACTGCAAAATCACATTGCAGTGGTCCCTATGCTGATTGTAATGCTCCTGAATGAAGTCTGCCTAGCCATCTTTTAACAAGTGTTGACTATATTATTTTTAACACTGAAGACCCAGGACCAGAAATCTTTATTCTGTAGCGTATTTTATTAGTCAAGCAGCCACATAATCAGATTGATGGGAGTAGAGTGAAATAATTTTGGAAGTCATGTTTTAAAATTTCCAAACTCCACACTCTGGCTACCAATGTTTGGCATTTGATGGCCTTGACAGTTTTGAGGAATACTGGCCAAATATTTTGTATGATGCCTATTGGAATTTTTCTTATGTTTTTCTCATGTTATTGGCTTTGAGGAAGAAAACCACAGTGGGGAAGTGCCCTTTTATCGCATATAGCACATGATTTACCGATGTGGATATTGACTTTGATCACCTGGCTTGTCAGGTTTCTCCACTTTTCCCCCCTAATTTTGGTAATGTTTGTCTTCTCTCTTTTTCTTGGTCAGCTCGTTGATTTTCCTATTTTCAATTTCATTGATTTATTTTTTGTTACACTGTTGTCTTGCTTTAAAAAGTATGTTGTTCTCAAGAAGACAGTGCCTTCCTCCTTTTATTTAAAAGTCATTGATCTGTTTGATTCCAGGCCCAGAGGATTTCTCCCTAATTACCTTTAAAGTCTAGTGGTTTTCCTAGGTTATGTCTAATAATTATTTTAGAATAATTTTTCCAGGTGTGCCTTTTGATTATATTGATTCATATCTTCTTTTCTTTCTGGAAGGTATTTTTGGATTTTAAATATTCATTTCCTTTTAAATATTTATTCCCTTTTATTGTGTGTGTGTGGTTTTATTTTTTTGTTTTAGAAACTCCAACTGTGTGGATGATGATCACTTTGGCCTATTTTCTACCAGTTCTTTTTGTGGTTACTTTTACCGCTGTTCTTATTTCATTTTCTTGAATGTTTTCATTTATTTCCTCACTAACTCATTATATTTTTCTGTGAAAATTGTTTTATCTTGAATATTTTATTTTAGTCTTTTTCTCTGAGTATCTTTGAGATCTTTCTTGAATTTTCCTTCTATGTCCTGTCAACTCTATTTCATACCTTTCTGTTTTACATCCACACATATCCTGAGCTTTTGAATTTTTGACTTAAAATGTTATTTATATCTGTATGTTCATTTTTGTGAAGATACACTTATTTGGGAGTATTGAATATTGTCTAATAGGAATCTTTAACTTATAAAGTCACAATAATATTCCTTTGCCTCACTCAGCCTTTGTAACACACTAAACACAGAAGTATTTTTTTTTTCTTTTCTTTCTAACTAGGGTTCTAGTCGCTTGAATAATGGTTCTTAAGAAAGAGCTTCCAAATTACAAAAACATTAAACTTGAGGCTCTCAGGCTAGTATGGTGATAACTGATCTTAATGAAAATAGTCACTAAGAAGTTTAAGTCTCCAATTAAAAATATATTTTTGTTGATTTCAGAGAGGAAGAGAGGGATAAAAACATCAATGACCAGAATCACTGATTGGCTGCCCCCCGCCAACCCTCAGGGATAAAGCCCACAACCTGGCATGTGCCCTGACCAGGAATGGAACCATGATCTCCTGTCCTGGTTCATGGTCACTCAACCACTGAGCAACACTGGCCAGGCTTATGTTGTTTTATAACTGGTATGAAGTCATGCAGCTTAACACTGGTGAGCAGCGAGTAAATGCCGTTTAGACAAATGTTTGGCAGAACATGGTTGATAAATATTGAGAAACAACAGGTCTAATTTGCAGTATTAGATTAGGTACTGCTCAACTCTTTTCTTGGTGAACTTCATTTAAAAAAAATGAGTCTAGCCAAAACCAGTTTGGCTCAGTGTATGGAGCATCGGCCTGTGGACTGAAGGGTCCCGGGTTCAATTCCCGTCAAGGTTGCGGGCACATACCCAATGGGGGGTGTGCGGGAAGCAGCTGATGGATGATTCTCTCTCATCGATGTTTCTAACTCTCTCTCCCTCTCTCTTCCTCTCTGTAAAAAATCAATAAAATATATTTATTTTTTTTAAAAAAATGAGTCTACAGGGGATGGCCGAGGAGAGGTCAACGGGGAAAGGGGAACATATGTAATACTGTATGTAATAAACAACAAAGGATTTTTTAAAAAAATATATTTTATTGATATTTTACAGAGAGGAAGGGAGAGAGATAGAGAGCTAGAAACGTCGATGAGAGAGAAACATTGACCAGCTGCCTCTTGCATACCCCCTACTGGGGATGTGCCCGCAACCAATGTACATGCCCCTGACCGGAATTGAACCTGGGACCTTTCAGTCTGCAGACCGACACTCTACCACTGAACCAAACCGGTTTTGGCGACAAAGGATTTTTTTAAAAAGGGTCCACAAAAGAGACTGCGTTTCTGGAAAAGCAGTGTGCAAACTGCAGCTTCTGGGGGAAAGCTCCTGGACAATTAGATCTTCAAGCAATGATAGGATTATATTCCGCTCAGGGTTCACAAGAAGTCACAGTGTGTGTGGGGTTTTCCCCACACATCTCATTGAACTAGGACTACGTTTTTTGGAAAGAGGCTTAACAGAATCTCAGTACTTAGGTGTCCCAGACCGTTTGGCTGGGCACTGATATGAAACATTGCAAAGTTAGATTCTGAGCACTTGTCAAAATCTTATCTCATGTTTGATAGCAAGGGAATCATTTCAGAAAAAAAAATAAATAAAAAACAAACAAAAAAACCCACCCCAAAACCTGGCTCCTCAAACATTCCTGAAGGGGGATCTCCTTGAAAAATTTTAAACAAGGTTGGCAAGCTAATGCACTATGTTTAGTCACATTGTAGCCTTTTAATAATTTGGCCATTTAAACCTGGGTGGGTCACAATGTCCTAGGGCAAGCATGTCAAACTCACAGCCTGCGGGCTACATGTGACCCACAATGGATATTTTTTGCGGCCCAGCCAACAAAACGGTATGTAAGAAATGTTTTAATAAAAATTTCTTTAACTTTTTACACTATCCCGTTATACATTATACTAATAAAAGGGTAATATGCTAATTAGACTGGCAGACCTTCTGGGAGAACTTCTGGAAGTCTTTCCAGACAAAGCAATGGTGGCATGGCAGAGGCAGAGGTAGTTAGTTAGAGGAGATTAGGCCAGGAGGGGAGGGCAGTTGGGGGTGATTAAGCCGGCAGGGGGAGGCAGTGGGGGCAAGCATGCTGGCAGGAGAAGGCAGTTGGGGAGGGTCAGGCCAGTGGGGGAGGTAGTTAGGGGTGAGCAGGCTGGCAATGGGGGACAGTTGGGGATCAGGCTGGTAGGCAGAGTAGTTAGGGACGATCAAGCAGGCAGGCAGTTGAGTGGTTAGGAGCCAGCTGTCCCAGATTTTGAGAGGAATGTCTGACTGCGGGTTTAGGCCCAATCCCTGGATTGGATATCCCCTCAGGGGTCCCAGATTGGAGGGTCCTGGCCAGGCTGAGGGACCTCCCCCTTTGTGCACAAATGTGCACCAGGCCACTAGTTCTTAATTAATAATTAACTATGTTCCCTAATGACTGATTGCTATAATCATGTTGCATCCATTTCCTTACATGCCTTATGCACAGGTGCACCATTTCTCTCCACTAATACTAGCAGTGAATATTTTAGCAGCTGATTGCCACGTCATTAGCCTCGGACTAGTTTGTTTGGTGTGCACAACAGGAAATATTTCGCTTTCGGAGAACAAGAAAAATAGATTTATTTGTGCTACGCTCATTAATTTGTGCAGTTATTCAGTGTCTGGTCAGTTACTGTTCAATAAAAAATATTTTCATCAAAATGTTCTATTATTTTGTTAATGATTACTCATTTATTTCAGCCCTTTGTATTCAGCATGTCTCTATTGAAATAAATGTATGTTTCTATGAAAATTGAAGCTTTTGTGTTTTTTAGGCCCGCATAAACTTAAACCTTGTTTATTTGGCCCATGTTAGCCTTTGAGTTTGACATGCTTGTCCTAGGGCTACTTCTCTAATATGAGTATGGACAATGTTCCGGAAATATTAATATGGCGTGTTGCCATTTTTTTTTTAAATATATTTTATTGATTTTTCACAGAGAGGAAGAGAGAGGGACAGAGAGCTAGAAACATTGATGAGAGAGAATCATTGATCAGCTGCCTCTTGCACACCCCCTACTGGGGATGTGCCCGAAACCAAGGTACATGCCCTTGACCGGAATCGAACCCGGGACCTTTCAGTCCACAGACCGACGCTCTATCCACTGAGCCAAACCGGTCCCAGCTAATATGGTATGTTGCCTGTTTTGAATGGGGGGTATTTTTCCTTCTCAGTTCTTCCTTTTGGCCAAGCCACATTATGGGATTACCTTGGCTACATAAAGAATTTCCTCATATATATATTTTTATGTTAGGAGATTAATGATTGGTCAATTTTGTTTTTCTTTTCTTTTTTTTTACATTTTATTGATTTTTTACAGAGAGAAAGGGAGAGGGATAGACAGAAACATCAATGAGAGAAACATCCATCAGCTGCCTCCTGCATACTCCCGACTGGATATGTGCCCACAACCAAGGTATATGCCCTTGATCAGAATCGAACCTGGAACCCTTGAGTCCACAGGGCGACGGTCTATCCACTGAACCAAACTGGTGAGAGCTGTTTTGCTTTTCTATTAGTTCACTCATTTCTGAGTTGCCTGCCTTTAGATGCCTGCTGCTTACTCTACGTTTCTAAGTAGAGTTATTCAGCTTAAGTGACTCTAATTGTCAATAGTAGTTAAAGCAAGACTATAAAGAACAGGTCAAAATCAAACCACTATTTAGATTAAAAATGATTATATAAAATATATCAAAAGTATGGAACATAAAACATTACTAAAAAACATTCAATGTTTAAAATGCCTTTTCATCTTAGAGCTATAATATATACATGCATACATAGCTATATATACCTGTGGCTGCTACTCCTGATAAATCTTTTCTCCTCAGATGCACTTATAAAATTTATTGACACATGAGCTTTTCAAAAACCTAGTTATAAGTGACTTGTCACACAGTGAGACAGAAAAACAACTGATATGTATTGTTAATTTTTTCAAGTAATGTTATGTACAGTTTTATTGCCAGTATATGCACAACAGTAAGCATAGAACTATAAATACACAATGTAATTAACAGTAGAAAACAAAATTGTTACAGGTAAAGGGGAGGAGATACAGAGAAACTTCCTGCTGCAAGAACAGAAACAAAGGTAAAAGCCGATGACAAATCCATTCAGTACTCTTAAATTCTTTACATACATTTCTACATTTTGTTCAATTAAACAAAGTACAGATAACTCTGTAACAACAGCAAATGGCTTCCCTAATAGCCATTTGCCTTTCCAGTCAAATTCACTTCGTTAGGATTAAAAAAATGTCAGGATGAGCAATCATTAGTATTCTGGTTCCAAATTACCTACTTTGCCTTTCACCAACACTGGTAATTTTTGCAAATTGGCTGCACGTGAAAATAGATGTAGCCAAAGGTGATTTTAAAACGTAACAGAAAAATCACCCTTTAGTTTTCCAAAAGACACTATAGGCAGCAGCTCAATTAAAAGTATTAGCCCTGAAGAGGTAGAGAATTTGAGCCCATTATATAATAGCCTTGGCACCATCTTCTCTCTCATCAGGATCAACGTTTTCAAGTAAGAATTTCATGGTAAAAGGAAACCAGGTTCCACCATTTAAACAAAAGGTGCTGGTCGACTCCCATGTCTCAATAATTAGTTTGTTTATTAAATGAGAAACAGAAGACTGTCAAGGACACACATGCACTTGATTTCTTTTTTGTCTGTTTCCATTATCAAGTTTATTTGTAAGTGAATTTGATATTAATAAATATAAAAAAAGCATCATTCACAATAAAGATAAACAAACCAAAAAACCCTGCAATGAAACCTTCCATTTTAATAAGTATCAAGGAAAAAACAGGCAGATGATTTGGTGCAGCTTTCTTAAGGGATCATAGAGGGGACATGGTTTTAAATAAAGATGGCAAGATCAGTAACCAACAAACAATATCAGTTTTACAAAACTGGCTGATTCTGTAACATTTCTCTTTGAAGTCTTAGTTTTAAAACTACAGACCACCCCAAAGAAGTTATAGCTAATGACATGTATCACAATCACACCAACAGAGTCCGGCTGTAGCTCAAATTAGTCCTGCTGTGTTTCACGTCATTTCAATATTACTAGCATAGGACATGATAGGAAACAAAACTCAAAGTAGCAATTAAAAAATATTATCCTGCATTTAATAAAGGCAAAAAATGTTTTAGACTGTTCAACTTTTAAAGCTTAAAGCATTCCTGTTTAACCAGCATTAAAAAAAAAAAAAATTATACAACCATAACACTGGCAAAGGTTAATGGGGAAGACAAAGAAGTACAAACAGTGAAATGATAAGTTAGATTTAAAATTACTTTATATTGATCAACTGTTGTTAATACTGCTTTTTCTTGGATTTGGGATAACTATCATAAAAGTTACATGCAGACTGAGGAGAGCCCTCTGTTACAGAAAATACAAAACAAAACAGAAAACTAAAACTAGGAAACAATGGTAAGCTCCAAAAGATGCATCTGAAAATTTCCTTTCATTGATGAGGGTGGCCTGTGTCCTCCCCTGAGGAGACCTGGTTCGCTTCCACCGGCGTCACTAACTCTGCCCAGGGACATCAGTAGTGGGATCAGCTCCTCCAGAGCCTGTTTGTGCACGTTTGATGTAAAGATTCAGTAGCTTCATCTGCAGATTGAAAGCAAAGCAAACGTGTCATTTGAGCAAGCTGCCCTAATTTATAGTATAATGTTTATTAAAACTATATACATAGTAGAGGCCCGGTGCACGAAATTCGTGCATGGGGGAGGGAATGGGGATTGTGTGTGTCCCTCAGTCTGGCCTGCAACCTCTCGCAATCTGGGACCACTTGCCTGCCTGATCGCTTTTAATCACTTGCCTGCCTGCCTGATCATTCCTAACCACCTCTGCCTCGGCCCCGGCCACTGCAGCTTCATCCGGGAGGATGCCTGGAAGGTCGTTTGGCTGTCCAGTCTAATTAGCATAATATGCTCTTATTATTATAGATATGTGAGCTTTAAAAGATAAATTGTGACCAGAAGGGTTACTATAATTCCCAAGTTATTATTATTGACAATTAGAAATTATAAACAATAATTGTAGGAGAGGCAAAGAAGCTATTTTACATAACCAGAATCTACAGGCATTTCTTTCACAGCAATCTACCAGCCATCCTACCAAACTGCCTGACTGCCCCTGAGTGGCAAATATGAAAATAGAAACAGCTAAAATGCAAATGGTAGGAGGAATAAGTTGAATGCTCAAAGCATGACTTACTAAAAGCTGAATACAAAAATAAATTTTGTATTAACACAGACACACACACAAATAAGTTTTAAAGAATGTACCATGGCCAGCATCCTTAGAACAAAGCAGCTCTACTTACTTTACTGCCAGTAAGCTGGCTGAGATGTGGTTTCAGTTCATCCCCGATTACCGCATGAACAGCCACCAGGCAGAAGACACAAGCTTTCCGAACACTGCTCTCTGAATTGTCATAACCCTAGGGAGAAAAGTCTGTATTAGCACCCCTGGGGGATCGGAGAAAAGCACGATTCCAACAGAGACAGAACAGGTAACTCAAGCTTTACTGACCGATGAACTTCTCAACCTTTTCAGGCAGAGACATTCCCTTCTTTCCTTCCATCTCCCCTTCGGCACCTCCACTGTTAGCCTTCCTTCCCTTTATTTAGCCTGGAAAGCTGCAATTCTCTGACTCTGAGGCTGCCCCTTTGCCAATCCGCCCTGCAAAAAGCCTCCAGACTAATCTCCCTAAAGCATTGTTTTATAGAACTCAACAGCTCCTCACTAGCAAATAAAGTCTCCTTGGCCTGGCAGTCAAGGTACTCCTATAATCCAGGCTGAGTTAAGCTTAGTATCTGTCCCATCCCTACCACTGCTCCAAACTATTCATCCAAGCTCTTATTCAGTATTCATGATATGTATGACATACACGTTATATATATATGTGTGTGTGTGTGTGTGTATATATTATATATGTAAATATATATATTCTTAGTATCAAAACATAGACCGGTGGTCGGCAAACTGCGGCTCGAGAGCCACATGCGACTCTTTGGCCCCTTGAGTGTGGTTCTTCCACAGAATACCACGGCCTGGGCGAGTCTATTTTGAAGAAGTGGTGTTAGAGGAGGTTTAAGTTTAAAAAACTTGGCTCTCAAAAGAAATTTTAATCGTTGTACTGTTGATATTTGGCTCTGTTGACTAATGAGTTTGCCGACCACTGGCATAAACCAAGAAGAAAGATATTTGGATCTGATCTTCAAGGATCTCACAATTAAAAATTTTAGGGCTTAGAATAAAGTCACAAAGATAATGCACAAAGAAATAAATGATTAATTCTCTTCAGGAGGGGGGGGTCTTAATATTTACACTATTGAATTAAAATCACATAATAGAATATTATTTATTGGATGGCAGAAATCTCATAATCTATGAAGTTAAGCAAAGCAAGTTATAAATATAATTCCATATTTGTCATAATGTTTATATGAATGGGTTTGTGTGCATAGAAAAATATGCATTACATTTATGGCTATAAATTACGACCTATTTGAAGAGGAATCTGGTAATACCTAGGAATTAAATTTCTAGATATATACATAACAAGAAATTTTGCTGTACTACATATTTATTTTTTTATTATTATTTTCTTTAGTTTAAAAAAAAATATATTTTATTGATTTTGTACAGAGAGGAAAGGAGAGAGATAGAGAGTTAGAAATATCGATGAGAGAGAGTCATCGATCAGCTGCCTCTTGCACACCCCCTACTGGGGACCTTTCAGTCCCCAAGCCGACGCTCTATCCATTGAGCCAAACTGGTTTCGGCTGTACTACATATTTAACTTAAAAAATGGAAACACCCACATTTCCAACAACACATTAATGGATAAACAAATAGTGGTACAGCCCAAGGCAGTCTGGCTTAATGGATAGTACATCAGCCCATGGACTGAAGGGTCCTGGGTTCAATTCTGGTCAAGGGCATGTACCTCAGTTGCAGGCTCCCTGGTCAGGGCGCACACAGAGGCAACCAATTGATATGTCTCTCTCACAATGATGTTTCTCTCTCTGTCTCTCCCTCTCCCTCCCATTCTCTCTAAAAATCAATGGAAAAATATCCTCAGGTGAGGATGAACAACCACCACCACTCCCACTCTCACAAACCCCCGCACAAATTGTGGTATAAACATACCAGTAAATGGAATATTATTCAGCCAAAGGAAAAAAAAAAAAAAAAAAAAAAGAATGAAATTGGAATACATGCTATAACCCTAAAAACATTATGCTAAATAAAATGAGCCAGCCATAAAAGAACAAACGCTGTATGATTCTACCTATATGAGGAACCTAGAAAGTAGAACAGAGGTAACCTGGGACTGAGAGGAGAAAGAATGAGGGGTCATTGATTAATGGGTACAGAGTTTCATTTGGGATAATTAAGAAGTTCTGAAAATGAATAGTGGTGATGGTTGTGTAACCTTGTGAATGTATTTAATGCCATGAAATTGCACACTTAAAAATGACTAAATGGTAAATTTTATATTACATATATTTTCACACACACACACACACACACACACACACACCACACCTGCCTACTGTCTTGGATGTTCAGAGCAAATAGGCAGGCTTGGTCATGCCATTAGTGTTGCCTGGAAAAGTGCCTAAAATTAACTAAATCCCAAATCAATTGTAGCTTATTCCTCCAAACTTAGCTGCTTACCTGTATTAGGCCTGGCATAATTTCTGGTAAAAGCAGATTAAGAGTTTCCTTGGACACTCTCTCTATCACTTTTGTTTGCATTTTGATTGCAGCAAGATTAATGGGGTAATCTGCAGTTTGGATGATAGGACAAAGCACTTTGATGCACTGCTCTGGACTGATTGAAGTTGCCAACACAGATGCAGCTTCCTCAGCTGATCTCACCACCTAAAACAAAGAGGAAATTGAGAAGAGAAGTAATAGTACTAGTAATAATAATAATAATGATATATATATATTTATTTTAATATTTTATTGATTTTTTACAAAGAGTAAGGGAGAGGGATAGAGAGCCAGAAACATCGATGAGAGAGAAACATCGACCAGCTGCGTCCTGCACACCCCCCACCAGGGATGTGCCCGAGACCAAGGTACATGCACCTGACTGGACCTGAACCCAGGACCTTCCAGTCCGCAAGCGGACGCTCTACTCACTGAGCCAAACCAGTTTCAGCAAAAATATATTTTTTATACTGTGTCCTGGAAGTACAAACTTCATGAAATAGTTACTAGGATATAGTAACTGGAACTTGCTTTGAAAATATTATAGTAAACAAATAAACACAAAGTAAGAGTATTAATAAAACAGGGTTGGCAAAATGTAACTGTTGAAGCTAGGAAATGGACTCATGGGTTTTTATTAAATAATTTTTCCTTCTTTTGTGTTATTTTATTGTTGGCTAAAACGATTTAAAAATCATATTGTGGTCTAGTTGTGCAGGGAAGTGAAGGCTCTATTTACCTAGACTACAATGTGGAGTCTTTCGCATCAGCCACAGTGAGATGCTGCTCATAATCAGTGTCCTCAACTTCAGGAGTGCTGTGTCCCCTTTTACCACATATCCGTATTTTCCGGCGTATAAGACAACCCCCTAATTTTTAGTTAAAACATAGGTTTAGGCCTATATTCGCTGTATAAGACTACCCCCCACTTCAAAGAAAAGACTTACTTTGCCGTCAAGATCTGCAGGTAATTTTTGTGCAATTTTTTTAAAAATATATTTTATTGATTTTTTTTTTTTTTTTGCCCCCCTCCCTCCCTCCTCAGAGTTCCATGTCCATTGGTTGTACCTATATGGATGTACACAAGTCCTTCGGTTGATCTACTATCTCCCCCAATTTTTGTGCAATTTTGATCTTTTGCCCCCGATTTTCGGTTGACTTCTTTTTGTTTCAAAAGTTGTCTTATACGCCGGAAAATATGGTAATTATAATACAACATAAAACAGTCAATACGTTATCAAGTAACATGTCACTCCTCCTTCTGTTCACAATGATTTTCTTTCCTTCTGTATTGGGCTTGGGCTTTTCTTTTCAATAAAGAAACAGTTGTCAATCTTCTTGTTAGAATCTGTAATCTCTAATGACTATCTTAAAAACATGTAAAAATTACTGTTTTTCATGCAACTTTGGTAGTGTCTTCCTTATGATCTCCATCTGTGAGAGGTGCTCAGAAAGGCACAGGGAAAAATACACTGGAAGTCAGAAGACCCAGGGCTGATTTCAGCTATAACACCTTAAGAATGTCAATTTTATCTTTTGTAAAAATAGGGATGTTACAGGCATTCTTTGGGTCAGAAGGTGGGTAACTAAACTATAAATATTAGTTTTTTAGACATTCAGCAAGATGTTAAACACCAGCTGAAGAAATCTAAGTAAAAATCCAGGCAGATTGGAAAGTTATGATTCATTCTCCCCTAAGGTTCACAATCATATCTCTTTTATTTATTTATTTATTTTTAAAATATATTTTATTGATTTTTTTTACAGAGAGGAAGAGAGAGGGATAGAGAGTCAGAAACATCAATGAGAGAGAAACATCGATCAGCTACCTCTTGCACACCCCCTACCAGGGATGTGCCCGCAACCAAGGTACATGCCCTTGACTGGAATCAAACTTGGGACCCCTCAGTCCACAGGCCGACGCCCTATCCACTGAGCCAAACCGGTTCCGGCCACAATCATATCTTTTCAAAAGTGAGTTACAGAGGCTTTCAATTTCTTCATATCCTCACCAACACTTCTTAGTGCCTTTTCCCCTGGTCTGTGTTAAGTGGTATCTCACTGTGGGTTTTACCTGCATTTTCCTAAGTCTAAGGATATTGAGCATCTTTAGTCTTATTGGCCATTTGTATAACTTATTTGCAGAAAAATCAATCCAGATCTTTTGCCCATTAAAAAAATATATTTTTATTGATTTCAGAGAGGAAGGGAGCGAGAGACAGATAGAAACATCAATGATGAAAGAGAATCATTGATCAGCTACCTCCTGCACACCCCCACAGGGGATTGAGCCTGCAATGCAGGCATGTGCCCTTAACTGGAATCGAACCTGCCACTCATCAGTTTGCAGGCCAATGCTCTATCTACCGACCCAAACTGGCTGGGGCTTTCGCCCATTAAAAAAAAAAAATAAAAAAATAATAATAATAATAAAATATATATATATATATATATATATATATATATATATATATATATATATATATATTTTATTAACTTTTTACAGAGAGGGAGAAGGGTAGAGTTAGAAACATCAATGAGAGAGAATCACCGATCAGCTGCCTCTTGCACACCCCCTACTGGGGATGTGCCCACAACCAAGGTACATGCCCTTGACTGGAATTGAACCTGGGACCTTTCAGTCCACAGGCCGATGCTCTGTCCACTGAGCCAAAGTTTCGGCAAGGATACTTTTAAAGCAACATTTAAGTTTTATGCAATATAGGAGTCCCCCAGTTTTCTGGAGGCTCAGTTATCTGCACTCAACCATGGTATAAAAATATTAAATGGAAAGTTGCAGTAAGAAATCATACATTTTAAACAGCACGCTATTCTGAATAGCATCATGAAATTTTGCATCACTTCACTCCGTCCCGTACAGGACTTGAATCATCCCTTTGTCCAGCACAGCCTATGTTATATTCACTACCCCCTGTTAGTCACTTAGAAGCCAGTTCAGTTAACATATCCATTGTTGCAGTATCAGTGCTTGTGTTCAAGTTTCCCTTCTTTGACTTAATAATGGCCCAAAGCGCAAGAGTTGTGATGCTGGCAATTCAGATGTGCCAAAGGGAAGCTGTAAAGGGCTTCCTTTTAGTGAAAAGGTGAGTAGAGTGCAATAGGATATTGTGCAAAAGACAACATGCACATAACTTTCATTACATTATGTTGCTATAATTGCTCTATTTTATTATTAGTTATTGTTGTTGACCACTTACTCTAACTTATAAGCTAAACTTTATCATAGGCATTTATGTGTAGGAAAAAAAAGACAGTAAACATCAGGTTCGGTACCATCTTCAGATTCAGGCATCCACTGGGGGTCTTGATACATAACTCCTGAGGAAAAGGGGGACTGCTGTGGTATCAGAAGTATTAGGAATAAAATAATAATCATGTAAGCATCAGGTAACTTACCTCCTTATGAGGATCTTTATGTGCTTCCAATGTTTTCATCACAGTTAGTTCTGCATAGTTTTTAAATCTTGCTGGTTGATGCCTTAGGATTTCTTTTAAAACCTTTAATGCCAAAGCCCTGATGGTAGGCTAAGAAGAAACATTATAATATTTTTAATATTTCGGGTTGTAGATAATCTTTTACATTTCCCATGTCTGAAATGTAAGGATCTTAATATTGAGGTGAGGGTCAGGGGATCATAGACAACTGCATAAAGTATGTGGAATATTGCATAATTAAATTTTCACATCTCTAGTTGAAAACATACACACATCTTTAAAAAAAACTGAGAACCAACTAAATACTACTAAAAAGGAAGTTTTACTTCTGAACTAATTTAAGTAGGCAAATAAGTAACCTGCACTCTCCTGTAAAGACTTGTCAGCAACCTCTGATTTTTTACCATTGTCCATTAATCAAAATTGCTGGGCTACTTGGTTTATAAGAAAAAGCACTTTACAGTGAAAACTTCATGCAGAAAGCAGCAGCAGGAGACTCGTTTTCCCAATTTTCAAATCTGTGTAGTGCTTGGTTAATTGGCAGTGACATGCATCCCAAGACAGGAAAAAACAGGTGACTATTTACATTCTAGAGGCCTGGTGCACGAAATCCATGCACTCGGGAGGGTCCCTCAGTCAAACATCCTTAGCACTGCTGCGGAGGCAGGAGAGGATCCTGCCATCGCCGCTGCCTTTGCCAGCCATGAGCCTGGCTTCTGGCTGAGCAGTGCTCCCCCTGTGGGAGCACACTGGCCACTGGAGGCAGCTCCTGCATCAGGTGTCTGCCCCTTGGTGGTCAGTGTGAGTCATAGCAACTGGCCATTCTGCCGTTTGGTCAATTTGCATATTAGCCTTTTATTATATAGGATTATGCCGTTTACCTCTTTATCCCCAAGGGTTTCAAGCAGTAAAAGTAATATTGTTTTGAAGTGTTCATCCCAAACACTAAAAGATTCTTCCTGGGTTAGTTTCATAAGTTCATAGAGGGCAATTTTTCTTTCTTCTACCCGTTCATTATGGTTCGACAACTCCTTCAATAACTCCGCAACTAGGTCAGAATGGTCTAGGGAAAGATCTGTCAAAGGACATGGCATTAATTTTATAACTTTATACATAAATTCTCACAAGTATGGAGATAACAACTTCATAACATGAAACAATGCTGGCTGTAAAACAAGAGAAAATTAAGTAATTTTCTTTTCCATTTATCTTTCCAAAACACCAATGTTAGTTTAAAACTTTTTTATAATAAAAATTCATGAGAGATTACCATATAATGAACCTCCATATACCAATCATCAAGATTTAACAATCATATTTTTACCATTTTACTTCATATTCGTGCACTGTTTTCTGAAACATTTATCATAAATACCAACTATTTTACCCTCGCATACTTAAATATGCAAAGGAAAAAAAAAAAGAATGGGTTAGTTATTGTTGTTGACCACTTACTCTAACTTATAAGCTAAACTTTATCATAGGCATTTATGTGTAGGAAAAAAAAGACAGTAAACATTCCTTCAGTTTTGTCATTCTGCTATAAAAATTAATGACTGAAATGGTGTCTAAAGATAAATTTATAAGCTACATTGGTTTCAGGTATTTCTGGGAGGCCATTAAGGTTTTCTTCATTTCAAGGATGATCTTAGAATGATCACTGTTTCCCATTCTTGGGAAGACATCTACCAAACCATTAAAATGAGCTCTTAGAAGATGGGAGAAAAATTGACCACTGCAAAGATCCCTTCTTCTTAGGATACAAAAAAAGAGAGCATCTTTTGCTTCATCGAGGATCAGGCCTCCAAAACACAGGCAGTAACAGTATGACACAGAGCATACGTACCATCAGGAAACTGGTCGGCATCATCATCAAACATAGCTTCCTTGAGGGCAGACTTGTTAAAGGGACTGATGCTGTCTGAATAGTTGTACGGATTATAATCTCGAGAGCGCGGAGAGGAGTGAGCAGGAATGGAATGGAGTAATGATGCTTTATTGTCAAGGGCTGTTTGGCTTGAGTCAGTAGCATCACCTCCTGCTCTTGGGTCAGGCATCCCAGGACCACCACACATCTGTTAACAGGAAAGGGAAGACATAGCACATTAATTCATTTTCAAGGTAACAATAACCTGCTGAAAGAAATTTACGTACTGGAAAACAACGAGTTAAAATTTACATTCAAAATGTCAAAGCTTATAGTAAAGATGTAAAGAAACGTGTTGTTTATTTACAACCTATAGGTTGGATCCCTGGTCAGGGTA
This sequence comes from Pipistrellus hanaki, assembly GCF_964339955.1. Lineage (NCBI taxonomy): Eukaryota > Metazoa > Chordata > Mammalia > Chiroptera > Vespertilionidae > Pipistrellus > Pipistrellus hanaki. The sequence goes on from NC_140515.1 coordinate 49,493,743, forward strand.
TAAACAGGAATCAGCCAAGGAGTGCATAAAAAGGTGGAACAACAAATGAATGTTTCTCTCTCCTTTCTCTTCTCTCTCTCTCTAAAAAAACTCAACCAAAAAAAAATAATTATAAAAATTAACATAAAAAAGAAATAGCAAGGAGGCCAGTGTGGTTGAAGAAGACTCAACAGGGAGGAAAGTAAGAGGAGATGAAGCCAGAGAGGCAACAAAGGAGAAAAGTGAATTGTGGAGACTTCGGCTTTTACTCTGAGACAGGGACCTCCAAGGTGTGAGTAGAGCAGTAAGAATAGAGTAGGAGGACAAAGGCAAAATCAAAGAGGCCAGTGAGGTGTCCATTTTAATAATCCAGGTGAGAGAATTAATGATGATGATGGCTGGAACCAGAAAGGCAGTGGTAAGAAGTAGTTGGATTTCAGATATATTCTGAAGATACTAGTAGACCCTGACAGTTTATGGAGGATAAGTAAGTATGTGATCCCTGGAAAATTAAGTTGGCAAATGATAGAAAGCAAAGTTAAAAAAACAACAACAACCCAGCCCTAGCTGTTTGGCTCAGAGGATAGGGTGTCAGCCTGCAGACTGAAGGGTCCTGGGTTCTATTCCTGTCAAGGGCACATGCCAGGGTTGTGAGCTCGATTCCCAGTAGGGGATGCGCCAGAGGCAGCCAATCAATGATTCTCTCATCATTGATGTTTCTTTTTTTTTTTTTTAAATATATTTTATTGATTTTGTACAGAGAGGAAGGGAGAGAGATAGAGAGTCAGAAACATCGATGAGAGAGAGTCATCGATCAGCTGCCTCTTGCACACCCCCTACTGGGGATATGCCCGCAGCCAAGGTACATGCCCTTGACCGGAATCGAACCCGGGACCTTTCAGTCCCCAAGCCGACGCTCTATCCATTGAGCCAAACCGGTCCCGGCATTGAGCCAAATGGGTCCCGGCTCATTGATGTTTCTATCTCTCGCCCTAACCTCTCTGAAATCAATATATTTAAAAATAAAAACAAAAAAACAACAACCACCCAAAAAAAAAAAAAAAAAAATTCTTAATGAAAAAGTTAGTAGTGTAAGAATATTCAAATACTCACTGAATCTCCATCATCTTTTTTAGAATCCCTTTTCAATGGCTCATTCATATCTTCTTGACTACGGAAGCTGAAATTCTGAATTGCTTCAGTGACACCTCTAAGAGAGCTATAAATGTCTTCAGAGTTCATATTTTCTGTGTCATAATCAAATGCACTATAAAAAAGACATCAACTAATTTTCATTTATGTACAGTTTTAAAATACTAACACATTTGAGGAAATCATGTAGGATATTTATAAAGATGGGATTAGAGAATGTGTATTCCCCAAAGCAAAACAAAACCCAACAGCTACAGATGGTTAAAGTACATGTCCCCTTGCCCACCTATTAAGGACAGCTTACAATGACTCTGACCATGTCACAACTGGTTTGTCTTTTCAGCTTTAAAGATGTTCTGATTTAACCAGGGGCCAGCAAGCTATGCCCCTGAAATGTAATAATGGTTTTTGTACATGTTTAAATAGTTGAGAAAAAAAAAAAATCAAACTATTTCATGACACATAAAAATTATATAAAATTAAAATTTTAGGGTGCATAAATAAAATGTTAGTAGAATATAGCAATCCTAATTTATTTGAGTATTGTCTATGGCTATGTTCACTCTATAACATCAGAGGTGAGTAGAAGTGACAAAGACTGCATGGCCACAAAGCCTAAAATATTTACCGTATGGCCCTTTGCAAAAGATTTGCTAACTCCTGTGATTAACTCACTAACCACTGAGATAAATGTATTTACACAAGAAGGCAGAGAATTTTTAACACTGAACATATTATTGACATGAATTCTGTAATCACATTCTAAAATTTAATTGAAGCTGAAATGTAGCTATTAAAATTGCTACATAACAGGAAGAAATAGGCTACATGAAAAGTGTGCAACATACTTTTTTTTCTTCCTTATGCTGTTTACGTAGCCCATAATTGTAATGAGTATGATGAAGCATGGTATGTATGGCTAATAACAAAAAATCCAGCTAATAACTACAAATGGAATACTATGCAAATTACTTTTTAAAAGGATAGGAAAAAGGAAAAAACTACTATTTTTTTATTTTTTATTTATTTTTAAATATATATATATTTAAAAATATTTAATTGATTTTTTACAGAGAGGAAGATAAGAGAGTTAGAAACATCGATGAGAGAGAAGCATCGATCAGCTGCCACCTGCACACCCCCGACTGAGGATGTGCCTGCAACCAAGGTACATGCCCTTGACCAGAATCGAACTGGGGACCTTTCAGTCCACAGGCTGATGCTCTATTCACTGAGCCAAACCGGTTTTGGCAAAAACTATAAGTTTTTTAATGAGTCAAAACTCCATCTGAAATACAGCCCAACCTTGAATTGTACAAGTGTGCGAAAATTATATGTGTTATATTTTATATTAAGGACCAATCTCAGTTACATTTTCCTTAATTAGTATTACATAATGTTATCCCTTCTCTATTTTTGTTTTTGTCTGTAAGCTTTATTTTTTTCTACTTTTAGAAGTGGTTGGCTAATATTAGATCTAAATATCCATCGTTATAACTTGCCCTCACCATTTTCACCAAGTAGTATAACTAAAGGACACAATTTGCAATTTATTGGATTTGAACAGCATATTTGAGAAACTTAACTAGGCTATTCAATGTAACAAGCTGTAATTTACAAAAGCTATGTCACTAAGTTTTCTGTTGACTTATTAAAAAAAATTCTGTATCATATACATTATTATCATTTAAATGGTTACTTTTGGAATAAATGTTATATTTTTTTGAATCTACTAAGTTTCTATTTGTCTGAAACCTTTCAAGTCAAGTGGAAATCAAACGGAAGTATATTAACGTCTGTTTTTCAGTAATGGGAATCTGCAGTAACAAACCATGGTGGAACATTATCCCTTCATTACCTTGGAGATAAAGTATTCTGTGATGTATTGGTAGGAGAAGTGAGTGGACTGGACCAGTTGGCTGGTGAACGTGGTGTTGGTCTTGTCAAAGGACTCCCCATGGAACTCTGATGGAGGGAGTCAAATAAATATTAACGTATGATAGTTGTGAAAAGTTGAATTAAAACGCTCTTAAGGCATACAATCAAGAAGCTGAACAATATGAAAGCCGTATTTATAGGTCTACCATTTAAATATTCATGTACTTATCTCTGATTTCTGTAGAAATTTTTTCCCCCCATTTAGAATTCTAACGCTTCAGTCTTTTTTTTTGTTCTCCTCACCCACTGATTATTATTATCAATATATTTTCATCAAAGATTCAACACAATCCCAAATTAAGAATTTTAAATTAGTTTCCTGTTCTGAGCCAATTTCCTTTTTCTTTTTGTTAATCCTCACCTGAAAATATTTTTCCATTGCTTTTTTAAAAGAATGAATTCTATAATCACATTCTAAAATTCTGAGAGGAGAGGGAGAGGGGAAAAGAGAGAAACAGCAATGTGAGAGAGACACATTAGTTGGTTGCCTCACACATATGCCCCGACAGGGCAAGGATTGAACATTGAACCTGTAACCCAGGTACATGCCTTTGACCAGGAATCCAACCCGAAACCCTTTGGTGTGTGGGCCAGTGCTCTCAACACTGCACAACACCAGCCAAGGCACGAATTTTATTCTTCCCCGAGTTTGTTTTACAAACGATTTTCATAAATCACCAAAGGCTTAAAAATCTGGTCATATCATAAAGTTGCCTATCTCTTAAGATGTATAACAATCCATTCTCCTTTTAAAAAGATAATTGACTTTGGTCCAAGGAAGTTATTCTCAGATTGTTTTTAACATTCAGACTTTACTTTAAGCTTGCCATAAGTGAATCTATTTGCTCCTTTAGCCATTATCAAAGGTCTGTCTTTTAAAAACAAGTTCAATTTTTTAGGCATATTATATAAATGATCCTATAGCATTTAGATGTATATAACTGCATTGTTTCACCTATTCAAACTTCATTTCTCCCAAATAAAATCCAATATATCTAGCACCTTTGGACTGACAAGCCTGTAATTATTAAATATGAACACATCTTTAAAAAATATTTTTACTGACTTCAGAGAGAAAGGGAGAGGAAGAGAAAGGTAGAAACATCAATAATGAGAGAATCATTGATTGGCTGCCTCCTGCATGCTCCACACTGGGGATCAAGCCTGCAACCTGGGCATGTGCCCTGACTGTGAATCAAACCATGACCTGGTTCATAGATTGACGCTCAACCACTGAGCCACACCAACCGGGCTGAACACATCTTTTTAAGCACTACCCTCTTTGGATTTATACATTAATTCTGGAATAAATCATCCCTCTAGTCCTCAAATAAGATTGGTTCATCTAAATAGCATGTTCTATTGTAATTTAATGGCATGCAAAATTGATGCCTTCATCTAAGTTCTTGCTCACATTTCTTTCCTTGTTCATACTCTGGTCACCATTCACCACCCTAATCTATACCAAATTATAATATAAACATGACAGGCCTAGGGATTCTATTCTTTCTGGGACAACAATTAATTCGGCTCAAGGGTCAGAAGTTTATTTCACGTAGGAAAAAAAAGCAGTAATTGTTAAACCAACCATCCTATGACACAAGAGGCCTGATACATGAATTTGTTCACCAGTGGGATTCCTCAGCCTGGCCTGCGGGATCGTGCTGAAACTGGCTCTCCGACATCGCCCGAGGGGTCCTGGGTTGTGAGAGGGTACAGGCCAGGCCGAGAGACCCCATGGGTGCACGATAGGGGCCGGGGAGAGATGCAGGAAGTTGGCCAGCCAGATAGGGACCACAGGAAGGCTCCAGGGTGTGTTTGGCCTATCCTTCTCAGTCCTGATTGGCTTTTCCCAGCAGCAAGCTAACATATCAACCGTAGTGTCTGCCCCCTGGTGGTCAGTGCATGTCATAGTGAGCGGTTGAGCGGCGTTAGCATATCATTAGCATATTGTGCTTTGATTGGTTGAACAGTCAACCAGATGACCAGACACTTAGCATATTTGGCTTTTATTATATAGGATAATAGGTAAGAAAAGAAGTTAAAAATACCTGGGTTCCATTGCCAGTGTTTCGAAGGTGGTTATAAAGAAGCTTGGTAGCACCATCCTGAAAAGTTTTTGGTAAAGCTCCTAATAACATAGTAAACTCTGGGGTATTGAGTTCAAAGAGGGAAATCAGCACTGAGTGCGCCGCCTAGAAAACAAGGACACACGGAGGTACATGAATATATGTTGGTTACCCAAAGGAGACCATTTTCTTTACTCAGAATTTCTGTTCACTAACACAAAGCTATCTTTCTCAGAAAAACAGAAGTTCTTATACGCTTTAAAATTTCTTTATTAGAAATTTTTAACCTAATTACTTGAGCATATGGAAAATATTAGCCATAGACATGTGGCAGGGATGTTAAAAATACCAACAGATACCTAAAAAAAATTAGAGCCTTGACTGGTGGCTCAGTTGGTTGGAGTATCATCTGGTACACCAACAAGATTGTGGGTTGGGTTCAATTCATGGTTAGGGTACATAAGGGAGGTAACTGATTGATGTCTATCTCTTCCTTTCCTTCTTTTTTTTTTTTTTAAATATATTTTATTGATTTTTTACAGAGAGGAAGGGAGAGGGAGGATAGAGAACTAGAAACATCGATGAGAAACATCGACCAGCTGCTTCCTACACACCCCCCACTGGGGATGTGCCCGCGACCAAGGTACATGCCCCTGACCGGAATCAAACCCGGGACCTTTTAGTCCGCAGGCCAACGCTCTATCCACTGAGCCAGTTTTGGCCCTCCTTCTTCTTTTCTCTATAAAACCAGTAACAAAAAAATACCCTCAAGTGAAGATAAAAAGAACATCAGAAAGGTCTGATGATATAGGAGTGAATACTTCCAAAGTTAAAATATAAATCTTTTTCTTTGGTGACCAACAATTTATCCATAACTATTCTGAAGGTTATGGGGAGAGATCTAGGAAAGGATGTGGGAATTATATGGGAAAATTTAACGAGGTAGATAGACAGAGACATGACTAAATTCATCAAAAGATCGATAATACCTAAAATTAATAAGTCAAGAACAGTGTAAGCTCTTATTTGAAATACATAGGAAAATAAATACAAGGGGAAAGATTTGAAATATTTTGAATGGTTACAAGATTAGAGGTTAGAGAATTATGACAAGAATAGTTTTTTATTCTGAGTTTGAACATTATGCTCATATTAAGTGGAGAAAACAATTTAAAACAGAAGGTTAAAAAAAAAAAAAAGGTCTTCATATCACCAGGTAAATAAGTCAATGCTAACTGGTAATGACATGAAAATATTAGCTTCCTTCATTGGCAAACCAAAATGACTGACTTGCTTTTCTAATTTATCTTTTAAAATTTATATTAAAACATACCTTCCGAACTTCAGAACTTTTGGGTTCTGTTGTCCAAGTGATAAACCGAGAGACTGCCAAGCGAGTTTCACTGGAATTCACAAAATCTCCTGGGTCCATCTGTTTGGCTAGAGTTTCTATATATTTAAGGATAGCAACCTTCACCTGCAGATGTAAGCACAACGAGAGGACAATCAGATACATGGTCACTGAGGGACACTGAGAACACTTCAAAAACAATTAGGTGATTACTTTTTGACAAATAAAAGATGAGAAAAACAAAAGCAACCGACAAAGAATTAAACCACCACCTACCTACCTGGTACACGTGTATGACAATGTGGGTTTTTGTTTTTCACACACAGCAGTACTTTTAAGTCCCAGACGTTTCCCTGCCCAGTTTGAGCAACTGCTGAAGACTCTCTTGACAGAATCATACACCTCTCCTTCAGTCTGCCTTCAGAGCTTATAGTGGACTCTTGTCTAGACTCCCTGAGAGCCAATCTTTATCAACTGAGTATAATTTGGCTTTTTGGGAAAATGAACCAAAGTATTTTGAAAATAAGGCATTACAAATCAAGTGAGTAATTAAGGTGGGCCATATAGGGTTTTTGTCAAATAAGGTCCACACAATGAGACCAGGTTCTTTAATAGTTCCATCAAGTGCTAGAACTACCTTCCAACAGAAGTGTTACAGAAAATTTTACCCTAATAAAACTGGAGAAAAGACAACACTTATGTGTACAAGAGTTATATGTAGCTTTAAAAAGTCTTATCATTCTCCCAGGAATGATGTATGACTACATGGTGGGATGCAGGTACACAACTTCTTCCTTAGAATTGGCTCTTTTTATGCTTATAAAAAGCCACAGTTAAATTATCTCCCTTCTCTCAAGTATGTTGGGGAAGAAAAAGAGGTTGAGAACCATTATTTTTATTTATTTATAAATATATTTTTATTGATTTCAGAGAGGAAGGGAGAGAAAGAGAAAGATAGAAACATCAATAGTGAAAGAGAATAATTGATTGGCTGCCTCCCACTTGCCCTTGACTGGAATCGAACCTGGGACCCTTCAGTCTGCAGCTTGACGCTCTATCCACTGAGCCAAACCAGCTAGCACAAGAACCACTATTTTTAAAGTTACATCTTCAAACATTACAGGATTTATAAATAAGGGCTTTCTAAGATTTTATTAATACCATCCACTTTAGAAAGGACAGCTGGCAGAATGCAGAGTCCTTAGATACAGAAGGTTCCAGACATATAATAAATGCTTTCCTGACTTAAAAAAGGGAGGGTTTAAATGTTTGATTCAGAGAGCAACTTTGAAAACATATTGCCAAAGATTAAGGTAATCCATTTTTCTATGCACTTTCTGCTCTTATTGTTGATATTAATGGGTAATTTTTCTCAGTCAGTCCAAATAAGGTCTCTGGAAAGTACCATGCTAATAAACAGAAAGTAAAATATTAAAATAAGGTTCTGCTGCTTGTGTATTTTCTCTTTTCTGTTTCCAGTAAGACAAACAAACATGACAGAAGGGATCAAATTACATATTTCATTTCCAAATGAACGAACTTAAGAATTACAACTTCATGAAATGAATTGGAAAAAAACACACACGAAGAGTTATCAGCCACCCTGGGTAAAATGTACAACGGAGAAGAAAAGAGACTATGATTAATTGTGCAGCTGCAGGCCCCACTCAATTACAGCAGAACATAATATTCTGCATTCTTGAAGCCATGTCACCTGCTATCAATGTTAATATCTGAAAGGTGCTAAGTAAATTTAAAAAATGAACATCAATGTATGTTGTTTTCAATTTGCTGTCATTAACAACCGAACAATGAGATTCAATTAATTCAGTGCCTTCGAAATTTATAGAGGTATGTAAAGTTTTAAAAGGGTTTCACAGAATAGGTGGGTTTATTATAACAGGCAAAATAACCACAGTGCACATATAATCATTTGAAAGTTTACATTTTAGTAGAATATTTCTCGAGATTATATACATAGTCTGTAACTTCAATAACACAAACATGCATTCTTCTTAAAAGGAGGAAAAATAAATCTAGTTGCTAGATCAGGTGTATATAATTTTTAACATATTTGTGTAACCCAGAAAAAGAGGTAATCAAATTACATTTATTTTTTAAAATATTACTTACTTAAATAAAGTCACTCAGTATTGCCATTTCTCCCTATTCTATTACTTCCTTTCTGACATTTAATCACAGCATACTGTGAGAGACATAAAATTTTATGCAAACATCCATCTTTTATCTGAAAGATGTATACTTTGTCAAAAGATCTATTTTTTATTTGTATTTTTCTATAAACTATTAAGTTTTATTCTTAATCTTATCACCCATCTGATCATTACTTCTATTTTTGGTATAAGGTATAGATGGCTCCATGTAACTTCTCCTTGCTAACTTAAAACGTTAATTTAAGAGCCGAAGAATCATTTTTCCCTATAGCTTTGCATATATGTATATATAATATATAATGTGTGTGTATATGTGTAACATAAAATACATAATAAAAAAGACATAAACTGTTTGTGATTCCAGTCTTCAGTATGTTTCCCAATAGGAAAGCTAATTTTAAGTTGTCACTTTCCTTTCTTTCTTCCCTTTGTGTCTTGCTCTTCAGTCCTCTTTCTTTTTTTTTTTTAAATAAATTTTTATTGTTCATATTATTACAAATGTTCCTTTCCCCTCCCCCCCCTCCATTGCTCTCCTCCACCAGGTTCCCATCCCACCCTCTGCCCTTTCCCCACCCCCCATTGTCCTCATCCATAGGTGCACAGTTTATGTTCAGTCTCTTCCCACACCCCCCTCTCCCCTTTTCCCCAAGAATCGTCAGTTCACTCCTCTTCCATACCTCTGATTCTATTATATTCACCAGTTAATATTGTTCATCAGATTTTTTTTTTAATTTCCTTGGTTTTTAGATTCACTTGTTGATAGTTACGTATTTGTTGTTTATAATTTTTATCTTTATTTACTTTCTCTTCCGAAAGAACCCCCTTTAGCAATTCATATAATTCTGGTTTGGTGGTGATGAACTCCTTTAGCTTTTTTTTATTAGTGAAGCTCTTTATCTGGTCTTCGATTCTGAGTGATAGCTTTGCTGGGTAGATTATCTTTGGCTGTAGGTTCTTACTATTCATCATCACCTTGAATATTTCTTGCCATTCCCGTCTGGCCTGCATGGTTTCTGTTGAGAAATCAGCTGACAATCGTATAGGTGCTCCTTTATAGGTAACTACCTGCTTTGCTCTTGCTTCTTTTAATATTCTCTCTGTCTTTTGCTCCTGGAATTTTATTATGATTTGTCTTGGTGTGGTCCTCTTTGGATTTCTTTTGTTTGGAGTTCTGTGTGCTTCCTGGACTTGTAAGTCTAATTCTTTCACCAGGTGGGGGAAGTTTTCTGTCACTATTTCTTTCAGTATGTTTTTGATATCTTGCTCTCTCTCATCTTCTGGGACCCCCATAATTCTGATGTTGGTTCGCTTGAAGTTGTCCCAGACGTTTCTTATATTATCTTCAATTTACTGGATTCTCTTGTCTTCTTGCTTCTGCGGAGGAGTGTCTTCTGGGTCTTTATGTTCCAAATCTTTGACTTGATTCTTGCGATCTAACATTCTGTTTTTAGGACTCTGTATAATATTTTTTATTTCAGACAATGTATTCTTTTTTTCTTGTTGATCCCTTATCATTTCTCTTTGATTCCTTATTAATTCTAGTTGATCCCTTTTCATATCCTCATAGGTCTTATAGACCTTTAATAGGAAATTCTTGAAAAACCTTACAAGCGTAGATTTAAACTCTATATCCAGTCTCTTCCTCCATTTCTTTCCTTTGTGATCTATTTCGTTGTTGCATTTTCGCAGCTTCCCTGATGGGGCAGAGTTTCAGGGTGGAGCCTACAGCCTTGGCTTCCGTCAGCCCCGCCCTATGCGGCTCCTGAGTCTCAGGGTCCTTCAGTGCTCGCTGCAAGCACCTCTTGAGAGAAAGGTGCCCTAGATTTTTGCCTGCTACCAAACAGTCTAGGCTCTTCCCCAATGAGCCCGGAGCTGGGGTTCAGTTCAGTTGGTAGTGGGATTGGAGGTGGCGTTCAGAGCAGTCTGGAGCCCCAGTCTCCTTCCTGCCAGGGCAATCCCGCGGCACAGCCAACCATCCCTTCTCTGCGTGCCTCTAGGACCTCCTTTCGCCACTCCCCTGTGGTTCTGCCTTACAGCCAGCTCCCTATGGATGAGCCTGGGTCCCCGGGGTCTGGCCTAGAACTGGGGTTCAGAGCAGTCGGAACTGGGGCCCAGCACAGTCGGAGCTTTTATCTCCTTCCAACTAGGGAACACTAGCCAGGCAATCAGCTGCCCCTTCCCTCCGGCTCTGTCCTCCGCGCTTCCTTCTGGTTTTCTCCTTGCTTCTCGTTGTAGAATTTCCAGTCAGTCGACTTTCCTGTAGTTCTGGTTAATGTCCATTTTATATTTTAGTTGTATTTTATTGAAATTGTTGTGTGCGGCTGCGGCTAGGTGTTTACCTGTGCAGCCATCTTGGATTCTCTCCAGAAATGATTGCTCCAGTCTTCTTTCTTTTTATCACCCTTCTTTATTTATTTATTTAAAAAAATATCTTATTGATTTTTTACAGAAAGGAAAAGAGAGGGAGAGAGAGTTAGAAACATCCATCAGCTGCTTCCTGCACACCCCCTACTGGGGATGTGCCTGCAACCAAGGTACATGCCCTTGACTGAAATCGAACCCAGGATTTTTCAGTCCACAGCCGACACTCTATCCACTGAGCCAAACCAGTTTCAGCCACCCTTATTTCTTAAGCTAATAGCTTAGACCTCCATTTCCACAGGCCCATGAAGCATTTCTACATACCTTTTTAACACTTGAATATCTACCACCTAAATCATAACCCTTACTACAATTTACAGTTTTTCAGTTATTATAGATAATAATGATAAAATATTATAAGTTCTATATTCAATATAAATTTAAAATATCTAGCATAATGCCTTGGACAAAGAATGAGTTCTGAAAATATTTATCAACAATATAAAATAAATTATTCTCTTCTGCAGGTCACTTTTAAAATTAAAACAAATGGAATCCCCTTCACAAAGCAGTTCTGAGAAAATAACATTATGTTGAGAGTAAGTCAACCCTGGTAAAAAACACAATTGTGATTTTAAGACAAAAATCATATTAAGAAACTTAAAGAAAATTCAGTCCTGGGCAGTAATGCTTGTGGAAATATATTTCGTGCAGAACAGAGCAGAAAATACAAGGATTATCAATGCATATATGCTTGTTATTTCCCTGACTTTACTCTCATTTAATAATACTCACTACAAAACATTTTACTAAAGAATGCAGGAGTTCTTTGGTTTATATTAAATTATTTTTTATTTTAAATTTAATACTTAGTTTTATAACAAATTGGAATTCACCTAGTTTTCACATAATTGGAAAATGTGTGCTAACAACAATTGAGAAAGTTAATTCTGATTCTAAATATTAGGCACACATCAGAAATATCACATTGGAAAAAGCAAAAAACATGTTACTATTTCAGTTAAGGAGAAAAGCACTGAGATTAAACTTAAAATTTTTTGTTTACTAAAATAAATATAGGTAAAAGTGACATTTCACCCAAAATACCTATCCAGACGCTAAATTTTAAAAAGTATTGGGAAATCACAAACATAAAATTAGATAAGACTTTATAGAGCGATTTTGCATCACAAGCCCAGGGTTAGATGGCCATACTTTGTGTTGCTTTCTAAATGTGTACTCCAAGTAAGCTTTTCCAAAGAACAGCCTGGCATTTGAATAACATTTGAAATTAAATTATGTGCATGCTTACAGGCTTACAAAGGTTAGTAGTTGAACACAGATGCATACAAACACTATCTGAAACACTGCAGAATTTGGAAAGAGAGTTAAGAAAAGAAATAATGCAAAAACAAAAAAAAACCTTAGCGCTCCAAAAAGAGTGAAGCTGGTCCCGAAGTGCTGGCTTGACTGTCTGAAAGTTTATAAAAACAAAATCCACTGATTGAAAAGCTTCTCATGTGACACAAATATACACATCAACAGAACTGTATTAATAAAACATTTCAACTCATTATAATTTCTTCAAAAGGCTTTAAATTTTTACCTTCAAGCTTGGTGTTTGAGTCTGATCAACTGTAAATCTCATTAGAATATTAAACTGAAGATCATTTGGAAAAGATTCTCTAAAATAAGGGGGGAAAAGCAAAACAAAATAAAAATTAAGTCAGCATTTAGCAAATTTAACAGCAAATTATACTTAAATCAAAATATCATGTCATTCAAAAAGCATGCATGAAGTAGTAAGTATCTGTATGTGGTATCATCTATTTGATACGATACACAATAACATATATTCCCTGGAAAAAAATCTCAACATTTGTTTTCTGGAGAGGGTTAAATAGCAATACCATGTAATTAATGGTCTATCTTGCCTCAACTATAGATTTAATTTAAAACCTATTCAGAAAAAGTTCAACATTATCAGAGATGTTTCCCCACACTTAGTATCTAAATTCTAGATTCACCATAAATCAATAAATGAATAGAATATTTGAAATAAGTCATTTCAACAATCTATACAAGAAAGTAAAAATAAAGCATTGGTTCAAAATCTTCAGAAAAAAAGATTCTGAATATTTTAATGCATAATAAAACTTTCTTTTTAAACTTAGAAAATAATTTATTTCTACATTAAATTGAATAAAACCTTCAACTCGAGTTAGTAGATATGTCTTAATTACAACAAAGTACCACCTTAAATACTGAACAAATGTTAATGAAATTTTTATTAAAGAAAACAGTGTTTGATTAAGGACCAATGTAGCATAAAACACACAAGTGAATGGGCCTCACTAACAATTTTAAAATGAAGCCTATGCAGTTCAAATGGTTTGAAAAGACTGACATATCTGAACTTTTAACACAGGAACTAAATAGTCCAATTATTATCATGTAAACTTGAGATATATAAAGAAAATATTACCTTGTAATATCAAGAGCTTTCTGAACTTTTGCCTGCACAGACCCAAGCAAGTCAGCACCCATTTTTTTTAGTAGCTGCGTCAGTAATACAAATAACCAATCTTGAAGATCATCTTTGTGGACTTGTATGAAGTCCACTAGTGTCTCCAAAAACATGCTGAATACCTACAGTTGATAAACAGGGGAGGAGGGAGAAAAAGGAGGAAATATTGACCTTTATGATCAATCCAAACTGAAATGGAAAGGAATACAGGAGTCAGAGGCACAGCGATTGGCAGCCAAGCAGAAAAATAATCTCTCTTGCTTTTCATTGGACTCTGTGATACAAGAGTACATTTGAAATGTTATCCAACTTCTGCTGAAGTTCGACAATTAGCTATTCCATGCAGCATCACTTGGTAAAGAAACTTTGGCCGTAATGACTGGCACACCTATAGCTTAAATAGGTTAAATTGAAATCCATTTCATCTGAAATTTAGGGCAAGAAACTACCTATAGTTTCACTGGCCCTACACTCTTATGAAGAGTGGCACAGTCATCAGAAGATGACTATGCTGATACTACCTTAAAGCATAAGGTCATTCTGACATAATGGGCTAATTAAAGGCTCTTTAGACTTCTCAGAAAGTCAGTTGTCACAGACTTTTTGTTTTGTTATAAGATATATTACTTACTAAAACTGCCCCAAAAGTAATTTTAAATGATTTGGGATAATTATAACTAAAATATGTAAATTCAGGATACAAATTTACATCTAAATTTTAATGATTTTTAAAAAGTCCTACTCTTCATTTCTATTGATTGGCTTATACCTGGTTCCAGTATTAACACACTAGTTTAAAAAAATTTTCTAAGATGAAAAACATTTTAAGGGAAGGAATGCTAATATTCATAAGTGATGTATGTCATTAAAATACTTATGAAAAGTGACTTACTTAATGTGTATTATATCTCTTTACAAGAAATTCCACAGCATACTGGAAAATTTGTTTCTAGGTAAATAGGAAAAAAACTCTTAAGACAATGTCAGGCATGTTGTATTGTGACAATTTATAATCACAAGTTATAAAAACTATGGTTTAAAAAAGTTAATCTGAAAGTAACTATTTTAATTTGAAAATTAAAAATTTTGTTCTCAATACATACTTTATTTCTTGAATCTCCTTTATACAATTATATATATTTTTCCTCATGTTAGAAATAAAGGATTTTTCTATTAAAATTTTAACTAAGCTTTAACATTGTATAAACTAGAAAATATAAACTTTCATTATTTGCTTAAAATGCTCTGTATTTGTAAAAGCAGGAACTATGACTATGTACTTAAAATTTTTAGTACTCTGATCCCAGGCAGCATTTGCTTCAACAATGCTCTTATTCACAATGCAGTCATTAACTTCTGTCCCACCCCCACAGCCACAGCCAAACAACCTGGCTTCTATTAGATTAAAAACTCGGCCTACTGCTAAATTAAAACTGTCTCTGGCCCTCAATTCAGGACTCAGAATACTGTTGAACTTCACTAGACCTACTCTCTGACAAATGCATGAATCTAATCAAGTACTCACTTTTACTGGTACCTGGCAAATCTATTCAGCCAGGTGTGTTGGAGATGGTTAGCGCCTACTTAGAAAGTAGACTAATAAATATTCACGAATTTTGTGAGCTGGTTGGTAGCTTGAAATAAGCCTATGCAGGGGAATTTACACTTCTGAAATACCAAACACCATAGATCAGGGCTTCCTGCCTTTCTCCCAGTCCTGGTTTACCACTACACCACTCTCTTAATTCTTGCCTATTTTCCTAAAGACTCCAAGTTTAAGCTTTTACTATACCAAAATCCATTCTGAAAACTATAAACATTTGAATGCCTAGGTCAACTTTCCAATTTTATTTAGTTCTTAGGAAACAGAACCAGAAAAGTGTCTTGCCCAATGTTTCCATAGCTGGTTTTCGGTTGTGTTCCATTTATTCTATTGCTAAATAACTTAGCTTATCTACTTTACTGTCATTCAACATAGAATTCTCCATTCACTTTTCTCCTACTTTGATTTCATTTATAGCTACACTTCCAATAGTTGTCTCTCTAAAAGAGAGCCATTTTGCCCTGCAGGCATGGCTCACAGGTTGAGTGCCAACGTATGAACCAGAATATCACAGTTCGATTCCTGGTCAGGGCACATGCCCAGGCTGCCAGCTCGATCCCCTGTAGAGGGTGTGCAGGGGGCAGCTGATCAATGATTCTCTCTCATTGTTGATATTTCTACCTCTCCCTTCATCTCTCCAATCAATAAAAATATATTTTTTAAAAAAGAGCCATTTTCTTTGTAAGACTAGTATTTCTCTTCTGTATTCTTACTCTCTAAAGTATGGTCTCCTCCACTATATATTTATTCTCACTTAAATACTTTCTTTACGGATGCAAAAGACGCTGTCTTAAGAATTTCTCCTTCAATTTCCATCTTAATGTTCCCACTATTGACCTTTTAATCGTGAAATGTAGTAGCTTTTCATGAACTTAGTATGCTTGGTCATTCTGAAGCTTGATACTGCTTTACTCTTATTTTTTCCCTTCATTCTTCCATTCTTGTTGCCAAGCATTTTCCTCTGCATCCCCAATGTGGGGTGATTTAAGAGCCAGTCTTCCCCCTGATTCTCTTTCAATAGGAAGTATGACCGTGACAGGGCCTTTCTGACCTCGCCTACTAGGTCCCAGGACTTCTAGAACAGTTCTCTCTTTTGACCTTCCTCAATCTATCAATCTCACCATCACTGTAGGCACCAGGCCTTTCTCACCAGGTCTGGGTTTTTGTAGTAGCCAGTCTTTAGTTTTTCTATTTCTGTATACCAGGGTGGAAAAAGCATTTCTGGAATAGGCCAGATAGTACATGTGCTGAGCTTTTGCAGGCCACATGATGGTGTTTGTCACAATTATTTAACTCCGCTGTTGCCGCACAAACACAGTATGCAAGCACACGAGCATAGCTGTGTTCCAATATAACTTTATTTACAAAATAGGTAGCAAGCCAAATCATGCTTTTTTCTCACCATAATATTGCATCATGTACTTGAACCAAGCTCAAGGTTATTAAAGGCTGAGGATCAAGTATAAAGTTGTTCAATGAATGTGTAGGAAAAGTTCCTTCAAGAGTAAGAATTATCTCCTAAGTGAAACTTGCCCTGTAATTAACTGGCAGCCAAGCTTTTTTCTCCAATGCAAGGGAAGCTATATAAGACTCCCTTTACCTCAGCGAAATTTAACTTCTTTTTCTTCCTATAAACTTTCTGAATCTCCCACTTCTCAGGACTCAAGCTAGCCCAATAGCCTCTTTCTCTCATGCTAACATATCCAAAGTTGATGATCCTGCCAAACTATTGCTATTTCCTTCAAAAAGACTTCTCTGAGTCTCCTAAGTAAAAAGTTCTTTTGATTAAATATAATGTGAGTATAGCTGAATAAAAATGTATACGTGGTATTGATAGTTTTCTATATATAGAACTATACTATTATTTTTCAAAATACGTATATCCTATCAATGGTACTTACTAACTGGTAATATATAGCTGTTATCTAAATGTATCAATCTAAAAAAATATATTGGGAATTGCACATAATATTTCTTACTTGATTGTCCTATCACAAAGTGTTTACTGTCAGATGTTGATACTCTCCCATTTCCTTATCTATGATTAAAGGAGAAAATGAAAAGTGAATATGCTAATATAATACTAGGGCTAAAAATGTGAAGAAAATGTTGAGAATCACTGCTCTGTTTGCTCTTACAGAATGACATTATTATAATATTAGAAAGTACATACGGGGTGTATGGAACTAAATTTTTAAAAATAATAGTGAAACTTGGAAATTATGTTATTAATTCAATGGAGCCAAACTTCAATGGAATCAACTTATGCTCCCACAAATCTCACAAACATAACTTATTGGGGGGGGGGGGGGGGGCGGAATCATAATATTTGAGCTATTACAATTGAGGCAGCCTTTTCTTAACCTTGCTTGTATCTTAGGTGTGCCAGTCATCAAATACAGAACAGAAGAACATAATCAAATTAGATTAATTAGTAGATTAAAAAGCACATCTCCAAACAGAATGACAGCTTGCAAAACTGCGAATAGCATTTCGTGGATTGCAAAGGGTCCAACACTGCATGAACTCTTCGGGAGAGAAAATAGAGAAAAAGGGTTAATTGCACAGTCATGCAGTAAAGTTAGGTTTCCAACAAATATTGAACCAACTTACTCTCTATTGAGAGTTCCAACACAGGGGACAGCATGCAAAAAGAAAAAAAGAAAAAAAAAGAAAAACACACAAATTAGTCGCCATCAATGCAAAGTTCCTGTATGGAAGAAAAACACTTAGAAAATAAAAGTGACAAATGTTTTTCAGTTGTATGATAAACTCAAAATAGTTTTCAAAACAAGAGTTCAATGAGTAGTATGGAAAAAGAGCATGTGATTTTCCTGTCTCTCTCTCTCTCATCTCCTTACCAAGGAAATTAAAAACAAAAAAATCCCCTCCCCCCCAGACCCTATATCCTTGAGGCTTAACTTCTGGAAAGAATCGAAGACTAACAGACACCTGCCCACACTTATGGACAATGCCAAAATTTGCTCCCAAAGCATGGCATCCAGAATTTTACTTTATTTTTTCCTCCTCAGAAGCAACAGATTTACAAATTATTTCTGTGAAGGCTTGGAACAATTACTATTGTTTGGAAGTAAAAATTAAGTGTTTATACCACAACTTTTAATTTTTCCCAGATAAGGTGAGTGACATGGTCTCCTGATCTGGGACCACAGGCAGCTCAGTACCTAGAACACTCTCTAGACCAGATGTGACCTTCCAGGGCGCTCAACTGTGTCCCATTTTAGTAGTCCCAGGCTGAATTCTTACCCTCACTGTTCAAGACTCCAAGGGGTAGAGCATGACTTCAAGGGGTAGAAAGGACCACAAAGATTATAAAATGCCAACTGAAACAAGCACTTCAGTGAGGATGGCTCTTTTCAACTAATTCCTTCAGAGATTAAGGCTAGAACATAGAATAGATTTTGGCATGACACTCCTTACACTTGAGGGGAAAATGGGTCTAGAGCAGTCAAAATAAAAATCATCCCTGAACTCCTTAATATCTCAAACTTATTACATTTAAATTTAGTTTTTAAAAACTTATATTATATTGTGCTTGCTGCGTTCTAAGGGCTTTATAGATACAATTCACTTAATCCTTGTCCCAATTATATGAGGTGGGACTTACTATTAACTCTATTTTACAGACTAGAGGCCTAGTGCACAAATTTCTTCAGGGAAGGTATGAAGTTGAAAGAAGAGGGCCTAGGACAGGACTCTACTCTAAGCCAACATTAACATTACTAAAACAAGCAGAGAGAGATAGGTGTTTGCAAATAAGAGCAGAAGAAATGGTGTGAAAGAGACTAAGTAAGGCACAACAGAAGAGGAAAACCAGATCTCTTCCTCCTTTCCTACAGCACAGTCCTTAAAATGACAGAAAGAACACGCTGAATAAACAAAAAGGGATGGCAATCAACAATCTGAAATTTGTGAGAAATTCCTAACCACTTTGAGAGCATATTATCAAGACACTTGATACACATTGTATTTATGTAGTCGAACAACAACTTCAAAGTAAGCCCTCCTTCCATTTCAATTGGAAGAAAGGTAGGAAGAATGGGTTGATGTGTAGTTAAGTTTGCTGTTTTAGAGTTAGGAAATGGAGTAAGAGGCCAGGACATCTACTTGGGGCATGAGATGGGTAGGGAGGTGAACAGGGCTTGATTTTTGAGGACAGACTATTTAACACGGTCTCTATGGAGGACAGAAGAGAAAGATAAGAGGAAGAGAATTATCAGGCAGCCCTGAATACTTAGCCAAAAATCACAGATCAGAGATGGAGAATGGCTGGAATATATAGGAATGCACAGGGATGGTTTCATCCAGGAGGGGCTAGAGTATATTGTTCCAACCTTTAATCAGTAGCATGAATCTCTCCAGTAAAAGGTCTTTAAAAAAAAAAAAAAAAAATTGGCCCTAGCTGGTTTGGCTCAGTGGATAGAGTGTAGGCCTATGGACTAAAGGGTCCCGGGTTCAGTTCTGGTTAAGGGCACATACCTGAGGCTCCTCCTCAGGCCCAAAACCTGGTCAGGACTCATGCAGGAGGCAACCAATAGATGTGTTTCTCTCACATCGATGTTTCTCTCTGTCTTTCCTTCTCTTCCACTCTCCCTAAAAATCAATGAAAAGCCGAAACCGGTTTGGCTCAGTGGATAGAGCATCAGCCTGTGGACTGAAGGAACCCAGGTTCAATTCCGGTCAGGGGCATGTATCCTGGTTGCAGGCACATCCCCAGTAGGGAGTGTGCAGGATGCAGCTGATGGATGTTTCTCTCTCATCGATGTTTCTAACTTTCTATCCCCTCTCTCTTTCTCTCTGTAAAAAATCAATAAAATATATATTTTTTAAAATCAATGAAAAAATTGATTTTAAAAAATTTGGTGAGGATTTAAAAAACTTTGATTTGAGAGGGGGGGTAGGAGGGGACACTGGTTGGTTGTTCCACTTATTTATGCATTCACTGGTTGGTTCTTGTACTAGTATGTGCACTGATCAGGGATCCAACCCCCAACCTTGGCATAAAAGGTTGATGCTCTAACTAACTTTGTTACTCAGCCAGGACTTAAAGGGTCTTAACTATATGTTTCTATTTTAGTGTCAGTAATTTAAGAGTTGATACAGAACAAGAGCAGCAAACTGCAGTCTGTGTAAGAATGGTTTATATTTAAAATTTTTTTTAAGTCAACAGGCCAGTTAGTGACACATGAAAATTATATGAGAACTAAAATGTCAACATTCATAAAGTTTTATTGCAAGCCAGCCATCTTCATTTGTTTATACATTGTCTATGGATGCCTTCATGCTATTAATGGCAGAGTTGAATAGTTATGACAGAGATAATTTTGGCCCACAAAGACTTAGGTACTATCCGGCCCTTTACAGTCTCTTTTTTTTTTTTTTTTTAATATATTTTATTGATTTTTCACAGAGAGGAAGAGAGAGGGATAGAGAGTTAGAAACATCGATGAGAGAGAATCATCGATCAGCTGCCTCTTGCACACCCCCCACTGGGGATGTGCCCGCAACCAAAGTACATGCCCTTGCCCGGAATCGAACCCGGGACCCTTCAGTCCGCAGGCCGATGCTCTATCCACTGAGCCAAACCGGTCCTGGCCCTTTACAGACTCTTGATAAAGAACTAAACTGTATTTGAAAGAAAAGTATATAAAACAGTTGCTTGATATGGAAGGTTGCAGCTGTTGACACTTTATAAAGATATGATTTAAAAAGGGGTGGGGAAATATTTGCTATTTTAATAATGGCAGGATATAATGCTAAAAACTTGAAATCAAACCTCTAGTGATATAGTGATATTAGAGGCCCAGGGCATGAAATTCGTGCATGGGGGGGGGGCGGCGGGAAGGGGGCAGAAGGTGTGTCCCTCAGCCCAGCCTGCACCCTCTCCAATCTGGGATTCCCCTCACAATCCAGGATTGATGGCTCCCAACCGCTTACTTGACTGCCTGCCTAATTTTCCCTAACCACTTCTGCCTGCCAGCCTGCTCACCCTCTAACTACTCCCCTGCCAGCCTGATCGACACCTAACTGCTCTCTTGCCGGCCTGATTGCCCCCTAACTACCCTCCTCTGCCAGCCTGGTCACCTCCAACTGCCCTCCCCTGCTGGCCCAGTCACCCCTAACTGCCCTCTCTTGCCAGCTCGATCACCCCTAACTGCCCTCCCCTGCCGGCCCGATTGCCCCTAACTGCCCTCCTCTGCTGGCCTTGTTTCCCCCAACTATCCTCCCCTGCAGGCCTGATCCCTCCCAACTGCCCTCCCCTGCTGGCTGGATCACCCACAACTGCCTTCCCTGATGGCCATCTTTGATCACATGGGGCGGCCATCTTGTGTATTGGAGTGATGGTTAATTTGTATATTACCTCTTTATTAGATAGGATAGCCTGTTTATTTTAGTAAATTACATTACTGGCAGAGCCTCTCTTGGACAATCACCAAAAACAAGTTAAACAAAAATCTTCCAAGTACATTTGTCTTCACTGAACTAATTGAAACAACAAAAAAAATCAAACCAGACAAACAAAGCTAGATGGGTCACTAAGAACTGTTAAAAAATTCTAAGAGGAAAAACTAAAAAGTCTCCTTCCTGAAAATTCTAGGGAGGGCGGTAGCTGGTTCTTCATATCTATTAAGAGAGGCCAAATAATTCCTTTACAGGCATCACACTCAGCTTTTTTTTTTTTTTTCACATCAGACGGCTCATGTGCCAAAGGCGTAACAAGGTTAATGGGCGTCTCACACAGCCGCTTGTACACCCAATCATCACGCTTGTGAACACCGAAAGGATCACACACTCAGCTTTCTTATCTTATTTCCAAGAGACTCTTAAAAAGTGTTTCTCTCCTTATTTCATGTAAATTGTAGCATCCAACTAAATTATAGTATTGTCTTAACAGATAATCAAAAATTGTGACTTCAAGAAATAAACCAGGCTCAGTCTTCTACCTTCCAGGAGGAATAAATTATTAGAGATGTTTTAAAACTTTTCATTTTAAAGTTGTACAGATTATTAATTAAAATATCTTTTTAGAAAACAAGTCCACACAGATCATAACTGTCTTGTCCTTTGGCTTGTATTGCCAACAAAGTACATCAACAGTTAATTTGTTCAGAATTTATTAAAAAATTTGCACTAGCCGAAACCGGTTTCGCTCAGTGGTAGAGCGTCGGTCTGAGGACTGAAGGGTCCCAGGTTCGATTCCGGTCAAGAGCATGTACGTTGGTTGCGGGCACATCCCCGGTAGGGGGTGTGCAAGAGGCAGCTGGTCGATGTTTCTCTCTCATCGACGTTTCTAGCTCTCTATCTCTCTCCTTTCCTCTGTAAAAAATCAATAAAATATATTTTTTAAAAATTTGCACTAAGGCAAGTCCTACAGCTGTAAATAAATAGTGGTACCAATGTCAGTATAAAATTGTACAGTTACCTACCTACAGTTTGAGAGTTATAAATTTTTAAAGTTTTATTAAATAAACTGCTTTAATCTTTGTCTGAAATGGGACTTTTACATTCTTGGATAAAATAAATATACCTTCTGATATATTTTACTATTTTAAAATATTAGTAATTTATTAGCTGGATTTTAGATTAAAGTGGGATTTTAATATTTTTAACTAGTGTTGTTAAGTAATGAAAAGATCAGAGATAGAAAAAAAAGGAGAGAAAATGATATGTGCAACAATAAAATGAAAAAACAAAACAAAACACACAGTAAAGTAAAATTCATTAATATTTTTCTTATAATTTCCTTTTCACATCTCCCTCTCATCTGGGTTAGAAATGCTCATGTAGATACCTGGTGTCTGTCCTAAAGGAAAATACATAATAAAGTTTCACCATTGTCAAATACACTGCTGAAAACAAAATAAATGAATATATTTTACAATAGTAATGTCCATCAAAGTAAAGCAAAATTTCACAGTACATATGCAGATCATGTAGAAGTACTTAATCAAATATGTTTTAATCTACACTAAAAACTGAATAACATTCTTAAATTTTTATGGACTATTTCAATATACAAATTGCTTCTTTCAGATTACTATCGCTAAAGCCATACTTTGTGTTATTTAATAAAAATTTCTTCTACAAAACTGTTCTTTTAAGATAGTATATGTTTACATTAATGTTGTAATAATCAGAGAAGAAAACTGCATAAAAAGTTACAAACTTACCCAATTATTTCCTTTATAAAAAGTGGAATGTTTTAAAATACAAATACATATACTCATCTGACTAATTTATAAGAGTCCAGCTTGTTAAAATTCACTTCAGTTTGTAGTCTTAGACATTCACTCTTCCAAGAAGCTTAAATGATTACCAGAGAGAAACTTCTAAATTATGTACGATATAAAACAATTTCAATTGTATTTGAAAAGAGTATTACAATTCTAGGGCAATAATAAAAATGGCTTTATTTTGTTATTATTTTATTTCTTTTTTGGGCAATATACAAATGACACCTACAGGAGTAAATAATCTTAAATACTATAACATACCTTGCCATGAGGATCAGCAAACATTCTTGTGAAAATTTCACATAGTCTTTTCAGTTCAACTCGACTGTCAAAATAATAAAGTGGCTAATTAATATCTTGTTGTAGGAAGAAGTCACTTAAAAGTAACCTTACATATAATTGGGCTTAAAAATATAAGCCCTCAAAACAGGAATTTATAGGATTTAGTTGTTAGAGCTAAATATAAATTTATCAAATACAACAATAATTCTGTTGCAACCTACTTTACTGTAAAAGCTGAAAGTTATAAGGGAATAGAATTATATTTTATTAATGTAGCATGGCAGGGAAAACTGAACAAATGTCATTCCCAGAATCTTATCCTTTTAAATGCAAACATGTTTTCTTAAATTCTGTCATTTCAGGGCTAAAATCTTTCTCAACTATGCCATTTAAGATGATATACTGAACCTAGTATTACCCTAATTCTGATGAGACTGGGGACAATATTACAATGATTTATTGCAGTGACTCGTGAAGTATGATATGCAAACATTAAACTATATTAAATAGTACATAGAAATATTTTCATTTTAAATTATATAGTGTTAATACTTCCTAAAATAAATACACAGCTAATAAAACTCTGATTTTAGGTATCGAGTCAGAAAGTAACCTTTTATTATCCACCACACTCAAATTTACACATTATCTGAAACTAGCTTCTTAAAGTGGAAGTCTATAGAGGTTTAAAACATTATACAGATAAAAGCAAAGAACTCAGGGGGAAAAGCAAGTAAAAGCTATCAGGGGGAAAAAAACAACCAAAAAAAACCCAAACGACCACAAACTAAAAACCCATATAAACTTCTCTCCTTAAAGAAATTCACTCCAATTCCATTTCATATTACTCTAAGATTCAAATATTACACAAACACTAAAAATATACCTTAATTTTCAGGTGAACATAAATTCTTTCCTCTTAGTAACAATTTTCATTTAACATCTACCCTGTTTCCCCGAAAATAAGACAGTGTCTTATATTAATTTTTGCTCCCAAAGATGCGCTAGGTCTTATTTTCAGGGGATGTCTTATCTTTCCATGAAGAAGAATACGGTACACATTTATTGTTAAATGAAAATAAATGAAATTTATTACCTGTATACGGTACAGTAGTACGGTAGTTGTCAACACAAACGAGACAAACTGTGAATCCTACAGTATCAAGAATTTACTCATTTATTCAATGAGTAACATTGATCATCATAACAATCCAATTCCTGAATTTCCTGGTGAATTTCTTGTGACTCCATTTCTTTCAGAATCAGTGGACCAAATCTCTCATGTTTAGCCTAGGGGGGGGCCTTATTTTCAGGGGGATGCCTTATATTTCACTCAAAAGGAAACCTGTAAGTAGGTCCTATTTTCGGAGGATGTCTTATTTTCGGGGAAACACAGTATTTGTGAATAAAACGTTTCATTTTAAAATGTTTTTGCTCTAGCCTGTGTGGCTTTGTTGGTTGGGCATCAACCTGGGCACTGAAAGGTTCCTGGTTTGATTCCCAGTCAGGGTACATGCCTGGTTGTAGGCTCAACCTCTGGCAGGGGGCAGCCAACTGTTGTTTCATTCTCAAAGCAATATTTCTCTCTCTCACCCTCTCCCTTCCTCTATCTAAAATCAACTTTAAAAATCTTTTTAAAAAAGTTTCTTTAGCCTGGCCAGTGTGGCTCAATGATTGCACGTTGCCCTAGGAGGTCATGGTTCAATTCCAGGTCAGGGCACACGCCTGGGTTGCAGGCTGAATCCTCAATGTGAAATGTACAGGAGGCAGCTGATCAATGACTCTTTTTCATCATTGATGTTTCTCTCTCTCTCTTTCCCTCTCCATTCCTCTCTGAAATCAAGAAAAAAAATTTTTTAAAATAAATTTTTAAAAATTGATTTCAGAGAGGAAGAGAGAAGGAGATAGACACATCAATGATCAGAGAGAATCACTGATTGGCTGCCTCTTGCAGGCCCCCTACTGGGGATCAAGCCTGCAATCCAGACATTTGCCCTTTACTGGAATCAAACCCGGAACCTTTTAGTGTGCAGGCCAACGCTGAGCCAAACTGGTTAGGACAGAAAAAAAAAAATTTTTTTAAATGTATTTTATTGATTTTTTTTTTACAGAGAGGAAGGGAGAGGGAGAGAGAGTTAGAAATATCTATGAGAGAGAAAAATCAATCAGCTGCCTCCTGCATCCCCCCTCCCCCTCACTGGGGATGTGCCCGCAACCAAGGTACATGCCCTTGACTGGAATCGAACCTGGGACCCTTCAATCTGCAGGCCGATGCTCTATCCACTGAGCCAAACCGTTTCGGCAGAAAAAAATATTTTTTTAAAAGTGTTTCTTTAAGTAGAATAAGTGAATTTGAAAATTTCTTAATATAATATATAATAGTACAGATCATCTGAAAGGACTGAAGATTGGGAAAGTTTTTAAATACCACCTTCTAAATTCAGGACAAGTCTTTTCATATACCAGTACCTCTAAAGTGTTATAGAAACCAAAGTCAAGTAAAAAAGTGCTAAATAGGACAACTATTTTAAGGCAGCACAACTCACCTCAGTGTTCTCTGATTTTTTAGTAAGTTCTGCAAACCAAGAAGGCCTTCTTTCCTTTCTGACCAGTTGGAACTAGCACACCGATTGAGGACTTCTGCCACATCTTCGGTCTGCCTCATATACGTAGGAATACTACCATTTCGAGAACTGTAGGAGCGTTCTGAACAAGCACTAGACGCATCGCTGTTGGCATCATCGTCTGAATGCATTCCATATGACTCATATCTTCTTCGAGCAGGTTTTTTCTGTTATATACATAAAGATGCTTATTAGGGATAGCTGAAAGAACACTGGTATTTCACAATTTCTACTGATACAAAAGGACTGGTTTTTGTTTTAAAATCAGTACAAAGCATGCTGCTAAATATTTTAATAATATAATGTCAATATTTAGGTTTTTTTTTCTTCAAGAAACATGTTTTAGGATTTAGTAGAAGATGAACTATTCTTTATGGGAAGTGGTAAAAGCAGAATAACACTATCAAAGTTAAGATATGTAAGTAGGAAGTGATAAAAAAAAAAAAAGTGAGTTTTCCTTCTTTCTTCTTTTCTTGGAAAACCAAGGACTACCAAATTATAATTGAGCAGAAACTGTACTGGAAATCTGAGTTGGTAAGAAACTACCGTGTTTCCCCGAAAATAAGACATCCTCTGAAAATAAGACCTAGCGCATGGAAAGATAAGACATCCCCTGAAAATAAGGCCTAGCGCAACTTTGGGAGAAAAAATTAATATAAGACACTGTCTTATTTTCGGGGAAACAGGGTATTACCTTTTTAAAGGATGAGACTGGATTAGGAAATGGACAATGGATTAAAAAAAAACACTCAAGTAAAGTTCTATCTTTCCTGTCTATATCTCTTTCCTCTCTATTCTCTTTTACCTCCACTATCATGTCTCTTCCACTCCTTTTCCCCTTATACACAACTCTCATGTCACCGTGAGAAGTAAAATACAAAGAATGATGAGAACCAGTTTTGCTTACTATTATTTATAGGAGGCAAGCTCCTTGAGGGTCCTCTAAGTTTTCCCCAATGTGTCTATACCATCTATTTGAATAAATATGAGAAAGTATATTTAGATTCCTTTACGTGTTTATTATTTAATACTAGAGGCCCAATGCACAAAATTCGTGCAAGAGTAGGCCTTCCTTCCCCTGGCTGACGGCACCAGCTTCCCTCTGGCACCTGGGACCCGAGCTTTCCTTGTAGCCCTGGCTTCATTCTGGAAGGCATTCTGCTTTAATTAGCATATTACGCTTTTATTATTATAGATATGTAACTGCTAATTATACTTTGCATATCAAAAGTGAAATGAGAGAGTAAATGGATTATTTGACATTTCCTTGGGAAAATTAAAAGCAAATCTTTATGTAATCTAAAATCTGTTAAATAGAATAAGTGAATTTGAAAAGTGAGAGGTGAAGACATTTCTACAAAATGGGTTAAGCACTATTATTTAAGATAGTTCCAGATGGCTATAAATTCTCCAAATTCTAAAATCTAAAAGAAATATAATTTGAATCAAATTCAAAAATTATATAATGATGTTTCCACCACTAAAAGCCTCATATTATTCAGAGATTCCAACTTAATTTAGAACAGCAGTAATGTGACATTCCCCGTGTCGAGCTCCAGGATTTGTTAAAGATATCAGTGTGAATGACATCATCTATTTGTATGAAGTACTTAAAGTTTAAAGGATGAGAACCCCAATATCTACCTATTCTTAATCAAACATATAAAAAACAAAAACAAACGGAATGTATGTCTTAAGATTTTATTCACTTGAAGTTTTTATAGTACACTATCATCTGTTAATGTGAAAAAGGAAAGAAAAAGTTACGGTATCATAAGATTTCATAAAGTAGCAATGTCTATACCTTAGTCCGCATGTCTCCTAAGAGCTGAGAGCAGTAAATTTTTAAAGAGAAAAATTAAAAATAATGAAGAACATTTTGCTACACAGCACAATGAAGTAGGAATACATAATGCTCATAATCAGAAACATTAAACTTTTTAATATATAGATACATAAGAACAGCTTATTAGCAGGCTATATCTTTAATTTCACCAATATATTTTAGTCCAAAGAAAAATATGTAGCATAAAAATATTCCCTTAACCAGTTTTCCCAATTCAAGTCTTCCTATTTGGATCCTTTTGTTATTTCCAAAGTTAACTTTATTCCTATAATTTTTTCCATGGTCCAAATTGGAAAGTCTTTTCCTAAAAACTGATATTTATAACTGGAATACCTATACTATGCAAATAATGAAAATAGAATCAATTTATTGGGATTCAGCTTTTAGGGCCTGGTGGTTAAATATTCCCTATATAAGCCAAACACAAAATCTCAATATTTAGTATTGTAAGTAATATTTCAAAAAAAACCTTATTAAATTAATAAAATTTACATGAGCAGAATTTAACTGGTAAATCATCTGTTTAAAAAGAAACTAGAGAAAAAAAGAAACTAGAAAATATGAATTGAAAATCATAAATTTAAAACATCTGATTTAGTATCATCAGAACAAGATGTGATCAATATATCCAATGCCCAAGAGAATGAAGTTCCTACTTAGTTACTTTAATTTATTTAAAAATAATCAAATGGTGGAGATAAAAAGAAAAACTAAGCACATACAGATTGTCAGAGCAGATTTACACATATTACTACATTTATTACATTACAGTGATGACAAATATTTTTTTAAACTTGTTTTTAAAACTTTTTTGGCAAAACTATATTATATCAACACTAAGTAGATTGAGCTATAGTTTTAAAAGGTACAATGTATTTTTTAATTTCAAAACAAAGATGAGGCCTTTTTTAAGTTTCAAGATTAATGTAATTTGAAAAAGGAAGTGTCATACTGAATTGACTTAGGAAACTGGCAAAAGCCCATTATTTTAATTGTTTCAAATGACACTTCCTTCATAATTTTAAATGAGAAAAACAGCAGTGATATATGTAATGCACTCTTACGAAAGAGTTTATCTGTATATTATGTTTTTATTATTTATTTATTTTTAAAATATATTTTTATTTATCTCAGAGAGGTAGGGAGAGGGAGAGAGAGAAACATAGATGAGAAAGAATCATTGATTGGCTGTCTTTTGCACGCCCCACACTGGAGATTGAGCCCGCTACCCAGGCATGTGCCCTTGACCGGAATCGAAGCTGGGACCCTTCAGTCCACAGGCTGATGCTCTATCCACCAAGCCAAACTAGCTAGTGCTGTATTTTATATTCACTTAAATGTGTCAAGCATAAAGAACCAGAAAGATATATTAATTAAAATGTATCTTGAAGTTGTACTTTCTATTAGCTCTGAAAATACAAATAAATAAAAAAACTAAACAAAATCCTACTTTGAACTAAAACAATCTCCAAATATTCAAGGTTAATTTAGCCTTGAAATTATATACTCATAGAGTATATATTCTAATCTGTGAATAAAACACATCACCAGATTAGACATCAGTATTTATATTTTTGATATCCCATCAATTACTATTGGCCATCATTTAATTTCTGACCAATTAATAAAGATCAAGAATTAATTATACTGCTTTTAATATTGGTCACATTTGATCTTCCTAGATTCAAACCATAAGAATTTTCCCACCCTCCTTCTGCCCCTGTGGACTGGCTTACTCATACATTAGTTTCATAATTAGAACATCTATAAAGATAAGAAAATAAAGAAAAGTACCAAGGCATCTGCCACCGCCTCCTCCACATCAGAACCTGTGTTCAGGACTCGCATGGCACTGACAGAAGATGATAGTCGACTTGATTGGCTGATCCCATATCCTGGACCTAATTCATCAGAAGAAGGAAAACAGATTTGAGAGAGTCATAAATGTAACAGTGTCAGGTTAGAAACTTTAAGATCCTTAAGGAGAAGAAGAAGAAGAAGAAGAAGAAGAAAAAAAAAAAACCCAATGGGGAAAGCATTTTAAAAGCAATACAATATTTTCTGGTACATATAGTTTTTGGTCAATAAAACGGTAAAGGCAGTTAAAATTGCTGACAATCTGTAAAAACTAAACTTAAAGACCAGCAGTTACAATACATTGACAATTAGAAGATGGAAGAAAGCATGGCTGGCTGACTAGGAGCTTACAAATCTGTAGCATTATAATTAATCCAGCTCTCAGTCGGACCAATCTCATCCACATTGGTGAGACTAGAACAAATTTCACCAATAATGATTACACCAATAATGATTAAGTTCACTGAAGCCACACCAGGACTTTAAAAGAGAAAAACTCCTCTAATTATTACCTCTTCTCCTGCAAGACAGGCTGAATTCATTTTACAACTAAGACATATCATTTGATATTTGTTAAGTACCTACTAATAAGTGCCTGACATCTTGAAGTATGTGAAGACAAACCAGATGGGTTCTCCCCCTTAACTACTTTCTATACCATCATGCAAAATTAAAACACTTCATCCACCATTTTGGTTTTTTTTTTTTTTTTTTTTAATGTACAAAGATGACGTATATAACTGAGAACATAAAACAATTCTGTATTTAAAAATGACATAACTTAGATTATACAAAAAAACATGTACATCTGCCAATAAAAAAAATGTTCAAATAAGGTTGCCAAAGGGAAAAAATTAGTTGGAGGAAAATAAAAATACCACAAATGATTTATTCTCCAACAAATTAAATTTAAATAAAAAACAAATTAATTTTAAAACATGAATATTATTCAATGGGAACTGAAAAGGACAAAAATCTGAGATGAATGCACAGATGAGAGTGAAAATGTACTCATCCTTCACCTGAGGCCCCATACACATCGGGGGCGTAGAGGGCACCAGTAGATCTGGAATGGTGTCTGGAGGCTGGAATAACAGGACCATACAAACCTCATCTATTACCACAGAAACAAGGAATAGTGGCAGCACTACAGGCAGGCAAGGAGAATTAGTTAACACCGGCATTACTTTTAATAGTTAAGGATCAGAACACTGCCAAACAGGGTAACTGAACATTAGCAATTGAACATCATCCTTGACACACAACAGATCTTACACCTTAGGGGACAGACAATCCCACAAGAGACAAAAAAAAAAAAGAAGTATTCAAATGGGAGGAAATGTCAAAAGTACAAGCATGAAACAAAAAAATGAGTTTTGTAGTTTAAAAAAAAAACCACTATGGTAACTAGTAATCAATAATAATCCTATCTCCTCCAATCCTAAACCCAATGAAAGTTATTACTATTATATATTATAAATAGGAAAGCTAAAGCATAGAGAAAGATTAATTAACCTGATCAAAGACACACTTGTATGTGATACACCTCAGTATCTTACTCATTCAAGGCCTAGTATCTCACATTTACCATCTTCACATTGTTCAAAAGATAACATATATCATTTATGTTAACAAACATTTTTCTTATAGTTCATAGACTGTAAGTTCTACATTCAGTAGATTATTTAAATATTAAAGTATATTTGAGCATCAAAAAAAGAACATTACAAATTTAATATTTAAAAAACCCAGAAATGTGTGAAACATCTCCATGCCCTTACAGCCTTATTTCTCTAAATCTAAATTTACAATTTTAGATCTTAAAGTCCACAAGATCACTATAAAGGCAATATTTTTCATACATGTAGAAACAAATAAGTCAGGAAAAAATGCATATTGATATCTAACAAAATATATTACTTTTATACTAAAAATTACTCTTCTTCAGATATATTAATTAGAGCAGTTAAAATACTCTTGTTTCATAAATCATTCTTTCCTTTGCCACAGGAACTTAATAAGAATGATAATAAAGATTGAGGGAAGGATTAAACAGATATACTGCTGCACAAAATGCTTTATTAGACCTTGAAAGATAATTCATTTATTGTTAGTAAACATACTTATATATAGTTTTTAAAATATATACATTTTTATTGATTTCAGAGAGGAAAGGAGAGGGAGAGAGAGAGAGAAATATCAATGATGGGAGAGAATCATTAATTGGCTGCTTTCTGCAAAACCCTCAGAGGGGATTGAGCCCACAAGCTGGGCATGTGCCCTGACCAGGAATTGAACCATTGGCCTCTTGGTTCTTGGTTTGATGCTCAACCGCTGAGCTACACTGCCTGGGCATATATAGTTAGTTTTAATTTTACTCAATAGAAATAATTTCTATAATGGTGAGAAAGAGTTGAACCAATATAGCAATGCCTAATGGATGAAAATCTCTGCAAAACTTAAAGTAATTAGTAGTTATATGTTGGTGAAGATAAGAGGGTAAGAGGCAACACTCACGTGCTTGTCATAATTTAAGCCTTTCTTAGAACTGGAAATAAATGAAAACTAAGGGTGCAAGTTCTGGGGAAGTTCATCTTTGCTCAGCTTTGATTGATTTGTGATGTTTTAGGGCCCTCACACTGGCCATGTGCTACCACTGAGTAAATGACAAGCTATGGAATCCATCTGCTAAATGGCAATATTTAAGTTATAGGCAACAAAAGGATTCACCAAATAAAATAAGTACAGCAGAATACAGGAAAATACAGAGGAAATGGGAACAGAGGGGAAAACCTCATTCTGGAAATGCTACTCTTAAACCCTGTGTAACAAACAGGGCTTATCCGATAACTTTACTATGCAGTATCCATCTATTTATATAAAAGCCTAAGTGACCATTATAACCAAACGACTGGTTGCTATGATACGCAACCAGTGGGCAGACACTAAATGCAGAAGCTGATCCCTGGTGGTCAGTGTGCTCCCACAGCCAACCTCCCATGGTCCCTCCCCCTGGCTGGCTGGTCCCTCAATAGGCCTCGATCACTTTCTAGGCCGACTGACCCTACCTAGGCATGAATTCGTGCACTAGGCCTCAAGTCTATAATGATAAAAGCATAATATGCTAATTAGATTGGACATCCTTCTGGACGAAGCCGGGGCTGTGAGGGAAGCCCGGGTCCCAGGTACCTGCTGGTGGCTGGAGGAAAGTCCAGGTCCCTGGTGCCAGAGGGAAGCTGGTGCCAGCGGCTGGAGGAAGGAAGACCTACTCTTGCATGAATTTCGTGCATCAGTATGTAAATAAAAGGGCTATAAAAGTAAATTCTTCTAAAACTATCCTATCTAATAAAAGAGTAATATGCAGATTGACCATCACTCCAACAAACAAGATGGCTGCCCCACATGTGGTCAAAGATTCTGCCCCTATGTGGACACAAGATGGCCACCACAAGATGGCCAGTAGGGGAGGGCAGTTGAGAGGGTCCAGGTCTGGAAGGGAGGGCAGTTGGAGGCGATCAACCCTGTAGGGAAGGGCAGTTAGGGGTGACCAGGCCGGCAGAGGAGGGAAGTTGGGTGCAAACGGGCTAGCAGGGGAGCAGTTAGACATCAATCAAGCTGGCATGGGAGTGGTTAGGGGGTGATCAGGCAGAAGCGGTTAGGGGCAATCAGGAAAGCAGACAGGCGAGCAGCTGGGAGACAGCAGTCCTGGATTGTGAGAGGGATTTCCGACTGCCCGTTTAGACCCGATCCCAATGGGTCTAAACAGGCAGTTTAACATCCCTCAAGGGGTCCCAGATTGGAGAAGGTGCAGGCTGGGCTGAGGGACAACCCCCCACCCCATGCACGAATTTCGTGCACTGGGCCTCTAGTAGTACATAATTAGTCTTAATATCCTTAACTGAAATAGAGTATTTCATTAGAATCAGGAAAACTGCTTCCTTTAATTTAATAAAATTCAAGTGACTTAAATTGTCAAATGGAAGCTTTGAGATGAATCTAGAAAATTAATGGCTAGATAACATATTTATTAAAAATAGACATTAACAATGCTTATTTTATTTTAGTTATTTATTGTGTTTATCGTCACCTGTGGATATTTTTCCCATTGATTTTTAGAGAGAGAAGGGAGGGAGAGACGACAGTATGGAGGGAGGGAACAAAAAAGGAGGGGGGAAGAAAGGAGGGAGAGAGGTAGAGAAAGTGGAACATTAATGAGAGAGACACATCAATTGGTCGCCTCCTGCATGCACCCCATCTGTGAACCTGCAACCTAAATACATGCCCTTGCCCAGGAATTGAGCCCACAACTCTTTTGTGTATGGGCCAATACTCTAACCACTGAACGATACAAGGGCAACAATGTTTTAATTAATTAGTTAATTAATTAATTATTGGCTGTAAATTTCCTTTACTCTCTATTATACAAATTTTAAAAGTACAGACACACGTTTTTGTTTCTTCATATCTTGTGCTTCATAATAATTCTGTAGTATTATCATTATACAAATGCAGGTGTTAGACCATTAAAAAAAAACTAAGATCCTAGAGCCTAACAAAACTTTCTAGGTGAGCAATTAGAGCCTCAGGGGAAGAGGTGCAGGAGCAGCAACAGTGAAGACAGACACTGCTCTGAGGGTTTTTTCATACATTTTCTCATTTATAGCATTTTATAAACAACCCTGAGTACACACTACTAATTATCCTAGTTTTACAGATGAGGACACCCAGGTATAGAAAAGTTACAGAGCTGGGTAAGAACTTAGGCCATCTGGCCCTAGAATATATGCTCTTAGCCCTATATCTACTCTATTTCCTTCAATTCTTGAAGGTTGCACACTTATTTTATACAAATGTATAATTTATTTTACTTCTTTTTAAAAAAATATATTTTATTGATTTTTACAGAGAGGAAGAGAGAGGGATAGAGAGTTAGAAACATCGATGAGAGAGAAGCATCGATCAGCTGCCTCCTGCACACCTCCTACTGGGAATGTGCCTGCAACCTAGGTATATGCCCTTGACCAGAATCGAACCTGAGACCTTTCAGTCTGCAGGCCGACGCTCTATCCACTGAGCCAAACTGGTGTCGGCTTTATTTTACTTCTTAATGTATGTGTGTACATATGTGCACACACACAGATACTCCACAGACTAAAAATACTGTATATGAATTAAAAAGATCTCTGGCAATATACAGAAAGGGACTCTTTGGTACCTGGGACACTTGGCTACACAACAGATTAAGAATATCCCTGTCTGTGTCCCCAGCTCAATGGGGTTTTCTAAGTCAGAAAAGGACAATCTAGTGATATATTTGAGCCAAGTGATCCATAGAACAATAAATTAATCTCTAGAAATTCTATACTAACATGTCTGTTGAAGGAAATAATTCCAATAGACAGTAAGACCTATGATCTACTTAAGTGTCACAAAGTCTGAAAAGCAAATCTCCAAGTATTAGTTACCTAAATTTTATAAAATTCAAAGAAAAGTCTGAAATGGCTACATGTATGTGCATATAACCAAAGTACTAGTTAAAAATGTTAGAGGACCATGAAGAAATCCTAAAGAGTTCCAGTGAAAAATATTCTGCCTTTCCATTATTCTGAAACATTAAAGGCTTAAATTTTTTTTTTTTAAACATTTTTATAACTGAGGTACATATAATGTTATATAGTCTTATAAACAAGGTTATAATACAACCTCTATAATGAGGGACAGATAGGATCTACAGCAATGACACGACATGAGCCATATAATATATAGGAAATGACAAACTGGAAAATAATATAAAAATGAAATTCTTGCCCATTTTAGTAAGTAGTTCATATATTATTCTGCAGTACTCTGTCCAGTAACCGAAGTCAAATATATAAGTAGAAATGTTAATATTTTTGCTGATAAGGACAAAAGTACTCAAACAATTCATATTTCAGTTGAGTAAATATATATATGTTATATTTAAATTTTATGGGCTTGGTTTATTTGTTAAGAAAAATACTGAGTTCAATATTCTGTAGTTTAAATCTGTGTGATATTTACTGGATTATAAAGACAATCTGCTTATACAATGTCAAACTTGCTCATTTAAGGTAAACAAACATCAAAGGACTGTCCCAAATATAAAATTTCCTTCTGTCTCTTTCCTCAAAGAAGTAGAAAAGAGGTAGAGCTGAAGATACATTCGCCTCAGAAAGCTAAACCCAGCATATGCTGCGGTTATCACCTGGTGATAACAACAAGGGGAAAGCAGTGTGCCTCACACCTGCCAAATACTTACCGAGGGGCTGGAAAGAACGGACAGGACTTGTGTCCCGGCTGCTCTCCCGACTGGCCTCTCGGCTGCACCCTTGACTGACACTTGGTCGAGGAATGCGGCTGCTTCGGGCTAGTCCAGAGCATCAGCAGCATTCAAAAGGGAGAAAATAGAAGACAGAATTTGAAGTTTGGATATTTGGTTTTACTTTTCTTTCTTGACAACGGATCAATAACTTAAAGTTTTCTAAGGTTGGAAAGAAGTTAACTCTTCCTAGAAACAAAGCATTACCAGAAATATGGTTCAATTTCTTGAATACAGTCCTCTAATTTGTTTTAGATTAGAAGGGTAAAATAATAGTTTAGTAATTACATGAATTATACTTTTAAGATAAACTATCTAATTCAATTTATAACCTACTTTTCAATTTGCCTTGGATTTTAAGTTGTTTTCCTCTAACTTATAAGTGCCTATAATCAGTCTTCAATGCTACCAAAACCTGAACACAAAAGAA
The DNA here is from genome assembly GCF_964339955.1 of Pipistrellus hanaki. Lineage (NCBI taxonomy): Eukaryota > Metazoa > Chordata > Mammalia > Chiroptera > Vespertilionidae > Pipistrellus > Pipistrellus hanaki. The sequence continues at coordinate 49,530,531 of NC_140515.1, forward strand.
ATAAAAGGTTCCAAGTCTCATGTAGAGGATCTTACCCACTGAGAGCCTAGAAGGACTAGCCTCTCTGCTGCAGCCCTGGCTCCGTGGTATCTTGCTTCTCTTCTGTGCTGAGGCTGAATTGACCAGGACTCTTTGAACACCTGAGCTCACAGTGGAGAGGGCCGTTGTGGTCAGAACTCTTCCTGGAGATCCAGACCGGCTGCCAGCTGAACCAAACACACATACAAATGTTAAGGTGTGAATTCCAAGAGAACTTGCTGAAAGGATAAAAATTTAAGAAATACATCTGAGAACACTGTGCTAGTATTGTAACTAAGTGCCAAGAAAATGGAATGAAAAAGATTTATATATATCCATAACCTATGGGAAAAAACATACACTGAGTGGCCAGATTATTATGATATCTGAACACATAATAATCTGGCCACTCTGTGTGTGTGTGTGTGTGTGTGTGTGTGTGTGTGTGTGTATGAGGCCCGGTGCATGAATTTGTGCATCAGTGGGATCCAGCCAGCCTAGCCAGGGGGAGGGGACATGGGTTGTGGGCCGGCCTGCCTGCTGGTTGAACTCCTTGTTGAGGGGACAATTTGCACATTTGCCTTTTATTATACAGGATATACACTGAGTGGCCAGATTATTACGCGTTCAGAGATCATAATAATCTGGCCACTCAGCGTATACTATAAATACTTAAACTGAATGGTAAATCATGTGAAATACACTTAAAATTTTGGGAGGTACAAGATACCATGTTTGATAAAGACAACACTATTATGATTTTCAGAACACAGATAGTATAAAAGATTTCCAAAGAAAGAACTTTCAGGCAATACATTTCATATGACTAAAGCCATATATTAAAAAGGAAAAAAAAATTAATAATCTGTTGCTGCTATTGTTTTTGTTGAAAATATAATAAAAACTTGCTTCATGTTAAGTTGTCCTGCTGAGAATGCCTCTGAATGGGTATAACAAAGTTATTTTTTACAAAATTAAAAAATTTAAATGTTTATAAAATTGGCCAGTTGAAAAGAAACTTGCTATTTGCCTTTAAATAGCAAAGGGATCTTGAGTGGCCACAATCTGAGATGTAGAAGTACTGAGGGTTGGATAGGACTAAAAGGCAAATGTCACCAACCTGGTGATACTCAGTCTTGAAAGGAACAGGATATGTGGTCGGGGAAATAGAGGAGGTAAATCAAATCTCAGAGATTAAGGCAAGGGTTTTAAAAAAAAAACTTAAGAAACATGTTTTAAAACTAGAATTGCCTGAGTTAACTTTTCAGGGGATGAGCTCCTTGTGAAAATGACTAGATAACTGCAAGATATAATCTGGCTCTACATTCTGAACGGTAGGTAGTAATATAGAAAAATTAAACCTGAACACAAATACATCTTCACGAACAACATTTCCCCAACAGGGCAGTCACGGCTCATCTTGTGCAATCTTACCCAATCACATTTCATTTCCATGGAGCAGAGATTAAAGATTCAAATGCCAATGAGATAAGAATGTCAATGAGGGCACAGTGCTTAAAGTAAGGCAGGGAGTAGTGACTTTTTAGTTCCAGCCAGCTGTCTTGAGGTGATACTGGCCAGGTTTGGGAATTTAAAAAAAAAATAAAAAATTGAAGCTTTAAAATTTCCTGATTTTTATTATGTTGTGTAGTAGACCAAATAATACATGAATGAAGACAGGCGGGATGTGGTCCATGGGCTGCTGATCTGTGACCCTTGCTATAGCTTTCTTGGCTTGGACTACTGAATACAGTATAAACATATGCTTAATTCCTAAACTTTACCAGCACACGATATGAAATATAACTTCCACTGGTTATAGCAATACTGTAAAACAAAGCAGTGTTTCTAATAAAATTAACGACTACTATTTGAGTCGAAAAAATTCTAAATTATTGTAGGGAAATTATTCAAGTCTACTTTAAAATATGGCTCATATGAATTATTTCATGATGTTTCAGGTGAAGAATCTTTAAATCAGGTTTAAGTTATAACCTTAGGGATACTCACAAGACACCTATTTCTCCATGCAGTGTCTAAACTAAACATACACACCAAAACATCCAAACACCCAACATGCCACAAACTCACAATGCAACATAAGCTGATGGAATATTTTATGGGAACACTTGCAACAATATAAAAAGTGGAAATAATGAACTGAACTGAACATGTATAATATGGTATTCAGTTAAAACCAGTATTAAGTTTAGGGGCAGAGGTATTTGTAGGAGACTAGAGAATTCCTTGAAGTGTGGGTCTATTCAGCAGACAGCAAACATATAGTATAGAAGGAGAGTAACCACTCCACCTATTCTAGATATACTGAATTTATCCAAAGATAACTGCAGTGCCTATGCCTCACCTGGAATTATTTATACTTAGAAGAAAATAAGAACGGCTCTTTCCTTAGCAAGAACTACCAAGGCTAATTATTTCTAAGAAAACCACAGAGTGATGAAAAGGGGCATGATATAGCTAGGAAGTATCACATTACTACGTAGGAAATACTCTAATTTGTAAAAATTAAAAATGGATGCCTAATTTCTCTTGTACTGCCTAAAGTATTCAAACTACCATTTTATATTGTTATATTTTCAAAGCATTACTAAATCTCCTTTGCTTCTGCATGTTTATACCTGTGGGGTCAACTTGAATAATTTTTAAAATCCAGGGTTTTGGTAATAAAAGACAGCCCAAGGAAAAATCATAATAGGCAAAATAGCTCCAAAGTGATGGGCCATTATGTTACGGATTTCTGCTGAATAGAACCCATTCTTGATAATGAAAGTAGGTGATCAAACAATAGATGGACACAGAGAGTCTACAGATTCTTACCACCAATGGTATTAGCAGATTGTGATCCTGAACAAGTGTAAAGGCAGAATTAGGGTAAGGGTTATAATCCATGTTGAGGGGAAGAGTAGATTTAAAGTGGATGGCAGATGGAAATAAGAAAGCTTTAGTCAATAAAAAACTGTAAAGCAAAAAGAACCCAAAAATCCCAAAACCATAAATGTCTGTAACAAAAGCAGGTACATTTAGTAGTTTCTGCAGCTGATAAGCTGAAATAAGACACTCATGTACAAAGCAGATGAAATGAAGTTGCAAAAATAAATGTAAATTCTTCAGCTTTTCTTCTGATGGCCTAAAATCTAAATAATTAAATGTTTAAGTTTTTATTACTTAAACATTTAATTTTAAACTATAGGCAAAGAAGAACTATAACATCTTATAGCTGAAGAAAAATTACATGAAAAAGCTACACATTTTATCTTTCTTAAGACACACAATAAAACAAATGGCAGAGTGTGGGTTGGGGAAGGGAGGCAAGTTTCTGACAGGCTGTACAATCATTTGTACACAACCAGTCACTACCAACAACAAAAGCAAAAAGACACAATCCTTACATAAATATAAATCTGAAAGTCTCAAACTTGGTCTGCTTTTATTTATTTTGGTTAACCATCAGAACACACCTGCTTTGATCCAAGAGTTTTTTTTCTAAATGATGACATAAAAATATGGAAATACCATGCAAACCCTAATGAATTACTCTACAACAAAGTGAGATGGGTATCACAGCAATAATTTTGTAAACATATTATAAGGAAACTTGCATCAAATTCTATAGGCCACAACATCTTTTTTCAAGAGGATGTGGAATGGAACATATAGTCATTCAAATAAATAAGCAAGCAAAAACCTCTTCAACATGATTTAAATCTAAGTATAATAAAAATGTCTTCTAGTTTTAAAATCTACTTAGGTCTAAAATCCTATTATTATGTTCTCACTCTTTTTTAAAAACATATTTTATTGATTTTTTACAGAGAGGAAGAGAAAGGGAGAGAGAGTTAGAAATATCCATCAGCTGCTTCCTGCACACCTCCTATTGGAGATGTGCCTGCAACCAAGGTACATGCCCTTGACTGGAATTGAACCTGGGACCTTTCAGTTCGCAGGCCGACTTTCTATCCACTGAGCCAAACCGTTAGGGCCGTTCTTACTCTTTAGGAAAGATTTTTGAAGTATTGTGGATTAGAGTTTTAAAGTTTATATTTTAAAAAGTCAATATAAAAATTATGCTATATCTAATGAAGTAGTTAAATACACCTAAAAGTGAGGTCATTAAGTAATATATTAAAAATCCATACACTAAGCACTTTGAATCTCTACTGTGAATTCAGTCTTTAAACTTCACATTTTCAAACTTCATTATTTATTTCTTTGTTTCCTGAAGGCCACAGAATAACACAGTATAGAAGTACACAACAGGAGTATAAAGTTAAGTTGACATTAGGTTTTGAATAACAAATTTTATTAACTAAAATATATACTACTTACTCTGGGCCCAGGCACTGTCTTAGGTTTATTAAATGTACTTCTCATCACTTAATCCTCACAACAATCCTATGAGAAAATGCTCTTTACAGATGAGTATATGTAAATATAACTTAAAAAAATCTGGAGGAGCCATGATTCAAATCTGGGCAGCATGGCGCTGGAGTCTGTGATTTTCCTCCCAGTATATTTTTATTGATTTCAGAGAGAAAGGGAGAGGGAGAAAGAGAGAAACATTAATGATGAGAGAGGAACATTGACTGGCTGCCTCTTGCACTTCCCCCTTACTGGGGATGGAGCCTGAAACCCAGGCATGTGCCCTTGACTGGAATCAAACCCGGGACCTTTCAGTCTGTACACCAATGCTATCTACTGAGCCAAATCAGCTAGGGCTCTGTGATTTAAATCAATAATTCTCACTTTTTTTGTAATATAAATGATTTGGTGACCTTATTACAGATTGAATTGAATATGGCATAAGATTGTGCATTCCTAACAAGTTCCCAGTGATGCTGATGCTGGTCTGGGCAGACATTTGAAGTATCAAAGACTAAACTACTATGACACATTGCTAAAGATTAAATTACTTTAAAAGAGTATTCTAAAAACACACAAGGTCAGGGAAGACTGTGATATTATCCATTCCTAGTTGGTTGGGAGAAAAGCCCTAACCCAGAAGGCATTTGCCATTTTTTCTATTTGTAAAATTTGTAATTTTACTGAGCATTTCTGCTTATTTTTAGGACTCTTGTTGAGTGCTCTGTTATTCTGCCTGGATTCTTTGGCTTTGGAAAGAGGAGGGGAGAAGAATCTGCTAGGTAGATTATATATTCATCACCTTGGGCCTTCTCCAAGCTCAGCTATCTTTTCTTTGATTCTAAGATTAAGGAATCAGATTAAAAAGGAGACAAAATAGGGCTTCTTTTTCTAGATAAAACACCCAAGCAACATGGAAGATAGTTAAATCTATTCCTTTCCAAAATAGCCTGTATGTATAATAACCCCCGAATGACTTCCCTAGAAAAAAATTTCTATTTTTAGAGATAAGTGATAATGAAAATCTTGGTAAAGAATGGGAACAAGCTGCTTTAAATTAATAATGCCATAAGTATATGTGTTATTGTTGTGGACCATGTAGAAATGGATCATACATTTAACCTAGGCCTCAAAATTGTGCTTTTTAACAACTGGCTTTTTACAGAAGCTCAGCTTCCAATAAAATAGCAAAAATATAAATATTAAATTTAATAAGAAATGTAACAGCACTGGTCATTTTAAGTTGTTTCCTCACTATGAATCAGTTTATAGCTGCCAAAAATGCTAACTATATTCTAATAGATTTTGGGGCAAAAATGAAGATACCATGTATCTGTCCTTGAATAGCATTAGTTAGACGCAACCAGATTAGATGTTAATACATGGCAATTATTTTGCCTCTAAAAAGCACAATTTTCCATTTGCAAGTTTCTGAGTAAATTGTCAAAACTTTAATACTAAGAGTTCTGTGCTACTTAAAATATCTGCATGCAAAAGTTTATACAGCAGATGAAGTTTTTCTTTCTAAGTGGCAGATATTAATGATGCAGCCCTAATAACACACCAAAGACAAGACAACACCCACTCAAAAAAATTCCAAAACATGCACAACAACTGACCCAAAACATTGGAGAAAAAAAAATACCTTCATTTTTGTCAGGTGATGATGAACCTAAAGTATAGAACAAGAACTCAGTATGTGGCTTGTCTTTTTAAAGTTAGCTTTGTCTTTATCCACTGGTCAACCTCCTAATACAGTAATATATAAGCAACACACTTATCATAACGTATTACAAATATAGGAGAACTGATAGGCAATACGTACGCTGTGACTGAGACACCATTTTTGTTCGACTTCTTCCTCTGGAATCTGTCTTGGCATTTCCTATGCCAGCAAGTGGTGTTGAAAGCTTTGCTCTCACCCGACCTAAGGAATAAAATGCTTTACATAAATAAAGGCAGTTTTGTGTAATAATATTTAGTAATGAGGGGGAAAATCTCACTAAAATTTTGTAATGTGAGTGTGGTTTCCAAGTATTCTTAAATTCTGTAATAATATAGTCACCACTTATAGGTTATACTTCTCTAAAAATTTAAAAAATGCACACTGTTTTTTATGTGTTCCACCATAAGCTAAATTTCCACCAAGGATAAGAGTAAAGTCAAACTAAAAGATTTCTATTCTTAGTTTGATTAGTCCAATAAAATTATAACTAAGAAAGTTACCATAGACATCCTATTTGGTAATTCCAACTCTAAAATTTCAGTATCTATGACATTTATTCTCAAATCCAGAGCATATTAAATAAAGGAACAACAACCCAAACATTCATTTAATTGAAAATATACTTCTTCTAAAGGGATTTGCAAGAACATTTTACTAGGTAAAATATTTAATCCTGTTATCCTATGCTAAACATCAGATCACTACAGATGGATATGGATGTGTTTACAGTTGTCTTCCCCCAAGCAACCAATTTCATTTATAAAATGATTTGAGAAGTAGCTATCACACAAAAGTTGGCAACTTTCTCAACACAGTTCCTTCTCTATCTCTCAGCTGTACTCCCTTCTCCTCTATAAGACTTATCCCCTCCATAAAACCAAGCCCCAAACATCTATCTCTGGAGCTCTTAAACCAAAAGAGATAACGTTTATTAAAGCAGGTACTTTGGTCTTTTTAAGATATAGTTTCAACCACTATCACAAAGAAGGGCTCAGAATCTTTTTTATTAAAAGGTACAATTTGTAGGGCAATTGCAATATACTGTCTAGCCTAATATGACTATCAGCCACGAAAAATAACTGAAATATTAAGGAGAAACTATAGAATTAAGGTAAGAGAATAAGAATTGGGGATAAAACAAAAACAAAACCAGAAGTATAGTTGGTAGAGTCCTACACTCTATCAACTTCTTCAAGGTTCCATAAAAAAAGCCCATAGGTTAGGCCTTTCACACTTTTAGAGTCTGTGTAGAGTTGGATACAATGTTCTCCTGACTAAGAAATAAAACAGAAAGATAAAATTAATATTTTTGAAATAGATAATTTATCCAATGTAACAAAGAAATTAGGATAACTTAAGTATTGGTAAATTTTAATAACACAATGCCAGGAACTATCTTCATAAAGAATTCCAACTTAAAAGATAAAATATGAAAAGATTTCAAATAGAGAAATTTGAGGAAAAGAACAAGTTAAATCTATTTGGTTTTGTATCACAAGAAAGTGTCACATCCATGTCAGACTTAGGGAAAAGAAAATGTGTATCCAATCAGATATTTAATAAGACAGACTTCATGTAGGATAAATATAAAAATTGAATTTTTCCCTTCTCTACAAATCAAAAAGCAATAAATATTAATTTTTAAGTAAGCGGACTCAGTAAAATAAAATATTATATCTTGCAAGTGTTTTGTACTCTCAAATTCAAATCACATATGTAATTCCCTAGTAACTAATTCAAAAACAAAGATACATTTAAAAGATGATGATATTTAATCTCCAATAAAGCAATGGCACATGCTTTCCCACATATAAGTAAGTTGGCAAACATTATAAAAACAAACACCAAAACAAAAAGCATTACTGTCACTATGGAAACAAATGAAACTGTGTGCTAACTTTATACTAGATATTATTAAACATGTTAAGTAATTATGTTTTTCCAGCATGAGATGATTGAAGATACAAAGCAAAACTCCAGAATGAAGAAAAAGAAAATCCACATATATAACTGACATAAACCAAGCATAAAATGTAGAAGCTACCACAGCTGGCAAATGATATAAATTTGCAAAGAAATTAGCCTATTTTAGTTTTTAATATTTAATTCCTATTGATGAAAATATTAATATTGAGGTATTTGTGTTACTAGCAAAATGTATAATTCTTACCATCTTCAGATGCTGTTCCTAAATAAGAGAAATAAAACAATAACATTTCAACAAATTCTGCCAATGCTCATTGTTAAGACCTATTTTGTGACTCCCACCCAAAACTAAAATGAAAGGGTAAAAACAAAACCTCCTACTCTTAATAGTCTTCAGTTAAGGTTCATTTTGATAAAGAACAAAAACTGAGGTAACCTAATGATTCACAGCACAAAAAAGGTTAAAACTAGACAACTAAAAATGGCAAAATTCCATAACATAAACTTTTTTCTGCTGTATTTCATACTCAAAATTTGAAATGAAGAACATCAGAAAAATTAATCACTCAAGAAAAATGCAACTGTCATTACTTCCCTTTGAAATAAAGATCTTTATTAATTTTTCCAGAGTAAGAGTATATTTTGTGCATTTTCAAAGTTAGTCCACAAGAGAACTAGAAAAGCTCACTGACAAACATAGGAACCAAATCCACAACCTAGGGCTCATTAACCCAGTATTATCACCAAAGTATTATAAACACCTATCAATCCAGCTATTTACTCAACATTTATGTTTGCTCCCTAAAATGTCAATGAAAATAAGCAAAAACGACCAAACACAAATATCATAGCTCACTATTACTAAAGGGCAATAACAGATGTCTCTCTGTGTATATACAGATATTTTTAAAAATATAGGATTGAGCATCAGTGAGAGTAACACATCATATAAAGAGTGTTTTGTCAAATAGGCTGATGTTTCTGACCCAAACAGGAAAATACTTTGATCTGAAAAGTAAGAATGATTTGGTTTATTATTATTATTTTAAAAAATATATTTTATTGATTTTTTTTTTACAGAGAGGAAGGGAGAGGGATAGAGAATTAGAAACATCGATGAGAGAGAAACATCGATCAGCTGCCTCCTGCACACCCCTTACTGGGGATGTGCGCACAACCAAGGTACGTGCCCTTGACTGGAATTTAACCTGGGACCTTTCAATCCGCAGGCCGATGCTCTATCCACTGAGCCAAACCAGTTTTGGCTAGAATGATTTTTTTTTTTAAAGGATCCATAATCTCAGTGATAGAAGTCATATCAAGAGTTTGATGAACTTGCATTTCATTCAAAAAATTTTAAAAATTAATGAAATATATTAAACATTAGAGAAACATAGAGGCTAAGATAAGTAGCACTCATGTGCCCAATGTTCCATTTCTTCAGAATGAAAGATATATCAGTTTCAGAGATTATGTAAAAATTGACAGAAATAATACAATTCTCCATTTTTCCTAGATCTTATTCTGTGACTTACAGATTCAATATCTTCTTACAAGCTTTTTTATAAAACTCTAATTCCTAGAAAACATGAAGATACCTAATGCAGTGAAGGGAAAGTGTGGACAAAATACTGTGTATTAACAGACAAAAAAATACCCCCCAGATTAAAAAAAAATACCATATTAAATCAAGTAACAAAAAAATCATTTGAATAATGAAATGAAAAAGGCAAAGCTTAAAGTAAGTTAAGTTTTGATTAAATGTTAGTTTAAAAGTCACTCTTAAAAATATAGCATCTGTAACTTGTATTTTATATTCATAAATAAGCAAATGAATCTGAAAAACATGTCATTTATCTCTGTATCAGAGTTAGTAAACTAAAGAATTGAATCCAATGACTTATGAGATCCTTTCTATTCTTCTAAGTCTGATATATTAGAGAAATATTTAAGAGATAAAAATTATTACTAAGAGCTCAGGGTAAAAACATTTAAGATAACTGATTTAACTTACAACAAGCAGTAATCTAGTATTTGGGTAGACTAGGAAACCCCAAAATGGATACGCCTAGCCTAAAATAAAATCACAGCATCGTGTAGGCATTTTCACATAAAAATTGCTGCTAAATAAGCAGTCTATTTTCAGAAATGAATAAACAAAGATATTAAATAGAATCCGAGAACCATAAAAATCTTTAGTAATAGAATCAGGGAGTTCTTACCATCCATCTTGTCAGAAGTATCCTCTATGATGAAAAAGCAAGTAAAGAACAGAGGAAAACTTAGTATATTAGAAAAATGATTATATTAAGACCCAGAAAATACTATTTTTAAGAAGACAGAATTCTGTAACACCTTAATAAAGAAATTAAAAAAAAAAGAAGAAGACAGAATTCATAGCATAGACATACATATGAAGCTTGTTTTCAAGTAAAACATTAAGTAAGGTGAGGTTCCTAGTAGATAGGGACAACAACACCAAAACCTGATAGCGAAGCCCGTGTCCTAACCTCGGACCCTTGCCATCATCAGGCAAACCCTCTACTCTTGTCTGTTGAGTTTCTCCTAATCAGAGTCACATCCTGCCTTTTCCTCTGTAGCCTACAGGAAACCCAAAATTCTACTCTTTAGCTCTCACATCATTATGTTATCTAGTGTCTTGTTGCTTCCCCACCCCATCCTTTCTTAGAACTCTCAGGCCCTATAAAACCTTAAGTCTGGATAAATCTACTCAATGTTTCTACTCCACTGCTTGAGGTGCCCAATAGAGAAATTACAAAACCATGAAATCATGCAGATGGCACAACAAAAACTGGGATAATTATCAGGCTTTGTGTCTGTGCAGGAAAGTATTGACATAACAAGTCTGAGTTGATCTTAAGGATCTTATGGGGCAGGCCTTTGGGAACTTTGTTTGGTGCACCCTATACCAATGAAAGGTTATTCTGTTTGCAAGATAAGGAGCGGAGGGAGGAATTCTGAGGTCTTAAGCCAGCTTCCCTGGGCAGAAACACTGGGGATATGTTCCTGCTTTTCATTGCGGGAGGAGGGAGCACTTTATGTGCAGCCCTCATCTTCACCTCTGGGAAGGAGAACTTTGAAAGGCTAGCTAATGAGTCTTTTCCCCTTGCCGATCCTGGTCAGTGTCCTTTCACTGTAATAAACCTCAGCTGTGAATACAACTGCCTCTGAGTCCTGTAAATCCTTCTATCAAGTGCCAGAATACGGGTGGCTGTAGGGAGTCCAGAAGAAGGCCCACTACTTGTGCCCCCTCAATGGCTATTCCAAACCTCAAGCCACTTCTCAGACACCCTGCTTTTTATTAGCACATGATCCTGACTCTGACTCCCTAGGCGTTATCCAAACAACCTCCCGGATGACAGTTTTCTTAATGTCCGCTCCCCAACCCCCAAATACATGTGAATCCACCGCCTTCATTTCCTTCCCTTCTACACCAGCGAAACTGGTGCCCCTTCCCCATCGGAGGTGAACTTCCCAGCTCTGCTCTGTACTCCCATTCCTCAGGCCTTTCATGAAATTTGGTCATAAATTATTTCTCCTCATCCTTGCATTTTTAACTTCGTCTCTCTACTAAGTCTACCATCTTAGGATACAAACATATTTAACTCCTCTGATCTTAAGCAACAAAGGGTTCATTACCTTTTTTATTTTATTTTCTTATTTTTTCCAGTGATTTTTAGAGTGGAAAAGAGGGGGGGAAAAAGGGAGGAAGGGGGGGGGAACAATGAGTAGATTTATCCAGACTTGAGAGAGAGGAGGGGGAGAGGGAGGAAGAAAGGGAGAGAGGAGGAGAGGGAGAGAGAAAGACAGGGAGAGAGAAAAGGAGAGAAACATGGATTGGTTGCCTCCCACAGGCACCCCTACCAAGAATGGGGATAAAACCTGCAATCCAGACATGAGCCCTTGACCTGGAATCACACCCAAAATCCTGCCATGCTTGGGCCCATGCTCTAAACACTTAGCAACACTGGCCAGGGCCATTTTTTTTTATTTTTTAAAGCTAATTACCTTTAACTACAAAAATTCCCCACAATGTTCTTTCAGCGTTTATCAAGCACAGCAAAAATTTATAGATTCTTCTCCCAACTCCTTCCACAGAAATATGACTCCTGTCCACATGACACCAACAAAACCATTTATTTTCCTTTCCATTTTAGCAATTCCATAAACCCAGTTGGTGAGAATATTCATAAATATACCAAAGTTTCCTTAACATAAATTATTGTCTCCCATGGCACCAAACTTTCCTCTCCAGAATCAAGTTTTAAAGGGTAAACTCTAAAACACTCCTAATATTCCTAGTTTCCAAAGGATTTGGTACTTTAGTGGAAGAAAATACCAAGAGCCACAGGAAACTAGCTCGTCCCTATGAACCTGGGTCAGACGAAGAAAAGAGAATACCTTTCCCTTTAATGAAGGTAACATGCAATTCAAACTTTAAAGAACCAAAGAAACAAATTAAGTCAATCTCATGGCATTATTCTAGGCCCGTGGTCGCAGCTCTCGAGCCACCTGCGGCTCTTTGGCCCTTTGTGTGTGGCTCTTCCACAAAATACCATGGCCTGGGCGAGTCAATTTTGAAGAAGTGGCATTAGAAGAAGTTTAAGTTTAAAAAATTTGGCTCTCCAAAGAAATTTCAATCGTTGCACTGTTGATATTTGGCTCTGTTGACTAATGAGTTTGCCGACCACTGTTCTAAGCTTTCTTATGAAAAAAAATTTTTTTTTTTGCAAATTAGCTTTCTATTTCACATTACAACATTTCAAATATATTATTTTTGTGGTATTACAATGAATAGATGTTAAATGTATTTTATTTTTAAGACTTAGGATGAATAAGTTTTATTTTTATTTGTTTTCCAGTTTTTCCTTCATTTAAAAAATTAAAATATAATTCATGTACCATAAAATTCACACTTTTATAGTATACAAGTCAGTGTTTTTAATATACTCACAAGGTGTACAACCCCCATTACTACCTAATTCCAGAACAGTTTCATCACTCCAAAAAGAACTGACCCATTAGGAGTCACTCCCTATTGTCCTGACTCGCAGCCCCTGGCAAAAACTAACTTACTTTCAGTTTCTGTGGAACCATCGAATCCAGGGTATCAGGATGACAATCCAACCAAATGACCTACCCAGCCAGGGAGGAAGGCACCCATCTTAACTTTCTTGTTATATTTATGGGTCTTTCAATTTGCATTTGTTTGATTACAGCTGAGGTTCAATATTTGTTCTGGTGTTTTGGAGGCCAATTTTGATACATGATTTTCTTGATTTATGTAGAATGTTTTTTCTATAAAAATAAGCTCAAGTGTTTCTCATAGATAAGTATGTGGCAAAAACTTTTCCCTTTTGGTTTTCAGCCATTTGTCTTTATGTTTTCACATGATTTAAATCTGAGGAACTCTTCCCTCATGGGTTTCTTGGCCTTTATGTTTAGCAATTCCTTCTCCCACCTGAGATTAGATGAATAACTTTTATCAAGTTGTTCTATGTTTTTGTTCAACATTATAGTAATCTGGAATACATTTTTATATGGTGTAAAACAAGGTTCTAACTGAATTTTGTAGCAAATGGTGGAGCCATGTGTCTGGACACCATTTACTGAATAATTTATCTTTTCCTTACTGAATGTAGCTGTTAACTTTATCACGTACTAAACTCATACTAAACTCTCCACTTCCTACTGTGTTCCAATGATGTCTACCTGATGTTCCACCAGTACTACCCATGAGAAAGAAAAATGAAGCACAAGGCAGAGATAAACAATGTGGATAACCAACCTCCAACTTTAAAGTTGATGGACATAAAAAGAAAACTCTGAGTAGCCTTAGAAAACGTAAGTTTAAGCTTTGATTATGATTACGTCTTGCAGTTTTCCCAGACCCTCAAAAGGCTTTATTTTCTTGGTGAGGGAACAAAAGAGGAAGAAAGAGAACAGAGAAGCTGGATACAAAGCTGGTGCTGTCCCTAATCTTCCTTAGTAACCAGTGGTTGGATGTGGTGGTAGTGCAAATGCTATGAAAATGCTATAGGCAAACCATGGAATCAAGAACTTTTCCTTTGATCAAGATGATTAGGAAGATGACAAGAGGGAAAAGTGGAAACGTGATAGCTTACATACCTCAGAACCATGTCCCAAGAACAGAATCATATTAAAACATATGGACTATCCTTGACTGGCAAGAATAAAATAGAAATAATGATAACATTACCGCCATCCTGACTTCACTGAAACAGGGAGAAAACAGTATAATTTCCCACAATTAGCTGACTTACCTAGTGACGCATAGGAACCCGGATTCAGGGCACCTGCACCCAAGCGCCCACTCCGCATGGCCTGCCCAGCAGCATGATGTGCCTTGGCACCAGCAGCCGCGTTCACGTCGATGTCACTTCTCGAACGCTGCAGGCTTCCTGGAAGGGAACCAGCTTTGCTGCTGCCCGCTGTTACTGTGGAAAACAAAGCAAAGGTAACCTATGTTATCTAAGTTACTGCAAACAGTATAAAACTTACATAAACTTGAAACCATAATGACTCATTTTCCTCTTCCATAAAATGGGAAAAAGAACCATACTTTGTAAAATTCATAGGACTGTTTTAAAGAGGTGATTCTTATGACTGCCCAATGAAAATGAAGCTCTATACAACTAAATAGATGGCAGCATTGGTTTTCCACTATCAGAAAAACACAAGGGCTAGTCCAGGAGTGGGGTCATTCAGAAAATAATGCAGGTTTGCCATACTTAGGCAATGCAAATAGGTTATTAAATTTCTGATCTTTAGTTTTTCAGTGTTGTTTTTTTGTTTTTTTGTTTTTTAAAAAAAACATACTTTATAGAGTTTTTATAAAAAGGAAAGGAAAGAGATAGTTAGAAACATCGATGCAAGAGAAACATCGATCAGCTGCCTCCTACACACTGCCCACTGGGGATGTGCCCACAACCAAAGTATTAATATGTGCCCTTGACTGGAATCGAACCCAGGACCTTTCAGTTCGTAGGCCGACACTCTATCCACTAAGCCAAACAGGTTTCAGCAGTTTTTCAGTTTTAAAAATGAAAAGTTTTACAGCCCAGGTGGAGTGGCTCAGTGGTTGAGCATCGACTCATGAACCAGAAAGTCACGGTTCAATTCCTGGTCAGGGCCCATGCCTGGGTTGCAGACTCCATCTTGGGGGTGTGCAGGAGGCAGTCAATCAATTATTCTCTCTTATTATTGTTGTTTTTATCTCTATTTCCTTCTCCCTTCCTCCCTCTGAAATCAATAAAAATATACTTAAAAAAAAGAAAAAAGTTTTACAAACAGTGAACGGTGACCCACTAATAGGCTGTGAAATCAACTGAGTATGACAAGCATTTTAAAGAAATGAAACAATAGGAAACAGAGTACATCCATCACAATTAAGGTAAGTAGTACTTTGTGAAACTTCAAATAGTACTATATATGTATTACATGTATGCAATACACACATAGCATATGGATATTGTAGGTACATAATTGTATACACCATTCTGTATATATTATACGTAGTATATGTATATGGTATACAAATATAGCTACAGTGTATATGTGTGGTATTAAGTCACTTTATAAAATTATTTTCTCACTGTAGGTCAGATCAAGAATTTAATTATTTAGAAGAATTTAAAAGCTATACTTTAAAAGGCAAATTACCTCTTCCAGCTACAGTTGATGGGTTTGCTGTAGACCATTTTGAAGAAAAGGGGCGACTGCAAAGTAAAAGGAAATACTTTAGGTAAGAAGATGTAATTTATCTCTTATCTGATAACAATTGGTAAAATACCACTGAGTTTTCTAAAGAGTTGAGAAGCACATTTAATTTCCCTTTTATAAATCATAATACAACAGTTGTTGTTACGTATCAATCACATCTTAATAGCTGTGAAGCAAAGATAAAATCTGTAAAAATGAATAAAGACTGTAAACTACAGAGACAGAGCTCAGTTTGTTGTTGTTTCACTCTGGTCCTTGCACACATTATAATGTTCACCTCATAGGACTCAATAACTCTCCAACACTTGTATTCTGAGATGTTTTACTTAGAGGCGGTGTTATTTGTAGCAGAGAGGGAATTCAGAGTAATTAAAATCTTTCTTACCTAAGTCATAATGGTTGTGGCTATTGGCAATCTGTGCAGTGACCACGTAGGTATCACACCTCTATAGCAGTGCTACTGAGCTATAGGTGGTGTGATACCTTGGGTGTGTTCTTAGGTGGGGCCAAGAACAAAGGCTAAGAACTACCACTGAGGATGACATGCATAATCAGAAAGCAAAGCAGCTCCAATAATCAAAGAATCTACATCTCTCAATAACTCTTGATTAATTATCTTTATATTATACAATGGTATTGTACAACCCATAGATAAGAATATATCTAAATATGTAAGGAAGATCTGAAAAGTATATAAATTTTAAAGGTGGGGGAAGAGAAAAGCAAAACACCAGGTGCCTCATTTGCCTCACTCTGGTCCTACTCCTGCATCACAGAGCTGCCAAGGAAACCAGCAATCTTTCTGTCTCCAGAGACAGAAATTAGAGAGGTAAGCTCACATCCTGTGAGCTGTTCTTCCTGGGGAAATCTGCAGGTACCCGTGGCACCACTAGGGAGTGCAGAAGGCATATGAGACATTAACAGTCTCATAGGGCTAGAGAGCCAGAAAATAGGGTTACGGCTGCCAAGCAGTAGGGTTTGCAGCAGCCAACACAATGACGAGAATGGAGCTAAAGAGAGTGAGTCAGATACTAATTTTGCCCCTTGAGGGAACTGCTGAAATCTGAAGCTGTGCAGGTGAGGAATGAGAGCAGTGGAGTTTTCACCAGTCTACAGTGTTGCCTAACAGTTCTAAAAATGACTTTAGAGTTTCCATGACAATTCCTCCATTGCAGTGCCCCAGAAATGGACTACCTACCATATAAACTATTCTGTGGATATTTTTTTTAAAAACGTATATAAATCAGTGCTTCCCAATCTTTGTTGCAGACGTGAACATATAGAAACAAAATCTGAATCACTAAATTCTTTACCCAAAGAGAAGTTACCATATTCCAGCATGTAACCCAACCCTTGAGACATTAGACCAAAGAAAATGAGTACTACTTCAAATCATCATTCTCTCAAGGCTTTAAGGAAAAGCAAGCAGATACTCAAGTATCCACCCAACTGAAGACACTCTGGGGAGTTGGGAGAGGAAGAAATCAGTAATTATCATTTATATGACCTTACTTGAGACTTTCTTGTGAGCTAGATGAAGACCTGTCAGACTGTGGAAGAGATGCTACACTGCCGGAACTCTTTAAGTACGTTTGAAGACTCTTCTGATAAGATGGCTCAAGGGAATTATACAATGTTTCAGCTTCACCAGGAAAGTGGTTTCTAAGACCCATATATGTCCTGTAAAGCAAATGAAAAAATTTTTTAAGGAAGAAGAAAAAAGCACAAAATAAAAGCTTTACATTATTAGTCATTAAAAATAAAATGTATACATTCAAGAATGCAGGTGAGCATGTAGATTTTTTTTTTTAAATATATTTTATTGATTTTTTACAGATAGGAAAGGAGAGAGTGAGCTAGAAACATCGATGGGAGAGAAACATCGATCAGTTGCCTCCTGTACACCCCCTTCTGGGGATGTGCCCGCAACCAAGGTACATGCCCTTGACCAGAATCGAACTCGGGACCTTTCAGTCCGCAGGTCGATGCTCCATCCACTGAGCCAAACCGGTTCGGCAGCATGTAGATTTTTAAGACACTCACTGTATTTCAAGTGAATGCTTTCTAAAGTTAACAAGTTTTGGAAAAATGGCAGGCTTTTGAGAAAAGCAGATCAAAAGAGATCTACTTTGGGGCTTGGGTATACTCCAAATCTCCAAACTTCAGTTGCCAATCCTGCACTTCAAATGCTAGAAAAGAACGAATACCAATTGCCCCATACAGTATCAGGTATATAACACATGCTCAATAAGTGACAGTTATTTTATTCACAATAAAAGGGGAGGTGTTATTATGATGGACTAGAAATACTGATGACTATACACATGACAAAAGGAAGTAAACTGTCAGACATCTAGTACAGACTTAGTGGAGGAAAATCAATCTCAATTTCACTGAAGAGCTAATCAAAAGTAGAATAACTGGGACAATTCTAATATTTTTATTCTCCCAATGTAATTCCTTTCAATGAAAAGACTAAAGTATTTTAAACTGTCACGAAAATACATTATGGACTTACTTTCTTGCTTCCACTCTGGCCTCAGCATCAGCATCATGAATTCCCTTTTTAATAGTTTCAACCAAGACGGCTGCATGTCTATAAAATAAAACATCTTTAGTGTCATGTGTAAAACTGCATTTCACCATAAATAACACTTAATGCCTATGTGTTACACATCAATCACAAAGGATAAGGGAAGGTAAAAAGATTAATCAGTGAAAGATTAAGAACTGGTAACACTGGGGAAGGGAGAGAGGAGGAGAGTGAGAGCTGATGCATACCTTTCCAGTGAATGAGTCTGCCACTCTTGTAACAATAAATCTAAAAATTCAAATGAACGCCTGAAAAAGAAAAGTTAATTATAATGAAATGTTATAACATTATGTTAATTTATAACTAAATACTAAGTAGCACTTTCTTCTATAATACTGCAATTTGAGCACTGAATTGAAGTTCAAGCAGCCCTCTGTATCCGTGCGTTTATACACTTAGATTCAACCAACTAGGGACTGAAACTATCAGGAGTGGGGGTTCCCCCAGAAAGTTCTCAAAAGCAAAATGAATTTGCCACACACCAATCACTATGCTGAATCCACATGAATGAAGTGATGTGTAGGCACACCCTGCTACAGCTTATATGCAAATATAGGTTATATGCAAATACTACTCCATTTTGTATAAGAGACCTGAGCGTTTACAGATTTTGGTATCCAGGGGATCATGAAATCAATACCCACAGATTTCTAAAGATAACTGTACAATACATGTTTTCGGTTATCTTAATTGTCAAGTACTTAACTTACTTTAAGGTTCCAACTATTTCTATGCTAAGTAGTTAAAAAAGACTAAGAGTTCCCCATACATTTAACTTAAAATGCTTGTCAAATGTAAAATTAACAAATTTCATTTAATTTAAAAAATACTTATCAAATACCTACTATGCACTAGAAATTGAAGATATACAATGGTAATCAAGAAAGATGTGATGGATTTTCTATTTTTAGAATGTTTCCTTAAAAAGATACACATTTGATTTTTAATCAAATATCTGTACATTTTCTCCTAAGCCTTCTAGTCCTCAACTTCTTCAACCATCTCATTCTTGAGCTTCTCTTCTTTCTTAGCACCCAATGATGATATTTTTTCTCTACCTATCTTTAAACAGGTGCTCACCTAGATTGTGTGGATCTCAGCCCACTTCCCTTTATAGTCAACTTGAGCAACAACATCTGTACCTGACTACCAGCTATGCTTCTAACATCTAGACAGTATTGGTTCAATTCAACATCTTTACATAGGCAGTGAAAGTCAACTCAAACACTATATACAAAAGAACATATGAAATTTTACCCTCTCATGCCCACTCTTTTGGCCCATATTACACAGATCAGGAAATGAGAAATAAGAAAGTTAAATTAAGTTGCCCAAAGTGATAGAGCTGTAATCCCTGGCATTCTGAATCCAGAGTTCACACTCTAAAACATTTAACATCACCGCCCTCATCCGTACCCAATTATCAGGTCTCCTTTCTATACTTGAAATCCTTTGAATTTATTTATTGAATAAAATCTCCTTCAATCAATTATCAATACTATAACTCTTGTTTAGACCCTGCTTCTCTCCAATAAGTTATTAATATTCCCACTTATTTAAACTACTGTGCTATCTTTTTAAAAAAATATATATTTTATTGATTTTTTGCAGAGAGGATGGGAAAGGGATAGAAAGTTAGAAACATCGATCAGCTGCCTCCTGCACACCCCTCACTGGGGATGTGCCCACAACCAAGGTACATGCCCTTGACTGGAATAGAACCCGGGACCCTTGCATCACAGGCCGACGCTCTATCCATTGAGCCAAACCGGCTTTGGCTATTGTGCCTTCTTAATCACTGTTCATAGCTGGACTAAAAACTTGGATCGATGACACTGTCTCCTCAACAAAAAATGTCAAAGAATGAAACAATGTCAAAATTTCTCTTCATGACATTCCAAGCCCTCTATACTGACTTCAACCTAGTCCTGGCCCTTCCTCCTCCACCCCATCAGGCACTTTTCCTACAAAACCTCCCACTTATGTGTTCTGGCCTTGGTGGCCTATCTGACAGCTCTGCAGTGAGTGGGAGTCTTACATCTCTGTTTAGGTTATACCACACTCACTGCTCCTACAGTTACTGAATTGCTTTTCCTTCTCAAGGAGTACTTCTCAAGATGTACTTCCTGACTCCCTCTTCTCTGTTACATTCTTATACCTCAAATACCATTTTCCTAAACATAAGTCAGAGATTGGTCAATGTTTTCTTTAAAGAGCCAGAACACAAATATTTCAGGCTTTAGGGATCACATACCATTTCTATCTCATATTCTTCTTCATCCCCCCATTCACCCACCCTCCCATAATGTTAGAAATAGCCTTGGCTGGTGTAGCTCAGTTGGTTGGGCATTGTGCCATGTACCGAAAGATTGCCAATTCGATTCCCTGTCAGGGCACATGCCCAGGGTTGTGGACTTGATCCCTAGTAGGGGGCATGCAGGTGGCAGCTGACTTATATTACATAATGCTCTTACATGAATGTTTCTCTCTCTAAAAAAAAAAATCAATAAAAAATCTGAAAAACACACACATTAGAAATAGTCCTAGCTTGTGGGTTGTACCATTTGGCCAGCAAGCCGTCATTTGCCAACCCTCAATAAGAGAATTAATGAACAACTGTCACTAAAACGCCAAAACACTGAAAGTAAATAAGGATGTCTTATCCATCTTCTTCCTAACATTCAAAGCATTAAATAAATATACTTATCAAACTTAAAAGAGAAAGAGTTCTTTACAATTTTCTCAAACATCATATCACAAATCTTGTTTTTGCTGTCTTTGTTATTGATGGCGATATTAAAGTTTGTAGAAATCATAAGAAGAGAGAAAGGGTGACTGATTGACTGGATATGGCTGTTGACTCTATGCACTATGTTCAATTCTACTAATGTGCATCTCATTTAATCCTTAGATCCTATGGGACTGATATCATTAGCCTTATTAACATGTGGACACTGAGGTTTAAAGTGATTCAATAATTGCCCAAGGCAGGACAGTCAATTAGTGGCAGCTACAGGACTCCAGCGGAGTCCTGACTCCAGACTCTAAACTCTCTAAAAAACAAGCAAACAGCAACCCCCAAAAAACAACAAAGCTTAATACGATAAAACTAAAAAATGTGGGTAGTCATAATAATTGCTTCATTCCTTTTCCCTTATATGACATAAGATAAAAAATTTTATTAAGGTTTCTAGAAAGCAAGAAATTAATAACTAATTTTTGCACCACACTAAGAATGAAACAAAATACGATAAAACTGAGAAACGTTGAGTAGTCATAATTGCTTGATTCCCTTTCCCTTGTATTTCATAAAACAAAAAATTTTATTAAGGTTTCTAGAAGGCAAGAAATTAATAACAACTAATTTTTGCACCACACTAAGACTGAAACAAAATGCAACATTAAAGCCATACTAAAAAAAAATTTTCCCCTCCAAACTTACCTTCTCACAGGAACTGATTTTGATGTGCAATTGCTTGTTATTAAAGGTATAAGTCTGGGTACATGAGTATGCTGAAAAAGATGGTTTAGAAAAGGTTGAAAAATACTGGGCACTTCACATAATCCCCTCTTTTATTTGTCTTACATTCATGTATTTATGTTAGTATAGGACAAAAAGATAATAAGATCTGATTTTGAAAGAAATTGAGACCAGTCAAAAAGTTTTCCAAAATTAAAGTACTAGTAATGATAACACAGTTTCAGAAGGACAGGTGTGGTTGTAATATTATAAAATAAAGACAAGCTACCGTATTTTTCGGACCATAAGACGCACTTTTTCCCCCCCAGAAGTGGGGGGGAAAAGTCCCTGCGTCTTATGGTCCAAATATAGCCTACACATATACTGTAAAAAAAAAGTTTTTTTACTTGCCCGGTTCTGTGTGGTCTCTGTGTGCTTGCCCGGCTCTAAAATGGTTCTAAATGCTGCTGTTTACTTTACAGGGTTGATTACATGTGTTTATGACTGTGATGTTGGGTTTTAATGCACATAAAATATTTTAGGACACTATTTGTTTCAGAATCTTTTTTTCTTCATTTCCCTTCTCTAAAAACTGGTGCGTCTTATGGTCCGGTGCGTCTTATGGTCCGAAAAATACGGTAATTGTACAACTGCAAAGAACCGTTAGGACAGTGTAACTCTAGGGGGGAAACACTAAGAGAAACTGGGCATGTATTTGTTATGTTTTCTGGCATGCCTTGGCTCCTGCTGGTAGAAGATAATAACTGCTATGTAATCAAATAGATAATCAGTGTGAATCTACATACCTAACTATTGGGAATGCACTTTGAAATGGTAACTTTAACTGAACTTTCATTCTGGCTGAACCATAGCTCTCTAGAATTCAGGTAAAGTTCAATAGGTATAAACTTCTGACTTTTATTAGTAATTCTTATGCTCTTCTTTAGAGAAGCAAATGCTAAAAAGTTCAACATAGACATAATAAAACTGAAGTAACTGAAGTATACATTTTTGATGCTTTAAAGCTCTATTTTCCTTCTGAGTTAATGGTACAGGCTGGGTTACCTATGAAACAAGCATCTGAGATAGAGGTTAGCATGAGGCTATTAAGACATGCCCTTGGGATCAACACCTGTGGAAAGTATGAAAAGGAAACAGGAGTGGGCAGAGGAAGAAACTGACCTATGACATAGCCCAAGGATATCTGATCTAAGGCCGTTAGGGAGCTACAGAGTAAAAATGGCCCTTCAGCATAGTCTCGAATTGGTCCAAGATGGCCAGACCTTTACACTTCCACATCCATCAGTTAATGGAGGAGGGCCATACTGAGAAGGGGCAAGGCCTTGGGAAAGGCAGCTCTCTGCAATTGAGGCAATCCTTCAAGAAGCAGGCATGTGAAGGCTCTTGCCAAGAGTGCTTCATTACAAGTCTTCACTGAAGTAGAATGTGCATGCCACATCTGCCACAACCAACTCAACCGAAATAAAAGAAAAAACTTTTTCAGCTACTACAGAGAGAAATTATCCATAGATTTGAAGCTGTTCAAAAGACTAGTGCAAGAGAGTGCTGACCTGCATGTTATTCAGCTGTTTAATTCAGCATGGAAGCACTCTATGGACCTGCTCCTTAGAACATACAGAACTCATTCCTCAAACATTACTATGGAGTTAAAGTGCAAGGACAGTCCCTAAGCCACAGCACACAACCATCTCTCACCCACCAGCCTCCTCCTCTCTCTCATAATCTCCCCAAGGCCCGACTGCTGATTAGCCCACCTCCAACACATGGCAGGGATGGGGAGACACCTAACCATTGTGACACTATATTGAGGGGTAGATGTACCAAAGGAAAATAAAAAGAAGACCCTCACGATGACAAAGTATTCAACCAAATACAAAATCAGAACAACTCAAACTTTAACTCATTAATATGAGTAGAGTTAACAACTTGAAAAAAGAAAAAAGCTTCTCTAGAATTAAAAAGAGAATGAGGAATCGAATAGAGCAATCTAAGGTACAAGTCCACTAGGAAGCAAACTAAATATATTAAATAGGATATAACATAAACAAAAACCCCACCTGATTGTATTTTCAGTGAGATGGAGGAACAATATATCAATAATATGACATGGTCAAGAACAGCAAAATGGGTACTATCAAATGAGTAGAATTTAAGGGGGGGGGCGGGAGATTTATCTTTATATCTCTGTTCTCTGGGGTATCTTCAAGATATGGATGATGAGAAATAGTAAAAATTTTCCTGTCATCGTTTACCACTGCCTATAACAATTTAACTATTTTACATCTGTAGCCTGTTACTACCTGTAACATTGTTACATAAGCACACGAACATGCATACATGTACTCATGTGTATATGTTGTTCAAAAATGTTTACTTTGTAATACTCTGCATTATTTAAATGTTCTAGAATAACTATAATTACCATGTATTGCTTTTATTATCAGAAAAATATTTCAAAAGTAATTTTCCCTTGGAGTTAAAAAAATACCAATGACTTATTTAAGTACATTTTTAAAGGAGGGGTAAAGGAGAGAAGAAAAGAACCTACCCGAATGATGAACCTGATTGCTGCACATCCAGAAGTTGCCATGACTTTTGCACTATTGGGGACGAGATTAAAAAGTGTAGGTACAATGGCCTCAGCGCCATGATCAAATTTGTTCCCCAAAACTGTTGATAGATGGCTACAAAGGAAGATAAAAATGCTTTTAAAAAAAGTAGTTTAACAGTAAATATAGGTAGGACCATATAACTGGTCCTACCTGTATTTAATTTAATTTAAATTAATATATATATATGTATATTTTATTGATTTTTACAGAGAGGGAGAGAGGGATAGAGTCAGAAACATCGATGAGAGAGAATCATCAATCAGCTGCCTTTTGCACCCCCTTTCCCCCCCACTGGGGATGTGCCTGCAACCAAGGTACATGCCCTTGACCGGAATCGAACCTGGGACTCTTTAGTCCGCAGGCCAATGCTCTATCCACTGAGCCAAACTGGTTCCGGCCCTGTGTTTAATTTTAGCTACTGAGCTGGCCTGGTGGGTGAGTTGGAAAGAATATCATCCTATACAACAAAGTGTTGTGGGTCCAATTCCTGGTGAGGGCACATACCTAGGTTGCAGGATAGATTCCTGGTAGGGGCACATATAGGAGGCAACCGATCGATGTTTCTCACATCAGTATTTCTCTCTCTTCCCCTCTCTCTCTAAAAACATATCCTCAGGTGAGGTTTTAATTTTTTTTTTTTTATTTTTTTTTTTTTTTAGCTATTTCACCCTTCAGAAACTCCAATCTCTTGTTTCTTCTCAATTTAGTGAGACTGCCTTGCTCTGCTTGAGTTCTCCCTCCCATCCCCATGGTCCAGAAAGTGCTTCAAGGTCATAACCTATGCTGATCATACTGTTTACATGATTTGATTCTTTCAAGAATCATAGTCCTTCTCTGACCGTTGTCTATTATTTGAAAAAAGGTGTTTTACATATTCTGTTGCTTTCTGCAAGAGGGGTAGGCCTGTACCAGTACTGTGTCTTGGTCAAAAGCAGAATTCTCATCATGGGATATTTTCCTTGCTTTTTTTTTTTTAAGAGAGAGAGGAGAAGAGGGAGAGGGAGAAACATCAATGTGAGAGTAAAATATCAATCAATCAGCTGCCTCTTACATGCCCTCTACCAGGGATCGAGTCCACAATTTGGGCATGAGCCCTGACCAGGAATCAACCTGACAACCTTACAGTGCACAGGACAATGCCTAACTAACTGAGCCATACCATCCATGGCTGAAATACATTTCAAGGTTGTATTTTGTGGATTTTTGTTTTGTTTTGCAATTGAGAGATATTCAATCATTTTGATACACTGGTATATTGACTTGTATCTAGCAGTCCTGGTAAAGTGCCTTAATTATAATAATTTATTATAGATTCTCATGGTTTTTAGCATAGATAATTATATCACTCATTAAAAATGAGTATTTGTTCCTTATCTTGAATCTTCATAGTTTTTATTTCCTGGTGTGTGTGTGTGTTTTCAAATTTTATTTTCTGTTCTGACTAGAACATCCAATTCAATCCTGATTAGAAATATTAATAGTAGGCATCTTTGTGTTCCCTATCTTCAAAGGAATGTTTATGCAACAACATATACAACAAAAGTATTCAAATGGAGAGGAATTTTACCATCCTTAAATTTTAGAAGAATACAAACATACTGATTAACTTTATATTTTTATAAGTTAATGATGCATGTTATAATTCGTAAAATTGCTAAAATATCAGAAATAGAGGTAAGCATCCAAATTAGTAAAGAGAAAACTGAATGTAGCCAGTTCTCAGACCCATTCACTTTCTTCTTACACTCAAAGTTAGTGACCAAAAATCTACCAGTAGGTTTTAGACATACATATAAACACATATGACAGTTGGTATAATATGTTGTTAAGAATTTTTTTTTTTAAATCACAAATTGGCCCTGGCTGGTTTGGCTCAGTGGACAGAGCGTCAAAATGCAAAATGAAGGGTCCCAGGTTTGATTCCGATCAAGGACACATACCCGGATTCCGGGCTCGATCCCCAGTAGGGAGGGTGCAGGAGGCAGCCCATCAATGATTCTCTCTCATCGTTGATGTTTCTATCTCTTTCTCCCTCTACTTTCCTCCCTGAAATCAATATATATATATGTATGTTTTTTTTTTAAATCACACAAATTGGATTCTTATAATATAAATGATGCTTTTGGGGGGTTATCTTGCTACTGCTTTACTTAATGAGATCTGATTCCATGAGTACCAAATTCATTCACTTATCACATAAAGAATATACTTACGCTACAGTAATACAAGCTTCTCTAACCACCTGGGACCTAAGATCCTTAGCTGAAAGTTTAAGTGCTCCATCCAACAAGCGTAAATGTTGAAAAAAGGAATCATATTGTGCAGCTCCAGCAACAAGCAATGATCGAATTTTCTTAAGCTGAAATAAAGAAAATTACCATTACTGACCAAAAAAAGTGGCAGTGCAAAAAAATCTTAAAGCTATCTGAACTTCATTATTTAAACAAAAATTTAAAAATAACATTTCATTCTATTTACATAACTATCTTCAGACATCTTAACAGTATTAAACATTTTTAAATAAACATGCAAAACAAAACACAAAGCTTTCTAGAAAAAAACATTATAGATTTGGTTATATGCATAATAAACATGTAATGTATGAATAGATTACTAAATTTTGCGGTTTTTAAGGAAGCATTTTTTAATAAACTGTGGTAAAATTCACATTTACCTAAAATTTATCATTTTAAAATATACAATTCAATGGCATTGAGAACAATCAAAATGTTGTGCAACCATTACCACTATATATTAAGGAGACTATTTTTAAAAGGGCCCAATTCTGGAAATTATATTCATGGATAAGCAAAAGAACAGAGGCAGAAGGACCAACCATCAAGCCATCAAAACAGAGACTCGGGCTCTCAGAACAGGGGAGTCTTCAAATGGAACCCCTCCTCTCGCTTCTTGAGGATAATGAGGTACTCATGTGGTAACTCAGAAGTAAATTTGTCCAAATCACAATCTTTGAATTATAGTCTTTTGACATTGCAAATATCATTTTAAAAATTATCAAATAGTATCTCAAGGGTTTAAGTGAAATAAAATATTCTTAATTAAAAGACATCAGGCCTTTTTTTTAAAAAAAAATCATGGTTGTGAAAATATTTTATGAGAGAGAGAGAGAGAGAGAGAGAGAGAGAGAGAGAGAGAGAGAGAGAGAGATGTGAGAGGAAAAAAGAAAAAGCCAGACAAATGGCCCAATTGTTGTGAATTTATGTTGACATTATGAAAACACTGAGCATGCAGGAAAAGCGAACTGCTTTTCTGGTAAACCCTGTGAGAATGGAGGACAGTACTAACTATGCAGCCCCAGGGACAGGCCACCTCCCTGTGGCATCAGGGAAGCTCACACTTTCCTGGTCACTCAACAAGTAGCACAGGTGGAGAGACTAACAAACAGGAGAAACAGGTTCCGCCTGACCAGCAAAAACAATAAAAATTACCCTAAGTCAGAAATGCCAACTATCTCGATGTATTTTCCAGAAAGAAATATCACTTATCAGATTTTCTATTTCTTAAGTATCTGAAATACCAGATAGTAGTACTACTGAATTTCCAAGTTTTTGAAAAAGAACATTGAAAAAAAGAGGAGAGGGGTAAGAAAATAAAAAACTTACTGCATTGGCACGCTGATCCCAGTCATGTTTGTCATCTGACAAAATTTCCCTGATTTTATTTAATGTTTCTTCAAGTTCTCGACCAGAATAGATCTTAAAGATGTAAAATTGTAAGGTTAACATTTCTTACCATAACCAATATTAAAATTATGCCCTGGTGTTTAAAATAATCTTTCAAGTAATAAGATTATTTATTTACCATTCTACCACCATTTTCAATAGAGGATGGAAATATATTATGACAATAATAAAGTGCTTTAATTTGTCTTCCTTCCCCTGTTACCTTTATGCTAATTCTTCATTCATGAGAATTTCAAATATACATTTAATATGCTTTATCATTTAAAAACAAAATGTAAATAGTCCAATTAATAACAATAGGCTTAATTTCTCAAAATGACTTCAGGTATATAACATAACTATGCATTCATACACTATTATACAATATTGCAAAAGGACATGTTTTAAGTTAGTCTCCTCACTGCCCCATGCCAGACAGTAACCAGGATAGCTACATGCTTTGTTTCCTCTGGAGCCTATCATTTGCCAAATACCATTATCCTTTCATTCACTTAAAAAATATTCACAGCCGAAGCTGGTTTGGCTCAGTGGTAGAGCGTCGGTCTGCGGACTGAAAGGTCCCAGGTTCGATTCCGGTCAAGGGCATGTACCTTGGTTGCGGGCACATCCCCGGTAGGGGGTGTGCAAAAGGCAGCTGGTCGATGTTTCTCTCTCATCGACGTTTCTAGCTCTCTATCTCTCTCCCTTTCTCTCTGTTAAAAATCAATAAAATATATTAAAAAAAAAAAATTCACATAATAGAAACATACTATGTTAGGCACTAAGAATACTATGGTGAGCAAAAACAGACATGTTTCTTGTATTATAAAGTTTGTAGTCTGGTCAGGGAGAGAGAAAAAGAAATGAATCAAATGATATAAAATATGAAATTGCAAATAAAGTATCACCAAGGAAAATTATGCAGTGCTATGAAAGTCTATAGTTAATATAGGGTGTTTGAACTAGTGTTAGAAAGTCAAGCTAGAACTGAGAGCTCAAGAAATATCTAAGCCAATAATATGGATTCACTTTAATTTCAGCCTCACTGAAAAAAATCATTTGGAAAATCTAACTATACCAAGAAATAATAGCTTGGTAATATAAGTCAAGTATTTTATTTTTACATAGTCTTTTAAGGAAAAAAATATTTTTATTTTTAATTTTTAAATATATTTTTATTGATTTTTTACAGAGAGGAAGAGAGAGGGATAGAGAGTTAGAAACATCGATGAGAGAGAATCATCCGACCAGCTGCCTCTTGCACACCCCCTACTGGGGATGTGCCCGCAACCAAGGTACAAGCCCTTGACCGGAATTGAACCTGGGACCTTTCAGTCCACAGGCCAACGCTCTATCCACTGAGCCAAACCGGTTTCAGCAGGAAAAAATAGTTTTAAAGGGACAAAAACAATGATCTGAAGAGGCACAGAGACAACATTCATGGGGAGAGCCAGTATATTGGCATCCTTACCTGAATAGGAGGGACATCTGTAAAGGCTTTTATAAAATCTTCTTCATCAACTGCTCCAGCACCTCCTTCCTTAGAAGCACCTGTTAATTTAAAATAATTTTACTTTTTAAAGTTTATTTTTAAGCATTTTAGCATCAATAATAACATGAAAAACATAATATTTGGAGCATAACTTTAAGAGACATTCATTTTATAAAAAAGCAATGAAAAAAATCTCCACTTTTCAGAAAAGTCAAGGTACTTAGTAGTAGGCTGGCAATAAAATTCAAACTAAGAACAGAGCCCTTCCATTCCTCATCCAATACAATAACTAGGATACAGATTATGAAGTCAAAGGATAAGGTTTAAAAGCTGAAAAGCAATTTTAAATGACACAATATGTCAATCAATGATAGAAAATGTGATATACAGGATCCATGTGTGCTGCAGGGGTCAGAAAAACAAATGTGAAAAAAAATGAGTGTCTTGAGATTATACTTAAATATGCAAACAAATCATCCTTTATTGCACATAGACTATCAAAAAGTAAATGTGATAGGTAACTGTTGTTTAGGAACCAGTAATTAAGCTACTGTCTTTCAGCTTCAAAGTCACTCTGTTATATTCAGTGGTACGGGGCCTTGGATTAAGCAAACAATTTTTGTGATGCTTCTAGTGCCTTCTAGTTAAACCCTGTCAATGGGAGTGCTAAAGAGAGACTGGAAGCTGAAGGAAGAAGGGACCTTCCTGCCCCTACCTGACTGCTTCCTGGTCTTATCAGCAAAACCCTAGGAACTCTGGAAGGACCTCTGCTTCCGGTAGCATCTGGTTTCACTTTCTACTTTTTCCTAACACTCACTAAACCCATTCACTTGCATCCATCAGAGGCAACGGTCATCTCTACTCCCTCCTCAGAAGTCTGAATCAAGTCTCTTAAGTTTTAATAATTTAACCTCCTCATTTTGTTCCTCTAGCTCTAGGGGTAGAAGCTGTGAACTGTAACTGCTGCTACCTCCATGATACTTTACGCATTCATATGATCTCTTTTTGCATTAATTCAACAATACCCATTTAACAATTCTTTATATTAAATTCTCTCGGTAAGAATACCTGTTGAGGTTTCTGTCTAATTGAAAACTGGCTGACACAAGGGATACTTAAGTTTCTATCTCTACTTTATATATTTATTCCTTCATGGTAAGAATTCAACACATGAAATGGATTTCAACTACATAAGATACATGCTCAAATGATAACTAAAAAAAAATCTCCAATTAAAAAATTAAAAGTTTATCATCTGACCAATTAAGTTTATCACCTGCCCAATTAAGTTTATTATCTGCCAAAGGAAATATTAATATTTCAAAATTGGATTTAAGAAGTTAATATCATCCTAATAAAAATAATACTCAGGATTTCCAAAGACATGTAAGAAGAGCCTCAACTTAAAAAAAATACAACCATTGAAGACTTTTGTATGTGACTTGACCACAGAACAGCATACCAAAGCTGTAAGGCAATAAAAACTGCAAATTAAAAGCAATGACAATTTAATAAACTAAGAGAGAAAGGAATGTGTGGTTGTTATAGGAAATTCAATTACAAGAGTAAATAAATTACAGTTTATTCCCTAAATATTAAAAAAATCCAATAAAACAATAAACTCTCAACCCCATCCAAATGATCATTCCAAGTTACTGATTAACTGAAAATAATTAAAGCGAATAAACAAAAAATAAGATATCTACCTTTATTAACATATTAGAGGCCTGGTGACCGAAATTTGTGCACAGGGGCGGGGAGGGGGTTGTCCCTCAGCCCTGCCTGCACCCTCTCCAATCTGGGACTCCTTGAGGGATGTACGACTGCCCTCTCACAATCCAGGACTGCTGGCTCCCAATTGCTCGCCTGCCTGCCTTCCTGATTGCCCCTAACCACTTCTGCCTGCCAGTCTGATCATCCCCTAACCACTCCCAATGGGCCATTGATTAGGAACATTACATAGGAAAGCCTAACTTTGAAAATTCACTCTATTCATAATACCTTTATTATCCAGTAAGTTCTATCTAATGAGTAGGGCCAAATAAGCTAGTGGGGAGGAAAGGAAGGAGAAGGAGAAATCACATGGCTTTTAAAATCCCACAGAAGCTGCAGAGTGGAAAGGCTGCAAATATTACTAAATGCAGCTTTATGATGATCTCAGAGGTGACAATTAGGTCTCTATTTTGGACATGAGCATTACCAATTTAGCAAGAACTTGCATAGTTTGAATAGTTGCTCCCAATCTATCTGAAGCCTATCTTTTGAGAATCACTTTGTGTAAGCAGAGCTGCTGCCAATGGGAGTGTACTGGGTATGTGAAGAGTGTAACAACAGAAAACATGCTGAGCTCCCCATTCTAGCCTTGCTTCTCTCTGGTATGCATTACAGTAAACTTTTTCACCACCCTAGTTTGCCTAATATTTCCCCTCACCTTGGTTTTGTCTGGCCAATAAAGTTAAAAAAGGATCCCTGCATAAGAGAAAAACCTGTTAAATCACTTTCATCTCACAATCATCATTCTATTCCCAAATAGCTTTAAAAATTCACCTAAAAAACTATAAAATACTTTTAACACCAGTAGGGAGAATGGATACTACAAGAGAGATAAAAAGAGTAATGGGCCCTAGTGTCAACTATTAAAGCAAGAAAAGAAGAGTGAGTATACATATCAAAAGGAGATGTATTTAGAAAAAAACAAATTTGAGAGCAGGAGCACAAGTAGAGAGAGGGCTGAAGGAGGGAGCAATGTTGGCTTCCAACTTGACTAAAGCTCTTTGAAACATAACTGGGTCAACAATCACACTAAAAGATATAAATGGGTTAAAACAGAACGGAAGAACTTTGCTTAGTTGCTAACCACTCTAAAACAGAGATAAAATTTTCTGTAAAGGGCCAGATAGTATTTTAGGCCTTCTGGGATATATGGTTTCTGTTGGAATTATTCAACTCTGCCATTGTAGTGCCAGAGCAGCCACAGACAATATGCAAATGAACAAGCAAAGCTGTATTCCAATAAAGCTCTACTTATGGAGCTTCATTTTGTTGTTCAAATGAACTTAATATCATTTTGTCACTTATAACTCAAAAAAAAGACAAAAAAAAAAAAAAAAGACAATGCATTGAATCTATAGATGAGTTTGGAGAAAACTGAGATCTTTGTAATATTGTCTGCCTACCCAGAAAAGTAGTATGCCCATTTACTTATGCCTTTTAAAAATTCTTTCAAAAAAGTTTTATAATTTTTTTAAAAAAAAACAAAAAACTATGTCCCGTAATAACAAATATTTTGAGGTACAAGCCAAACCAAACCAAAAAAAAAAAAAAAGAAAAAAGAAAAAAAAGAAAATCTTTTAGGGAAAAAATAACAAATATTAATGAGCCCAGATGGTTTAGCTCAGTGGTTGAGCATTAACCGCTGAACCAAGAGGTCATGGTTCAGTTCCCAGTCAGGGCACAAGCCTGGCCTGAAGGCTCAATCCCCAGTAGGGGGCATGAAGGAGACAGCCAATCAATAATTCCCTCATTACTGATGTTTCTATCTCTCCCTCCCTCTCCTTTCCTCTCTGAAGTCAATAAAATTATATATAAAAAGAAAGAGAAGATAAAGGTTCTACAATGGTATCACAGAAAGCTGCCCCTGCATCATTTAGTAATGAAATTGCATTTCACTACACCAACAGGAGAGGGCATTTTGAGCTAAGAAACTGAGTAAATTTTTTCCCCCCTGACCCCACAAAATCACTTGTTATATTCTCAGGACATTTTAAGGAAATTTGAATATAGAAGAGAGTATTTAAAAGGAGGTAAGTATATCATTTAAAAATAAAAATAAAGTTACAGAAAATAAAAGGGCTAAAAGAACAACATCTAAAGAAATCAGACAAATCCATAACATGAAATAATCTGAAAGACAACTGGCCTAGACTCTTCAAAAAAGTCACTATCTTGCTCTGGCTGATGTGGCTCACTTGACTGATCGTCATCCCTTGCACCGAGAGATCATGCGCTCCATTCCTGGTCAGGGCACATGCCCGGGTTGCGGGCTCAATCCCCAGTAGGAGACAGCCAATTGATGGATGCGTCTGTCTGTCTGTCTTTTTCTCAAATATGAAAATAACATTAAAATAAACAAGTAAAAATAAAAACTGTAACAAACTGATGAGAAGACAAAACAGCCCAACTAAAGAATGGGCAGATAATAACAACATGAAAGTCTCAGAAAAGGATATGTTAATTCCTATTAATGGATTTAAACGTTCTGAGTCTCACTAGAATAGAAACTCCAGGAGGGCAGGGTCTTTGTTTTTGCATTTAAAGTTGCAATCAAGCCGAAGACGATTTGGCTCAGTGGTAGAGTGTCAGTCTGCCGGTTTGGCTCAGTGGTAGAGTGTCAATCTGTGGACTGAAAGGTCCCAGTTTCGATTCCGGTCAAGGGCATGTACATTGGTTGCGGGCACATCCCCGGTAGGGGGTGTGCAAGAGGCAGCTGGTCGATGTTTCGCTCTCATCGACATTTCTAGCTCCCTCTCTCCATTCCTCTCTGTAAAAAATCAATAAAATATATATATTTTTAAAAATAAATAAAATATATTTTAAAAAAATAAATAAAGTTGCAAACAATTTGAATGATATTAACAGAAAGCAGTTAAATTATGATACATCAATAATATGGAATACTGTACACCTATTAAAAGGATGCGATAACTCTCATTCTTAATGTTAAAGGATGAAGAGCTATTTTGTTTAATAAAAGCAAGTTGCAAAATGTTTACTAGTATGATTAATGTGAGCAAAAATAAAATCAAAACTCAATGTTTACATAAATAAACACAGTAACATGTGAAAGAATATGTACCAAATTTATCACTGGTAACCTCAAGACAATGGAATTAGAGAGGCAAGATATCTTTCACGACTTTTTTCCAAATATCTCTCTACTGTTTGACTTGTTAACATTGATCATGTCTTTTGTGTTTAAAAAGAACAAATTATGCATTTCAATTATTTTCATTAGTAGGAAACACACAAATTGGTTTTTAAAAAAGAAAAATGATGAGTTAATGACAAAACTTAGTTTAAATTCACAACATGCCCATCATAGAAATAATGCTTCTTAGCAATTCAACTATATTATAATGTATGTGATAAATATAAGGCTAGAATTAGTTATTACAAACTTCTATTTTATACCGAGCAAGTATAATGAGCGTAATGGGAAATTCCTCACATATGCGATCTATAGTAATGATATATTTCATTCTTTTCAAAGGCAAACCTTAAATCAATTTGCCTTCCTGTATGACACTATAATTTTCCAACACCTAAATCTCAGTCAAAATATGTATGCAAATGAAGTATGGAAGGATCAAAATGCAAACACTATTAACGCTGGTGGGTGGAATAATAAGCATTGATAGATTCTGTAATTATCTTTGAAAGTTTAAAACCTTGAACTTTCCATATGGTCTCCTCAATGCCTACTAAGAATGAAGCCTTGCACATAGTGGGCTCAATACAGCTATAGAAAAAAAACACACACAACTTATCTGAGAGGAGACTGGGTCTTCAGTTTGCCTATTAATTTCAATCACAGAATTTGGTTGTTTATATTTTTTGAAACTTCTCTTAAACATTCTGAATGTTTCAAAAAATAAACTTTGCACAATGAAATTTCTTTATCATTAAGTTTTGCTCAGGAAGTAAAACAGAATAGAGGTCAATAAAAATAGCTATCGTAAAAAATGCATGCTAGTAGGCAAGTTAAGTAACATTGACTTATATTAATAACAACATCTATTGCTAACTCCAATCATATTTACCTTAAAATCAAAGTTTTAAGGGCATCTTATGATGGACAGCCAATGATATGGGATTCACAGTAATTTAAGACAAAATGGTGTCTGGCAATCCCTAAACTCCAAATGTAAGTCCTATTGTTTTGCTATCCGGGATAAAAATAATAAGTATCACATGCAGTATTTGTTAGGCGATAGTCCAGAGATGATACATGCCAAGCACTGGGTTCTCATTTCATTTCTGCTAACAACTGTCTGATCTTGGATACATCATTTAACTCCATGAGGCTCAGTCACTTCATGTGAATCAGGATGAGATCATTTTTAAGACCCCACTCCTTCAGGATTAAAATCTGGGGTTAGTATCTTTCATTGTCATTAGCAAAAGAAAAGAGGAATAAAACAAAACACAAACACAAATTATTTGGTTTTATATAAAGTTCAAAAACAAAAAATTGAGGTTTACAATATGGATTCCCAGATTAAACAACAAATTCTGTGATTTGTTTTATTAAATATGTACCAATTCTCATAATTGTTATTTGTTTAAAAAAACGTAACTTTTTTGTTTGCATAAGAAAAAATGGGCATGATCCACATAATTTGAGGAAAACAGATATTTGGACATTCTTAAAACCCAAGTTAGACATAAATGAAGTAAAATAAATATAAACTATCCTAAAGATGCATTAAATACTACTGAATTTGAAAAGTTGGTAATTACCTAATTATAAGAATTGAAAGTCAAAACCATTTCAAAATAGCCTTTGATATTAGATGAAAATAAGAGAGAGATAATATTCTATCCACTTGAATGAGAGAACGACAGAACTTTGAAAATCAATTATTTGGTCAATGATGTATCTCAATAGTTATATACAGGCCTCAATTACAAACCACTAACCTAAGAATGTGGTACTAATTATAAAAAATGACAATTATATCATCATCTAATTCAATCTTTACTTTTTAAAAAGGAGCCAAAATAATTGGTACAGTAATGGCAATAACTCAGAAAATCAACTTTAAAAAAGGCAATTTCAACAAAAAATACTAAAAAGTATTTATATTCACAATGAAAAAATTAGGTTTGCTTATTTCCAAATATTCTATCTTTCTGGTAATCATACTAATTGAACTTTAAAAGGACAGATGTATGGATGTTGAAAGGTAGTGATCATTATTGCAGATTATAATCTCAGAACTACAGAACCCAATAGCAGTTATTTTCAGGCTTTGCCCACTTATTATATGCATGACCCCGTGCAAGCTACTTAACTTCTCAAATTTTAGTTTGCTCATCAGTAAAGACAGGCTAATAAAGTATTAATGAAAAAATATATATATAAGAACATTCATTAACTTTTAAAAAATTATTATCTAAAATCTATAGAAAAGTAAGTACTGGGTATCTTCATCAATTTTATTCCAAGCCATTAAGGAAAAAAAAAAAAAAATGGGGGTGGGGTGGGAATGTGTTTACCTAAATTCCTAAAATAAAATTATAAATCTTATTCAGAAAATGGGCAATTTAAGGGAATTCACTTTATCCTTATTCTAATCAGTAAAGCAGAAAGGTAACATGAGTTTTTATGGCAATAGTATGTTGGTATGGAACTCTTTATAATTTCCCTTGGCTTAAAGACCACACACATTTATAATTTGACAACAGGCTGGAACACTGAGCCAAAGAACAAAGCAACACTAACTCACACTAAAGATTAAACACAGGCTCTGTTGGTTTTAATTAATTGGATAAGACACTGCTAAAAATAGCATACATCTCTCTAATCTTAACATATATCTGGGAGAAGTAAATTATACTCTAAAAACTTCAAAAGTAGATTCAGTCAAGATTCCGAAGAAGCTAATTTTATTTTTATTTTGGTAATCTTATCTGAAAGTATTATGTTAAACTCGGTGAACTATGATTGGCTTATACCAGTGGTCGGCAAACCGTGGCTCTCAAGCCACATGCAGCTCTTTGGCCCCTTGAGTGTGGCTCTTCTACAAAATACCACGGCCTGAGCGAGTCTATTTTGAAGAAGTGGCGTTAGAAGAAGTTTAAGTTTAAAATATCTGGCTCTCAAAAGAAATTTCAATCGTTGTACTGTTGATATTTGGCTCTGTTGACTAATGAGTAGTATGCTGACCACTGGCTTATACCACTATTATATACCTTTCCCCACTCCCCATCATACTATGCGTTTTTATGAGAAAGAAAATGTATAGTCTAGAGTGGTGGTCGGCAAACTCATTAGTCAAAAGAGCCAAATATCAACAGTACAACGATTGAAATTTCTTTGGAGAGCCAAATTTTTTAAACTTAAACTTCTAACGCCACTTCTTCAAAATAGACTCACCCAGGCTGTGGTATTTTGTGGAAGAGCCACACTCAAGGGGCCAAA
This sequence comes from Pipistrellus hanaki, assembly GCF_964339955.1. NCBI lineage: Eukaryota > Metazoa > Chordata > Mammalia > Chiroptera > Vespertilionidae > Pipistrellus > Pipistrellus hanaki. The sequence goes on from NC_140515.1 coordinate 49,568,409, forward strand.
GAGCCACATGTGGCTCGCGAGCCACAGTTTGCTGGCCACAGGTCTAGAGACATATGAAACATCTTCAAAGTCACTAATTATTTGAGAGATGCAAATAAAACCACAATGAAGAACCATCTCACACCTGTCAGAATGGCTATCATCAACAAATGACAAGTGGTGGCAAGGATGTGGAGAAAAAGGAACCTTCGTGCACTGCTGGTGGGAATGCAGATTGGTGCAGCCACATTATTACTTTAATCAGATGCTGAATAATCATCTATGAGGAATATTTTGAAACAAATTGCTATTCTTGAATAGTAAAATGAGCTTTGTGACTTCCAATGTCCCTTATAACTCAAAGGTTCTATACTCTAAGAAAACTTTCTACAACCAATTTAAAAATCAATGAGCCTCTGCCAAGAACAGGAAATCTAAAGTTTTCAAAGAAGGATGGACAGCCAAGAGGGATATTAATTTCTGAAGGAACATCAATGTCCTTTGGCTAATAGCTCTTTTCTTAGATAGAAAATGGGCAGTGAACCTAAATGAGCTGGACAAACAAAACAAACATACAAAACAAATACAGTATAGGATGAATCTACTATTGCCCAAAGCAGCAGCAGGTGGATGAAAAAAAAAATGAAGGTTTCTCCCTTATTTTTACCAAAAGGGCCACTGCCTAGATGATGATATAATCTGAGATTAATGTAGTATGGTGATTGACTGATGGCTACAGCCATGGAAATTAGCTAATATTTTCATCTGGTAGGACTATAAACCAAACAAGGGTGGAGTGTGGGTGGGGTTGGTCTAGCACTAAGAAAGTCTCTTGTTTCTTTAAAAAGAATATCTGATTTTATCAATGTGAGTAATATCAGAATTAAGTGACCTTTGGTAGTTAAATCAAAATCTCAATTTTCATCTAATAAAGTAAAACATGAAAAACAGAGGTAATTATAAACCACTGGCTCAGAATCACAACAATATAAAATATTATCACCATGCATTTAAAATATTATCCATTCTAAGTCAAATAAGACAGATTCATGAAATAACTATGATAATATCATAGATTAGAAATCTAAAAGTCAAATCAAGGGAAAAAATAATCCCCTTGTGATAACTAAAGGTAGCCTTGTTACCAAGAACAAACTATAGAATGTCATGCACTTTTTGTCAGACATAAGAATGTGTAATAAACACTATGTAGTAGACTATAACTAACATTTGGATAAAAATGCACTCCTATAATAGCAAAGAGGAAAGTGTAAATTACTCAAAATATTCAGAGAAATCAGTAAGACATTTCTACTTCACATATTTATTCATATGCATATAAATATATAAATGTATATATTTATTCCTACATATATAAGTATATGTACACATATATCATACCATCTTTCTTGCTAGTTATATGATACATTAAAGATGGTTAAAATAAAATATTTATGATAGTTTTCCTATATTTAGAATATAATGAGACTTGGAAAATAATATATGGTTATACACAAAGATCAAGAGAATACAACTCATAGAATTGGTCAAAATACACAGTTTTCCTTTTTGTTTTTAATAAATGATAGACAAAAAGAGGGGAGGGGAATCCTAAACACTATGATTTCCCCACAAGTTTCATTAATTTTTAAAAAATCTCTTTCTAAAATTTGAACACAAATTTATTAACAAAAAAAAAAGAGATAAAAAAGAAACTGTTGGTATTAAACATTTACCCTTATTTGTATAGGATTCATCCTATCAGAAAAACATGGCAGAAATTAGCACCTGAAAAGTACTCAGAGCTTTCTAATAAGTATATGAAAAATATACACATTTAAAAAAATTGAAATAAAAAATATGCTAGAAACAGTTCTAATATAATCAAATAATGTACATGTGCACCACAACTGCATAAAATCTGTTTTTACTATTTATTATTATCTAATTCAGAAACAATTTTTGAGGAGATTTTACTTGACCACCACCCATTTCCTTTTGTGACAAATGATTCCATATCCAGCATTTTCAACCATTTTTCCAGTGTTGGAGAATTTAAAATTTACTACCTTGATGAAAGCATAAAAACATCCAATAAATAGGTATTTCTCTAACAACTATAGCACCTGAAAATTAAGTCTAATTCTGAAAAACATGCTTCCTCCTTAAGACAAATAAAAAAGAAAAAAAAAACTCCCTTAAATATCTCCCTTTAAAAATAGCATCTGAAAAATAAATTTGTTCAAGAAAATACTAATTCACATACAATATACAACATTTTGAACATTTTGAAAAGGAAGCACATTCTTCTGTGTGTTGCAAAAGACTCCATATCTGCAACCATGCTGCAGTCATGAATAAACATATTCCTCTGAAGTTCTAAGTATGTGTGGCCATACCAAGGGCACATCAGATTTGAAATGGATTTACATTACCTCCAACTTTAGGGCCACCTGCTGAACCAGGCTTCCTTGCACTGTTGACAGGATTTCCGGATGTTTTAGGTGCAGGAACCTTGAAGGCTGAAGCAGCTGATGATGGCCTATTTCCATCCACTGATTCTTCATCATCGAAGCTTTTATCTGTACAAAGCATTAGCAAAATGTATCTTAAGAGATCTAAGCTTTGCTCCATTTTCCATAAGGCTCAAAAAAACAAATAAAGCTACATATAAAATCAGAACTTTGTGAGATATATAATACAAAATAAAGCTCCTCTGAAGAAGCATTTATATAATGGCTAACACTATATAAAATAACCAAGTATAATTTAAAATCAGGTTGCAGTATTACCATATTTACTACCTATATCTATAAAGTCAAAACATAAAACCAAATATATTAACTCTAAAGATAGAAAAGGCAGTTTTCCTTTTTTTTGCTACTAATAAGCATTTTCTGCCAGCTCCTCCCATAGTGTATCTTCAAGCACACCCTGCCTTAGTCCTTACACCCAGATTCTGCACTTACAATCACAGATCCGTTTGCAAATCAGTCGCCTCATTCCTCTGAAAGCTCTTAATTTTCCTCACCCCAGGATGCTCCTAATGGTTCACATGGCCAAATGCAGTAGATTTGAGACTAATTGAAGATTCTAGCAAAAATAGATGGAAACAACCACAGAACCACCACTGAGGTCTGTGCCGGCATTTTTCTTTCTCTTCCCTGCACTAGGTACTGTAACAGCCAATCAGCTATAAGGTGACATCATCTTATGGCAGCTACTGCCAGATGAAAGGTAAAAATTCTCCATGTATTTTAAAAATCTCTTTGCAGCTGCAACCCTTATTCTGTATCCAAAATTTCAAAGGCATTCAATACTACAGGTTTATAAACCTAAATTTGTAATCTCTTATTTAGCTTACTTGAAATTTTATACAAATAGAAAAATAAGATTTTATGCAATATTCATTTTGCTGATGTGCTTATTATTGCATCATTAAACCATAGAATATCACAGTGCTCATTAGTGTACCTAATTAACTCTGTAATCTAACAATTTGCTGTTTATTTAGGTCACAGAAACCAAACTGAACAATTGTCCTCATAAATGATTCAAAAATATTCCATAAAGATCCTTTTATAATCTTCATGAATGACCACACTAGTATCATCTCCGTGTATAAAATGAAACACCCCCACTTCCACCCCACCCCCACAAGATATATGCATTTTATTCGTCGGAGAAGTTGGTTTTCTCTAGGACCCTGCACAATCCAACCAGGACAAACAAGATGGGCGAGGCAAAGAGGCAGCTTCACCACAGGCTTCAGATCAATATGCCAGAATCTTTCCCTTTCAATCCGCTTCCCTTACCTATGCAAATACCCAAATCAAGGAGAAATAATCATCCCTACACTCTTAAATATATATTTAAAGGAAATACACGTTAAAAATTGTTTAATTAAAAACAAGAGCGTCAAACAGACACCCTACTATAAAGCCACATTCCATTTCTGCAAGTGTTTTCCTTAAATAGCACAACTTAAAGGAAAAAAGTACCTTCAAGTTCAGGTAGGGAAGGTTTGGCCCACAGGCCATATAAGGTCTGCAATCAATTTGTCCTGGCCCTGATAAGGCAACTACAAGTGGGACTCAAAATTCAATAAATCTAGGAGCTTTTTTCATAGAAACATAAATTCATATTAAGTGATTTATATTAAGCGAATGACGTTATAAATATCCTAATGACTCTTGGCAGAAAAAAGATTCCCCACCCTTGTTCTAGTTAAACAATATTATTTTTCTTTCTTAGCATAACACTGTAAGGTAGTCAGTGTGGATCACTTAAAACCTGCGCTCTATGTAGACTGCTGTGTTAAAAACCCTAATACAATTCCAAATAAACTTCATTTTTGCCCACCATGTAAAAAACGTAGCTTAGAGAGACAGTAGACACACAAATCTAAGGAAAGACGAGTATTGAAACAAAGTAGCCAGAGGTTCCCATGGAAACAGTGCTCTGTCCTACAAACACACAAGAATTTAAAAGAGTAAATGTCTCTATTTAAAAAAATTTAACTCTTAACATTCTCAAATACTGATAAATTAGTTTTTAACTTATCAAAATAAGGCCGAGAAAAGTATACAAATCACAACTATGCAGCTCAATGAATTTTCACAAAATGAACATTCCAACGTAACCAGTCTCCAGAATAGATCATTATCAGCATCCTGTAAGCACCCTCACTGAACCTCCTAAATTCACCAGTTCCTTCCGAAGTAAACTGGTCTTGACTTTGAACACCATAGTTTGTTTTACCCAGCTGTGAACTTGATATAAAAGGAATCATATAATAGGTACTCTGGTACTGGCTTCTTTTCACTCAATATAATGTTTGGAAGATTCATTTCATTATTTATAGTTTTCTAGTATATGAATGTACATCAATTTATTAATATCCATTCTACTATTGATGGACATTTGAGTTTGCTGCCAGTTTGGGATGAATTCAAATATGTATACTGTAACCTCTAGAGCAGTGGTACTCCAAGTGTGGTCCAGGACCAGTAGCTGAGCATTACCTGGCAATCTATTAGAAATGAAATTCTTAGACCCTAACCCAAATCTTCTGAATCAGAAACTCTGGAAACAGGGGCCCAGCAATATTAACAAGACCTCCTAGTGATATTGATGTAAGCATGAGCAAATTTAAGGATCACTGCCCTTCAGAAGGAGTTGGCAAACTTAGTCTATAAAAGGCCAGATAATAAATGTTTTAGGCTTTACAAACCACACACAAAACACACACACACACACACACACACACACACACACACACATATGTATGTAGTGTCTCTGTGCAACTACTCAATTATACCCCTGTAGTGCCAAAGCAGTGATACACGATATGTAAGCAAATAGGTGTGGCTGTGTTTCAATAAAATTATATGTATAAAACAGGAGGGCAATTGGATTTAGTCTGTAAGAAATAGTTTGCCAATCCCTACTCTAAAGCAACCACTAAAATAAGAGTAAATAGCCAAGATCGGTTTGGCTCAGTGGATAGAGCGTCGGCCTGCAGACTGAAGGGTCCCAGGTTCGATTCCAGTCAAGGGCATGTACATTGGTTGCGGGCACATCCCCGGTGGTGGGGGGGGGTGTGTGTGTGTGTGTGTGCAGGAGGCAGCTGGTCGATGATTCTTCCTCATCGATGTTTCCGGCTCTCTATCTCTCTCCCTTCCTCTCTGTAAAAAAATAATAAAATATATTTAAAATAAGAGTAAATAAACTACTAAAAACTAAAATAATTTTTAAAAATTGAATAGTTAAGAAGCAGGAAATGAGACAAAAAAGTTAAAACAAGTAGATAAAATAAAAGATAAAGTGGCAAAAATAAAACCAGGTATGCAATAACTACTTAAATGTAAATTAACTAAATATTCCCAGTAAAAGACCAACCAAGACATAATTTTTAAAATACATATTTTATTGATTTTTTTTTTTACAAAGAAGAAGGGAGAGGGATAGAGAGTTAGAAACATCAATGAGAAAAAAACATAGATCAGCTGCCTCCTGTACACCCCCTACTGGGTATGTGTCCACAACCAAGGTACATGCCCTTGATCGGAATCAAACCTTGGACCTTTTGGTCCACAGGCCGACACTCTATTCACTGAACCAAACCGGTTAGGGCAAGACATAATTTTAAAAATAGGTTACTTAAATAAAATATATTTTACATATAAGGTCACATTAAAATAAAAGTAAAATGATATAAAGACAGACCATGGCTAACACCAACCAAAAAAAGCTGGTATAGCTATACTAACTTCAAACAAGCAGCTTGAAGAAGCATTACTAGAGATAGAGACTTTTAATAATGATAAAGGAGTAAATCCAGGACACTAAATTTTTATGAACCACTACACAGCTTCAAATAGATAAAGAAAAAAAACCAAACAAACTAAAAATAAATAAATAGGCAAAACTATAACTATAGAGGGCAATAAAGTTTTACCCACTTCTAATAAAGTTCTATCTTTTTAGTCTATAAACTAAGAAAATTTGTATAGCTATATCATCACAAGCCCCCAATTAAAAAGTTTGCAAATTATTTAGAGGTTATAAATATTCTAGGCTTAAAATATTTTCTTTTTATGTCATTATCTTTTAATGTATTAAAAGAAATATCAAGTCTATATTAAATCTCAGGAACTTATTAAAATTATTTTTATAATCTATATACTAAAATAAATCTGTTATTTTTAAAAAAATGTATTTTATTGATTTTTACAGAGAGGAATTGAGAGGGATAGAGAGTTAGAAACACTGATGAGAGAGAATCATACATCAGCTGCCTCTTGCACACCTCCTACTGGGGGTGTGCCCGCAACCAAGGTATCAAACCTAGGATCTTTTAGTCCGTAGGCCGATGCTCTAACCACTGAGCCAAACCGGTTTCGGCTAAATCTGTTAGTTTTGAGGTAGGGTTCAGGCATACAAGAAAAGAATATATGCCTTTTATTAAAAACTAGAGACCCGGTGCACAAAATTCAAACAGGAAGGAGGGGGTTGTGGTGGTGGTGGTGGTGGTGGTGTCTCTCAGCCCAGCCTGCACCGTCTCCAATCTGAGACCTCTAGGGAGATGTCCAACTGTTGATTTGGTCAGACATCCCTCTCACAATCCAAGACTGCTGGCTCCTAACCACTCACCTGCCTGCCTGCCTGCCTGAATGCCCCTAACCACTTTGCCTGCCAGCCTGATAGCCCCCTAACCACTCCCCTGCCAGGCTGATTGATGTCTAACTGCTCCCCTGCTGGCATGATCATCCCCAACTGCCTTCCCCTGCAGAGCTAAGGGGACTGGGGGACTGAGACTGTATAAAGTGGGGCTGTGGGGACTGGGGGACTGAGGCTAGATGAGACAGGGCTAAGGGAACTGGGGGACTGTGGCTGGATGAGGCAGGGCTGAGGGGACTGAGCACTACCATCTTGTGAGGGTGAGGCAGTCAATTAGCATATTCTCTCTTTATTGGCTGAGGGTGCTTCCATCTTTGAGGGTGTGATGGACAATTAGAATATTCCCTCTTTATTAGATAGAATATTTTCTTTTCTTTTTTAAAAATATATTTTATTGATTTTTTACAGAGAGGAAAGGAGAGGGATAGAGAGCCAGAAACATTGATGAGAGAGGAACATCAACCAGCTGCCTCCTGCACACCCCCTACTGGGGATGTGCCCACAACCAATGTACATGCCCTTGACAGGAATCGAACCTGGGACCTCTCATTTCACAGGCCAAACTGGTTTTGGCAGGATATTTTCTTAATAACTATAAACTATCAGAACGAATCAGTTATATTATTTCCTAGCACTTCTCACGTTCTGAAATACTTTTATGAGTGAACTAGAAGTTGCACTGGAAGTGCTATAACCTCATTACCTACAACAATCCTGGGATAAATATCATAGCTAACTCTTGTTCCTGGTTCCCACCATTGTCCCCCAGGATTTACTCTCAGCATAATGTGCTGTGAGTTGAACAAAGTCATGTCACATTGCTTCTAAATCCTCCTACGACTCCATAAAAAGCCTACCAGGACTCCAAGATCTACAAGATCTTAAGTCTCTATAACCTCATCTTCTACTCAATATCCAGTTTTCTCTCCAATCCAGCTTCACCAACGTCCTTGCTGTGACTCATATCAGGATCTCTATACATGTTCCCTTTGCCTAGAATACCCTTCTGCCTCTTAGCCACACTGTTTACTCCTTCAAACTCACTTCCTTCAAATCTTTACTTATCTATCACTTTCTCAAAGAGGTTTCTCTAGATGATAAAATTGTAAGCCTCCCAAAATTCTGACACTACTGTTCTACCCCTACACTTCCATCCTTTATTTCTCTCCCTAATACTTACCATTTATATATTTTACTTATTCTGGTTATTATTTCTCTCCTCTCACTGAAATGTATTGTCCATTAGGGTGAGAACTTCTATTTTGCCAACTGCCATGTCTCCAGAAAGCGGAATAATGCTCAAAAGAACACATTTCACAGTAGGGAAACTTTCGATCTCCAGTAAAAGCTTTAATAGGTTATTTGAAACAAAATTCCAAAGACAAACTATAAACATTTAAAAAATATCTCCTGATAAACAATAAAAATACCTGACAAAATACTAAGAAATGTAAGAACAAAACCACTATATTTGAACTTCTATTCCGAAGGCCTGTGGGGCAAAGGGGGCAAAGGGAACAAAATTCAAAACTCACATAAGATGCAAACTTGAACAGAAGAGTCTTCCCACCAAAAGCTGATATATAAATGAGTATATAGTTGCCCATGAACAAAGGTTTGAACTGTGTACTGTTATGCAGATTTTTAAAATAAATACCTGTACTGTTTAGACCTCCAGTTGGGAATCCACAGATGTGAAGGGCTACTGAATGCACTGACTATACCATTTTATATAGGGGAATTCAGCATCTGATTTTGGTACCCACAGGGGTAATTACTGAGAATAGTTAAGTTTTGGGGGAGTCAGACAGAGGTTATATGCACAATTTCAACTGTATTTGGTGGGGTTGTACAGTTGTTCAAGAATTAACTGTATCCTCAAGGTTAAAAGTGAGCCACAAGTAAAACTTTAACTTTTTAAAAATATATATATTTTTATTGATTTCAGAGACGAAGGGAGAGGGAGAGATAGAAATATTAATGATAAGAGAGAATCACTGATTGGCTGCCTCCTGCATACACCCCCTCCCCCCTCAGGATTGAGCCAGCAACCCGGGCATGTGCCCTTGACTAGAATCAAACCCTGGACCCTCAATCCACAGGCTGAAGCTCTATCCACTGAGCCAAGCTACCTAGGGCAAGACCTTAACTTCTTCTAGTCTTTTCATCTTTTCAAACTTTTCTCAAGAGGGCCATAGAGAAGTAAATCAAATTGAGTACTTCATTTAGGTCAAATGCTTAGGCAGTCGAGACACTAAAACCTTTAAACTCAGTAGGCTCACACTTGTAGTACTCCCAAGCAACAGTCAAAGCAAATGCAAAATTTTCCTAGAAGAAAGTGTATAGCCTCATGTTATTTTCAAAGTAATTTTCCAAAGGTCACTTAGCATGAGATGAAACAAGACACCAGGAGCAAGAATAAATAGAAAGAAATAGACAATAGAAACAGATCCACTTTAAATCCTAGAATTATCAAGCACAGACTCTAAAATATCTATACTTGGAACCTTTTACCATGCAGGCTTCAAAATAACTTCAGAGATGAGGAAAATATATATAAAAAAAAGTGATATTGATTTTTATAAATGACCAAGATTTTTAAAAACTTTTAGAAATAAAAATAACTGAGATTTAAACTCAGTGGGGAGACACAACAGATTAGACACAGCTCAAGAGCTCATTAATGAACTTCAAAATAAATCTCACAAAAAATCACCTAGGATCCATATAATAGGAACTTTAATATTTACTGAATGAACAAATAAAAAGGGTCAAATACAGAAAGCAATCTATAATTATAATTATGTTGATACCTCTGTTCTTACTCCAATGTTTCAAAAAGACAATACTGTGGTTTGGTGCAGAAACAAAACAAGATGAATATATACAAACTAATAATGTGAGCAGACTCTAGTGGTTACGTGTATGATGGAGATGAAAAAGGAGAGAAGAAGCAGAGGTCCTGATAAGAGGAAAAAGAGATGGAAATGGTGGCAGAGAAACAAATAGAGATGATGGAGGAGAAGGAAGAGAGGATAGAGAGAGAAAAGAAATGGTTATAGAAGGGAGAGGGAGATGGAAATAAAGGAGATGATGGAGAAAGACTTGGGCAAGAGGAAAAGGAGGAGAATGCAAGGAAGAGAAGGAGGAAGAAATAGAAATAGAGGAGGGGGAAATGGAGAAGGAAAAAGAGGGATAAAGGGAATAAGAGAAGGGAGAGGAGGACAAGCAAAGAGAGGGAGGGGAAAAACAAGCCCAAGTAGGCTAAGGCTTCATCTTATGCTGCCTTCAAATTACACTTGAAAACTGTCCTCAGTAAGCACAGTTGTCCTCCTGTAGGCACATGATTCCCTAACAGCATGCCTAAAAGCCAGAAAAGCTCTAAAAGTCTTTTGTCTTTTAAATTTATCTGGGAGCAAAATCTGAACTGATTTGAACTCAGTGTGTATGGCAAAACATAATATGAACTGACATTAGCCCATTTATTGTCTTTATTTTCCCTACTGCAAAAAAATATTAATGTGCTTGATTATAAGATCAGCCCCAAACCCAGCTTGGGTTGTTATAAAATATATGGTGTATAACTGTATTATTTTTCTAATATCTAACATATTCTGAATTCCAAAATATAAGTTATCTTCAAGATTTCAGATTTTAAAAAAAGTATGAATTGTCCTGGCCAGGTGGCTCAACTGTTTGGAGTGCCATCCCACATATCAAAAGGTTGCCTGTTCCATCCAAGGTCTGGGCTGTATGGGAGGCAACCAATCAACGTTTCTCTCCCTCCCTCCCTCCCTCACCCTTTTTCTCTTTCTCTAAAATCAATAAAAACCTATTCTTGGGTGAGGATTTTTTTAAAAAAGGAAAGATTATAAATGCATATTTCCATAATCAAGTCACTTCCTTTTTTCCTTTTTCCCTTCAAAGAAAAGCCATATACGTATTTAAATGGCTATTCAAACTTTTCACTTCACTTTTATAGATACACGTATCCCAAAACATAATATTTTTGGTTCTGAATTCATATAAAATCTGAAAAGCTGCTCCATCTTACATGGAAAACAAAGAGTAAGGCAAAAACTTTATACCATGTCTCTTTAAAGTGTGATTATCCTCAGTGAACCAACCAGTCATTTCAGTAAGAAGAACCCACAACATGACTGACTTTCATGCACAAAATAGACTGTTTCATAGTAAGTAGTTTCTTATACCAAAGTTCCTCTTTTCAGTTGAAACTATATCCTTCCTTATTCTAATTAAAACACCATGCCAAAACCAGTTTGGCTCAGTGGATAGAGCGTAAGCCTGCGGACTGAAAGGTCCCAGGTTCAATTCCGATCAAGGGCATGTACATTGGTTGCAGACACATCCCCAGTAGGGGGTGTGCAAGAGGCAGCTGATCGATGATTCTCTCTCATCGATGTTTCTAACTCTCTATTCCTCTCCCTTCCTCTCTGTAAAAAATCAATAAAATATATTAAAAACAAACAAACAAACAAACAAAGACACCAAGCAATAGGACTTTGGATTTCTGAACTGTTTCACACTCTTGCATATCCAACAATGATCATGGTTATATCTAACAGCTAAATTAGCAACTGATACTAGAAAACAATCCTATATAATAAAACCCTAATATGCAAATTGACCGAATGGTTGAACAACCAGTTACTATAACATGCACTGATCACCAGGAGGCAGACACTCAACACAGGAGCTAAGGACCTTTTGAGGGATGTCCGACAACTGGCAGGTGTACATCCCCCAAGGGGTCCCGAACTACGAGAGGGCACAGACCAGGCTGAGGGAACCCCCACTCCCCAGTGTACGAATGTCATGCACTGGGCCTCTAGTAATCCCTCTATTAAATAGCATGTATTTCAGAAAACGTAAACAAATTTTAGTTGTTTGCACTCCCCACTGTTTTTATGTTAGGATATCCTCCTTGACTTTCTTCTGATCTCACAAGTCCTTCTTGCTCAGTCTCTTCTTCTTTTACCCAACCATTAAATGTTGAATGTCCTCCTTTTCTCCTGGCTGCACACTTTCTAAATGGCTTCATCAATTCTCAACAGTTTATTTAAAATATCTTCTACATGCTGACAATTTTAAAATGTTTATCTCTAGCTTACACCATCTCTCATTTTCAGGTCTATATATTCAACTGCTCAGTAGAAGTCTCTCTAAGAATATTAGAGAATTTGACATAGGTAACCTAACACCAACACATCTCCAAACCCATTCTTCTTGTCTTCCCCTATGCCAGTAAATGATATCATCATGTAGTCAACTCAAGCTTACAACCGAAAGCCTCATTCCAAGTTCTCTCCTCTGCCTTGCATGGACTTTCTATCAGCAGCTCTTATTGTATATAACTCTAAGTTATATACAACTATTTTTCTTTACTTCCTCTGCCACTCCTAGTCTATAGCCAGACCAATATTATCTCTGCCTATATTGCTACAACTTCTTAATTGGTCTCCTTGATTCTATTCTTTTTCTTTCTTTTTTTTTAAAATATATTTTATTGATTTTTCACAGAGAGGAAGAGAGAGGGATAGAGAGTTAGAAACATCGATGAGAGAGAATCATGGATCAGCTGCCTCTTGCACACCCCCTACTGGGGATGTGCCCGCAACCAAGGCACATGCCCTTGACCAGAATCGAACCCGGGAGCTTTCAGACCGCAGGCCGACGCTCTATCCACTGAGCCAAACCGGTTTCGGCATCCTTGGTTCTATTCTTGACCTTCTGAGACCACAACACAGATAATGCAACCTTCCAAAAAAAAATAATAATTTGGACCAATGGCTGCTGAAACCATTCAGTGAAAGACTGATAGGAAACTTTATATGAGGCTGGTAACACCTATTCAATATTAATACAACGAAAGACAACCAGACAGTGTATGCCTTCTGACAAACAATATATTTTACCACATACAAAAATCTGTATCAAAAGAAAAACCACTCTGGCTGATGTCCTCAGTTATTAGAGAGTTGGCCCAAGGACCAGAGGGTGACGGGTTTGATTCCTAGTCAAGGGCCTGAACCTGGGTTTCAGGTTCCAAATCTGATACTGGTTGGGGCACGTTCGGGAGACAAGCATATCTCTCTCTCTTTCTCCCTCCCTCCCTCCCTCCCTCCCTCCCTCCCTCCCTCCCTCCCTCCCTCTCTCCCTCTCTCCCTCCCTCCATTCCACTCTGTCTAAATACTAATAGAGCCTAGCTGGCTCAATGTTTGAGCATTGACCTATGAAGCTGGAGGTCACACAGTTCGATTCCCAAGTTGTGGGCTCGATCCCCAATAGGGAATATGCAGGAGGCAGCCAATCAATGATTTATCTCTCATCATTGATGTTTCTTTCTCTCTCTTTCTGAAATCAAAAGTTTTTAAAAAAGTAAAAATCAATGGGAAAAATATCCTCAGGTGAGGATTAACAACAACAACAAACAAAAGGAAAAACAAGACCTCCCAGTCCCCCCCAAAAAATCAGACCTGATTCTGATCAAGACATTATCAGAATTTTCAATTTTCAGAAAATACAAGGGATATAAAAACATTTTAAATAAACAAGCAACATAAAATCACATGGCAATGTAATGAACAAAATCTAATATAGCCATACTAGATTTTATCAGACAGGTGTTTTTTTCTTTTTCTTTTCTTTTTTTTAACATTTTAAAAAAAATATATTTTATTGATTTTGTACAGAGAGGAAGGGGAGAGATAGAGAGTTAGAAACATCTATGAGAGAGAGTCATCGATCAGCTGCCTCTTGCACACCCCCTACTGGGGATATGCCCGCAACCAAGGTACATGCCCTTGACCGGAATCGAACCCGGGACCCTTCAGTCCCCAAGCCAACGCTCTTTCCATTGAGCCAAACCGGTCTCGGCTGTTTTTTTCTTTAATAAATGGCGAAAGGAGAAAAAGACAGACAACTGCTTTAAATAGAGCCCTAAGAGGTATTTCAAGCCCTAGCTGGTTTGGCTTAGTGGACAAAGCACGGACCTGTGGACTGAAGGGTTCCGGGTTCGATTGCAATCAAGGGCACATGCCCGACTTGTGGGTTCGATCCCCAGTAGGGGCATGCAAGAAGAAGCCAACCAATGATTTTCTCTCACTATTGACGTTTTTCTCTCTCCCTTCCTCCCTGAAATCCAAAAATTTAAAAAAAGACATTATCAACCAACTGCAATGATAAACCTTGTTTGAATGCAAATTTAAAATGTAAAAGGATATTTATGAAACAATTAAGGAAATATGCACTTGCACACACATACATACATACACATTGTAGTCCAGCAAGATAGTAGGGCTGGGGAAGATAAGTAGGAATACTGATAAATAATAATTGTCTTTGTATCGATAATTTGTTGAAGCTGGATAATGGCTGGTAATGCAGGTTTATCACAATATTTTCCAATTCTGGTTATGTTTGAAAATTCTCCTAAAAATATAATTTTAATAATGTTACTCTCTTCCTTAAAATCCTACAATGGAACTCCAATAAAATGATAAGTAAAACCATAAGAGCAAAGAAAATGAGGTGAGGCAGAGAGAGTATGTGAAAACAGCACCTAAAAGATAGCAACAATTCTAATAAAATGCAAATAAAAAGTATAAAAGGCTTTTGAAGAATAACACCACAGCAAAACTGCAACTTAGAATTCTCAGAAGCCCACTCAAACAGCAGAGAGAACTGATCTACCTTGGAGAATGACAGAAGTAATAATTTCTAAGCCAGAAAGTACAGGCATGCATAGCAAGAAACAAATGAAAAATCTATAGAATGATTTCATCATTAAGCTTTTCCCACTCCCAATTCCGTGAGCTCAGTATTTTACATACAGGTGTGTTTGTGCAAGCTTACACATGTGCACATACACATACACACGATTCTGTAAAAATGGAACCATCAGGGAAGGAAAAACAAAGTTCTTGGAACTATTTGAATATTTTTTGGCAAAATTAAAATTTAATAGGAGGGCTGGATGAGAGTCAAGGAAATCTCCCAGGATACAACATAAAAGAGAAAGATGTAAAACTTTAGAAGACAAACAAAAAGGACGCAGTAAATCAACCCAGGAGCTTCAACAGCAATAACAATTCCCTAAGGAGAGACTAAAGCTAATGAAGGGGAGAAACTTATATTAAAAACAACAGCAACAGATTTCCCAAAGCTAAAGAAAATCACAAGCCCTCAAAAGTAAAATAACCAAACAGTAAAAATGTAAAATGTCTTCATTAAAACTAAAACAAAAAATTTTAGTAAAACAATTAGAAATTGAAAAATCTAAATGCTTCAAAATAGAACAATGGCCAAATTTTTACATTCACTTGAAGATGCTGTATTCTCAGCAGCAAGTTAGTCTTAAATAAGCTATTTCATTTATAAAAAAAAAAGTAAGTTTATATTATACAAAGTTTAAAAAGAGGTGAAGAAATTGATAACATCTCTGAAAATTTCGGGATAGGTATCAACTATTTGAAGGCATTTACCCTTTTCTTTAAGGGGGCCCTTTAAAATTTTAAGATCTTCAATAGTTCAGTGAAGGGGCAAACACAATTTAAACCATCTGGTATTAACAAAATTAATACATTTCATGAAAACATAATATCAAACTAAATAATAAATGCAGCTCAAAAAACGGTTTATTTAGAACCTTTACACAATCTAATCATTTCAGGTAAAAAAAAATTTTTTTTTAAATAGATGAGAAAGAATCACTGACCTGCTGCCTCCAGCACGCCCCCCCCCCCAACCCCCCACTGGGGACCAAGCCTGCAACCCAAGCATGTGCCCCAACCCAGAATCAAACCATGACCTCCTGGTTCATAAGTTGATGTTCAACCACTGAGCCACATCAACCAGGCTCAGGTAAATTTTCTTGACAGCTACAGGTTGGTCATAAGCTATCAAGAACATCAACATATACATTCTACAACGCTGTAAACCTTTCCTTGAAGATTCAGGTTCATTAGCAACATCATTTTTGAGGTTAGGTTGCAACTGGGCCCAAGGTCTTGCACCCAAATGGGGGTAAATGAGCCCTCTTCACGAAGGCTAAGATTTTCAATCTTAGTGTCTGCTAATTACTGCCTATATTATTGCTAAATACTCAATCTTTTGTCCCTTGTAATTGACTTTTTCTCCTTATAGACTCCCTCCCCCCCCCCCCCGCCCCCCTTTATCATTGCTCCCAGAAGAAAATTTTGGGATATTCCAGGATATGGAAGAGATCATCCATTCAGAATTCAGCATCATTTCTTACTGCTGTGCCCTAGCTCCCCAAACCAGTAGTTATATGTCTATTTGGAGTGGTCCCAGAAGGCTTACCTCTAGGAGGTCAAAGTTATATAATCAATTATATACATTTTTAAAAATATTCATTCATGTTTGAAATAATAAATTGTGTTGAAGTATTAAAAGTTTACAAAGAGTCTATTTGCAACAAAACCTTTTTTTTCCAGCCACTCTTTGGCATAACAACAAAAGGCCAAATTCCTCTTATGAGCTTTTGAGGCAGACTGCAGGGCTCAGCGCCACATAATAATCCTCCAGGTTTTTAACTCTATCAGGTTTGACTGCCCAGAGTTATTTCACAGTCATTTGACTGCTTTTAGTTTTATACTCTTGGGTAAGTATAAATACAGCTAAACAGAAAGATACCTGAAACTCTTCAATTGATAGTCTTTATAGTGCTTCACAAATCCAAGTTTGTTGAAGTTAAGCTTATGTAACATTTAATAGATAATAGATTAATAACCAGAATATATAAAGAGCAATTATAAATAAGCAACAAAAAAGTCAAACAGCCAAAAAGTTGCCTAAGGATGCTAGAAGGTAATCCATAGAAAAGGAAATACAAATAAGCAAACTTATGAAGATGATCAACCTTATTGTAAGCAAAGATGATTTTAAAAGGGTAAGGTAAAAATAAACAAACAAACAAACAAATAAATAAATAAATAAATAAAAGGGTGAGGTATTACTCATTGATAAGCAAATTTTAAAAAGATTAATAACAACAAAAACGGAAAAGAATGCAGGATAATAGGCACTGTTGGTGGTAATTGGTAAAGCCTCTTTTGGCAGAAATTAGAGCTAATGCAATTTGAAATAAATAAAAAAAAACTTGGATCCAAAAATTCTACTTCTTAGACTACTTTAAGAAATATATATGTGTAGGTATATGTGTATATATATACACATATACGTTTTGTACAAAGGTGTTTTTGCATAATCATTTAGAAAAATAATGTGATTAAACTATCTAAAATTCCATAACAGAAGAAATGGTTATCATACTATGAAATTCTATGCAACAGTTCAAACAAATAAGGCAGTTACACTTGACTGCATTAAAAAATCTCTATGCCATATTGAGCACACAGCAAATGGAAAATATATGTTCAGAATGATACATATTTTAATACTTAATATGCATGTAAGGTATGAAAAGACAAACTCCATACTAATAAAAGTATTCACCTCAGTTTATACCTATGATTAAGGCTTACAGGTAGTTGCTCTATCTGCATTGTTTGAATTTTAAAAATAAGATTGCATTTGTCTTAAGTTCATAATTCAAAATGAAGAAATAAAAAACATAGGAATAGTGCAATCCAATTGTTATATATATGTTCACATGATAACAGTATGGTGTATGTACATTACACGTGAGAGATTAAATATGCAGAGTATATGAAAATGTTATAGCTATAAATCTCTCTGTATATATGTATTTCTAACTTTATTGTTTACTATGCAGATTTTTAATTTTTTAATAAAGGTGTATCACTTTAATTATCAATAAAATACAATAAAGGTATTTCCATTTTGAAGAAAAGAATGAACAGAAGGTTAACCTCTGAGTTTTATAAGAGATTACTTTGATTTTTTAAAAAATCAAGACATTCCTAAACAGTCTGAATGCATTTATATACCATGTGAAAATAGAAAAACTAAGTATAACTATAACTTGATAGCCACTGAACCTTTATGCTTAAGAAATAAAATCTGAATATGGCCCAAACCAAATGCAATATTTAAAGTTGCCTGTAAATTAGGATTTATACAAACAACTTGGCAATGTCCTTAAGTATATGAAAACTTGATGGCTTTTATCTTAAAAATTAGTAGTTAAAATTAAATTGTTACTTATTTATATAAGGTCATATAAAACAGTTACATAAATTTTTTTACACAAATTCTTGAAATAAACGATAACAATATGCAAAACAAAATTTACTATCAAATTTCCATTAACACATACATAATAATTTAAATGACCATTACTAATATCATCATTTTGATAAGTTTGCATCCTATTCCTCATAGTTCCAAGGGGACAAACTCCTTAGAGGGAAATCATTGCATAGTCATAAGGAAGGCTGAAGCTATTAGAGTTAAAACTTCCAAATACAGTCAGTCTTCCTTATGAACTTAGTGAAAAAATACACAAAACATTTTTGAGTAACCTCAAATTCCCCTTTGGTATTGATGCAATTAGAAATTATACCTCTAAGTGTTTTAACAAAAGATTTAATAAGGAAAAAAGGAAAAAAAACACCTCAATTATTATGTGCTATGAAGGACAATACAAATGCACTAGATTTGGTTCTAGTTTGTTCTGTGCCTGGCAAATATAAGGTAACAATTTACCTTGTTTACAATCTCAGCAAGCCTCAGTTTTCTAATCTGTGAAATGAAAATATCAAAATACTCTGTATACT
This sequence comes from Pipistrellus hanaki, assembly GCF_964339955.1. Classification (NCBI taxonomy): domain Eukaryota; kingdom Metazoa; phylum Chordata; class Mammalia; order Chiroptera; family Vespertilionidae; genus Pipistrellus; species Pipistrellus hanaki. The sequence continues at coordinate 49,587,311 of NC_140515.1, forward strand.
TCATAGTTATCTGTACCTGATGTTAACGTATACTAAGTATACAAAAGTGCTTTGGGAACTAAAATGCATTATAGAAATATTTTTTAGATGATTTGACTGCTTAGTTTTATACTCTTAGGTAAGGACAAATACAACTAAATCACAATAAAGCACTGGCAAAATCAAATTTTAATCTAATTAATACCCTATTATATAGAAACTGTAAAAGAGTATTTTCTAGAATTGTTTACTAGGGACAATGACAAATCACAAGCATATTAATTAAAATAGTGTCTATGGCAAGCCATTTTGCCTCTTTTACTACTTTATGCCATAGAATTCTACTACTTGTTGTCAAATACCACAGGAAAGATGTCAAGCTAGTTAACCAAACCTTCCTGCCAAAACCTGTCATTCTTCCAAAGGCCATGTTCTCTCTTTAAAGCTTTTGCATATATTCCAGTTTCTTCCAATATTGCTTCTTCGTATCTACCACCAAAGACTGAGGGCTTGCTTGGGCTACAAGGTAAATTGTTACCTTATATTTGCCAAATCTCATACAGACATATCAAATAGAAAAAGATACCAAGTGACGAGTAAGCACACAAGTGTATATATCATACATGAGTGTATACACACACACACACACACACAACACACCTTCTTCATTCTTTAGGGAGAAATATATCCCTTACACAGCAAATGACTGTCACTTTAAAAGGAAGTATATAACACAAGCAAAAGAAGAAAAATAAATCTTACCATCTCCCATAGCCATTCAGATGGTCCAGGGAGCTCTTTCTCAAACCAAGAGGTCAAACAGCACAGCAAATAAATGCAGCTCAGTGCCTGCGCCACTGGGCTCGGCCTGCAGCCTGCAGACACCGGGAGCACTGTGTGACCCAGGCTGCGCTGCAGCTCTGCACCGCAATAGCCAACAGCTGCTACTCCATTTCAAAATAAAAGTCTGGGGTCTTGTTGAAAACCCTTGTCTAATTTAGCTGAGCCTAGCGGTGCTTGATCAAGATTATTCCTTAACTGCATACAAGCAGTCAGACACAGGTTATGATGTTTCTCCTTGTGCTGGCCGACTGAAATGCAATATAAGAAAAGCTCGGAGAATCAATAAATGCCATTCCACGGGGGAGGAGGAGGGACTTTTAATGCAATCATCAAAACACAAGGCATGTGTTCAGCAATCATTTTCTGCTTCCCTAAAGATATGCATGTAATCAGTAGCAATCACATGATCTGATGGATTAACTGATTTGCGCCTTTTTAAAAGGTTTTCATCCTTTTAATATTTACAAAAGGAGATTGCGAGAAGTGCACCAACGGGAATAGCCCAGTTTCCACGATTAACTGCTCTCATTATGCAGGAAGCATTTCTGGCTGCCGTAAACAAATCACGTCAAAGGCAGCCCATCAAAGGCTGTTCTGTGTGTGGACAGCAGGGCCACGCAGAACAAAGCTTGCTTCTGGTGGAGACAGAAGCTCGCCAGTGCGCAGCTGCAGGGACACGGAGCACCCTCCATCCAAACTGCACACCCATCAGCACTCTGTTGAGCTCAGAGAAAAGCTCTAGGGCTCATGATCACAAATACAGTACCTTTAAAAATCAACCTAAGAAGAGGTGCTTTGCTTTTCACCAAAGGGTAGGTTTTAAACATTTTTTTTTTTTAAAAGCTAAACCGTAGGTTACCTTATTGCCTCTAATAAGCCAAATATCAAGGTAATTCGATATCCTACTTTCTATGCATTATTTTATAGCCAGCCTCCAGCAATTCTTTTCCTAGCAATTGTTCCAAACAGAGAAGATGGGAAATATTTTACAATGATTACAGGCCTAGACTGCATTAGGGTCCTACACTCACACTAGACTAATCAGAATGATTCCGTTTTTTCACAGTGAAAGGGAAAAAAGCTTGCAGTCAGAACCAACAACACTGGTGTTTACATCTGATTAGCGTAGGAGACTGTCTGGAAAGCTCCAGGAGGACACCAGGCCCTGTGATAATCATAGTGGCCTGCCACTTTCAGTCTTTCCTTTCCGGCAGGGCTGGTGTCCTTTCAGCCACAGTCTGATGAATTTCAAATCCAGTTTCCTTCCACTAGCAGAGCTAATGCCGCTGCACTTAGGGATTCTGCCTCACTCACACTCTGTAATACTAGAATTACACTCAGGCTTGAAACACACTCAAGACAAAAAGTGCTGCGCATTTCTCACTATTTCTAAACTAAACGAAATACTCAAATCTTACATGAAACAATTTACTCGACGTTCTTCCAACTCATCCCTAGCCTCACTGGACTCTAGCCAACCCTGACCTCCCTTCTGACCCTTTCTACCTTTGGGTCTTCATGGTCACATTTTCTCTGCCCAAAACACTTTTCCTTTTGTTCATTCTATACTTAGCTTGTTCTCCTTTATCAGGTCTCGATTCAAATGTCTCAACTCTCAGAGAAATCTGCCCCATTATTCTAAAGTGGCATCACTGAGTTAATTAACAACTTCATATCCTATTCACTTTACTTAATGACTTAAGATGACAGCTTTTAGCTATAATGACTCTTAAAAAGTCATACCACTTTTACAACAAATCCTGGTTTTTGTTTTTGTCTGTATTTAGCAAAATGACTTTTCATTCCCAAACACTCTAAATCAATATAGGAAGTGTGATGTTTCATTATTATGATTTCAGGCAAAGGCACACTAAAAAATTTTACTTACCATGATAAGTTTCTAGTCACAGAATATCATATGGAACAAATGTGAATTAAATGCCATGTTTGGGTAAACTCCCAACAATTTGCTTTGCATATGTACACAAGTAAGAGAAAGAAAAGGTGGTATCTTTAATGGCTCTTTAGTGCATTATGTGCATTAATCTAATTATAAAAACCTTATATGCAAATTGTCCCCATGGAAGTAGGACCAGGAGACTGATTACTCACTATGATATGGACTGACCACAGAAGTGGGGGTGGGGAGGAACAAAGAAAGACCCTGGCTCCCCCAGAAGGCCCCAATAGGCCCTGATTACCGGCCAGGCCTAGGGACCCTACCCATGCCAGAGTTTCATGCACTAGGCCTCTAGTTATTTTTATTAGGTTTACTTTGACCTAAAATGGTCCCTTGTTCTATTACTTTTTAAAGACTTTTTAATTGATGTTGTTTTTTTAAGAGAGAGAGAGAAAGGGAGAGGGAGAGAAAGAAACATCAATGTGAAATATTGACTGGCTGCCTCCTGCATGCTCCCTACTGGGAATGGAGCCTACAACCTGAATATGTGCCCTGACCAGGAATCAAACCAGCAACCTTTCAGTGCATAAGATGACACTCAATCACCTGAGCCACATGGGCCAGGGCCTGTTCTATTACTTTTAGTTTACAGTTTCAGTTTGAGTGCACAATAACAATGAGCCAATAAAGGGCTGAAAATTCTGCAGAAATAAAAAAGGAGTTGAATAAACCTTCATTACATTCTTTGGGTACAAACTATTTTTTTGCATTTAATTTGTTGCTTATAAAATTTGTTTTCAGTGTTTGATACATTTGTCTACCTGTGACGATTATTCAAGTATCCTGTGCTGAGATGAAACATACTATTAGTGGAAATAATTTTCTCATTTAATGGCTTTTGATTTGGCAGCAAGGATTTTAAAAATAATTTAAATTAATTTCATTAAACAAAGGTTAGTTGTATTTCATCAATCACCAACTGTATTCACTCTGGATTCCCATATGTTCACTTGTTTATGATCTCTTCTCCCTTACTAGAATGTAGGCAGAATCTTTAACTGTCTTCTTCACTGCTGTGAGACACGATCTAATTTTAAGATCATTCTCACTTCTGGATAAAAAAAGATTCCAGAAGTCAAACATGAAACTGTAACATGTAGTAATCTAGCTAAAAACTAAAGGAGATTTAGAGTGGGGTTTCAGCAGTGGAGATGGAAAAAAATGTTTTGAGATATATCAATATTTCAGAGGAAGAAATGACCAATTAAACTAGACTAATCAGTAAATGACTAATTAATAAATGACTAATTAGTAAAGGACTAATTAGGAGCCAATTCAGATTTCTAGCCTGAGCTGACAGTGGTACCACTGACTGAAATGGGTAAAGCAGGGAAGAACAGATTTGAAGGAGTCAGAGACAACAGGGTTTCAATGTTGGACATACTAAGCCTGGGATGCTCATTAGGTATCCAAATGGAAATGTCATAGAGGCCACAGGCTACCAAATCTAGAGCATAAAAGATACAATGAGTGAGGGCTAGAACTACACATTCAAGAATCATCAGCAAATAGTTACCATTTAAAGCCTTTGGGTTGAATTAGGCCACTGAGAGAAAATAAAGACAAGGGAGAGAAGGGGGCTGGGGGTAGTCAACAAGATAAACAGGCCTCCCTCTTCTAATCTGCACCCTTATTAACAAATCCACTAAAGTATTTTTCTTTTTCTTTTTTTAAATATATTTTATTGATTTTTCACAGAGAGGAAGAGAGAGGGATAGAGAGTTAGAAACATCGATGAGAGAGAATCATGGATCAGCTGCCTCTTGCACACCCCCTACTGGGGATGTGCCCGCAACCAAGGTACATGCCCTCAACCGGAATCGAACCCGGGACCTTTCAGTCCGCAGGCCGACGCTCTATCCACTGAGCCAAACCGGTCCCGGCAGTATTTTTCTTTTTTTAAAAAAATATATTTTACTGATTTCTTACAGAGAGGAAGGGAGAGGGAGAGAAAGTTAGAAACATCAATGAGAGAGAAACATCGATCAGCTGCCTTCTGCACACCCCCTACTGGGATATGCCTGCAATCAAGGTACATGCCCATGACCAGAATCAAACCTGGAACCCCTCAGTCCGAAGGCCAACGCTCTATCCACTGAGCCAAACTGGTCAGGGCCATTAAAGTATTTTTCAATGACAGTATATTTTCATCAAAAACATCTGGATGCTTGGCTGGTGTGGCTCAGGGATTGAGCAATGACCTATGAACCAGGAGGTCAGAGTTCAATTTCCAATTGGGGCACATGCCCAGGTTGCAGGCATGGTCCCCAGTGGGGAATGAGCAAGAGGCAGCCCATCAATAGTTTTCTCTCATCACCGATGTTTCTATATCTCTCTCCCTCTCCCTCCTCTCTGAAATCAATAAAAATATTTTTTAAAACAAAACATCATGACCAATTTCTATACCCCAATATATATATATATATGTATGTATTACAGGTTTTAACATTCACGTTTGACCATATTTATAATATTCAGAGCATAATCTCCAATACAAAAAAATATCTCTGAAGACTCCCCTAAGAGAAATAAATGGTAAATACTAACCACAAACTCCCTGTTTATGGAGAGATAAACAAGAGAAAAAGAAAAAAAACCTTAAATAGGGGGTAAAATAATCTTCTATTTTGAAAGTAATAGAAATAACCTCACAAAATAAAATGACAGCACTTTCAAAATAAACCATAACAAATAATAAATATTTATTAATATATTTTTTACAGAGAGGAAGGGAGAGGGATAGAGAGTTAGAAACATCAATGAGAGAGAACCATCGACCAGCTGCCTCCTGCACACCCCCTACTGGAGATGTGCCCACAACCAAGGTACATGCCCTTGACTGGAATCGAACCTGGGACCTTTCAGTCCGCAGGCCAGCGCACTATCCACTAAGCCAAACCGGTTTCGACCCAAATAATAAACATTTTAAGTTTATAATATCCATTATACTCTTTTTTCTTAGAATTGTAACTACCAAGTTTGGAATATACAAGTGAGAATGCACTGTAAATGGTATGAAAACACAAGTCTTAATTTAAGGAATTTTTACAACTCTTCATCTTCCTGCTGTTTCTGGTTTCTATGGAAATGGACAGAGGTAACTGCTGAGAAAATAAGGACAAGGCACTTAAAACACTTCTATTCAGAGGAGTGATAAACAGCTGGCAGTCAGGGTAAGGACCAGTAGTGCTAAAGTCAATTTATGCTTCTGGAACTAAGTTTAGATTAAAGTAGACACATCTTTTTTAACACTAATTTCTCACTCCATCAGCCTTCCTGCAACAAAACAAGGTTCAATCTTGGTTTAATCCGGGGGGGGGGGGGGGAATTAAATTATATTTATTAGAAACTAGTTATCCTATTATTTAACTATACAACTTATATACCAAATTATTTCTCCAGCATCATTTACATAGTATTAAATTAATCACACTCTCTTTAATGTGAACTTAATTACCTAGGTGAAAAACCATCTATACTATCTTTTGAAATGGAATATATTCTTTACATGTAGACTAGTTAATAATTAAAGACTGAAGTCTAGGTAAATGGTACCGAATAAAACCAAATACAATTTAGTATCCTTACAAAAAATAGAGGAACTACAAAATCAAATAAACGCCACATATTAACTTCAACTTTTAATTCAGAAGCCAAAGATAATTATGTTGGCAAAGTTCCTATGTCTGTGTTTCTTCACCAGTGTCATCACTGGTAGTCTACACAGAGGTATAATAGAGCCCATCAACTCCACAATTTCTAATAAAAACAACCAAGTAAAACAGTTACTATGGGAATAAAAAACATATTCCATGCATTAAACATGGAGGACAAGAAGGTCACCATATCTTCAACCCAGAAGATACAAAACATAGGCAAAAGAACAGGATCATTTTGCACGAATGAGTACACCCATTATTAAATTTTCATATTTCAAGTCAGTGCAAATGGCCAGCAGGATATAATGACGTTGTTATATCTTAACTAAGTTTTAAGCCACAAAATCAAATCTGATGTAACAGTTGACTTGCAAACATATTTTAGTGTCTAAAAGTTCGTTAATAATCTTAAAAAATGTTTAAGAACTAGAATAATTTAATTATTCTTACCTTTGCAGACACTCAAAATCATACCGCCTGAATTTTGCACTTCATCAAATTTGGCAAATATCGTTTCTAATCTGGGAATAAAGAATAAATTTTGTTTGTTTTATATACACTTTAATGAGGAAAAATTCCTTTCACCATATCCCTGAGGGAAAAAATAATTCCAGGAATTTAGTTAGTTCTATACAACTCTCTTTTACAATGAACTCACTTACTGAAAAGAAAGACAAAACCCATAGCACTCTCCACACTTGTAGGCATATTTGTAAAATGGTAACTTTAACACAGTTTCCCGTTGTTTCATCCAACCCATCAAAAATACTTCAGTTCCAACTTTATAATGAATCCACTCAGTCACTAATACACCCTTAAAAGTACACAGAACCATGTTAAGGAAACATAAAACCAGTGAATTGAACTGGGCCCATATAAAATAAGGAATTTAACAGACAAATGCTGTGTGTGTTCTGACTGCTCCAATGAGCAGAATATGACCACTATGAAAAAAAGAATATATTAATACTTTTCAAACAGCTACAATATTCAGGATAATATTACATAGAATTTATTATATTGAATTGACTATACTGAATTATTGCGGATAAATGCTAGATGACAGAGGTCAATGGCTAGTGAAAAAAATCATCTGAAGAAATGGGTAAAGCAAAATTCATTCATATCAGAAATATGTCCAGTATTTTGAAGATTCAAAATACTACCTATAAAATAAAGAGGCCATGTGCTAAAAGAGTAGAAAACACTCTGCATGGTTGAAAAATTCAATTGTACACGCCTTGTACCTATGTAGTCCTTCCCATCCTCTACCACCTGGTTAGAGAAACATCACAGAGAAAACTGACAAAAGCATAACACAGAGGAAAGAACTATGGACTGAGAGTCAGGAAGCCTTCAGCTTCTCATCATCTACTCTGGGTCTCAGAGTCATCATCTACCAAGTGGCTAGCCACTTAGGAGAGAAACCACAGGTAAGAATAGGATTAATAAGTTGCTGGTGTATTTCAGTAAGGATATTAAAGTATAAGCTATCCACATATGATAAAATCCCTACGAGGCTAAAATTACTTATAAAATATAACTTAAGGAGAAAGGAATATTGTAGGCCAATTTTATTTTGAGCATAAGGCAAAAATCCTAAGCACATATGCAGAACTTAATTTATAACAAAAGGAACTTTGAAGAAAAATGTTTTTAATAAATGGTACTAGGTCAAATGGATATCCATATGGGGGGAAAATGTATCTGAACCTCTATCTCACACCATTAGAAAAATAACCCACGGGTATAATAAACCTAAGCATAAACAAAACTTCAAAACAATTACTCAGAGAATGTCTTCACGATAAAGCAGATAAAGATTTTTTAAACCATACACAAAAATGTATTTAATCATAAAGGAAATGACTGAGAACTACATTAAAATTAAGACCTCTGCACACCAAGAGACATCAAGAAACTAAAATGGCAAGTGACAGGGTAGGAGAATATATCTGAAATGTATATATATATATATATATATATATATATATATATATATATATATAGCTAATAATGTACTTATATCTGGAATGCATTTGAAAAAGTGCTAGCAATCAATTTTTAAAAATAACAGACGACCCAAGCTGGGCTGGCATGGTTCAGTGATTGAGTGTCGACCTAAGAACCAGGAAGTCAGGGTTTGAGTCACCATCAGGACACATGCCTGGGTTGCAGACTCGATCCCCAATAGGGGGTGTGCGGGAGGCAGTCGATCAAGGATTCTCTCTCATCATGGATGTTTCTATCTCTCTCTCCCTTCTTCTCTGAAATCAATAAAATATATTAAAAAAATAATAAAATAAAATGACAGACCACCCAATTTTTTTAAATGGGCAAGAGACCTGAAAACACACTTTAAGAGAACATACCCAAATAACTAATAAATTTGAAATGGTGCTCTTCTTTTTTTTCCTCTTTCTTTTACATTTTTTTATTAAATTATTATCTGTGTACATATGTTAACATTGCCCCCCCCCCCCCCGGTGCTCTTCTTTATTTGTAATCAGAAAAATGCAGATTACAACCATATGAGGATATATAAATCAGAAACCTAAATTACTAAGAGTAACAATGCCAAGTATCAGTGAAAATGTAGAATAATAGCAACTTGCAAACAGTGCTAGTGAGAATATAAATAGGTCCAACCACCCTGGAAAACTAAAGGTAAATATATCCTACTACAGGCCCGACACATGAAATTCATGCAAGGGCCTTGGCACCAGCCCTCGCCACGGCTCCCGCCCACTGCGGCTTTGTCTGGAAGGAAGGACGTCGGGTCGGAAGGATGTCCAGTCTAATTAGCATATTATGCTTTTATTATTATAGATGGCCCAAAATTCCACTCAGATATATTCCAAGAGAAAGAATATATTCATATACCAAAAGACAAGTGCAAGGATACCTTGAACAGAACCTACACTAATAAGAGTAACATGCAAATCGACTGTATCTTTGCAATGCCCACCAGCCAATCAGGAGTATGCAAATTAACCCAACAAAGATGGTGGGTTAATTTGCATACGCAGGTGCCGAGTGGCCAGGGCTGGGACGGGATGCTTGCGTTGTCGCAGGCATTCCACACCACCCCATCTGCTCTGGGCCTCTGGGCAGTGTGGGAAGGCTGAAAGGTGGCTCCAGGCCAGAGCAAAAAGGTGGCTCCGGCCAGAGTGAAGGTGGTGCTGGCAGTCAGTGGAAGAAAGGCCCATTCTTGCTCGAATCTTCGTGCATCGGGCCTCTAGTTGTTCATAAAGCTACAAATTAAAAAACAACCCAAAAGTCTACCAACGGTATGGAATAGTCAAGTATGGCCTACTCACACAATGGAAAACTATAAGGCAATGAAAATTAACAACTATAGCTGAACCCAACAATGAAAATGAATATTAAAAACATAATATTAACTGCCTGACCGGCGTGGCTCAGTGACTGCGTTGGCTAACCTCTGAACAAGGAGGTCACAGTTCAATTCCAGGTCAGGTTGCATGCCTGGGTTGTGGGGCTCAATGTGGGGCATGCAGAAGGCAGCCAATCAATGATTCTCTCTTCATTGATGTTTCTCTCTCCCTCTCCCTTCCTCTCTGAAATCAATACAAAAATTTATTTAAAAAAAACCCCACAAAACCATAATATTAACTGAAAAAAGCCAGATATAAAAGAGTACATATTATATTATATGATTCCATTTATATAAAATTCAAAAACGGGCAAAACTGAACTATGGTGATAGAATTCAAATTGTAGTTACCTTTCAGGAAAGAAAAGGGAAAGATTAAAATGAATTTGGGGAGGCTTCTGGAATGTTGTAATATTCTACTTCTTTACCTGCATGATGCATACATGGGTGAATTCACTTTGTGATTATTTACAGAGCTTCATACTTATGATTTATGTATTTTTCTGTATGGGTGATATTTGAATAAAAAATTAAAATTAGCCCTGCACACAAATCCGTGCACCAGTAGCTCTTTGTGGGACCTGCCCGCTCCGTGCCCGCTGCCCAGCGGCTCTCTGTGGCCCAGAGGCCCATCCGTGGGCCACTCATGCTGCCTGCTCTCAGCAGCCACCCACCCTAGGATTGGGGGATTCCAGAGGGGGGGTGAGAGATTGGGCGCCGCCATCTTTGTGATGGAGTGATGGTTAATTTGCATATTACCCTTTTATTAGATAGGATTGTATTTTTTTTCCATGTGAATGACTGTAAAACTACTTCTGCTCTACCCTGTATATACTCTCTTACACACAAATATATGTGGTAACATGATTTCTTTCATCCACTTAAAATAACATAGAATATTTTCAAGTGAAATTCTTGTTAGCCCTACAAGTAGAAAGCAAATTAGTGAATAGGTAAGCAAAATATTTATGTATTGGACAACCTTATCACCAAAAAATAATTAGCACTTAAAAAACTCTTACATAGTAAAAGATAGCCAGATATAATGATATTTATGATAACAGAACACACCACCACCACCTGTGAAGTAGTTTTGCTCCTTTTAATACCCCCTGCCAAAAATCTAATCAAGTCTCCAGATCCAACTACCAATTTACAGAATATAAAGACAGAAGAACATGTTAAACTGCACCACAAGAAATAATTAACAATACCCATAATATGGGAAACTTTATAGGATAAACTACCAGACATATTAAAAAAACAAAATACCAGGCAAACAAAACATAAGTGCTGGGGCTACATGAAGATTTAAAAAGACATAAAACATATCAACTAACTATTGGACTTTATTTGGATACTGATTCAAACAAACTGCCAAAAATACATAGATATTTTTTTTTATAACATTTGAAAAACAACTGGAAATTTGAACCTTAACTACATATTTGATTTTACAGAATTACTTATAAAGAAATTTAAGGTATGAATATAGTATTGTGGTTGTAATTGAAAAACAATATTTCTCCCCCTTAAAAATATATTAAACTAGAGGTCTGGTGCAGGAGATTTGTGCATGGGGGGGGGGGGGGGAGGAGTCTCCCTCAGTCCCAGCTGCACCCAGTCCGGGACCCCTTGGGGGATGCCCCCCGTGGGAGTGCCCCTCAGCCGTAAGCCAGGCTCACTGCTCCGCAGCGCTGCCTGAGCGGCACTCCCCCTGGGGGAGTGCGCGGACAACCAGGGAGCAGCTCCTGCGTTGAGCATCTGCCCCCTGGTGGTCAGTGTGTATCACAGTGATGGGTCATTCTGCGGTTCGGTCGATTTGCATATTACCCTTTTATTACTATCTATAATAAATAAAAATGTAATATGCTACTTAGACCAGACACCTTTCTGATAACCTTCCAGACAAAGCTGTCGCAGTGGGGCCAAGGCAGAGGCAGCCGCAGGGGTGGCGGGGGGCCAAGCCCCTTGCACGAAATTCGTGCATCAGGCCTCTAGTATAGGATACTTACAGAGGAAATGTTATGATGAACTGGATTTGCTTTAAAATAATATAGTATAAAAGTAAGTAGGTAAGGGTATAACATACAAAACTGGCCACAGCTGTTAACTGCTGAAGATGGGTAGAGGGTACATGAAGGTTCATTGTACTATTGTGTTTGAATTTTTCCGTAATTAAAAGTTAAGCCCTAGCTGGTTTGGCTCAGTGGATAGAGCGTTGGCCTTAGTACTAAAGGGTCCTGGGTTCATTTCCGGTCAGGGCACATGCCGGGATTGTGGGCTCAATCCCCAGTAGCGTGTGTGCAGGAGGAAGCCGATCAATAATTCTCTATCATCATTGATGTTTCTCTCTTTCTCTCGCTCTTCCTTCCTCTCTTGAAATCAATAAAAATATATTTTAAAAATATATTTTAAAAAAATATTTTTAAAAAATCTTCCAGGTTCCCCTTAAAATGGAGACTAAAATTTCATTACAAAAAGAAAACGTAATTGGAATAATGTCTTAAATAAAAATATAAACTCTAAGAAGTAGTATAGAAAAAAAGTATCCTTAAAAAAAAGTTCTGTTACACTGGAAGCTCCTCAGGAGGAATGTTATTAACTTGACTGCTGCTCTTCTACTCATTCAGGATCTTCGTTTTATTTCACGAGGTTTTAAGGGTAATGATTGATTCTCATATAGTTTTCTGTTAGCCAGTATCTTGTATAGTACCTTTCAACAGCAGGTACTCAAAAAATAATGAATGGATTACTCTTTTTATTAAATCCTTACTCAAGCCATCTTCCAAATTATGACCATGCTGCCTGGTATCAAAGATAGTTATTTACATCCCTGGCTGTGCGGGATCAGTGGGTTGGAACATTGTCCCATATACCAAAAGTTTGTGCGTTAGATTCCCAATCAGGGTACACACCTGCGTTGTGGGTTCGATGCCCAGTTGGGGAGCATACTAGGCAGGGGACAGGGGTTGTGGCAACCAGTCAATGTTTCTCTCTCTCTAAATAAGTAAATAACATGTGCGTATAATGAAACAGTGTCCAAAAAGATTATAGGGTCTAAAAACTTATTTTTAAAAAAATATATTTTTATTGATTTCAGAGAGGAAGGGAAAGGGAGAGAGAGAGAGAAACATCAATGAAGAGAAAGAATCACTGATTGGCTGCCATCCTTGATCAGAATCGAACCCTGGACCCTTTGGTCTGCAGGCCAACCCTCTATCCACTGAGCCAAACTAGCTATGGCTAAGAACTTTTTAAGTGGTGATAAGTAATGATTGATTCTTATATAGTTATATAGATTCTTATATATCCTCTTGTATCTTTTGAATTTCAAAACATTTCAAAAAACTGAATCCATCTCAATGAACACATAAAATTAAAACTTTAAAATCAATGGCAAAAATTTAGTAAGACTTACCTAGCAGGGGGAATTCCTCTCTTAGAAAGATCCACTCTTACTTTCTCTCCCACATGTCTATAAATTTCCACTATAGCCAATATTGCGGCATCTCTCACCTGCCAAAGAATTCAGAACTTTACAAAAATATATGAGGTACAATAAAATACTTCACATCAGGTAACATTACACAAGAAGACAAACTTGAAGCTCCAAGATGGTTTTAATATCTCTAAACTCCTAAAAGATTCTGGCAGGTTAATTTAAAAAAAAAAATTTAAAAAAAAAAAAAGTAAGAGGAATGCCAAGAAACCTCTAGAGAAACCTTGTAAAAGATTTTACAAAAATCTAAAAAACATGTAAATAGAAGTTACAGAGAGCAAATGAAGAGACAGAACTCTACAACCTCCAGAGAAGCTAGCTAGGGACTAAAAGCAGGGAAAACCTTATGCAGGGTATTTCCAAAGGCACCAGCTGTGCCAAAAAAGGTTACAACTAAGATTCAACTCTACTAGAAGGAATGGGATCCAGAACACACCCCTGTATTATGCCTACAGTATATGAAGCTCAGGTAAAAAAATTTACATCACTGGCATAAATTACCTTTGTTAAATATGGTTTTGACTGTTGCAAAAAAGTTGTTGTTATGCCACTGAGAAATAGAGGGAGCTGACGGCCTGTTCTCACAATTAATACATAGAACTACAAAAGGGAATCCAAGTTATTTGTTACTCAATTTTTCAAACTCAAGAGTTATACTTTAGCCCTGGCCAGTGTGGCTCAGTGGGTTGAAGCATCGTCCCAAGCACCGAAGGGTCAAGGATTCCTTCCCTGGTCAGGGCACATACACATGTTGCAGGTTCGATCCCCTGTCCAGGTGCGTATAAAATGCGAGTGATGAATGATTTTCTCTCTCTCTCTCCCTCTCTTTTTTCTCTCTACAATCAATGAAAACTTATCCTGGGGTGAAAATGTAAAAAAAAAAGGATTATGGTTTAAAAGTCCCATCTATCCTTAATAATAGCTAATGACTAACAAACTTAAGCAACTTAGTGAATATTATATGCACTTAAAAACTAGCTTTGGTGGATTTTAAAGGAAAAAAATGAGGTGAAATCTTAATTTCACTAACCCCTTTCTATCCTTTCTCTTCTTTTGCTTTTTAAAATATACTAAGAAGGGGACATCTGTAATACTTTCAATAATAAAGATAAATTAAAAATAAAAATTAAATTAAGAGCACTAGCAAAGAAGCTGTAGCCAAAAAAAACTAGTCAACACTTAAATATAAATAAAATTTTACCTGGCTGTTGGAATCTCCAAATAGGATACACAAATGTGGTACCAACTTGCTGAGGACTAGCGGTTGAGCTCCAAAACTAAATATAATTTGAAAATATAAAGAGAATTTGGTTTTAATCAAATAGTAAACAAACATCCTTTGCTTTCTTCTTGTCTGTATTAATAAGACAGATATGGTAGAGAGCATGGGCACACATTATTAAAACATGAAGGTATGAGACACGAGCAAAAACTAATTCTAAACAATGTCAAATATGCAAACTTGAGTAATCATGACTGACAATGAAAACTGTCAATACAAGATCCAACAGAGCAAAATGTTCAACCAATGGCACTCTTAAACCACACAAATTCTCAATGACTCAAGAAAATTTTAGTTTTTGTTTTAAAATAATGATTTTTTTTTTAGACTCTGGATCTCAAATTTGCATTCCAATAAAATCTTTATTTATGTATTAATTTTTGGTGAGGTCATGGGTTGAAAGCAAATGACAGGAGAGCCAAAAAACACAAAAGTTGTGCAGACTGAATGCACTTACAAGCTCTAGATGGCAGAAAGGACCATAGAGGAATAAAAGAAAATAAATGAAGGTATAGTTAGAGGAAAGAAAGTAACATTACAGGAAAAGTTGAAAGCTACTATATATGACCTATCTTGTCGCACAGAACTTAAAAAACTAATCCAGAAAAAGAACAAAACTACAATTTATAATTTCTTCAGACTGGAGCTCTGAGCCCTGTGGCATCTATGCTAACAGAACTATGCACTCAGCTACAACATTCACTGTCCAGTTACCTGGGAGTCTTGTTCAGTCTATGATTTTCAAAACCACCCACATTGTTCTAGAAAGCTCAGGTGGAAAAATGGCTACAATATCTGAAATGCCACTGAATTAAAACCAGTTCCAAACTAGGTCCAGAACAGAAGTTATATAAATATATATATATATATATATATATATATATATATATAGACATATATATACATATTTGCTATATGACCATCTACTTTGGATATCAACTATTAATATGCTAAAGAAAAAGAAGAAAAACACTTCTTGTAACTAATAAATTTAAATTATCAACCTGAAAGATAATATGTACACAAAAAATTAACAAAGGTATCAAATAAAATAAAAACTCTTGTACTTGAGATCAATTAATAACTACTTAAAATTTATTTCCATAGCTTTCCTCGAGCTCTGTGAAATGGATATTACTTTTTAAAGAAAAATGAAAAACATAGGCAGCTGTTTTCAGTAATCATAAAACTTACATGTTTAAGGTTTCAATAAGACACAGACACACGCCTTCTCGAGATCGAAAATTCTTGTGCTTAAACCCAGAAGCCAACTGTTCCCAAATGTGCTATTTGAAAGAAAAGTAACATATATAACAAAATATTAAATTACTCATATCAAACTTACCAATCTTATTAGTAAATGAATTTTCCCCTTAGACTATTTACTTCTCTGCAAGTTTTTCTAAGCCAAATTTTCGCTCATGTAGCTCTCACCCAATTTTTAATCTTAATTATATTTTTAGTTTTTATTTCATATATTTCACTTTAGAATTAAATTATTCTCAGAAAAACTATGTCCAATATCCAAAAACATTAGAATTTCCAGGACAGAATTTGTTCTACGCTTTAGAAATCTTCAACAACAATGCTACCATTATAAGTCCAATAGTCCAGTAAGCATTTAAAAGGTCCAATGTTGCTTAGCAACTACTACAGACTGTCACATGGAACGGGCTTTTCCAACATTTTAGAAATCAGGCTTTTCTCCTTTTAAGATCAGATCCAAATACAGAAACATATTTGAGCATGTCATTTTATTTATATTTAACCACTATAATTTATTTTAGAAAAAGCAGAGATAAACCTATACAAATAATCCAAAACAATTACACGAGTTTGGTATTAAAAAGAAACCCAACTTTATTTTTGGTATAAAAAGGAACCCAACTTTATTTTTCCAGCTATCTGGCCAATTGTCCCAACCAATTCTTTCTCTATATTTAGAAACATAATTTATTAAATTCAAGTGTGTACGCACACTCACACAAACACACACACACACACACACACACACACCCCTTTTCCTGGACTCTATTCTTTTGAACTCTGTATTTAGTTCTACTAATATATTTCTCTCTTCTCTCACTCTCCGTCAAACTTTCTAGAAGGCAACTTGAAATTTTACAAAACAGAACAAAACAAAATAAACTTGACTCTGTAATACAACCTCTGGAACATTATAAAATATGTATACTTACAGTTATGCCCAAAGATACATGTACAAGGATATTTCCTATAGTACTATTTGTGATAACAGCATGTCAAAAACAAGTTAAAATTTTAACCATTGAACAAGGATTGAAGGATACCCACCATACTATTGACAAACAAGGACTTTGGTTAGGTCTGGGGAAACAGTTTACTTTTACAAAGCAATACTCTTTGGCGTTTTTATAAATCATGTAATATTATAATTTTTAAATTGTATTTTAAATAACACATAATATCATTTTGTGTATTGCAAATTCTGATCTTTTTCTACTTAACATGGGCTACTCTTTGAATGTTTGTATACATGTCAACTAATTTTTGCTCCTTTCAAAACAATTCCACATAAGGGCATTTTTTTTTTTTTTTACTGTATTCATAAAATACAGGTCACTGTCATAAACTATATATACCTTATACAATTAGTAACTACCTGTTAAAATAAAAAAATTTCTTCCTGTCTTTTAAGAGTTGCAGAAATTAACATAGCATTCAACATTTCTCAAAATAAGCTTTTGCACTGAACATTTTATAATAATGCAGGTAAGAAAAAACTGAAAATCCTAAAAAATAACAGTATCAGTATACTGTCAAGTCACTAAAATCTCCAAGTTAGCTTTTTAAAAAAGCATTTGAGTAGGAAAAAAACAAAAAGTTAAATATAGATATTTAATCTTAAATTTCAACTTCTTTAAAGCATTAGCAACAATTAATTGTTTAAAAGTTCAGCTTTCATGTCTGGGATTACCATCTAACCTTACTGATATTTCATCAATAGTTAACAAAATAGGAGTTTTAAATGTAGGCCTACCATAGGTGGTGCTACTTGGTCCATTAACTTCAAGAGCAGAATCTGAGCTTCATCACGAATTTTGTCTTTGGCATCTCCCAGTCTGTCTACTAAAGCTACAATAACTAGAGAGAGAGGAAAAAGAATAAATAAGCTATATGTTATAAAATTACAAACAGCAATTGTTTTCATAAATTAAAAGTTATGAAGTAAGCAAATTGCTTTCACTTCTTTTATTCAGGAGTCTAATACAAAATAACTGAGAAGCAAACTCAACAACATTTAAGGAGAAAAAAAAAATCACATTCTTTTTGGTAGGGAATTATTATAGAGTGAGAAGCCAACTATACCAAATGGAGTGATGCCATTTCAATATTTAAGCTTAATTAAGGAAATGATTGTATAAGAAAACAATAAGTCCTCATTATAATCATAAGCCTAATAACGAGGCAGCACAAAAATACCTGACAATTGGAACCATGTAAATCCCTCTCATCTTGCTTAGATGTATTTATTGTTAACACTAGAGAAATTCATAAACATCTACAGAATTAGCTGTTGTGGGACTCTGGTTCTGATAGCTTCTGAGAGGCAGTCTAGGACAATAATAAACCTTCACGTTAGATATAATTATATACTAAGAACTGAATTATCTCATTTAATTCCTCTGCCTCAATGTAACTAGTCAGTACATTAAACCCCATCTGACCCTCTTTGTGTCTGAAAAAATAAGTGATATATGTAATGCCTAGAATTACTCTCAAGTCTAAATACTGTCTGGAACAACTAATAATAGGACCTACTATAGGCCAGGGGTCACAAACATAAACACCTACAGCCAGAGAGGTATGGGAAATACAAAAAATGAACCAGGTCTAAGAACTACAGTATTCCAACCTTGCTGTATTATAATTGACATTCTCAGTTTTGAGGAGACAAGAGGAGATAGGAAGGACTTAGGAACTGAAAAGCTCATGATCCAGACAAAAGGGAAGCTACAACTCAGCCTCAACCAATAATTAGTTACATGGCGGAATACAAGGTTGGGGTTGCCACATTGGCCAATCTTTCAAAACAAATAATAAATATGAATTTTTGTAAAACTTCCTAATGTTAAACACTGATTCAATGTTTTAAGAAAATACATAAATAAAACATGTTTACAGAGCAAAGATTTAAAAACCTATACTAGGATTTTAAGCAGGAGACTGACGTAGTAAAAAATATATATATTTTCAGAAGTTATCCCATAGAGAATAAATTGGAACCAAGCATTAATTTATAAAGTAACAGCCGAAACCAGTTTGGCTCAGTGGATAGAGCGTTGGTCTGCCGAATGAAGGGTCCCGGGTTCGATTCCGGTCAAGGGCATGTTCGTTGGTTGCGGGCACATCCCTGGTAGGGAGTGTGCAGGAGGCAGCTGGTCGATGATTCTCTCTCATCGATGTTTCTAGCTATCTATCCCTCTCCCTTCCATTTTGTGAAAAATCAATGAAATATATTAAAAAAGATTTTAAAAAGGAACAATAAATACAGAAAAATTCACTAAGATGCTTCTGCAGAAAAAATAGCTAGATGATAAAAATAAAAGTGAAAACTGGCAGAATTTGGTGGCATACAAAATATGAAGAAAAAAGATGACCAAAGATAATTCAAAAATAAGTGTGATGATACATTATGAGACATTACCTTAATCCATAGGAGAGATTAACAAACATCTGAGGTTATCCTTAAATGTTTCTATATAATCAGAACCAAATCCACTCACCAAAGCACTCCATAGGTACATGAAGGTCACTCAGGTTCAAAAAATAGGTCAGAGCGAACTCTAATCCTAACTACTACACAAAGCAGAGCATTGTACTGGTATAATGCTCTTCTTTGCAAACACACTGTAAGTAAGCGCTGTTCAAAGTATGGCTGGTAGCCCAGGACCAGGCCACAAATTGTCTGCAGCAAGAAAAATTAAGAGTGTTTATAAAATAAAGTTTTTAAAACAATCTGACCAAAGTAATTTTGTTTGTTAAATCTAATAATAACAAATTTGGCCTTGTATTTTTTCATTTCATTTTGCTATAACCTATTTTTATTGCATTTTACAAAATATTGGTCTGCAACAAACAAGCAATGAAAGAACTAGTCCTTCACCATAGAAAGTTTTAAAAGTGGTGTTATAAGTTATATTGTAAATTTTTAATATGTTACAAAAAAAGTTAAAATATAGTAAAAATTTTGAAAATATAAAGTAAAAATCTATTACACTATATTAGTAAGTTTCTTACTTTTGTTTGTCTCAAAAGGAATATAATTATCTATTTGAATATTCTTAAAGTCTTTTATGTCCAGGTAAACTATAATGCCATTTAGCAGATCTCCGAATTGAACAAAATTACATTTTTGCACTTACAAATAACTAATTCTGTTAAACAATGACTATGGAAAAAATCAGTATGTCAAAATCTACAATAATTTTTATTTTATTTTTTAAAATATATTTTTATTGATTTCAGAGAGGAAGGCAGAGGGAGAGAGAGAGAGAAACATCAACGATAAGAGAGAATCATTGATCAGCTAGCTACCTCAGGCATCACCCACACTGGAGATCAAGCCCACAACCCAGGCATGTGCTCTGACCAGGAATTGCACTGTGACCTCCTGGTTCTTAGGTCAATGCTCAACCACTGAGCCACACCAGCTGGGCCTACAACGCTTTTTAAATAAATAAAATTAACTTACCCATTGCTACGTAGGACTTAAATCGTGTTGACAATCTGTCCACAAAGGCACTTAAAATTTCCAATCCCATTAATGATATCTACAGAGAGAGAAAAAGTTTTAATGAATACAAATTACTTATGTATACTTTAATACCAGTTTACAATTGTTAACATACAAAGACCTTCATATAATATACAAGAGGCCTGGTGCACAAAATTCATGCACTGGGGGGGGGGAGGGAGAGATCCCCCCCCTCAGCCCAGCCTGCACCCGCTCGCAGTCCAGGAGCCCTTGGGGGATGTCTGACTGGCAGCTTAGGCCGCTCCCCACATCAGTCAGACATCCTTAGTGCTGCCACGGAGGCAGGAGAGGCTCCCGCCACTGCCGCTGCGCTCACCAGCTGTAAGCTCGGCTTGTGGCTGAGCAGCACTCACCCTGTGGGAGTGCACTGACCACCAGGGGGCAGCTCCTACGTTGAGCGCCTGCCCCCCTGGTGGTCAGTGCATGCCACAGCAAATGGTTGTTCCACCGTTCAGTCAATTTGCATATAGCCTCTTATCAAGGTGATGCGGACACTGGAAAGCATCATCTTTCAAAAGGCAAAGGAGCTGTGGTTTTCAGATTCAAAAAAAAGACTTGAAATCCTAGCACATTACTTAGTTAGCACCTGACAGTTATAATAGAAATGCTATTTATTATTCTCTCCATTTTTTTTTTAGAATCAACTTAGTGTTTATGGTTGCAGATAGATAATATACAAAAGTGAAAATAAAGCTGGCAAATAATAAGATACTGAAGAGGTTTATAGAAGGACAGAAAAGGAAAAGGAGAAGGAAAATTCTCATCTCCCTAGGTTTAGGTACTCCTCCAATAATTTACCAGGTTTGTGACCTAAAGCAAAATACATCTTTTCTACAAAATGAGGAAAATAATAATACTGCCTTTATAAGGCCACCTTAAAGATTAAAATGAGCTAATACAAATAAACCACTCTTAGACAGTGCCTGATGCTAAGGACTCTTTAAATGGTGGTTATTATATTTAATTGCACTTTAAAGGACATTTTATTGTCATAGAACCATTTTATTTTTTATTTATTTTTTTTAATATATTTTATTGATTTTTCACAGAGAGGAAGAGAGAGGGATAGAGAGCTAGAAACATCGATGAGAGAGAATCATCGATCAGCTGCCTCCTGCACACCCCCTACTGGGGATGTGCCTGCAACCAAGGTACATGCCCTTGCCCGGAATCGAACCTGGGACCTTTCAGACCACAGGCCGATGCTCTATCCACTGAGCCAAACCGGTCCTGGCCATAGAACCATTTTAAATTTTGGGGACTCCTGAAATCACAGGACTGTTCTTAACACAAGTCAAATGCCTGTGTGTGTGTGTGTGTGTGTGTGTGTGTGTGTGTGTGTGTGTACACATACTTATTTCCATATTTTTAACCTCCAAGACTGACCTCTCCATTTCAATAAACAGCACCCTCTATTGGTGCACAAACAAAGCAATTATCCCTAATTTTCTCAACCCTCACACTCATTCTAATGGGAGGTCCTATCTTATCACCAATCACAATCCTATCCCCAATCACATTCCAGATCTTCTTCTACTCAGCATTGCCAATGTGACCAAACTAGCCTTAGCCACCATCATCTCCTGCTTCTCCTGCTGCTCCTTTCCAGGGTTCAGTCTCCACAAAGGAGACACTCCTCTACATAAAACTCTCCATTGATTTGGAATAAAATCTTATGTGTCTCTTTCCTCCTGCCTCCCCAAATTTATTCTCTTAACATTTCACTCATTTGTAAGCTCTAGTCATACTGGCCTTCTGTATGTTTAACAGAACTAGGGCCTCTGCATTTGCAGTTTTCTCTGCCTATATTTCTTTCATGTCAGTCAAATTTCACCTAACTTCTTTGACTACACAAAATAGTCCCACCACACCCTCATTCTTTCACATCAGTTGATTTAGAAGCACTTGCTACCTGAAATTATCTAATTTGTATACTCATCCATCTTCTTTCTAATAGGATCTCCATGACACTCCAATCTCACTCTCCAATCTCATTTAAGTCACCCCCTCATGAGGTCTTCAGTGACCAGCTGTTTAAAATTCAAACATTGCATCCTACCCAACACTCCCTATGCTCGTCACTGCTTTTCTCCAAAGTGAATATCACCTTCTAACACATTGATTTTAGTTATCTATCTTATTTATATTCTTCTCCCCCACTAAAATCTACATCCATAAAGGCAAGGATTTCTGTCATTTCCCCCCCTATTGTATCAGAAGTGCCCAGAAGACTGAATGCTGCACATGGTAGGTCTTCAATAAATATCCAAATGAGGCTGAATGAATAGTGTTAGTCTTGTTCACAGCTGGATCATCAATATCTAGAATACCCAGCACATAGTATAGTCACTTCCAATTGATTGACTCATTGGCAGTTATTAAGACACTCAAATTCTGAAGTGCTATCAAATCCAAAGGAACATTTTATTTTGTTCAGCATAATTTAAAATTTAACTGTAACTGTCTATTTGTGTGTATGTTACAAAATTCTGACACACTTTCTCCAAGAGAAATGTTTTTTTGTATCGTGAGTAAAAAAATGATGACCTAATTTGAAGCAACCAAGGTTATAAATAACACATTAATTAGAATGCCCTCTCTCTAACAATGTCAGAAAAGCTTCTACACAGCATTCTGTAGAAAGGAGAGAAAAAACAATTCTGGAAGGAGAGAGCAGAACTGGTGAATTAATGTCTTTGAGTAGGCAAGAGGGCATAGGATCTAATATGCATGTAGAGGGATTGGTGTAAGAAAGATAGAAAATTCGTGCATTGTAACTGAGAAGAAAGTAGGATATATGGGCATAGCCACAAGGAAGTGTATAGATAAGACGGTAGGAGACTGAGGCATCTCTTCAGATTGCTGAAATTGTCTCCGGCAACAGTATCTAGTGAGGAACATGGAGAGAATGTGTAGTAAAGAGATGAGAACTTGGCCGAAACCAGTTTGGCTCAGTGGATAGACCATCGGCTTGGGGACTGAAGGGTCCGGGGTTTGATTCCGGTCAAGGGCATGTACCTTGGTTGCGGGCATATCCCCAGTAGGGGGTGTGCAAGAGGCAGCTGATCGATGACTCTCTCTCATCAATGTTTCTAATTCTCTATCTCTCTCCCTTCCTCTCTGTACAAAATCAATAAAATATATTTAATAAACAAACAAACAAACAAATAAATAAATAAATTTGAGATACTTAAAAAAAAAAGAGAGAGAGAGAGAGAGAGAGAGAGATGAGAGCTTGGGTCAGGCGCCTGATGGATTCTAACTCTTAAACACTAATTATAGGGAAAACATAGCAATTGAGTGAAATAGTGCATAGAGGCTTAAAGAAAAATTGATACACTGTGGTATTAGAGAAGCCAAGAGTGTTTCAAGAGATGTGACTGCTCAAATGCCATCCACTGATTGTACATCTGAAAAGTGAAATGACCCCCAGCCAGCAGGCACCAAAGAACGGGAGTAAGCATCACTAAGTTAGCTAGGACAAGGGTCTCAAGGTCTGAGAAGTTCTAAAGGTTATTACTAAATGTTACTCTTGCTAAATGTTACAATGTAGCAGAGTATTTTGCAGATACAGCTGCAAAGGAGGTAAGTTTGACAGGAACCTAACAGGGGTGCTGCAGCCAACCACAAAGAAGAAACCAACATGTAAATGACCAGAGAAGGGCATTTAAGCAATGGCTAAGACCCCCCTTCCAAGAGACAGAGCTTCGGACATCAATCCCGGCTCCTTTCCTCGGTACAAGTAAATGAAACCACCTTGTGGCAATCTTGTCTCTTCTTTGAATTGAGTTCCGAATGCCTTAGCATTCCCATAAAGCTAACTTTCTGTAATAGGTGAGGCTGCAACATAAAATCAATTGTCTTGGTGTTTACATGCCCTTCTTTTAAAAAAAAAAATATTTTATTGATTTTTTTATAGAGAGGAAGACAGAGGGATAGAGAGTCAGAAACATCGATGAGAATCATCGATCAGCTGCCTCTTGCACAGCCCCCACTGGGGATGTGCCCGCAACCAAGGGCATGTACCCCGGACCTTTCAGTCCGCAGGCCAGCGCTCTATCCACTAAGCCAAACCGGTTTCGGCTACATGCCCTTTCTTAAAGTATAAGTAAATTGGGTTTGTTTCTGCCAAAGAAATAAGAATAATCCCCCAGAGATTATAACTATGTTAAAATATTTCATTATTTAAAAATATTTATTTTTTTTTTAAAAAAGAATAATCCCCAAAGAGTAGTGATATATAATTAAATATTAACTTTTTTCCAAAGTTAAAAAGGAGATAGTATGTAATGGAGCACGAAGGTAGTAATTTTCAAACTGTTTATTATCCTGTAAAAGTCAGTCCTTCCCAAAACTCACACAAATTTCACTATTAAGTCTTCATAATAACCGTAGCATGCCTTTCTTCTCTATGAGGACCGTGTTCACAGTACAGCCTATTCGCTGGATCATAACGTATATTACCAAGAAGACTTCACATCAGCCATAGGAGGTCTGGGCCAGTATTTTAAAGCAACACTGCCCCCAGAAGACTAGAAAGAAAAGTAACTGCTAAAAAACCTACCACACAAGCTAATTACAGCATTTTTTACCGGGTCTCCCAAAGTAGCTGCATTACAACCTGCCTACTTACTACCGGCTCATCAAAAGCACTTCATCTTTCTTGCACCTCATTCTCTTCTGTATTTATTTATTTTCTGCATCAGCTGACCTGCTAGGTCACGGTTTCATCGCGGAGGCCAGGCCTCAACTGCGTGACACCGGAATGACAGAGAGCATTCGATTCCTTTCTGTCCACAATCAGTAAAAAAAAAAAAAAAAAAAAAAAAAAAAGCAAACGCATCATGCCCTGGAGTTAGCATCTTGTTATTGAGATGTAACGGCACCCGATTAAGCTCTACGCATGATGCTTTAGAGATGAAGAACTCAACCTTCCAGACACAACATCTTATAGAAGAAAAAGGAAACAGGCGATGAAGGATTAAAAAAAAAAAATCACTGATTAAAGAGGGATTAACTTGACATCTCTTGGTAATGCCTGGATTCTAACGTCTTACGTCTCTCGGTCTAGGTAGTGTTTGCTTAAGGACGTACAAATGCAAAAAAAAAAAAAATGTCTTCGAGCCCTTTAGGTGAGCTATCACCGATTTCTTTTTTTAAAAAATTAATGATTAAACACTGTGTGCTGATGCCAATCACAGGGACCCGCTGGATTTGTCATTGTTGACGATTGTGGGAAAACTTGGTGGTGATGGGAAGTCAGTCAGTCCCCTGCCCCGATCCGGGGAGGCAGGCTCGCCCGGGGGTTCCGCGGGTTCCCGGGATCCCCGTTCCCGGGGTGGCTCCGCGGAACCCGGCGCCCCGGAGGGGGCTCGGCGGGCCGGGCCGGGGCCGCACGTCCGGAATTAAAGGGCCGGCCGGGGAGGGCGTGCCCAGCCCGCCGCGCCGCGCCGCCGCTTACCCGGTAGTTGCTCGAGCCCACCCAGTCGGTGAGGGCGTCGATCGTCCTGCCCAGGCTCCCCACGTCCTCCTCCAGGTCCGGGATGGCGCCGGGGACGCCGAGGTACTGCAGCAGCTCCTGGCCCACCTGCTGGCGGCCGCCCACGTCCTTCTGCTGCACCTGGGCGCTGAAGTACTCCATGCTGCGGGGCTCCATGGCCGCGGCCGCCCGCCCGCCCGCCGGCCCGCCCGCCCGATCGCCAGGGGCCGCCTTTGGCGGGGGCCGCCCGGCCGCCAGTGCGGGGCCCCGCGGGGACGGGCGCGGGTCGGGGCCGAGGGGCGGCTTGCGGGGCGCGGCGGGCGGCGGGAGCGGCGCCAGGCGCCCAGCGGCCCCCAAACTAGTCAAACTCGGCGCCCCCCGACACCCAGCCCGCTTCAGAGGCCGCGGCCGCCGGCGACGTCAGCACGCGCGTGACGTCAGCGCGACGTCGGCGAGCTTCCGCGGGTCTGGGCTGGGGCTCGGCGGCGGCGGCGGCGGCGGCGGCGGCGGCGGCGGCGGCGGCAGCGGCGGCGGGAGCCGCTGGGCGGATGGGATGGCACTCCGCCCGGCCGGGGGGCGTCGGGGTGGCACTCCGGCACCCGCTGTCATGGCGCCCTGCCCTCGCCCTGCAAAATATAGAAAGTTTCCCAGTTTTTCTCGCCTTAAAGTCAGTATTTGGGAAAGTAGCTGGTATTTGCAAGCCCTCTTCCCCGGCCCTACTCCAGTTTTTATTTTTATTTTTGTAGAATACACTCCTTCATTGAAGAAACATCATGACCCCTGTTTCCAGCCATCAGCATTACTGAATGGATGACTGTGCCTTTTTTATTTTCAACTGCGTTTTAGTCCATAGGGTGAAACGAACAGATTTTAAGTGTACAGTCCATGAGTTTTGGCAAATGTATTCACCAAGTTAACCCCCCTCCTTCCCCACTCAACGAAGATGTAGCACATTTCCATCCCTCGGGGAACTTCCCAGTCAATACTCACTGCCTCCCCAGGCAATTCTAATCTGATTTCACTTTAGGGTAGTTTTTTTTTTTTTTTCCTTCCCCTGTTCTTTTACATTACATAACTTCATAGAGTCTACACTTAAATGTCGAAAGTATTACAGAAGTGCCCTTCTTTCCCGGCCCCCCCTACACACACACACACACACACACACACACACACACACACACACTGACCCCCTCCACCTGCACCCACAGACCCCAGGCCTTCACCACACTGTCGTGAGTCTGCTCGCTATGCATATATGCATGTAAATTCCCCGTTAAATCTCTCCCCACTCACCTCCCCACCCCCGCCTTCCCTCTGAGATTTGTCAGTCTGTTTCAAGCTTCTGTACTCCTTTTGAGTCGGGTTTCTTTCTCAGCGTAATTTTTTGGGATTCACCCCGTGCTGTTGTAGTGTTTTGTAGTCCCTTTTGACTGCTCGGTATTATCCATTGGATGGAAGCATCACAATTGCTGACTCATTCACCAGTTTACAGACATTTGCATTGTTTCCAGTTTTGTGTAATCATATATAAAGCTGCTATCATCATTTATGTTCAAGTCATTGTGTGGACAATTGTGTTCATTCCTATTGGGTAAAATACCATGGATTCTGTGGGGGATAAAAAATAGTAATAATTTTTCTCTTACCTTCTAAATTCCAGCTGGGCTAATCAAATTAACAGATGAAAACCAATTTCAATACGTGTGTGTGTGGGGGGGGAGGGGGAGTGGATAAGATAATTCACATAAGTATAAACATTCCAGATAGTGAAGTAAATTAGGTATATATGTTATCTTGGATACCAGTATGGGCCATTTGCAGATAAGGAAGAACAGAACAAGGCCGGCAATTTTTTGCTAGGCAACGTAGAAACAATGAGACACAGGGGATCCAGTAAACAGGCCCCTGCTTGACATCTTCCTGCCTGCCATAATCAATTCAGATTAAGCTGAGGTCAAGATTTCTTTCCCGGAGCAAGCTTTTCTATCTGAATCTCTTAGTCAGGAAAG
The DNA here is from genome assembly GCF_964339955.1 of Pipistrellus hanaki. Classification (NCBI taxonomy): domain Eukaryota; kingdom Metazoa; phylum Chordata; class Mammalia; order Chiroptera; family Vespertilionidae; genus Pipistrellus; species Pipistrellus hanaki. The sequence goes on from NC_140515.1 coordinate 49,615,218, forward strand.
GAGAGAAGAGTCAAAGATACTGAGTGTTTTCTTAGTAACACAGCTTTAAAAAGGCAAAACTTTGGTTCCTTTCAACTGGATTTATTAGTTCTTATAAGTGTATTACAGGCCCAGTGCACGACTGGGGGTCCCCTCAGCCCAGCATGTGCCCTCTCACAGTCCTGGACCCCTTGGGGGATGTCCTTCTGCTGGCTTAGGCCTCATCCCCTGGTGGATCGGGCCTAAGCCAGCAGTCAGACACCCTTCTCCCAGTCTGGGTCTCTCATAGTCTGGAACCCCTCGCTCCTCACTGCCTGCCTGCAGTGGAGGCGGGAGAGGCTCCCGCCACTGCTGCTGCACTCACCAGCTGTGAGCCCGGCTTCTGGCTGAGCAGTCCTCCCCCTGTGGGTGCACACTGACCACCAGGGAGCAGCTACTGCATTGAGCGTCTGCCCCCTGGTTGTCAGTTCACATCATGGCGACCAGTTGTTCTGCCGTTTGGTCGAGTTGCATATTAAGGTTTATTATATGGGAAGGATGAGAAACTATCAAACTGCTTTTCCAAAGTGGCTGCACCATATTACACCCCCACCAGCAATGCTTGAGAGTTCCAGTTGCTTCATATGCTCCACAATATTAGTGAGTTAGGAGTTATTAGTTTTAGCTATTTTAATGGGTCTAAAGTGGTCTCTACTATATCCTAATTGCACATTATATTTACCCTCCTGCCAACTATTTCCTACTACAGCTTAATAATGATCTGTATAATGTCGTCTCCTCTACAACACAGAAAGCTCCGAGATCATTTGTTTTCTCTCAGATGGTGCTCAGCCAACATTGGGCACTCAATCAATTTAAGTTGAACAAGTGAATGAAAATTGACATTTGAAATGTTCACAATAACAAAATAATAACAATAATAAGACACTCCAAAGAAACCTGACTCTTTTCTGTGTTTATTGTTTTTTCTCTATATTTCTGTGTTTCACATTGTATTGTGTTGTAAAATTTCTTCCATATTTAATTGACTGTTCATTTCCCTGAAATTGGACCTCAAGCAAGTAAATTGTGCTTACTATTCCTTAGGTATCTAAAGGTTCCATTCGTCAAGGGTTGCAGAAGAATATAAAAAGAGGTTCCAGCCCAACTGCCATGGCTCAGTGGTTGAGTGGCTACCTGTGCGCCAAAAGGTCCGGTTGGGTTTCTAGTCAGGGCACATGCCCAGGTTGCAGGCTCAGTCCCCAGTAGGGGGGAGGGTGTGCAAGAAGCAGCCGACCTATGATTCTCTCTCATCATTGATGTTTCTATCTCTTTCTCCCTTTTCCTTCCTCTCTGAAATAAATAAAAATATTTTTTTTTTAAATAAAAAGAGGCCGAAACCGGTTTGGCTCAGTAGTAGAGCGTCGGTCTGCGGACTGAAAGGTCCCAGGTTCGATTCCGGTCAAGGGCACGTACCTTGGTTGCGGGCACATCCAAGAGACAGCAGGTCGATATTTCTCTCTCATCAACGTTTCTAGCTCTCTATCCTTCTCTCCTCCTCTCTGTAAAAAATCAATAAAATATATTTTTAAAAATAAAATAAAAATAAAAAGAGGGTCTGTCCAAGAAGTTTACATTTTAATTGCCCATGATCAGATGCATATATAGTATAGAAAAAATAAAATGTAGGAGCCCTGGATTCTAGATTCAGCCCTACCTGTCCCTGACACCAGAAGTGATGGTTGCTGTTAGCCCTCTGTTGTCTCCATTCACCTTTCTGAAACTATGTAACTCAATAATCACACTAGATGGTCTTTAAATTATAACTAGTCTTCCAGTTATAAGAAAAATGTTCTGGCATTCGAATAACTTTGGAAATACCTATGAAATGCTTAGTAAACAGTGGTTACTATTACCTGTGTATGCCTTCTGTGTGTGTCATTAACTCATCAACAAATATATTCTGAGCACTTATGAATTAGACTCTGTGCCACATTCTATAGATACAAATTTTATTTATTTTTATTTTTAAAAAATATTTTTTTAATTGATTTCAGAGAGGAAGGGAGAGGGAGACATAGATAGAAACATCAATGACAAGAGAGAATCATTGATTGGCTGCCTCCTACACTGGGGATCGAGCCTGCACTGGGGATTGTGTTGTAAAATATGCCCTGACCAGAAATCAAACAATAACCTCCTGGTTCATAGGTCGATGCTCAACCACTGAGCCACACTGGCTGGGGCAAGTTTGTTTAGATAAACTCAAAACAAACTCAAACAGAAACAAGAAAATCAACATTTCCAGGATGCTATGATTGGGTAAGCAGAGTGTTTTGGTATAAAATGAAAACAGAAGTTGAAAACTAGCTATCCAAATAATACTACTCCTTGTATGCACACGGCCTTTCTTTAAAAGATCTAAATAAAATATTATTTTCACTTAAAACCTTTCTTTTTCTAAATTCCTCTTAAAAAGAATAAGGAGATGAAGAAAGTGGGTAGGAACATTAGGGAACAAAATAGTGTAGGAAACGTCTACATTCTTTCTTGATCGGTCACTCAAATATATCTGGGAGCACAAGTCTATTTTTAACTGGCAACAAGACTGAAATAGGTCATTTAAATACAAGAGACTGACTTCCTGACCTATTTGTTCATTATTTGTGATAACAGTGGAAACTTTGAGTGGACTTTGTTCTGATGTGGGACTTTATTTTCCACATGAAGTCTAAGAGACAAATCACCACACTGCTAGTTGGAAACCATACTTCGAATATCTGTCAAGAATGGCACTGGGCTAGGTACTAGAGTGGGGTCATTGGATGGCCTACCGAAGATAGATCACAAAAATCTCTTCTCAAAGCTGAAGGGGGATATGTACAATACATGAATGCTCAGACCACCTTCATTCTTATTAGCTCATGCAGGAAAATTTGGTGCTTTGTTATTATCAAGGTGATATTTTCCTGTCAAAAAGATGAGTTCCATTGTGATAAGAAAGGCCATGAAAATATCACTGGGAGCCACTGCATTTATGTGAAATTTCTTGCCCATGCTGCAAGGATCCACCAACCTGATATTTTCAAAAATAAAGTTTTCATCTTATGATAGACTGTTTTAAAAAATGTTTAAGATAAAAAAATTATCCTGCCCTCAGTGGATAGATCGTTGGCCTGTGAACTGAAGGGTCCAGGGTTTGATTCTGGCTAAGAGCATATGCCTGGGTTTCGGGCTTGATCCTCAGTGGGGGGCATGCAGGAGGCGGCTAATCAATGGTTCTCTCTCATCATTGATGTTTCTATCTCTCTATCCCTTTCCCTTCCTCTCTGAAATCAATAAAAATATATATTTTTTTAAAAAAAATTATGCATTAACTCCCATAAAAAATTCCTACCCAGTTGCCTGTGACTGGGTGTTTTGTCCCAAATTGTACTTTATTTGGATTCTTGTCATGTGCAATGAAAATATTAGCAGTACTTTGCCACTGTCATTTGGGAGTTAGCTTTAAAATGCCAATTAAGTTAACCTGGTGAACCACTTTATTAATAAGGAGGACAATGAAAAATTATTCAATTTTTCATTGTCCTCCTTATTAATAAAGTGGTTCACCAGGTTTTATATGACATTAAAAAGAAAAAAAACCCAATCCAATTGTAAGTTAGGAAACTGATCAGCAGCTACTCCTGGCTAAGTCTTCAAAGACATTTTCTCTTGTGCCTTGTTGGCTTAGTTTATAGATCTCATGGCAGATGTTCATTTTCCTGTGTAGTTAGGAAAGGTATTTCTGGCAGAAACTTAGTGAAGTCTCACAATGAAAAATAGAAAGCCATCAGCATTTAAAAAAATACCAAAAACTAGCAGCATGACCAGAGCTACCAATGGCAATTGATGAGATGGTCTGGAAAGAGAGGAGGTTAGAAACAAGACCCCTTCGAAGTTCAATACAATTGTCCAGGCAAAAAAACAGTGACAGCCTCAATAAAGAAATGATCTTCTGCTCTGGTTTCCACCTGACCCACTCAAAGCACCAATCATGAAAGGGAAAGTACATATTAAATACTAAACAGTCAACATTTATAAAGTTCTTTATTTGTCAAACTCTTAGATAGCATTTATTAAGAACCATATGCTGTTCCAAGCACTTTGCAAATATTAGCTCATTCAGTTCTCATCACAAATTGATGAAGTAGGTACTATTAACCTCCCCTATTGTACAGATGGAGGTACAGAGGCAAAGAGAGATTAAGTAATTTGCCCATATTCACCATGTTCACTCAGCTAACAAATGGCAAAGCCAAAATTTTTTTTTTAATTTCATTGATTATGGTATCACATAATTGTCCTCATCCCCCCATTCCCATCCCAAACCCCTCCCCACATATGCCCTCAGCCCCCTGTTGTCCATGGCCACTGGCTAGGCCTATATGCATGCACACAAGTCCTTTGGTTGATCTCTTCCCCTTACCACCATCCTTCCCTACTTTGCCTCTGAGGTTTGAGAGTCTGATCGCTGCTTCTCATTCTCTGGGTCTGTTTTTGTTCTTCAGTTTATGTTGTTCGTTATTTCCTCGAGATGTGTGAGATCATGTGATCCAAGAAATACCCTTGTAAGAACCGAAACTGAGACAAGCCATAATGGTTATGCTGAGAGGCAAATGAATCAGTCTGTAGTGAGTTCCTTTCTGGGCCAACAGTTCTTTTGAGTCCAATTTCAATGTCAAACAGTTCCTTATGTGTACATGTGAGCCATGATATTTCAGATCTGGTTGGTGGACAAATGGTAGTGATGCATGTCCGACTGCCTCTGGTTTGGTCCTGGGCATCCTTCAGCAACACTCAGCTGCTGTCTGCTTGTCTGCTGGTATCAAAGCCAAAATTTAAATCCAGATAATCGAATCCCAAATCTCTTATCCTTAACTGCAATATTATGTTTATTTGGGGGCACAGGGGTCTAGGGACTGTATAATTTGAGTGTTGATATTCAAGATAAATAGCTTAGCATCATTTTGAGAATGAAAATGTAAACAGGTAAGGATTGAGGTACTTTATAGTGCCAAATCATTCAGAACTCATAGATAAATTTGTGGGAGAGAAATTGCTAAGTACAGCAAACCTTCTCTGAGCTTGCAATATTATCTCCACTTTGGTTGATGCTTAGGCAAAAATAAATAAAATGAAAATGTAAGAACCTGTGCTTATCAAGGGAAACTTTAGTTAAGTCTATGCAGAATATCTCTAGAAATTTATGTTGTGGTTGGAAAATATGAATGCATTTATTATGTTTTGCATTGGCATTTAGGGAGAGGTGAAGCGAAGTCATTTTAGCTGTTTTTTCAACTTGTGGCAGCATTAAAAAAATGTGAGGTTTCCAGAGAACTGAAATCAGCTCAGTTAATGAAAGACCATTCACCTAACAAATATTTGTGAATGATGAAATTAACAATTGTAAACACAATGAACCTGAAAATCTATTAAGAAAAAAACATTATATTGTTTTTTATTAAAAAAAAAAAAAAAGAACTATGCCAATGAGTAATGACCTTTCCAAAGTATGAGGAAACCATAGTTAATTTAATGAATTAGTTTAATGAATATTATAGGAATAACATGATAATTATATTGTGAAATCTCCTCCTGGGAATTTTCTAAGCATTTTACATACATGTCATTTGTCATTTAATTCTCATAGAAGCCCTGTAAGGTTTGATAATTGTCATCGTAATAATCTATAGGTGAGTAAATGAAGCATAGAGAATAAAAGTCACATAACTAATAGGCCAGGGAAAAGGGACTTCAAACTCTCAGTGCCCCTACCTGCAGACATTTTTTATACCTTCAATTCCTGCATTTCTCTCCCAGATGGGTTTCCCTGGCAACGAGAGCATGCTGTAGTTAGGACCTCAGAGTGACCTCCAAGTAAGGAGGTTCAAGAATTGGTGGATAACAACCCCAGCTTCCTTGCTTCTCTGTGACACAATTCTAAGTATTCTACATAGTCCCCAGAGGGACTGAACCTTGGTTGCCCAGTAGTAACTTTATTCATAAATGTCCCTTTTTTATTTTTATTTTTTAATGTATTTCATTGATTTTGTACAGAGAGGAAGGGAGATAGTCAGAAACATCGATGAGAGAGAGTCATCGATCAGCTGCCTCTTGCACCCCCACCCACATCCACTGGGGATATGCCTGCAACTAAGGTACATGCCCTTGACTGGAATCGAACCCGGGACCCTTCAGTCCCCAAGCCGACGCTCTATCCATTGAGCCAAACCGGTTTTGGCCATGTTCCTTTTTTAAATTTTCCTTCCTTCCAGGTTTCACTTCCCCATTCTCTCACCACCCTTTCAGCAATCACTTCCTGAATCAGCTACACCCAAATCCTTGCCTTTTGGGAAACCCAGACTAAGACAAGCTCTAAGCAAGTCTGCTCCCAGCTCCCAGCCTCTGTGTATCTATGAGCTGTAAGAACCAGTGGCAGCTATATTCCCTCTGGAGGCTACATAATCATTTTATTGTTCTGGACAAAACTGGACATTTGCCATGGTGACTAGTAATTATTAAATAAAAAAAATAATACCAAATAAACTCTGTTTAACATATTCACAACTTACCCACCTCTGTATCCCTAATCCCAGGGAATCACTAATTGCTGTTTCTTGAAAACTCCAAACCCTTTCTTACTTTAATGAAATGCATGAAATGACTTCCTAGTCTCAAGAGTTGCTCTGCACCATTCTAAAAGTTTTCAGGTCATGAACAGACTACTTTTCCTAAGATCAAAGTTAAGTTTTTACAAAGAAGGATGGAATAGAGGAAATTTAACTCAGCAGAGAAGAGGATGTTTTAGCCACCTTCCTTTTTGGAGCTGGGCCAACGTGAGTTGGGTGAACAGCTTCCCAGATAGGAATGACAGAGAGGGGATTTAAATGAACCCATTTTGGGGCTCCATGTTTCATAATGAAGGTTTTCAGAGAAGCCTCAGATGCAGTCAGTAACTCTGCTCCTGCCATTGCACACTGCTACTGGGAACAACAATTTATATAGGAGAAGACTGAAGTAGGAACCTTAATACAGTATCTGGTTCTGATTCTGCTTTGTCTCTTCCTTATTTTATGTTTTTAAAAATTATATATATATATATATATATATATATATATATATATATGAGGAAGGGAAAGGGAGAGGGAGATAGAAACATCAATGATGAGAGAGAATCATTGATTGGTTGCCTCCTGCACACCCCACACTGGACATCGAGCCCAAAATCTGGGTATGTGTCCTGACCGGGAATTGAACTGTGACCTCCTGGTTGACGCTCAACCATTGAGCCATGCCAGCTGGGCTATTTTGTGTTTTTACACAACTCACATAACGTATCCCATATTATGATAGTATCTCATTTTATAAAAGCATCTCATAAAAATATTTTAAAGTGCTTTTTAGCTTCCTTAGCATGATCCAGATATCAGAATAATCTAGATGATATTGCCTTGAATGTTCATATTCCAGGCCTTAGGGGAAATGAAACCAATGCCCTGACCAAGATCTCTGTGAATTCCCAGTGGAGTTATGGTCTCATGGCCCCACTGGCTGTGGCTGCCAACTCTGAATTCTTGTTTTTCATTATGCAGCTTGAGGCTGATCCTTGCTCTCCACCCTGCCTTCAATCCACTCCTTAGTCTTCATACCAACTCAACTCCTATTTACCCAAGGCTTTGAGCATGTCGCCGTCCACAGTGAGTGTTTAGGGAGGTGGAGCCACGTAAGCATCTTAAAATCAAAACACCCTTGTTCTCAGAAGTCTTTTGGCCACATCTCTTGTTGTTGTACTCACTCCTCTCTCCTCTGTGCTTGCCCTTTCAAAAGAAAACACACACACACACACACACACACACACACACACACACACGAAAACCGAATTCTTTCCATTTCCTTCTGCTGAGCAGCTTAACCTTCCCGAGCTCCACTTTCCAAAGCAGCTCTGAGTCTTCGTCCAGCACTTGCACGGTTTCCTTTTTTAGCTATAAATCTTTGGACTATTTGTTATTAAGAATAATTTAAATTTTTTTTTCTTGTTTTGTATAAACCAAGATGAAGATGTAACAGGTAAAGAAGCAAGGATTAGTAGCAGAATCTTGCACAGAAGGAATCAAAGCAGCCCTGGAAGACTGCTTGTTGTCTGTCAGGTGCAGTGCACGCAAGGGCACTCTGCTCTTCTCCCCTCAGAAGCTTCTCAGGCTATCCCAGCAACCTTCTTCAAAGGGTTGGAGCCACCTCTAGGTGGAAGCTTGGAGATGCCTGGGAGTTCACATCCCCCAAGGTGGCTGGTAGCCAGCCACCCACTAGTGAAGCCATACAAAGCCCAGCTCCCTTGCCTTAAGATTGAATGAACTCAGAGTTGTAATTTGTGCTCCAGATCTCCTACAGGATCAGACCAAGTCTAGGAATTCATCTACAATTGTACCCTTACTTGTCTGCCTCCCTTTCCTTGTCCTGCTTCCCATACTCCTGTACTAGTCTGCCCTGGGAGCACTTCCTTCATAAATCACTTCCACTTGAATCTGTGGCTCAGTCTGCTTCAGGGAGAGCCCAATCTAAGATACTAGGTATTCTATTTTGTTGGGGAGACAACCTGGAAATTCATTCTTTTATTTTTATTTCATTATTATTATTATTATTATTATTTATTCCTCACTTGAGGATATTTTTCCATTGATTTTTAGGAAGAGTGAAGGAAAGACAGAGAGAAATATTGATGTGGGAGAAACACATAAACTGATTGCATCCTGCATGCACCCAGACCAGGAGCCTGCAACTGATGTAGGTGCCCTTGACTGGAATCGAACCGGAGACCCTTTGGTCCACAGGCCAACATGCTATCCCCAGAGACAAACCAGCTAGGCGGAATTCACTCTTTTATAAATACACACTGCACACCTCTTATATATATTGAAGAAACAATCTTGCCGGGCCGGTATGGCTCAGTGGTTGAGTGTCAACCTATGAACCAGGAGATCACGGTTTGGTTCCAGATCAGGGCACATGCCTGGGTAGTGGGATCAATCTTCCCCAGTGGGGGGTCTGCAGGAGGCAGCCGATCTATGATTCTCTCTCATCATTGATAAAATAAAAATAAGAGATCCTCTCTCTCCCTTTCCCTACCTCTCTGAAAGCAATAAAAATGTATTAAAAAATAGAAACAATCTTGATCATGTGTATGATACAGTCTGAGCCCTCAGAAAAGTAAAAACTAGTTAGTGAGAGACATAATTATTACATGAACCAAGGTCCTTTATTCATGCAGAAAATATTCAATATTCTCCATGTATACATGATGGGATCTCAGAGATAGGAAAGGAGTGCTTACAGTACTTATGCTGGGTTTTGAAAGACAATCTAAGATTTCCAAACTAAAAGTTTGGACGTGGGGGCCTATGACCTGGGGGAAACAGTTTGGGTAGTTGAGCATGTGCGGTTGAGAGGATAAAGCCATAATGCTAAGAGACCTCTTGAGAGAATCTTTTGTCTTTTGAAAGACTGAATTCCCGCCGGATAACTTTATCCCTTCCCTCTGTCACCCACATCCCATGGGCATATGATAGGATGTGGGTCAGTGAGTCATTCCATACTAGTGTAATGGGTACAATCTGAACATGTTCAGATACGCAAAACATAAGCTTTGTTTCCTGTATAATTTTCTGTGTAATTGTTTTTGTAAGCTTCCATTCCACCAGGGTAGTAAAATTTAATCTTGGTCAAATTGTGGGTCCCCTTACTAGCTCTTTTTCCTTTTGGGGAATTTGGTAGGGCCCCTGATCTTCACTGTCTTCTAGACATCTGGTACCTGGGTTATCAGTCATGGGCACTTCATTGCTGAGTTGTCCCTCATTTCAATCCTCAAGGCACTTTTAGGCCTCACCTTTAGGCTTTCTGCTCCTCCATTTTTGTGCTAGAACACGGTGTACCCTGGGAAATAGGTCCTCAGGATCGGCCCAGGGATGGGCATGGTGCAGGTTTTCATTTCTATTTAAACTTCCAAAATTTCCCTGCGTCCTCCACTCCCTCCTTTTCCCTCTACTTGCAGAATCATATTTAGAAAAAGACAGGAGTTGGCTCTTACATTATTCCATTTCCCCCTCTCAAACATTGTCTACCTTGGGGGCCATTTCCATTCCTTAAGGATTTTAAAACTACTAAGTGTGGAGGAGACGTACTGCTCTCTTTCTGCTGTCGTAGCTTGAAATAGGGACAGAGGGGTGGAAGTGGGAAGAAATTATAGAAAGAAACAGAGTAGGGAATAAAGTGAGGCAAGTGAAGAGCCTACAACAAGGAATATAAGGAAGTACTCACTCTCAAAGTCATATAAATGTTGACCCTATAGAACCCTGAGGATGCCCATAGTTTACATTAAGGTTCACTCTTGGTATTGAACATCCTATGGGTTTGGACAAACGTAGTATAATGACATTTACCCACCATTATAGTATTTGTACCCATCCTGTAACTTTTCTGTAAGTTAGCAACCATAACAGATTTAAATGTTACCAACCCCCAAGAAAGCTTTAAAATTAAGCACCTCCCCCCATTTTAAATCCTGTATTCGACATATTTTCCTGATTTCACTCTAATGATCCAGGCTTTTTTAGCTCACTCAATAGGTGTAAATAGACTCTTTCACCTAAAGATGTTAAGTATAATATAAGGGGAAAATAGTTTAAAATATCAGATAATGTCATATCAATTCATAACTACTACATGAAAAATATAAAAGAGAAATGAGACAAGAGCTGAGATCTGACTGAGGGGAATAGAGGTCTAGACTGAGAACAGATTGCATAGCCATATGAGTGCACACTAAAGACCTCTGTCCATGCTAATTATATTATAACTAGAGACCTAGTACATGAAATTCATTCATGGCAGGGTCCCCTAGGACTGGCCAGCATGAGGGCCAATCTGTAGGGCAACCAGTGGGGTGATTGGGGTCCCCCCGCTGGCACCCACCTTGGCTACATTGAGCTCCTGCATTGAGCATCTGCCTCCTGATGGTCAGTGTGCATCATAGTGACTGGTTGTCCCACCAGTCGTTCTGCCCTTTAGTCGTTTTGCATATTAGGCTTTTAATATATAATATATGGGATGAGCAATACCACATGACTATAAAATAAGATGTATAAAAAAGCTAATGAGGCACTTAGGAGGTCATCACATTTAGGAGTTTCAGGAAAAGATAAAAAAAAAAAAATTAAATCATTGAGAGAAAGGTCCTAGATAAAAGGGATACACTGTACCTGGGAGTTCCGGAGTATCTTGGCTAATGGTTTCTCCTATGAGCATTGCTACAACTTGTGAAAACCAACGGAGGATCTGTGGCTCCACGTGGCCTCATCTGTATTGCTTACCAGTGCTAATGCACGGAGAAAACCGGACATGGAGACAGCAGGGCTCTCCTTTCCCACCGCCTTTTAATATTGGTTTTGTATGAGCCTGGGAGCAGCCTGCCACTGTGGCTGTCTCTCCGCCCCCAGCGGAGATGGAGATGAAGGTGGAAAAGGTCCATTCTGAAAAAACAAAAGGATCTCCTGGAACATGAGTGTTCAATGACCAACAGAACAAGTCACTGAGCATTTTCCTCTTCTACATATGCCAAGAGGTTTGCATAGTGTTGTCCAACGAAAGAGCTAAATAGCTGTGAGAATGCATACATTTTGGAAATTTATTTCCTATTTCCAAAGTTTCATTTAACAAATAAGTTTTGTCAATACTTCTTTCTGTTAGCTCTTCAAGCCTAATGTTTGTCATTAACTTTGTTGGGTGGATTTCCAAGCTTTTTGATGATAATGTAATTTCTTCCTATTTTTTTTCCCCTCAGAATGCAACGGTGAGGTTCACTGATGTTTTTCTAGTTTTAATCCTGCCTCCTATGTTTGTAACAAGATGCATTAGTGATATTGAAAGCCATCATTTCACATTAATTCAATTAAAAAGTCGATAGATTTTTATCAGTGAGGTCACTGCTTCTTTGAAAACAAAGCAATGTTTTGACGAACTCATACCGGTAATTGACCAGGTTTGAAAACAGTCTGTAGACTGTGGTCCAGAGACAAATGGATTGCTGAGTTCCTGCCAACATTTTCAGATAGTCATACTTTCAGTCACTTTTTTTTTAAATCCACTTGTGTACATCTCCATTTTACATCTGTTCTGGAGACCTGTGACAAGTTATCCAAAGATCCTTATTTAAATCCACTTGTATAAGTCTTCAGTTCTCTTATCATCCATAAAACAGATTTCTCCTCTTCAGAGAGGGGTGGGGAAAGAGATGAAAGTTCAAATTTGAGGACAGATGATTACTGTTCTTAAGATTAAGATCTCTGGGGATCTTTAGAAAAATTAATTCCATTTTGATTGTAACAAATAAAACATTTAATGGTTGCAACATTACTAGAAGAAATCTTTGTTTCAAAAAAGTTGTGCCAAAACAGCCTGGCAGTTCTCCTACATGGTTAAACACAGAGTTACTATATGACGCAGCTATTCCACTTCTAGGCATATACCCAAGAGAAATAAAAATATGCAACAATTTGTACACAAGTTCCATAGCAGCATTGTTCATAATAGCCAAAGTTGGAAACAACCCAACTGATGAAGAGATATATCAAGTGATGAAGGGATAAACAAAACATGGTATGCTCATATAAAGAATATTATTCATTCATGAAAGTAAATGATGTACTTGATACACATTGCAATATGAATGAACTGTGAAAACATGCTAAGTGAAAAAAACCAGTCACAAAAGACCATATAGCGTCTGATACCATTTATATGAAATGTCCAGAGTAGGTAAGTCCATAGAGACAGAAAGTAGACAAGGGCTGCCTAGGAGCTGGGAATTCTCTTGAAGGGGAGTGAGGGTGACGGCTAAAGGATGTGGGGTTTCTTTTGTAATGATGAAAGTATTCTGAAATTAGATGGTGATGATTACACACCTCTACAGATACACCCTAAATCATTGAATTGTATTGAATTGACACACTTTTACTGTGTCACCCATTTTAAATTATATCTCAATGAAAATGTGCCAACTTTTTACTTAATATTGCAACTAGAGAACTGAGAGAGCCCTGTTTATAAAGCATTGCTCAAGTGGCTAATGTGGTCAACCCTGTCAATCTTTATTGCCCTAGATGAGGTTTTATGTTGGGTTAGAACAACCATCTCTTTCACAGCAGGGGTCTGACTGAGAAGGAAATCTCATCTTTCCTAACATCATCCCTCACCCCCACGCCCCTGCCAAAAGTGCAGGTCAAATTTTGCCTGGACATATCACAAGCAAAAGTCTGAGATTATTGAAGAAAGGACTGAAACCACTGTGGTAGTACCTGCATGTTCTCCATTATGGTTTTTTCTTAGAGCAGTAGATCTCACCCTTGGCAGCACACTGGAATGACCTCAGCAGTTTTAACAATACCAATGTCTGGGACCCACCCCCAGAGATTCTGGTTTACTTGGTTTGAGGTGTGGCCTGGGCTTTGGAATTTTAAAAGCACCTCTTGTGATTCTAATGCGTAGACAAGGTTGAGAGGCACTGCTGTGGGGGGAAAAATAAGTAGCAGAATAACTGACTAGTTTATTGGTCCCTTGGTGCTTTGAAAGTTCCACCTACTGCTCATTTTTAAAGCTCAAAAGCCCAGACAAGTGATGTTGTCAAGTGCCTAGAACAGCTAAGTTATTCTAAGTGGTAGTATTTAGGTTACTATTTTTGTTACTAATGTTAAACTTCCAAGAACCATGTTTCCATGATTGATATAACAGATGCTTTGGGAAAATAGAACAACACTGCAGACACAATAAAAAACATCAAATTTAACAAAAGTAAACAATCACACATAAATAAGTCAAAATCAATGTGGCTGAGATAAACTGTTTAATTGAATTGGATTAGGTATACTTCATATGTGTAGTATAATTTAATGGAACTTTAGCCAAAATGAGTTGTTCTTTAAGAACAATTTAAAAGCCATCTTTAAGCCCGGTCAGTGTGGTTCAGTGGTTGAAGGACAACCTGTGAACCAGATCACAGTTCGATTCCTGGTCAGGGCACATGCCTAGTTGTGGGCTCAATCTCTAGTGTGGGGCGTGCAGGAGGCATCTGATCAATGATTCTCTCTCATCATTGATGTTTCTCTCTCTCTCTCTCCCTCCCTCCCTCTCCAAAATCAATAAAACTATATCTTAAAAAAATAAATAAATAAAAGCCATCTTTAAGACAGTAATGATTTGTTAAAGAATGTAACCATCTTTCTGAGACAGTCACAGTTATACCTACCATATGATTGTGCTATTCCAGTGCTAGATATTTACCCAAGGGAAATGAAAGCATATATCCATACAAAGACTTGTATACAAATATACATTGAAATTTCATGTAATAGTAAAAAACTGAAGATAATGAAAATGTCAACAAATAATGGATGAACAGAATGATGAATATCTATAAAATGAATTGATATTCAATAAAAAAAAAAGGAATGAACTATAGGTACATCCTATAATATGATAAATCTCAAAATACTTATGCTGAGTAAAAGAAGCCAGGCATAAAAGATTACATGCTGTATGACTTAATTTTTATTTATTTTTTAACATATATATTTTATTGATTTCAGAGTGAAAGGGAGAAGGAAAGAGAGATAGAAACATGAATGAGAGAGAATCATTGATTGGCTGCCTCCTGCATACCCCACTGGGTATTGAGCCTGCAATCCGGGCATGTGCCCTGACCTGGAATTGAACCGAGACCTCCTGGTTCATGGATTGATGCTCAACCACTGAGCCACGCTGGCCAGCCTACTTTACTTTTTAAACAAAAGTTTTTGTTCTCATTTCAAAGACTTTATAAAAACTTTTGCTTGCTCTATTTCTCTCTATCACTCATTAACACTCCCATTCATTTATATCTCATCTTGTTCCAACCCAACCAAGTACTGGGTTGGGTACTAGGGATGGGCCTCAATTGAATGAATTACCAAATGTGGCTGGAATTTTATTGCCTGAGGATTAATTCCTTAGTTTAATCAGGTACAGATCTGTCTCTGAAGTAAGAATAGACTAAGCAATCTTTCAGATTATTTTCTTTTCAGTAAGTTTATTAAGTAGTCATAAGGGGTTGTTCTTAAAATTGAAGGAGGCAAGTAAATGAGATAGTGGATCTTGGCATTTGCAGTTACGGTACATATATGTCCTTTCCTTCTTTTCCCCTTAATCCAATCCTTATCCAAGTCTTACTAATATGTGATAAAGACCTTGACTCTACAGGTTCCTCGGATGGGTGGAGTGAGTCTGAATGATGCACAGATGTGAGGCTTGCCCAGGACATGCATGGGCACATCAGGAGGCACACCTATACCGTGATTGGTGGATCTAGATTGGAATTCCTTTTCTCAGAACGGCTTTAATCATGCATTACTTCTTTTAATAAAAGGAGCCTCTGGTTTTACCAGTTATATTTTGCTCACAATCCTAGTAGGCAAGTAATTGCTTTAGTTTAAAATGTTTTTGTTCTCACGGTAAATGGCACAGTCCCGAAATGATCAGGAATTTTTCTTTAGTATAATTCAGAAACAGAAACTCCCAGATCTGAAAGACCTTTAAAATAGAAATCAGAAGGTTCCATTCTATTGTAGAATAGCACCCCTTACATAGGAGGTAGAGCAATTTTTAAAATTTTTTTTTCAAATTGTTAAAAAGTTAGAAAAATGAAGAAAACTGGGGGAAATGAGTCCCTTGAGGGTAATGGTCGTGTTTTATTACCTCTGTATCCATATTGCCAAGCAAAATAGGTAGACATCTGTTGGACATTTAAAATTTTGGGTGTGATTCACATTCCTTTCCTTTTACTCTGATATTACGCCACCTCTTTCCTGTGGAGGAGACACTGCCTGTGGATCAGGTGAGACTCTCAATGTTCACTCACAGGTGACCAGGCTTGGCCATTAATTTCTCTGGGAACAGTGATTGGTCCAGAAATAGGCATATGAACTAAGACAAGCCAATTATAGTGCTCCCCACGGCTTTCTCTGGCTTGTTAGAATGACTTAGCCTCTGATTGTAGGAGAAAAGACGAGGCCCTGAAGACTGTTTGAGCCCCCTCAAAATCCAGCTGTGGCTGAAAGTAGCCATAACTTTTATTGGTTTGAATTCCAACTAATACAATCATAATGATTTAATGAACCCCTTTAAAATAGATTTTTAAAATAATTATGGAGGTTGGCTCTCTTCCAACTCAAATGAAAACAAAATATGCTTTCAAGATTTCTTCTGTCTTCAGTTTTTAGGAGTTTGATTATGATGTGTCTTGGCGTGTGTTTTGAGGGGTTTATTCTGTTCGGTGTTCAAGAGCTTCTTGAGCCGAGACCGGTTTGGCTCAATGGATAGAGCGTCGGCTTGGGGACTGAAGGACCCGGGTTCGATTCCGGTCAAGGGCATGTACCTTGGTTGCGGGCATATCCCCAGTAGGGGGTGTGCAAGAGGCAGCTGATCGATGACTCTCTCTCATCGATGTTTCTAGCTTTCTATCTCTCTCCCTTCCTCTCTGTACAAAATCAATAAAATATATTTAAAAAAAAAAAAAAAAAAAAAAAAGAGCTTCTTGAATCCGTGGGCTAATGTGTTATGTCAAATTTTGAAAAATTT
Organism: Pipistrellus hanaki; assembly: GCF_964339955.1. NCBI lineage: Eukaryota > Metazoa > Chordata > Mammalia > Chiroptera > Vespertilionidae > Pipistrellus > Pipistrellus hanaki. The sequence continues at coordinate 49,631,877 of NC_140515.1, forward strand.
CAGCCATTATTTTGTTGAACACCTTTTCAGTCTCATTCTGTTTCTCCTCTTTGGAAAGACTTGTTTTGGTCCCATGGGTCCCTTAGGTTCTGTTCATTTTTTTTTCTTCCGTCTATTTTCTTTTCGTAGTTCAAATCGGTAAGTTTTATTGATCGAACTTTATACTCGCTGACTTGTTCTTCTACCCTCTTCAGCCTGCTTTTGAGCTCTTCCAGTGAGTTTTTATGTTTTATGGTATTCTTTTGGCTCTTGTTTATAGTTTTTATTTCTTTGCCAAAACTTTCTATTTTTTTCACGTGTTTAAAGCATATTAAAATTTTCCCTTTGAAGCATTTTTATAATGGCCTTTTTACAGTCCTTGTCAGAGAGTTCCAATGTCTGTGTCATCTTGGTCTTGCCATCTGTTGATTGTCTTTTCTCATCCTAGTTGAGATTTTCCTAGTTCTTGGGGGGAAAATGACATTTTCAAAATTAGTTCCAGACATTCTGGTTATTATAAGACTCCAGCTCTTATTTAAATCTTCACTTTTAGGAGGTTTCCTCTGACATCACACCACCGGGGAAAGGGTGATGCTGCCTTGTCACTGCCAGGTGGGAGTGGAAGTCCAAAGTCTTCACATGGTCTCCACTGAAACTCCAGAGGATGGAGAGGTTTGTTGCTGCCTAATTAGGACAAAAGTCCTGGCTCCTCACTTGGCCTTCTCTAACATCACCGCAGTGTGGGGAAGGGCTGGGAGGAGAATCCCTAGTCCAGCTGGGTGAGGGCAGAAATCTAGGCTCCCGATACAGACTCTGTTGACAAGGGTTGGGCTGGGACCTCAGTTTTTCCTGTGGTGTTTGGCTGCAGTAGAGCCATTATTATCTAAAAATTTACGGTCTTGCTTGACTGATCCTTTTCTAGCCTTTGGCTAGAAAGAACTGGCATTTTTTGTTTGTTTGTTTGTTTGTTTGTTATATTTATATCTGTTAGCATCTCTGGGTTGTTAGCTTCTCCAGCATCCAGAGGAGAATTTAAGAAAAAAAGAAAAGCCAGTAAGCTCAAAACTCAATGCATGTCATTCCTTGGGTCATGAGGTTTCTAGGCATTCTGTTTGCTTTGCTCTATCTTTCAGAGTCTTTATATCCATCCATCCATCCATCCATCCATCCATCCATCCATATAAAACATCCAGGACTTATAGTTGTACTTAGTGGAAGGAATAAGGAGGTCACAGTTCGATTTCCAGTCAGTGCATATGCCCAGATTGTGGGCTCGATCCCCAGTGCAGGGCATGCAGGAGGCAGTCAATCAATGATTCCCTCTCATCATTGATGTTTCCATCTCTCTCTTCTTCCCTCTCTGAAATCAATAAAAACATACTTTAAAAAAAGGGTATTAGTGTAGAGAAAATTGAACTTTAAAACTGTATATCTATCATCACTACTCTTAAATGATCCATACTACAAAATCTTGGTTATTTTGTGTCAACTGAAGGCTCTTAAAAATGTTTTTTAAACCATACAGCTCTTATAATGTACAAAACAAAAGACAATAAAAATTACAGCTATAATTTTTTCTTGTCCCTATAACACTAGAAGCAGTATTCCCACAGCACTTGGTACTCTACAACAAAGGAGTGTTAAATCCAACTTTAAATAATATAACATTTTATGCCGAAACTGGTTTGGCTCAGTGGATAGAGCGTCGGCCTGGGGACTGAAGGGTCCCGGGTTCAATTTTGGTCAAGAGTATGTACCTTGGTAGAGTGCACATAACTAGTGAGGAGTGTGCAGGAGGCAGCTGATCCATGTTTCTTTCTCATTGATGTTTCTAACTATATCCTTCTCCCTTCCTCTCTGTAAAAAAATCAATAAAAAGTATTTAAAAATAATAATAATAAACAGCCAAAATCCAATGTAAAAGTGACAAAGAACTTAAATAGAAAAAGAAAATAAAAGAGACTTTTAAACATATAAATACATGCATAATCTCATTCATTATAACCTTTTTTACACATCAGATTGGCAAATATAAAACACATGGTTAAAAAACACAAAAACAGCCGAAACCGGTTTGGCTCAGTGGATAGAGCGTCAGCCTGCTGTCTGAAAGGTCCCAAGTTTGATTCCGGTCAGGGGCATGTACCTTGGTTGCAGGCACATCCCCAGTAAGGGGGTGTGCAAGAGGCAGCTGATCGATGATTCTCTCTCATCGATGTTTCTAGCTCTCTATCCCTCTCTCTTCCTCTCTGTAAAAAAATCAATAAAATATATATTTTTAAAAAGTAAAAAACACAAAAACAAAAACATGTGGAATCATATTGGTGAGGATTGGAGTAACAGCCATTACCATATATTTTCAGTGGTAGTGAAAATTGATTCAACGTCTGTGGGAAGCACATTAGCAATATCTGCCAAAAATACAAATGCACGTACCCTTTGACCCAGAACTTCCACAAATAGGAAATAATCCTACAAACATATTAATAATTTATGATTCACTATAGCATCGCTATGTTTGTTTATTTAATAATTAAACATTGGAAACAATGTACATGGCCATAATTAGGGGACCAATATTCTAATTACAGTAGATATTTACAACAGAATATTCAAGAGCATTGGTTACGAACCATCTCCAACATCCATTATCAAATAAGGCAAAAAGCAAAGCAGTGATAGTGTAGGATACCATTTATTTATATAACACAAAAAGAAACATACAGAAACACTTATTTAATGTAGCAATTTTTATATTTACACTAGAGGCCAGGTTGTATGAAATTCAGGCACTGGGGGTAGGCTTTGGGGGAGGGTGTCCGTCAGGCAAGCCTGTGCCCTCTCGCAGTCCAGGAGCCCTCAGGGGATGTCCAACTGCTGGCTTAGGCCCACTTTCTGAACCGTAGCAGAGGTGGGAGAAGCTCCCACCACTACCTCTGCGCTTGCCAGCTGTGAGCCCAGTTCAGGGCTTCTAGCTGAGAGGCACTGACCACCAGGGGGCAGCTCCTGCATTGAACATCTGACCCCTGGTGGACAGTGCATGTCATTGTGACCAGTTGTTCCACTGTTCGGTCAATTTGCATATTAACTTTTTATTATTTAGGATATTATGTATATACGTATATAAATACACACACATACACACATATACTTTAAAAAAATTTTTTTTCTGTAAGTTTACCCAAGACCCTGGCAACTTTGATTATCTTTCATGAGTGAACTGGTAACCTGAAGGAAAGATGCAGGAAGGAAGCTTACTTTTCATACCTTTGTCTTAATGTCAGGTTCCCAAGACTCAGAGCCTGAGATAGGGATTCGTAAGTGTGTGCTTTTAGGAAAAGGGAAATGAGGTAAGAAGGATAGGGTGGGGGTCTTGCTGGAGTCTAGCTTCTGCCTGATACCTTGAGGAGATCTGGAACATGAATTTCTCCATAATGTTGGACCTTCCATGAGACAAAGGGTCAGGCCTTTGTATCCTTATTAGTCAGCAGCTGGCTGTGAGCTGCCTGCAGCAGGAGGGAGAATCTTCTCAGGAGAGGGGGCTCCTATTGGCCAAAAGCAAATCTCTGGAAAAGGCGTCAGCTCTAAGCAATTAGTAATCAATTAGAAAGAGGGATCTGTACCCAATAGATTAGTCTACTATAACTTTATTGTACTTCTTGAAATCTGAAGAGGATGTATTTACCTCCAAAAATAAAAAAATAAAAAAAAACATGAGAGAAGGGTCTCTTTTTGTGGTTTGTCTAGATTCTAAAATCTGCACCAACACCAAAATTTAAACAGAAAGCCTTAGAGATCCTTAGTGAGACTCCAACTTGAAATCATGTTAGTCAATTTTTCCACCAGCATTGGAACACGTTGTGTTTTTTTGGACGAGCACCATGTGAAATAGTTGGCTTGCATGTAGGTGACCTTCTGTTCGAAAAATTCACAACTTTTAAACACTGGACTCATGATCATTGATGAGCGTCTCCAGGATACAAATGTAACACCAGATTTTTGTCTCCCATCCCAGACTCATCCCAGGACAGAATGTTAGGGGGACCAAGCATATTATTTAGTCTCTATTCTTTATTTTTCCATACCAAATGTAATTATGAATGCCGCATATGTTGTACAGAAAAAAATTATCCAGAAATTGGACAAAAGGCAAAAATAGATTTTAAGTGACCTTTTAATATATTAGAATAATATATATAATTGATTTCAGAGAAGAATGGAGTGAGAAAGAAACATCGTGATGTTGAGAGAATCATTGATCAGTTGCCTCCTGCAAGCCCCACACTGGGGATTGAGCCTGCAACTCAGGCATGTGCCCTGGCCAGGAATCGAACCATGACCTCCTGGTTCATAGGTCAACGGTCAATGTTCAACCACTGAGCCATGCTGGTGGGGCTTAAAGCATTTTCTAATAGACTAACTTGAGGATCATTCTCTCTCAGGAAATGTAACTTGTTTCACTAGCAATTGATTAGCAATAGATTCTCACAATTCTACCAAATTAGATGTTAGCTTATAGAAACTGTGATTCCTCCCCATCCACTCTGCAGCGAAGATAAACTAAAGGTTATGGTTTATGCCCTCTAGGGTATAAACCACTTCCACATCTAACTTAACAATCTGATTTCAGCATTCCTTTTCCTAGATATTTATGTCCCAGTTTCTCATATCCTCATAAAACCCTTTTTCTCTGTCTACTGGTTCCTTCATTGATGAGTTAACTTGGACATGCTCACTATTCATATGAGAATCATGCCTTTTAAATAATTTGAGAAAATATGCATTTTCAGTGTAAACGAACCGTGTAAATTTATGTGTTAAATACACATTCAGAGTAGCTTGCTATAAAATAATACATTGGATGACATAAATCCTAGTGGAAATACTACCAGAATCATTGGGCATCATCTTCTCTCCTGAAGGCAGGGTTGTATGTATTTACATCAGGCTATGACTATTAGCCTGGCTGCTGAAGTACTTGACATACTGCCATAGGTAGTACTTTGAAAAATGGCTTCACCAGTAAAGAGAATAAAAATAAAAATTAGTCATATATTTTTCCAGGTGCATTTTCCTCAAAAATCCCATTGGCAGAGCCATGGGGCCAAGGCTGCCAAATGTAGCAAGTTAAAAATATAGACTATCTAGTCAAACTTGAACTTCAGATAAAATTTTTTGGAATAAGTAGATCTCAAATAGTTCAAGTATTTTATCTGAAAAGCCTATCAGTTTGGGTTGTAGGAAGCAGGCAGGGGAAGCAAGGTGCTTTCCAGTAGTGCCAGAAATGCAAAGGATGGTAGCCAGAGCCTGAGCCTGGGCTGGGAAATACCAAAGGCCAAACCCAGGAAGTGGGATCCTGTTATCAATTGCAAGGAGTGAAAGTAGTAGCCTCGAGTCAGGAGCTAATTGGCACGGTAACAGGGCAAACAGCTAGAGCCAGGCATAGGACCAAAGAAAAGAATCCACAGAGCTGCTCTGAAGGCTAATGTGTGAAAGTGGGTTTTTAGTTCCCAGACACTCTGGAAAGTCCATCCAGATAAATGAGTTGACTAGACATATTTAAAATTCAAAGAGAACATATTTTTTTTTTAAATTGTGGTAAATTATACATAAAATTTATAATTTTAATCATTTAAAAGTGTACAACTCAGCGGCATTAAGTACATTCACAATGTTGTGGAACTATCACCAGTATTTCAAGAACATTTTCATCTTCCCAAATACAAATAATCTAATCATTAAATAATAATTCCCCAGCTCCTGGTAACCCCTATTATACTTGTCTCTATATGGATTTGCTTATTCTAGATAATCATATAACGGGAATCATACAATCTTTGTTCTTTTGTGTCGGGCTTATCTCACCAAGCATAATGTTTCCAAGGTTCATTATCATGAATCAGAATTTCATTTCATATTAAGGCTGAATAACATTCCATTGTACACACATACCACATTTTGTTCATCCATTAAGAGGATATCTTGTGAACATTTTTTTTTTTTTTTTTAGTTTGCCTACATAGTTATTTATTGCTATATAAAAAGCACTCTAGCCGGGACCGGTTTGGCTCAGTGGATAGAGCGTCGGCCTGCGGACTGAAAGGTCCCGGGTTCGATTCCGGGCAAAGGCATGTACCTTGGTTACCGGCACATCCCCAGTGGGGGGTGTGCAAGAGGCAGCTGATCGATGATTCTCTCTCATCGATGTTTCTAACTCTCTATCCCTCTCTCTTCCTCTCTGTGAAAAATCAATAAAATATATATTTTTAAAAAGCACTCTAAAACTAAATGTAATAAAATAACAACCTTCTTTAAAAATTTGCTCTTGAGTCTTTGGATATCCGTGGCAGTTCTGCTGATTTGGGGCAGGCTTTAGTGACCTCGGCTGGATTGTCTGTCATATCTAGGTTGGCTGGGAGCTGACTGGTCTGGGACAACCTCAGTTTAGATGGCTTGCTTTTGCTCCATGTGGTCTCTCATTTTCCAGCAGGCTAGCCTGAGCTTGTTCACATGGTAGTAGAAAAAGAATTGTGCAAGGCATCTTTATGCCTAGTCTTGGAACTAGCCCAATATCACTCTTGCCTCAGTTATTTTGGTCAGAATAAGTCACAAGGCCAACCTCAATTTACGAAATGGGAAATACACTCCGCCATTTCATTGGAGGAGCTCCACAAACATAGCATCTATCCAGAGATATGGAGAAAAGAATAATTATGGCCACCTTTGCAAACAGTCTACCACAACCTATTAAACCAGAATAAAATCTGTCTGAAGGTCTGTTTTTCTACTTCCCAAATTGATCAACAGATTCAATGCAATCCTATCAAAATTTTAATTGTGTGTGTGTGTGTGTGTGTGTGTGTGTGTGTGTGTGTGTTTAAGAAATGGACAAGCTGGTTTAAAAATTCATTTGAAAATTCAAGGGGTCCAGGAAAGACAAAACAATCTTGAGAAAGAAGAACTAAATTGCAGAACTCACAATTCTCAATTTAAAAACTTACTACAGCTGAAACCGGTTTGGCTCAGTGGATAGAGCATCGGCCTGCGGACTGAAAGGTCCCAGGTTCGATTCCGGTCAAGGGCATGTACCTTGGTTGCGGGCACATCCCCAATAGAGGGTGTGCAAGAGGCAGCTGATGGATGTTTCTCTCTCATCGATGTTTCTAGCTTTCTATCCCTCTCCCTTCCTCTCTGTAAAAATCAATAAAATATTTTTAAAAAAACACAACTTACTACAAAGCAACAGCAATCAAGATAGTATGGTTCTGGCATAAGGATAGAAATACAGAATAATGAATAGGATTGAGATTCCAGAAGTAATCCTATACATCTCTGGTCAATTAAAATTTAACAAGAATGCCATCAGGGAAACAATAGTGTATTCAACAACTGGTGCTGGGACTGCTGGACATCCATAGGCAAAAGAATAATGTTGGATCCCAACCTCACATCACATACAAAAGTTATCTCAAAATGATAGGAGGGAAGGTCACACAATAAGAATACCACAAATGTTTAATGATTATTCACCTAACTAACTATGGATAAGAGGTTTTCTTATAGACCCTGGGAAACTGGAAGATGTGCTGCAAGAAGAAAAACAGAGCTCTAAAAAGATATGAGACATCTCAGAGCACGGGATGGGTCCATTGCTCAGAAAAGAAGGTGCATTTGAGGACAAAGGACAGGATGCACTTTGATTTGGTTGCTGTGCCTCTGGGAGTTTGCCTCAGGAATGCTATCCCTTCTCTGGTCCCAGGAACTGGCCAGAGCTGGGTTTTAACACCATTGAAAATTAACTACCTTCTTATTGCACTTCAAGATCTTGGAAGGAAAGACACAACCACAGACCCTGAGGCCATCCCTCCTCTTCCCCCTTGCATGCAGCCTTTGGACCTTATCCCTGTATACAGTCAGCTCATAGGAAGTGGTTATTGATTAGTGCTATTAAAATGATACAAAGTGTTATTAAAATGATATAAAGAGGTTAGATTATACTTTCCTATATTTCCTGAATTTTTGCAATCAAGCATGTGTTACCTGTACAATCATAAAAATCAGTAAAGCTAGTTCCACCTTGAAAAAAATGCCTTCGTCTCCAATAATGAGTGGTTGACCCTCTCTGTCTTATCCTCTTTAGGCAATGTAGGTTTCTCCCTGTTCCATAAAAGCTTAAGAGATGCCAAGGTGAGGCCAAAGATCATACCAGAGAAGGGCAATGGCGGCCAATTCCAGGATCTTCAGCCAGCTGCCACGTTCAGGGTTCTTAGGTAGAGAGTTGCCACAATGCTTCACAGTTAAGCTTGTATGACACCTCTACCAGGAATTTTGAGGAGCTAAGCACAGGTCATGCCACTGACCTCACCAAACCATAAGCCTCCCTCAGCCTTGGGAACTTTCTTCATGCCCCAACTTCGCTCTCTACTAAGCTAGTTTATCCCATGCCTCCGTTCTCTCACTATGGCGTCACTCATTGCCTACAGCTTGGGAAAATTTCCCCGAGGCCATTGAAATACATGTATTAGGGGTATCTTTGGAGATAATTTTAACCTACTACCATTGTCTTTTCCTTGTAATATAAACAAGGTTAAGGGGAGAGTGAAGAAAACTTGAGGCCACTGTTAGCCTATAAAAAGGGTGGAAGGAGAGAGGGAAGTCTAGGGGCCACTCAGACAGACCAAGCCAGTTTCACAATATTTCCTGGGGCCAGGTTGAAGTGGTTTACTTCAAAGCTCCTGTAACTGGTTGAACCACATCTTCTCTGTCCTAACTTGGTAATATCTTGAGCAATAAACTTCATTCATTATTGCAACTTGGCTTGTCATGAGCTAACCATTCTTAAAACAGTTTGCTGTCAAATACCGTGCTCCCCGAAAATAATACATCCTCCGAAAATAAGACCTACTGACAGGTTTCCTTCTGAGTGAAATATAAGTCCCCCGAAAATAAGGCCCCCTAGGCTAAACATGAGAGATTTGGTCCACTGATTCTGAAAGAAATGGAGTCACAAGAAATTCACCAGGAAATTCAGGAATTGGATTGTTATGATGATGTTTCAGAAGATGATGACATGATTGTCATTGAATAAATGACTAAATTCTTGATACTATAGGATTCACAGTTTGTCTGGTTTGTGTTGACAACTACCGTACTACTGTACCGTATACAGGTTATAAATTTCCTTTATTTTCATTTAACAATAAATGTGTATCGTATTCTTCTTCATGGAAAAATAAGACATCCCTTCAAAATAAGACCTAGTGCATCTTTGGGAGCAAAAATTAATATAAGACACTGTCTTATTTTCAGGGAAACAGGGTATATATTCCTATTGGTTCATGCTTTTACCTCCTTTTCCCATAAGCTACCATCCATCTCATTTAAGAGCTTTATAGTCCAGTTTAAATTCTGGTTCACTGGTCATGGAGCTTGCACTGGCAGAGCAGATAATGTAGCTGTCATAATATTTATTCATTCAAAAAATGCACTAAAGGGTTCCCGGCTTGATCCTGGGCCAGGGGCATGCAAGTGGCAACCAATGGATGTTACACTCTCACATTAATGTCTCTCTCTGAAAACCAATAAAAACATTAAAATAAAGAACTTAACATTACATAAAGATATTTCCTAGTTAACATTTACTAAAGATACTCTTATTATATAACATATGAACTATACCATCACTATACATAACAAGAAATTATTCTCCAGCTCTTGTTTAGTTTATATATTCTTGTTATATGCCTTTTTTTTTTTTTTTAAATAGCAGATATGATCTTTCAATGCTTATTAATCTAAGCACAAGAAAATCTTAGATTTGGCCATCTTATCCAGGACTTACTGTTAAGAATTAAGAAGTTTTTTCTTGCTTTTTAAATTTTTTGTACTGTGTTTATAATTTAAAAAAAAAAAAAGCAATATCCCAATGTCTATTTGGTAAGCATTTTTTTGTGAGTAAAATGATTTATTTAATAAATATAGTCTGACCATGCTGAGGGGAGATATTTTCTGATTCTATTTCTACAAAGAACTTCTGTCTATCTGATAAAAACACCCAGGAGATGATGTGCTTTGCTGAAATGCTTTGGTTTATGCTCATGAATTTGGTTTTTATTTTCTCTCAACGTGTTGTACAGTCTTCTGTATATTTTTCCACATTACTTCTAGGAAGGGCCCACATTTCAGCTTTTTAAATTTTATTTTATCAGTCACAAGCGAGTTCTTTAAAATACAACTCTATGCTGTGATGTTAATGTGGCGAGGAGAAATTATTTTTCACAGTGCTTGAGACCATAACATGTAACTTAAGTCTTTTTGTTAAATAATTAAAGTGCGCATTTAACGTGAAACTCCTCCTCTTCCTTTCCTCCCTCTCCCCATATTTAATACCGGCTACACCAATCCATCCCCTACTGCCGGCCTCAGCAGCTGTTGTTCCTCTTTGTCCAACACATCAATCTGTGTACTTGGCCTCCCCTCTCCCATCTCTCTGTGGACTCTGGTTCATCAAATTTCCCCTTTTATGCCTTTGGCCTCATTTTCTCCCTGTCTGTTAGCCTGCTTTATATAACTGAGCTAAAATTCCCAACCTGATAACCAAATCAAATTATCCTAACCTGATAAAACCAAAGATCTTTCTGCAAAAAATGAACTCAAGAAGCAACAGAAAACGGTAGGTCAGTAACTAACAGAAGAATTAGGGGAAAAAAATAGCTAAAAATAATTATTAACGGTAGTAAGTATATTTATTAGCCTTGCCAAACATCTAGCTATATGTAAGTGCCATCCTAAACACTTTATAAGTTTATCTTATTAAATCCTCAACAATAGTGTGAGATAGGTATTAGGATTGTTAACACCATTTTATAGAGAAGGAAATTAGGTTTAAAGAAGTAAAGTAAGTTGCCCAGTCAGCGTGGCTCAGTTGTTGAGCATCAACTTATCAACCAGGAGGTCATGGTTCGATTCCTGGGCAGGGCACATATCCAGATTGCAGGCTTGCTCCCCAGTGAGGGGCGTGCAGGAGGCCAGAGATCAATGATTCTCTCTCATCATTGATGTTTTTTTATTTCTCTCTCTCTCTCTCTCTCTCTGTCTCCTTCCTTCCGTTCTGAAATCAATACAAATAATACACTGGGGAGGTGGGGAAGGAAGGAAGTAAAGTGAGTTGCCTCGGGTTATATAGCTTTATTTCACTTATTGGGAAAGAACCAGAGTAGGATCCAAGTTTGTTTGATCCTCTTAAGCATGTTTTCTCACTTGTTCCAGACAATTTAATGAGTGAGAGTTTTAAGGAATGAGAATTTCCTTTGTGTGTCTTTTGAACATAGAAAATAAGAAATAGCTTTCCAAGTTTCTTGGTAAAAGTGACTTAATCTTCCAAACCTATACTCTGCATGGATGCAAAAACCTTAAAATTTAACCAATCGAACCCAGGATCATATTAAAAGATTAATGTTGTCTGACCCAAAAGAGTTCATTTTAGGAGAAATGGATATAAATAACATGCACTTCCCTATAACTGCATAGGTCATTTCTATCAGCATTCAAATATTTTCATTTAAAATCATACACAGAGAGGCTCACACTTAATACGCACAAAGCTCCCTCTTGACACACCAATGCCCAACCTGTTCCCTTGCCAGAGAGTTGCTGTTCTTGCCATTTTTACTTTCCATCCTCACATGCTCTCTAGAACCCTCTTAGATCAGGCTTTCACTCTACCAAGATGGCTCTTATCAAATTTAATGATCAATTTTCATTTTAACTAACAGCACTTGGCATGCTTTATCGTTGTCCTTTTGGAAATGGTTTCTCCACTTAGCTTCCAAGACGCTACTGCCTTATGGTTCTCCTCTTACAGTTCTGGCTGCTCCTTCTGTCTCCTTTGCCGGCTCCTCTTCATCTTCTTAACCTCTGAACAGTGGGGGGACCCTGGCCTCAGATATTAGAATTCTTTTTTTCTCTGTCTATCTCATGATCTCACCCAGTCCTGGTTTTTAATTTAATTTTTTCTTTGTTGATATAATTACATGTATCTCCCATTTCCCCCCTTTAACTTCTTTTTTTTTTATTAAAGTAACATATACACATTTTAAAAAGTCAAATAGTACTAGTGAGATAATAGAAAAAAAATATATATATATATACCTCTATACCCCTGGTTTCTGGCACAGAAATCCTAAAACCTTGTCATTTCCTAAGCGTAAAGAGCACTAGGAGCACCTTAATTGATTTGTCACAGTGGATAGAGCATCAGCCTGTGGACTGAAGGGTCCCAAGTTCGATTCCGGTAAAGGGCATGTATCTTGGATGGGGACATATCCCCAGTGGGAGGTGTTGCAGGAGGCATCTGATCTATGTTTCCCTCTCATCGATAGTTTCTAACTTTCTATCCCCCTCCCTTCCTCTCTGTAAAAATTCAATAATGTGTATTTAAAAAAATAAAAAGAGCACTAGGAGCATCTTTTGCACCTTGAGATGACTCAGTGATGGCTCCTGGAAGGGGCCTGGTAACCAGGAAGACTGAGCCATGATTAGAAGCCTGGAATTTTCAGCCCCACCTGTCATCCTCCAGAGAGGGGAGGGGGCTAAAAACAGAGTTCATTATTGATGCCCCTGGGAGAAAGACTCTATAAAAATGCCAATGGTGCAGGGTTCAAAGAACTTCTGGGTTGTCAGACACATCTGCGCCAGGAAGGTGGCATCAGAACTCCACGGGGACAGAAGCTCCTGCACTTGGGACCTGCCCAGATCTTGCCATCTATAGCTTTTCAACTGGCTGTCCATCTGTATCCTTTATCATATCTTTTAATATACTGGTAAATGGAAATACGTGTTTCCCTGAGTTCCGTGAGCCACTCTAGCATATTAATTGAACCCAAGGAAAGGTTGTATAGCCCCTTGGTCAGAAGCACAGGTGGGTTTGGGACAGGCGTCTGAGGTTGGGTCAGGGGGCAGTCTTATTGGACTGATAGTTTAACTTGTGGGGTCTGACACTACCTTCCAGGTAGATAGTGTTAGACTTGAGTTAAATTGTAGGACACCTAGCCGGGACCGGTTTGGCTCAATGGATAGAGCGTCGGCTTGGGGACTGAAAGGTCCCAGGTTCGATTCCGGTCAGGGGCATGTACCTTGGTTGCAGGCATATCCCCGGTAGGGGGTGTGCAAGAGGCAGCTGATCGATGACTCTCTCTCATCGATGTTTCTAACTCTCTACCTCTCTCCCTTCCTCTCTGTACAAAATCAATAAAGTATATTTTTAAAAAAATTGTAGGACACCTAGCTGGTGTCAGAAACTTGCTTGTTGTTGTGGGGGAAAAACCCTTCACATATTTGGTGACTACAAGTGTCAGAGGAAGTGTTCTCTGTGGAGGTAAAGGAGACACATAGGAAAGAAATAGTGGAGAAGAACTGGATTTCCCCCCTACATTGGAAGGAAAAAGTAGAGTTTCCCCCTTTTTAGTACTAAAAAGGCTGTGACAAAATAGAGGATTTCCCTTCTCTACCCCTCCTTACTTTCTTCACTTTTCCTCTCTAGAGGCATCTAATTTTTACTTTTACCTGTCTGCTCTGGCTTTTTGTGTCCTCTTTCTCTGTGCCAATAATATGCACATGCTACCCTTAGGTATTACCTATCAACTTCATATTACAATAGTTGAGAATTTATTCTCTTATAGTGCCATTCCCTTTCCTACTATCCTTCACCTTCCGAATATAGTTATAAGATTTGGTCAAATCAATATTTATATTGCTACATATGCAAATGTAATTTCCAGCAGAGCACCCATGTTGAAAAAGTGGAAACAGTCTACATACTAAAACTAGTGAAAAATTACTCCTATCATAATAGGATGTTTTAGCAGAATCTCTCTATATAAAAGGCTAATATGCAAAGTGTCCCCACAGGAGTTCGACAGGGAGTTCTATCACTAGCTATGGTGTGCACTGACCACCAGGGGGGTGGCCCCAGCTGGCAGTCGGTGGTTGGCAGCCAGGGAAGAGAGGCCCCGGCCAGCAGCTGGAAGGAAGACCCTGGTCAGCAGCTGGAAAGCTCCAATCAGTCGTGATCGCCAGCCAGGCCTAGGGACCCTACCTGTGCACAAATTTCATGCCCTGGGCCTTTAGTATAGTTATAAATTTATAGTATAATAAGTGATCACTATTGATAAGTTGTTGACTCCTGGGTAACGGAAATGAGATTTACTACCACTTAAAATTGACAGCTGCATCTCTGTAGTGGAGGTCGCCAATAACCCTTGGTTCTGGAAGGGGGTTCTTTTTAATTGGGTAGATGGAAGGCAGGTAGGGAAAGGATGTAGCTGGACATGTTGGGAGTTGTCAAAGCTGCTCTTTTCATCATGCTCTTTGGTACAAGGAGTTTGCAGCTTGCCGGAAGAAAGTCAGCCAATTTTCCCAAAGACTAAGGAGCCCTCTGAGAAGGAAGTTATTGAAGGCTTGAGCACTTTCTTCAGGAAGGTCAGTGTTACTACATCACCTCTGATTCCCTGAAGTAACAGTGAGAGGGCAGCAAAGGGTTCCAGGGGCTTGGCTTATCCAGGAGAAATTTACCATGAAGGAGAGAGAAGCCTGGTTAACTGGGCTTAACATTGCTGGCTGGGAGGACAAGCGCAGGGAATATAAATTTTACTCTAGCATCACAGGTGTGTCCCAGAAAAAAGAGGCCTTGGCATTTTTTTAAACACTGGAATTGCAGACTATCCCAGCTCTTCAGTTTTAAGAGCTCCATCTTGTGAACAGTCTTTGCTATAGCAGATCTTCTGTGTTACAACAGTGACACCTTGTGGGGCAGAGGTAGGAGAGCCGGGGTCTATGAGGGCTATAGCAGTTTTCCATCTTTCATTTTTCCAGATATATATACCTGTGTGTGTGTGTGTGTGTGTGTGTGTGTGTGTGTGTGTGTGTGTGTGTGATATATGAAATTTACAAGTAAAATTGTAGTTTAAGTGTACAATATGATATTTGATATATGCATAGTTAGATTCCCACTATTGAGTTAGTCTATCCATCATTTTGTTTTATGAGAACACTAAAGTTTTACTCTCTTATAAATTTTCAGTTATATAATACTGTACTTGAACTATATTCACCATGTTATCATTAGATCCTCAGACCTTACTCATAACTGAAAGTTTATAGTCATTTACCAACTTCTCCCTAATTTCCCTACCCCTAGTCCCTTGGAAATCACCATTCTGCTCTCTGTTTAGATGAGTTCGATTTTTTTCTTTATTCCATATATAAGTGCTACTACCGTGTTTCCCTGAAAATAAGACATCCTCCGAAAATAAGACCTACTTACAGGTTTCCTTCTGAGTGAAATATAAGGCATCCCCCTGAAAATAAGCCCCCCCCCCCTAGGCTAAACATGAGAGATTTGGTCCACTGATTCTGAAAGAAATGGAGTCTCAAGAAATTCACCAGGAAATTCAGGAATTGGATTGTTATGATGATGTTCCAGAAGATGATGACATGATTGTCATTGAATAAATGAGTAAATTCTTGATACTGTAGGATTCAGTTTGTCTGGTTTGTGTTGACAACCACTGTACTACCATACCGTATATAGGTAATAAATTTTCTTTATTTTCATTTAACAATAAAAGTGTACCGTATTCTTAATGGAAAAATAAGACATCCCCTGAAAATAGGACCTAGCACATCTTTGGGGGCAAAAATTAACATAAGACACTGTCTTATTTTCGGGGAAACAAGGTATGTGGTATTTGTCTTCCTCTGTCTGGTTTTTATAACTTTGAGATAATGCTCTCCAGATTCAGTTGTTAGAAATGGCAGGATTACCTTCTTTGTTGTTGTTGTTAATCCTCACCTGAGGATATTTCTTCCGTTGATTTTTAGAGTGAGTGGAAGGGGGGAAAAGAGGGGAAGATGGAGAGAGAGATGTGAGACAGACATATATGTCTCATCATCAGAGTAGTACAAATCAAAACAATGTTGTTCTATATGACTTTTTCCTTAGTGTAATGGCAAAGTCCTCAAAAAATTCAAGTTCTTAATTTCTCCCCCCTTATCTTAGACACCAATCTCTCTGCAACAAGGCTTCATTCTCATCTCTCAAAGGAAGCCTTCATTCATTCTTTGGAACAACCCACTCCTTCAAGATGGATTGTACTGTACTCCCAGCAGTTATTTCCTCAAATTTTGGAGTCTGTTCTGAACAGTATGCTTCCCATGAGTGAATACCTCCCTCAGTACTACTGGCATTTTAGACCGAATATGTTTTTGTTGTGGAGGAGTGTCTTGTGCATTGTAGGTAGCATTCCTGGCCTCTACCCACTAGATGCCAGTAGCAAAACTCCATTTTGAAACTCAAAGCTGTTTCCAGTAGGGTTCTGTTCTTCCAAAGATGCAATTCTTTCTATTGGTTCAATCAGTGGGGGTAAGGATGGGCCTACCAGAACTAGAGGTTATCAGGGAGGAAAATCTTTGAATTTAATACCTCCCCCTAAATATTACACTGAGAATACATTCTAAGAACAACATGTATGAAGTTTGAGTACACGGATGGAAAAGCAATGTTACCATAAGCAAGTATGGAAGCATGAAACTCATTTTTTTTCTCAAATATATTTTATTGATTTTTTTATAGAGAGAAAGGGAGAGAGATAGAGAGCTAGAAACGTCGATGAGAGAGAAACATCGACCAGCTGCCTCTTGCACACCCCCCACCGGGGATGTGCCTGCCATCAACGTACAGTACATGCCCTTGACCGCAATCGAACCTGGGACCTTTCAGTCTGCAGACCGACGCTCTACTGCTGAGCCAAACCGGTTTCAGCATGAAACTCATTTTTGGAATGCATCACTGGTGCTCCCCAATATCCTCCCTTCCTTCCAGGGCATATAGAAAAACTATACTTCCCAGAACCACTTCAGTTTGATGGGGCCAGCTGAGAGGTCTAGCCAGTGAAACATGAGTGGAAGGAGAGGGTCGAGGCAGTGAAAAACTGCTGGGTGGTGCTACAGAGTTCCTTTTTCCTTTGATTATGGAGTCTTATGTTGAGATGGCTGAGCTAAAGATCAATTAGTCTGGTTTATTTATTTTATTTTTAAAAATATATATTTTATTGATTTTTTACAGAGAGGAAGGGATAGGGATAGAGAGTTAGAATCATTGATCAGCTGCCTCCTGCAGACCCCCTACTGGGTATGTGCCCGCAACCAAAGTATATGCTCTTGACCGGAATTGAACCTGGGACCTTTAAGTCCGCAGGCAGATGCTCTATCCACTGATCAAACTGGTTTCGGCCTAGTCTGGTTTATTGAGATACTGCTTAAAGTACAGTTACCCTGGACAGTTGCCTTGACTTTGTGTGAGTAAGAAACAACTGTTTATTATGTTAAGACACTGCAATTTTGCAATTGTTTATTACCAGAGCACAAGCTATTTCAATATAACATCCTCTTTCGGCCACTGGTCTATTTCCCAATTAATGAAGGTAACTCTGATTAGGGAAGGTGAGGTGTTTTGCTAGAAGAAATCTATTTTTTTTTAATAAATAATAAAATAATTACTGATTCAAATATATTTACTGAGTGCTTAGAATGTGCCAAGTACTGGACATATAACAGTATATTAAACAAACACAATTTTTGTCCTCATGGAGCTTATATTCTAAAAGGAAAGTCAGCAAAAAAGTAAATCAACAAACAACATACTTGTGAGTTAGGATAAGTTTATGAAGGAAATAAACAATGGCTGAGTTAAATATTAAGAAATGGGGATTCTACTTGATTGAACCCTTTTCTTCCCTTTCCTATCCTGTTTATCAGTAAATTCTTCAGTGTTTAACTAAAAAATATATCAGCCCTATGCTAAAATACCGAGAGTTATGAGGAGAGGGATTATCTAGCCTGCCCTTTTGTGTTAGATATGATGGGTTACAGGGATAGGTAAAGACTGAATATTGGGTGACAGACTAGAGTACAGGTTCCTGTCCAGTTGATTGTCACTGTTTTGAGTAGAACTTGGTCTCCTGTTAAGAAGGGATGTAGAAAAAAAAAAAAAAAATCCTTGACACATGCCAAAATCATTAATTACAGCAGTGTTTGATTAGGATGCTGGGTGGAGTTTGCTGAGGTAAGCCCAGGATGAACTGTCATTGCCTACAGATTTCAGAGTAGCAGACTCAGTGTGATTGAAGCCAGGAACCCTCTTGGGTTTCAGTACCACATGTTAGGGTCCCCGAAGGAATGCATGAGGCCAAAAGTGGTATATATTTACTAGAGGCCCAGTGCATGAAATTCATGCACTCATCGAGGATGGGGCGGGGGGTGTCCTCAGCCTGGCTTGCACCCTCTTGCAGTCCAGGAGCCCTTGGGGGAGGTCCGACTGACCGCTTAGGCCCATGAAGAGTGGGCCTAAGCGGTCAGTCGGAAATCCTTAGCATTGCTGTGGGAGAGGTGGCCATTACTCTTGCCAGCCGTGAGCCCAGCTCTGGGCTTCTGGCTGAGAGGTGCTCCTCCTGTGGCAGTGCACGTCATAGTGATCCATCATTCCCTCATAGCAACCCATACTTCCCTTGTCCAGTCAATTTGCATATTAGCCTTTTATTATATAGGATTAGGCCATCAGGAAAACCAGAAGGCCTGAGTCCCAAAATGGTACCAGCCTACAGGGATGTGGAGGCAGTGATTTCAAAGGACTGACTCTAAGTGGGCTTTTTCAGCTGGGAATTCTCTGGGCAGGTCCAGATCTTGGGCAAATCCTGAGGGGAAAATTACTGGTCTTAGCAAATGAATGTGGTGTAAGCTAAAGGAAATGTCAGTTGCAAAATGATCTAAAAATTAGTTTCCCACAGGGAGAGGGTATCGATTGGATTAATTTGATCAGATCTTCCAACTTTATTTCAGTCCATTCTTTACTTGCTTTTTAAGTTTTCCCCACAGCGTTGGCTTCACCTCCCTGCACCTGGGAAGTGCTACCTCCGAGGGCCCCTGCACTTGCTGCCCTTTGCTCTGGGAAGCTCTCTCCCTTGCCACTACTCTCCTTGCCATTTCCCCCTCCTTCCAATGTCAAGGCCTCTTATCAAACTGGCCATCTTACCTTTGCCTTCTCAGGAAAGCCCTCTCCAATTTATCTTGTTTAAATGAGTTCTTCCAAGGGATCCTACTATCCCACATCCCAAGAACGCTGAGTTTTTTGTTCCATGAAACTTTTAATATATTTTTATTGAGTTTTTACAGAGAGGAAGGAAGAGCTAGAAACATCGATGAGAGAGAAACATCAACCAGCTGCCTCCTGCACACCCCCCCACTGGGGATGTACCCGCAAACATGCCCTTGACCAGAATCGAACCCGGGACCCTTCAGTCCGCAGGCCGATGCTCTATCCACTGAACCAAACCGGTCTTGGCTTGTTTCATGAAACTTTAAAAAAATATATATTTTATCGATTTATTACAGAGAGGAAGGGAGAGAGAGAGAGAGCTAGAAACCTCCATGAGAGAGAAACATTGATCAGCTGCCTCCTGCACAACCCCCACCAGGGATGTGCCCACAGTCAAGGTACATGCCCTGGACCAGAATCGAACCTGGGACCTTTCAGTCTGCAGGCCGAGTATCTCTCCACTGAGTCAAACCGGTTTCAGCTCCATGAAACTTTTTTTGTGTGCGTGTCACTTTAGTATGTGAGTCCTTAACTAAAGTGTGAATGGTAGGGACCTTGCTTAATAGGCTTTCCGTGAGCACAGCAGCCGGGAATGAAGTACCCTAGGTCTTGCCCAGGTCGCCGCAAACCCGCGGGTGGCAGCAGTAACAGGACCTCCCCGAGTTGTCTGAGCGAAGGAATGAATGGTTACTTTTCACACGAAAGCGTCCGCCCGCCCGTCGCGGCGGCAAAGAAGCCCGGGATTCCAACCGAGAAGAGAAGCCAAGATTCCCTCGCGCAGCCCAGGCCCGTGCGGGCCCAGGTGAGCGCAGCCGCCGCCCAGGCGCCCTCACGTGACCGCGGGCGGCGCGCGCACGCAGACGGCGCCTGCGCGCCCTCTCCCGGAAGTGGCCGGACCGAAGCGCCAGCGGAGCGCCCCGTCCGTCCGCCGGTGGGTCCGCCAGTCCGCCAGCCCGGCTCCCCGGCCGCTCCTCAGCCTCGGTCGCTTGTCCCGCAGTTGCTTTGGCCGGAACGTCGGCGGCGGCGGAGGAGCTCGCCATGGCGACGTTCATCTCGGTGCAGCTGAAGAAGACCTCGGAGGTGGACCTGGCCAAGCCGCTGGTGAAGTTCATCCAGCAGACGTACCCGAGCGGCGGCGAGGAGCAGGCCCAGTACTGCCGCGCGGCCGAGGAGCTCAGCAAGCTGCGCCGCGCCGCGCTCGGCCGCCCGCTGGACAAGCACGAGGGCGCGCTGGAGACGCTCATGAGGTGGGCCGGGCTCGGGGCCGCCTGCAGCCTGCCGCCCCCTTCCTTCCTCCTCCTTCCTCCCTCCTCCTTCCACCCTCCTCCTCTCCCACTTCCCTGCCTCACACCCTGGGCCCAGACCCGGCCGCCCGCTGGCCTGGTGGGGCGCGTAGGTGTGGTCTGCATTCCTTCCTGGTGAGCAGGAGCCGCCCCGCCGGCTGCGGCTGCCTATGCCCGGGCTCCGGGGGGGATCGGCCCTGCCTGGCTCTGCCCGGGCTCCGGGGGGGATCGGCTCTGCCTGGCTCTGCCCGGGCTCCGGGGGGATCGGCCCTGCCTGGCTCTGCCCGGGCTCCGGGGGTGGGGTGGGGGGGGGATCGGTCCTGCCGGTTCGCCGCAGCTCTCGGTCCTCCCGGCTCGGAGGATCGAATATCTCGGAGGAACCGTCTGCCACGGACGGATCGGTCTCTCTCATGCCACATTTACTCAGAACTAGCCAACCCCCCGACTAGTTTCTTTTTTTTTTTTTTTTTTTTTTGGTGGGGAGGAATGTCTTGAATTAAGACTCACCCTCCGAACCCCCACTTTTTTGGATTTCTTGGCCAGATTTCAGTTTCAAAATAGAGGTTGCTTGAGGGATGTAGGAGAATTGGGACAAATGTCTGTTACTTATTACATTGTCCACTTGAAATGAGCCCATCTTCCCAAGTTCATCAGAATCAAATGACAGAAAATTGGAAAATTCCAAAGGTTATAGGAGCTACCGTTCTTTGAAATGACACGTGAGGGACATGCTAGAAGGTGCGAGGGAAATAGCTTAAAATCACTCAGTTCACAAGCAGGTGTGCACATCTTGGAGCACATTTGTTGCTTTACAAATGCTTATGGAGGGTCATTAATGAGAGCTCCTTTTCTGGTCCTTTGCAGTTAGGATAACAGGACATTTCCAGGGCACTTTAGAGTTTAACATTACTTTCGCCTAATCTCATTTTCTACGTGTAACGTAGTCTCTTGTGTAACAGGGCAAACATGGCTGTGTTAGGTTGTAAGTACAAGCCCAGGTTAAATCAGTTTATTTGCCTGGTAACTGAGAAGTTGAGTGATATTGCTTCCTTAGTTTTCAGGAACACTGGATAGCTTCTCGCCTCCATGTTGATTCCTTTGTAGCTGGGCTTTGTTCCTGGATTGGGGAGAGATGGCCACCGGTGGGTCTCCTGTAATTACAGTCATTACACTCAGGATCGTACGTAGGAGAGCGCCTTTTCTCCTTCGCTCTGGCGGAAGGCCATGGGAAGCTCCTCTGTTTGGGTTGGCGTGTGCCATATATGAAGGTGGTTACATGCGCTAATTTCATTGCCAGTCACTCAGCTGGTTTAACTTCTCCATCCCCCATGGATCAAAGCAATAGAGAATGAGGAAGACCTGGTTCCCCCAAAAGGAAGATACTGAATAGATTGCTTAGAGAGATGATGATCTCTTGGTGTCAGTTTTAAAGATAAGACTGTTGGGCTGTAACTATCATTCATTTGATACTTAGTATGAGCATAAAAAAAAAAAAAAGTTAATGCCATAGCTGGTTTGGCTCAGTGGATAGAGCGTCGACCTGCGGACTGAAGGGATCCGGGTTTGATTCCAGTCAAGGGCATATGCCTGGGTTGTAGGCTCGGTCCCCAGTGGGGGGCGTGCAGGAGGCAGCTGATCGATGCTTCTCTCTCATCATTGGTGTTTCTCTCTCTCTCTCTCTCTCTCTCTCTCTCCCTCTCCCTCTCCCTCTCCCTCTCCCTCTCCCTCTCCCTCTCCCTCTCCCTCTCCCTCTCCCTCTCCCTCTCCCTCTCCCTCTCCCTCTCCCTCTCCCTCTCCCTCTCTCTCCCCCTTCCCTTCCTTCTGAAATGGATAAAAATATACTTAAAAATTAATAAAAAAGTTAACCTAGGAATAGTTAGGCATCCTTTAGAATTAACAAACTTTAACAAAAATTTCCAAAACAATTTTTATGTAGACATGAATAGCATTCAGTGTGGTTTTTCCATTAGTAGTATTAAAAAAACATGGGAATAATGAACACTATGAAAACAGTCTTCTTGAATAGTGTGTTTGTTTTGGTACCAACCCTTAAGGAGCTTGGAGTTTTCCGTGACAATTGATGCAGGGATTTAAGACTAACAGACAAGAAAGAATGAATAGTGGATTGTGGTACGGATAGAGTTCTGGTGTGAACTTTAAACCTTCATTCATTTGTTTATCCCTTTATTCTCTTCCCAGGCATAAATGTGAAAACTGTTCCTAGGTATAGGGCTGATGCACAAATAGCCTCTTTGAAACTGACCATGTTTCTTCAGTCTCCTTCATATTATCCTCTCCTCACTCATTTATTATCAACTACTTCCCTCCTCCCCCCTTTCACTTCTTACTCTTCTAGTAGGGTTAGGATAAGTTAATAGACATACTACAGACTATTGGAGGTCTATACAAAAGTTTTATAATGGAGGTCTATACAAAAGTTTTTTGGGTATATATCTGTAAAAATCAAGCATTTGTGAGATATGTGTTCCAATCAAACAATATCGTTTAATAATTATGTTGGATAATTGTGTAAATAACATTAATTTACATGTTTTTAACTTAATGAACTTTTAAATACAATTTTCAAAAAGGAGGGGTTAAGTTAATTCCTACAGAATAGAAGCTAGCTTGATTAGCACGGGTACACTGCTCCACAAATAGGTCCAGTGATGGAGCTGCCTTTTTATTATTACGAACATGGAGATATTCCAGTAAAATTTCCCAAAATACACTCTTAAGTGTATTTATTATGTTGAGAATGTAGTGTCATCCTGTATAAAGTAGCTTTACTAAAAATTGATCAGAAGAGCCTTGATAAATGGTGAACTTCAGGGTGATCAGATGGGAATCCTGTATTATAATTTTTTTTTTGGTGGGGGCTAGAAGAAGCTCCAGTGTTCATGTCTTTTGT
Organism: Pipistrellus hanaki; assembly: GCF_964339955.1. NCBI lineage: Eukaryota > Metazoa > Chordata > Mammalia > Chiroptera > Vespertilionidae > Pipistrellus > Pipistrellus hanaki. Next base: position 49,655,200 of record NC_140515.1, read on the forward strand.
AGTGATTAGTATTTTTAGAGAGGAAGCTTGCAGTCTCTTTCCATGAAAAAGTTTGGTTGTCAGCTTTCTGAAATTTCATTGGGGAATTGGATGTTGGGGATCTCAACTACCATGTATGCAGTCTTTTATACCATCTATTTTTAGTGTGGCGCCTGTATCAGCTTTGGATTCAGCTGCATGTGGTAGATCTCAAGTCATCAGGGAATTAAATTATGATTTTACTCCTGTGTAGACAGTTGGTAGAGGGTAGTTCTGATAGTCCAGGGCTGGTTTAGTGGTTCTGTTAAGTTCATCAGGCTTAGGCTCCATCCAGCTTTCCATTCTATAGAATCCTTTTCCTCAGGGTCCAGATAGCAGTCATAACCAAGCGTAAGATAGCAGGAAGGGCCGAAACCGGTTTGGCTCAGTGGATAAGAGCGTCGGCCTGTGGACTAAAAGGTCCCAGGTTTGATTCTGGTCAAGGGCATGTACCTTGGTTGCAGGCACATCCCCAGTAGGGAGTGTGCAGGAGGCAGCTGATCGATGTTTCTCTTTCATCGGTGTTTCTAACTCTCTATCCCTCTCCCTTTCTCTCTCTAAAAAAATCAATTTTATATATATCGATATATATACATATATATACATATATATACATATATATACATATATATACATATATATACATACATATATATATATATATATATATATATATATATATATATATATATATATATATATATAAAAGGAAAGCAGGAAGGGAGGAAGGAGATAGTGCAGAAACTGCCCCACAATACCCTGCTCATATGTAATTGGCTGTTATGTATGTCTACATCTCATGGAAGGGCAGGATAAGAAAAGGAATTTTTATTAAAGTCAGCCGCATACCCAGCTAAAATCTGGGTTTTGTTAGTAAGGAAGAAGGAGAGAGAATGATGTTGACAACATTCCTAACCAAAGCTTCTCAATACCCATCCTCTCCACTTAGCTGTGCTTGATAGCCCTAACATTTCCTGTAAATCTGCTCTCCGAATACGGGATCTGGTAGTCAAAGGTTTCAGAGATTTTTCCACTGCACTTTCTCTTCCCAGCCTCATATTGAAATCCTGTCTTCAGTGGTACCTCATGTTTCTTAATTCAGATTCTTGTTGGCTTCTCTGACATGATTTGACTTATATTTTGTTAGCTCCCTGTCCCCAGGCAGTTAGATTTTCAGCTTTATCTGCTTCCTTCACTTTTTACCTTTTACAGAATTTCACTGAAACCTCTTGCATGCTGTTGTGCCCTATCCCATTATTCTTTGTGCATTTGCATCTTTTTAATTTTAATTAATTTTTTAGCCCTAGCTCAATGGATAGAGTGTTGGCCCGTGGACTGAAGGGTCCCAGGTTTGATTCTGGTCAAGGGCACATGCCCAGGTTATGGACTCGATCCCCACTGTGGAGCATGCAGGAGGCAGCCTATCAATGATTGTCATCATTGATGTTTCTATCTCTCCCTTCCTCTCTGAAATCAATGAAATACATTTAAAAAAAGAAACCACAACACTTAAAAAAAAAAGAAAAGAAAAGAAATTAGTGACATTTTGGGAGAGAGCAGAAAAGGGTGTTTTTCCCCCCCCCAGATCTCTTTGTATCTGCATTTTCAATTTTCCACAGTGGTTGCATCAATATCCATTTCCAGTAGCAGGTATATGTGAGTTTTTTATTTCACGTCCATTCTAATACTCACTGATTAATAATGCAAATTAATTGGGTGGGGTTTTTCTTGCTATACTGATGGATGAGAGATGATAATACCTTGTTTTAGGTCGCAGTGCCCTGATTTCTCAGAGGTCCAGCATGTTATATTTACTTTAGTTTCTTTTTCTGTGAATTGCCTGTTTTTTGTTTTTTCTCTGCTCATTTTCTAGATTGCTAATTTTTTCCTTACTAATTTTTAGGAGTTATTTACCTTTTCTGGCTATCCCTCCCCCTTATGTATATTGCAGATATATATGTTTCTTGTCTCTTAATTGTATTTATGTTGTCTTTAGTCACACAGAAGTTCTTGCAAAATGTTTTATTCTTCTTATAATCTGTTTTTTTTCAGTTTTTTTCCTTGTTCCTAATGTTGTGAATGTGTTATATATGATTTTGCTCCTTGATCTGATTTGTTAAAGGTTTGTAGCCACCTTTTTTTTTTTTTAAACAAAACAAAACACATTTTTTATTGATTTCAGAGAGGAAGGGAGAGGGAGAGAGAGATAGAAACATCATTGATGAGAGAAAATCATTGATTGGCTGCCCCCCCTCCAAACCCTATACTGGAGATCATCTGCAACCTGGGCGTGTGCCCTGACTCAGAATCAAACCACGACTTCCAATGTGACTTCCTGGTTCACAGGTTGATGCTCAATCACTGAGTGATCTCTTTTTACACACTAAGTCTAATTTTATTTTAGGACTGTATGTTTTTTTCTGAGTCCGCTTTTGGCTGTATCCAGCTGGTTTTGATATATAGTATTCTCATTGATGTTTTTAATAATTTGTAATTTTTAGTTCTGTTTTCATTAACTTGAGTCATTTATATAGATTTTGTAAGTTTCTAAATAGATTTGTCTATCATCCTTTTGTGGTTTAAAATTTAGTTTTATTGTATTATGAAAATAACTTTTTCATTTGAAAAATAATGTGGATGGAACTAGACTCATGATTTCTGAAGTTTTTTTCAAGCACTAGTGCTTTATAGATAGGAAAGAAAGTATTGCAGTTCGGTTTTGCTTACATTCTGATTCTTTGTTTAGGGGTGAAGATGCTGAGATAATGTTAGCACTATTGCTGTTAGTGTGCTAATCAAAGTGGAGGATGCAAAGATAGACACACACCTTATTCCTCTTACATCTGTTTTTCTCCATAGTACTTATCGCTACCTACTATACTGTATTTTAACTTAGGTTGTTTGTTTCCCACTCTCACCCCCAAAAGTTTTAGAACATCCCAATTTCCTAAAACTGTGTTTGTTGCATAGTAAGCTCTTAGTATATGTTTGTTGGATGGATGAATGAGGAAAGGCTTCTTTGATGACATGTCAGCCTAGATAAGAAAGGTGGGAAATTGTGATGGGAAAATTTTCAGGTAGAGAGGGGGGGAAAAAAAAGTAAAAAAATGTGTGAAAGCTTAGGGCCAAGAGAGAGCACAGACGTTAGTGACTATAATGCACAGGGAATATTCTGAGATGAGGCTTTGAGAGTGTTGAATGATGGCCAGGCAATGCCAGACCTTATCACATTTTTGGATATAGTTTTAAAAATAACGGGACTTCATTATAGGTTTGAGTACTTAATACTTCAGTGTTTGTTTCCTAAGTATAAGAATACTCTCCTGTATAATCACCACAGTACAACTTTCAAAATCAGGAAATTAACATTGATTGAATATTACCATTTAATTTATAGAATTCATTAAAATTTTGTTGATTCTCCCAGCAATGTTTATAGGTTCAGGATCCTGCATTGCTTTTAATTGTTATCTCTCTAGTTCTCTAATCTGGAACAGTTCCTCCATTTTTCCCTTGTCTTTTGCAGCCTTGACATTTTTGAGGAGTACAGGGTAGTTACTTTGTAGAATGTTGCTCAATAGGGATTTGTCTCATATTTTCTCATGATTCATGCATTTTGGGGCAGTAGTACCACCAAAATGATGCTGTGTTCTTTTTAGTGCCTATCAGGAAGAACACTATTTGATTTGTCCTATTGCTGGTAATGTTAACTTTCATCACTTGATTAAGATGGTATTTCCCAGGTTTCTTAACCTTATAATTAATTATAAGTGTGTTATGCTAATTACTAAGTATTTTGTGGAAAAATACTTTGAGACTATGTATGCAATATCCTATTTTCATCAAACTTTTGTTTTAGTATCCATTGTGACTCTTACCTGAATCAGGCATTATATTCTGAAAGTGTCAAATGATGATTTTCCTAACTCCATTATTTCTTCTACATTTATTAGTTGGCATTGTACAGTAGGGTAGAGCTTTTCCTGTTCATTTGTTCATATATACTTCAGAATAATGTTCTTCATTTCCTGAATGGGTTATGATTTGTTACTTTATTTAAATTTTTCTAGACTTGACTAGTGGGAGCCCATTAAAGCTAATTCCTGTGTCCTTTTGACATGTTCTCATATTTTTAAAAATACTTCCTTAACTTTCTGGAATAGCAAGATGTTTTAGGCTTGAGTCTTCAATTTTCTCAGTCTCAGCCACGGAGTCACTCACATGTCTAAGGAGCACTGGCTCCTTTTAATGGAGAGCATTATTTGAGCATTACATTTACTTATTGCTTCTGGACCCCCTCAACATACACATTTAGGAAATATACACACATAAATCCCCTACACCTGTTTTTTATATTTTTCTACTATATTAAAAAGTAAATTCATATTGATACCTCTAATTCCAGTCCAAAGCCATAGAATTTATTCTCTCCTTAATAGTAACTCCTTTCTCTGATATTTAGAAACCTGGCTTCTATTATCTTCAGTGTATTTACTTAACTGTTCAATTCTTCCTGTTTGTAATCAAACTTATGGCCGTGCCAGCCAGTAACTTGATCTCAGGCACGTTGCCCTTCCTCAGAAAACTGACCTCAGAAATAACCTTTGGAAAGATAGTCCTCATGAAGGGGTGGAGGGCTAGGAGATGATAAGGGAAGGAGGAAAGATTAGAGGCCAGTTAGAACGCTTGGCTTTGGATACCTCCTCATCCCTTTTGCTAGCTCAAAGGTCATACTGATGCGGGGAAAGACTGCTTATATATATATATATATATATATATATATATATATATATATATATACACACACACTAGTGGCCCAGTGCATGAAATTCATACTCTTGGGGTGGGGTGGGGACTCCCCAAGCATGGCCTGTACCCTGTCACAGTGCTGAAGCCCTGAAATCCACTGCTCCTAAGAGGTAGGCCCCACCCACCCATCTGTGGCTCCTCGATGGATTACCCTGAAGAGGACCGCCAGTGCAGATGCACGGAGGCCCCCGCCATGGCCCCTGTCTCCGGAGGGCCACAGCAGAGGCCTGCGGACCCCTGCCTGGGGCCACGTGCCTCCGGAACCCCAGCCTGGCCCCCAGCGGAGGCCTCTTCGCATACCTGTAGACCTCTGGCACAGGTGCGTGTAGAGGCCTCTCTGCCATGACCCTGCCCCTGTCCCCAATGCTGCAAGTCCCCACCCACCCACACCTGCTTTGCACGCAGCCTGCTGATCGGTTGTTACTGTGACGTCGTCCTGACTAATATGCATATTACACAATTATTAATATAGATGTATATATTTAACATATTTTTATTGATTTCAGAGAGGAAGGGAGAGGGAGAGAGAGAGAGAGAGAAATATCATTGAGGAGAGAGAATCATTGATTGGTTGCCTCATGCACACCTCACAGTAAGGATCGAGCCCACAACCTGGGGATGTGCCCTTCACCGGAATCAAACCCAGGGGACCCTTAGGTCACAGGCCGAAACTCTGTCCACTGAGCCATATCAGCTAGGGCTAGACTGCTTCATATTTGAAGATCATTCTGGCTGCTCTGTAGAGAATATATTGAAAAGAATGAGAAAGGCCCTGACTCATTTGGTTGGTGTGTTCCAAAATGTTGCAGGTTTGAGTCCCAGTTAGGGCACATACTTAGGTTGCGGGTTTGGTCCCTGGTTGGGGCACTTACAGGAGGCAACTGATCCATGTTTCTCTTTCACATCGATGTTTCTCCCTCTCTCTCTTTCTGTCTCACTTTCAAAAAAAATCAAGAAAACATATCTTTGGGTGAGGATTAAAAAAAAAAATAAAAAGAAGAAGAAAAAGAAAAGAATGAGAAAGGAGAAAATGAGACAGGTTGACCAGGAAACGGATTAGACTACCTTGAAGGGAGAGTAGTAGCTTTGATGAATTGTGTGGCAGTGGTGAAGATGGACAGAAGTGCGCATACCCAAAACACATTTAAGTATGTATTTTTATTAATTTCAGAGAGGAAGAGAGAGGGGGAGAGATAGAAACAGTTATGATGAGAGAGAATCATTGATTGGCTGCCTCCTGCATGCCCCCTACTGGAGATGAGTCCCAGTATGTGCTCTTGACTGGAATCGAACCTGGGACTCTTCAGTTCACAGGTTGATGCTCTATCCACTGAGCAAAACCAGCTAGGGCCCCAAAACATATTTAAAAGTTGGCACACCTGTTCTTATTGAGCAGTTTACCAGAGATATTAATATGCTCAATGGATATGACCAGTTATCCTAATAAGAAATAATATTTTAAGAAATGCTTTGGTTTTTCTGTTTAGATATTTGCCTATAGGTAATAATAGTTGATAAGTATTTTTCTTTGGAGGGAGGATGAGTTTTTGTTCAGTTTTTTCACTGCATGCATTTAGCTTTTGGTTAAACATTAAACGATTATGTTCAGAAACTTCAAAATGGCTGATTAATTTGTGGGCCACTCAAGGTAAGCATGAATAATGTTGGTGTACTCTTTAACCAGTTGTATTTACATAAATGTGCATAATATTTAACTCTGCTAATTTTAACTTTTGCTCTGTGTTTTAGATATTATGATCAAATTTGTTCCATTGAACCTAAGTTCCCATTTTCTGAAAATCAGGTAAGTCATTTGTTTAATTTGCAAAGTTATATGATAATGGCAAGTTACCCATTTCCTCCCACTCATGGTATCATTTTATTAAAATAAACGGTGTCTGTTCATTATCTTTAGGTTTTTATGAGACTTTTTTTTATTAGCTTAGGCCCATCTGATACAAATTTATGTCTTTTTGAAGAATGTTTCCTAGGATTCTATTCATGTCATTCCTCACTAACTTCTGTATATATATTTAACTGTGTTTTATGTCCACTATTGACTGATTAATCGATAGTGTTCTTCCCTTTGACTTTTACAGAATTAAGAGAGAAACTAATTCAGGAAGTATTAGTTTTAGTTTATTTACTTTAAAAAAGTATGTGAGTGTTTGGGGTAGGAGGTGGGTGGACAGGGAAAAGGGGTGGTGGTAGATGAACTAAGAAAGGCAAAAGGCTAAAAACTGGTGATAGGTGTATTGGGGGTTCATTATGTTATTCTCTCTAGTTTTGAGTATATTGAAAATACTCTCACCTAGAGTTAAAAAGTTAGATTGCAGCACATAATTTAAAAGAGGCTAACTTCTTTTAAATCATCATATGCAGAATATTTTAGAAGCGTGAAATGCAGTGTTTTAAAATTTATGACAGAAACTCTTTATGTATAACATGCATACAGAAAAGTGAAAGAAAATATGTGTATAGCTTGAATCTTCATAAAGTGAATATACATGTATAACTACTACTCAAATCAAGAAGTAAATTATCTTATGCCATCCACCAAAGATAAACATTCTCTTACTTTTGTCATCATAGAATAGTTTTTATTTTATCTTCTGGGAAACCTGTAGTACTTACTTTATTGCCTGTGCTTCTCTTGGCTTATTTGACAATTAAGTTCATAATCTTCTCAATCCATTGTGTGTTTATAAAGATGAATAAGATTGTGTGTTTTGGAGAAGACAATATGTGTACAATTACTGAAGCAGAGTGACCGATTGAAATAACTTAGTGCCAGTATTTTACTTAAAAAAAAAAAATTATGACTAAGAAAGGAAAAGGACTTGATTGGTTAGAGAAGATGATGTTTTAGATAGGTTGAAACTTTTGTCTTTTTTCTTATTGTGAATTTTTCTCTGAAAGAGACTTAATATTAATGAGGTTCAAGAAGGTAACATAATCTTCTGTTTTCTCTTCATCAAGATCTGCTTGACATTTACCTGGAAAGATGCTTTTGATAAAGGCTCACTTTTTGGAGGGTCTGTAAAGTTGGGTATGTAATTTTTTATAATAAATGATGGGAAACTTAGTCTAAACACTTTGTTTTAGGTTTTAAAAATTGCTCTTGTAATGATTCTTTTAAAATAAGAAACATTTTTACATTTTCTTTTCTTTTTTCAACATCAACTTTTAATGGAATTTAAAAAATTTTGTAGAGAGCCTATACCTTGCCAGGCACTGTCCTAGTTATAAAAGTGAATAAGACAGTTGTATTCAAACTGATTGGGAAGAAAGTTGATCAGCCTATGAACAAGGGGAGCATGGATGAGGAAGTTAATTCTGTCTGTTGAAAGTAAGCAGTGTTTGAGTTAGCCTTTGAAGGGTGAATTTGGTTTTTCCAGATAGAAAATATTATTATAGGTAGAACATTTTAATCAAAGGTTAGAAGAGTGAGGCTTTATCTGCTAGCTCAGCATATAACCTCTCTGTGCCTTAATTTTCTCATCTGTGTGAAGTAGGGAATAGTACTGTGAAGTACTGTTTATCTCATTGGGTTTTGGTGTGGATTAAATGAGTGAATTTATGTAAAGTCCTTACAATAGTGCTCAGTAAATATGAGCTGCAATGAATGTTAATATTACATATAACCATATATGTTATATATAGTACATATGTATTATAGAATATATGCTATGCACTATTACATAACAGTATTATTCACTATAAATTACATCCAATACATATTAGTATAATACTAAACATTGTTAAGGCTTGAAACCGTAGGTTGAGTTGAGGGTTATGGAAGGAGAAGACATTGGAAAGAAGATTGTGAAGTTATAAATAGTATACTTGTGAGTTTTGTACTTTCTTCTTACATATTAAAAAAAAAACATTTTTATTGATCTTAGATAGGAAGTGAGAGGGAGAGAGAGACAGAAACATCAACGATGAGAGAGAATGATTGATCGGCTGCCTTCCGCACCCCCCCCCTCCCCCCCACTGGGCACCAAGCCGCAACCTGGGCATGTGCCCTTGACTGGAATCGAACCTGGGACCCTTCAGTCCGCAGACTGACACTCTATCCACAGAATCAAACTGGCCAGGGCTCTTCTTACATATTAATAGCTAACATTTATTGAGTACATATTCCATCCAGGCACTGAATTCTGTAGGAGCCTAATGAGGAAAGGCACTGTTATTAACAGTTGAGCAAACTGATTTAGAAAGATTAAATGACTTCTGAGATTATATGGCAGGGATTTAATGAAGCCAGATATGAATCCAGAAAGCCTAGCTTCAGAGACTAGGGAAAAACTGACCAGTTAAGAGTCTTGTGAGAGTCATTATGGATGAAATTAGACAAGAAGTGTATGTGGGTCAGAGGAGAAGGGGTGGGATTGAGAGACATTTCAGAAATGAAACTGGATCTACTATTAGAGGGAAGAGTAGGAATTAAGGATGGATGCTAATTAAGATTTATAACTTGGTTTGACCTGATGATTTATTCCTTTCAATAAGTAGGTTGAGTTTGAGTTTTCTGTGTTATGTCGGGGTGGAAACTTTTCTTTGGCATTTGGAAATAATGGATTTCAAGCTCAAAAGAGGTAGTTTTGGGAACAATTACCACTATATGATAGTAAATTTATCCCCTCTGGTAGAGTATAGATTGGGAAAAGTGTGAAAGCCAGATCTAGAGAATACGACATTCAGGGGAAATAGTGGAAGAGATTCCTGAGAATGAGGCTGAGAAAAAGCTTTCAGATCTCAGGGGAAACAGGGAGGAATAGAGATAGTATTGACCTGAATGCCAGAAGAGTTTCAACGACCATGTAGTTCAATGGTTCCTGGGCCTGGTTGCACAGTAGAATTGCCTGGGGGAAATATTAAAGATGCAGGTATATCTTTAAAGGTAAAGTTACAGAATGCCAGATGTGATAGGAAGGTATTTCAAGGTGAGGTACTGGAATCAGTGTCTTTGAAAAGATCTCCTGGTGACTTTGATGTTCATCCAGGTTGGAACATTATTGACAGTCATTATAGTAGGGGTCAAGTCATGTAAGGTTGGAGAAGTCACTGGATTTGGCAACAAAAGTTTTGCTAGGGCCATGCCGCAGGAGCCAAATTGCATCAGGTTGCGAGCTGGACCAGAAGCAATGAAATGGAAACAGCAACTATGAGTTGTTTATTTTGGGAAACTTGAGGTAAAGACTTGAGAGTAAAGGGAGCATGATGCTGAGAGAGAGGCAAGGTCAAGAAAAGGATTTTTAGTGATATTGAGACGAGCAAATTTGTAGGTTGAGAATAAGGAGCAGATGGTAAGAGAACTAAATGATAATTAGTAAGATAGGTTCAATGATGAACCAAGTTCCTGGAGGAAGTGGGAGGCAAAAACAAAAGCTTAAATAAAGCAGGAAGTAGTTCATCAATGTATTTATAGTGCTAAATATTGGAGTTAAATGTCCTTTAGTAATGTTTTTTTTTTTTTTTTTTTTTTTTTTTTTTTTTTAATATATTTTATTGATTTTTTTACAGAGAGAGGAAGGGGAGAGGGATAAAGAGTTAGAAACATCCATGAGAGAGAAACATGGATCAGCTGCCTCCTGCACACCTCCTACTGGGGATGTGCCCGCAACCAAGGTACATGCCCTTGACCGGAATCGAACCTGAGACCTTTCAGTTCACAGGCTGACGCTCTATCCACTGAGCCAGACTAGTTTCGGCAGTAATGTCTTGATTAAATAAAGCATGGGTTATTCATTCATTAGAATATTGTGTAATTTTGCATTCTAAGAATGATAATGTAAATATATATTTGACATTTAAAGGTATCTTCATGGAATATTGAGTAAAAGGCCTGTTACAGGATACAGCTGCTGCATTTTTATCAACAGTGGGTAATTCTGGGAGGGGTAACATATTTGGTGATTTTTATTTTCTTTTGTAGTTTTTAAAAACTATTTTAAGTTTTAGAAAAACTATATAATCAAACTGTTTTCATTTTGAAAGGCTTTGTGTGAAAAAGAAGAGCACAGCTCAGCCGGCGTGGCTCAGTGGTTGAGCGGCGACCTCTGAACCAGGAGGTCTTAGTTAGATTCCCAGTCAGGGCACATGCCCGGGTTGTGGACTTGATCCCCAATAGGGGGTATGCGGGAGGCAGTTGATCAATGATTCTCTCTCATTGATGTTTTTATTTCTCTCTCCCTCTTCCTTCCTCTCTGAAATCAATTAAAAAAAAAATAAAAAAAAATATATATATATATATAAAGAGCACAGGTTAAAATAGGGACGAGTTGAATATTAAGAAAAAGAGCTATTTGAAGGAAGGAGAATTGAATATTTATTTTTTAAAAAACCACCTGATTTGTGTTTAGGTCAGATAGGAGAGATCATAAAGGAAAAAAAAGTAATATTTAGTTCTAAGGAAAAAAAGTTTTCACAGAGTATTTTATACATAAGAAATCCTATATAATAATCCTATATAATAAAAGGCTGATATGCAAATTGTTACCTTGGGAGTTCAACTGGGAGACAGGGAGTTTAATCGCTTGCTATGATGTGTGCTGACCACCAGGGGGTGCCATCGGACATGGCGGGTGACCAGTGGCGGCAGTGGGCTGCTAAGGGAGTGCGGGAAAGAGGAGACAGGGAGGTCGGGAGGTGGGGAGGCAGGGAACCATGTGGTGGCTGCATGAGAGGTGGCGATATGAGCAGGTAGTGAGGGAAGGAGGAGGCACAGAGGCAGGGAGGAGGGGAACCTGATTGGCCCTGATTGCTGGCCAGGCCTAGGGATCTTATCCACGAATTTTGTGCACCAGGCCTCTAGTGTTAAAATAAAAGTCTACAGCTTGGGAAGGAAGAGGGAGATAGAAATATCAATGGTGAGAGAGAATCATTGATTGGTTGCCTCCGCACCCGCCACACTGGGATTTAGCCTGCAACCGGAGCATGTGCCCTGATTGGGAATCGAGCTGTGACTTCCTGGTTCATAGGTTGTCCCCTCAATCACTGAACCACACCAGCCGGGCTGTTTTTTTTAAAATTAAAAAACAAAAAATTTTTTATGGTAGCTAAGTGGATGTGAGGCCTGTAGATTATTGACCAAAGTTGTATTTTAAATAATTGAATAATTTGTTAGTCTTTGAGATGTATTGGCATAATGGAATGAGGCATGGAAGGTCAGCTAGGAGGTTCTGGCATTTGCTTAGGTTTGTAATAATGAGGAATTGGTTTAAATGTGGTGGGAAGATATACTTTTTAGAGAAGTGATGGAAAAATAGAAATAATGTATTTGAATTTAAGTGAGATGATGTGAAAATGAATTTTCATTTTGAATCTGACTACTAACAGTGTGGACATACAGGGAAGGAAAGAATAACATATTGATCTGTTGAATTTTAGATAATGGGAATATTGTTATGAAAATAAATGTCTAGCAGGGCAGCCATCAATATGGGAGCCTCTGAATGAGAAAACAGGTCTGGAAACTTGTTTTTGTGAGAGGCAATGGGATAGAGATGATATTATTCTCTTTGAAACATTAATTTTCTTTAGAAAAAAATAATCTGATAAATTTTCCTTCTCAATTTTTTACAGCTCTTGCAAGCTTAGGATATGAAAAGAGCTGTGTGTTGTTCAATTGTGCAGCCTTAGCTAGCCAAATTGCAGCAGAACAGAACCTGGATAATGATGAAGGATTGAAAATCGCTGCTAAGCATTACCAGGTATGCAGAACAGTAGTTACTACATAATGATCAACACTAAGTTGGATTAAATTGAAAATAATTTGCATTTAGGTTTACAGACATTTCTATATACACAGATTTTTTTTGGAAAGTAGCACATTTTTTAATGAATTGATTTATATTTTTGAGGTTCTTAGATAAACTACATACTATAAACCAGTTCTCATTTTCCTCACCATTGTATACCCAGCACCTAGCACAGTGCCTGGCACATAATGGCTCAATAAATTAGGTTCAAATTATAAAATGTATGAAATAAACTCATTAAAAATTTTTGTACATTTTATTTTAATATTTTTTTCTTATAGTGAGACACTTGTATAGTTTCACACAAGTCACAAAACTTAAGACCTCTTAGCAAGAAAAGTTTAACTTTGACACTTGTGGAGAGGTCATATTTACATGTGGTCAGATATGTAATGCTATACTATATTTACTAATAAGGCATATGATTTTTGTGGCAATTGTTATTTATTTAGCTTTAATTTTTTTGTTTTAATTTAAAGAACAATAAGTGATTATTGTTAAGTGGTAATATCTATAATTTTGTTTTCATGCTTTATGTTACTTTATAAGTTTCAGAGTTTTTTCATATACATTATTTGACTCTCAGGTAAACCAACCATGTGAGGCATGTTATATAATGTCATTCTCATTTTACAAACAGGAAGACTAAGGGCAGAAGTTTTAATAAAGTGGTGCATTGGAGTTCCAAGTGTCCTGATTCCAACCAACCAAATTTAGTGGAATTCCAAATGGTCCTTCCAGTGTCTCCCAGAGGTGGAGTCTGATTTTTCCCATTGTTGAAGTTTAGGGGAGAGGTGAGGAATGCCGTTTTAGAAAAGTGAGAGGATAGCACACTTTAAGCAAACAATGTACTCCATATTGTTGCTTACCATACAATCAGATAATGCATATGTACCTTTTCTTTTTGAGGCCATAAATGGCAAATGTTTTAAAATGCAGTAATGAAGTAAATTTCTATTTAGTTTTCTATTAGTTGTAATTGTGAACTGGCATGTGAGCTTTTAGAGGGCATTTTGAATTATTGAGGACACATTCCATTCTGTGAGTCACTTCTGTGTTTCACAGCAGGACACCTAGCGATGGAAAGATAACTAATTGTACTACAAGACCTAGATTCTTTTCTAGGCCGCTTGCCACCAAGAGCTGCATGGCCTGTCTAACTTCTTTAACTGCTGTAGGCCTCCAGTTCCGTATCTGTGAATGAGAGACTGGACTCTTTGCTGTTCTAGTCTGTGATTCTGTTTGTTTGTTTAGGCAGGGTCAGCTGATCACTCTCTGCAGGTACTCTAGTTTTATGATACTTCATGATTGCAGAAAGCATTATTTTCATTTGAAACAGTTAACCTTTCGTTATCTCTGCATAGCTTTATCTGTGTAATCCACAAAACCTTTAAATCCCAGGCGGACTTCTTTCTTTTTACTAGTATCATTTGTTTCATGAGAGCAAAGTGATTTCAGTGTTAATCTTAGAAAAATATAATTGAGAAGACAAATCTGATGGTCAGTGTTTCACCAAGGAGCTCTGAGAGTCAAATAGAAATCATTAGCATTGGATGGTAATGCTGTCCCTCAGAGGACTAGGTATCTGTACTATTTTAGGCTTCCTTAAGTATATATGTTTAATTGTTTGAGAAATGAATTTGTTTGAGACCAAACCAAGTGCATTCAGTACTAAAAACATTTTAGTATTTTATCCCTGCCTTTATTCTCATATTAGTTTTGAGGAAGTATATCTAAAAATAAGCTTACTCAATTTGTCCTGTTAATATAATTTTTTTTGTTACAAGTGACTTTTTATCTTTGTTAAATTTCTTGTTACTCTATAGTATTTTAGAAAAAATACCCTTATTGTCTGTAGGTCACATGTTTTAGAGCTACTTTGTACAATATAAAATTTAAATAAGTATTCAACTGAGTTAACATTTAGAATAATTTTGTGTCTAACATTAGAAAATTAAGTCTTGCTGAGTTCCTATAAATTCTAAAGAAATTCTTTTCACCCCTCTCTAGTTCGCTAGTGGTGCCTTTTTACACATTAAAGAGACGGTTTTATCTGCCTTAAATCGGGAACCTACTGTGGACATATCTCCAGATACTGTTGGGACCCTCAGTCTTATTATGCTGGCACAGGCCCAAGAAGTCTTTTTTTTAAAGGCCACAAGAGGTAATTCCAATTTGTCATTTTGTTGCATGTGAAAATAAGTGATAGGTTTTTAAAATTAGAAGATGATTAAAATATAACATGTTCATTGTAGAGCATGAACTTGAAACATGCGTTATTGAAAAATTTTAGCTTTCCTTTTTTGAACTTAAGGTGGTACAATGCACATTTAAGAATGTAAGTTGTATTTGCAATCTTTTATAAAATGGATAGTTAGCTATTGTCTTAAAACATTGAACTCTGAAGTAATGTTTACATAGGTTTGTAATATGTCAAAAAATGCATTCATTTAGCTAATAATTCTGTGTTCTAGTCCCTTCTCTAAGCTCTAGGTAAATAGAGTTAGAAGACAAGCAAGATTCCTTATTTCAGGAAGCTTATATTTTAGAGTTGGGGAGATAATAAATAAGAAATTAACTGGCTCAGGTAAAGAGAGATAATGCCTTTAAAGAAAATAAGGTGGGATAATGCCTGGTGGTCTGATCTGGCTGTGGGGTAAGGATGGAGGGGCAGTCATACTAATTTTAAATTCATTAGTGGAGAAGAGTACCGTTGAGGAGATCTCATTTCATCGACATCACCTGACAAGATGGAGCCTAGCAGAATCCCTGGCTCTGTGAATGAGGGAATAAGATTAATTCTTACAAGGCATGTAATTTAGTATAACAGATTGGAATAGGCTAAATATGTAAGTACAGAGAAATTAAAAATAAGGAAACAGTCATGTGGAATCCATATGACATAGAATTCCTATACAGTAAAATTCATCCTTTTAAAATACATACTTTATTGGTTTTTAGTATAGTCAGAGTTTTGTGACTGTAACCAGTCTTATTTTAAGACATTATCATTATCCCCAAAAGAAACCTCATACCCACTGGCAAGCACACTCTATTCCCTCTCCCCTAGCTCCTGACAGCCACTGAACTATTTTCTGACTCTTTGTATTTGCCTGAGAAATAATTAAATTTCATGCAGATGAATTGATTTCACCAGTAAGGATTTTAAAAAAATATATATTTTATTGATTTTTTACAGAGAGGAAGAGAGAGGGATAGAGAGTTAGAAACATCGATGAGAGAGAAACATCGATCAGCTGCCTCTTGCACACCCCCCACTGGGGGTGTGCCCGCAACCGAGGTACATGCCCTTGACTGGAATCGAACCCGGGACCTTTCAGTCCGCAAGCCGACGCTCTATCCACTGAGCCAAACCGGTTTCGGCCCAATAAGGATTTTTAAAGACATGTACAATCATGATATATCAGATTACTTTAATTATAATGGTCAATTTCATATTTTATTACAGATAAAATGAAAGATGCCATCATAGCTAAATTGGCGAATCAGGCTGCAGATTATTTTGGTGATGCTTTCAAGCAGTGTCAGTATAAAGATACTCTCCCTAAGGTCAGTTATCATTTTTATACCCACTTGGCTGTTTGCATGTGGAAATATTTGGATACTGTGTACAAGAAGCAAGTTGAAAATTATGTTTTATAAAGATTTGAAAATTTAGGAGAGGCATTTAAAGAATATATTTGTAGAAATTTTTTTTTTATTTAAGATGCATGAAAATTTATTTTATATTGAAGGGATGTCTTTGCCTTTGCTCTTCACTAAACTTGTTTTTCCAAGCTAAATCTCTTCCTGGAAAATTTTAAATATCTGTCTCCAATAATTTTATCAAATAAGGGCATTGTGCACTTCTGATTCATTGGTGGTTTGGTACAACAAGCATGAATACTTGAGCATGTTGATTATTCACACTTTTAATTATTGTCCTGTTTTCTTAAAGATGAGTCTAAAAGTGCAAAAACAGACATAAAGAAAAAGGAAAAGGAAACAAATTCCGCCAGTAATTTTATTAGAATTACATTTTGTCAACAGGAATAAAAAATTGGGCTGCTGTTGAACAGCTAAGGAAAACAATCATCTTTAAACCACATATTTATTGCAGGAAGTATTATTTTAATGTAAAATTTTCTGAAGTGGCATGTGAGTGTGATCATTTGAAATGACTAGTCAGTGTGATCATTTGAAAGGACAAAGCAGATTATTAGACTAACAGGTAAATTTAGAATGGTTAGAAAGGGAAACTGAGATTGAGTGAAATGTGGTATATAATTCAGTTACTTTTTCAGAAATGTTCAAGGAATTAGTTTTGTCTGTATGATAGCTCATGGTATTTGTCACATGGTCTCATAGCGGAGTTTATTAATAAATCATTCAGGAATTTTTTTTTTAAAAGTATGAAGTTGCAGACAGTTTGTGGTGGAGTTAAAAAGAGCATATAAGTTCATCAATAGAACATGTTAGTTTAGTCAGAAAATGTCCAATGTGAAGATTCCTAGAAATTGAAAATACACCAAGGTATCAGTGGAAAGGTGCCCAGGACTCTTGGATATTAATAATATTCCTCTTAAAAAGAGACTTGGGACCCCTTCTCACCTCTTTTTCATCGGAAAGACCTCATGTTCAGCTGCCTCGTGTACCGTTACATCCTGTTGGGCCATTAGTTCAGTCTTGTCATGGAGAGAAGAATGTCACCTACAAAGACTTGGAAACTACTTTGCAGCATTCCTGGAATTCCTTGAAACTCCCGTTTAAGTACAAAGTTGCTCCAGCCTTACTTTGAGAACTGGCATGAGTGCAGTTTGAGATTTAGGTGTCCGTTATTTTTGCATTTTTTTCTAATAAAGCTCATAAGATATCTCATATTTTATCTGTCTATCTATCTATTTATTTATTTATTTTAAATATATTTTATTGATTTTTCTTACAGAGAGGAAGGGAGAGGGATAGAGAGTTAGAGACATCAATGAGAGAGAAACATTGACCTGTTGCCTCTTGCACACCCCCTACCGGGGATGTGCCTGCAACCAATGTACATGCCCTTGACCGGAATTGAACCTGGGACCTTTCAGTCCGCAGACTGACGCTCTACCGTTGAGCCAAACCGGTTTCGGCAGATATCTCATATTTTAATTGTAAAACTGAAATGTCTACAAATAATGATCCAGGAATCTAGGATATTATTCATTGGGAGACAGGAAAGGACATAGGTGGTAATGTCAGTTTTTCAATGTCTTTCTCATTCATTCATTCATTCATTCATTCATTTATTGTTTGCACAGTGCTTGTCTAGTATAGTTATTAGATTTTATATGACATGTACTGCCTAAAAACAATAAAATTGCAGGCTAGGATTTGACATTTTAGAAGAGCCGGTACCCTTATAACTGCTTCCCAGGTTCATGTTTTTGGATCTTTTACAATTAATTTTGAATGCAGGTTGTTTTTTTTTAAGGCAGATTAGGGCAGAATAATACTGAATCATATGAGTTATTAACCTTAGTTCATTTGTCTGTTTGCTATGTGTTTTTGAGTATATGATACTGAAATGTTAGTTGTTATATGATACTGAATTTTTATTTGGCTAAAAATCATCTTTATTAAAAAGTCTTAGGATATGAGTATAAGTGGGAACTTACTTTTACTGTCTTTTGTCTCTTAAACATGAAACAGTCAGCTATAGAGCAATTTCATTAGTGTATGTGAGTAATCATTTTAGTTGACTCTAACGGCCGGAAAAGGGCTCATAAGAAAGCTTCTAAAGCCTTGTGCTTGCTGTTCCTTTGGCTGTCCGTTCTACTTCTCTTTCTAATGCATGCTTTCCTTTCTTCTTTGTAAACAAATCGTTGACTTCATGGCTCGATTAAAGAGAATTGTAAAAATTTGAATTGACTTCACTTAAAAGTAAAAACAACAACAACCCACCCCTTCATTCTAATTGGAAGAAAAAAATTCAAATGATTGAATTCAACCCATGCAAAATCATGTGGTCTTCTCTGTTTACACCTGACTAACCTATCTCTAAACTATTAATGGGGTAATTCTAATTTCTGTCTCCTTTTCCTTTTTCTTCCTGCATCCCATGTTGTCTGCGGTGGTTTGTGTGGTTGGACTCTTCCCTGGTCAGTATTTTTATTTCCAGGAGGTGTTTCCTGTGTTGGCTGCCAAGCACTGTATCATGCAGGCCAATGCCGAGTACCATCAGTCTATCCTGGCAAAACAGCAGAAGAAATTTGGCGAAGAGATTGCAAGGTTACAGGTGAGTCTCTTAGAAATAAATATTAAATAACTTGGATCTCCATTTTTCTTTTCTTTTTTTATAAGGACAGGTTTTTTTTTTGTTTTTTTTTTAATCTCTGTGTTTTTAAAAAAAATACATTTTATTGATTTTTTACAGTCAGGAAGAGAGAGAGATAGAGAGTTAGAAACATTGATGAGGGAGAAACATCAATCAGCTGCCTCCTGCACACCCCTCTACTGGGGATGTGCCCGCAAGGTACATGCCCTTGACCAGAATTGAACATGGAACCCTTCCGTCTGCAGGCCGATGCTTTATCCACTGAGACAAACTGGTTAGGGCCATTTTTCTTTCTTAATGAGATTCCCAAGTTTGCTCATGAAAACCATTCCTACTCATTGCCCCATCAATGGAGACAAGTGCTTTTATAGGCTTTACCTGCTGCATGCTTTTTTAAAATCTCATATTTTATTTAAATTAATGCAAAACAAAACAACAGAAAATAAACCCTAAAAAATTTCATGCAAAATTTACCATACTTATTTTAATATAAAATGTTCTAAATTAATTACCAGACTCCAGAAAGGATTGTACAGTGCCAGCCTTGGAGCATATAAATTGAGCTTGAGAAGGACAGTGGTAATATAAGTACATCTGTAAAAAGCAGAGTACTTTCTGTGCAGTTGTATCTATATGGTAGGCATTGGGGTTGTCAGAAACTTGCTGTGACATCTGGGCAACTTTTCAGCAGGAATAAGGGCTGTTTATTAGTTGTTTGTATTTTTGAGTATTGGTAAGCAGAGGATAAGAAGATAAGGAAATTTTAAAATGGCCTGGATATTAGAAGGTACTATGCGAGTATCATTTAGGAAGTTCACACAAATTAGTCTTTTCATGAAAAAAGAAACCCAGACTTATAAAAAATAAAATGTATGCTGGTATTATAACCCACAGTGACACAATCAGAGAAAAGCATGCTTTTTTTTTTTTTTTTTTTTTTTTTTTTTTTTTTTACAAAACCGAGATTAACAAACATATCTCATTTGTCTAGGAATCAACTTTGATCACTATTGTTTTGATTCTCAATGCCAGGTTATACTTACTGGTCCATAGGTTTCCTTTATTTTCTTGGTAATTCACACGTGTTTAAAGGGATGTCTGCTATGTATTCTTAAATTTTGGGGTAATTTGTGAAGAGAGAATTTCTAGGTTAATCTGTTGACCACATTGCTGAAAATTCAAAATCTCAAATTAGGTTTTTCCCCCCTTTATTTAAAAAAGAAACCAATGCTTGGTTGAGAAAAATAAACATTATTATTATTTTGTAACATTTTCTTTTTAGCATGCAGCCGAATTGATTAAAACAGTGGCATCTCGCTATGATGAATATGTCAACGTGAAGGATTTTTCAGACAAAATCAACCGTGCCCTTACTGCAGCAAAAAAGGATAATGACTTCATATATCACGATCGAGTTCCAGACCTCAAAGATCTAGATCCTATTGGCAAAGCTACACTTGTGAAATCTACTCCAGTCAATGTACCCATTAGCCAGAAATTCACTGGTATGTCAAGAATTTAGTTGTAGTTTTAATCTTACTCATCTTTTCTCCAGTTTAATCTTTTTTTTTTTTTTTTTTTTTTTTAGTAGCCTAAAATCACAAAGTTACTATTGTATGCTCTGAATATACTTTGCATTCAGATTGTTCAAAATGAATATGAGAATAAAAATTATTATATCTACAGGGCAATTTAAAAAAATATATATTTTATTGATTTTATACAGAGAGGAAGGGAGAGAGATAGAGAGTTAGAAACATCGATGAGAGAGAATCATCGATCAGCTGCCTTTTGCACACGCCCTACCGGGGATGTGCCCGCAACCAAGGTACATGCCCTTGACCGGAATCGAACCCCAAGCCGATGCTCTATCCATTGAGCCAAACCGGACCCGGCTACAGGGCAATTTTTAAATGGAAAAGATGTCAATGAAGGATATGTAAAGTATACAACAGAGTCAGAAAACTTGAAACTGCATTTGAGTAATGATAAAAACTTTAAGCAGTTGTCATTTTAACATTTGTTATATAACTTCAAACCTATCAAGTCTGGAGTCTCTTAAAAGTAGTGATTGTGTCAGATAAATACATTATAGTATGCTTGGGTATTGTAGGTATATACAGTGTTTGGTAGCTGAGATCCTAAAGATAATATTCTAAGTTATTGGGAAAGGGTGATTATTTTACCTATTTTTATTTAACAAACACAAAGTGTTTACCATGTGCCAAGGAACTCTTTTAAGCACTTTACAAATATTAGCTCATTTATTTTTCACAACAATCCTATGAGCTAGTTACTTTTATTATCCCCACATGACTGATGAGGATACTGATGCACAGTGATTACCGTGTCCAAGGTTGCATAGTTAGAAAGTGATAGAGCTGGAAATTGAACCATGGCACGGTAGACCAAAACAAGTGAAGTGTTTTCATGATTAGCTCTTCTTCACCAAAGATTCCTTTAGTTCAGTGTCACATCTAAAAGGTAAGAAATTTAAGTTCAGAGAAAAAGCTTTCATTGTTATTGCCCATCATTGTACTTTCAGTAGTGATTTAGTTTTACCTTTAAGTATTTGTAGACTTTTTATATAAACATTGGAAAGGAAATACGAACAGTCACTATATAATTTGAGTTTTGTCTCAAAATTGTGTTGACATTTCCATTTTTAATTGCAGATCTGTTTGAGAAGATGGTTCCTGTGTCAGTGCAGCAGGCTTTGGCTGCCTATAACCAGAGGAAAGCTGATTTAGTTAACAGGTCAATTGCACAAATGAGAGAAGCAACCAACTTGGCAAATGGGTAGGTAGAACTTATCTTTCATAAATTTATATCTAAGCTTCCAGTGTTTTCTGTTTGATTGTTCTTTAAATAGTTTATGAACATTTTACTTTCTGACCTTGGAACTGAATGTCAAAGATAAGTGAAATAGCAAATAAACACACATTTCTTGGGGACACTATAGTTATTAAGCCCTACTAGTTGGAAGAAACTTAATTCCTGAAACAAAGTGAAAATATTTGACCACTAATTTGTATTTATTTGAGGGAAATGAGAAGTAGAAATGAATTTTTAAAGTTAAGATAATGAGTATATTGAGTACTCTGAACCTGTTTTGTTTCTGGTAGATTCATTGGTTTTAAAAAAATCTTAAGTATAATTTTAATTCAGTGAAGTACATCCATTTTAAATGTATAGTTCATTTCTATTGATAAATGTGAATACCCTTGTAACCATCATCATTTCCACAATCAAGACAGAGAACATTTCCTTCACCCTAAATACACCCTCATGCCTCATTATTTTTTTTTTATATATATATATTTTATTGATTTTGTACAGAGAGCAAGGGAGAGAGATAGAGAGTTAGAAACATCGATGAGAGAGAGTCATCGATCAGCTGCCTCTTGCACACCCCCTACTGGGGATATGCCCGCAACCAAGGTACATACCCTTGACCGGAATCGAACCCGGGACCCTTCAGTCCCCAAGCCGACGCTCTATCCATTGAGCCAAACCGGTCTCGGCCCTCATGCCTCTTTCTTTCCCTTCAGTTTCTCTTCCCCTAACCCCTAGCCACTGTCTATAGCACTCCCTATCATTATAATTTTTCTTTTTATATAATTTAATGTAAATGTAATCATTATAACATATGGAGTATGCATTTTATAGTACATAGTGTAGTACAGTATTATTACATAAGTAATACCTACAGTATAGATAAGCACCTATAGTATATAATCAAAATGTGTGTTGGGTATCTTACACTTAGCATAATGTTTTTGAGATTCATATATGTTGTAGATATCACTTTGATCCTTTTTATTTCTGAACAGTATTTCATTTTATGGTCAAATGTCAGTCTGTTTATTCTTTCACCTGAGGATGGACATTTTAGATTGTTGATGCGGTAAACATCAACAGGTCTTTGTGTTGACATCTTTTATTTCTCTTGGGTAAATAAAATAGATTAATTGTATGGTTAGTGTATGTTTAACTTCATATGAAATGAATAGATTATTTTCCAAAGTGGTGGTTCCAGTTTATATTCCCACCTGCACTGTTTGAGAAATGTTGCTCTGGATCCTCATCAGCACTTGGTATTGTCAATCTTTTATTTTATTTTATTTTTTTATTATATATTTTTAATTTTAGACATTTTAGATTGTGTACTAGTGTCTCGTGATTTTTCATTCTCCTGATTTATAAAGATGTTGAGCAACTTTTTATATGTTTATTAGCCATTCATAATATCTTTTGTGATGTGTCCGTTGACATATTTTGCTAATTTTTAAGACTGAGTTTTTCTTCTTATTAATCTTTGATGAACTCTACATATTTTAGAAGCAAGTCCTTTGTCAGATGTATGTAATTAAGAATATTTTCTCCTTGTTGTTTGCTTTTTCATGCTTTTTATTTTAATGAATGTATGGATTTTGACATTTTTCTTTTTCTAGCAAGAAAAACATAAGTTTAACATTCCCTTTATTATATAAATGAAATAACAGAATAATTGTTACTGTGCTACAAACGGAGAACAGATGAAGATTCTATAATTAATACTTAGATCAACTATGTTCTCTTTACATTTTGCCTAGGTGATATGAAATTATAACTTATGTATTCTGATTTGTCAGTGACAATATAACAATCAGGAGTATAATAAAAAGATTATAGCTTTTAAGATAGATTTTTTGACTTATAATTACTTAGACTGAAAGAAGCTAAGTTAGAACTATCAACCAAAGGTATTTAGTATATTTTAATGTATATATCTTACTTTTTGGCTTTTAATTTCTAACTGTGAATTTAAATAATTCTTTAATTATTTTGTTTTAATTTTCTCAATCACCTATTTTTTTTCTTTTCCCTTATTTTTCTGTTGATAAGGCTTATCTACTTTTGGGATGGTAACTCCATTGCTTTTGACTTGGATATAAGAGACTCATGTTTTAAGGTGGTTTAGACCTCTATGTAACATAATATTTCATTTTTTCAGGGTGTTAGCATCTCTTAATCTTCCAGCAGCAATTGAAGATGTATCTGGAGATACCGTACCTCAGTCTATATTGACTAAGTCCACATCTGTGATTGAACAGGGTGGCATCCAGACTGTAGATCAGTTGATCAAAGAGCTACCTGAACTACTACAAAGAAATAGAGAAATCTTAGATGAGGTATGTTTTGAGGTTTGCCTTTCAAATAAAATAGTTTGACTCCTGTTGTCCAGCAAGGATTAGCACTGGAGGCTTTTTCCTGTTTGGTTTTACAGGGAGGTGCTCATCATTGTGGTGAATTTAATGTGGGCCAGAGCTTGACCTTCAGCCTCAAAAAGAATTTCAATTGAGTGAGAATAGGTTCATTCATATCTGTAAGGGTATGTAAATGGACATTAATGAAACATATGACCATTGTTTAATATTAGGATACTATGAGAAGTTACTATCACTGAAATTGCTCAAAGTTTTCATAATTAATGACTTTTTAATATTAAAGACTAGAGGCCTGGTGCACAAAATTCATGCATGGGTAGGATCCCTAGGCCTGGCCAGTCAGTGATCAGGGCTGATTGGGAGCTGCTGGCTGCTGGCTGCTGGCTGCTGGCCAGGGCCTTCCTTCGTTCTGCCCTATTTCCTGGTGGTCAGCGCACATAATAGTGAACAATAGAACTCCTGGTCTCCCGGTTGAACTCCTGCGGGGACACTTTGCATATTAACCTTTTATATATATAGATAATATATATAGATTGGATTTCTTGGTGAACATGGGGTTAAAGAAAGGTAGGTCATCAAATGTTTTATAAATCCACTGTATCCATTTTCCAGTGTAGAGGGCATTTTATCAATAGGAATGGAACACTAAAGTTTTTTGGCTAAAGCCAACAGTTTGCCAATGTTATTCTCCCTTTATTGTGCCTTTAACTCTTTAATTGGTAAATTTTTTTCTTCAGCTATAATTATATTCAAGCTGGTTATATTCCCTTTCTTTCTGGTTAATATTTATTCCCCCCCCCCCCAATTTTTTATTGATTAAGGAGTCACATCTCTCTTACATGACTTTTGTTATCAATGCTTTCATCCCTGATGTTCTGATTTTTCAGTTAACTTTCAGAGGATATTGTATTTTCATCATTTCCAAGTACTTTGGGGCAGGGCCAAAGTACTTAAGTATAATACTTATGATGGTGTGAACCTTGGAGGATGAGAATATTGACCTCCTAGGCTTATTTAAAAGAGGGGCTAAACTAAAACAGTCACATGCCTAGCCTATGGGACACACAGTATTTATGTGCTTAATAAAGTATAGCTATTTCTACTTTTGCTGTTATATTACTATGGTTATGATAATGTAAGTGATATGATATAACTGATACTGAACAAGGAAAGGAAGAGTGTGAGAGAGAAATACCATTGATGAGAGAGACTCATTGACAAGTTGCCTCCTGTATGTCGCAC
The DNA here is from genome assembly GCF_964339955.1 of Pipistrellus hanaki. Lineage (NCBI taxonomy): Eukaryota > Metazoa > Chordata > Mammalia > Chiroptera > Vespertilionidae > Pipistrellus > Pipistrellus hanaki. The sequence goes on from NC_140515.1 coordinate 49,680,558, forward strand.
ACTGAGGATCAAGCTCACACCCCAGGCGTATGCTCTGACTGGGAATCAGACTCTGACCTTGTGGTCCAGAGGTTGACGCTCAACCACTGAGCCATGCCGGGCCTTCACTGATGTTTCTTGTGTCTACTCGTGTTCTTTAAATTCACACTCTAAGCTAATAGTGAACTACGTAGCTGGCAAACTAAGGATAGTGGCTAATTCTGGCTTGTTATGTTTTGTAAGGTTCACTAATGAAGGATGATTTAAATTTTTTTTTATTTTTTATTTTATTTTATTTTTTACCATTTTAAGAGGGTTGCAAAAAAAGAAAAAGAAGAATATGGGATAGAGACTGTGGGCCTCAAAGCCTAAAATATTTACTGTAGTGTTTGACAGAAGAGTTTGCAGACTTCTGCTCTAAGCTGTCAGGAATTAGCAAATACCATTGGCTCTAACACATTTTTCTACTGGTAAATTATTATCTTGTGTTTCTGGCACTTTACTATCTTGTCTTTTCAGCTATGCATTAAAAAGACATTTTTTACATGTAAGTATTTAGTGTGTGTTATTGGGATAGAAGTCTAAATCTTATTTCATATAGGTAATCAGTTTTCTCTTTGTTTTGTTTATGGCTTCTGAGGTCCAAAAGCTTTCTATTTATTTTTATCTTAAAATATTCTTTGTTTTAAGTAGTCTTGGTATATGGATGTACAAAAACCCTTACTTATTCTTCTGTTTTAATTTTACTGAGTAAAGTAATGGCTCGCCTAGCCCTTTTACAAGATTTTTTATTAAATAGATTGTAACATGAATTTCTGCAACAAAGATTGTTGTGCCAATTTATATTCTAACCAGTAATATAAGAATAGTTCCATTTCACTAATTTTCGTGTACTTGGAGTATGATCATTTAAAAAAAATTCAGCTTTTTATACCAGAAATGATATCCATTGTTGCTTTTCTTTCTTTTTAAAAGTCATTAAGATTGTTGGATGAAGAAGAAGCAACTGACAATGATTTAAGATCAAAATTCAAGGAACGCTGGCAAAGGACAGCATCCAACGAACTCTATAAGCCTTTAAGAGCAGGTAAAAATGTGTATTAATTTGACCTTCAAATTAATAAAGTCTCAATTTGGATCCACATTTTGCTTGATTAAATTAGGCTCAATTGTAAGCCTGTTTTTACTGCAGCTGTTGCTATTATAACCCAGGTGTTTTTCTTCAGTGATAAAAAATATAGCAAAGATAACCCATATTCATTATAAGAAATTCAGATTCTTGATAAGGGTATAAAGTGAAAATTAAAACGTTCCTATAACCTTTTCTATTCCAGCCATGTGCATATTTTATTAACTTAAGCGAGATCATATTATATGTATTGTTTTATAATTTCATTTTACTTGAATCCTGGATGGTAAAAGGTGATTTTTAACAGTTAATTTGAAGTCAAGTTTTTATTTTGAAAACTTTAGTTATTTTGAAAACTTGTTGTTAAGGTAAATGATATCTTCATGGTAGCTAGAGAATTGTTTTGTTTATCTCTGTAAAAGTAATTACTGCTAATGAGATTTCTCTAAAAATATATCTGCTATTATGTAAGTCAAGTTGAAGCAGTGATCCTTTGAAAGAGAATACTTTTTAAATAAGTTGTGAGGGGATGAATGATTTTTTTCTATATTCACGAGTTGTGGGAAAAGGTTAGTCAAATAGCTTTTTATTTGGTGGACAGTGATCACAAATTATTTAAGGTATAACTGTGCTTTTGCTTTATAGTTGGTTTTTCAAAAATAAAAATGCAAACACGAGAGGAACTGAGTTTCCATTATTGAGTGAATTGGTGCCTATTAAAGGGAGAAAAAGTAATAATTCTCTTAAGAAAGGAACCCCAAAATGCTGAAATTTAACTACAAAGAATTGGGGCCTGTAGGAGGACAACAGAACTAAGGGTACAATCAATCCATAAACATTACTGTTGAAATCAGTTTGATCACATTCTTTTTCCCACAGAGGGAGCCAACTTCAGAGCAGTTTTGGATAAAGCTTTGCAAGCAGATGGGAAGGTGAAAGAACGGTATCAGTCGCACCGGGATTCCATCGCACTTTTGTGTAAGCCGGAGCCTGAGCTGAATGCGGCCATCCCTTCCGCCAACCCAGCAAAGACCATGCAGGGCAGCGAGGTGAGAAGATGCGCTTTGATGTGGCTGGTCATCTGTTTATGAGAATGATGTTCAAGCGGTTATAAACAAATTGCTGATTTCTTTCTTATTGGCATCTTTCTAAAAGTGCAGATGTTAATTATGGCTGTTATATTTAAAGTAGCCTGATAATGTACACTGAGTAATAGGTAATTATAGTAATAACATTACAATCTTGTAATAATAATTTTCATTTATTGATGCTCCTGTGAGCTGGGTACTCTATTCTAGATACTCCATATGTTCACAGTATTTAATTAAGGTTTTATTAAAGGGAGAAAATTTCCCTATGTGGAAGGACTGCGTATGGCTAGATACTCTCTGAACACACATTCCTTGCTGCATACTTTTGTCTCCCACAATTCTACCATATTCCACTTGGCCTACCTCTGAAAGGAAAATTGACAAGGTGTGCATATTAAAAAATGGGTAACATCATTATGGCCTTTCTATTGGTGACAGGAAGGAGAAAATTAATAATGGGGCATTGGTCTCAGAATGTCCCAAAAGAGGAGAAAGTGCAAGTATAATGTCTGATGAGGTAATGTAGGATAAGATAGAGGCCCCGAAGTACACAGGAAAATAAGCCAAAGCACACAAGTACAACTGAAAACTTGAAAAATGAATTTCCTGAGGCCATAGATCTCAAAAGTTATCAGTGTTGTTTCCTATTTATCTTTCCACAGAAGCATTTCATGGTTTTACTTAACCAAGACTTATTAGATATCTAATCTATGTAAGGCACTATGCTAGGTGCTTTGAAAAATTAACAAACGAATCAAACAGAGCCTTCACCCTCCATTTACAGTCCAGTGTCAAAGATTAGACATACACAGGATAACTGCACTATGGGATAGAAACTTAAGTGTCATAGTCACAGAGATAAGCTGTGGGAATTTAGATGACACAGTACTTAAATTCCAGCATGCTGGAGCTTCTCTCTCTCTCTCTCTCTCTCTCTCTCTCTCTCTCTCTCTCTCTCTCTCTCTCTCTCTGTCTGTTGTTAATCCTCACCTGAGGATTTTCCTTCATTGAGGTTGTCTCCTGCATGCACCCTGACTGGGGCTGGAGATCGAGCCTGTAACTGAGGTCTGTGCCCTTGCCAGAATTGAACCTGCAGTCCACAGGCCGATGCTCTAACCACTTAGCAAACTGGCTAGGGCCGGAGCTCCTCTCTTAAGAGACTTCTTAAGAAGTTGGCACATTATGAGAACAGAGTAAAAATGCAGAAAAAGTGAACCCATGTGGATTTAAGGATAGAGTGAGAAGGTGTGGCCAGAGAAGCTACTAGAGGTTCAGTGGAAACCAGCCCCCAAAGGAAAGAGAAGAATGTGTACAGAACCTGGATCTCTAATGAGGGTCAGGGGACCTAATGGAACAAAGAATACTAATTGCAGTAGTCCCCCTTATCCAAGAGGGATAATGAAGCCTGAGACTATATATTGTATGTTATGTTTTCCCCTCTACATCTATACCAGTGATAAAGTTTAATTTATAAATTAGGTACAGTAATATACTAACAACAATAGTAAAGGAGAACAATTATAATAATATATTGTGATAAAAGTTATGTGATCTCTCTTAAAATATCTTAGTGAACAGTGCTCACCTTTTCACTTACAGGGAGCACTTCTTGGCATCTTTTGGTATATCCAAATTGCCAGCATCATTCCTCTTGACTTTGAGGTCACTGTTCAGTAAAATAAGTGTTATTTGAACAAAGGCGCTAATACCACAACAGCCTGCTACTAAATGACAGCAGGCAGGTAACATATACAATGTGGATATGCGGGACAAACGGATGATTGATTGCCCTCAGAAGAGGAAGTTGTGTCCGTGTGAATCATGCCTGTCCTCTCACAATACTTCTGGCTAACTTGGGGGTATTATCGCCCCAATTTTGGCCTACTATTTGATGAGACACCTTAGTTTCTATACTACATAAGGACATGGAGTCTGTTTCAAAATAATACTATTACAGTGTTCCTGACTCTCACCCTGAGGCTGATTTTTAAACCAGTTCTGCATATTCCTTTTCCTAGTTTTTGTTAGACATAACTTACAGAGAGAGTAAAATGATATCTCTTATTTTTCTATTAGCTAAACAGACTTTATAGGGTGGTAAATGCTTTAGGCAGAGTCATGGTTCAGGTTCCATTATCCGTTTAAATGCACCAACATATAATAGTTGCAACCTTTAAAATGTATATTCTATTACACCCTCCCAAAACAAACTGTGTCACATAATTACATAGTTATACTTCAACAAAATAAAGATGCTTTAATTCTTAATCTTTTCCCCTATCCCTGTCTGAATGTGCATGCCTCAGCTTCTTCAGTCAATAATGTGCCCAAAGTATAGAGTTGAACCATAAAACCTAACTACCAGTTAATAGTAATTTCTTACACGATTAAACACTTACCCTTTGTTAGAAATTATCTTGTGCACTTTATGTAGATTAGTTCAGTCTTCACAACAGTCCTGAGATAGGTAATATTACTATTATTCTCATTTTGCAGGTGAGAAAATTGAGTTTTCCTAGTAGTAAACTGACCTTAGTTACACAGTAATTAAGTTTATTATGTCCACTAAAGGAGCATAGTCAGAGTTGAAATATTTTATTTTGAAATTATGTTTTACTTAGATGGACAGTTCATTCATTTGTTTCTGTATTCAAGTTTTGATTTAATTTTAATTTTGAATGTGAAAAAATTTTTATGATTCAAAAGAGAAATCTCATTTCTTTCCACTTTGTTCCCATCCACTTTTTATAAGTTATCATATTCACTAGTTTATGGTTTGTCCTTAGTCCTTTTCTTTTTTGCAGAAAAAACATCTGCATACATATGTACATAATATATTATGTATATGTATATCTTTATATTTAGATTTCTCTTCTCTCAAAATTCAGCATTATACACACATGCATGCACGCATGCACTTCTGCACCTTTTTTCTCCATTTAACAATGTGTCATGGGAGTCATTTGGAAATAAGATTTTTATTCACATTGTCTAACATCTGATTCCACTAGATCTCTTAAACAGGCTTTGTCATGTCCATCCAGGTATGACACATTCTCCTTCCTGTAGTGTGTCTATGATTTGATGCTTCTTGGACCTCAAGGAGTCATATTTCTTTCTACTACTTATGCCCTCATTTTCTTTCTCTCTCTCTCCCCCCCCCCCCCCCATATATTTTTATTCCGGAGAGGAAGGGAGAGGAAAAGAGAGATAAAAACATTATTGATGCGAGAAAATCATTGTCCGGCTGGCTTCCTTCTGCATGCCCCAACTGGTGGATTGATTCCATAACCCAGGCTTCTGGTTTCTTTTTCAATTAAACTAAGGTTTTCTTTTTTTTTCTTTTAAGGTTGTAAATGTATTAAAATCCTTATTGACAAATCTTGATGAAGTAAAGAAGGAAAGAGAGGGTCTAGAGAATGACCTGAAATCAATGAATTTTGATATGACAAGCAGATTTTTGACTGCTTTGGCTCAAGATGGTGTTATAAACGAAGAAGCTCTTTCCGTTACTGAGCTGGATCGAATCTATGGAGGTCTTACGACGAAAGTCCAAGAATCTCTAAAGAAACAGGAAGGACTTCTTAAGAATATTCAGGTGTACTTCATATACTTTAATAAGATTTATGTTTTAAAAAAATTAAAGAAAGGATAAGCCTATTCTAAATCTAAGATAATCTAAATTATCTTTTTTTTTGCAAGTATACATGTTACTAGCAATCTATAATCATTATTGATTGTTTTATCATACACTGAATTTGTGATGTTTTTACTTAAGGAAAGATTTAAAGCACAGTGCTATCCCAAAATAAATATTTGTTAAATTTCTAGAAATTACTGCATATAAATATATTGATCTTCATAGTTGGAAAAGTTTCAATAAAAATGTTAGGAGCTGTGTTAGTTTGAGAAATAAATGTAAATACATAAATTTTTCTTCTAACAAGGTTTCACACCAGGAATTTTCAAAAATGAAGCAATCTAACAATGAAGCTAACTTAAGAGAAGAAGTTTTGAAGAATTTAGCTGCTGCATATGACAACTTTGTTGAACTTGTAGCTAATTTAAAGGAAGGCACAAAGGTATGGTGTACTAAAGAAACAGTAGCTATCCAGTATAGATGTGAATATGTAATTTGGGAAGTTAATTGTGTGTTTTTTTTTCCAGTTGTATCACCTTTTTTTTTTTGCTTTGAATTTGTTAGCTTTAATGACTTTTGCCTCTGAGAAGTTTGTTATAAGATCTTAATGAAGGTGGCAACATTTCATGGGAACTTTGATGAATGTGTAATTCACAAGGCAGAAAGTGGGTTAACATTTGATGTAACAGGAATTAGCCCAGAGATAGCAAAAGCCATTGACACCTGTTTTTGGGGTGTTTGTGGGGGGATAGAGGGGTGGAAAGTTGACCAATTTGAATGACTGATGAGGAAACAGCTGATCTGTCGTGGGGAAGGTGGGTGGGTGGATATGGCGTTTATATTCTGTGCTTTATATTGGATAATGATAGACTTGTGATCTGTCTCAGTCTCAAGAGTGCTTACTCAATATGTTTTCAGTATTTTATTGCCTATTCTTTAAAGAGTTTAGGGAAATGCTTGTATTTTTACCAATTACTTTGCTTATGAGGGAACAAGTGATTTTTAAGTTTTCTGACACTTCACTCCTTTGGTACTTTAATTCCATTGTGATCACTGGATAAAGTTATCTTGGTGAAAATACAGAAGATGTCATGTAAAACCCTCTATAAAGAGTGGGTATAAATACTGCTGTGGGTACAAATAAAAAAACAGAGAGGATAGTAAAATATTTTAATTTTGTTTAATGCTTCGTTGAAATAGACAAGTGGGAATTCTTCTAAGGGCTTCTGAAATGCTGCTGCATTTCTGAAGTGAATGTGCAGATCTAGTCCTTCCAGTGAAATAGGGCTAGTGGGTTAGGAATTGGGGAAAATGTACAAAACATGGTCATGAAACTTTTAACTTGTTACCATTTAATTTTTAGTAATATTGTTCTCTAAAAGCGATTTTATTTTCTTTAGGAGTCTTAGCTCATCTTTTTTTTAAAAAAAAATATATTTTATTGATTTTCCACAGAGGGGAAGGAGAGGGATAGAGAGCTAGAAATGTTGATGAGAGAGAAACATCGACCAGCTGCCTCCTGCACACCCACTACTGGGGATGTGCCCGCAACCAAGGTACATGCCCTTGACCGGAATCGAACCTGGGACCTTCCAGTCCGCAGACCGACGCTCTATCCACTGAGCCAAACTGGTTTTGGCTTAGCTCATCTTTAATATTAAGTTAGACTTAAGTAGTATGAGTTATCTAATGTAGAAAATTTTAGTTTTTCACTTTTAACTGTTTTGACAATGGAGCTTTAGGTTGTGTTCCTCCTTAGATTAAAAATTGTTCTGGTTAATTACTTGTATTTGTTGTTTGCTTATAGTTTTACAACGAACTGACCGAAATCCTAGTCCGGTTCCAGAACAAGTGCAGTGATATAGTGTTTGCACGGAAAACAGAAAGAGATGAACTCTTAAAGTAAGTTTGTTTTTTATATTAAATTGCACTTAGAGTATTTTTGTTTAAAAATACTCAACCTTGTGGAGACTTTTGGGGGTAAACTTAACAGTGTGAGATAGCAATTTTTTCCTTTGCTCCTGGGTGTTTTATAAAACAAGTCAGCAAACGTCTGCATGGTCCAGAAACAAAAAGATAAAAAAGAGCAGAAGCTCTAGATGTAGGGAGTACAGTGATGTCACAGAAATGATAATAAAGCAGCTCACAGAGGCAGATCTGAGGCAATGCTTATAAACATAAGTATTTTCTTTGTGGTGGCAAATAAGTTCCTTACATAAACTAGAGGTACAGATGGCAGAATCACTTTCTGAAGGAGACTACTGAGAGCTGGGCCAGGAGCAGGACTCACTCTATGCTTAGTAATCAGCAGAGAGTTGACACAGCATTGATACGAAGAGACTATATTTATTAAGGTGAAAAAATGGACAAAATGAAACAAAACCTATAGATGAAGAACATTCACCAAAATAATATTGTTTTGAGTCATGTAAAAGAATATATAATCTTTTCAGATAGTTACATTAACTAAATAATGGGAGTTCATGTTTTTATAGTCAAAACCAAGTATTCTGATTTTAACTTTCTGGATTGTGTTCATCCACCCCCTCCACTTATTATTTTTTGAGCTGAAGAACCTTTTGCTCAAACTCTGTCTTACAGAGAATCTCTGTAAAATAGATAAAAATGGATCTAGCTCACATCCAAGGTGCAGGCCTTGTAGCGGGACCTTTGTTAAAAATCACTGTTATGCTCAGATCCTAAATTCTTTTAAACATTCCTATTGAATGTAAAAAAACAAGAAAAGTATGTATAGATGTATACCTTGTTGAATTTATACAAACTGAGCACACCCCTGCACTGAGCACTTGGAAGTACCCCAGAAGCATAGCTAATGCATCCATCCAGTCGTCACCCACTCCCCCATGGCAACCACTGTCTCCACTGAGAATGTAGACTGGTTTCTACACAGTGAACTCTTGTGATTGGCTATCAGTCAACATTATATTAGTGAGATTCATCGGTATGATGTTGCCATATATATATTTCATCATATGAATATACAACAGTCTTATTACCAGTACTATTATTGAGTATTCAAGTAGTTTTTAGTTTTGGGCAATTGTAAATAGTGTGGGCATGAAGATTCTAAAACACACTGTCCAATATTATTGTTAGGAGTAAAAGAATAGAAACAAATCAGATGTCTAGGGCTGGTAAAATAAGTAAAGGTACATCTGTTTGGTGATACTATGCAGTCACATGTACAACTTAAAATTTAAAATTCCTAGTAGTCACATTAAAAAGGCTAAAAGAGCCGAAACCGGTTTGGCTAAGTGGATAGAGCGTCGGTCTGTAGACTGAAGGGTCCCAGGTTCGATTCCGGTGAAGGGCATGTACATTGGTAGAGGGCACATCCCCTGGAGGGGGTGTGCAGGAGGCAGCTGGTCGATGTTTCTCTCTCATCGATGTTTCTAACTCTCTATCCCTCTCCCTTCCTCTCTGTAAAAAAATCAATAAAATATATATTTTTTTAAAAAAGGCTAAAAGAGAAACGGGCAACATAAAATTCAGTGTGTCCAAAGTAGCATCATTTCAAAATATAATCAATGCAAAAATTATGAAGGAGATAGTTTATTCTACTCTGCCCCACACTAAATCTAGAAATCTGGTTTGTAATTTACACTTACAGTACTTCTGTTTTATTTAAGTGAGATTTTGGGATCGATTTAGTTTATCTTGGTAGAGAGGATTTAAAGATGTTTTTCTGTTTTTTAATACTGTATTTTAATGGTCTTTTCAACTGTCTCTTTTATAAAGAATTTACCTTAGTAATATATTTTGAGGTATCTTTTAACATGAAATATCTCAGTGCCATACTTTTTGGAATATCTTTAGAAAGTATTAAGAAATTTACAAAATGGTTTGAATAGGTTAGCTTTCTCACCTGTTGTTATGGTTTCTATAAATAGTGATTAAAATATTAGTGAGATGACTATGAGGTGACTATGAGCTGTTGTAATTTTCTGGTTATTATGTTAGGAGTTTCTCATCTAGAGGATGACCTCTTATTAAGACTGGGCAGTCGCCCTAACTGGTTTGGCTCAGTGGACAGAGCATCAGCCTGCGGACTGAAAGGTCCTGGGTTTGATTCTGATCGAGGGCACACGCCCAGGTCTCAGGCTTGATCCCCAGTTGTGGACGATCAATGATTCTCTCTTATTAATGTTTCTATCTCTCTATCCCCTTCTCCCTTCCTCTCTGATATTAATAAAAATATATTGGGGGGAAAAAAGAGTGTGGGCAATCGTTTAGGACCAGTTTGATATGTTCCTTACTCTAGCTGTAACTATGATCTCTGAAAGTTTACCTTTTCCCTCAGGCTTCACAAGTAGCATAAGAACTAATTTCATTTCATTAAATAGTAGGGAGAAAAGACTTAAGGCAGTTCTAGTCAAGAGCAGAAATGTAGCATGTTTCAAAATACCATCATTGTTTTGAACCTATTTTCTGTATTTCATGAATGAAGAAAAGAAAAACACCTGATATTTTCTGTGTGTTGGGTTTTCCTTTATTGTGCTAATTTCTAACCCTTTTCTTTTATAAGGGACTTGCAACAAAGCATTGCCAGAGAACCTAGTGCTCCTTCGATTCCTACACCCGCCTACCAGTCCTCTCCAGCAGGAGGAACTGCCCCCACTCCTCCAACTCCAGCGCCAAGAACCACAGCGGTCAGTAAGCAAACCTCTGGACATGGAAGTTTACATTAGTGACAGCTTGCTTGCTGTAAAGCAGTGTTTCCCAAAGTGTGGTACGCGTACCCCCAGGGGTACGGGAAGAGTTTGGTGGGGATATGCTCTGCACCGTGCTTAGCTGAGCCTAATTCTACGTTCTCATGAGTACGAGGGGTACTCAGCGTTACGAAAATTATAGAAGGAGTACACATATGTCAAAAGTTTGGGAAACACTGCAAAGGATGGAACAGACTTCATATTGGATAAATCTGGTGTCACCATTTTGATCAGGTGACCAACGTGATGTTTTGCAATGTGAAGAATTCTTGCCAAAAAATCTTTAATTTGAAGCTAATCAAGTCTTTAGAACCAACTTTCAGTTTATAGCAAACAGGGTGATGAAACAAGATTGTGCCGGTAGGAAACCATTGGACAAATCTAGAACTGGGACATTTTGTGAGACATCTGGCTTGATCTTTTCTAAGAGGGGATGTCATAGGAAGGAAAACATAGGCATGTTTAAGGCTAACGAGTGGAAAGATTCATAATAACCAAGTGCAATCCATGAATCTTGATTGGATCCATGAAAACACTTGTCAGAGCCTCTTTTGGCGATAAGTAGGGAAACTTAAATGTGGAGTGGATACTTGATGGTATTAGGAAGTAAGAGTTAATTTTCTTAGGGTGAAGTGGTCCTATGATTATGTAGGACAATATTAGGACTTGTATGTATTATATATTATGTTATTCTTTTAAGTGTTCTGGTCTTTAAAAAATGTCATAATATGTTGGGATCAGGATGGGATTACAGTAATAAACTGTACCTGACCTGCTCCTTTCTCCCACCTCAGTTGTCTAACTATTGGTGGGAGAAGCAGTGAGCAGTAAATGATTAAATATTGGGCATCAGGAAAGGAGCAGTGGCTACCGAGGATCCACAAATCAGAGAATTAGCCCTAGCCGGTTCACTCTGTGGATAGAGCATCAGCCTGCCGATGGAAGGGTCCCAGGTTTGATTCTGGTCAAGGGCACACATACATCGGTTGCAGGCTTTTCCCCAGCCCGGGCCCTGGTTGGGGCTCGGGCCGGAGGCAATCAATTGATGTGTTTCTCTCACATCAATATTTCTGTTTTTCCCTCTCTCTAAAAACAAATAAACAAACCCAGTGGAAAAATATCCTCAGATAAGGATTAAATAAACATATAACAAATTGGAGAATTACTCCTCAACTGTGATACATTTTTAGAGTAATAAGCCAACATTTAAGAATGGGAATTAGAAGTATATCTAGTTGGAGTGTGTAGAGTTTCTCTCATGCCCCCTCATTTATTTGACTTGATAGCAATTTGAAAGAAACACGAAACATTTTGTAGTTACTGCTGACTTTTCCTTATAGCCCAGTAAGCCTCAGCCCCCCGCCCGGCCTCCACCTCCTACGTTTCCAGCAAATCGAGCGCCTGCTGCTGCCGCCTCAGCTCCCGCGGTGACTGGAACTCCTGCAGCTGCTGCATCCCAGACTCCTGGCTCAGCTCCCCTCCCACAGGCCCAGGGCCCCCCGTACCCCACCTATCCAGGATATCCCGGGTAAGGCGGAAACTTGGTTTATCCCAGTGAAGCAGCTGATGTTCTCCTTTTAACCTGCTAATACAGGGTTGTCTCTGCTCTGAGTGGGCGTGTCATAAATGAATAAGTACATTGTCAGCTCATGCAGAAGTAAAACCATTTATTTGTGTAGTTGAGATAGCTATTTCCCAAGCATATTTATGTTTTTAGTTTTTACATATTGGGTTTATATCACGTCTCTTCTGTATGGAATTCAGATTATGTTTCCTTGATCCTATTTATTTAGGTCAGTGGTCAGCAAACTCATTAGTCAGTAGAGCAGCAAACTGCGGCAATTTGCCGACCACTGATTTAGGTGATAAACACGTGCCTTTTCTGAGCTTTCCATGAGCCAGACTGATACGGCCTTTTTTATATTCCTGTACTTTGAAATCTTCGCATTCTGATAAGCTGTTGAGCAGAAATTTATGTAATGATGGAATGTATTTTCTTAAACATCTGCTTTTTTTGTGATAATTAGTTAAACAAGACATTTGACTATTTTTTAAGTGTGTTTCAAACTTCACTAAATCCATTCTGTCTTACCACTGTTAAGAATTTTATAAACAGTAAATTTATATGCATTACAGTGAACTTGACATTCTTTCATTTCAAGTAATAACAGGATTAGGAACACTTTTCTCTAACAGGTACTTTGAAACAGCTGTTTTCTTCTCTCCACTGTTCTCTAATAGACTTGAGAAATGGAGACAAATGGCTTTATTGAAAAAACTGGCATTAGAATAATTGTTTCGTTTTTTTTCGTATTTGATTTATCAACCCATTTTTTTCCTTCTTTCCATCAGGTATTGCCAAATGCCCATGCCCATGGGCTATAACCCTTATGCGTACGGCCAATACAACATGCCATATCCGCCAGTGTATCATCAGAACCCCGGACAGGCTCCGTTCCCAGGACCCCAGCAGCCTTCATACCCCTTTCCTCAGCCCCCACAGCAGCCTTACTATCCACAGCAGTAATATGGCAGCTCAGAAGCTCAGCTGGTTCAGTGCAAAGGGAAAGAAATACTATCTGCAATAAGTGTACTAAACTCCACGCTCTGGTTAATCTAACGCACTCTGCTCTGAAAGCAGTGTATAATTTTTGTCTGCGGCTACAAACTGAAAGCTGTGCCCCAGTTCCACATTCAATTGCACATGTGAGATTTGCTGCTGTTGCAGTATAAACACTAGGTATAATAGGATTTGAAATAAATTATATTACAGTTCATAAAAGTTGAAATAAGAAATTAAACCCGCAAGAGAAACCTTTGAAATAAATATACTTATGTCTACGTAAGCTATGATTGGGGTATCAGATACTTACAGTGATGGTTTAAATACTGATATTCAAGAAAACCAAGTTTTCTTTTGGTTTATTGATTTGGTTTAATTTCCATTATGCTATTTTGCATAATCAAAGCATTGTAATCTTATAATTTAAAAATAAATTACTTAAGAACAGTTTTTATTGTTATGTTTTGTCATTGATTCTCATTACTGTCTAATTTCTTTGTAGTATTAGTCTCTTATGTACATGAGTTAAACTGATACTGTGTTTAAGTGCATGATTAGTGCAGGTTAATAGTCAGGTTCAAGTACATTTTATAGGAAAATGAAAGTATCATAGTTTATCTTTTATGTGCTGACTAGTATATTAATTTTGAAATTTATTTTGAAGAGTCCTATGTGGAAGGAACACAATTGGTACCAAAGATTCTTCAAATAAATATACAAAAACTGTATATTTAATGTTATATTAATTTCTCCAAGAAATTGGTACAAATCCTGGTAATTATTTTTTTTAATAACCTGGTTAAAATACATTATTGACAGTACTGTCTAATATAATGGGATTGTTTAAAGAAAACTGACTGTACCCTTCTCCTTTTTTCCACCTTACTGTCTTAACTTGGTAACATTTAATGCACAATGTATGTGAGTCGATTTAAGCCCTTTCATTTTTATGCTCCTAAAGATTGGACTATTTTATAATTCAGGAAGCACACAAAACAGTTGTTGGGAGCATATGCCAATTCTGGAATAGGCTGTGTATTTAATATTAATCTCTGCTGTTAAGATAACTAATCACTGTCTAAACCTCAGCAAAAGTAGTGAGCCATGCTTCATGGAATGAGAAAATGAGAAAGGAATGAGTTGTTTGCTATCACAGTGGGATCTGTTTTGCGTGAGATTCATTTCTGAACACACCAGGCATATGAGCAGTTTTCCAATGGATTGGGTTATGTTTATTTTTTAAGTTTTAATGCCTGCATTTTCTTGCATTATTGTTTCATTTAAATGGTACTGTCACTTGGTCCACTGTTGTTTTCATTGGCAGTTTGGGTTTATATTTTAAATGTTGGACTGACGGTGTGATTGTAAAAGAGAGTGAACTGGTTTTAAAATATATGTATATTTCAAAATCTTTCTTTTGTTGTATATAGAAAACATGAAGGCATGTTACTGCAATATAAATGAGCTTTACATGGAATATTACAATTGGTTTAAAGTCCAGTAGTTAAAACCTTGGCAAAAGATGGGTTTTTACATATCAAAGCTAACTTTTATTCATGTGGAATCATCAAGTGTGACATGGCTTGTTTGACTCTTGTGTAAATGACATTTAAGTTCTACATTCTTAATTCTCAAGGTGTCAGATACTAATAAGATACTCCGTGAAAGAGGGGTATTCTAAATTGCTAGTTTATAACTCTTACTAATGCAGAAAAAACAAAACAAAAACCAAGTTGGCCTGAATATTCTCTTGGGGAAAGATGGTGCTAAAGAAAGAGGAAGTGCATCCGAGGCTAAAAGAGAAGTTTTAAGGCCTTTAGCCCGTTTCCTGGGCTAAGCTAGGCCCGCTCCCAGAGTGCCCCGGGAGGATGGTTAAAACATTCTAGGAGCCAAGGCTCAGCCTGGTGACAGCCTCTTGCAGCGTGCCCAGCCGCTCGGCAGCCCAGAACCGTCCCCCCTGCCCGTTCCCTCACCCTTAGGTCCCCGAGGACGCTTTCTCTCGGCCATCTGCCTAGGTGCCGACGGCCAAGGGTCTGCAGGCCTCCATTGGCACGTCTGTGTTCACAGGCATATCTCCTTCCATCCTCACGGCTCATGGGAAGACGTTTCTCGTAAGTCCATTTTGCATTCTAGCAAACAAGAATGACGCCTTCACTGGGCTCATTTTTATCAAACATTCTTATCCTGTGCTTAGCTTCCAACATCCTACAAAATAACCCTACAAAGGGTGTTCTGGATAGTGCTATTTTAGAGATAGGAGAGTGTCACTCTAGTTCAGGTATGACAATACCCGTATTTATAATTAGGCTTTTTGATGGTCTTCTGGGACACCACCATTCCCAGACCTTTTAGGTCCGAGTTTGGAACACTGTCTCAGAATGGATTATACTTCAATAGTGGAGCTTTGGGTAGAGAGCCACTAACCACTAACTTCTTACTCCTTTTTCTTAGTTGCAGACGGGTCTGACTCCTCAGTCTCATGTGAAGTACGGGCTCTTCCCCTGCTCTTTATTCTCTGTTAAGGAAAATACTCATACATCACTGCAAACCATTCAGTCCTTGTGAGATAACCATGTTCCTGTACCCCCAGCTTGCAATGTGTAATCTCCCCTCCCCAAACTGTTACAGAACAAAGACCAAGATTTCACAGCCTTCTGTCCCTGACCTGTCCCCGTGTTGAACTAGCCTTTCTAGTCCAACACAGATTTTGTAAAAAGTTTTCCATGAGAGCTTTACAGTTTGCAAAAGTGCTTTGTACAATGCAACTTGTTAAGTAGGTTTTAGTTTGCTAGTGGGAATTTTTTTTAATTTTTATCAGTCTCTCTTGAAGAATCTTGCTATTAACCTAGTGGCATCTCTCTCTCTCTCTCTTTTTTTTAAACTGCAATTCTTAGTTGATTCACAGAACAGGATACAAAGTAGGAAAAAAACAGTGCTGTAGTATTATTATTACTAGCTTAAATGTAGACTTTAAAACTAAACGTTGATTATACGATTTACATGGAAGAGCAAAGAAGGAAAAATTCTATTTTTAAAGAAAAAGAGAATATTCAGGCTTTATTTCTGGTATGAAGTTTATATTTTTTAAAAATCCTATATTATCACACCAGAGATTTTAGATTCTTTTTCTGGTTACAAACATTGCTGGTAGTTGGATTATATTTTTATTGTATTAATTTCTCTTAGGGGGAAAATTGTAAAGAAACAAAGAGGTTCCAGATGAATGTATCCTGGAAATAAAAGTTGAAAGATTCTTACTTCCTTGGAGTATGAATTCTTATTTTAAGTGCTTATCTTTCAGCTCTATAGTTTCTGTTATTTAACAAATGGTGGGTTGGAAAATAAAAAATAATAGCCACTTTGGATGCATGAGACTATAAAAGGAAGACAATGTTTAAAAGTTTTCCTAATAGCTGTCCACCCTATGGTTTCTCATGGGTGGACCATGTGTTTTGTTATGATTTGCCCCGTTTTTTCAGATGACTAATTTCAAGTGTCATTTGCTGGGTTGATTTTTGAGAATGTTTGGCGACATTATGTTAATTGAGCAGTGGAGGGGGGACGGTGAAACACGTTCATCTTTCAGAGCATGTTTTCTTCCTCGATCTCCCATGTGCTCAGGTCAGCTGCAACTGTGTTATTATGTAGCTCAGAATGCACAATTTGTCTCAAATGGTTGATTTTGTGTCCCTTTCAACAGTTCAAGGTGAAATAGGCTAGGTCCAAGAATGAAGTCCAAATTCTTTTTTTAATTTTTTTTTTATTAAGGTATTATATGTGTACATATCTTTCCATTGCCCCCCCATTCCCAGACATGCCCTCCCCCCCAGAGTTTTTCGCCCATTGGTTTTGCTTATATGCATGTATACAAGTCCTTCCCAAATTCTTATTATGTATCTTTTAAATATAGAAAAATTGGGCATAAATTATTTTTTAAAAAAGTCACCCAAGGATATGTTTAAACTAATTTTAGAGAGAGGAACATTGATGTGAGAGAGCAACATGGCTGCTCCCCCTGAGGGGACCAGGAGGCTGGGCAGCATGAAACTGACTCAGAATTTGGTATGGGGAAATCAGGTTTTTTTTAAAAAAATTAAATATATTTAATTTAAATAGATATATTTATATTTAAATTATTAAAAATCACTATATTTAATGTGTGAGTCTGATTTTTTAAAATTAAATATATTTAATTTAAATAGATATATTTATATTTAAATTATTAAAAATTACTCTAATGTGTGAGTCTGATGATTTTTTTTTGAATTAAATATATTTCTATTGATTTCAGAGAGGAAGAGAGAGGGAGAGAGAAAAACATCAATGAGAGAACCATTGATTGGCTGCCTCCTGCACGCCCCCACGGGGGTTTGAGCCCGTATCCCGGGCGTGTGCTCTGATCTGGAATTGAACATGTTCTGTGTTCTGTCCTGGGAATCTACCACTGAACCACGCCGGCTGGACAGGTCTGAGCCTTTTCTCACCCTGAGTGGGATGGGCTTTAGTGAAGAAATGGACATTGCTTGTGTGCGTGGGTTGGCCAGCTTCGATCCGCAGCCACCTGCTGCACGCGGGCCGTCTCCGGGCCGGCGCAGAACGCTCACGCTGTGCACGTCTGCATGCGCGGTCTGATGGCAGCGCTGCATTCGTGTTCTCCTAATCCGTGCCTTCTCTTCCCTGTGCCTGTGGTTCTGTGGCATCTGCCTTCAGGCAAACGAAACCTTTTGCTGTTGAACGCTTAGGGCATGTTGTGGAAGAGGGGGACTGAGAGCCACTC
Source organism: Pipistrellus hanaki (assembly GCF_964339955.1). NCBI lineage: Eukaryota > Metazoa > Chordata > Mammalia > Chiroptera > Vespertilionidae > Pipistrellus > Pipistrellus hanaki. The sequence goes on from NC_140515.1 coordinate 49,698,467, forward strand.
CCAAGGGATGGCCTGTTGGAGTAGGCCAGTGAGAGGACCAGGGACTTCCTCCAGGGAAGTAGAGCCTCCGCAACAACCCACTCATTCCCACTCCCCTGTCCTTGGCATGTCTTGCCACCCACCATTCTCACTAGGAACCAGTTTCAAGGTCGGAACCTTGAAAAGTAGGTGTTGAGACTCTCTGGACTGGATACGTGACAGGACCACGGGAAGGCCTCCGTACAAACTTTTTAGATTCCGGCAGGCAGTGCGGAGACTACTCATCTTTAGTGGGTTGTTAGAGCCAGCCTGACCTGGGACCCAGTTCTGGCCTCGGCCCCGAGCATCTGTGTTTTTCTGAGCAAGACATGCCCGATGCGCGCTGTCCACCTCCATAGCCTCATCGGTGAAACAGGTAACTGTCCGTCCTCAGGATGGGGCAGTGCCTGAAGGATTATTACACCCCCCCGCCCCAGGTGCTTAAACACGAATGGAATTGGCTCTCTGTACAATACACAGGCTCTACCTGATTGCCAGTGTGCTTCCCAGCACAAAAAGTTCTAGTCACCTCCAGTTTTATTAACGAAAACGTTCTGGGTAAGCGTGGCAATTTCCAGTTAGGCCGCTGGAGGGCACTATTTCCCAACGAATGTTTTCTTCCAAGAGGCCTTTTCTTATTCCCTCTTTAACTCTTGTTCTAAAATGAGTTCAAGTTTTCTTTTTCCCCCCCTTAGCCAGGTAATTGGGGCCCTGTGAGGAGGCTCTGCATCTGGTTCCCTGCCAAGAGCTGAAGCATCCTTGCCTTGCGAACCGAGGAAGCTGTGAAACAAAAAGGGGAGACTCGCAGGCCTGAGAGAGAGAACTTAGGGCCCACAGCACGTTTCCTGCCCCCTCCGAACCCCCCAACTACAGTATCCCTGGTAGAGCAGAGGGTACACTCGATTTGATATTCCGATAGGAACAGACCCCCCTTTTAGGGTGGAAACCTAGCTGGAGGGTTTCCCTTGATTTTAAAGGCTGTTAGGAGAAAGTGTGTTTGTGCGCGGGAAGAGGGGAGGAGGGCGGGAGAGGAGAGCTTTATAGGCAGAGAAAGGATGTGATCCGAGAATAAAAACCCGGGGACCCGGCCAGGCCTGCACTCGGTTCTGCAGTGTTTGTCCCCGGGGCTGATTTTAATGGGAACAATTTCACATGTTCCTTGTCCTTTGGCCACATCAGCACGCAGGTCACAGTATATATTTAAGGACTTAGGAATAGAGGTCTGAGAGTGTCTAATTGCTAAAGGCAGCAGCCATTTCTACAAGTCAGCATCAAACCGGGGCCCAGCTCTGCAGACCTCAGCTCGCCCTGATGTAGGTCAGGCGGAAGGAAGGGCAGGGACATGGTGTGTGGGAGGGCTCACTTCCCCGGGGTACCCACCGACTCTCAGGTGAACATCTCTTACCCTGTCTGCTTCTCGGACCTTTAATGATCGGTGTTGCTGTTTTTGCAATTTTATTTTATTTTTAAGAATATATTTTATTAATTTTTTACAGAGAGGAAGAGAGAGGGATAGAGAGTTAGAAACATCGATGAGAGAGAATCATCCATCAGCTGCCTCTTGCACACCCCCTACCGGGGATGTGCCCGCAACCAAGGTACATGCCCTTGACCAGAATCGAACCTGGGACCTTTCAGTCTGCAGGAACGTGCTGTATCCACTGAGCCAAACCGGTTTTGGCTGTTTTTGCCGTTTTAAATATGAGTAACACTGTCCTTTCTCTTTTTTTTTTTCTTTTCGTTCCCTCCTTCCTTCCCTCTCTTCCTGCCCCTCTCACTCTCTGTCTTTCACTCACTCATTCCTTCACTCAGGCATGAATGCCTCACAGAATGCTGGGCCCATGCTGGATAAACATGACTCCTCTGCACGGGGGCTTTCGGGGTATGTCTGCTGCGTGACCATCAGGCAAGCTGTTGATCAGGCAAGCTGAGTGTCCGTGTCCTCGTATGTAAAACGGGCGTCGCATTCCCTACCTCCTGGAATCACTGTGGGGAGTCAGAAAGCAAAGTGAGCACACAGCTAGCACCGTTCCTGGCTATTGCTGCTGAGGGGCCTATAGCATTGCTCCTTGAGCCGGTTGGTGTCCACGGGGCCGGCAGTCAACAGCAGCCAAGTTCAGGGTGAACTTCAAGCAGGTTTACTGGGTGAGGCGACAGCGAGACACGCTCGCTCGGGATGGCCTGGGCGACGCCCCAGATCTGACACCTGCTGGCTGCAAGACCCGAAGCGAATGACGGAGCCCCTCTGTGCCTCAGCGTCCCCATATGTAGAAGAGGCGCAGCGATGGCGCTCCCTGCAGGAGGCTGTTAGGAGCTGACACGGGAAGAGCATTTAGCCGGGCCCCTGCCACCCAGGGAGCTCTCAGAAGGCTGAGCTTGTGATCCGGCTGCGATCGCCCGAGGCCACTTGTAAAGTGTTCTCTGCTGACAAACCGATGTCTGCTAGTCCATCTAGACCAGCGGGACCCTGTCCCCGCCACCTGCTATGGTGAGAAGGGAGGGGGGCAGTGGTGGTGGGGGGTGTTGGGGAAGTCACTGAGAGCATGTGACAGCCTGTGAGTCCTCCAGGAGCTGGGCCCTGGCAGCTGCAGGCTGCTCCCCCCTCCTCCCCCCTCCCTTGTGCTGGGATGTGCATTCTGGCCTCCGGGCCTTCAGTGGGAGTCAGGGTCAAGGACGCAGTCTGGTGGGAGGCCCGTGCTGGAGAGACCTCTGTGCGGAACAGGTGGCCGGGCCCAGGTCAAGCCTCCATCCAAGCTTTAAGATCCCGGTGGGCGGTGTGGCGATCCAGACAACCCCGGGAGTGAGCTCTCTTGCTGCTGAAACCTGCCACCTCCCGACTCTCTCCGCGGCCTCTCCCTGACCTCTGTGTATGGGCCCAGTTTTCCAGCCAACATGGGTCCTCGGGGGGTGGGACTGTGGTGGGGAAGAAGGTAGGAGTCATTGGGATGGCGATGGGTGCTGGTGAGTGCTGGCAGGTCGTTGCTGGCAGTCTGGGTGCGGGAATGGGGTGGAGTGGTTGGAGATGATGCAGCGGCAGTGGGTGAGGCAGGAGGACTGGCCCCTCTCTGACACCCAGGGGGCCACCATGCTGTGACTGGCTCCAGAAGCGAGCGAGGTGTGGCCCCTATGGCAAGGTGGGGGGTGGGGGGAAAGCTCGGCAGGACTCCTGACGGCGCCCCTTGTGGCCTAGGAGCTTGCCTCATTCATTTTTGGTCGTGCCAATGCTTGTAGGGCATTTCTCCCTCTCTCTCTCTCTCTCTCTCTGTCTCTCTCTCTCTCTCTCTCTCAGAAACCACAAGTGCTTTAAAGATATGGTGTACCTGTCTCAGACCGTCCCTTTGATGTTGGGATCGGAGAAAAGCACCCCGCGTGATGGCGACAAAATTGAGGTGATGCTTCAGGTCACATGTTTCTTAAACGATTGACACCCTCCCTGCGGCTGGTGGAAGTAACTTTTGATGAAAAAAGGGGCCATTTTGTTATAGTTCAACCTCAACCTCAGCCTCCACTAGGGAAAAGGAGACGGCAAAAAGGGCTCTGTCTCTCTCTACAGGGGGCTGGGCGGGCGCTGTCTCTCCTGAGGGTTGTCTGTGACCCTGATTCCTCTCCCAGGAGCGCTGGGTGCTGGGTGGGGCTGCTGCTGCAGGGGTGAGCCAGGAGACGGGAGCAGAAGGTGCAGTTTGTGTTTTTAAACATTTTTTATTGATGAGAGATAGAGAGAGAGAGAGAGAGAGAGAGAGAGAGAGAGAGAGAGAGAGAGATTTGTTGTTTCACTTAGGCATTCATTGGCTGCTTCCTTTTTTTGAGATTTTTTATTTTATTGTTATTATTGTTATCTTATTTTTTAATTAATTTCTTTATTGATTAAGGTATCACATATTTGTCCTCAACGCCCCCCCATTCTAACCCCCCATCCCCCACCCACTCATGCCCCCACCCCCCTATTGTTCTTGACCAATTAGAGTTGTTCCAAATGGGATTCTGGATGGTTGCCCAGGTAACGTGGAAGCTGGAGAGAGAAGCCTTGCTCTGCGGGATTGGAGAAGTCAGAGTGAAAGAAACCGCCGGGGACCACCGGCCAAAGGTCACCAGGAATGTGAGGTCGTTACACTTGGGGTGTAACGTGCTGCACCAAAGGGGACGCACCCCACGGAGAACCACGGAGAACTACGGAGAACCACGGAGAGCCACGGAGAACCACGGAGAAACCACGGAGAAACCACGGAGAACCACAGAGAACCACGGAGAAACCACGGAGAACCACGGAGAACCACGGGCGGTCCAGGATGGTCCTGGTAAGAGGCACTGTGAGGGGCTACAGGAGGGTGCGGGCCGTTTTATGGTTTGAGTGCAAAGAAATGGGAGGTCTCTTCTGGATCAGTGTTGTTGGAAAGGGGAGCATTTTGGTAACTGGGTCTCTGAATACTTTTAATTGAGGACAGCGGTTCTCAGCCTTTCTAATGCCGCCACCCTGCTAGTCACAACCCACAGGTTGAGAACCACTGCTGTAGAGTCGCCTAAGACCATCAGAAAACACAGATATTGACATTAGGATTCATTAACAGTAGCAAGATTACAGTTATGAAGTAGCAATGAAGATAATTTTGTGGTTGCGGATCACCACAACACGAGGAACTGTAATAAAGGGTCGAAGCATGAGGAAGGTTGAGAACCACTGCTCTGGGAGGTGGCAGAGCTGGAGTGGGGTCGGAGACGGCATTAGAAAAGAAGCCATAGAGATTCGTTTGAGCTGAGGGACAGCATGTTTGGTCATTCCTGTGGCTGCGCAGTGTTTTTGTGTATATCTCTGAGGAGGGATGATTTGGGAGTGGCATTGTTGTCTTGTTGGAGTTCTTGACTGAAATTGTTTATCTCGTCAGGGGAGCATCAATGTCTAGCTGATAGCAACCAAGCCAAATATTAGCTGAAAATTCTCAGGGATGCATTTGTTTTTCTCAAAATGCTTGGTTTGGGCACTGAAGGGTGAGTAGGAGTTTTCCAGATCTAAAAGGGAAGGCGTCCCCGGCAGGATGAAGGGATAGCTGGTGTGGAGAGAGGGAGGCATCGAAGATGCTTAGAGGCTGAGGACACCGGAAGTAGCTCAAGATGCCAGAAGTGAGTGTGTGTGTGTGTGTGGGGGGGGGGCAGGGGGGAGAGGAAGGGGTAAAAAGGTCAGGGAGTCAGAGGGCCAGGTGAGGAGGGCTCATGGGTCTGGCCGAGGAGCACAGACTGCGTCCCTTGGCCATCTTCAGCTCAACTCAGAGCGTCTGGCCCACAGATGTTTGTTGACGTGGGGTGGACTTCCTTTTCCTTGCACCCTCTTCTGTCTTCCACACCACACATTGCCCTCAGAGCCAAAGAGGAAAGCCACCTGGCATGATGGGGTGACATGGCTGTCTATATGTCACCCTCCGGAAAGCCAGCCCTGACTTTTCCAATGGGTGGATGGAATTCCAAGAAAACTAGCAAAAACATGCAAGCATTCCTGAGACCTTGGGACAGGACCAATGTCTTTTCTGCTACACTGGGCCGAAGCGAGTCTCAAGGTCAACTCAAGGACAAGGATGGGAGGGACTGCAACATCATATTGAAAAGAGTACGGATAGAGAGAGGGGAATAATTTGGACCATTTTTTTGCAAAAGACGACCATGTTCACGTATGCCAGCATGGCTGGCTAACATCATCCGCTCTGTTAGTAATTAGGCATCAGCAATTTGCATTTTCTTTGGACATGTACCGCTGATACGGACGATTCCTGATGATTTCCCCATTCTCGGCCTTAGGAAAGTACGAATGGAGCGGGGTTGGAAGATCTCCTCTCAATGGGGGGTCATTCCAGTCAGCATCCTCTGCCCTAGGTGGGGGGTAGCAGAAGCAGCAGGCACATTGCTTGGAGTCCAGCAGGGAAGAGACACACCAGCCAACAGCACAACGGGGGATGTGGTTTCTGCTTCGGTAGTGGTTGTGTGGAGGGGTCTGAGGACACATACGGTGGCTCATAGGGAGGGATCTGGGTGGGGAATGTGTGTGTGTGTGTGTGTGTGTGTGTGCGCGCACACACACACGCAAGGCAGCCCAGGGGTAATGGCTGGGTTTAGATTTGAAAAATGAGTTAGCCAGGCAGTGAATGTGGTAAAGGGTAGCACAGGTATTTCATCCCAGATAATGAGGGTGCTCTGAGAAGGGAACAAGCCAGAGTGAGATTGGGGTGAAAATCACAGCAGGGTCCCACATACCGTTAGCCTGCCGTTGACCTTGACCCTTGACAGTGGACACAATGCCGGGCCTGCACGTTTTAGTGGTGCCTGAAGAGCATGACTTTGAGCGGTGCAGGCTGCTTGATTCCCTGCAGTTGGGAGCAGGAACTTGTTCTAGAACTGAAGGAAGGATCACTTTTCTTGTCTGAACACACCTCGGTTCTATGTAAAATCAAACGGCAGAAACAAACTTGGCCTTACCCCACATCATTCATCGAGGTAAGGTCCAGATGGATCAAAGGATTAAGGATGAAAAAAAGTAACGTTATAAAGCATTAGTAGAAAATGGGAGAATTGTTTTAATCTCAAGATGGGCAAGATTTCTAAGAATGACACCAACCTAGAAGCCATAGTAAAAGAGATCAATCCATTTGACTACATAAAACAAAAACAGAAGTAAAAAACACCTGCATTGCAACAAAACCCCATCATATGTAAAGTAAAAAACAAAACAAAACCATCACAAGTTAGGAAAAAAAAAAAAAAAGGAATTGGCAGCCCTTTCTATCTGGTTATTTAGTTTTTCCAATGTTATTTCGTTAAAAAAATCTTTTACTTATTCAAATATCATCTTTATCATATGCTACATGTGTATCTATTTATATATACTCACAGTTACTCAAGATCATTTTGGGGGCTTTAAATTCTGTTCCTATGATCTTTTTGTCCTTTCCTGTGTCAGTGTCATATTATTTTAATTACTATAATATTGTGATATCTTATTATCTGGCAGTCCTCTCTCATTGTTTTTTTAAAAAGTTTAAAAAAATTTTTGCTTGCTGTTTTTTTCCATATGAGGGATTTCCTATTCAAGCATATTGTATACCTTTCTATTAATATAGAGTCTTTTTGTATGCCTCAGGGGTAATTTGAATTTTCTTTGGGTACATTTTGCATTTTTTATGTTTTACCCTTTTTTTTTTGTTATTACAAATGAGTTATTTTCTTCCATGACACCTTCTAACTTACTATTAAATTCTTTATATTAATTTTGTATCCATTCAACCTATATTATTTTTTATTGTTTGCAATGGAGAGTTTCATTGAGTTCTCTTGGACTTTTCTTGGTTTTGAATCCTACTGACTACAAATACGGATCACTTGACCTCCCCTTTTAACTTTTTCGTAATATATATATATATATATATATATATATATATATATATATATATATTCCTGTGTATTGTTGATGGCGTTGGTTAGTTATTTCCAGGACCCCGCTAAGTCATTAGGGTGATGGTAGATGTTCTTGTTTTGTTCCAGACTCTAATGGGAGTGCTTCTTGTGTTTTCCTGTTAAATCTGAGGCAGGTTTGAAAAGTTGAGATCAATGTACTTATCACCTTTGGGAAGCATCCAGTATTGGCAACCTCTGCTATGGTGGACTCCTCTGGCCAGCCGCATAGCTGTGTGCGCCTTCCCCTCCATTCAGCACACGTGTCCCTCCCCTCAAGGGCACCGAGTCCCCTGGGCCCTGCGTCTGGGTCAGAGACCAGGGTCTCTGGGTGATGGGCAGTTCTGTCCATCCGATCAAGATAGGCTTCCCTTGACCCGATGGTCTTTAGACTGAAAGTAAAATCTCCCACTGTCCTCCTTGGGCGCCATGCTGTCTGTGACACAGGGCCTTTGCGTGTGCCCGTTCCTGTAAAATGCTCCCGACCCCCCCACCCCCTTCTCGGTACCCTCCTGTTTTGCCAGTTGTTACTTTTTGTTTCTGCATGAGGTGTGTCCCAATGGTGAATGTGCAGAAGGACTCCCCAGGAATCCTGAAGAGGGCAACCCCCAGCCCCTGGCTCAGTCCTACAGGGTGGGCCTCTTGTCCTATGGTGGGGTCATACGCGGTCACTCTGAATTTTGTGTCAGCGATTGCGGAGCACAATGAAGCTTTCACTTACTGGGATTCCTGGATCCCAATCTGGCCCTGCGACCAGCACGGAGGCCCTGTCTCTCTTGCTCTCGGCCGGGAGTCCGGCGGTGATGCGGAACTCGGTGTCTCGTGGGCGCTCGGCAAACTTCTGAAGCATAAAGCAATGAATGAGCAGCTCCCCTTTCCTGTAAGGAGCATGGGGACCACTTTGTGCCCTCTCCCGCCAAGCCCATCCTTCCCTCCCCGCATCACGCAGCAGTTCTGACAAGACGGGGCAGGTGGGTGGCTACTGGCCCCTGGGGTCTGTGGACACGAGGAACTTGGAATAAGTGGGGAGGGGAGCTCTGGTTGCCTTGCAGACAGCACCGGGTGAAGGGCACAGAGCCGCTGGCGGTGCCAGGCTGCAGGGCCGTTAGCACGGGGACCAGGGCCGGTGTGGAGGGACCTGAGCAATCACCAGCCGCTCAGGTCCCCTGGGCCCTGCCCGCTGGTGTTATCTAACACGCAGGCCCAGCGTGACCCTCCTTCCTTTCGGAGCCGGGAGATGCCACTTAGCATTTCTTGTTGGACTCTGGTGGGAGCAGCACACTGAGCTGAGAAATCTTTTCTTGCCAGCTCGTTAAGGATTGGGCCGGAGCCTCAGGACACCTGCAAGCAAGGCCTCTTAGCGGGAGAGGAGTCCCAAAGGCACTGCCTCACCGGTGGATCCTCTCTCTCCCTCCTGCTCTCTGGGGGAGGGCGACAGGAGAGGCCGGAGGGAAGAAGGAAGGTGGAGGGAAGAGCAATTCGTAGAACTTAAGTAGTCAATTAGTCAATTAAGTAGTAACTAACTAGAGGCTCAAGTAGTCAACGGGTCCCAGGTTCGATTCTGGACCAGATTTGCTGGACTTTAAAGCCCACAGTAAGGATCAAAGTAACAGCAACAATCTCATCGTAGTAGTTATCGCTTAACTGCATTCTCACTATGTGCCAGGCGCTATACGAAGCTTTGTTTCAGTCAGTTCTCACCACACATAAGTCTGTCTTGTTTTATCATCCCCTGACCCTCACCATCAGAGATGAGAAGGCTGGGGAATGGTTCAGTGACTTAGCCAGGGAGACAGCCTATGACAAAGCCCATGCTCTTAACCACTTTCCTCATCCCGCTGTCCTTTCCTGGAAGGTGGAGTGAGAGAAGGTGACTCTGGAGAGGCCAGCAACTTTTGAGGGGCCTTGTATGCGGCACACAGGCCCATGGGCTATTTCTCTGGCCAATCTTGGGGTTGGCCTGCCCACTGCAAAGCCCCTGTGGTGGCCACAGTGGGGGGCTGCTTTGAAGGGGTCTCCCCCATTGGTCCAGTGGGGGCCTTTTCCCTCAGATTCCATTTTTCTCTGGCTACACTCCCATGGTCTATTGAGGTGGGGCCAGCTGGTGGATCCTCTGGGGACTGGCTGGATGAGGAGGGACTGAGCGTGGCTGGCTGGGCTCTGCTCCACACAGTCTCTCATGCTCCAGGATCTGGGACACGTGCTACGAGAAAGAGTAGAGGTTGCCACGTAACTAGAGGCTCAGGATCACAACCGACACTTCACTTCCTTTGCAAGCAAGCAAGAAGGTCAGCTCAGATTCAAGAGATGAGGAAATGGACTCCATCTCTTGATGGGAGGGGCTGCAAACTCCCATGGCAAAGGGGGCTGGATCCAGGTAGGAGGAATAATCTACCACAGTCTCAAAATCTTGCCCTGGCCTATAACAATTCTTTGTGATTTGGTTCCCGGCTTCCTCTTCAGCCTCACCTTGTGCCACCTGCCCTGGCATTCTTGGCATTCTTGTCCCAAAGGCCTTTTTTCAATCCCTTGAAACTTCCAAGCTTCCCCTGCACTGGAGACTTCGCATACACGGATTCTTTCCCCTAAAGTGCTGGCTCCTTATCAGCTGGACCATTGTTCCTCATCTTCCAGGTCTCAGCATAAAAGTTGCTTCTTTGGGAAAATCTTTGTTGCCTAACCCAGATGAACTAGATCAGGCTCTCCAGCTGTAACTTCTAAGTGCATATCATTCTTTTTTCTTTTTTTGAGTAGCACTTATAATTAAATCTTTTTTTTGAATGTTCATTTAATATCTGTCTGTTTCTAGTCTGCAGACTCCATAGACTTCAAGTAATTAAGTCATCTATTTAAAAAATATTTATTGAATGCAGGTTATGTGCTTGGCATTGTCCTGAGTTGCTGGGGATGTGGTGGTGATAAAAGTAGACCCAGTTCCTTCCCTCAGAGGATATAGAATCAGTGGGGAATGCTGACATTAAGAAATCATCAAAAAGCCCTGACCGGTTTGGCTCAGTGGATAGATCATCAGACTTCGGACTGACGGGTCCCAGGTTCGATTCTGGTCAAGGGCATGTACCTTGGTTGCAGGCACATCCCCAGTAGGGGGTGTGCAGGAGGCAGCTGATGGATGTTTCTCTTTCATCGATGTTTCTAACTCTCTACCTCTCTCCCTTCCTCTCAGTAAAAACAACAACAATATAATATATTTAAAAAAAGAAAGAAATCATCATCAAAACAAAAGTAAAATTGCAGCAGAGGTTTTCTTACCAGAGAGAGTCTCTCCAGTGGGGTAATTTGGCAGAGGAATTAGGTCAGGGAAGGCTTTGTTGAGAGCTGAGATGTGGAGAGCAAATGTTAATTAGGCAAAGGCTGAGGGTGGAGTGGGTGGAGTGAGGCAGCTGTGAGCAGACTCCTGTCGGGAGGGAGAATGTGGGGAACAAAGGACTGGAGGGGGAGGCTGGGAGGCCTAGAGTGATGAGATGAACAGCACGAGGCTGAGGAGGTAGGGATAGATCATGCAGGGCATTCTCTGTCAGGCTGAGGAGTTTTGGGGGGAGGCTACCATGAATTTGTCTTTGAATAAACTAAGTTGGGGATAACTTTTGAGATAGTCAAAGGCTGCTCTTGAGTAGGCAGTGAGATATGAGGTTTGGAGTTGGGAGGAGGTGTCTAAGCTGAAGATACCTGTGTGTGAGCTGGTGATAGCAGTCATATGTAAAACCAATGAGGGAGGCAGTGCTTCATTTTTTGTGTGCGCTTTGAACTTTTTTGGGAATGCCTATGTTTTTAAATGTGTGAAATAAAATGCATGAGATAACAATGCTTCTGTTTCTTTATGAACCCTTTTTAAAAAAAATATATTTTTATTGATTTTTTACAGAGAGGAAGACAGAAAGAGAGAGTTAGAAACATTGATGAGAGAGTCATCGATCAGCTGCCTCTTGCACACCCCCTACTGGGGATATGCCCGCAACCAAGGTCGGGACCCTTCAGTCCCCAAGCCGACGCTCTATCCATTGAGCCAAACCAGTTTTGGCTGCAGCCTCTTCTTAAATGGATCTCTTGACTGAGGGCGATGGAAACTGTAGAGACAGTAAAGATGAATGAACCCCCAGAGCTTTAGAGGCTCTGGTTTATGTGCTGTGGCCATAGGATGGAAGTCAAAGTGATCCCCCCCATCCAGCTGCAGGGTTCTCCTATTGGTTTACCCATACTCAACAGTCGGATATCTCCCAGTGGAAGCGACTTTCCCTGGGGATCTTGCATTCTCTTCCAGTGGCTGGCAGCAGGTGGGTGGACCCATGTACTTGAGAAGGGCTCTGTTACGTGCTGGGAGATCCGGATGAGAATTTTCTCTGTTCCTTCCTGATAGATCTCGAGCCATTTGTCCAATCTCCTCACCCTATAGCATCCCCCTGTGAAGTGGGGTCTCCAGCATCATTCTACAGCATCCCCCCGTGAAGTGATTGTCTCTTGTGCGTGCTCCAGGGCTGTGGGGGTGAGGGAACTGGATCATGGGTGGTTACTCCAAGTGCAGTGACCATTTTCAGTTTTTGTCATAAAAGTTTCTCTGTTGTAAGTTTGAACTGCTTAAGATAGTAGGACAGCTGAGTAGGTCATACCTGGGCTAACAGAGGCAAGAACTTGGTAATGAGAATAACAAAGCCTGGAATCTGGCGAGGGTTTAAAACTCACTCAAGTTCAAGGGATTTCAACCAGAGATCTCAAAGGCTTTCATGAAATGCCCTGGGGACTCCAGGACCGGCACGAGAGGGACCAGTCAAGTGGGATTTGGGACCCACAGGGACCCCTGGGGGCATTTCCATGACATATGGGAGCATCTGTTTTATATATCAAGCGCCTCTACAGTATCATTTGAAGAAAGAATTAGGGAGATCAAAATTTTGAAAATCATTGATTTAGTCCACTTTCTTTAGTTTACACAAGAGGCGGAAGAGATAGAAAGCTGTGCCCAAGGTCAAATGATAGTCAGTGGCAGAGCTGGGACTAGAACTCGTCACATATGTACTTTTTAAAATGGTTTGATTAAGCAAATATCTATATCTATATCTATATCTATATCTATATCTATATCTGTATCTGTATCTGTATCTGTATCTGTATCTGTATCTATATCTATATCATAGATCGTATTTTCCAGCGTATAAGACGACTTTTGAAATGAAAAAAAGCCTGCTCAGATTGGCCAGAGTCAGAGAGGCGGTCTATTAAAAAAAGAACTGGTGTTGCCTCGGAAGTGGGGGGTAGTCTTATACAGCGAATATAGGCCTAAACCTATGTTTTAACTGTAAAATTAGGGGGTCGTCTTATACGCCGGAAAATACGGTATATCATCTATATCTTTATCTATATATTAACATACTTATACATGGATCATGGATACTTTCCTCTAACTGTATGTCCCTCTGTGAGTTTGTTTGCTCTGAATGGTTCCTGGAGAAGGGTGCTCAAGACTCTTACAATTCAAAAACTCTTTTTCACTTTTCTGGCTTAAGAAGTACAAGGTAAATTGAGCAGGCCTAGGAAGATGTCAAGTGTTTCACACGTCCAGGGAAATGAAACCCGAAAGAAAATGGTCCAGTGGGTTAATAAAGGCCAGCATTGCGGGGGGAACTGGGGAATTAATCTGCTGGCTAACACCTTGGAGGGGTTAATGGAAATCGCAAAGCATCAGTTCTGCATATTGAAAAGTCTATAAATAGTTCAAAGTCCTGCACCACCTCCCGAAGCCATGATGTCATCCAGATGAACCTCAGTGGCTTTGTGCCTAGGGTGCAGCCGTATTTCAGCAGCATCCAGAGAACCCTGCAGTACCTGCCAGCCAGGACCAAAGAGTAGAGGGAAATAGATGGAAGAATGCTGACTGGTTAGGAATTGTGAGCCAGATCTCCTTGGAATGAGTGGTGAAGGGGCTCTGCGTATGTGTGTGTGTGTGTGTGTGTGTGTGTGTGTGTGTGTGTGTGAGAGAGAGAGAGAGAGAGAGAGAGAGAGAGAGAGAGAGAGAGAGAGAAGTATTGATTTCTGTGTGGTATCTCAATTTGACTAGACTCATGTAGGCCTCCTAAGGCTTAGAATCCTTTTAAACATCTTCAGTATTTTTTTCTGTGAGTATTGGGATGTTGGGTAGCAGGATATGATAGAGTCATTTAGGAGCCTCAGGGCTTGTCTCCTTTGAACTCCTCATTTTCCACGTGAGGGGCCCTCTGAGGCCCAGAGCAGGAGGGTAAGTGGCCAGGCCTCTGGCAGCCAATGAAGGGGGCACAGGCTTCTCTGATCTCCTGATGGAGTTGACTGTCCCCCTTCCTCTGTTTCTGCAGCTCCTGCCCCACTCCATTGCAGCCCATCTCACTGGTGCTGTTTTCTCCCATAGCCTGTGACTGTCCGGATAGCAGGGACTCTGGCTTATTCAACTTGGATGCCCAGTATCTGGCAGAGGGTCCTGGCACATTGCAGATGCCTAGGAAATTCTTGCTGATGGATTCAATGAATGGATGAATGAATGGATTTCTTAGGAGAAATCTTCTAAGAGTCAAATTGTCCTGTAATTTGACAGGAGGTCATGGGAAGAAAGTTGAACAGAAGCCAAGGACTGTTCTCCCTTCTTCACATGAGGAAATGATGCCTTTTATTTTAGAAGACCCATGGTTACAAAAAAGGGTTCATTCGATCCTCCTGATAATTTGGGAGAAAGGCTGGGCAGGTGTTTGTCACCCTACTTCATGGCTGAGAAGAGCTGAGGCCCTGGGAGGCTGAAACCCGTGCTCTAGGTCACACAGCTGCTAAGAGGCCAGGACTCGGCCAGAGTTGTCCTCCTTATTCTGGGGCAGCTGTCCTGTTGGATTGTCTTTGGAAAACCTTGCAGAATATCTCTGAGTGAGAAATCCCAGTCAGGCATCTGGCCAAAGAAAACAGAGTTAGCATTTGTTAAGTGCTTTCCAGACCCTTTGCTGTGGCTTCTCATCTATCATCTTATTGGTCTCCACTCTACCCCTGAGATGTTGCTGCTATCCTCACTCGTATTGCATGGACAAGGCAAGAGAATCAAAGACTTTGGTTTGGCCTGGCTGGCATGGCTCAGTGGTTGAGCATCAACCTATGAACCAGGAGGTCCCAGTTCAATTCCCCCAGGTTTCAGACTCAATCCCCAGTGTGGGGCATGCAGGAGGCAGCTGATCAATGATTCTCTCTCATCATTGATGTTTCTGTCTCTCTCTCCCTCTACCTTCATCTCTGAAATCAATAACATATATATATCAATTAGGTGATAGGAGCAAACTATACATATATTAGTTTGCTCCTATCACCTAATTGATAAAGGATGGCATTGGAGCTAGCCCCAGGTCTTTAGTCACCTGAGCCCTAGCTCTAACCACTGTACCACCAGGCATCAGCCCAGAAAGACAGGTCTGAGAGCAGGAAGAAAGACCCCACGATCTAAGGAAACTGGCTTCTGTGTACAAGGTGGTGGGCATTCTTGGGCTAAAGGCTGTGCTGGACAGGTTTAGAACCTGGAGGAGGGAGGGACAGTGAGAGACAAAGAGACCTTCGGAAGAGGAGAGAGCCTGCAAAACCAGAGGGATAGGAAAGAAGTCACTTTATCAGCAGAACATGGATGGGGGAAGAATGATGTAAGCGAAACAAATGTGGAGAAGCAGAACTTGTAGTTCGCTCTGTGAAATACCTTAGAGCTGCAAAATGGAAAGAGACATTATTTTTGTAGCTGTGACATTTTAGGCTTCAGCTATTTGCAATTAAAAATGAAAAAAAGAAAATCCCAAGTCAATCTAACTTATTTGTTACTGGGTTAAGGGAAATAACAGAGGAAGGACACAACACGTGGCTGCTAATTGCCGTTCCTGGACAATCTGAGAAGGTGGCTGTAACTTATTAAAAGTAAACACATTCTCAATTCCATGCTTCTCCTCAATGACATCAATGCCCCGGGACAGGGGTGAGAGGAGACCAGGAAAATCCACCAGGAACCATGAATCAGAGCAAGTTTAAGAACATGAACATTAGCATGAAGAGAAGGCGCTGGGACAGAAAGGGCAGTGTGAGGGTACCCCTTTTAGGGCCAGGGGATGAGGTCACCTGGTGGGACTTCCTGACCTTTGGGTGCCCTCTGCCCGATGTCCCTTTTCTGAAGAAGGGTAGCAGATTTCTTAACAAAGAAATCTGGTTCTTTCTTACAGGTTTTGATGGACCTCAGATTTAATTTTGTCTCCTGGGATTTCCTGATAAATCTCCAAACAGGAAAGAATATTATTTTTTCTTTCTCCTCAGTGAAAGAGGGCAAGACCTCCCACCAAGTGTTCCTTGTGAGAGGGGATGAGTTGTAATGTTTGCAGGGAAGGAAGAAAGAAAGGGAAGGAATGTAAATACAAAGAGCTTGGCAGGATCTGAGCATGAATCCCTAACCATAATGAGTAGTTACTACAATCAAATTACCCGTACCCCCAACCAAACATCTCAGCTGCATCACTGCCTGCTGTCTACCCCGCCCCCCCCCCCCAAAAAAAATGTTCCAAACCTTCAAAGGAATGGGTTCCAACCCAAAGTGGAACTTACATGCCATTTAATGCTATTGGATTTGTCGACATATAATTTTCAAAATGTTAAAAACATCACCCATACAAACATAGAATGGACATATGTCAAATATTTATTTAACTCATTAATGAGGGAATCAACAGGATGTTAAGGCTGTTCCTTTGAGGGGCTGGTGATCTTGAAGTTGAACTCTTCCTCAGAAAGGACCCTCCTTGGCTCCAGTAGGCCCCACAGGGTGGCCACAGCTTTTGTCTTTTGCTGTCTTGACCCCCCTGAGGAGGAGGGACCTGGATCGAGGTGGAATCTTGCCTCCCCAGAATGCAAAAAGCTGCCACAGTGCACAGCTTTTCTGTTGTTGGATTTTAAGGAATTCTGTTCACCTCACAGCCCTGTATTGCCATGTACATAGATTTTTTCAAGGGGTGAATGAGGCTGTTCTCTTTGGAAACTAAGTTGAGTAGAATTGATTTTTAGATGGCAGCTCTTTCTCAGTCAGGTTTAAGATAAAAATGGTCAAGCCGAACCGGTTTGGCTCAGTGGATAGAGCATCGGCTTTTGGACTGAAAGGTCCCAGGTTCAATTCTGGTCAATGGCATGTACCTTGGTTGTGGGCACATCCCCAGTAGAGGGTGCGCAAGAGGCAGCTGATCGATGTTTTTCTGTCATTGATGTTTCTAACTCTCTATCCCTCTCCCTTCTTCTCTGCAAAAAATCAATAAGATATATTAAAAAAAAAAAGATAAAAATGGTCAAGAGATGAGATTCTGAGTGGAAATTTTGAAGTCAGACTTGTGTACCTTGCAAAGTGTTGGGCACATAGTAGGTGTGCAGAAAATGGCTGCCAGATGAATCATCTCAAGAATTTCCTTCAGGGAAGCGAGGACCCCTTTTCCTCAGAGGGGGTGTGCCTAAAGGCTGTCATGTTCTACTGAGTACCCTTCATTTCTGAGAGCGATTTCTTGCTCATCTCACCCCCACTTCATATTCCAACTCTTTTAAGAAGATGAATTTGAGAATATGCTTTTAAGTCCTCCTCCTTTTGTAATGATATCACTGTCACAATGCTCATGGCACTTTTTGATGACTCACCACTGTGCTATTTTGGTGGCTGTACATTGTAGTAGATAATTATCTTCTCCCTCTCCCCCTGAGCATGACACCTGCCCAAATCTGGAGATTTCCAGCACCACAAAGCCTTGCCAAGTAGCAACTCAATGAGCCTAGTAATGCGGGTGCAAGTTACTTATGAATGAAAGGTGGTAAGTGAAGCAGTGGGTGAAAAGAAGGGCCTGGAATGAGCTATAAGTTAGTGCTAAAGCCATTCAAGGCTCAACTTTTCTTAGACACAAGGACCAGAGGGAAATCTGGGAGATGAAGGCTGATATCCTGAAACCAACTCTGGTGTAGATGTGCCAAGTGGATTGACATTCTCAATCTACTTGGAACATCTACAAGTAGATTGAGAATTGTCAGCGGGACTCTCATTGATGTCTACCTCTTGCATGCTCCCTAGTGGGGATTGAACCTGCAACCCAGGCATGTGGCCTGATGGGGAATCAGACCATGACCTTCTAGTTCATAGGTCACTGCTCAACCACTGAGCCATGCCAGCCAAGCTGTTGTCCTCATTTTATAGAGAAGAAAACTGGGACAAAAGTGGTTCAGCATCTTTCCCAGGGCCACTCTATAAGTGGTCGAGTCCGATTTTAAGCCACGTAACCACTCCCTACACTACCCACAGGGCCGGCTTCCCCCCCACTCAGAGCAGGCTGAAGCAGAGGGTGCTGTGGACTGCGTTGTGCAGCTTAGAGGCAGAGCCTCTGAGTATCTGGCTGCTGCTGAATAATGGATGAGACTCAGTGCCCCTCTGGCTTCCTGATACTCAGTGTGGGCACTGGACCAGCTGCCTCCGCATGGCCTGGGAGCTGGTTAGAAATGCAGAGGCTCGGGGCCCACTCCAACCCACAGCACCAGAATCTGCATGTTAACAAGATCCTCTTGGGATCTGAATGCACTTGAACATGTGAGCAGCCCTGCTCTAGGGGTGTCTTTTCCAGATGAAGAGCTCAGGGAAGCTAGGTCAGGGGCTTCCTTCAGAATTCCGCCTAGGGCAGTCGTGATACTGAGACTGCTCCCTGGTGGTGTGCCCCCAGGGTCAGAAATCTCCCCTGCAAACGCTGGCCAAAGCCAAGGCCCCTCCTAGTCTTTATTTCCAGGGGAATGAGAAAAAAACAGCTCCAGAAAAGGCTCTCAGCCACCTCCGGAGCCAGGCAGATCTGACAGCGTGCGAACGCTAGGTGGCAATGGATGGACAGGCATCGAGGAAAGCGTGTGCCGCTCTGTCGCCGCCGAGGGTCAAGTCGAAATGATAAAAGCGTAGGCGTGGGGGGTGGGGAGTGGGGTGGGGGCCCGGAGCACAGTGGGGTCGTGAAAGATTGTTGGGATGATATGAAAGGCACCGAGACTTCCCCAGCAAGTCTGGGGAGGCTGTTTTGTGGAAGGAGAGATTTGGGCGAGAGTAATTGCTTCTTTTTGGCCTCCAGCTATGTTAAACACACACAACCTTCCCACAGGGAGGGATGTCAGCGGCTGGGCATGGTGAAGCTGAAGGGAATTAAGCGTGGGTAAAGAGTTCCCAATCCACTTCGTTCTGCTCTCTGAGGTCAGGGGAGGCAGCGGTAGTCCCAGCCAGCCTGCGGGGGAGCATCCTTTCCCGCCATGCAGTGGGCTCGCTCACAGGAGGTGCCCACTCTGCCTGGATGCTCAGCTCTGAAGGGGACAGAGCAGGGCTCGGAGAACTGCCCTGCTTCCCTCCTGTGTCCAGCTGTTTGGCTGAGTCCAGGCTGGGAGGAGAAAATGCAGACTGACCTTGGCTCCTAAGGTTCTGTCTTCATTCTCCACAGGCTCCCAGGGTCTAAGCTCGAGGATGGAGCCCTGTAGCACTGATGGTGGACAGGCCTGAGGACCCTGGCTTCTAAGAAAACACAAGGCAAAGGAAGGTTTCCTAAAATCCCCCAAATTTCGAGGTCACCTGGGAGAGCCTGGTCTCTTTAGCCTATCGTGGTTGGTTCCAACGGGACTCCCTCACTTGGCCAGTGGAACTTTGTTGGAAATCCATTCAAGGAACAGTCATGTGTTCCCGAATCTTCGCTGGGAGTGCCGTCTGCCAATAGCGCGGAGCTGTGTCAGGTGGTGGAGGCACATTATTCTTAGATGTTTCAGCGTTTACGTTGAGAGTGTGGACTTTTTCCGAGTTATTCCCCATCTCTAACCAAAATGTAGGCTTGGCTGGATAGCCGGCCCCTGCAGAAGTCTGTAAGAAGGTTGTCGAATTATATGAATGGATGTTGGAGGTTGTCCTGTCTCTCTCCTATCTTGTTCAGATGGGAACACTGAGGCCCAGAGGGTTCCATTTGGTTTATTTTAGCAAACCGCAAAGAGTGTCCACTCCGTGCCTGCACTGTGCCGGAACGGTGGCCACTCAGGGGCATGCAACAGGTGCCATCAGTTCAGGGATCATGCTCAGCTTACTCATCCAGTTTGTGGATCTGCTATAGTGCAGGCCACCCTGCGGGTGAGTGGTGAATACAAGTATGTGGAGAGGTGGGGGGCGGGGAGCCCCAAAGGCCCAAATTCAGGATCCATTCGTAGCCTCATTCAAATTCATAAGAGCTTTAATAGGGGAAACTTACCCGGGCAAAGCAGCTGCTTCCAGTGGTGGTGGGCTGGAAAAACCCACTCTCCTCCCAGGACAGAGTCCCTTTTTAAAGGGGTTAATAGCAAATGGAGGATAGTCACCACAAGACCACCAGACCTCCAGAAAGAACTAACGCTTTCCTAACTGGAAAGATAGCCTGAGGCAGTTGTTACACTCTGCATATTCATAACCCCTCTCCTGGGCCTGACCTTTGTCTTTGGACAGCTTTGGGGTGGGGGTGGGGGGGATGGGGTATTTTTGTGGCAGTCAGCTTAGCGTGAGGCTGCAGAGTCACCAAGAATGCAGCACTGCCCAGACACCTTTGCTGTGGGAGCCACGTTGCATCTCTAAAGTGAGTTCCCCTACAAGGTGCTACAGAAGGATGGTTTCCTTCTCCCTCCCTTCCTGTCTCTCTTCTTCCTCCCTCTCTCCCTTCCTCCCTCCTTTTCCTTATCCCTCCCTCCCTCCTTCCTTTCCCTCCCTCCCTCCCTCCCTCCTTCCCTCCCTCCCTCTCTCCTTCCCTCCCTTCTTTTCTCACTTTTCCTTTCTCCCTCCCTCCCTCCCTCCCTCCTTCACTTTCTTCCTTTCTTTCCTCCCTCCCTCCCTCCCTTCCTTCCTTCCTCCCTCCCTCCCTCCCTCCCTCCCTCCCTCCCTCCCTCCCTCCCTCCCTTTTTAAAGATATGGCATTCGTTTCCCCCTCTCTCTTCCTATTTCCCTCTGTTTTTAAATTCTGTTGATTTTTTAAGCCCCAAGGGCTTTATATTTACCCGGTGGACCGGAAAAAGCAGCAGCATTAGCAATTCCAAGGACGCGTTTGATCTCTTTGTCCTTCCCAAAGGCCTCGGACAAGATGTGCTCTCAGACAGACCGGAGGAAGCAAATTTTGTTTTTCCATTTGTAGGGACTTGCCTTGAATTCTGAGGGGGGAAAAGAAACCACGCTGGTAAAGCTAAAGGCTCTTTGTTGTGTTGTTGCCTCAGGAAACACCTTCTCTGATAGCTAAACTCAAGCATCCCCTCTGGACCATGCTGTCCAGGCTGGAATCCAACCACAGGTTATGGTAGGCTGCCTTATTTCTCCGAGTTCTCCCCTCTCCTTCTCTTCGGATTATATTACTTGATAGATTTTATGGTAGAAAGAAATGCTGAATTAAAAATAAAGATGTTACCTTCTGGCTGGTGTTGCTCAGTGGTCAGAGTGTTAGCCCTCATAATGAAGGGTTGATGGTTTGATTCCCAGTCAAGGACAAGTACCTGGGTTGCAGGTTCAATCCCTGGCCCCAGTTGGGGTACATGCAGAAGCCAACCAATCTCTCTCTTTCTCTCTCCCTTCTTCCCTTCTTTCCTTCCACTCTCTACAAATCAATAGGAAAATACCCTAAGGTGAGAATTAACCAAAAAAAGAAAAAAAAGAAAAAGAAAAAAGATGTTATCAATTATAACCGGGAAAAGTGCTAGAGACTGTGAGACTGTCTGCATGTTTTATTGTCCATAATATTAAAATCTCATGCAAATAGGCCCCTCGCCCTCCTCACTGTGGCCATATCTGTTCAAGGCCACTGTCTGCACCCCTGCGTCCTCGCTGACCAAACGGAAGAATTAGATGCTCGAGCATCAGGCACCTGAAGTTTGCACGGAATTGAGCTTCCTGGTCTCTAAAAACCTTACATTTTATTCACAAACAAAGGCATCTGCTGCTAATTAAAGTATCAGGGTATAATTATACCCTTTCTTATTGGTAGATATGGAATCTGACAGTTGCTTAGATACAAAATAAGCAAGTGCAGATTGCGTTCTGCGCCCTTCGCCGGCTGGGGAGATGGAACAACAGAATTTTCAAACGCTCTGCATAAATGAGTCCTGGTGCCCGGAAAATGTAGAGTTCTGAATTACCATTGGTACATTTGCCTGGGAACAGATGTTAATCCCGTCACGAGTCTGTAGTTTGAGCTTTACTGTCATTCAATTATCTCCCTGCCTCGGTCCCCTCACCTCTGTACTGCACCCCAACCTCCACCCAGAAAGTATCCATCTTCCCAGTTGTCTCACCGACAAAGCTGCCCTGCGATCCAACAGGGAGTAAGCAGACGTGGCTTCCTCAGGGACCCTACAGCCAGAAGACACCTGTGTGGAATGGCAGGGCCCTCTGGTGGCCAGGTCAGCCTTTGGGTTAGACAGAGGCTCACAGGGAGGTCAGGAGTGTGGGATCGGCATCCTGGGAGCCACCTTGTCATTCTATGATACCTTCTCCTCCTGCTCAGATAGGTCTCCACATGACACAGTAAGGAAGTTCTCTGCTAACCCTTCAGCTACAGCAGTTCAGGGACCACGTCTTTTTTTTTTATGTCACCTAGTATATCTTCAGTGCCCAGCATGGCACTTGGCATTTGAGTAACTAGTACTGAAAGAATGGATTCTGTTGACTCCCTGACATGCAAGTCGCCCTGGGAGAGGTGCTACTTTCAACTGTGGTAGTCATTTAATCCCCAATGTGTGTGAATGGATTAGGTCAAGACTCAGCAAACTACTGCTCCAGGGCCAAATTCTGCCTGCCAACCTGTGTTTTTTTTTGTGTGTGTGACCTGTGATCTAAGTATGCTTTTCACATTCTTAAATGGTTGGGGGAAAAAAAAATTCAAAATAAGAAGAATATTTTATAACACATGGAAATGATATGAAACCCAAATGTGTGTGTCCATAAGTAAACATGTTATTGGAACACCATGATTTCATTAATTTGCATATTGTCTTTGGTTACTTTTGCACTACAGTGGCAGAACTGAGTCTTTGCCCACAGAGATGACATGACCTATAAAATCTAAAGTTTTACTACCTGGCGCTTTGCAGAAAAAGTTAGCTGGCCCTCTATTAGGTCATTCCCTAGGTGCAGGGGTCTTCAAACTACGGCCCGCGGGCCACATGCGGCCCGCAGAGGAGTCTGATCCGGCCCGCCAGGTTTTTTGGGCAGTGAGCGCAGCCGAGGTGTTACAGTAGGAATTAGTAGTTCATATAGTCCGGCCCTCCAGCTCTCTGAGGGACCGTGATCTGGCCCCCACTTTAAAAAGTTTGAGGACCCCTAGGGTTAGCTTTTTTGTTGTTGTTGTTAACCCTCACTCCAGGATATTCCCCCCTCCCCCCCCCCCCCATTGATTTTTGCTTTTAGAGAGATTGGAAGGGAGGAGGGAAGGTGAGAGAAAGGGAGAGAAAAGAAAAAAGAGAGAGAGAGAAACATTGGTGTGAGAGAAACACATAGATTGGTTGCCTCCCACATGGACCCTGATAGGGGCAGGGATCAAACCTGCAACGTGGGTATGTGCCCTTGACTGGGAATCAAACTCTTGACTCTTCAGTGTGTGGGTCAACATTGTAACCACTGGGAAACACTGGCCAGGGCTAGGGTTACTTTTGAATTTGGGAGGAGTGGGATGGAGGACAGAGAGAGGGGATAGTGCTGGCTAGGCTAAGGAGAAGATAGTAGGGGGAATCTGGAGGATTCACACAATATGCAAATTAATTTGCTGGAAGCTTAGAAACAAAGCTTATGGCATCCTACCAGTGGGGTCAACACTGCCTGGGAAGCTGAAATATGGCTCAGCTACACCTGAGCTCCTCTAGGTATCATGGGACCCTATATTTTGTTTAGCTAAAGTTTTGATCCTCCTGCTTACTGCACATTATGAAACATGGGTTCTCTTTGCATTTCTGCCAGCAGGGGCCCTTTCTCACAGTGGAAATTTCCAGTTTCTCATTGTAACTCTGATGAATGCTCTCAAGGAACGCAATGATAATCATCCCTCGGACTGCTGCACTGCTTGGATGCAGTATCTTCCTCTTGTTTCTTGTTATAAATCGCTTGCTCAGAATGCTCTTTCTCTGTCAAAGACATAAAATTTTGCCTCTCAGACAGTGTTTGGGTAATAAATCTGTAAGTGTGAGCAAGTGTGAGCTGGAGCTCGCCTTGGGAAAGCAATTGTCTTCGGTCTTCAGCCTCTGGCAGGCACCCTGTGTGTAGCTGAGCCATATTTCAGCTTCCCAGGCAGTGTTGACCCCACTGGTAGGATGCCATAAGCTTTGTTTCTAAGCTTCCAGCAAATGTGGAGCCCTACCTTTGCAGAGAAGTGCCCTTGTGATTAAACTGGCAAGGATGCAATCAGCCTAGTTAAAGCCTTGATAAGCCACTTGATCCATCCTAGCGATCCTTCTAAGTCCTAGGAGGCATCTCGTCGACCTGAGGCTCATTTCTCTGGGGTTTACAGAAGCACCACCTGGGGCACAGGGCATCACACTGTTTTCTTATCAGCCATCTCAACTCCGAATTACAGTCTAATTTTCTCCAAATGCCACACTTCTCTGCGGGTTTCTGGAGCCCTGAGTCATCTCTAAGTATCAAAAGTGCCCAGTGTCTGTGGATGGTGTAGTTAATTGATTGAGGGATAGGTTTGCATTCTGATAGTGGTTAGCACTGGTATTATCTATCTGGGTTTTGAAAATCGTAACCAATAAGAAGGTTGTCATACCTTTTCTGAAGGGTTGACTAGCAAGGCTTCCTGTGGGAGCACTGGCCAGTGATCGGACCTGAACATTTTATTTTGGAAGTAAGGGAGGAAATAGTTTGTGGAATGGTATACACGTTTCTACCTTCTGAATAACATCATTTGTGGCATCTGTTATGTACTACCTATTTTTCTCGGTGTTCTGCATGTATGTCTTCTAGTTCTTACCCACCTTCTACAGAATAGATGTTATGATCTCCATTTTTACAGAGAAGGAAACTGGGACTTAAGTAGGATGAATGAGTTGCTGGAAAGTCCATGGATAGGAAATGGCATAACTGGGACTTGAACCCATGAGGCGTAACCTCAGAGCACATGTGCTATCACATGACACAGCCCCTCTGGAATGATATTTCAGCCACCTCATACTTTAAGGACAGACAGAATTTTAGAAAGAACCAAAATACAAAAAAGTTCACACACTGGACTGTTGGAAATGTAGACCCCGTCAAAATGTGGTTGTCCACCTGAGCTCCTCTAGGTATCATGGGGCCCTATATTTTGTTTAGCTAAAGTTTTGATCCTCCTGCTTACTGCACATTTAATTTAGTGTTAAATGGGTCCAAAAGCCATAAAGGATAAGAAGGCACATAAGGAAAAGTCCGTCTGTTACTCCTGGGAGGTTTCTCAGAGGTCCCCTTAGAGGAAAGCAAAGATAATATGATAGATGACAATAATAGTCACAGTTCCTCTCCCTCCCCTATCCACAGTGATCATCATTCCTCTTGGCTCTGTGACCTTGAAGCTTCTCCCATCGGGAGGTGGGGTCTACTTCTCCATCCCTTGAATCTTGGCTTGGCCTCTGACCTGCTTTGGCCAGTAGAATGTGGTGGATGTGACCGAGTTCCGGTTCTTGAGAGGGAGGCTGACACAGGAACTAGTCCCAGAGAGCGGCTCCTCGCTGGGCAATGGCTCTGACCCCCACTCCCATGTTGCCTTGGAAACTTGCCGCTCACCCTGCTTCCCACCAGCCTGCTCCCAGGGCTCTCTGCGTCTCCGTTTTGGTTGAGCGGCCTTTCTGGGGTGCAGAGGCACCTCCTCCCTTCCTTGGCCTCATCTCAACTTTCTCACAGATGTCAATATGATCAAGGAAATGAGAATGCATGAGGGTGTTGGAGGTGGAAGGGGAATGTGGGATGGATTTGAGAGATATTTAGGAATCCAAATGGACCGTATTGGATGTGGGGGTGATGGAGAGGTAATGGAGCTTTCTGGGCTAGTTCCCAGGCTTGTTTGGAGTATTAAGATGGGTGGTGGTATCTTTTTGTGAGATGGTGTAACAATAGTGGGTGGCCACGACTGCCTTGAGTGAAGGTCTTTTTTATTTATTTTTATTTTTTTATTTTTTATAAATATATTTTATTGACTTTTTTACAGAGAGGAAAGGAGAGAGATAAAGAGCTAGAAACATCAATGAGAGAGAAACATTGATCAGCTGCCTCCTGCACACCCTCCACCGGGATGTGCCCACAACCAAGGTACATGCCCTTGACCGGAATTGAAACTGGGACCCTTCAGTCCGCAGGCCCATGCTCTATCCACTGAGCCAAACCGGTTTTGGCCATTAACCATCTTGATGCACTGTTTCCCCAAGAATAATCACCTCAAATGGTTCTTGACAGGAACATATCGGGAAGGCTGGCAGCTTTAAGTGCTCACGAACAGGAGATAATTTGCTGCCTCTAAAGGACACCCCTGGAATGCCAAGGCTGGCTGCTGTTGCCAGCCTCCGGATGTTGAGCTCAAACCATGGCGACATCCTTGATGTGAACAAATGAAAAACAAATTAACATGCTTTGGAATGAATGATTGAATCCCCTTTCGACTAGATTGCTTGTGTTTCCTGAAAACTTAATTTATTTTGAATTTGAGAGAATACATTGCCCTACGGCACCAATCTTCTCCAATGGCCAATGCCCAGGGGGTGAGGTGCACCCCTTCAGGCTCCAGGAAGATCGGTGATGGATGACCAGGTGTGCTTGAGCCCAAATCTCAGCACCTGACTCCAGGCCAGCCCCTCACCAGGCTACCTAGAACAGATTTGGGTCCTGGAAAAGAGAGAGAGAGAGAGAGAGAGAGAGAGAGAGAGAGAGATTGACATACACACATTTCTCTATGTAAAAAAATTACTACCAAGAAGTGAACTATTTGTAGATAAATGTGTATTTTTTTAGAGTATTGTCTTAAAAGTGCCTTCTATTTTAGTTGAAAGAAATGGTTTTGAAATGTATGATGTGATTTCCACCTTTTGAAAGCAGAATACCCTAAGATCAATTCAGCCTTAAATATATTTTTATTATGGAAAATTTCAAGCATTTACAAAAATGGGAGAATCATGTCATAACCCCTGTGATCCTAACAGCCAGCCTCAGCAATGAGCAAGTCACAATCAACCTGTTTCATCTGTATTCCTCACTTCCCTGTGGCCCAGATTATTGAAATTCACTCTCTTTATGCTGATCTCAAGCCATCTCTGTGATGGTATTTGTGTGGTACATCCCCTATTCTGAGTATTTCTGTATCCTGGCTTTAGGAGGACTCTCTGTTTCCTATAATCTAGTCTGGAAAGAGAGGTAGCTAAGGTAGTTGAAATTCTAAAGTGTTAAGTAGGAGCACATGGGATTTGAGTGAGGCTTTCCTATCTGGATTTTAATCCTGGGTTTATCTTGGGCACTTACAGGCTGTTTCTGAGGTTGAGTACTTTTCATGTCTTATTAATGGATGTATTTTATTTTGCTGTGGCCTCTCTCCCCCCTCCCCCCCTCTCTCTCCCTTCCTCCTTCTCTTCTTCCCTTCCTCCCTCCCTCTCTCCCTTGAAAATGAAGTCATTAGTAATAGCTGCAAAAAAAGGGAAAATATTCATTTTTTTGGGAAAGATTTTGAGACATAAAAGAGGAATTCTGCGTATACCCAAATACATCATTTGTTGTATGAAAGTGATGGAATCTGTCTTGTTTGAGGCTCAGCATCACCTCCTGTAGCTTCGCTCAGGGGCCCCTTTGAGGAATCACACTCAGTTTTGCACCAAATGCCTCCAGATTTAATGATTTTCTCCCATCTTTTGCTCGTGGTTTGCTATCTCTCCTGATTCCTTGGTTGTTCAATCTCTTTGCTGTTTGTGATGCGTCTGTATTTACAACACAGGGAGGCACTGTACGTACCTGGGTCAACCAGATAACCACACCTGTTCCTACCAGTGTGTGTGAAATGGAGTCCCTCATCCCCTGTGTTCTACAAAAGTGCTGAGAATGCTCTGAGCTCAGATGTGCATGCCCAGTGACAGGCTCCGAGGACAAAGGTGCAGGCATGATGGGTTCAGCAGGGGTGTGGTGGGTAGTTGTGTAAGTGGGATCATGGAGATGGGAAGCGGAAAGCTTGAGGATCCTCCAGGAACTCTCAGTGCCTTATAGTCAACAGGAGCCTCATTCCCCCACCCCCACCTACCAGCACCTCCTAGCACTTCCCAGCACCCTCTGCAGGAGGTGTCCCTCCCTGGAAGTTACGGAGGTTAAGCACGTGCATCCTAAGGAGCAGGCATTCTGGGCATTTGGGGGAGGTTTCCACCATCTCAACCTCAATGGAAGAAACTAGGATTTAGAAGCTGTTTAAGTCGCCTACTTGCTCTTCTTTATTCCCCTCTTAATCTCTGCCTTCAGCGGTTTCCATTTTTATGTTATCTGCCTCTCACAAATGTTTGGCAAACACACATCCTTCAGGATGGAATCCCGAAGGCATGCCATCAGTCCTTGAACGCCGAGAGTGCTCAAAACGCTGCCCTTGTTTTATGTAATTGGCTGCAGTTCGTGAAGAAAGGACCCAGGTGAGGAGGAGGCCTGGCAAAGGGGGTGAGTACTGCGACAAGCACCTCCATAGAATGGCATGACTGTGAGTGCGTTCCAAGATTGGCATGGGGATGCCAAGTCGGTGCCCTATTCTGCAGACAAGGAATGCAAGGTAGAGGTTCAGGAGTTTGGCCTGTGCTTTCCCCATCTTAATACTTATGTTTGGGTCTCCCTTCCCTGGGCTACCCTGGGCCCCCAGACATATCCTGTGCCCCCTGTCCTCTCCCACCATTCCTTTTCCCTTTACCATCTCTATCCAGACTTCCACTTCCCATGCTGGAGTCAGCTTCTTGGCACAAATCTGCCGAGTGCAGCTATTTCTCTGACTCCCTCTTTCCATCTTCAGATCTCTCAGACTCTAAACATTCAGGTTCCAACACTATGTTTTTTCAGGTTGAGAAGAAGGCCCCCCTGACCCCCCCAGGTAGGAGCCTTGGGCTGGAGAAAGAAGTGAACTTTAGCTTCTTTCTCTCTGTCTTGACTAAAATAGAATTCATCTTATCAAAGGTGTTGACTGAGGGCCTGGAAGCCACTAGGTGTCTGACTATGGCGGCATCAC
Organism: Pipistrellus hanaki; assembly: GCF_964339955.1. Taxonomy (NCBI): domain Eukaryota; kingdom Metazoa; phylum Chordata; class Mammalia; order Chiroptera; family Vespertilionidae; genus Pipistrellus; species Pipistrellus hanaki. The sequence continues at coordinate 49,727,140 of NC_140515.1, forward strand.
TTTCCAGAGGCTGTGTGTGTGTGTTCATGAGACCCCAAGGACGGGTGAGTGCTGGTGGGTGGGCAGGGAATGCCTCTGAGGGAGCTGACCCAATGCCGAGAGCAGGCCTTGAACTTGGCTTTCCCCTGGGAAGGAGAGTCTTGGGCCCCCAATGACGGGCCAGTAGGCATTTCTGAGTGAGAAAGTGGTAAAGGCAGAAGTTTGGTGGTCACAGAAATACCTCCTTTTCTCCCTCTTTCCTGTTCTTAATCCTCTCACAGGAAGGAAAAGGGAGATGTTGATAATGAAGGCCTGGGGAACCTGCTGAGCCAGCTCTGAGGCTGAGGAGGGTCTTTGTGCCAACCCTAGGAGGTGATAACAGAGGAGCCCTTAGATGGCAATGATGCCTCATCTCTTGGAAGTGATATTATTGGTGGTGGTGCTGGGCTAAGAGCTGTCCTCCAAATCCTGTTGATCTTCTTCTTCTTCTTCTTCTTCTTCTTCTTCTTCTTCTTCTTCTTCTTCTTCTTCTTTTTTTTTTTTACATATAATGACTTTTTTAAAAAATATATTTTTATTGATTTTTTACAGAGAGGAAGAGAGAGGGATAGAGTCAGAAACATTGATGAGAGAGAATCACCAATCAGCTGCCTCCTGCACACACACACACACACACACACACACACACACACACCCCACTGGATGTGCCTGCAACCAAGGCACATGCCCCTGACTGGAATCGAACCTGGGACCCTTCAGTCTGCAGGCTGATGCTCTATCCACTAAGCCAAACCGGTTTCGGCAAATCCTGTTGAACTTCTTACTTATGTTTGTATTAACCTGTAATGTACTTTTGAGTACTTATCATGCACTAGACATGGCACTCTGGGCCTTAGAGACATTGATTCCTCAAGACAAGCCTACTGTAGGGACCATTATAACAGGTACTTTATAGATGGGTAAACTGAGGCCCAGAGCCATGTTTTCTCCTAAGTGTTACCCAGCAGTTCAGCATTGTGAGTGCCAGAGCTGAGATCCTAGCGTCCGGGTCCATGATCTGAAGTGGCTCTTGGCACTATCCCCGTTTGAACCCTGAGCTGGGCCAAGGATAGGCTGGCAGCTGGGATTAATGCTCAGAGTCAACTCCCATGGTGTGTGGTTGGCTTCTTGTTTTATTTTCTCTTTCCTGTGTCCCTGCTCTGTCCAGGGTCAGTTCTCCCGTGGTCCCCCAATTCCTCAGTTCGTGCTGGAGGTGAGCATCTCTTCCTGGAGCCTTCTCAGACGGGAATGGCTGGCCCCAGATGTCCGTTTGGCTCTGTCCCTTCATCTCACCAGCTCGTGTAGGCAAAAGTGTGGTTGCATCAGCCACAAGTCGTGGATCGCGTCCTCGGATCCACTTTGGGAATATGACAAATGGGGGAAGGTGGGACTTTTTAAAGGAAACAAGTGTGGGGCGTGCTGTGCAGGCATTCTGCAGCCGTGCTCCTCAGAAGCTGTGAAACTCAGCAAGGATGGGGGGGTGGAGGAGGCCCAGGGCACTTGAGGCTACCCTCCCACAGACAGCTCCAGGACAAACCAGAGGTGGGCCTTTTCCAGATCCAGGGTGGGGAAGGCTTTGTGGGAAATGGTTTGCAAATTGGAGCTCTGGGCTGCAAGCTTCAGAGGTCCTCAGCTAAACGCTCTGTGGGATATCCAGGTCTAGGGGACCTGCTGCAGGTGGGAGCTTTCTGGTTCCCTGTGATGGTGTGTGTGTGTGTGCGTGCGTGTGTGTGTGTGTGTGTGTGTGTGTGTGTGTGTATGTACATATATGTGTGTGCATATATGCACCTGCTTTTGTCTGGGGGGGGGGAGGTGGCTAAAGCTAGTTACCTAATGGAAGTCAGTGCTGCAGGCTGTGAGCCCCTGCGTGTCTGCAGATAGCACCCTGCCTAGGGTAGCTTTGCAAATCCAGGCAGTGGCTCAGCAGGATCAGGCTTCCGGAGGCTGAGTAATCCATTATAACTTCATGGTCTGTTGGCTTAAAGAACATCTTCATTTTTGAAAGCCTGGCTGTACCCGAAATATCATAGAACCAGTACTGAGAGCGAATGGGTGGCACATTTGGCTCAGTAATTATCTTTAAAAAAACAAATACCCTTATTACTTCAACACTTCTTAGCATTATCTTTAAAAATTTCCCTATCTATAACCTGTTTCGTTTCTGTTCAAAGGCTGGCTTCAACGTCACCCCAAAGGGTTAAAAAGCATATCTCTTCTCAGCCAGGCAGTGCTGCCCTCTCCCGTTGGTACCTTCCCTTAGGATCCGAGGTCCCTGCGCCCTTTCTCTCTGTGAAGTAATTAAGAATGCATTCTATAGCTAGGATTTTTTTTCTTGTCCCTCTGAGGAAAGAAGACTTTGCATCTATTTGAAGTTAAAAGGGTAAAAGACTGAAATCTGGTACAATGCGGAGACATGAATCCTGGTGTGGGCAATGTTCAGTCTAAGCAAGATACTCCCAATAATAGGGACCCAAAGATTAACTGCATTTACTCTGGAACTACATTCTCGGGTGTTAATTGCCTATAAAGTTTTTTCCCCAGCCGGCCATCTCCTTAGCTAATTTGGTGTACTTCCTGCCCATGGTAGCCATTTAGCAAATAAGAAAACCTTGAACTAAACCATTAGGCAGCAGTAACAATTTCCAAGCAACACACAAATCATTTTTGGATTAAGTTTGGATTATCCAAGTTAGTGCTTTCCGTTGATCACAGTTTATAAACATGGTTTTTCTACTCAGATGAATGGAACAAGTTATATGGTTTTATCACTTTGTGGGCCCATCAGATTACGTCCATCCTCTGCTCACACAGCCTAACTCTGGCTGGTCATCTCCCAGCTGTTGGCACCTGTGTGTGTTGGCACAGGAGGTTGTGGGGGGCGGGGGGGAGGGCAGGTGTATTTCTATCCTCCCAGAAAATACCCTTCCAGCCAATACCCACTTCTGGAGGTAACCACAATTCCTATTTGGTACCCAATTCAGTTTTGCCTACCTTGCACTTCACAGAAAGGGTATCACACAGAATCTCGCTGTAACATCTGTGAGATTCATCCGCATTGTTGTGTATGGCAGTGGCTTGTCCTGCTTTAGTGAAAAGCAGCATTCCATTGTGTGCGAGTGCCACAGCTGGATGGCCCCTCCTCCTGTTGGCGAACACTTGGGCTGTTTCTAATTCTGAGCTACTTAGACTGAAGCTGCCGTGAGCATTCACGCTCAGGTCTTTTTGTGGCTACAGGAACTCATTTTGAAATGGATGAAACACAGGAAGACAGAGAGAGTCAACAGATTTTCAGACATTTGATGCGATAAAACCCTTTATGACGGAGAGAAATCCGAGCCTGGCTGGGTTTTTGAGACAGGCTAACTGTGTCCCCTCTGAGATGCATTATCTCATTTGAATGTGTTCATCCGATGAGGTTGTGTGGGGAGGTAAATTAATCATGGTGCCTTCAGCTCGGTTACAGAGTTCCCTGCAGGAAGGGGGGCTCCCAGTGGACTCCACTTTTGATTTGTTGGGGGAGCCGGAGACCCCTGGGAGGAAAGTTAAGATATTTCATCTTCCGTGTCAAAGAGGGGAACCACAGGCCACCCACTCCTGGTGTGTCAGGGCGGGCTCGAGTGTTCCTATTGGCCCTGACTCCAGCTTCTGAGCAACAGCGAAGGTAAAGGAGTGGTGTACGCGCACCCTGCTCCCAGTAGTAGGACTTCAAAGTCAGCAGATTTCCCGGTGCCCATGGCTCTCCTCTCCCCGGCTGTGTGTATGTACAACGCTGGAGGAAGGCCAGCACCTCGTGACAGACAGCTTAACCTCACCTGCCTGCTGCGAGGAACACTCACCATCCCGGAGAATTGTCTCTTAACACCGATACCCAGCGAGGAGGAGGAAAAAGTCCTGACAAAACATTACAGCTTAACTGTGTTTCTCAGCTGGGCTCGGGGAATCGGCCTCCTCCTCAGGCTCATGCTATTTAGCACTGTCTCCCAGCCCCACACAGGTTCTCTCTTTCACCCTTGGGGGGACGGCACCTCTGCCCGGGGTGGGTGGGACGGCGCTGTCAGGGGAGCTTAATGAGGCCGGCCCAGGCGCTCAGGTTGGCGAGGTTTGCCTTCATTAGGTGCATGAATCACCCTTTCCGCTGGCTTCCAGCTGCGAGTGGGACAGAGGACAGACTGCCCTGGAGAATAGAGGCTGCTGGGAGCGGGGGTGGGAGGAGGTAGGGGGGTGGTGGTGGTGGTGGGGTGGAGGGATAGGGGGTTAGGGGGGTGAGGGAAGAAAGGAAGGGAGGAGGCACGGCTCTCTGCTGGCCTGGTTTTCTAGCGCACAGGTGTTTGCAATTCTAAGTAAATGTGCAGTGTCAGTGCTCAGCAGCTTCTCCGCTGAGACTTCCAATGACGCTGAGCAGGGAAATAAGGTTGGCCCTCTCTGGGCCCTTGTTCTGTTGAATGGACCCACATTCGGACCTCGTTACAAAAAAAACGATAGCCTGGGAGCGCTGAGGGTGGGGGTGCAGGAGACAAAGAGGGGTGGTCCCGTTGGAAACAGGGTGTGCTCTGAAAATCCCCTCCGTGCAATCGGGAAGCTCACCGCTGTGGGTGTGGTTGCCTTTTCACTCTGAGACGTGTCTCCATGTTTGCTGGGAAGTTATGAAAAACATTATATTTGGAAAATCCATTCAGAGAGAGAGAGGCCTGGAACCCAAGGTAGCCAGAGCTTTTCTCTTCACAGAGCGGTGACTCCCAAAGGCCCGTCTGGTGGCCTTGGCCAGCGAGGGCTGCTTGTTTCACCCGGGTGGCCGTCCTCTCCTGCGTTTGCCTGTGTATTTGGTCACTTGTTCACTCCTTTAGACTGTACCCCAAGTCCTCATTGTACTGGGTTCTGTAGTGTCCTCCCCAAGTCAGGGAGCTTTGGTTCTGAGAAGGCTGTGCCCTTGTGGCAGGTTGGTGTTGTCCAATGAACGTGAGTCTTGGAATGCATGCCCTTGTTGCAGCACCTGCCACACTGGCCCTGGCATTGGATCTTGTGATTTGCTCTCGCCAATGGGATCCTGACAAATGTGAAGCAAACAGAGGCTAGATGAGGACTTGCCCTCTGGGAAGCCTTTCTGGGAAGCTGCTGCCAAGCTGCCCAGAGGCTCAGGTAGAACCCGAGTGATGAGTGACCATCTTGGAGGTTCCAGCCCCAGCCGAGCTCACACCTGAATGCAGCCTCGCGAGTGACCACAGCTACACCACATGGAGCAGAGCCCGGTCCACCCTCAGAACCCTGAGGAAGAACAGAGTATTGTTTTATTTACTTAAAAAATATTTTTTATTTCAGAGAGGAAGGGAAAGGAAGAAAGAGACAGAAACATCAATGGTGAGAGAGAATCACTGATTGGCTGCCTCCTGCATGCCCCTTATTGGGGATCAAGCCCGCAACCCAGGCATGTGCTCTTAACAGGAATTAAACCTGGGACCCTTCAGTCCCCAGACTGATGCTCTAATCTCTGAGCCAAACCAGCTAGAGCTAGAGTGTTGTTTTAAACCTTTGGTGTTGGGTGGTTTGTGATGCAGTGCTCCATAATTAAAATAGATCCTTTTATACAGATCACAGCGAAGGAATGGCACTATTGCTGGGCTCTCCTGGGCAGAGTCTCCAAAACAGACATCTGTTAGGCCTCTCTGCCTATAAGGTTTCTTTTGTCACCTCTCCCTCTACTTTGATTTCAGTTATGGCCTTGTAGAGGGCTGTGTGTCTCGGGGATGCAGGCAGGACTAGAGAGCAACGACTGATGGGATGGCCTTCTTTCTCCTTGTCTCTCTTCTGTCCCATTTTCCCCTTTACCATCCTTTCCATGACCTGTATCTATGCCTGGTTTTCCCTGCTTCCCGCTTCTTCCTCTTCTTCACCATGGGGAGCCCCGAAGGCTACAGAAACTTCTGAAGCCTGGTTCAGTGCCCACCCTCTCTTCCTCTGTCCCCTATCCTAACACCGGAGCAGAATTAGGTCCCCTTTGTCTCTTTTTAATGAACAGGTTTAGCCTCTGAAGCTGGCTATTATGTTGGGCTGAAAATGCTGTTTGTGAGCCATTGTCAACCGAGATCTGGGATCAACACCAGCACCTCCTTAATTACGTGCCGTTAATGATGTACATACTGTAGTTAGGGGAACGTTGTGGATCCATTTCCCATTTTAATTCTGAGCTGTGTTATATGAAATGCTAATGAGTCCAGAATTCTCAAAGGTCATAATCTGAATTCATTTCCTTTTTCTTCTTCTTTTTTTTAAGGGGAATGGGGATAGGATTCAAAACAATTAAAATGAAATTTACTTCGTCATTTGGCTAACAACGTCCTCGACTGTACTAATTATCCTGAGATATGTATTCATTTGCTGGTCATTTGGATGGATGTGAGTGTGTCTGATTTCTTGGAATTCTACACAAGGTGTTGTGTGTGTGTGTGTGTGTGTGTGTTTAGCTGCTCACCTCATTGATTATGAGAAATAACCTGGGGAAAAAAGTCCACCCAAACCCTTACAATACGGAAAGTGCAAATTTAGCACAGCCAGCATTGAATTTCCCAGGGAGTCATTTATCATCCTTAGAAAGTTTTGATTCTCTGCAAATAAGAAAGAGAAAGGGATGGTAATTGCTCTGCTCAGCTAATTGACAGAATTGTGTCAGAAAAAGGAGGCATTTCAACACTGCCTCCGATGATGACATTTGAAGGTTGTTCCTATTCTCTCTTTCGCTGCTAAATTAGGTAATCATTATTTCCCTGAGAATCTTATTAATCTAAGGCTTGCTTCCCCCCACACTCTGTTAGGTCTGAGATCCCGACAGAAATGGGAAAATGAAATGCCGAAGGTCAGATAATAGTTGGGCCAGCTCAGGTTGTACTTGGCGGTTTTGTGGTTCGGTGCATAAGTGGGAGAGGACAGGAGGGAATTCATTTAAATTGCAGTCAGGGGAATTCAAGCCGTCTGTTCAAAAGGACCTTCCCATTATATGAATGGAACCCAGAAGATTTGAAACTCCTGCCGGTGGCCTTTAAGAATAGGTTAGTCCATTGCCATGCTGAGATAGTGGAGGTCAAAAAGCTGGGATAGTTCTCAGTCTTATTCTCTTTTCCGGTGGCTTCAGTTGGGGGGAGGGTGGGGCAAAAGCTTCTCTGGGTCCTCAGGGGTAATGATAATCTCCAACTTTTTTTTTTCCTGTCAAAAAGAGTGCTCATCAGATGTAGGGCTTATGACATGGCTTCTGATGAGACATTCATGAGATAATGGCTGGCTTTAAAAAATTCATGCATGGTTTTCATTAGATATTAAACCAAAATGCAGTTTATGATGGAAACATAGACAGTCTGGGGGCAAAAGCAGCAATTCCTCAGGAGGACCAGTCGACAGCTGCCCTGGTGACCCTTGGAGAATAGCTGGTTGTCCAATGATGAGGAAGGCGATTCCAGCTGATGGTGGTGTGTTGATTGCAAGTCTTACTCCCTGTAGTCTCTGATTGAGTTTGGGCAAGACTGCCTTTGTCTGCCTTGATGATCTTTTTGCCCCTGGGAGTGTTGTCACGCCATCCCCACTGCATTTCTTCTTGTCCCCTCTTGCCTCTTGTTCTCCACCTTCTGCCACTAACCCATGAGCATCCAAGGTGGGGTTTCCCCAGCTCAGTGCTCCTTACAGCGGCCTCTAGGAATAGCAGCTGTCCCTCAAGATGATGAGGCTGAAGATACTTGGAGAATGCATTCTGGGACATTTCCTGCTCACCTGTTCCCTCTAGCTTCCCAAATTCTATGCAATTCCAAGAGAAATAGAGTAGATGGTGAGTAAGTCTCTGTATAATCAAAACAAACTTGGAAAATACTGTTTCAGAGTAAACTACCTGGATTGACCTTTTGGATGTTCCAAATTTTCTGAACCAGACATTCTGGAAACTAAATATTTCTTTTACTAATCATCTTACTCAATGTAGTTATTAATATTTAACATTTTTAAACAGAGGCCTTCTTGAAAGAGAGCCAAGCTAATTTCCACCTCCCTGGACCCAGAGGAAGAAGAATTTCATGTTTTCTTCTGGCAAGAGGGTCAATATCAAATCTTGCATCAAAGAACAGGTTCCCGGGTCTCTGATTCCCACTTAAAGAGGAAGTGATCTATGACTGTGTCCTTGTTCAGAAACAACATAAAACGATTTGTGTTTACTTGAAACACTCTAGTGGATGGCCTGGATGCTTTCTTCACCTTGTTTTATGATGTAAATAAGTCATTTTTCTCTCACAAGACATTTTCCATTGAAACTTCAATCTCCATGGAGACGTTTAGTAAACAACGTAAAAAATATGGAAGAAAAACATCATCATTTGAAAACTTTCATTAGTTAACCTATTGTTCCAAGAAACCGAGGCAACTAAGTTTCTTCTCTCTCTCCCCTTTTCTCCCTCCAACATCACCTTTCCATTCCTTGGTGTAGGTTCCAAATTTGGTGAACACCCATGACCTTCTAAAGTTATCACAGAATAAAAAGCCAGAATGAAGTGCAAGGTTGAGCAGTAGGATGGTTGTATCGGTTGAACTTCCTTCATTCAAGAGTTATTTCATTCCTGGCTGGTGTGGCTCAGTGGTTGATCATTGACCTATGAACCAGGAGGTTATAGTTCGATTCCTGGTCAGGGCATATGCCCGAGTTTCGGGCTGGATCCCCAGTGTGGGGCATGTAGGAGGCAACTGATCAATGATTTGCTCTCATTATTGTTTCTATCTCTCTCTCCCCCTTCCTCTCTAATATCAATAAAAGTATATTAAAAAAAAAGTTATTCCATTGTTTGTTATCCCTTCAGCAGGGGAAACCTCACATTGGTTGCTCATGGGTTAGCGGTGAGAGGTGGAGAAAAGTTCTTGATTTCTATTTTTATTTCCTCTGGCTTCCTGTTAGTTTCACTTTCACATTTATGGACCATGCCCGCTAGGGCCCTTGCATACACTAATCACAGGGTGGTCTCTTAGTGAGCACTTCTGTATGGGAGCCGGCTGCCATAAAAGAAATTGATCAAATTTCAGCTCTAGGCCTGGTTCGATAGCATCTGACTCACTTTCACGGCCCTAGAACTATAACGTGGTAGTTAAAACAGTGAAGTGATATTTATAGGGTAATTTTGCTCAAGCCTGTCATAATTCTCTTCCCCGGGTAAGTCTGTATGTCCTTTGTCGCAGCTCTAATTACACTGACAGCTTTTCACAGGGAATGTTAGGGTAGAGGTTATTTAAATCGGAAGCCAAGTTTGACATCAGTTAAGAGTGAGTGATAGTTATTTCCTAACATCTATGTTAATGTAACCTAAACTTTCTGGCCTATTCTCCTCTCCGAAGTCGATCATTATTTTTATTCTATTTTGTCACGTATGCTCTTTATTTTATGACGGAGGCAGTAGGTGAATTGTGCTGGTCTCCCTTCCTCCCACCCAGACGAGCCTTCACCAGGAGTCCTCAGTTAAGATGTGAACCAATGGGGCACTGCTCCCCAAGCTCTCCTTCGTGAAGCCCTGTAGCTGCAGGTTAGGGATCTAGCAGCGCTCCTCCAGTGACTTTCCTCTCGCCACATCACTCCAGGGATCTTTATTAAACTGAACACACTAAAAATAACACCACAGGACTGCTGAGTGGCTGAGGGGGACCGGCAGGGCTGGGGATGGCTAAATATCGCTCGCATTGATCAGAATCCAGGCCCGACTCCCGGGACACCAAGCTCATTAAGAACCTGTTTGTGTGTCTGTGGGCTGCAGAGGCTGGGGACAGGAGTGAGTGAGGCCTGAGGGCTTGAGGAAGTGAGAATGCTGTTGTCATCCACAGAGGTCTTTTCTTACACGTTGAGGCTCCCTTTTTGCCTGAATTAACGCAGCTCTTGCATGAGCCTGGACTGGACCTGTCTTCCTCTTGGCAAGAGCTCTTAGCTGAGAATAAAGCCAGGTCTTTATTGACTCTAATCCCAGCCACAGTTGTAAATTTTTTTCTTGTGCAGAGTGTGATGGTCTCATCAAGTTGCAGAAGGCAGCATGTCATACTTGCTTAGGGCTAAGCAGCTGGTGGGAAACACTTAGGATTTGAAGTCTTAACTTTTGTGTGTGAGTCGTAGTTCTACTACATGTTAACTGGGCTGTATTGGACTAGTTATCGAACCTCCTCCAGCCTCAGTTTCCCCATTTATAAAATAAGAACATTAATTGAAATTAATATCTCCGTCCCAAGGAGGGTTGGAATTCAGATGAGATAGAATCAAGTGTTTAGGGAAATATGGAGATCCATTATATTTCCCCAAATATCTGTCATATTCATGTGATGGTTATAGGTCAAGTTAATGGGTTTACCTAGCTGGTAAACCTTATTTCTGGGAGTGTCTGTGAGGGTATTTGTGGTAGAGATTTCTACCATTCGAATGGGTAGACTGAGTAAAGGTCTATCACCCTCACTGATGTGGGCTGGCACCATCCAATCCTTAGAAGGTCGGAATAGAACAAAAAAGTGGGGTAGGGCAGGCTCACTCACTCTGCTGGAGCTGGGACATGTATCTTCTCCTTGGACATCAAAGTTCCTGATCCTCAGGACTTTACTAGGACTGGGATTACATCATCGGGTCACCTGTTCCTCAGGCTTTTGTGCTTGGACTGGAGCTAAATCACTGGCTTTCTGGGGCCTCTAGCTCCTGTGGCAGATCCTGGGACTTTTCAGCCTCCATAATCATGTGAGCCAATGCCTCATAATAAGTCTCTTTCCATAGATCTCCTCTTGGATCTGTTCTGGAGAACCCCGACTGACATAACTGGGTTGCACCAAATGAAAATGCCACTAGTCAACCAATTTTTTCTCTATAAACACGGCCATCTCATGTTGTTAACCTAATATATTAATATTTATTATTAATATGAGGTTTTGGAAAGTCTCTCTTCACATCTATGAATCATCCCTGTGAGACAGAGAGATTATAAGCAACCTCACCTCAGTGCCCAGGGAAGTCTAGGTTTCAAAGTTTACTTGCACCGAGTTGTAGAAAACCCACGAGTGGAACCCAGTCTCCCACAGCCCAATCTGTGTTTTCTTGACCTTGCCCTCCTCTTTAAGGGCCTGGGATGAAAATGAGAAGGGAGGAGTTGAGCAGAGTGTCACAGGAGAGGTCACAGCCTCTATAACAAATCCCAGTATAAGGAGTGGTCCTCATGGTAGGCATGCTTTCTTGAGCTACACCTGCTCTCCTACAGTGGTGCCCCTTGCAGGAGAGCAGGGGCATTTCTGTGTGCATTTCTGTTGGCCCACTGCATTCTGGTTACTTTTGCTTCTTGTCTCTCAACAGGCACAGCTCAGGGCTGACCTTTGAGGAGCTGAATCTCTAGTGAGAGGGCTTAGATCGTCTGCATCAGAGATGTACCCACTCTGAGCTTACCTGTGGCACAGGTGGGCTTTCTCAGCATCAGCACCGTTTACGTTTGGGGTCAAATTCTTTGCTGTGGGGAGCTGTCCTGGGCATTGTAGGATGCTAAGCAGCATCCCTGGCCTCTACCCACTAGATGCCAGTAGCACACTCTACAATTGTAACAACTCAAAGTGTCTCCAAACATTGTCAGATGTCTCCCATGGGGTCAAAACCACCCCTCTCCCCCGTTGAGAACTACCTGGTGCTGGGAACTTCAGAGTGGGAGTGAGAAGCTTTTCTGGACTGGGCTGGGCTGATGGTAATATATTTTAGGGCATTTACCAAATTGTCTGATGAGCTTCACTATATCTGAAGGAATGATACTCCCTTTTCACCCACCTCCTCATTAAAAGTGGAGATAATTAGAGATGAATCCTATCTGGGGGTATTGTTTCAATTGACTATGAATAGGGCGAGAGGTGTGCATTCGCTTAGGGCCTTAGGTAATAGGAAGAAAAGCAGTCAAGCAGAAGACCAGGTTCTCTTGATTTCCTGACAGAAACATCTGTCTTCTTGTTTTGCTAGTTAATTATGGATTTTCATGAGCTCACTCAGCTAAATCAAGTTTAATGACACTAGACCTAAATCACATTATTGTTATTTTTCAGGGCTGTGTGGGATCTGGCGCTGCATTAACCCACCAGCAGCCTGGAGACCACGGCAGTCCCTCAGACACGGGAGAAGCGATGCTTTTATTAGCCGTGCAACCAGCCCTTTCATAACATGTCACCACCGAGAGTAAGAAGACAAAATAAAAGCAACGGAAAAAAGGAAATTTTCCATGAAGAACACTCGGGGAACTTTATTACAAAGCAGGAACTTTATTGCAAGGTGGGCAAGGAGGCATTTGTCCTACATTTACTACCATTGCCAATAAAGCTTTTGGCTTGGAGAGAGACAGAAAAGATGAGTGTGATGGTTATATTGTGCCTTCATTTCCATGCCCCCGAAGACAGCTTGATGCAAAGATTTCCCAACGGGTCGATTGTGACCTACCTTTGATTTTGATGCCGTTTGTGACTCTGTCGCTACCCTCTTTTTTTTGTCCTTGGGAATTCCTGGTGGAGAAGGGACCAGTGCCTCCTGGCCCACACTTGCCTTCTCTCAGATAAATAAAAAAATATTGTGTAATTGGCAAAAAGTTGTTGTTTTTGCCTTAGGACTGACTTTACATTGCTTGGAGAAAAACTCATGATATTTGTCATATAGCGTTTCTTTTTGTCTGGATCACAAACCTTTGGTTTTTTTTTTTTTGTTTTTTTTTTTGAAGGGACATTTAAAAAAGTAATGAAAAGAATTTTCTGGCTTGTGCTGCTAAAGTGTCCTCTGTTAGATCTTTGCATTAGTTTCCAAATGGAGTGCTCACATTTCATAACTCAGTCACTCTCTTCTGAGGGCAGCCTAGAATTCATTTCCAGGCCCCTAAAGCTGCTTTGCAGACTTGAACATAACAAACTAAAGACAAATGATTTGTTTTCTCTACAACTGAGAGACTTGTAGTTTAATAGCTACAATGTTAAACAGGTTTCCATGAAATTCCTGAATATTATTATAAAAAGGTTTGGGTTAAAGGAGATACATAAAGGCACTGGGCTTGGGTTTTGGAGTCAGATTGATCTGGTTTTAACCCTAGATCCTTTATTTACTAGCGGGGCGATACTGCAAATTATTTTGCCTTCTAAAACTTTAGTTGCCTTATTTGTGGAATTGATATATTAATGAACGTTTTTTAATTTAGTTTTTGTGAGGCTGGAATGAGGTAGTGCACATAAAATACAAAGTGGTGCACTACCTCATTCTAGCTCCACAAAAACTAAATTTAAAAAAGTTCATCAATATATCAATTCTACAAATAAGGCAACTAAAGTTTTAAAAGGCAAAATTGCCCAGCCATAGGAAATACTCATTGGATGTAAGGGATGGGGATAGAATTATTCCTAAACATGGATTAGTCCAGTGACATTTGCCTTACTTAGTAAACGAAGCTGCCCTCTTCAATTAGTTTCTCACTGTAACTATCATAATCTCTCCTTCAAATCATAATTCTCAGAGCCCTTTGAATATGTTTTAACATATTTTATGGCCAGAAGATCTTCCACAGTCATTCTGTTGCTCATCTGCTAGGAAAGCAGAAGAAGGTTATAAATAAGCAATAAAGACAGTAAGAGCATATCGCAGAAGTGAGAAAAATCTGTCCCTGGGGAAGTCATCTAGACTTTCCAGTAAGAGATAGGGAAGAATCTATTGGAGCTGTGGGAATAATCACGGAGCTTCAAAGACCCATTGTCACTGCAGAACTATTGGAATTCATTATGGTAACAATGGATTCCTGGCTGTGTTTGCTTAAAGATGGTGAGTGGGATCTAGAAGGAAGCAAGACTCGAATTTTCGTAGAACGCATACACACACACACACACACACACACACACACACACACACACACTCCCCAAAATTCAACAAAACAAAAACATGACTCAAATGAATAGGATTCACTCATACAGAGTGGATTGATGATGATGGCTCAAGGACCAACACAAATGGATTAGGGAACTAAATAATTGAGAGTACAGAGCAAGGACACTTTAGGGAAATTGCTGGACCATGGGAAAAGTACTGTGCTAGGCATAGGAGTCACACAGAATTGGGTAACACATAGACCTGATTTTTAAGGAGCTTTATTCCTATGTTAGACAAAGATGGGCTCAGTGTATTCATTGTACTTACAAGTCCTCATAACGGCAGTGATGCTACTTTCTGCACTCAGGAAAAGGGACTTGAAAGTGTTTCCTTTTGGGGATCTACGTATCTGCAGATGGGAGATACAAAGGCAGGAGCAGATGGTTTCACACAGCTTTTTGTGCCTCTGATTATGCTCATCCAGAGCCATCTTGTTCTGACTCCTGAACTGATCACATGCATCTCTTCTTAGTCCTTGTTTGGTGACCTCATATTGATAGTTTGTGGTTGGCCATAATGAGAGCATGAAATCAGCAAGTACTACAAGTCAGAGTGTTTCTTTTTATCTTCCCTTGACCTGGCTTACTGACACAACACTGGGTGAATGTCACTGTAATTGAACCCAGGACCCTTCAGTCTGTGGGCTGATGCCCTCCCTATCCACTGAGTCAAACCTGCTAGGGCCTTTACTCACATTTGGACAAATCTTAGGCTCTGTTAGATTTTCTTCATCACATGTACACAGAACTGGTATAAAGATTATGTAGGAATCCATCAGAGCTATTTAAAATATGGAGAATGACACTTATAATGAGCTTCTTAGTAGACAAGAGCAGTACTTTTGCTGGAGGAATTGGGTAAGTAAACAACAACTACTCTTCCTGCTCAATAAGCTAAAATTTCCCTTCATCATTATCATCATTAACTCCTATACATGTATAGTTTGGATAAAATGGATTTTTCTCTGGAGGGTTGCCTAGTAGGAGGCAGTCTGGTTAGGTAACTGTCTCTGTAGCCTCTTTTACACACACACACACACACACACACACACACACACACACACACACACACACACACAGAGTGTGGGTGGTGACAGGGACAAGGTAGAGGGTCCCAGAGGCAGCATTACCTTAGTAATTTTCTGGAAACACTCAGCTCACAGACACGGAACTACCGTTTACAGGAAGCTATCCATCTTCCTCAAAACAGTTGGAGAAAAGAATCCATTTTCTTTAATATAAATCCTCTTTGTCTTGTGATGTATAAATCATCCCTTTGAAAGAAGCCCTTTGAGGTATCAATTCAAGGCATTCTCTCAAAATATCATCCCTCACCACAGCCCTGAGATGGAAGCTAATCCTTTGTGGCTGCCCTGAGGCAAAATTTATTCCACTTTCCACAGAATTTCCCACCTCTAGCTCTCTGCTGTCATCCTTGCAAGGAGGGTGGAATATCAGGGTCAGAATGACCTCAGCCAGGTGTAGTCCTATGAAGAACATCAGAGAGGAGAGTCCATCTGATACAGTGATATCACATTAGTGACTCTCTAAATAACAAACCTACTTATTGAGGATCTCTTCACAGGGAAGTGAAGCGGTAGCATACTTAGTCATGTTGCGTCACTTGCTCATCCTGGTGTACCCTTGGAGGTGAAGGATGATGCTAAGGCCTCTCTGTGTGTAGTCTGGTGTTCAGGACACAGCAATGATGGTGCCAGCTTCCCTGGGTTTCATTTTACGAGGTTGGTTCACCAATTTCCAGCTGCTATGGGTGCTTCTGCTAATGGCTCCCAGTGGCAGTCTTCTCCTGAGCATTGCTCTTGGGTGCCCCCCTTGTGCTGGAGCAGCACGCAATAAGGACTGGTGGGGTTTGGGTGGCAGTTTACAAAACTCCTCTTTCTTGTCTTAAGGTAGGATGGACTCCAAGTACAATTCCTGTTCTAGAGCTCTGTGTGGGACCGAGTTCAGGGTACACGCCCCTGATTATTGCTTGTTTCTGCCTCATCTCTGTCTTGCTCTCTTACTTCCTTACAGACCTCTTCTGAGAGCACCCCCTCGATAAATCACTTAGACACAAATCCTTGTTTCAGTCTTAGAGACCCGATTCACCAGGTTCATCTCAAACTGCTTCAAAGATCTTTTCATGGAGGCTATTTGTTCTCATAGTGAAGGAACTGGAGTTTATTCCACGTGGCTCTGAAGTTCAGTTTAAATGTATACTTGAGGACAATTATAACCTGTCTGGTCTTGATGATTACGTATTCATTTTGTGAATAATATACTTGATTGAAACGTTGGTCTAAAAACTATGATTGTCTGCATTTAATGTGAAGCTATACTTCCCATGGGCCGCCCACACCGTGACCCACTATCTGTTTCCTGGATGGTTTTCTCAGGCACAAGAAGGAATCTTGCACTAAAGGAGCCTGCTGTCTAATTGGGCAATGGGAAAAACACATCAAAATGAGGTAGCTGCAGAAACTTTCTGATGAAAGTGCCCACATCATATACACTTGGTTTAGAGGTTTGAGAAATCACTTAGGAGTGAGTGTAGCAAGAAAGATGAATGGATTTGCATTGGGCTAAGGAACTGAATGGAGGACTTCAGATGAGGAGAGACTATTGTTTCAAGGCTGGAAAAGACTTTGAACCTTCTTGCCAGTAGTATTTGGTACCACACAAGGAAATAATAAGGTGAAATTCAATATCCCCTTCATTGCAGAGGATCCACAAAGATGGGCTCATGGCAAAACTGAGCTTTCCCACTCTCTTTGAAGTTGGCATAGCCATGTGACTTGTTTTGTCCAATGAAAAGTGAGGTGACATGGGTGACTGGTGTATGACTCTCCATCTTCCTTCCTCTTCACCATCATAGAAATACATGTGGAGATGGAGTCTCCATTTGAAGCATGCCCCTCTTTTCAGAAAGTATTTTGCAAGAAAATATATATTATTTCTGGATATGTCACTTGTCCTGTGACTTACAAAATGATGATGTGATGATGTAACTACAAAATAATGGAAATCGGGTTGCAACTCTCAAGACTTTTTTCCTAGCTTACTGGATTCTTTGACTTAGGGCCCACACTCAGTGAGACTCTTGTTTCTTCTTGGAAACACAAAGCAATGGGGTAGCAGAAGTGTCTTCCACTGAATGCAAACAGTTCATTGTAACATCAACAGAACAAAAACATCAATTAGAAAAATAGAGTTAAATGTCCTTTGCTTCTGTTGCAAAGCTCTGAAAGTTAGACACTAACTACACAGAAATGTGTCCCCCCCAAAACAAAAACAAAAACAAAACAAAACAAAACAAATCACATGAATACTCTCTAGGAACTGTGAAACGTTTTCATTAATGAATATGTTTACGGCTCAGATAAGTATTTCAGGGAAGTCAAGGGTCTTGCTTATCCCAGTGGGTGTAGTTGTGTGTTAAAGATCCTGTGAAGTTCAATTTCTTTATTTATTGTGCAGAGAAACATCTGTTGTGCAGACTTGTTTCTTTAGGGTTGCTGTGCACATACTTCTCCAAGTCGATTTTGCTCCCTGTCATCTCAAACCCAGCCATAACTCCCTTTCTACTCGGTTTTGGGCATCATTAGAAGCCATTTTGTGTGTGGAAGTGCTACTTGTATGTTGAGTTCTTCTTGCTGTATCTGTCATCTCCTTTTCAGCCCACCAGGAAATTACCTTCTGCTCAAATGATCCCCTTTCCTTCTCTCACTGCACATCATTTTAGTATAACTTTCTTTTTCCAGATGATGTGATGGAGTTCTTATGCTGTCTGTTCATGGCAGGGTCTTATGTCCTCATAGAAACAGAATTCTCATTCTGTTAAAGAAAGGAATCTTAAGCTTTCTTAAAAAAAATCTGCTATTTAATTATAGAGAACAGGCTTCTGTTTCTCAATTTATGCCCAGGTTTTATAGAATTTACACTTCGGTTAACAGAATGTTAAAATAGAACTCTTTCTATCTTAGTTTCAGTAGAGGCTGCAAAAATCTCATCACAAAATAATAGATGCTACAGCTACTTTCTAAAAGGAGGTGCTAGACCATTTATGCTAGGTGGTGAAGGAGGAAATTGGGAACCAGTGCTGTGATCCTTAATCCACCCTCAATGTGAGGATGAAACATGATTGAGTTTGGAAAAGACAGAGTGAAAGAATATCTTGGAAGAAATGTGATAGAGTGCTGTGACATTTTTCTACTACATCCCCGTGGGGAAAAAGGAGAGGATGGTTATGTCCAGGGACAGGTAATTTAAGGACACTCTTTGGAGCCTTTATATGTATTCCCTGGAGTTTAGGGGCGTCTGTGTACTCATGTCTAAAGGGTCAACAGAAGAGAGATTGGTGGACCAGCCTACCTGGCATTGAAGTGAAGATGTAGGAGGGGCTTTGAAATTTTCACCTTGTCATTTCCTTTCTAGTCTTAGCATTTGTTAGCAAGATGGCAGAGAGCAAGTGCCTAGTTCCTTATTTCACAAATAATGCAGAGCCCTTCCCCACTGGAAGGCAAAAGTGGCTGCAGTTCACTTAGGTATAACATAACAACATTCTTACCCTTCTGTCTGCTGAGAGCAGTGTAAGGCTGGGGTTGGATGGTTAAACTGGGATCAGACCATGAGAGCTCACAGAGGACATGACTTGAGTGATTTAAGACAACTCCCACTTTGTCTTTTGGTGAGAAGGTCTCAGAATCTCCCAGGGTTAACTTTAATGACTTCATTGTAATTTTACCTAAGTATAGACAACTATAAAACCATTATATACATGTCATATGCAACTATGAAACCAAAGAAAGTTTATAAATCATATTAAAATAAAATAGCAAACTAAACTGAAAATTAAAAAAAATGAATTCAATGTGTCAGATCAAGTTGTTTTGGGAAGCAAAATTACCATTCTCAATGTGACAATGATATTGCCTGGGGAAATTAAGATAGTACTATCTGGAGCCCATGAGGACAGTGAATAAAATGTCAGGTTTTAAAGTGGAAATACAAATGATCCAAAATATAATTATATTAAAAATGTAAAAATAATTGAAATGAAACTAGAAAAAATATTTTAGTAGAGATTTTGAAATCCTACAGTAATATGTCTGAAGACCTTCACAGTCTTCAGCTGGGAATCCCAGTGTTATTTTAAAGACAACTCAGATTTTTAGGATACTTCAAATGACAAATTAGAAGATGATCAGGGGAAGGGACCAGACTGAAGGCAGGGAAGAGTCTGAGATAAGACGTCCTAAATACCAACTCAGGTTGGCAGGGATGGATGGGGGATCTTGCTGTAGATACTGTGGTGCTCCACTCAGGTTCCCTCTCTAGGCTGGGAAATTCTGGTGCTCATGGCTTAGCTATGTCCTCTGGGAATTACCCTCAGCAACTGGGAACCGCTTTGTCTAGGGTTACACTCCTTCCTAGGGATCCACTCATGGCTAGTAATGTATCCTCATGTGGGGATACGAAGACCTCACTGTGGGACAACATTGAAGGGGCTATCTGATCTCCAGAGCTCTGTGTAGAATCAGCTGATGTCTTAGCTGTAACTGTAATGTGGGAGGCCTTCTCTGCCCAATCCTGTCATTCTCCCTGCTTTCAGGTGGATCTCCTGAGAGTTTTCCCTAATGACATTTTGACCTGCCATTTCTTATCTAAGAATCTGATTCTTGTCAGCACCATCAGAGACAGATATCCAGGGGACCAATGGACTTAACAGATGGAAGCATTCACTCTGTATCTCCAGTACTCAGCACAGTGCCTGGCACAGAACAGGTGATCAGTAAATATTTGTTGAGTGAAAGTGATAGATTTGAAGTAAAGGCTAACTACTCAATTCTGGCTTTGGATATTGATTAGGTGACGGGTCACTGGGGAAAGAATGATGAATTTAGATATTGTAAGTTCTCTGATTTATGTTTATTGCCCGATTCTATGCTTTATTCTGAGTCTTGATTCCAAGCCCTCTCCTCTATTCCTGACTACAGATTGTATCCCTCCTCCCCTCTCTCCCCAACTTCACGTTGTGTGGTTTTCTTGAGGTGGTTAGTGTTTCAGGAAGTTCCCAATAAAATATGAGACAGGATCAGCGGGAATGAGATCTGTTGACTATTCCTGACATGCCTATCTAATAGCTTTTATAATTGAGATTCTAGGTCTTTTGTTTTTCTGCAGGTGTCTTTGAACTATGACACACACTCAGGAGAGATGAGTCCAGATTTAATGGGTCCCATTGCATATCATTACATCAGATGGCAATAATTAGATGGGATGAGGGGAGGAAAGGCTCGTTTTTTTTTTATTGTTCCAAATTTCATTTCATTTCTGGAGGTGTCCAGGGAGTGCTTTCCTGGTAGACAGGAGCATTACCATTTTAACGAGCCTCCACCTCCCAGTAGTTTATGGCTTCCTTTCGCCCACGGCAAATCTGATGGGCAATTGCTTTCCCTCTCTCTTAAGGTGGCCTTTCTGGGATCCAAGATTAGGTCAAACACTCCTCCCCACTGCTTTACAGGCAGCCTCATAAAGCTCATTCCTTTAATTGGAATTCCAGGCCATTAAGTAGTGGCCTAATTTGCTGCCATGGACTGTTTCTCATATTAACTTTGCCAGTGGTAAGAAAGAAGTAAACCAGATTTGGGTGTGGGTCTTCTCCTATGCGATATTTCTTAAAGGAGCAGATTTGCATTCCTAGAAGAGAGAATAAAATATTTTGAAGGGGAGGAGCTGAAGGAGTGGAGGTGGAGATACTTCATAACATGTAGAGTTACGGAAATGTGGAGGTGGCTGGGTCCTTATAGGGAACCAGGTATCTATCCCCTGCTCAGCACTTCACACATTATAATCCAGGGAGGTGGGTTGCTAACCTAAAGTTACAGAGGTGATTTAGGGCAGGCAGGTGAGCAGAGCCTGAGCCACCTGGGATTACCACCTAGGAAGGCTTTGTAGATGTGAGGTTTCCCTTGTCATTGCATGCAATGACAGTCTCTGTTTCCTCTGGCAGTAGAACAGTTGGCCAAGGGGGCAAGTTATGCTGCTGGTTCAATTCCCTATTTCTGATTATGGATCACTTGACCAGGGCTGTTACCTTTCCCATGCCTAGAGATGGCAGTGGATTGCATTGGCCAAACAAAATTTTATTTGTTTTTTGTTAATCCTCACCAAGGATATTTTTTCCATTGATTTTTTTCAAAGAGAGTGAAAGGTAAGGAAGAAGAAAGAGAGATAGAGAGAGAGAGAGAGAGAGAGAGAGAGAGAGAGAGAGAGAGGTAAGAGAAGACACATTAATTGCTTGCTTCCCAAACACCTCAATTGTGGATCGAACATGCTACTCAGGTATGTGCCCTTGACTGGTAATTGAACCCATGATCCTTAGGTATGTGGGCCGACACTCTAACCACTGAATAACACCAACCAGAGTTGTCAAACAAAATCTTAATCAGGAAACAGACTTCTCAGATTACAGGACTAGTTTGAAAAATGTCTTAGGTCAGTGGAATTGGAGTTTCTGATCAGATTCTGGATGAATGCTAAACTTTCTAAATAGAAGAGGCTCACAGAGGACCCAGCCTACTACAATCTATGATTGTGGTCATTATTGATGTTCAGGCTTCCTGCTGAGGTTTCTCCCAGAAGTTGGTTTTACGATAGCAAGAACTCTAGATGGCATTTGGTACTAGCCACTGCCTGCAAACTGTCACTCTGTGTAAATCCCTTAGTCCTGCTGGATCTCTGGAACAAAGCTAATCTGCCACTTGACACCTGGGCTTGTCACCTTTAATTCCAGACTTCTGAGCTGCCGTCTCCAGGGAAATAAAAGGAAAGATTCCTCTTCTGCCCTCACATAGTCCTGACATCTATTATTTGACTCTTGGGCTTCTGCACCCAGGGGCACACAGATGCACCTCTCTCCTCTTCTGTTTATTAGCGGAAAGCCATTACTGCGTTTTTGACCTGCCCACTTGGCAGTTTTAATTTTGGAGAGCAAAGGATCTCTGTGGCAATAAGTAAGTTCCTTTTTTAGAAGCTGTTTCTGTTAGAAAGTTTATAAACAAAGAGAGACTGTGAAAAAGAAAAAAAAAATCTACTTTTGCCCCACCGTTTTTCTTGTGTGTGTGTGTTTGTGTGCATGCGTGTGAGTGTGTGCGTGTGTGCACATAGCTATAGCTGTAGCCATAGGTCTTAATAGAGCACTCTCACCAGATAAAGCAACTGGTACTTGTTGAAGGTTAGGGAGAGGTGGGGGAGATAAGAGATTAACCGAAGGACTTGTATGCATGCATATAAGCATAACCAATGGACGCAAAATGCTGGGGGGTGAGGGCATGTATGGGAATGGGGTGGAGGGGGGGGCAATGGTAAGATATGTACACATATAATACCTTAATAAAAAAATTAAAAGAAAAAAAGAAAGTTAAAGCAGCTGAAACAGGTTTGGCTCAGTGGTTAGAGCCTCGGCCTGCGGGCTGAAAGGTCCCAGGTTCGATTCTGGTCAAGGGCATGTACCTTGGTTGCGGGCGCATCCCCAGTGGGGGGTGTGTAGGAGGCAGCTGGTCGATGTTTCTCTCTCATTGATGCTTCTAACTCTCTATCCCTCTCCTTTCCTCTCTGTAAAATATCAATAAAATATATATATTAAAAAAACCCAAAACCCAAACAAACAAAGAAGGAAGTTAAGGCAACATAGGCCTGCCTGGGCTCCAGCTCATGCCCGGCCCCCCCCCCCCCCCCCCCCCCCCCCCCGCAAGAGCGGCCCCGCCCCTTCCGGCCCCTGCCTCTCAGCGCTTGGAGCTCAGCATGCACGGAAGATGGCTGTTGCAGTGCAAAGGTTGCTCCGGGTCACAGCTGCCCACATGTGAGTGCCATTCCTTGGGGCATCTCTGCCTCTGCAGCCCTTAGGCCTGTGCTTCTGGAAGAACATTCTGGACCAATGTATTATGGTCTGCTTCCAGTCAAGCAAAACTGGCCTTTAGCCGCACCAGCTCCCCATATCCTTCCCCCGCTCCACCCAGCACGCACCCTATTTTAAGGGTACAGCCCATGTCCATGGAGAGTTCAGAGAACTGAGCCTGGATGACTTCGCTGGGAAGTATTTGGTGCTCTTCTTCTGTCCCCCAGATTTCACCGCTGTGTGTCCCGCAGAGATGGTTGCTTTCAGTGACAAAGCCAGTGAATGAACTGGGAAGTTGTCGCAGTTTCCATTCTCACTTGGTTCAACACATCGAGGAGGAATGGCCGGTTGGGCCACAGGCACATCGCACGTTTGTCAGATTTGACGAAGCTGATTTCCCGAGACGACGGTGTGCTGTGAGAAGGTCCTAGTCTTGCACCAAGAGGCCTCTTCCTAATGACCCCAATGGAGTCAGCAGGCATCTGAGTGTCAGTGACCTCCCATCCCAGTGGGCCCGAGCGTGGAGCAGCCCCTCCGCCTGGTGAAAGCATCCCAGTGTGTGGAAGTCCATGGAAAAGTCTGCCCTGCAAATTGGACTCCAGATCCTCCTATGGCCAAGCCGCATCCTCCTGCTTCCGAAGAATACTTGGAGAAGGTAAATCTGTAGATCCTCTTACATACACCTGCAGCTTCTCCACAGAACCACAGTTGGAGCTCGTTTTTAGCATTTCAAAAGGTGATTATGTAGCCCTGACCGGTTTGGCTCAGTGGATAGAGTGTCCGGCTGTGGACTCAGGGGTTCCAGGTTCGATTCCAATCAAGGGCATGCACCTTGGCTGCTGGCACATACCCAGTGGGGAGTGTGCAAGAGGCAGCTGATTGATGTTTCTCTCTCATCGCTGTTTCTGACTCTCTCTGTCCTTCTTCCTTTCTCTTTGTAAAAAATCAATAAAATATATTAAAGAAAGATGATTATGTATAGAAAGCAAAAGTCAATTATATTTGCATTCATAAATAATACTCTAAATGTTTTGTTTTTGTAACATTGGCTAAGGCATTTAAAACATCGTCAGTTACTGACATGAGCCCTTTATTGGTAACTTCTTCATGGCTAGCTAGTTTATAGACTGCCTAGTTCACCTGTTTCTTTGATCATGTCTTCAATGGGAAACTCTCTTCTTGGCCTTTGCCTGAGCCTCAGTGTACAACAGTGTAGGACAAGTAGCGGAAGCTTCTGATCAAGAGGCCTGAAATTTTCTTTTTGAAAAAAATTTTAAGGAAACAAAGATCACAGCTTTAAGTTTTAGCTTCAGCAGTCTAACTCTTGGAGTGGAGCTATATTTGATTAAAACAATGTGAATCATGTATTTAAAAAAACACAGTGGCAAAGTGACCTACCTGATCAAGCCTGCTCCTCATCCCTGAGATTTGAAGTTTCAACAGTTATTTTGCTTGTTTTATTTGTTAGTTGACCTAGGGACTGCATATATTTAAAAATATTGATTGAAGATAATTATAGAGGATATTCATTTAATCCAAGATTTGCATTTTGAAATCATTGTAGCTATATTTTCTGAAGCACTCAATGTAAAGTATATATATATATAAAAAAGAAAGTGAAGGCAACATGAATAGTAGTGTAGGAAAGTTCCAAGTCCATTTCTGGTCTTCCCAGTTGCAGAAACAAGGATTTATAGCAGCTTCTCCCATTTTCTTTATATGTTTATCAATTTTCTTTATATGTTTATCAATTCATTTACTTTTAGCCTCTTTCTTTGAAAATTTCAGTCTTGTTGGTTGGGTAACTGGCCAATGCCATGCTTAGATTACAGCATACCAGGATGGAATGTGATGACTGGAAGGAAAATGAAGATCCATTAGCACTAGATGGGACACTGGCTCTCCCCTTTTGGAAAGAGATGAGGTGCTTCTGTTGTATGAGAGATAGTCACTTATGTTCGGTTCAGCTTTGTTGCTGTTGGTGCTTGGAAGATTAAAAATGTGTAGAAGGCTGTATTTGGACTATGAGTGCTGAGGGTTAGACTGTGGTAGGTATGGTGAATTTATACGCTCAAATGCCATTTTATTTTCTTTCCAGATGTAGAGTTTGGAAAGCTAATACACCACTTTCCCGAGACTCCTTTGCAGACAGTGTTCTGTGAATAGCTTGGGTTCTGCCGATTAGATGGCCTCATGCAAAACTGGGAGGTGGAAGTGATTGAGAGTCCTACTGCTGTTGCTCCTGGCAAAGCAGGGCCACAAAAGTGTGCATGCTTAGAGGCATCTATGGAAGCCGGGCTCAGCAGCTCAGGGTCTAGTCATGAGGTTCAAGGGTACTTCAAGGCAATTATGGCAGAAGTATGGAGGATGGCAGCAGTTTCCTAAAGCCTGGGCCACAGCTTCTGTAATTTGTCATTGAATTCAGTAGTCTGTGGTATGCTTGTACCTTCTGTTTCTCCAGCCCTTCCACAGTTTGGTGAGCACCTAATAGTTAATGTATTAAATACCTTTTAGTTTGAAATACCTAGAGTGGTTTCTATTTCTTGTTTTGTGCTCTGGCTTTCAGGCACAGCTTGGAGAGTTCTTTCCGTGGAGGAATGGAGAATCAGGATGTTTCACTAATCTTCATCTTTATGAGCTGAGTTCAGGGATCTCTTTCTTTCTCAAAATTTACTTGATCATTCACAGGGCCCCTCATTTTACACATTCCAACCATATTTATGCATTTGTTTTGGTAGGGTGTGATGCAAAGAGATTACACTGGGAGTCAGAGAACCTAAGTTAGTAGGCACAAAAATTTCAGGGAAAACCTGTGAGAGCCACTTGGGCTCACCAAAAATTTCCACATCCTTTGCTATATCCACAAAGTCAGTAATGTGGAAAGGCAATGTATTTTTAGACACATAAATAATTTAGGTCAGAATATTTCAGGTAGCATTGCATTATAGCTGAAAACAAACCTCAATTTAGATGGTTATAAAATGATTTCAATAAACATCATTGCTAAGAGCATAAGCATTTTAATTAGCTCATCTGTAACTCCACAGGGCCTGCTGAGATATAAATATACATATATATTCATAATATAGATTGTTGGAATATTTTCTTATTACTTGCATTCCTCTCTCCTCCTTTCTCATTACTGTTTTGTCATAAAATGTCATCTATCTTTGGAGTGAAAGTTCTGTTTTCTTGTATTCTGGGGTCATGGAAAATTAACATAATTACTTACTTTTCTGGAAAGGGTAGAGGGTCTAGGTTATTCACATTATCTCAATTCACAAAAGCACTTTATTTTTTATTTTTTTCATAAAGTATATTTTTATTGATTTCTTACAGAGAGGAAGAGAGAGGGATAGACAGTTAGAAACATCGATGAGAGAGAATCATCGATCAGCTGCCTTCTGCACACCCCCACCAGGGATATTCCTGTAACCAAGGTACATGCCCTTGACCGGAATTGAACCTGGGACCTTCCAGTCCACAGGCCGACGCTCTATCCAGTGAGCCAAACCGGTTTTGGCAAGCATTTTAAATGTTCCATCTAGAATTTAGACCTGCTTGTTCCCTGGTTCTAGTGAGGAGCAGATGAGTTGACTGAGTTTTGTCATGGTAGAGAGGCTAGAGTGCAGGGAAATGCATTATGGATGAGCAGCTAAAAGTACAAGAGAGAGGGGGAAAGGGAGAGACATTCCTGGGAACTCTAGACTTAGTCAGAGGTAAAGGTTTTCTATCCCTTTTCTTCCTGGGTTTTCTCAGGAATCCTATGAAACATGATGGGATTTCCATACTCTCTGAGCCTTGGATAGGGAAACCAAGGCTCAGAGAGTAACTTTCCAAGGCCATTTGGTTGTGGCTTGAGTCCAGAACTCAGGCCTAGGGAAGAATATGCTATATTAGGGTTTAGCAGTGCCTTTGGCCTCAAGTGATGCTTGAAGGAGCCCTAGGTAGTTAAGAGATCTTAACAAGAAAGATGGAAAAACAGAAGGAAATGCAAGGCAAAAATAATAATTAGAGGCAGAAATGGAAGCAAGACAATAGCAGCCCTTGATGTCTGTATCAGAAAGAACAATGGCAAGACACTTGAGAGTTTGTTACGTTCTTTCATATTCGTTGATTCTCACGATTTTGGAGGCAGTGGTAGAAAGAACTCAGGCTTTGTAAATAGACACACTCTAGTTTGAGGCCCGTTCCTGAGCCATGGCTGAGAGAGTTGCGTGGCCTGAGAAATGGTCCTCGCTGATTTGGTAGTGAGTAACACAGCAATGGTTTTGTTTATCCATTGCTGTGTTACTCACTACCCCATAACTCAATATTTAACAACAACCACAATTTATTTCTCATGATTCTGTGGGTTGAATAGACAATTTTCTTACTTCATGTGGTATCAGCTGGAGTACTGAGATGACTGGTAGCTCCAAAATAGCATCATTCAAATGGTAGAGAATTGGTGCTGCCTACTGATTGAAGGCTCAGCTGGCATTGTTGGCTGGGGGCCCTGGTTCTTCTTTATGTGGGCCTCTCCACATGGCTGCTTGAGCTTCCTCACAGCATGGTAGCTGGGTTCTAAGGAGGGGTGTTTCAGACTTCAATATACAAATGCTTATCAAGCCTCTACTTGTGTCATGCTTGTTCATGTCCCATTGGACAAAGGTAATCACATGGCCAAGTTCAGAGACAGTGTGATAGGGGCCTAAACAAAGACATAACTACTTGGAGGTGTGGTTAATTAGAGGGCACCCAAGTAATAGTAACAGTAACAGTTTTTCTACATTCTCTAAGAATCTTTTTGGTACCAGAGTACACAAAATATTGTCCATGGCTCAGCCCCCATCTGAAATTCATGCTCCACCACAACTTTCTTTTTGTAAAAATTGAATTTATTGGGGGTGACATTGGTTAATAAAATTATATAGGTTTCAGCACAACTTTTTTGCTGAACTCTGTTAGAATGTTCCTCCTGCTATTGAGTCATAAATTGGCCTTCCTGTTTTACACACAGGTCTTAGTTCACTTAGTATAGGGCACTGCCAGGCATTATGAAGAACATAGAAGAAATATGAGTCTTCTTTCTGTCTTAAGAAGTCAGTTGGCCAAATGGTGAGATAAAGCTGGTATACGTGAGAACAAGCAAGAGCATAAAGCAAACGAGGGACAAAAATCCAGAGAAGGAAGAGATAAATGAAGACCAGAGGTTGCTTTTCTCCCTTTCACCTTCCATCCCTCTTCTTCCCCTTTTTCTTTTCTTTTCTCTTCTCATTTTCCCAACCTCTTCTGATCCTCTACTCATCTTAGGCTGGGATCTTCCTAAATTGATTAAGAACCAGACTCATATACTGTATTATCTATTGCTCTGTCACAAAATATCATAAAACTTTGTGGCTTAAAATATTTATGATCTTTCATAAATGAGTAGTGGCCAAGCTGGGCAATTCTGGGCTAGGGTCTCTTATGAGGTAGCCATCAAGATGTCATGTGGAGCCCTGGCTGGTTTGGATCAGTGGATAGAGCCTTGGCTTGCAGACGGAAGAGTTCCAGCTTTGATTTTGGTCAAGGGCATGTACCTAGGTAGCAGGCTCAATCCCTGGCCTTGGTGGGGGCACATGTGGGAGGCAACTAATCAATATGTTTCTCTTACATAGATGTTTTTCTTCTCTTTCTCTGTCTCTCCCCTCCCTTCCAGTATCTCCAAAAATTAATGGAAAAATATCTTCGGGCGAGGTTTAACTGGACAAATGGGAATACTGGCATTCATATTTGACTAACCAACAGTGGACAAAAAAGTGTTATGTGGAGGCAGAAGTCATCCAAAGGCTTGACTGGGGCTGGAGGATCCACTTCCCAGGTGGCTCACTCCATGCCTGGCAAGCTGGTGCTGGCTCTTGGTGGGAGGCCACATGCTCCCCAGGCCACATCCTGCTTAGGCTGCTGCGGGTCCTCTGGCTTCCCCCAGAGCAAGCAAGTCAAGAGAGTAAGAGTCAGGTAGAAGTTATTCTTTTCATGACCCACTCTCATAAGTCACATTGCATCACTTCTTCTCCATTCTGTTTGTTAGAAGTAAAACCCCAAGTATAGCTTGCTTTTAAGTGGAGGAAGAATTAGCCTTCACCTTCTTCAGGGAGTAGTGGCAGAGAATTTGCAGACACTTGAAACCTAGTATGTCTGTATTTCAAGGGTTCTTCTTGAGGTCTCTCAGTACATTCTCTCCCCTTTCAGTAATTTCTGAGACACAGACGGTCCCCATCAGGGTGATAAATAACTCCAGGGAATGCAGCACACAATTGGTTTCTTAGTAACCAAGTCCTTGTTCCATTTGTAAGGAAGTTCTCTCTTCACACAGGCTACAACTATGCTGTCCCTAGCAAGCATGAAGGATGGCTCTCAAAAACTAAAATGCTTTTGAAAGGACAAAGAAGAGCCTGGCTGGTGTGGCTTAGTGGTTGAGTGTTGACCTATAAACCAGGAAATCATGGCTCAATTCCTGGTCAGGGCACATGCCCGGGTTGGGGGCTTGATCCATAGCAGGGGGCATGCAGGAAGCAACCGATCAATGATTCTCTCTCATCATTGATGTTTCTATCTCTCTCTCCATTTCCCTTCCTCTCTGAAATTAATAAAAATGTATTAAAAAAAAATAAAGGATGAAGAAGATTTGAGTGGTGACCACTGTTGGTTAGTCAAACCATGAGTGCCAGTATTCCCATTTGTTCAGTCAGGGGACCAGGCCATTTCTAAGGTGAACTTTCTATGGCTGTCCCTTTGCATCCCTTGAAATGAAATGTAATTAGACTGTGCTTATGTTTTGCTTCCCCTCATGTACTCTCTGTGGAATTCATTATCTCTGATTTAGTAAAGTACATTACATACCCAAGGAATCAGTTCAACTAATTCCAGCTTATCTGCTAACATCACTCTCCTCTCCCAACTACTTCCCTTGGAAGAATCTGCAAAGATTAGATTTGACCTGCTGCTGTGAACAACACTAAAAGGAGAAAGGTGAAAACTGGAGTAAGGGATCCTTAAGTCTTAGAAGGAATTATCAGGGCTATTACAGGAATAGGTTTTGCCTTTTTTTTGGTTGTCATCACTTTCTCTGTTCAGATTTTCCACTGAGACTTTGCTTAGAGCTGGTCTCACCCAGGCTGGATTCTGCCTGACTAGCCCAGTTGTGTGGAATGAGAGACTTGAGCTCAGTGTCTTGGTGTATATTTGTCTAAGGGCAAGTCACTGATCCTCTCTGGACCACACTTGACCCATCTCTAGGATAAAGAGGAAGTGGCTGTTCTGGCTCTAGGTCTTCTGCTTCCAAGTGTCTCCTCCATCAGCAGCTGTATTGAGCAAAAATCCTATGAGATTACTTGGGCAGTGCCAAACACTGGTGACAGAACACACCAAGCTAGGTCCTGGGGGTTCTTAGGGACCCTTGTTTCCTGAAGTGGGCTATGAAGATGGTGAGATAGAGCCTTCTCCTTTTCAGTCGTGAACTCTGGAGGACTCTACTGTAGTTTGAGAATGATCTGAATTTGGGTATTCAAGGGGCTATTGATTCAGAGTCCTTTAGAATTGGAGGCAATTTTATAGATAATTGAGCACAATTCCTTCATTCTTTTCACGAGCCCTAAAGAGGTGAAATGAACAACGATTTAACAAATTAATGGGTATGCTCATGACTCTGGTTACTTTTAATTGAGAGTTTCCTCCTATATTAGGTCTTCTTATGCCTTCAAAGAAAAAAAACAAAAAACAAATCTGCCAGTATTAAGCAGAAGGTTATCAGGTGCCTAGCACAGGGCCCATCATATAGTAGGTACTCAAAAAGTACTGGCCAAAAAAAAAATAAAAAAAAAAAAATAAAAAAAAATAAAAAAAGAATGTGTGAAGTACTCTGACATAACTGTTACATGTTCTTTTAATAGTAAGGTATAGGATTTTTTTTTTTTTTTTTTTTTTTTTGTGGATTCTAAGTTAGCAATCATTTTCCACACCAGTTCTTCATCTCCTATGCCTTTTCCTTTGACTTGACTCTTACAGTGAATAATTCAGAGATATTTTCCTTTTACATATTTTATAGACCATATTCTTATCTCAGTCCCTTTGTATTATTATGACAAGATCTAGATACATAGATATGATGGCTCTTGTGCAAAAACTGTGCCACTTTCAAACTGATTTATGGGATTAGTCCAAGGGCAGGTATATGTGAAGTCTTGGATCAGGATTTAAAAAGAGGTGTGTAAATAAAAACCTATGTGTCTTTATTGATTTAGGAAACTGTAATATCAAAACTTATTTATAAAAGTCTGACTCTTTATATTCCTGAAACCTCATTTTCACTGTATTAATTCACTGCTCATGTCCTCAATAAGGATATTACAAACTTAATTGATTTTGAGCTGGCTGATTTTGAAGTTAATGAAAATGTTTATTTCAGTAACTTCACTTTCGTGCTTTTTTTTTCTTGACCATTAAAGTTGGTGATATCAATCCCAAACTGATTTGCCTAACAGCAGAAGGGGCTAAAACTAAGAGATCGCAGTTCTCTGGAAGTTTTCCAGTTTTAAATCCCGGATAATATACCAGCTCAAGAAGGCATTCTGGCTCTTTCTCTTGAAATACTTTTTTTTAAAGACTCCATATTTGTCTTAATATTTAAGAAAGATGTGAGTTTCTATTTTGCTTAAAGAACATCTGATGACTTCTCATTGCTTCCATGAGAAGCCCCAAGTATTTAGAATGGGATTCTCACCTCTTAATTATTTGGCTGCTCAAGTACCTCCTGTCCATACCCTTTCTTATTGCTCCTGTCACACACTCTTTGTTCATTTTCCCTCAAACTCTAATAATAATAGTGTATTAGTTATCTATTACTGCATAACAAGTTACCCCAAAACTT
Source organism: Pipistrellus hanaki (assembly GCF_964339955.1). Taxonomy (NCBI): domain Eukaryota; kingdom Metazoa; phylum Chordata; class Mammalia; order Chiroptera; family Vespertilionidae; genus Pipistrellus; species Pipistrellus hanaki. The sequence goes on from NC_140515.1 coordinate 49,758,852, forward strand.
GAAGTATTATTTGGCTGCAGTCAAGGTGGTACCTGTGGCTGCATTTATCTCAAAGTTCAACTGAACCAGGATCTACTTCAAAGCTTACTCATGTGGTTCAGTGTCTGTTGGTCTCAGGTCTTTGTTAGCTATTGGTTTGTGATCAGCTTCAGTTACTTGTCAAGTGGTTGTCTCATCAAAGAGAGCAAGTAATGAGAGAGAGAGAGAGAGAGAGAGAGAGAGAGAGAGAGAGAGAGAGAAACCAACAAGATGGAAGTTATAGTCTTTTGTAACCTAATCACAGAAGTAACATCTTTTCTCATTTTTGCTGTTTCTGTTGGTTAGAAGCAAGAGACTAGGACCAGCATGTCCCAAATCAGGCAGAATGTATGCAAGGACATGATCAGGAGGTGAGGATCATTGGGAGCCATGTCAGAAGCTGCTGATGACAAATAGGATTTATGGTTAACATTCATTGAGTATGTGGCAGGCATTCTGCTAAGACCTTTCCCATACAATGCTCACAAAAATTCTTTAGAGTAGATAATGTTATTATTTCCATTCTAGGGCTTAGAAAGGTTAAGTAACTAGGAGCTCAGAAAGGTTAAGTAAACAGTAAGTGACAATGGCAGGATCTGAGTCCTGGTTTTCAGGCTCCAAAGTCTTGCATCAAGAGCCAACTTTCTAATGTCTCCATTCTTAGAGCTCAGCACAGGCCATGTGACATAGCTTAGTAGGTATTGAGTAGCTGCTAAATGAATAAATGAATAAATACAGACCTGAGTCACACTATAGCTGCTTTTGTCCAAACTCTGGTCTTAGGCCTTGATCCAATTTAAATAACACATGAATTCCCAGAGGGTTCAATAAAATTGAATTATAGCGAATCACGAAGGAGAGCTCTAAGTCAAGGGCAGGATCCAGGAGAGGAGACAATATTTTGTAAAGTGTTCTCATGTGGTACAAAAACAGAATTCATTGCTCCTGAGAACTTGACAAGGTTATTCAAAAGATTAGAGTGCCAGAGCCCAAGAAAAGACGTTATGGAGTTGTAAGAGAGATTGCCACAGATTCGAGAAGAGTATTAGAATAGTATTTGGAAAGTGGGCCAAGTAACTGATTGTTGGCAGGGTTTTTAACCAGACTTCCATTTCTTAAAGATGAATGGGATTAAAGCTAGCAGGCAAATGACTAGCTGAACCAGAGATGAACCGATGGTGTGCCTGTGTGAGAATGGATTAAGAGAGCATAGGCAAACTGGGACTGCGGTCAAAGAGATGGCTCTTCCTGCATCCAGCACGTCTTGTCTCAATAACTCCACTTCCAGGATCTATTGAGGTGCTTGGGCCGATAGACCCAGATGTTATGGATAATAGACAAACCTGGCCCCATGGAAGTCAGCATTGGAGGATGTTAGTGCAGCACATAGCTCTGGGCCATTCATAAACGGCTTTCTCATGGAATCTCCTAAAATGAATCACTGAGGTGAACTTGTCAAGAAGACTGAACAGACCTATCACGTGACTAGATCCTTCTCTCCCTATGGGAAAACCATGTGGTAATCCATTCACCTAAGTTTCCCCGATGAGAATGGACCACAATTCCAGTGTTTAATGGCATGGGGATAATAAGTTGGGCAGCCAGTAGGGTGGTGGACTCTTAGGGCCAGGGTCTCCCCTTCTTGGGTTGCGGGCTCTCAACTCTTGCCTTTCTGAGTCTCGCTTTTCTGCATTCCAAGTGGAGTTCCTTCCCCCTTCTGATGGGACACTTCTTTCGTTGATGTTATTGTTGTTCTGAATTAATACCATGGATTCAAATGAAGCTAATTTGTTTCTCTCTGCTCAGCTGGCTCAGGAAACATCTTGTCTCTGTGGTACCATTTGCACAACTGACCTCATATATTATTTATTGGTTTTATAATTTAGCCCAGCCTTTCCGATGCCTGCAGGATGTCATCTGCTCATGGGCATTATTATCTCCAGGTTATAAATAAAGGAACGAGTCTTAGAGCAAGGGATTTTCCAGGGTAGGACAGCCAGTAAGTGGAAGGCTACATGCAGGTTTTCTGATTCCAAACTCCGAGTTCTTTCCATTCCCACTCCTGCCCCTATGCTAGTTCCCCACAAAGTCATGGTCGGGGGAATCTATTGCTCTGCCCCCTTTATTATACAGTTACCCATGTGTGCGCTGTGTTGTTTGGTGAGGTTGGCCATGATGAGAGGGGTAATCTAAGAGAAGCCAAATAATGAAGAGGTAAACTTAAAGAAAGAAGGGACCAAACAAAACAGGAGGGTAGAGGTGTGGTGTCCCTCTGCCCATCTTAGGGGAAAAAAGGAGCAATTTAGGGAGGACTTGAAACACAGGTACAAAAATGAAGGATGCCATGACCTGGCCTCATTCCTTGGCCAAGTCAGCCATAGCTTTGTCCATCATTTTTTCTTCACTGGATCATCTCTCTTACTAATGAATGGCTGGGTGACAGAGGCTGTTGTTCTGCCATCAACAATACTTAGTGATGAGGGGCTTGGCAGGGGCTTCTAGAGGTCTGGAACCAAGTAGGAGCAACCCTCAATATGGTGTGCACCCTGATTCATTTTCAATCTAAAAATAAAGTTTGATCAAATAAAAAATGTGATTAGGAATAATTGTATGCTATCCAGATAGAACATCCTCTGGCATACACCCTGTCATCTCTTTTAACTTCTGCTGATGCCCCAGAGCCTTTTAGGCATCCCCAAACCCCTACAGATAGTCTCTTTGGACCCACAAAGCCTTGCTGTACTAGAGTGTCCACCATCAGCTGCCATGGTCCTGGCAACTTCTCCTCTTTGCCCATTAGCCTGAGAGTAGTGAATTAATGAGTGTCTCAGAACACATTGTCAGATCTCACCTTCAAGGAGCAGGGAGAGGTCGGAATCATACCTGTTCTGGGCCTGGCTGGCGCATTCCGGTAATGCAACCCATTTAAACAACCACCACAACAGGTGACATTAACTCCACAAGGCCAACCCAGATTTATAATAGACATTTGGCAAATCTTCATTGAGCCTATACCATGGTCTAGCCGTTGGGCTGGGCAGGAGCCGTGGGGAATAAAAGTATGAAGTCCAACAGGCTCTCTGTGGAGCCAGCTCCTTCCCTCCCTCCCTGATTCTGACTTTCCATGAGGGAGTCATGGGGGCACAGCCTCGTGGTGATAAGGTTATGGGAACATGTCAGTGGTCCTAGCACAGGTGGTGGGTAAGAATGTTCCTACCATTAAGGGAAGGGGATAGTTAAAATCATTCTGAAGAGACTCTGAATAATATCTCTTTACAGATTATACTATAGAAAAACATCCAGAGAGAAATGACTCTATTTCTTATTAAATTGAAAAGACTCTTTCTGGGGTTATAAATAAATTCTTCATCACTCACTGAAGTAATGAAGCTTATGAATCTTCTGCCCTGAAGTTTTGCATCCCAGCTTGTCTTTTCCTACCATCCAGCTTGTGCCAACTTTATGTTACCCACCATCAATTCATGTACATTTAAAGAATGAAAAATAATTTTAATATCTGCCAAGGTAAAATATAATTAGGCTGGTAAATCTGCTATTTAAAAGGGCATGAACAAGATCTCTAAACTAAGTAGAAATTATTTCTGGATTGCCTTCTGTTTTCAATTATTTCTATTATTGACCTCTTCAATTATCATGGCTAATCAGAAGTTGATCATATTAAAAAAATAAAAAACCCATGCCAAAACAGAGCAGAGCAACAAAAAGACATAGCTAGGGGACAAATGAGGAGGAAAAAATGAAAATGAACCATATAGGTGCTTTGTCAATCATCATTCCATCCATCCATCCATCTATCCACCCACCCACCCACCCACCCATCCATCCAGTAGTTAGTGAGCCTATATATGCAAGGCACAATTCCAGGAGCTGCTTGACAGGGTGGAGAATCTGACAGGCTTTAGAGCCATACTGGCCTGAGTTACAATCCTAGCTACATGCCATCTGGTAATGCTATTTTTCTTACTCGGTGCTGCATCGTCCTCTGGCTGCCCCACCTTTCTCTCTCATTCATGGGAGAATTCAGTACAGTACCTGGTTTACTCTTACATTCCTCTCCTTAACACTGTCAGTATGCTTAGTGTCTTCAGCATCCATATTGATGACTCATCCAATACCACGGCCTCTCAGTTCCTGACCTCATTTTATTTATTTATTTTATTTATTTATTTTATTTATTATTATTATTATTTTTTTAATATATTTTATTGATTTTATTTTTTTTGCCCCCCTCCCTCCCTCCCACACATCCCCTCCTTCCCCAGAGTTTTGTGTCCATTGGTTGTACTTATATGCATGTATAAAAGTCCTTTGGTTGATCTATTATCTCCCCCAGATCTTCCTCCCCTCCCCACTGTAATTTGACAGTCTACTTGTTGATATACTGTCTCTATATCTATCTTTTGGTTCATCAGTTTATAATGTTCTTTATTATCCACAAATGAGTGAGGTCATGTGGTGTTTCTCTTTCATTGATTGGCTTATTTCACTCAGCATGATGTTCTCCAATTCCATCCAGGTTGCTGCAAATGATGAGAATTCCTTCTTTTCTGACCTCATTTTCATTCACCTTTGAATTTTCCAAATAAATGAAGGAACACCAATTACTTGCTGGCCACTATTCTAGATACAAGGGCTATCGGAATAATGGGATAGACATGATCTTTCCCCTTGTGGAATTTATAAAGGTGGAAAGGTGCAAAGCAATCAGCAAGCAAACAAGAAAATCTTGTCTTGGCGGTTGCTATTGAATGGAATAAGTGACCTATTCTGGATAGAGAATAGGACTGAAGGTTTGAATTTTGCACAGCAGGGTGAAAGAAGTCCTCTCTGAGATGATGACATGTTGAATAGAGACTTGAAAAATGAAGAGACTGACCATGCAAAGAGCCAGGAGAAACATTTAGGAAGAAGAAACCACAAGTCCAAAAAGGCGTTGGGGGTAGTGATGAGCATTGAATGTTCAAGGAATAGACAATTGGCATGTGTGGCTTAAGCAGTGAGTGGAGAGATGGGTATTGGATGGCAGGAATTTGTGTGTGCCTTTCTTGATTTGGTTGTTTGTATCTTATGTGCACAAAATTGAATTGATCTTTATCTTACTGTATTATACTCTAACTTTGCTAGTCTGTGATTGGTCTCTTTAAAATTTTTATGTATATTGTTTTCCCATTTTATCTCCAAATTTCCAATTCTCCTACCTCCCATAACTTCCATTTTTTGGTATATTTATCTTTTGTATATATTTATCTTTTGTATATAGTCTTCCATTCTGCTTTCCATATTTCCACTTACATACATGTATCCATGTGCATTGTATTTTAAATTACTCAAATTAACGATATTATTTAGGTTAATGTATAATTGCTATTTATTACTATTATTTAAAAAGTGAATGAATAGATGAATATTTTTAAATGACTCCGTTTTAATCCCTCACATGATAAATATCAGTATATGCAATTCTCATAAAATCTTTTTGGGATCTTCAAGAATTTCAATTACTTCCTGAAATGAAACATTTGAGAATGGTTGCGCTTAAGAATGGCCAGCTAAAACTGGAGAGAAATCTGAGAATTCTAACTTCTTTTTGAACATAAAATTTATTTGCTTTTCTTCTCTCTCTTTTAAAAAATATATTTTATTGAGTTTTTATAGAGAGGAAGAGAGAGGGATAGAAATATCGATCAGCTGTCTCTTGCACACCCCCTACTGGGGATGTGCCCACAACCAAGGTACATGTCCTTGACCAGAATCAAACCTGGGACCTTTCAGTCTGCAGGCTGACGCCCTATCCACTGAGCCAAACCGGTTTCAGCTTCTTCTCTTTTTTATCCATTCCTTTTAGAGGTTCCTGTATTGCAGACAGCAAAGCAGAGAGATAGAGCCTGTGCTCCTGAAGGCATTGTTAAGCTGCTGACTCAACCAGCCCTGAAGGCCAGAGCCTAGCTCTAGAAATGCTTCCTGTTATGTAAGATCATAATTTTCTCTAATTTGAGATGGTTGTTAATTGCGGGTGAAAACAAGGAAAGCTGAGAGAGGAGAGTGTTCCAAGTATCCAGGAGCAATTGACTCTGAGATGATGAGCCCTGAAGGTTGTCCTAGAATTTGGCAACCCAAAGGTCATTTTCAGTGGTGTGGTGGTGTTGCAAACTGGTTAATGTGATGTTTACCATACCCACTCTCCTCTCCTGCTGTTCCTTTTTTTTTTTTTTTTTTTTTTTTTTTAATGGTCTCCTTTGTTTTCCTTCCATACCAGAACACAAAAGGCTGGGGTTCTTCTCAGCTTAGTCTGGCGTTTCTTCTCTTTATATCCTTCTCCTCCTCCTCCTCCTCCTCCTCCTCCTCCTCCTCCTCCTCCTCCTCCTCCTCCTCCTCCTCCTCCTCCTCCTCCTCCTCCTTCTTCTAATATCATTCGTTCCCAAAGATCTAAATCTCATTTTATGTTGCTCTTGCCCAGATTGATATTTCCAGCCCAGGTCTGTCTCTCTCTCTCTCTCTCTCCTCTCTCTCTCTCTCTCTCTCTCTCTCTCTCTCTCTCTCTCTCTCTCTCTCTCTCTCTCTCTCTCTCTCTCTCCTCTCTCTCTCTCTTCTCTCTCTCTCTCTCCTCTCTCTCTCTCCTCTCTCTCTCTTTCTCTCTCTCTTTCTCTCTCTCTTTCTCTCCCCTCTCTCTCTCTTTCTCTCTTTCATCTCTCTCTCTCTTTCTCTCCCTCCTCTCCTCTCCCCTTCTCTCCCTCCTCTCCTCTCCCCTTCTCTCCCCCTCCTCTTCTCTCCCCCTCCTCTTCTCTCCCCTCCTCTTCTCTCCCCTCCCCTTCCCTCCCCTCCCCTCCCCTCCCCTCCCCTCCCCTCCTCTCCCCTCCTCCCCTCCCTTCCCCTCCCCTCCTCCCCTCCCCTCCCCTCCTCCCCTCCCCTCCCCTCCTCCCCTCCCCTCCCCTCCTCTCCTCCCCTCCCCTCTTCCTCTCCTCTCCCCTCTCTTCCTCCCCTCCCCTCCCCTCTCTTCCCCTCCCCTCCCCTTCCCTCCCCTCCCCTCCTCTCCTCTCCTCTTTCTCTCTCCATCCAGATTCACATATCCAACTGCTCACCAGCCATCTCCAGCTGAATATTCCCTAGACATGCCTGATTTAACCTGCTCAAAGTGGGTGTCCTGATCTCCCCATCCCGCCTGCCCTTCCCTTTCCTCAGATTTCAGTTCACACAACCCCCATGTACCCAGCTGCTTGAGCCAGAAACCTCAACGTCACTGTAGATTCCCCTCGTTCCCCCTCTCCCTGATTCTAACCATTAGGGAGTTTTATTAATTCAATCTGCAACATGGAACTGAAGTCTAGTCTTCTCTCCTTGTCTAATACCATCCCCTTGATGTTAGCTATATCACATTTATTGCCTGCGTTATATATTACCAAAGCCTCCCAGCTGGCCCTCCTCCATTCTTGCTCTATTTCCATTCTTTCTCTCCTCCACCCAGAAAACTGCTGTTCTAAAAAAACAAAAACAAACAAACAAACAAACAGTGCAGATCATGTTACTCTTCCTGCTTTAAGTTCTTGTCTCTGCTATAAAATCCAGACTCCTTCCCATAACCTAAAGGCCCTGCCTGCTCGGGCTCCTGATACTTCCATATTGTATCTGTCCCCTTATCCTTGCTCGCCTCAGTCTAGCTTATACTGATCTTTTACTTTCTTGAACAATCTGCTTATTCTACATTGGATGCTCCTCTCACCCCTCACTGCTTAGAGACCTACTTCTATCCCTTTAAATCTCAGCTAAATGTAATTTCTTTAGCAAGGCATTTCCATCTATTTCACCTAAAATCAGTTTGCCAAAGTGTTATCCCCTGCTGAGTTCTTTGTTTGGTTTGATTTTTTAAAAATTTATTTTTTACTTGTTTCATAGCATATGTAACGATTCAGAATCACGATATAAAACTATTTCTAAATGTTTTGTGTTTGGCTGCTCAGGAGAAAAGATCTCACATTTGCTAAGTGCTCTCAGGTGAAAGGTGGTTCCCGTGATGGCCTTGGCTCTCTTATAAAGGACCAAGGATTTGCTTCTTAGAAGAGTTCGATAGATCTCAGTAACCCAGGGGAAAAAATTACCAGAGAAAAACACCAGAGGCCCAACTGGCTCTTGGAATGCGGGAGTAATTATTTTTGAACTTTCCCAATTGAACCCGTAAGAGATTTATTTAATAACATTAGATCCTTTAAAGATTCAGTCTTTTGTCATGGATTTACTGGGCATGTTACTGAACCACATGTCTTGTGACTCTCCATTCTGATTTTTAATAACAGTGAATTGATAACCTTGTGCCCATTCTTTGAAGGCTGCAGCTCAAGTGTGTCTGAGAGGGCTCCCAGAGGGACGGGGAGTCCGGGGACCCAGCCCTGGGATTTCAGTGGCAACTTTTTATTTTTTATTTTTAATATATTTTATTGATTTTCTTTACAGAGAGAAAGAGAGAGGGATAGAGAGTTAGAAACATCCATGAGAGAGAATCATCGATCAGCTGCCTCTTGTACACCACCCACCGGGGATGTACCTGCAACCAAGGTACATGACCTTGACTGGAATCCAACCTGGGACCCTTCAAGTCCGCAGGCCGATGCTCTATCCACTGAGCCAAACCAGTTTCGGCCAGTGGCAACTTTTGATGGAAACAGTTAGGTCAGTGGTGGGGATGCTGAGCTGATAGCTACACAGTCAGATGATGACAGACTCAAAGTGTATTTGGATCCCGAGTGCCCATTTCCTCTTCCGGCGTCTTAGCAAAACTGGAATTTGGATGATGTAGCTGTAGGGGGATCTCTGGGTTGAGATGTCCTGAAACACAAAACCAAAAGCAAGCTGTCCTTCCTCATGGTGGCCAAGTGTTGATAATCTTCATAGAAGAGAAGAGGAAAATGTCCTTGGAGGTGCCAATCCAGAGGGAGGGGCTAGGAAGAAACTGAGGCACAATGTCCTATGCAACTCCCGAGGTACCCCTGAGAGCCATTGGCTGCAGGCTGTACCTGGGGGCAGAGCTAAGGAGTCTGGTTTCCTGTAGAAGGCAGGTTCTTTGGCCCAGGGCAAGACTCTGGAGAAGGGACAGCTGTGAGGAGTTAGCAGCCAATATTCACAGCAGCTGAGGCACCCATATAGAAAAAAGGCCCGGATGGGGCACTGACATATCCACGATAGCCCCTGTCCTGGAGGCATTGCTCCTCGGCCAATTCCGCCTTTCCTTCTTGCCTGCAGACCTCTCTTGGTCCCTTGGCTACTCCAGGTAGAGCTCCTTTAGGAGAAAACTTGGCCTTATCCCCTCTGCCCCTCTCATCCCCGGAGGCTGGCACCATCCTTAGCATGGAGGAGGTAAGTGTACCATCCCATGGTTTCCTAGGTCCCTGCCTCAGTGATCCTCCTCCTCTCTGCCCTCCCTCCTGCCCTCTGTTCACTTCACAGACTCAAGTCAAGGTCATCGACTCAATCACGATGTTGGGAGACTTTGAGGAGCCACATGTGAAACATGGGCAAAACTCAGTAGAATTGAGAGTCTTCAGCCTTGTTTTTTGGTTATGTATGCCTTTAAGAAGTTTATTTAAAACAAATCGTATGTTAAATTTCTTCTCCCCACCTCCCAAATGGCACAGTGGAAGACAATTTGGCTGTGCCCCTCTTGGAGAGAGAAAAAACCTAGGAGATCCTGAAGCGGAGTAATTATTTCCATCAGCAGGAACTCAGCTCTGTGTGTCTGAACTGCACAAGTTCTTGGAGAGCCTCGCTGTTTAATTCCTTTCAGTGCCATTTGCATGTCCTGGGTGCTGAGAGGATCACTTTGGGAATCTGCAGTGAAAGAGAAGTGCATGGAGAGAAAGGAAAGAAGTGACAGAGACTCAGAAGGCTGGGGAGTGGGTGGTAGTTGAGAGGTTTCTGTGTTTATTAGCAACGGTGTGGGAGCCTAGGAAGACGCTCAGCCCGACACCTTGCACTCCCCACTAGGCTAAGGTGACCAGACGTCCCCCCTTTGGGGGGACAATCCCGATTTTTAACTTTTTGTCCCTCGTCCCTTTCCAAAAATCAGGACTTTTTAAAAATGCTGCTGGATTCGGGACAAATTGTTAAAAATCGGGATTGTCCCGCCAAAAGCGGGACATCTGGTCACCTTACAGTAGGCTCCTGAGCCATGGAGAAGCCAGCGAGACGCAGCATGTGTCAGGCTTTTGGGGACACACTGTGATCACAGAGTGAGCGATGGTTGTGTCACAGCCTCCCCAGGTGGACATCTCTCCTTGTCCGTAAGAAAAGCAACTTGGAGAACTGCACACTCTTCCTGGCTGCCCCTAGGGCTCTGCAGCTGCAAGGTGGTGAGTGAGTGAGTGCGTCCCTTAAAAAAGCTAACGGGGGTGGGGGGGATGTGAGGGGACATGTGTTGTTCATCTTATGTAACTGGCACTTCAGGGTAAGGAGGTAAAAGTCTTCCAGGAGCTTCTAGACTCCCCTCGTGTTCTTCCCCCTGTGTCAGTGTCCACTGTCTACATGCGATCGCTCCATCTGAAGATTATTTTTACACTAGGATTTCATTTTTAAATGGTATTTAGATGTGTTAAGCACTTCTGTGGGCAAGGCCCTTCGCTATTGATGGGGACTCAGATTACAGTTTTATAGGGGAGACGGACATGCTAGTAGATGTGGGCATGGGACATGTATTAGAAAGGAAGGCACTCTGTGCAAAGGCTTGGAAGTCTAAACAACACTAGCATTCAGGGTCGGCCAAGCAGTTTGAGAAGGAAGTCGGGGTGTAAGGACTTGGCTTGAGGTGAGGATGTGGCTGAAGGGCTTGGCAGTGACCCTGCCATAAAGGGCATTAAGATCATTCCTATGAAGGGGCAAGGTGCACTGAGACTTCAATGTGATGTTTCTCAATTGTAATTGTCATTGCTGGGATTGGGGATGAAAATGAAGGACAGCTCCCAATGGTGGGAATTTTGGAATCAAAACACTAGTAGGGGTATTTTTTCTTGGGTAAGGAAGTTTTCCTCGCTCCTACTTCAGGCTGCTTGAACTAGCTCTGGAACATATCCGCTTTGACCAGTCACCATAGGTTTGCTGAGACACCTACTTGTATACTCAGAATAATATATGTGGCTGAGAAATACCAGTGTCCCAGGTCATGGAGTCAGAGCTGTACTCACTGCCAGGACTAACTACCCACCACACCTGGCCCGGCAGAAGCCGGATTCATCCTTAAGTCTCTAGTGCTGCAGTGTATCCATGGCATGTGCTCAGTAAAGGTTTGATGCTTAAATGACAAGTTCATACAAAGTCATTTGTGAACACAGGTTGCAGGAGAGTCATTTGCGGGTCTAACTTTAATAATTACCTTCTGGGCCAGGCCAGTGGGGCTCAGTGGTTTGAGTGTCAACCCAGAACCAAGTTCAATTCCAGGTCAGGGCACATGCCTGGATTGCTGGCTGGATTTCTTGAGGCAGTCAATAGGTGATATTTCACTCTCATTAATATTTCTATCTCTATCCCTCTCCCTTTCTCTCTCTCTAAAAAAATCAATAAAAACATCACACACACACACACACACACACACACACACACTTCTATCTTCTGGAATTTGGGAGTATGGGGTTGACCTAGGCTGAGTAAAATCCACTAATCTTGCTTTTTACCAAAATTGTTTTGAATAAGCCTCTTTTCAACATCTGTACGATGAGATATTTGAATTAGCACTCCCATAGTGTCCCTTCCAGTTCAAATGTACTAACATTTTAAGTCTATAAATAGGAATCTCTTAAGGATTCTGGCTTCAAAGACAAAAAACTGTGAGCCCCGAGGGTTGTGGCAAGATGCCAAAGACCCCAAAAGGGTACCTGGAACCGAGAATCCACGTCTACCTGCTAAGAAAGTGCTTGTTTTTCTTCCTTGTAAAATATAGATGGAAAAGCCTGCTGTCTACTCTGGGGTGCCATGGCAATTAATTAGTTAATGTTTGCGAGGTGCAGCAGGAACAGAAAGTGCTGCCTGTAAAAAGTCATATAAATGCTAAGTGTTATTGTTTTCCATCTGATTCTCCCCCGTTCGATTTCAGTTGCATATCGAAGCAGTCATAACAGCATCAGTTGGGGCTCCTCTGGCTAATTATGCTGCCAATGAAAGGGGAAAAAAATTCCCTTTTAAATTTCCATTTTAATTTCTCTCTGTCTCGGACCCACCCTTCTCTCTTTTCTCCAGTGTGCTGTTTCGAGTTGCTAACTACTCGGGGGTCAGTAAAAGTGAGCACCTTCTGTTTTTCTCTCCACACTCATTGCAGTCTGTGAGAGAACAACATTCTCCCAGTGAGTTAGCAAATGGAGCTTCAGTGCTTACCGGGCAAAAGTGATGGAGGACACACAGATCAATAGCAGGTGGCTCTCTGCTTCCCAGGGCCTCCTATCTGGGTGGGAGGAGCCAGAGACCTGCCTCCTTTCCTGCCACAGGTGACCACTTTGTGAAGGCAAGGCCATGACGTTCCTGAGGAGCCATGCAATCAACTGCGGCATAATTGATACAAGGACAGATTTTTCTGTATGTCAGTTATCTATTGCCATGATAATGCCATATAACAAACCAACCTAAAACTTAGTGGCTTAAAACATGAAGTATTTAATTAGCTTAAGAGGCTGCAGGTTGTTGATTCAAACCTGGCTCAGGTGGGTGTGTTCTTGTGGCTGGGGGTTAGCTGGTTATTGGCCAACGTGGGCTGTCCTTGGAGGGGATGGCTGGAGGGACTTGCTCTGCCCCACTGTCTCTAATTCTTCCGTTGGCTGGCCTGGGCGTGGCATTCTTTGGACATTGCAGAGGTGCCAGAGTGCAAGGGCAATCTTCAAGAGGCTCTCAAGGTAGGTGGTGGGATACAGGCTCTGCTTCTTTGACAGGAGGGATGGCAAAATCACTGCAAAGGGTAGGATGCACAAAGGGGTAAGAAATCGGGGCTGCTAATGCAACCAACATGCACAATGTGCTTTAGCCCCCCACTTTCTAAATTCCTGGGGATTAGGACAGTTGCATTTTTTTTAAAAAGCAACAATCTTTTAAAAAATATATATTTTATTGATTTTTTACAGAGAGGATGGGAGAGAGGGATAGAGAGCTAGGTAGATACATCGATGAGAGAGAAACATCGATCAGCTGCCTCCTGCATACCCCCTACTGGGAATGTGCCCGCAACCAAGGTACATGCCCTTGACCGGAATCGAACCTGGGACCTTTCAGTCCGAAGGCCATGCTCTGTCCACTGAGCCAAATCGGTTTCAGCTGGATGGTTGCATTTTTAACCAGGATATATATTCTCATGCTCAGTGAAGTTTGAAAAACAATAGAACATAAGCAAAGAGCAGCAGAATGTGAGGTTATTGGCTTTACCCCAAATACTCCTCACTCTGCATGCTTCCCCTTTCCTCATGTCCAGGAGAACCGAGTCACAGCATGTGTACTGGGACTCCTGTAGGGTGGGTGAATAATAATCCATGTGACTGGGACCTCTGTGAAGGTCTTATGAGCTTGGTTGGCAGCCCTGGCAGGCTGGGTGAGACTTCAGGAGAAGGAGGCAGGGGAGTGGGAAGAGTAGAAGCTCCGAGGCAGCAGAGCAAAAGGGATGTTGGAGTAGAGTGTGGTCTGTGGGAGAGAAGCCTGGAAAAGTAAACCAGACCCAGCTGGGAAACAGGGAAGTCACTGGTTAGCTTATGTAGGGTCCTATTTTGGGGAAATATGATAATGACATCAGTGTAGAGGACGGAACACAAGTGCCAAGGACTAAAATAGGGCTTCTGCTTCCAAAACTGGGCCTCATGTCCATGACGATCTTTCCTGCAAAACTGCTATTGAACCAGCATGCCTTGGGGGACAGAGTCTCAAAGAACTGAAACAAGAACTGTTTTGTGAAGTACACTTGGTGAGACTAGTTCTTCCTGTCTTGCTGGATGAGCCATGTGCACTACATGACTGCTGCGGTCACTCTTGGCTTGGGAAGGGTCCTCTGGTTAGTATTTCAATGTGCATTTCCTATGTAGGAGTCAAACTTTGAAGTTGGTTGAATGTGATGCATTTTCCATTATACATCTTCCATTGGGCCGGCTGAAGTCTGCCGAGGACAAGGCAACCTGAGGTCAGGAAAAGAATGTCACTGCCAATTTCTTGCTTCCTGTGACTTCAGCATCTACTCTCACTACCCCAACTTTTTTTTTTTTTTTAAATGAACAAATATGTTTATTTTATTTATTATTTTTTTTTATACTATCCCAACTTGTTAATGACAGTTTCCTCAGGTCTCGGATGTAGAGGGAGGAGAGGTACAGGGTGCAGGAGCATCTTACATGGCTGGCACTGGTATGGACTTGCTGGTATTCTTTCTGACTCTTCCTCTTAGGTTGGGTTCAAAGAAGTGAGAAGAAGCTGGATGGGGAAGGAATGGGTTTCAGAGCTGGGAGTCGAACCCTTGTGCTGTGTCCTTGGCTCAGCTGCCACTTGAAGGAGAGTAGAACTTGGCTTGTGAAATGACTCATGGCTCCAGGGTGTACAGTTTGAACCTTATTCTTTACTGTCCCCCCACAAAGTCTTCTGTTTTTCATTCAGGAAGCTTTCTTGACTTCTTCATGTTAACTTAAGTGGCTGGGCTATCTTTGGATCCCTGTGAATAACTTTCATGATATTTTTGCGCTTCCTGCCTCAGACTAGGAAGGCAGGTTTGGGACCGTCTTAGTCCTTGTTGTGCATCAAGGGCCTTATGTCCATCCTGGCACATAGTAGACCTCAGTGACTGTTTGTAGACCTCAGTGACTGTTTGTAGGTGAGCAACTAGGCTCTTGCTTTCCTCCTGGCATTGGGGCTGCAGCTTGAGCATGATTACATGGGACACCCCCTCACCCAGAGACTTTCTAGCCTCTTGGGGAGGCGCCAGCATGGGTACTGGTAATTGGAGCTCTAATAGCTTTTGGCCTAAGTTAGTGGAACCTCATAGCTTCTCTTATCTGGCTCCTTTTTCTCCCTGAAACGTGGAGAATGAGCTGAGTAAATGTAAAATGGACTCACCAAGACAGCTCCGTATCTAGAATTACAAGCCTTCTTGATTCCTTCCAAGTTTTGGCTAGTGTTCCTTTCTGGGCTGCTTCACCCTGATCTCAGCACCAGGCAGTGAACACCCACCTTGTGCTGCGCCCTAGTGCTGGAACTCTGTGCAGAGAGGGAGACGGACTGGCTGTTGAGAGCTGGGTGAGCGCCAGCAATTTCAGGCATGGAGCAGGGTCTTGGGGGGCATGATGACTCATCTAGGACAGGCTTCATTGCCCAGGATGCCCTTTCCTTGCACTCAGCAGAGCAGGGTGCTTTAGCTGGATCGCTGCGTCTTCTCCCAGAAGGCAGCCAGCAAGGGTGGGAGGTGAGTGACACGGATGAGCTGCAGTGATCCCATAGAAATGGCAAGGAGAGACAGCTCCAAGATAAATCGTGAGATATGAGAGAATACAGATGTCACTAGACTTGTTAGGGGGAGGGTAGAAGAGGACAGAGGAAAGAGAGAGGATTAAGATGAAATCCCAGGGAGGCTCAGAGATATAGTTATTAAAATCTAAATGACATGAAAATAGCTTTGTGGCTTTTTCTTAAATCCATATTTTATTTGAAACTAGCCAACTTCTGGTTTTAATTGTTTCATTGGTTATATTTGTTCTTTATGAGAAATTTTGCAAATGAGACTAAATTCCCCACTAATGATATTTCTCAGTTGCTGTGATCATATTTTTTCACTCAGGGTAACAGGAAAGTAGGTTGCTCAGAGCAGTAGTGGCTGTTGGACTTTTCAAAACATAAAGAATTCAAGGGTGGGAGTGAATGACCTCCCACTCCTCAGAATTCCTTGAATTTTGAAATGTTTGCACATGGAAGTGATTGCTGCATATGTGAGGGCAATGGTTGTTCTTTTGTCTATGTCCCTTCATTCTTCACTCCTTTCATCCATCAAACATTCATTGAACATCTATTATGTACCAGCTGGGCTACCCAGATAAACAAAAATGATATAGTCCATATCTATGCAGTATAGATACGATAAGAGCTGAGAACCCGAATTTATTCATTTACTTGTTCAGTAAATATTCATGGAGTGCCTGATATTTGACCATCTCTGTGCAAGGCATTGGGAATACAAGGGTGAATAAGAGAGAGATTGCTTTTGCCTTTGTACAGGATATAGTCTGGTGGGGAGAGATGTCAAGAAAAGAAATTCATAAAATAAAAATATAATGACATAGTTTGAAGGATGCTTAGTGATCCAGTCTGCATGGATATCTTTTTCTCCTTGACTTCAGTTTCACGAATATGTTCCACCTTGAACTATGGAAATGCAACATTTCTATAGAATAATGATGGATGTGTGTGTGTGTGTGTGTGTGTGTAACAAAGGAAGTGTATATTTCCTCCTTCATCCATTCTTAGGAGGGATCAGCTTCCTGTGAGAAGCACAAAGCTCAAGTTAGCATTTTGTATCCTTGCTATTCACTCCTCATCACTAAGAAAACCCAGGGGTCAAGTGGGGGCAGATTTAATGTGCTATTGAGATGGGGCCCTTCAAGGCTGTGTTGTAGGAAAACCAAACTGGGGGGAAGGAATTGCAGCCCCAGTTGGGGCTTGTACCCTCAGTGGTTTTGTTATATTCCCATGGCTCCAGTTCTGGAAACCTGAGTTCAGTGCCAGCTGGGACCTTACGTCAGAAGTAGAGTAGGAAGAGCCACAAATGCTTCTTTTTTTTCATGTCTGTGGCACCGTGATCTCACCTGCACATGTTGATATCCACAGCTCTTCCCAAACACCCGGTAGTAACAAATGGAAGCCTCTAAGACACAATGCTCATGCCCACTCCCCATAATCCCAACACACCTTACAAAGCAAGTTTGGAGCCTCAGAGACCTCAGGCACTTACACTTCCTAGCTATCAGTCTCTATACAAACCTCTTCTCCGTTCTTTTGTAGTCAATGCTGATCTCACAGGGTTTTATGAACATTTCGTGACATATGAACCATAAAAATTACAAGCCACTTAACTGATGACTGTTCTTAATTACAGAAGTAATGGGTTCTTGGCTCTCCCTTCTGAAAAAATAGAATGCTTAGGGAATTTGTGGACTTTGTCTTCCAAAGATGGCACAACAGCAAATCCCCTGGGCTTCCTCAATGTGACCCTCTACCCCACCCAAAGGAGTGTGGCTTGTTGCTCCATCCGCTTGGCTCTGGGTTGACCCATGACTGACTGCTTTGACCAATGACTATGGCAGAGTGACCCTTTGCTTTCTGCCTCTTGGAGCTAGCTGCCTTGTGAGAAGTGTGACTTTCCTGAGACTGGCAGAGGATGTGCCCCACAGAGAGAAAGAAAGGCCGAGGAGAGAAAGATGTACCAGATGTCACACGAAAAAGCCATGCTTGAAGGGAATTTTCCAGCCCCAGCTTCCTGACTTCAACCAAATCCCCTAATTCCCAACCCACTGAATCATGAAAAAAATAATGGTTGTGTTAAGATGCTCAGTATCAAGGGTGGTGGGTAACCCAGCAATACAAAACCAAACAGTTCTTTATTCCCCTTCAAGGTTTCTGTGTCTCAAGGCCTTGCTGATTATGTTGAATGGGGAGAAGCACAAGCTTTTCCAGCCTGGATGGTCTGGTGTGTGAATCTTGATTCAGCCACCTATTATATTAGCTGTGCATTCAGATAACACTTTGAACTTCAGCCTTCTTATCTATTGTTGGGCTTTATAAGACTTCCTAGGGGTATAGTGAAGCTTCAAAGAGCCAACCCAATTGGAAGTGGCTTGCAGCGTGTCTGGCCCTTAGTATATAGTCAGGCCCAAGTTGGGAATCAAAGAGCCTTTGGAGGCTCACTGGGACAGCTGCTGGTCAATCTTGCAGCCCTGGTGAGGGGAGTTCCCAGCAGTACCGTATTTTCCGGCGTATAAGACGACACTGTGTCTAGTAAAAAGCCTGCTCAGATGGGCAGAGTCAGAGAGGCGGTCTATTAAAAAAAAGAACTGGTGTTGCCTTGGAAGTGGGGGGTAGTCTTATACAGCAAATATAGGCCTAAACCTATGTTTTAACTGTAAAATTAGGGGGTCGTCTTATACACTAGAAAATACAGTACTTGAGAGTGATATGCTCTGGGACCTGCTTTCAGGATGGGCTTCTAATACAGCTCATAACTGCTGAGTATCTGCTACAGGTGCCAGCCTCTCTTTAACCTCTATGTTAACTCTTTTAATATTATTCCCTTAATACTTATTTCCATTTTGCAGATGGGGAAACTGAGGTTCAAAGAAGCTGATGTAACTTGCCTAAGGACCTATGCTAGCTGTGGCGGATTTAGGGTAAGAAATCAGGTTCCTGGCCACAAGTCCAGTATGATTTGAGGCCATCACTTAGGATTTTCAACATCAGCACAAGGTGGAGAAGATCAGAGAATCTTCAAAGAGGCATATAATTTTAATTTTAAAGCATTGCAACTGGTGCCTCCTTGAAAGACATACAAATATTGAATTCTTTTAAAGTTGCAAATGCCAGATGTTTACTCTTTCCATTTGATCATTCATGGCAAAATAGGCTTAAGTGGCATCTTATTCCTTCCATTTCCAATTGGAGATTCTGTTTGGAGCATGTGCGTTCCTGTGTTCTGGAAGTTTTTCTTGACAGAAGCAGAGAGGTTTGTGACAAACAACTTTAATATTCTTTGTGTCTGTGTGGCTGGCTCTAATAATCTTGCAAGCTTACAAGGTCACTGTGAAGATTAAATCTGAGTCATCGGAGGCAGATGTTGACACATCATTATTTAAATCCTGAGCTGCTGAAGGACTCTCATCCTCATGAGCTATGATTCAGTGTCCAAATGAACACCCCACATTCCACACAGCCCGCTGAGCAGGGACTCCCGACTCTGTTGGGGACACAAGTTTGCCTTTCTCTATGTGATGACAAAACCCATCTTTCTGTTGCAGAAGTGTGATGTATACAGGGAGTGAGTGTGTTTCAGAAGCTCTGCTCTCTCTCTACCATTTGCTATGGGCTTTGACTTTTCATCTGTTCTTCAGAGCCCTTTAATTGGTGCTTACATATTTATTTTTTTTGGAGTAAAGTGTATTATCTTAAGTGTCTAGCTTAATACAATTTTACAAAAGTATACTCCTAATAAGCATCATCCAGATAACTGGATCAGACATTTCACCACCGTTTGTCCATTTCCAGTCAATAACCTCTCAAAGTTATCACTGTTCTGACTTTAGACACCATGGATTAGTTTTTCTGTTTTAGAATTCCATGTAAAAGGAATCAAACAACATGTACTCTTTTATAGTTGGCTCTTTTGCTGAGCAAAAGGCATGTGAGATTTATTTGTGGTGTTGTGTGTATCAGAAATGTGTTCCTTTTCATTGGTGAGTAGTATTCCATTGTATAGTTATGTCACAATTTGTTTATCCATTTTTTTGTTCATGGGCACCTGGGCTGATTCCAAGCTTTGGCTATTGTGAGTACAGTGGCTATAGCTTTTTTATATAGATATTTTTGTAGATTTACATTTTAATTTCTTTTAAGTAAATACTTAGAAATTGAATTGTTGAGTCATAGGAGAGGTATGTCTTCAACTTTATCAGAAAACACCCAACTGTTCTGACACTTAATATTTTCAGTATTTTTAAATTTTAACCTTTCTGGAGGATGTCTTATGGTATCTCAATTAAGTTTTAAGTTGCATTTCCTAATGAATAATGATGCTTAGCACTTTTACATTTGCTTATTGACTATTCATAGATTTTTTATTTTTGTGAAGCGTCTTAAGTATTTCACCTATCAATTTTTATTTTATTTTATTGGTAGAATGGATTAAAACATATTTCCTGGGGAATGAATTGCAGGATTCAGATAGAAAAAAGTGCTGAGTAAGAGAGAATCATCAAGGGCAGTTATGAAAACAGTGGGTACAGTTGTCACCTTCTTTCCAGTCCAAACTATGACTGAGTGGAAATTTTTAAGGATGCCTGATTTAGAACAAAGAGATATAAGTGGTAGGGGTGATTCTGACAATAATCTCTGAGAATTTTGCAAGTGCACACACACACACACACACACAGCATTGTGGAAGGAAGGTGAGCTCAAAGGTCGGAAAAACTGTTCCAATCTTAATGCCTTGGGAAATATCATGTAAAGGGGGCATAGGGCAAAGTCACCACATACCTGCAGCTCCATGAGGGTATATGTAAAGTAGAGTTTATTGGGGGAAAATTCATAAGCAGAGAAGTAGAGTGTAAGCAATCCTCTGAACTCTCCTATTTCTGCAGTTTGGGCCAGTCCACAGGTCTGCAGCCCCATGCCAATTCCAGAAGAGAGGGGTCCTTCTGTTGATAGTTTTTGGGGAAGAGAGTGTCTATGCAACTACATGGCAAGGAGAGCTTCTTGGTGTTAAGAAAGAGGAGCCCAGGGAGCCTGGCATTGGGTTTTTGTGCACTATTCTTCAGTTGGGTTGTAGTGCACTATTCTTACGTTGAGATCACTCAGTCCTGCGGACCTTGCTCTTTGTTAAACCACCAAAAATGGGGGTGGGGGGAGGGAGGAGAAAGATGAGCTTTCAGGGTTGTTCACATTTGTCTCTCATAAGCAGTTCTTTAGTATCTCTGAGCCTCTATTTCCCCAACTGTAAAATGGGAATAATAGCACCTATTCTGAAGAACTGCTGTGAACATTAGACGTAATCATGTGAAATACCAACAGTACCTAGGATCTAGTAAGAGCCCAACAAATATCAGTTTTCTTCACTTGAAGGGAAGAAAATAAAATACTTGTAACCAGCTTGGTGTTTTAATGCCTCTAAAAGCTCATGTGGCCTAATTTGTGGAGGTGCACATTATGAAATATCAGGTTTTCATACTGGAAAAATGTGCGCATTAAAGAAAAACACCAAAAGCTTCCTTTTTATAATTCTCTTAATAAAAACTGATGATTTATTATGGGCTGCAGGTTGCTATGGAGACACAGAGGTGCCGAATATGAAGAGAGTTGAAGTAGATATTCTAATATGGACAAGCATAGCTTATATACACTTAGAAAAAGCACTGCGCTTTGGAAACAGGCTTGAGATGTTGTAAAGTGTGTTTTATGGTGTCAATAAAATTTCCTGAGTTTCTCTGTCAGACTGGCCTCTATTTTCTAGGTTTATCTGCTTAATCCCCCATTTCATTTTATTTCTCAATCATAGCTGAGTTTATTTACTTGTTGGTTAATTCCTTCATTAGTGAATCACTATGGATAGCATCTCTGGTTTTATATTTCATTTTTCTATTATTTTCTGGGATGTATGGTGACATTCTGAGGGATATTCAAAGAAGGAAAGCATGTGGTGTTCAGGGTGATTTCCCGAGAGCAGTAGCACATCCGTGGCTCTGGCTAACTTTCCTCTCTGAATTAGTTTGCATTCAATCACTGTAGTCCGTGATCTCAACAACGGGGAAGTTCAATATAAAGAATTAGGAAGTATGATAAAACAGTATGTGCAAAGATGGAAAAAGAACTCTAAGCATTACCCATGGAGTGACAAATGTGAAAGGGGGTGTTTAGAACTCACTGAGGAGGTCTGATGACAGCACCCTGGGTTTTGTTTGCTGGGTTGTAGGAGCCATAGATAGTCCACAGTAACTGGGCAAAGAGCAACAACTATACCGGGGTGCAAGTGAGCTGAGACTGGGAGTTAGGAGTACAGAGGAAGTTGGGAGGTACCCAACTTCTGTCGGGTAGAGGCTGGGAACATGCAGTGCCTGCAACCAGAGGGCTGCAAGAAGGTGGTCTCTGGGCCTGGGCACAGGCTGTGAGGTCACTTGGGACCTGCCTACTTCAGGCATGCATATAGGGCAGGTGGAACCCCTGCTTCCTGTGATGTCCCACCAGAGCCTTCTACTGACAAACCTAACATTGTGCTCATTGTAAGGGAGAAATGCTTCAAGAATCCAGTCCACTATCACAGAGCAGGTACTGAAGGGTATCTTTGGAACTGAGAGGCAATGAATCAAATTGGCCCAGCATCTTGGTTGTGGTTAATCTTATAAATTCCCTTGTTGGCCCTCTTAGGAGGAAGTCTTGGGATGCAAACCTGAGCTGGTAACAGTCATTCAGACCCAGTCCTTTCCTGATGAGAGGTAGTTTATATCCAGTTGGGTTACAAATCACAAGGACATGAGGTTGAGCCCAGCTCTCTCTTCTCCAGCTGTATGGCTTTGGATGCTCTTTAGTGATATCCTTGGTAGTTCAGATACCAGTGTGTGCCCAGTGGGACTCTAGGAATGACCTCTAAAGTTACAGCTTTCCCAGTCATATCATAGGCCCAGCCACCATCTCTTAAAGCAGAGGTCAACACACTTTTTTTTGGAATGAGCAAGGTAGTAAATATTTTAAACTTTGCAGGCCCTCCGATCTTTGCTGTGACTATCCATCTTTTTCTTTGTAGTGCAGAAGCATCCATAGGCAACAAGCACATGAATGGGCATGGCTTCTGTGTGGGGAGGTGTGTCCAGGATTGAGGCTAACTGTGCTGAGACAGGTGTGTCTCCAGGAGCACTCTGCCTCATGCAAGACTGGTCTCTCCCTTTCTAGCGGAAATTTTATCTCAGGCCTTATTGACTTGTCTCACTATGGGTCTTGGTTGGAGCCCCTGAAGGCATCCTAATGAATTGTTCTATCTTTGCATCTGAAGCAGCAGGGGTTGGACTCTTGGTTGCTTCTGACCTAGAATGTACCAGTCTTCTTATTTCATCTTGGTCTTAGGGCCCAGCTCTGCAAACCCAAGAAGGTAGCAGTTTTTGCAAAGTTACTCAGAGCACAAGATATTGTTAGACACCCCTTGTGGTGGCGCACTGTGGGAGCCCCATGTTATTCCATGATAAGGAGCAGCAGTGACAGCACAACATAGCAGACCATCCCAGGCTGTGTTGTTCCTTTGTTGCTATAGCTACTAAAGGCAAAAGTGTCACTGTAGGCAAAAGATCATGTTATTGTCACCTGTGAATTTTCTCAGCCAGAGAAGATACAGCAAGTTTGAATCTATTGGATAATGAATTTAAGGAAAAGTAGGGTGTTTAATAGAGTGAAACTAATTGGCCCAGTGGTGGTGGTGGTGGTGGGAGTGAAGCTCCCCAGACAAACATCTACAACCTGCCTCTATCCTGGGCTGGTCTGTGAGCCTGAGGTTGTTTGCTCAGCCCACTAACAAGGTAGCCACTGCAACCTAGCATTTTCCTGAGCCCTTTAAAAAAAGTTCTATTTAAATTCTGGGTTAGAAGGGTTGATGCTAAGATATGTATGTCCTCCTAGAACTGCCGCTTAACCTACTTCTTTGACAGACAAATTCTAATTAAACGGTTTAATAAGTTGAGAAACACAACACCTCTCAGTGCTTTTCCGGTGGCATGTCACGTTCTGAAAAAGCTACATCCTGTAATTTGCGGAGACATTTTTAGGAACTGTCTTTGTGAAGTTCCACTGCTGTTTCTCCAGAGATGATGGTGATGCTAACACACTCTCATTTTTATTTTTTCCTTAGTGAAAACTATTTTTAGGTAGCAAATTAATTGTAGGGAAGTTCAGGTCAAAGAGATTAGTATTTGCAGGAAATTCTGCCCTTGGCTAGGAATGTACAACAAGCCAATTAAATGGCTGAGTTGGGATTTGAACACAAGTATTTCTGTCACCATACATTCCAGGAAATAAAGGGAAAATGAAAAACAACAACAGAACAACAATAACAACAAAAAACATACATAACTAAACCAATAACAACGAAGGTGTTTGACTTTGAGTATAAGATTTGACTTGGATTTGAGGAATGGAGGATCATGACAGTGGTGATAAGCAGTAAATCAGAAATGTGGGCCTGGACCTTAGGTGGCAAGTGCAGAGCAGAGATTGTATTTTGGGAGTCTCCTATTTGGGGCGGCGGCTGCTGCTGCTTCTTCTTCTTCTTCTTCTTCTTCTTCTTCTTCTTTTTTTTAAAAATATATTTTTATTGATTTTGTACAGAGAGGAAGGAAGAGAGATAGAGAGTTAGAAACATCGATGAGAGAGAGTCATCGATCAGCTGCCTCTTGCACACCCCCTACTGGGGATATGCCCGCAACCAAGGTACATGCCCTTGCCCGGAATCTAACCCGGGACCCTTCAGTCCCCAAGCTGACGCTCTATCCATTGAGTCAAACCGGTCTCGGCTGGGGCTTCTTCTTATTTTATTTTTTCCTTGACCAACACAATTTGTTTAACTTCATTAAATGGCATTTTTAATAGGTTGTATCAGAAAAAACACTATAAGAGAGTTAAGACAAGCTTTTTATATTTGCTGTGTGCTTTTGGGTGAGTCACTTAACCTCTCTGACTCTGAATTTGGTGGGAATGGTAGGCATTTAGGCTACCCCAGGCTTGTTCATGTGCAGGCATAGGGTTCCAAGGCAACTAAATAGTGGAAGCAGCCAGGTCTCAATGCCTCTTCCGTCACTTTCCATTGGTCAGAGCAAGTCACAAGGTCAGCCAGATTGGAGGAGCTGCAAAAGAACATTGTGAGGAGGTGAAGAAAGAGCCCGTCGGGTGCTCGGTCCCCAGTGTGGGGCTTGTAGGAGACAGCCAATCAATGATTCTCTCTCATCATTGATGTTACTCTCTCTCCCTCTCTCTTCCTCTCTGAAATTAATGAAGATTTTTTTTTTTAAAGAGGTGATGAAAGAAAGAGAATTATCCCAAGCAATCTATGCTGAATTCGTTTTCATTCTGGGTCTTCATGGAAAATGAGTGATAATGTGGTGGTTTGGGAGTGTGGATGGCATTAGCCAACAGGAGCAGAAGGTAAAAATGGTTGAGGGAACCCTAAACAGGGAAGCAAGACTTACCACCTGTGTGGCCTGGAACAAAATACTTGTCAGAACCTCATAGTTTTTTTTTAATCCCAATGTTTCCAGAATTTATATTAAGCTGGTTCTAGTCTAGGCACTGGGACCACATGTAGAGAAAAAGAGGCGATCCTTGCGAGTTTCTGTAGTTTGGTGATTTGGGGAGTGAGGAATGTTAGTGCTAGCCTCTTTTGTCAACAAAGGGTGTTGTTTAGAGTTCCCTGGATCCCTGCTGGCTGTTGAGGTTGGCTTTGAGCCTGGCCCACTGGAACGATGTTTGGCTGAAGGAGCTCTGAGTAACCATGGGAAGTTGTGAACTGCTTGACCCCTTTGAGGGGCATGAGTTGGTAAAGTCATCTAGTGCTTCTATATTCTGCTCACTTGTCCTGGTTGATTTTCAACTCTGTTTTCCATTTGTGAAGAACATATGGATGGATGGCAGTAATTGAGAATTTAATAAATTTTTGATGTTTCTTATGGTGCTCGAGTACTCCACTGAGACTGATACACATTTTTTTTTTTTAGTGTTTCCCCATTCTGTGCTAAAACTATATGTACATTTTATTCTCTCCTTTTATTTCCTTTAGAACAGAGCAGACTAGCTTTGAAGTCAAGTTTCTTATTGAGGGTGTGTGTGTGTAGGTTCCTTATTTTCTCCTTTCGTTTTTATTGAGAGAATCACTGATTGGCTGCCTCCTGAAGGCCCCACATTGGGAATCGAGCCCACAACCTTCTGGGAGCTAGAGAAAACCTGACAGATTCTCTAGTTTAACACTACCAATTTTACAGATGAGGCTCAGAGAGGGGTATGGTCTAAGTCAGTGGTCGGCAAACTCATTAGTCAACAGAGCCAAATATCAACAGTACAACGATTGAAATTTCTTTTGAGAGCCAAAAACCGACTTTTGTGCATGGGCCATGAAGTTTCAATCGCACTGTACTTATGCACCCGCACGTGGTATTTTGTGGAAGAGCCACACTCAAGGAGCCAAAGAGCCGCATGTGGCTTGCGAGCCGCAGTTTACCCACCACTGGTCTAAGTCATAAAGAGTCAGTATTGGCAGTGGCCTGGAGCCCAGGTCCACTGTCTCCTTGACCACTCTCCTCTATTCAGAAGCATTGAGGCCAGCCTCGTACGATGCCACCCTGCTTTTCCTCCTGCTTCGTGGCAATATTTCAGTATCACTCTTCTCTATTCAGAAGCCCAGGTCCACTGTCTCCTTGACCACTCTCCTCTATTCAGAAGCATTGAGGCCAGCCTTGTACGATGCCACCCTGCTTTTCCTCCTGCTTCCTGGCAATATTTCTGCTGCAGAGAGGTTCGGGCCAGGCTGTCCCTGGAGCCTGGGTCACTGGCCTGCTCTAATTTTATACCTTGACAGGTCATTTGAGAAAGCCCAGGAGCCCACTTTCGGAGCCCTCTGCACCATGCCACAACACAGCGCCATAGAGGAATGTCTCTCTTTGCAGACGATGGCTTTGAGTTCTGTGCAACCGCATCCCCGTACAAGTGAAAGTTCAACAATTCTACTTGGGCATTATCCGATGGTGACGAAATTCTCAGATTCAAAGGTATGAGGATAATTAGGACTCTTGTTAATCATTCTGTATCCCTCTCCCACCCCCACAATCCCCCCAGCAACGAGATTCATACAGATTAATTACTGCCTGCTATAAATAAACGCAGAGAAAAGCAATCTGCCTAGGAGAGGCAGAGGGTAACTGTCATTTAATATATCACAGCTTTCCGCACACCTGTTCTCCCTCCGCTGTTGCCATGGAAACCACACTTTATAAGAGAAGCTGTGCATAATTAGCATGGATGGAGGTCTATATCAATCAGAATAATTTGGAAGAATACTAAAAACCCAGAGGAGCAGGCCAAACTACTTGTCTCAGTGGGAAGGAATCAGTTCTCCGCTGAGTGGTAAATGAGGAAGCAGTTACAGTAAGGAAATCAGCAAACTTAGCAATTCTGGGTCAGCTGAAAACCCGGGAGACAGCCTACCTCCGCTCGAGAGAGAGGAAACTTTGTCATCAAGTTTGGCTTTTGCACAAAGGAAATAGGGAGCTAAACAAACACACATTATTTTCGAGGTGATGGGACTTGGAGGACAGGCTTTGCACCCTGGGAACCTCTGCAGGAAGGTTAAGCAGTGAGGTTGGGGCTCCAGGTCTACAGCGGTGGGAGGAATGGGTCACTGAGTGTGGGTTTTTTTTAGTTTTTTAGTTTTTTATTTTATTTTTTCAGGGAACAGTGAGCAGCTTTCAATCAACCTATGGGATTTTATGAGTGGTTGGAATCACCACATTTTTTTTCAGTGATGGAAGGGACTTCTGAAATAATGGGAGTTCAAATGCCCTGGTTTTCAAAGGAGAAATGAGAATCATGGGAAGATTCAACTTGTGGGAGGTTCCCAACCCAGCTACTGGTCAATCCTGAACTTGACTCAGCTTGCAGGGTCTCGCTGAGTACTGTTTGCTGAGGTCACTGATGGGACCACTACTGGGCTGGCCATTCTGGTCAGAGATTCTTAAGTTCTTTTTTTTTCTTTCTTCTAAATTTCTCCTTGCATTTTAGGAAAAGATGTAGCAAATCTGCCTGTTGTGACTAGCATGTATACTTTGATTAGTAGCCAATATAAATATATAATTACAAACAAAAATCCTCCAAGCTGCGATACCTTTATATAAATGTCCTTTAGGACTCCTAAGGGTGTTAGCTGGTTGATGTAACCCAAGAGTGGAGAGCAGATATAGTATTAGACTTATGCATAACTTCATGCTGGAATGCTTCTCTATCGAATTGAGATCCAACAGCATTCGCAGTAGGGTCCGTTAAATGTGCA
This sequence comes from Pipistrellus hanaki, assembly GCF_964339955.1. Lineage (NCBI taxonomy): Eukaryota > Metazoa > Chordata > Mammalia > Chiroptera > Vespertilionidae > Pipistrellus > Pipistrellus hanaki. The sequence continues at coordinate 49,786,648 of NC_140515.1, forward strand.
TATGTCCTCACATCCTTTAAGGCAGTGGTTGGCAAACTCATTAGTCAACAGAGTCAAATATTAACAGTACAACAATTAAAATTTATTTTAAGAGCCAAATTTTTAAAACTTCTTCTAATGCCACTTCTTCAAAATAGACTCGCCCAGGCCATGGTATTTTGTAAAAGAGCCATAGAGCCACACTCAAGGGGCCAGAGAGCCACATGTGTCTTGCGAGCCGCAGTTTGCTGACCACCGCTCTAAGGTATTAGGAGTGATGAAATTTGATGGAATGTTTACATAATGTCTGTATACATTCACCTCTTTGGGTGCTGTTACAGATACAGTTGCTCCAAAGTTAGCTTTTTGATCCACCTGCATTAGTACATAAAGTTCTCTAGAAACTACAGGAGAAGATGTATATAATATTTGAGTATATAGGTTAAAGAAGTATGTTTGGTTTCGAACTAAAACAGGGGGATACAAGGTGTCATTCATCCATGGTAAGAACAAAAATTCAATTTTTGTACAAGGCCACTAAAGAATGACGTTCTTGTGTACGAAGCCAACAATATCAGTCCTGCCTACGACAGGTTGAACGAATTGTGAAATATCTTTCAATGGTTGAGATAATAACGTCTGGTAGAGAGTTCCATCGTTGTGGAGAAAATTGTAAGGTTATCAAGAATTGGCTGGATTTCATCTTCCACATATTGCTGAGTTGTATCTCTTCTCCCTCTGTCCCCGCATGCTTCTTGAGTACAGGATAGTTTGAGTTTATCATCGCTGATTGATTATTCTTCATTTATAGGAAAGGGTGCATGAAGCTATGGAATTATGATATGTGGAGGAAACTCCAGGTAAACTCTTACAGTATTCACAGTTGAATATTCTTCAGGTTCAGGGACCAGTTCAAATAGGAGTCTTGACCCAGAAGACAAATTACAAGATCCTGATGATATGTCATTTCGTGTACAGACCAGTCTTCGAAGGAGCAATATAATCATAAAGGGGTGATACATTAATGCAACCTTTATTGAAAAGTCAGGGAGACACATACAGAACTCACGATGATATCTTTCTTTGTTACCTCAAACAGGATTTAAGGTCATTGTTCTAGGAGATTCTTGGGTTAGCAGGGTCTGAGTCCAGAAGTTTCCTTTGCTCTCAGAGCAGGCCTTGGGGACAATGATAAAGGGGCCAAAGCCTGGGTATATGACTTTCCCTTTTTTCACCTTTTCTTAGTTAATCTATGCTTTATCTCATTGTGGCCCTGCAAATAATTAAAATAATAAAAATGAGAACAATAATAGCAGTGAACAGGCAATAATAGCAAACTTTTACAAAATGAATCTTTACCATATGCCTGATACTAAGCAAATTTCTGTTTGGTATTTAGCTCATTAAATCTTCACTATGTGGAAACTATCATTATGTTGATTTTATGGACAAGAAAACTAAGGGTTGAGATTAAGTAGTTTTTTCAGGGTCAATTACTTAATTTAATGTTGGTGCTAGGATTTGAAACCAAAACCTGTCTGTGTTCAAGGTCTATGCTGTTAACTTCTATGCTAATTTGGTAAATCAATAGTGTCAATATGTTAATAGAGGAGGCTTGAATCCTACAGCTTCCACTTAAGGTGGTAAGAAGGAAGGCATAAACACATACTAGTAGTGTCTGCTATGTGCAGAGAAGATGGGTATCATGTAGCTCATCTTCAGGATTAGTGAATGAGGATTCAGACATTCTCAATCACTTGACTAGGGGCTTCCAGAAGTTGGCCATTGGCCCTTGTGAAGGTCATCACAACAGAGGCTTAGGTAGGCCTACCTGGGAATTGAGTGTGCCTCCGTGGATGTCAAGGATGCCCTCAAGAGAGCCAGGCTGAAAGCCTGAACTGACTTCAGTCCCTGGGTAGGTTGCCTTTGATCATTATTAGTCCCATGTAGGAGTCTTTTGGGGTCCTGGGAGGGTCAGAGCATAGTGGAATCTGCTGGCACATCCTCTCTCCCCTGAGGAAGCTCAGTGGTCATGGTGACAGGGCTCTCCTGCCCATGGTAGACTAAGGGCTCAGGGAACTGCTAAGGACTTTGTATTCTGGGTGCCCAAGGGGCAATGGTTCACTGTCCAAGCATGCCATGGGTGGGTATAGCCCCAGGGCCCTCTGTCTCCACAGGTATCATTGTCTTCTACCTATTTGTAGCTGATGTGCACTTTTGATTGTGTCCAACCTTCCAGATGGCTCTTCTGATGACGTGAGTGCGCCATGCAAATAGAGCCTTAATGTTTGAGATGAATATTTTTAACTGGATGTGAAATCTATTCACATTGTCACAAGAAATTTCAACTTACATTTATCAATGAAAGAAAAGGAAGTGATCTTAGATTCTTAAAGCATAGTTTCACCTATGTAATTTTTTTTGAATAATTGTAGAAAACAGTTTTACATTTTTTTTATCGCATCTATGAATTTGTATAAACCCTTGTGTGAATAAAGATTTTTGTCATTGTTGACCATCAAGAAGTTAAGAAGAATATTATTAAATTGCCTTGATCAGGAATTGAGTCTTGTTTATAGAAACAACCTCAAGTTTCCTGTTAAAATTTATAAAGCTATTTTATCTGGAAATTTTACATACATTCATACTTGATGTCTTCCATGACATTTTATGTTTTAATTTTCTTAAATTTACAAAATAAGTAAATGTAACAATTTTTCCTCAAGTCCCATACATATCTATCCCATTCACTAAACTTCTCACATTTACTCTATGTTTTCATTTTTTTTTGGTGGCATGACATGAAAAAAGAATTTTGTGGGTCAGTATGCTTAGGAGCTTCATGCTGAAGTAGTTCTGGCTGGATTAATTAGGATGAAGGTACCAGCTCAGAGTCAAGCATACCCAAGTCAACCACCAAAGAGAACAACCAGAAATCAAGATTAAATTAGGGCCAGGTAGATGGAGCTCGGGGGTGGGGAAAGGAGATTGGCAAGTAGAACTGGGAAAGGACAACAACTTGAATCCCATGGTGAAAGAGGATGCTGATGATGGGTTCTTGGCCAGGACTTGTTTAGGAGGATGGCTTTCTTTTTATTTTTTATTTATTTTTATTAATATATTTTATTGATTTTTTACAGAGAAGAGGAGAGAGGGATAGAGAGCTAGAAATGTCGATGAGAGAGAAACATCAACCAGCTGCCTCTTGCACACCCCCTACCGGGGATGTGCCTGCAACCAATGTACATGCCCTTGACCGGAATTGAACCTGGGACCTTTCAGTCCGCAGACCGACGCTCTACCACTGAGCCAAACCAGTTTCGGCAGGAGGATGGCTTTCTGATAACCTGGTGCACCTGGCAGAGGTAGAATCTTGGGGAGGAGGAGAAGTGGCAGGGAAATGTCCAGGGGGGATCACCACCATTGAGGAGGTGCTGGGTGAGGCAGAACATTGACAGCACCATCACAGTTGTGTGGTGAGCAAGGACCAAATAGAGTATGCAAAGAAGCAAAGCAAGGCCAAGCTCATCAGATACCATGAGTTATTTGGGTGCTCTTGTGGTATACCTGGTGAATAGGACAGAGCTGGTCCTGCTCTCAGGGAACTGCAGAGGAGGGAATGGTTGGAAGATCAAATTCTCTAGGCATCTGAAGAAGACTCTTTTCAGCCCCAGTCAGTGTAGTGGAGGACAAAAAGATGCATCCTGGAGATCCCTGTTGTGGCTGAAATGGTTAAAGTGATTTATTAGTCAGCTCCACCTACAGACAGCACAGGTGAGCTTCTGTGTCCAAGAGCAATGACTCATACCTGGGCTTGTGGAGAAACCAATTTAGTCCTCTTCATCTACAATCCATGCCCAAGCAGGCTTCTATCCTAGCTCTATTCAGTTGCACAGGTAGTGGGATGGTGGGTGTCCCCTCATGTTTTTTCTATTATATAATGTAACCATCTGTATCAGTTAGCATTTGCTGCATAACAAACAACTACAAAACTTTTAGCTCACAGTTTTGTGGAGGGTTGTTATTCTGACCTAGTCTGGTCTTCACTGGGTTTGCTTACGGTATGTGTCTGTGGTCAGTTGGTAAGTCAGCTGGGACTGGCTGGTTCTGTGTGGTTACACATGTCTAGCTATTGGCTGGGGCACTGGGATGATTGGATGGTGTGCCTTTCACTCTAGTTACTAGAGTCTAGTAGGTTAGCCTGGGCTTATTTATGTAGTGGTAGGAAGCCAAGAACAGTAAGAGAACAAGCTCCACTTAGAAAGTGCTTTTCAAATCTCTGCTTGGGTCACATTTGCTTCTGTCTCATTCCCTGCACCAGAATCAGTGTGAGAGGCACAGTAAAACCAACAGTATATGTGAAGAAATTGAGTTATTACTGAAATTACATCACCACACCATCATTTCAATTCATGCTTGCAAAGAAGGATTGATTTAGGAGGCAGTTCTTACCAGGAAGGCTAGTGGAAGTGCTAGTTCTTGATAATGCAGGTGACTTTAAAGTCTTTCCCCAAACTTCCATTTCTCTATCTTAACTCATTTCTGATTTTGGGCACTTTGGGCATTGTATTGGAGGACAGCCTGCAAATACTATTCTCTCTACTTCTCTGGGCTAGTTTCTTCCTTCTAGAATGTATTCTAATACTCTTTGTGTTCAAAAGCCAGTCATTTCTCCAAGCAGACTTCATTCCTTCCATATTTCAGATGTATTGATGGTCTTTTTCTTTTACGGTTAATAGCATATTTCTCCAAATAATGATGGTGTGAACTGAGGATGAGTTTTCTCTGGAATGTTTACATGGACATTGTGCTGGGCTTGCTAATCTTAGTGTGCAGACATAGTTTCTTTGGAAAAATGATTATCTCAGCTTGAGAACTGGAATGGATAGTTTATTATCTATACCAACTATAATGGTGTTTTTATAGCAACAAAACATATCTTGAACCCAAGCATTCCTCTTTGTTCCAGAATCTTATCAATAATTATTTTGGCCAAGGTTTAGTACAAAAGATTGATTTTCTATTTATTCCTTTGGCATTTATATGATTGTATATTTGTACTGTTGTGCTGAATACGGTTACTTATACATATGCACATGAATAAAATATGTTTAATAAGCATGCATAAAATATATGAACTTGAAAACTGTTCCTAGGTGGACCATTATAGTCTTGGTTGAAATATCTAAGTGACTTCCTAAAGAAGTCATTAGTTCTACTCCAGTGTATTTTGTTCCTGTCTGCATAGGAGGTCACACTACACACAACAGTGACTCCTAATTTTTGTTGTTGTTCTACAAGTCCTCTGAGAAGTCTGGTAACTTTTATGTACAGGACAGAACAAATTAAAAAACAAACTATTGGATTGGTTCCTAGAGGAGCAGTCAGGCCTTTGGATTTGATTATTTTATTATGGCGGAAGACCTTTAAAATGAAGAAATATGGTACTCTGGTAGATTGCAAATATGCTCCCTATCAGTCCCTCTGTGTGTCTATGTTCTGCACAAAATAACTTTGTGACTCTTCTCAACAAGAGATGAAGTGTATTTCCCCACCTCTGCATCAGGGCTGATCTTGAGATTTGTTTGCCAATAGAATTTGGTAGAAATGGACTGTTGCTCGTTTTGAATGTCAGCCTTAAAAGATGCACTCAGTTCTCTTGGCATTTCATCCTTTACCGATGTCATCAAGCCCAAGCCAGCTTGATGGAGAGTGAGAGGTGATCTGAAAATTAACCAAGTGAGTTGGGATTTCTTAGACAAGGCCACTAAATAGCAAGAAAACTTTCCCTAGCTGCTGGCTGCAGATATCTGAGTGGACACAGTCAAGATAAGCTGACTCTGGCCTAACTGATAGACTCTACAAAGGAAGCTGTGAAAGAAACCTGGTGGCTGGATGTCAGGGCTGACCAAGATATAAGAGCTCAACTTGCCTTCTTTTATGAGTGGAAACAGGAAGATTGGTATTGTCACTCAGAGAAATGGGTCAGATGGGAGGACTCTGGTCTGACTAGGATGGGGGCTGATGCCTTCAACTTGGAGTCTCATCTGTGCACTGAGAACTGACCATCTTCAGGAGATCTGTTCCATGGGTGGTTGGCAGTGGAGGGTTGGGATCTAACTGAGAGTGGGACTGGAGGTGACTACTCAACAGTGGTCAGCAGAGGCCCTTGAACTGGTACCTACATTGCCACTAGAGTCAGATTCTCAAGTGACAGTATGCAATTAAAAAGGGTAAGAGCAGTGTTTATTTGCAAAACTTTCATTCACTGCTTATTACATATCAGACATGCTGAATACTTTGCATGTACTATCTTGCTAAATCTTTTTTAAAAAAATTACCTTGCTAAATCTTCATCCAAATCACTACCGTATAGTGCAGCACACCAGAAAAGAAAAAAGAATGGTTGAAGATAGGGAAAAATTCAAAGTGGAGAGTCCTCATTCGAGGATGGGGTTGAGTGGTTGAGAGGACTATAACTGTTACTTTGGGCAACTACCCCTCTTAGAGGCTCCATTTTCTCAGCTGTAAAATAAGGATGATGATTATAATCCCTCTGCTTGTTATTTATTATTGCTTGTTAGTATATGTTGCATGTTATTACTCACAACTTGAAAGACATACTCATTTGTTGTATTTGTGAATCTGCAATTTGGTCAGGGCCAGGTGGGGACAGTTTGTCTCTGCCCCAGAAGGGCTGGGGCCTGTGTTGGGATGTCTTAAAGGGCTGGGGTCAGCCAGACATCCCTTCTGCAGGAAGTCTTGGAGCCTCTCCATGTGATCTCTCCATCATGGCAATTCAGAGTTCCAAGAGCAGGCGTAGGAGACAGAGAGGAGAGGCTGCCTGTCTGTTGAGGCTGAGTTCTGGAAGCTGGCACAGCTGCACTTCTGCTATATTCTATTGGTCAAAGGAAAGGAGACAGACCCTACCTCTCAATGGAGTGGCCCTCTGTGACTGCCATTTCATAGCATTGTTGAAAATTAAATAATGGAAAGAACACAAAGAGTTTAGCATGCCACCTGGACCATCTTAGTAGCTCAATAGATGGTAGCTAATGTCATTATTAGAGGTAGCAGCAGAATGATGAGGCTGTTGGTGATTTTATAGAGACAGTGGTGGCCTTGTTTTCGTGGGCAGTGTGTGCAAGAGGTAAGCAAGGAAGGTGGTGACTCCAGGAAAGCAGCACACAGGCTTGAGAAGTTCAATTGCAGCAGGACAGAGAGAAATTGGAGAGCAGCTGTGGGTGGGCAGGGAGTGGGCAGAAGATGGCTCTCGCAGGGTGGTGCCTCGGATATGGGGGTGGCATGAAGCGGGGAGAAAGGACAGGAGGAGAGAAAGGTGTTTGCGGGAGGAAGAGGGCTGAGGCAGAGAGTCAGAGCAATCGTGTGGCTCTGTGTATGTTTTAAAGGCCACATTTATTCTAGGCGAGCTGTTTATTTGAGATTTGCACACAAGAGAAAACAACCTGGCTATAAATTCCTTAGAGGAGGAGGGACTTTGAGAAGGAGAAGAGTTTGCACCCTCATTTCAGTGTGGGTGCACTTGCAGACACCCAGGCTAGACCAAGGGCAAAGCTTAAACCTGGAGATGGTCTGGACTGGTGGAGAGGGAAGTTTTTGGTGTCGATGGTTGGGTATTTGTAGATTTAAGAGCAGAAGGTGACCCACAACTAGAGTGAGCTGAGGCCAAGGCCACATCAAGAGTAGTTTTGGAGGCCCTGAGAATGAAAATGTTTATGGTTCTCCCCTCACCCCTAAGTAACTTAATAAAATAAAAATTAAATTATAAAATTAGTGTTTAGTAGTCAAACAAGATTCTGTTTTCCCATGATGTTTGATACTTCCTTTGAAATAGAAATTGCAAATGGTTTTAAAAATAAAATTTTGCTGCCTTTGCTTTGTGGAAGTCAGTCTGGGAGTGGCTGGCCTAGAGGATAGCTTGGCATGGTGTGAGGTCCACTGTCCCCAGCGCTATTCCCCAGAAAGCCACTGGCCCTGAGATTCCTACCTGCAGACTCAGTGTTTTGGGTTTAGATTCCTCTCAGCTTCCCATCTCCTGGGTCAGACAGAGTCTTGCCCAGCCACCTGCTGTGCTGTTTGAATATCCCTGGGAGGGTCGTCCCCCCCCCCCCCCCCTGCAGTATTGGCTTTATCAGGGCAGGGAAGTTTTTGGTTTGTTCCTAGCTGTAACCCCAAGCCTAGCCTAGTGCCTGACATGTGGTTGGTATTTGATCGCCGTTGTGCCAATGTAAGAATGAAGGGAGCATCATCAGGAAGACTGGTGCATAAGAAGAGAGCTGAGAGCAAACTCTGGGTGGCTTACACATTTGTAAACGGCTCTGTGAGGAAAGAGGGAAGTTGTTCAGATAAAAGATGGCCAGTTCCTTTAAAAAAAAAATGATTTTCTGTCCAGGGGCTGAAAGTTGGGGGAAAAGAAGGGTTTGTGTCATGGATCCTGAGTAGGTTGCCTACCCCTTTTCCCCCTCACAAACACTGACAAGTCTGTATTTCTATTTGAAATGCAGAGTGAAACCGTAGCCCTTTCCACAAGCAGAATGCATTTGCTTCTGCACAGGCCATATGGGACTTTGGAGTGGGCGTTCAGGGCACCAAAATAAACTCCCCGGATTCGCAGCCTTGAGCAGCAGTAAGACTGGAGCAAAGTTTCTCTTTCACCTTAAACGACTCGAATGTATTTAAAACAATTAGAAACAGAGTGGGCTTTTCCCATTACGAAACCAGTGCAGGCCTGTTATAGAAAACAGGGAGAGCACAGAAAAGGGAAAGATCTTGGTAAGTAAACTTTGCAGAGCGCAGGTAGCGTGCTGGTTGATGGCTGCAGGGAAGGCGCTAGAGACAGTGGGAGACCAGGCCCCAGGGACATTTCCGGGGCAGTCTTGAGAGGTGGGCTGTGGCGGGGCCACCTCTGTCTTTGGAAGGCTGCAGGTCTTATTTTGGGCTGGGGGTGGGGTCTGTACCATCAACCCGTCCCTGCAGCTTCATATTACAGTACTTGAGTTACTGTGATTCCCCCCAGAAGAAGACTTGGTCTCTCCTTGAAGGAGGAGAAGCAGACTGCTGTTCTGCAAAGACCATCTGTTTTCTCCAACACCAGCAGCTTCCGAAGGGCGCGTGCAGGGACCACAGAGCACCTGAACTCAACCCTGAAGGCCAAGGGGGCTCATTCTTCCACCCAACAACTGGTTAGAGGGGTTCTCCATTTCGAGGGCAGACAGTGGTGAGTGAATAGCTGTGAGGCTTGCCCACAAGGACCTTACAGTTTATATCAGCTTAGTTTATTTGTGTCCTCAGACTTGTCTGAGATAACAAGATCATAGGACTCCGGAAAAGACTGCAGTCCCACCATTTAGTCCTACCCAAACTATTGTTTTGGGAAGAGGGGTTGTCATAATCTTCACTAGCCTGCTCCAGATGTTTGGGGTGGGAAGGAAGCAGCACGGAACCTCCACGGAGGAGGGTGGTGGGTGCAGGCCTAGCCATCCTCTCCCTGGTAGCGATGAGGGATATAGGGAGAGCTGGTCCCAGCAACATGGTGATGAGGTTCAGACCTTTGTGTCTTCTCAGTGATCCTCCCTTCACAACCCTCTGAGGCAGTCAGTGTTCTGGTTGTGCCTCCTCCTTTCTTCTTTCAACACTTGAATCAGGAAGCTTTGGGGCTTAACAGGAAGGAGCCAGTGACAGCTTAAGCTGGTGCCCTAAACACAGGATTTCTATCCCAGGAAAGATCTAGGCCTTGAGTCATAGGAACACACACCTTTGCTGGCTTTTCAGATGGTGGTTAAGAGATTAATTTTTTGGGGGGAACAGCTTGTTTGTAGGAAAGTCCTGGATGTACCAGTAAAAGGTAGAGACCTGTGGGGTAAATGCTGCTGACAACATACATATTGTCTTAGAGATTCAGTCCTAAAGAGGCATTGCAGGACTCTCTGAGTTCTTTCTCCCTTCACAGCACATGGCTCTGCAGAGACAGCTGTGGCTAACCAACTCCTTGGCCAGCATCTCCTTACACGACTCTAATTTCAAATTATCTGTCTCATCATCCACGCAAACCATTATTTTAGGAGCATTACCATTTTGACATCAAAATAATATGTTAGATGTTCATACCTAGAAATAATTGAAAACTCCTTTGTCCATTTATAATCTAAAGAGTTTGGGAAATCCAGCTACAGGATTTTGTTTTGGAAAATATATCTCCAAAGCTGGGAGGCGGTTGGTTTTCTGGTGGACGAGGACTTTGTCCCTGTTTCAGGCTCCCTAGGGAAATGAAAGGCAGTAGTGCGTGCATCCCAGAAATGGCTGTGAGTTTTCACACAGGGAAAGTGAGACTTGCCCTTTTCATTTATTTCCTCTTCTATAGTCACTGCATCCCTGGCTTCTGGAGACAGAGGCTCTGGTGAGACTGCAGTTGAGCAGTGGGTTCAACTCAGACACTGACTTAGGAAATGAAATGGGACGCAGGTACCAGCTAGGTTCGGATTAAATCCTTGAGGTGTTTCCTGGGAAGGAAGATCCCATACTTGTCAGTTTGTCAGGTGTCACTTGGGTGTGGATCTCTCCTCATGGTGGCAGCCTGTGCAGGCGTTGGGCTGACATTCATTCATCTGTAGATCCATTTCTGACTATGTGCTTCATTTTGGAATTTCTATGAATCTGTCAGGACTTTGAGTATTTTCCACATCTTGTTTTATTATTATTTTCCTGGCACATGTATTATGTAAGTATTTTTACAATGCAAGTTTAAGAATATTTTAAAAGTTAAAGAAATGAAAACAATACAATTGCTGTTACAAAACATTACCATCACTCTTATGTGTATTCTTCTAGTCACTTTGTATGTATGTGGGTTTTTATTAACTTTAAAACACAGTTTTATGTCTACAGTACATGCAATTATCATTTAACATTTTTATGAGACATTAAAACATAATTAGTAATTGATATTTGTTATTGACTATTCTTGATTACTAGTCATTATGAGGCAGTACTTAAATGTTCCTCTACTGAGGATCATTCAAATTGTTTCTAGGTTATCCTATATAATAAAAGCCTACTATGCAAATAGATCCAATTGGGGAGCTACCGATTGAATGGTCGCTATGATGCATACTGACCACCAGGGGGAAGACACTCAATGCAAGAGCTGCCCCCAGCCCACAAGCCCTAGGCCTGCCAAGCTGGGTTTCAAGGGGGCCCCCCAGATTGCCCTGCTGGTTGTCCCACAGAAGGAGGGATTGGAGGCAGCGGGGGGTGGGGCCAGAAAATGGGCAGCCCCAGGCCAGCCAAGGTGGGTGCCAGCGGGGGGGTCCCCTGATGGCCTTGCTGGTTGCCTCACAGATCAGCCCTGATTACCCACCTAGAGCCTAGGGACTCTACCCGTGCACGAATTTTGTGCACTGGGCCTCTAGTCATTATTATAAAGAACATGTAGTAAATGTCTTTGTGCACATCATTTCATGACATTTAGGATGATATTTTAAAGGATATATTCCTAGAACTAAATTTTTGATATTCTATGGGTTATAGGTGCTTTACTGATGTTTTAAACATTTTTTTTTAAAAAGTCTCTGTATAACAATTAATAATTCCTACTGTAAAAGTTTTTTAAAGACAAAGAATCACTGTGACATAGAACTCCATGACTAAATATGTCATGACCTTTATTGCCCACTCATCCTTGTGTTGGATAAATTCCTTCTGAAGAGAACTTTGGCCCTGCCTGCAAGTGTTCTCCTGACCCAGGGCAAAGCAGAGATGGGGCCTTTCCTCAACTGGGTGGTTCTTCTTGGAAACTCCAAGCCCTCCTGCATGTCAACTGATGTCAGTTCACAAACACCATTTGCTCTTCAGCTGTTTGTCAGAGAATGTAACTGGAAATTCCGCTGCCCAACTCTGGCCAAAGGTGCGGTGTGAAAAATAACTTTCTGAGAATTGCTTGAAGGATATTGTCATGGACTTGATGTTTATGTTGAAGCCCTAATTCCCAATGTGATGGTGTTTGGAGGTGGGGCCTTTGAGAGGTGATTACAATTAGATGGGGACATGAGTAGCATCCCTTGATGGAATTAGTGCCCTTATAAGAGGAAGTGACACAGTGTCCTCTCGCATGGGAGGCACAGTGAGAAGACAGGCATTTGCAAGCCGGGAAGGGGACTCTCACCAAGAACCAAATCTGCCAGCTTTTTGATCTCAGACCTCTCAGCTTTCAGACCTATAAGAAAAAAAAAATGTCCATTGTTCAAGCTACCCACTTATGGTTTTATGTTATAGCAGCCTGAGCTAGTTAAGACAGACATGTAGGCTTCCCATCTTTCAGGTCTTCTTCATGTTATCCTGGGATCTGGTTGGTTCACCAGAGCTTGGACCAACTTGCCTGGGCCCTACAAAATGACCTTTTCTGAACTGTGTTTGGAATGTGGCTCTGAGCCTCCTGGGAAGCGGGGATGCTCTAGGACCTGGCAGGTCAGGGTGCCCTCTGTAGCTCTCCTCTGCCACCTCACACAAGGCCTTCGCCAGGCCTCTTTGCAGGCCGCAGTCCCAGGAGCAGCCTATCTTCTTCTCAAGCAACTTGTTTATTATTAACAATATGCAGTGTTGCTTAACTAGCCAGAGTTCTTCCCGAAGTAAAATTATTAGTTTATCCTCAGTAATCAGCAGTCTGGATTACCCAACAGGCAGTTCAAATTCATGGTTAGGTGCCCCAAACATTAATTGCTATCCTTTTTCATTTTCAATATACCCGTGGAGAATTTTACTAGCAGGGAATCTAGATAAAAAGCTATTTTAATTTCAATGCAGATGTATGTTTTGTGTTTGGTCTGGTATTGCTTTTGCCTGAATTGCCTATATGGGGATTAGGGCTTCCAAAGGCCTTAATCTGGCCTGATATCATGGCCACTTAAAAAAAAATTATTGCTTCCAGAGAGAAAGGGAGAGGGAGAAAGCAGCTGGTTCCATTGGCTGATCAGTGGTGAGAGAGAATCATTGATCGGCTGCCTCTTGCACACCCCCTACTGGGGATTGAGCTCTCAACCTGGCATGTACCTGGACCAGTTATTAAACCATGACCTCCTGGTTCATAGGTTGATACTCAACCACTGAGCCACACTGGCAGGACCATGGCTACTTTTTTTAATTTATTTTTTTATTCACCTAACATCTGCCTTTATATTATCTTAATTTTTCCATACATTGTTTATTTATGTAGTTTGACTTGCTGAATGTAAGTCACCTTCAGTAAGTTAGGTATTAGATGGGCTATAAGCATAATAATCCATAAATAAAAATGTAATTTATTGGGTAAAAAATGTGAATGTTTTTGAGAATGTTAATACATGCTTCCATTAACTTTCCTTTCCCTCATTACTTCTTAGAGCTGTCATCCGTCTTATCGATACTAACATGAGCAGCCATTAGTAAGCTGGTACACCAATGGGTCCATAAAACTTTTAGCAATGAAGTAAATGGGTTAGTGTTCACTTGCTTGGATGTCTCAGTGAATGTAAGAACAATTTAAAAATTTTTATCCAACTTCTCCCTTCTGGTTGGGTTATCTGGGAAGCTAACCTTGAGATTGACTTAGTGTTAAGGAGGATTTTTAAGAAGTACTCTTAAGATCCACACCCATGGAAGGGAAGGGAAGGGGAGAGAAGGGGAGTGGAGAGGAGGAGAGGGATAAAGAGAGGAGGGGAGGGAAGAAGATTGGGCGGAGGGATAATCTGGGCAGTGATGCCATCTTAATGAAGTCCTCAATGATGATTCCACAGGGAGCTTTGAGCTGGGATGGTCCTTCAGAGTTGTCCCAAGTTGGAGTGAGAAGGCCCAGGAGGATCAGCCAGTGGAACCAGTTGCTCACAGAGCAGGTGTGACCCTGGGCAAGGCAATGGTCACAGGGGGCTGGCGGCTGAGGGTGGTCTGGCAGGAGCACCTTATCAGGTTGGGAAATGTTGTTAGTCTTATAGGGGATCTGGACATTGTACCACAGTGTCCATCACACTCACATGGACAGTGGAAGCCTTCAGGCATCACCTCATTGGGGGCATTGCTAGGCCTGTGGGTGTGTCTTTGCAAGAGAATTTAGCCAGCATTTTTTTTCTTTATAGCTTGCATTTCTGAATTATTTTCCCTTTCATCAGCACTTGGTACCATTGCCACCTGTGATTTAGGAAATCCGAGTCGTGGTTAGCCTTCTAATTTTATAATTACCTATACAGAATAATAACCCCATCCAGGTGTTTTGTAACACGAAACAGCAAGGGAAATTAATTTCAATTAGAAGGGGAAAAAGACAAATTGAAGTGCAATTGTGGAAAGAAGAAAAGCCCAACATGCATTTCTTTGGTGTATTTCATACAGGTAATTAAATCCCTGCCATGTGACTGAACCATTGGCAGTGGTGCCCTTTAAAGACCAACATTAAAAAAAATACATGACTCCGTGGCATATGGCGCTCTTCTGGCTGCCCCACATACGCCTGGAAATACAAGAGGTGGAGAGAGAGGAAGGCGGGTGGGAGACTCCAGGGAGATAATAGAGACATAGGGAAGCATTCTTCTTTTGTGTTTTTACACCTAAATTATTTTTGTTATGAGACCGAGCCTTGTGATAACAATTGCATGTTCGTTTCCAGCATTTTGAAGGGGTATTGAGGGAATTGAAGGCAAATGGGGACCTATGGGGCTTTACTGCAGAAGAAATTATAAAGGCTATTCTTGTCCTCTCCTCTCTTGCCTGAGTGAGAAAATCATGGGCCCGGATTTCTCTGGCTAGCTTGGCTGATTTCAGAGGAGAGAGCTCATCCCTGGACATCAGGGGCCCTCTCTTGGGAGCTGGCAAAGCTGACAGGCAGCAAGAGAGAGACAAGTGTGGGAAGGAAAAGGGAATGGGGAAGGCAGGACCTTCTATTTTCTCGGCCAAGAATCACATCACCAAGAAGCAGCTGGTCCCTGGGCTTCTGGAAAGGGCAGTGTAGTGAGGGTCATATGCCCATGGCTTTGGTCCTGCCAAATATTCCCAATGAGTGACCCTATTTATAGACGGAGTAGTCAGGACCGCTCAGCATGGCCGGGGCCTGCTGGAGGTGTTGTCTGGAGCACTTAAGTCTCCACACTGTCTCCAAAAACAATTACACAGCTTCTTCCCAAGAGAATTTTCCTGACTCTCCTGTTCTGGTGTGAGACAGGAAACTGAAAATTATTCATCAGATTTATTCTTCTGGATCCACTCCAGATGTTCCATTCTGACACTCGTTCACCCACAATGAAGGGAGAGCCTCACAGGGGAAGTGGCATTCAGGGCACAAAGAACCTGGCTCCTCTAACCCATGGTCAGTCCGGATAGCTGGCGGAGGGGCAGGTCCGCAGA
This sequence comes from Pipistrellus hanaki, assembly GCF_964339955.1. NCBI lineage: Eukaryota > Metazoa > Chordata > Mammalia > Chiroptera > Vespertilionidae > Pipistrellus > Pipistrellus hanaki. The sequence continues at coordinate 49,802,011 of NC_140515.1, forward strand.
GGCACACATGTTTAAGTCCTGCTGGGGAGGAGCCCATTAGTCAAAGTGTTTTGGATTGACTTGAGCTTCCTCACATTATTGAAAGGGGCGGATTAGTACTTCATTTCATGAATCACTTTGCATTTTCATCTTAGCTCATTTACTCACAAATATACTTGAGTGTCTACTTTTGACTGGGACCTGTGTATGTCTTGAACTTGCCTTACATTTGGGACTAGATTCACAGGGCATCCGGTAATCTTAGGACCACGATCGCTGCTAAATATGAATACCTGAGGAAAAGGCTTTTGAATGAAGGTGGTTTCCTTGCTCATTTTATGAATTTTCTAGCATTTTCCTAGCTCAGTCTCAGGAGGCATAAGGGAGGAGGTGCTCTTAGAAGGTGTCTTCTAACTTCCTAGCTACATTGTATTGTAGTTACTGCCTAACCGCCCAAGACATTTCTCCTATCAACAACTCTATAGACGCCGCTTGCTTTGTAAGTTCATATATGGGGTTGGCGGGAGGGGAGTGGCAAAAGCATGCTTACAGTTGTTCATATGGAAAAGAAAATAATACAATAATTAAAAATAATAAATAGTAACACAAGAATAAACTTTGTGTTTGCGTAATCACAACTGTAAACCTGCTTTTGCCCCTCCTTGAATAGTCTCTTTAGTAAATGGTCCCTGAAAGAGGGGACACTGAGTTTTAGAACAGCAAAATTTGTGAGTTGATCAAACTAGGTGAGTACACTGTTGCCCAGAGAGGTTAAAAAACCTGCCAAAGATCACACAGGAGGCTCCTGATCTCCCAACTTTGTGTTGGCTGAGGTTTGTTATCTCTTCCTCAGGACTAATTTTATAAAACCTTCTAGAAACAACTTAACCAGAGTTTTCTGTTTTATTGGTTATTCTTTGTTATTTCCTCCCTTCTTTATATCTTCTTGTTTTATTTTTCTTTCTTTAGTTGTACAATGAAGCTCATTAATTTTTAATTTTCCCCATTTCTAATAAACAGTTTTAAGATTGTGAAATTTCCTTTGCATACTATTTTACCTTCAGTAACTTTAGATACACAATATTTTTGTCATCATTTTTTCTAAAGATTTTAGTATGTATATTATGATTGTCCTTTGACCCTAAACATAGGTAAAAGTGTTTTTTAAAAACTTTAAATATATAGCCATTTGGGGTTATCTTTTTATTATTGATTTCTAACTTAATTATACTATCTATAGTCAGTGATCATGGCTTCCATGCTTTTCATTCTCTAGGATTTACAGCAAATTGCTTTGCAACCTTTTATGTGATCTATTTTTATAAATGTTTCATGCTGCTTGTAAAAAATGTGTATTCTCTAATTGTTGTGAATGGCATTTTATATAGAGCCATTAGATTAAGTATTTTAATAGTGTTCTATATCTTCACTAATTTTTTATTTGCTTAATTAGATACTGAGACGTGCACATTAAAATTTCTATTACAGTTGTAGATTTGCTAATTTTTCTTTGCAATTCAGTACATGTGTGCTTCATCAATTTCGAAGCCGTGCTGTTAGCGGGGGGGGGGGTTCGGGGCGGAAGGGGAAGCACAGTTCAGACACTGGAGCCAGATTGCTGCCTGGGTTTGAATCAAGGGCTGTGCCATTGGCTAGCTCTGAATTTTGGCAAAATCATTTATTCTCCGTAATTCAGTATTCTCATCTGTAGAATGGGTTATGCCATGGGGATCGTTGTGAAGATTGTGTATTAATACATAAAAAGCACTTATAACAGTGTCTGACATAAAGCAAGTACTCCATAAGTGTGAGTTATTATTCTTACTGGGGAATTCACCTTTATCCTTAGATAATGACTCTATACCTTCATCTATAGTTATCTCTCTCTACATCTGTGTTTTGTTTGTTTGTTTAGTCTGATATTTATGTTGCTCCTTTTTTTTTTTTTTTTTTTTTTTTTTTTTGCCTTTAGTGGGAAGGGTACACCCAGCATATCTTTTTTCATCCATGGACTTTTAACATTTACATGTCAATATGTTTCAGGTGAGTCTTTGGTAAATCACGGATAGCCAGATTTATAAGTATTTAATTTGAGAATTTCTGTTTTTCTTCAAATTAATACATTAAATCTAACTAATTTACATGATCATGAATATTTTGAAATTATATCTACCATCTTATTTTATGTTTCCTACTTACTAGGCATTTTCTCTGCTTTTTTTCTTTCCTATTTTCCCGTAGGTTAATAAAATATTCTTTATTACCCTTTTAAGCTTCAACTGTTTTTTTGAAATTTATTCATTCTATTTCTGTTCTTTTATTGGTTACATTTAAATTTTTTAACATGCATAGTTAATTAAGACAACCACAATAATAACATTATCCTGAATAATTCAAGGATTTTAGAACATTTTAATTTTGATCTTTCCCTTTTCCATACCCATGTTTCTTTTTTATATTTTAGTTCTACCTGTTTTAATTCCTCTAAGTAAGTCATTATTTTTATTAATTTTATCTTCCATTCTATACTTGTATAACATTATCCATATATTTCCCAATTCCCTGCTTACCCTTGTGTCCTGAACCCCAAACCTGCCTTAGGGTTCAATTTTCTTTTTCCTGCATTATTTCCTTAAATATATTTATTTGGCATGATATGGACTTTTACTTAGCCTTTGTCTGTAAATGAATACTTCCCCTTCTCTTTGAATCATATAGATTTCTATTATTTATTCTATTTCACTCATTTAAAGGTAGTAGTCTAGTTCTTGCTTCTATTGTCATTGTTGAAAAGAGAATTTATTTTTTTCTTCAGGCCTCTTTTTTTTTTCTTTTTTCCTTTTTTTCTTCTGGAGTTATATTATACGTGCCTGGGGATAGGGTTTTTAAAATGTATCAAATTTTTAAAGCTCATTATTCTTCAACTTAAGATTTATGTCTTTCATTAATTCTAGAAGAGTCTCATTTATTATCTCTGAGAATATTACTTTGCTTCAAGTCTTTTAAAAAGTTCTACTTGACATTTTCCACCTCTTTGTCTCTTATTTCTTCACCTCTTTCCTTCGATTCATTTTTGAGCTATGTTTGATCTGTTATTTATCTTGTGCAGTTAAATGTTAATTTCTTAAAGTTTATTTGCCAAAAATTTTCATGTTTTTCTGTTCTTTCCACATTATTGAATTTCTTTTTATTTACTTTAATCATCTAAGAATCTTTTAAGATTTTTTTTTCCTTATCACAAGTTCTGTTCTGCCTGTTTGCTGGGAATTCCAGGTCACTGTCACAGTGAGTAGTGAGTGTGATTTGTAATTTTGGAAAGTGAACTCATTTTCAATAGAGTTTTTTTCTCCTTTTCCTGTGAGGGTTTCATGGATGCTGGGTTGTGGAAGAGTTGCTACAAAGTACATTTTCGTTTGATTTAGCTAGGTGTCCTGGAGACTTTTTCTTACTTAGCATCTTCAAAATTTTTGTTATTGGTTATATCTATACTTGGGCATTTCCACTCCATTCCAGTTTTAAATTTGGACTCTACATCCCTGTCTGATATAAGACTTTTTGTCCTACCCAGAGTGCCAGGTATGGACAAGCTTTCTTACTATTTTCCTGAGCCAGTGGGTATACTTTTTTCTAGTCTTTATTTTGATGATAAAGGGCTTTCCCATGGTCTCGTGTAAGGGAGTGATTTCTGTTTTGACTCAAAGCCTTATCTCCCATTCCTCGGGAACTATTAAAAACATAAGATCCTTCAGGCTATGTTTTGTCTCATATACCCCTGGAGTGTCATAATGTTGGCACATGGTTTCATCCTGTCCTTTTGTTTTTGACTAAGAATTTTTCCTTTCTTTTAATCTAAGTTATGTATTTAATTCCCCTCCTTTATCTATGATTTATATGTGGTAGTACTGATTGGAAATAGAAAGGATATGTTAGTTCAGTCTACTATGTTTCCAGAATGCAAATTAATGAGATTTATTTATTATTATAGAAATATTTGAAAAATAATATAAAATCAGAGGGTAAATGACAGGTTAGAGAAAATAGTTACAATATAAATGATATGGGATGTTAATCTTTAATAAAGAAAGATCTATAAGTCAAGAAAAGATGAACCTAATAACAGAGTGCATGAATTGAATAATAAGAAGGTGTGACAAACTCAACTGTTATGGTAAACAAATTCAAATCATGCAATGTCTTATTTTGGCTATGCTATTGAAAAAATTTAACAGCATTTATAATGTCCAGTGTTGTTTAAGATGTGGAGCACTCTTAAACACTGTTGCTGGCAGATCTGAAATTAATTTTTTGGAAGAACAATATGAATGAGAGTCCTCGACAAATATAAATAATTCTTTGTCGTTATCACTTCTAGGAATTTTTATTAATGAACTAATTGGGTATGTATATAAAGATTTATGTATAGTCCTCACTGGTTTGGCTCAGTGGATAGAACATCGGCCTGTGGATTGAAGGGTCCCAGATTTGATTCGGTGAAGGGCACATGCCTGGGTTGTGACTGGATCCCCAGTGCTGGTGGCGGGGGCATGCAGGAGGCAGCTGACCAATGATTCTCTCTCATCATTGATGTTTCTATCTCTCTCCCTCTCCCTTCCTCTCTGAAATTAATAAAAACATGTTAGAAAAAGATTTATGTGTAAAGATGAAGCATTGTTAATGTTTAGTAATTGAGACAGAACAGCCTGTTAGTTCCTAGGCCTGCCTCTTCCTTCTTGAGAATCCTGTAAGCTTAAAGGGTTAAAGCTTTTAACAGTTTCCGCTTCCATCTGCGAATGAATGACAGGAATCTTCTTAAAAACTATATGAGAGTTTGAATGACATCTGAAAAGTATAAAAATTTGTCTTTAAATGCTCATGAAAATTCACCTTGCCTCAAAGATTTGTGGAGGCTGTGAAAGAGGTGGAAACAGGAAACACTGTTGCCCTGGGGTTTATTTAGATTTGCCCTACTGGGCCCAGGGGGACCAGGAGGACTCTGAGCAGAACACTGGCGCTTAAATAAAACATGCATCTAGATTGCATATTCAACTTCCATTCTTTTTGAGTGGCAGTTTTCCTGGGGTCTGAGAGACTTCGAGAGCTTAGCTGACATAAGTGCTCCATGAACTTGGACCGTGTAAGACTGGGTAGGACATCTGCGAGGGAGACTGGGGAAGGCTCATTCACTCATTGACTCTGGTGGCTCTGCCCATAGGGGTGGTTCATTCACTCGGTCTTGGTGGCCGTGCAATGGAATGACTGAAGGGCTGTGGGACTCACTACTCCGAACCAGCCTTTTTTTGTTTTGTTAAGATGTTGAAATTTCCAACTTGCAAGCATTTGTAAAAGCGGATAGAGAGCCGCCAGGCGTCCTTTAATGATTACAGGGGACTCATTTGACATGAGCACATTTACTTTTTGAATTCAAATGGGCGCTCTTAATCTGCTTACAAATGAGTGTGTTCTTAAACATTTGCCCAGCAATTTTGCTGCGTTAGAACACTCTGCATAAATTATCATAAATCACAGAAGAGAAACTTGTGTTCTGCCATAGTTGAGTTAGCAACAGTTGTAGATAAATGCTATGAGGAGGCTGGTAGAGAGAAAACCAGTAGAGAATGGCCCTCAGCCTGGAGACCCACGTGACTGCAGATTTCCGGTGGGAGTAGATGGCCACAGGGATGCTGTGGAAGTGGGCGGCGCTGCTAGGCCCAGGGAGGACTTAGTGCAGAGGCTGCCGGGGAGGAGAAGTTGACTAAGGTCTGTGACCTGCTACTGTGGCGCTTGGGTTCTCTCAGGGTAGGTTGGCCTACATTTTGCTCTGGACCTCACAGGGCTGTCTGGATGTCCGCTTCTGGTCACAAAGCTTCTCACACACATGGCTAGAATATATTCTCTTCTTTACTAATACACACCAGTAAGATGATTGAAGCCTTAACTCTAGGCAGCAGAAAGCATCAGAAATACTATCAGTAAACTGAGGAGAGTGTACGAAGTGTTTTTGAAGTTCTCATTTGTGTTTCCCCGACGCTGAAATTGCGGCTTAGACAAAATCACATTGGTTATGCAAAATTATGAAGTGAATACACCCACACGTTTGGCACGCATGGGTTTTTTATGTCACAATCTGCTTAATCTTTTTGCATATTCCAGGGGAGGCTGACTGTAGGAGTATGTGTGTATCTTTGACTTGCAGTCAAGTTATAAAAAAAAATATCTAGGTCTAGAGTTTGAAACTATAGAGATAAAACACTTGAGAAAAAGCTAGGATAACAAACTCACAAGGAAAGAAGGTGTTAGCTTCATTTTAATTTTCTTGCAAAGTGTGTAGAGTTCCTAAGATTTAGCTCAAGAATCTCCATATAACCTAGAGTAGGTAAGGTGCTGGGGTAGAAGGTGTGCAGGAGGCAGCCAATCAATGATCCTCTGTCATCATTGATGTTTCTATCTCTCTCTTTTCTGAAATCAATAAAAAATATATTTTTAAAGAGAATCTCCATGTTACAGTGAAAACGATAGGGACCCAAATCATTCTATTTCACACGAGGCTGAAAATTAGATTTCAAGTAAAGGTTTATACTGTTATTTGGTGACATCTTGCTTATTACAGGTATAGAATTCATGATTTGAATAAATTAAAAAATTTAAACATTTTCTTGGAAATTATTAATTTGAAGTACCATGCACTTCAAATTTTTCAAAGACATTCTCTCATTTATTTATTTTCCTTTCTTTAATTCCAATTTTCTAGTTCCATTCCCTCTTTATGCAAAATTATTCTAAGATTTTATAGAACATCCTTTTGTCATGTTTCTTTTTAATTTAAACATAATTTTCTTTCATTCTTTAAATATACTTATAGGAATTACTTTGTATTTGTTGTCTGCTAAATCTAACATCAGGGGACACTCAGAGACAATTTCTCTGTTGTTTGCTTTTTTCCCTGCATTATGTGTCAGACTTTTAAAATTTCTTTTTATGTCTTAAATTTTTTTGTTGAAAACTTGGAATATTAGGCAATAAATTATAGCAAATCTGAATTCTGATTTTTCCCCCCTCCTTAGGGTTTTTGTTTGTTTAGTAACTTTCCTATAAAATCTGTTGATGTCTTTGCTTACTTAAAAATATGTAAAATGTGCCAAAACTGGTTTGGCTCAATGGATAGAGCGTCGGCCTGTGGACTGAAAGGTCCTGGGTTCGATTCCGATCAAGGGCATGTACCTGGGTTGCGGGCACATCCTCAGTAGGGGGTGTGCAGGAGGCAGCTGGTCAATGTTTCTCTCTCATCGATGTTTCTAGCTCTCTATCCCTCTCCCTACCTCTCTGTAAAAAATCAATAAAATATATTTAAAAAATATGTAAAATGTTATGTTTTTGAAATATTTTTTTTGTTTAATTTTTTTGTTTAAAAACAAACATACATATTTATATAGGATGTGGCAAAAGTAGGTTTACAGTTGTTCATATAGGAAATACAATAACTAATAAATAATACAAGAATAAACTCTGTGTTTCATGTACTCACCTCTGTAAACCTACTTTTGTCACACCCTGTAGATATAGAAACATGTAGATCTAGTTGTTTTTATTTTTATCTTGTTTTTTAGGATTTGTGCTTGAGTCTGCATAGCTTAGTGGTCAGTCAATAATTCCTCAGAGGTTGTGTTTGTCAGTGGTTGAGCGTCAACCTTTGAACCAGGGGTCACTGCAGGTGCTTCAGCCAGTAGAACTTCCGCCCAGTGCTGGATCTGTGATTTGAGAATGGACCAAAAGTTCAAGCAGTTTAAAGTCTCCTCTGGCTTTTACCTTTCACAAGGCTCTCTCTGGTCTCTTCCGCACATGCGTGCCAACTGTAGATCAGCCAGGGATGTGTGGAAGGATGACAAGGTGCATCTATAAGTGTCTCATTTCTTGTATTTTTCTCTTAAAATTCTGGCTAGTCCTCTAGTCCATTGTTTGCTCTAAATAGGACCATTGCCTCAGACTGTCCTAATGGCTGACCTTCCTTGTTTGCTCCCCACTGAGGTTGCTACTTATCATGCAAGGAACCAGATTTTCACCGTTAGCTTCAAATGGAGTCATCCCTTCTGGCAGTGAAGCTGTGGGTAATGGACAGCCTGCCCACCTGCTAGAACCACTGTGCTAGCTGCTCTAACAGGGTAATGGGAGGTTGAAGAGATCAGCCCCAGGCAAATATGCTAGATTCTCACTGTTCTTATCCAAAGTCAGTAGTGCTTTATGGATAAATCTTCTCAGCTTGTTCTGTGACTTTGGTTGATTTCCAGGGTCATGAAATAGCTGTCTGGGTAATATCCCGTGTTTTAGTAGCTTTCAGAGAGGAGATTTGTGACCTCTTCCCTCTGTTATGTCAGAGGTTCCCTCTTACCCCAATTACTTTTGTATTCCTAGATAGTATTTTCTTATTTGTTACATGGATAGGTCTCACTCTATGAGAAATGACTCCTGATATTTAAAATGATGCCTGGCCGGCTTGGCCCAGGAGATCACGGGTTAATACCTGGACAGGGCACATGCCTGGGTTGCGGATTTGATCTCAATCAAGTAGGGGGCATGCAGGAGGCAGCCACTCAATGATTCTCTCTCATCATTGATATTTCTATCTATCTCTCCCACTCCTTTCGCTCTGAAATCAATAAAAACATATTTTAAAAAATGGGATGTGCCTTCTTAGGTTGAGAATTTGCCTTAAGAGAAAAAAATAACAGCGGAACCTCTCTTAACCAACTTCCACAAACCAATTAATGACATTAACCAATGAAGTTATGATTTAATTAAATATATAAACTAATGAACATTGAGCATGAATAAACTGTTTCCATGAAAACAAAATTGCATGCTTTGAAAGGACTCAATAAATGAAAGTTGCTAAAAAAAAATTGCGGTTGAATTAGGTGTGGGTGTGACAACTATAAATGATTGCAGAGAAACAGAAAAATATGGGAGGATTTTGCCCTCACATCTCATTAATGTCCTTAAATTTTCACGTTGCTTTGAAAAAAATGGAAACTGGAAATTGTAGATGATGAGTTATGGATTTGGCTTTTTGAAGAAAGATGATGGAGAACTTTTATCTTTTTAATATTTAAAGAAAACATTGTGGCTCCACGTAAAAAGTTAGCAGAAGAAAGCATGTTTCTATTTTATGTTACAATAAACTATTTTGAGTGTTATGCATCACTTTTTAATGATTCTCTGCTTTAGTTAAGTTTCGATTAACCAAATTATTACCAGTCCTAAAGTAAAGTGGTTTCTTTACTCTTCTATGCTTTAGGGAGATCTTAGTTAGGCTTGCTGCTGACTGCCTGCATTGGATGCTCCCACAGACTCTGCAATTGGCCTCTTGAGCTAGCTCAAGGCTCACCCTTCCATCTCCCATTCCATAGTAGAGAGGAAAAAAAAAATATTTGGGTGGAGACCCTGGGTTGTCTGGAGCCATGGTGCCATGTCAAAGAACTTTCAGTGAGATGAGCAAAGAGCTTCAAGCCTTCCCCTTTCCTCCACCCCCACCTGTTTGGCAACTCTTAGTGATTCCATGAATTCTAATGCTGTGAGAGGAGTCTAAAGCTGCTCCTGGTGCCCTGCTGGGAAGGCCCGGGAGTGAGCAGCTTTATACCTTAGGGAGAAATAGTTCTAGTTCCTTGTCATCATCTTCCAGGGTCAAGGTTAGATGTTGATTAAAGATTAAGAACTGACCAACCAAGGACCTGCATCCAGGGCTCCTGCTCTTTGAGTGCCAAAGAGGTAATTGGTCTATCCGAACTCACTCTGGCAGTGCTTTTAGATAGGAGTTCAAGGCTGAAAACCTGTGACAATAAAGCTCTGCATTCACTCAGTGCTCTTCTCTCTTTCCTTGAAGCACCTGGGGTGACCCCCCAAGTGACAGTCAATGAATCACGTATTTGGATTCCATATCAAATATTTCCAGCTGTCAAGAAAACAGGCTGTGAACATCCTGTCCCCCACTTTATACATCAGAATTCATTCATCCCACATCCCACTTTGTTAGTTAATCTGAAAACACATTCGTGCTGAAAAGTTAGGGAAGAAGGTCCTAAATCTTTGTTTTTGGATAGTCAGATATTTGAAGACAGAAAGGGGTAATTTGAATGTGGGGTTTTAGGCTCTGATGTTAGTTGATAGGGAGATAAAATATTAGATTGGCAAGACTTTCAGTGCTGCTTAAACCATATTACAGAGGAAGCTGCCCGGTTTGTCTAGACTGTGGACAAAGATAGAGCTAGTGGCGGTGGCCACCATAAAAGGAATAAGGTTCAGAAGAAAGCGTGTAGGGTTGTAATAATTTTGAAAATCTGGGTATCTTGATAATGGATTCAGGATTCAAATGTTGCATCAAAAGCATTGTGATCATTGAAATCTCTATATACATTAAATAGCAAATATGACACAGGCAGAATTTTAGAATTCATTGCCTTATATACAGTCTCATGGTTTAGCTGAAATCAGCTTGGTGCTTGTATTTGCTTGTTGAGTCTGAATCTAGGTCTTGAGCCCCAGACTTTTGTGCACAATGACAGTGAGTAAACCAATGAAGTGTTGAAGGAAAAGCTCACCTTAGGAAGACAATGTGGTCACTCTCCCTCCCAACGCACTTGTCTCAGGATAACAGTCTTCCTGAGGATGATGAGGTCCTACAGGGCTTATGAACTTTGGGAAGGGTTTAAGTGTGGCATGGCATTTGTCAGAGAGCCATGGACAAGAGGCTCCGAGTTTCCTGCTGAGCATGAGAGAAGAGACACAGTGTGACTCACCTCCTACTCTGTTTCACCTCCTGCTCTATTCTGTATCCCCTAACCCTTCCTCTGCAGGCTATTTGCACCCTTACCAAATGAGGAAGTTGAGAAAACAGCCAGGAGAAGAAAAGAAGGTGAATGGGATTCTTAGGAATGAGGTTTCCTCCCTTGATCTCTGAAAATGAAAGACTACTCTCAAAGGAGACAATGCTATTTCTGCTCCTCTTCCCACCCTATCTGAAACCTGCTTTGTCCCAAACAAACTCTATGGCTTTCTTCTTCTCTCTCTATTCCCCCCCCCTCCCTCCCCCTCTCCCTCTCCTGTCCCCTCCCCTCTAGTGCTGTCTCCCTCCCCCCTTCTTTTCTCTCTCTGTAGCTTCTAGCTCTCATCTATTCCTGCTGAGAGAACATAACACCGCCTTATTTGTGACTCTGAAGTCATTTCCATGGAAACTGACCCATGGCCCAGGTGTGAGCTGGTGCCTTCTCCATAGGACTGTGCAGGAGAAAATGCCTTTATTAAAGCTGAGTGTCAGCAGGTTCCCTTCCGCAGCCGTAGCCCAAAGAGAAACTTCTGCGGGAGTCAAAGGAGGGACACATGAATGAAAGGCAGGGCTCCCAGCTTTCTAAAAATTTCTCCAATATAAATGAAATGCTCCTAGCTCAGTGCACACATGCGTGCGTGCACATACTCCCCCTCCCCCCTCCCCTCCTTTCCCCACTTCTATTTCTGGACCTTCGGCCACAGAGCACTTTTCCTTTTGAAGGGAATCAGCCTCCACACTGTAGCCTGGAACAAAAGCTTGTGTTTGAAATTGGCAGTGGACTTGGCAGTTTATGGAATGCGGGTGGGGGAGAAAAGGGACAGCAGCAAGGATGGGGGAGCCATGTGGGAATAAGGAATAAATGTTAGAGCCCCCAGCTCAATGATGAAAAAGAGAGAGATAGGGAGAAAGAGGGTTTCAGCTGGGAAGCTCTTAAAGCAGACGTTCAGAAAGTGTCCATTATGGTGCAAGGGTGACACCATAAAATGGTATGAAATGGCAAGGGAGCCTGATCTCTCTCTCTATTTTCTCTAACATGTTTCTGTGGGTCTCTGCATTTGGTTCATTCCATTTTTATCTGGGTCATGGGAGTGCCATTTTGGGAAGATGCTAGAAAGATCCTAGTCAAATTCCTAAGGCTTTGGATCGGATCTCTCCCCTCCCTTCCACTTGAACTCTTGAATCTAGATAAAGAGAAGACAGGGGCGGGGTCTCTTGCCCCTTGCTCCCTAGAAATGTCTGCTCATTGAAAACCAACGGGACTGGGTGCAGTCTGGAGCTGGGAGGGTGTTCCGGGCTTGCACTGCGACCAGGACGAGTTAATCTTTATTAAGCAGATGTACAGAGGATCAGCCCGACTCCATAACATCTCCATGGCCATCCGCTCCCCATTTCTTTTATTGATCTGCCTGTCTAAATGGGTACTTCTAAACTCAGTGGGAGTTTTCCAATTAGATAAAAGGCAATTCATGTTGCCTGCTGCCTCCGCGCTGCACTAACAGCCCCAAACCAGGAGAGCATAGTCAAGACTTCTTGGCAGAACAACCCACTTTAATCAAGGCAGCCCCCTCCTGAGCTCCCTTGCCTGCGGGACATTCCTCTTAATATGCAGAGGCTTGCTTTATTGGAGGCGGAGAAAAATGGGCTGCGCCTCCAGGAGCTGGGCTTCAAGGTGAGCTGTGCAGTTAATGGAGAAGATGCATCGCCCACTTTTTGGCCCGGTGTTTTAGGAAAAGCTGTTTGGCAGTTATTTTGGGGTCAAAAACTTGAAGATTTTCAGATTTCTGCTAGAAGCATGGCCTCCTGTCCCCGGATGAGTCAGAGCTTGGGTAGTACTGTGTTTTGCTGGCTCTATTCCCTGTCAGGAGGGCAGAAGAAATCACAGGATGGGCATCACTGTCCCATTGGTCAGTGTAAATGGCCCCAAAGCCTGGACAGCAGCAGGGCCTCCCGTGGCCCACTGTGGCTTCCATGGTACAACCATTCTTCATGAAGTTCAAGGTCTTTTTTTTTTTTGTTTTTTTGTTTTTTTGTTTTTTTTACAAGGCAGACTCATTTCTCCTGCCTCTTAACTGGCTCTGTTCTGATCTGGCTCCTCTTACACATAGGCAGGAGACAAGTTTTATAACGTTCGGCTGTACAGTGTGATTTTCCCCCTCCTTAAAAAGCAGCCCTCATCTGAGAAAGGGAAGCCCTTCTCTGTTACTGTCTTTCTCCTTCCTCCAGCTTCCTTTCACACTGTTAGTATTACCTTACTTATTTCCAAGTCACTAGTAGACTCTACCTGGTAGAGTGACAGTCCTTTACTGAGTGCTCACCATGTGCCAGACACTGTGCTGGGTGGTTTACATGCCATTAACAAAGTCAGACCTCACAATGTTACTATGAAGTGGTTGCTATCATGGCCCATTTTTTTTTGCTAAAGAGGAAACTGAGGCCAAGCACCTTTCAAGGGCACATATGCATTTGTATCTACCTCTGTGTGATTCCAAAACTCTTAGGCGTTACCATGCACAGTCTATGGTAAAGCCCAAGAATTACCATAGACTAATTATATAATTAGTAGTGAAAATAAATTACTTGCTTTTGAAGACTCTTGGCACAATCATGCTTGCCTGACATAAGGCTTAGCAACTATGCTCTTTGTCTTTGAGACCTTCCCAGGTTCCCAGAATTGCCCTTTCCCATTCCTCCTAGGACAGCAGATAGTGTCTATGCAAATAAGATTCTTGGCAGCTGGTGCAGGTAGGTCAGATCTGTGAAGTCTGCCGTGATGATTACGCGCCTTCCCCCATACCTTCAACTGAAATTGTATTATCCCAGTTGGCTTGACCAAACTTTGAAGCAAGGGAAGGTGGCCAGGCTCTTTGGTGGCCACCACAGTTGAGCACTGGGCTGCAGATGGAGATGTTGGCACACTGTGAGCTCAGAGCAAAGCTGGAGCTTAAGGTAGGGAATGTGACAGGGGATCATTGCTAGAGTTGATGAGCCTCATACCCTTCCCTGATTCCTGCTCAAGGCACAGTATTTGAATAATCCGGAACAGCTGTGTTGTCTAGACCCACAGAAGGGTGGGTGTCTCCATTAGCTCTGCTTTCCCCTTTTCCTCTCCCTTCTTCTCACAGCACAACCCCAAAGGAGAGGTACCGCGTGGTTTCCCCTTGCTTGTGTGGCTTGGGTGGACAAAGCTAGGTCCTTCTTTGACACAAGATCATCACAGTCAGTGTGAAGAGAGCTGGAGTCACGAATATTGAACGTGTATACTGAATTTCTGGGTCTTGACTTCCCAGCAATGGCATCTTCTTGCCCATCAGGCGTTGTCACAGCATTATTTCGGCTGCACCTGGGAGTCAAAGCCAGAGAATGATGGAGCTGTGTTGTTCAGTAGCCTTAGGCACCTGCAGCTCAGAATCTCCATGAAGCTACTGCAGAGGCTCTGGAAAGGGGCACCTGACCTCTCCTCACATCAGGAGAGGGAAGAGCCAGGACTAACATGGGAATTAATGCCCATTCTAGCTGGAGGAGTTCCCTTCCGCTCTGGGAAACAAGGGGAAGTGTTTGACGATGAAAGAAAGCTCCTGTTCATTATCAAACCCCAGCAGGACTTTATGATAATTTTTATAACTTCTTCATTCACAACTGTGGGTGCTTTGAAGGTTAATAACTTGTGTTTATTGAAACTTCCCTTCAAGGAATCCAGAGAGCTTTGTAGACTTTAATTCAGCAGCACCACAGGACAAGGAAACAGGAAACAGGGAGAGGGTGAACAGAGAAGTTTATTCCCATTTAGGAGAATTGATGGTATTAATAGCTCCAACAGGGAGTTTAAGTGAGCTTTAGAAAGTCACAAAGCCAGTCGTGAGTCTTCCAGAAAGAGCTCTCCTCACGTCCAGCCCTGGCAGCCTGAGACCACTGTCTAGTTCTAGCACTGTGAACTAGGGGGGAGCTGGACCTCTCTGCCTCAGTCTCCTTTTCTGTAAAATGGGACAATAAATCCTACTTCTTGTCAACTGTTGTTATACTTAATGAGATAAAGGAGTAAAAATACCAGCACAGTGCTTGGCTCATGACTATTGCCTCCCCATCCCACCTTCTGCAGGGAGCCACAGAATATCTTCCTGTGACTGCAGGAATGGACTGCACGACTCTTACTCTGCTCAGCATGAGGCAAATGGGCAGGTATGCAGGGGTTTGTCTGAGCATGGGGGACTGGTGGTCATTTTTCTGGAAACTGTGAGATCCAAAGGATACAGCTGAGTTTTGTGAGAAAACTAGCCCTCTCTCCAAAATCTGAAACAAAGGAGGGCATATGCATGAATGAAAGTAAGATGGAGATTTGAAGCAATTTTATAGTTAACAAGGGGGAAGAAAATACCTCTGCTGACTTGTCTTTTTGGGGGCTGAGTTGTTTGTGGAGGTTCCCATTTCTCAGCTGGTTAACCTTCCTTTTTGCTCTCTTTGGGAAACAAAGCATCAGCAGAAGGTATTTGACCTGTGTCTGGTTTGGAGCATTCCAGATTGGCATGAGATTTCCAGTTTTAGAGCAGGACATGGCTTGAGAGATTCCATCATCCGACCCCCCCCTCCCCCCCCCCCCACACAAATAAGGGTGAGTGGGATACCAGCAACCTTCTTTAGTAGCTGTGGTCTTTTAGGGTTTTAAAGGTATATGGAGAAGAGAAAAGAAAGGACTCACACAACCAAAAGATCCTCAGGGCTTTACTGGTGGTCTGGTGACTGGACACTGTGGGGAGTCAGGGCATGGCTGCTCCCACGCAGGCCTCCCATTGTCAGTTTTGAACCAGACTTGGGTAAGAAAGAGAAGGAAACTTCTCCCTGTTTCTCTGTCAGTTTCCTACTAGTTTTGGGCTCTGTTCACCCATAGGAATCTATGGAATTACTGTGACAGGCAGAAGCTTTGATTTTCAGCTTGAGGTCTGAGGTCTTGGTCCCCCCTTCCTGGGCTCATCTGTCTTCAGAGCACTCTAGCCCTGGAGGGCTTTGCTAGACATCTTGCCATCAATGGTATTGCTTGGATTCACCTCCTCTTGGCCTGCATCTTAGAGCAAGAGAATTTTGGACTTTCCTGAATTGCATAAGTTAGCCAGTGACAAGATAAAGGCAAATGATGCCCAGGCAGAAGAGCCAGTGGCGCATTACCAGGTGGTTCTGGTGATACCAAAATGGCAACTAGGAAGTGGCTGTCATGTGGCTTAACCTCAAGGCCAACTCATTATCTAAAGAGAGTACAGATTAGCCCCCTCCATTTCAATGGGAGTGACCCTCAGGCAGCAAGACCATCTGGCTGATACCACATTCTAGACCTGCGCAGAAACAAAGGAAGGTGAGCCCAATTTTATTTATGAGGACCAGGCCCTTTCTCTCGACTGTAGACTAGAATTAATATTCAAAGTTTAGAAGAGGAAGCAAATACACTCATTGAAATTCCCCTGCATTTCCTAGTCTCATCTTGAAGGCAGACAGATTGCTCTGTCGTTTCTGGAGACACGTTCCCTTCTTTGGTGTTTCCGGGAGAGTGATGAAAGCTGCCTTCCCTAGCTCTGAGCTGAGCCTCGAAGCCAGGTTGAAAGCTTTCTTGGGAATTACCTCTGAATGTCTCAATTCCAGTAGTTTTAAATCTCAGCCATAAATGTTTTAGAAGTGTGCTTTTTTTCTGCTCTGGATGTATATGCTCAGTGATTTAATGACCTAGCCTATGACCTAGTGTTGCTATTGCTGTCGAATGTATAATTCTCCATTTGCAGATGGGTCTTGCTTTTCATTGTTCTCCTAGGCTTTAATTGGGGAAATGTTTCATGGAATAACATAAAACACAGGTGTTCAGGACCCATGCAGCAATTAGAAGGGAAAACCAAGCCACCATCCAACAAAAGGAGGAGGGAATTGAGAGGAGACTGAGTGAAGAGCAGAACTTGGCTTCTAATTTAATGGGCATAAAGTGAGACCACATTTAGTAGAGTGAATTACAGAAGTTATGAAATCAGGGTAGGAGAGGAAGCCACATGTAGTTCAAGACCAGTTCTGAGAGGGCACTGGTGAAGATACTGGCCAATGGGTGTGGCCAACGTTGGTTGTCAGGTCTTAGGTCCAGTCTGACTGGCCATGGAGAATCACTCATGTTCTAGTCTGTCTACAAGTACTTGGCTGGGCCCTGCAATGCAGGGACATGTGTGCTCTCCTCATGAGTGGGGTTCTTCGGGCTTACTGAGAGGTCACTGACTTTCCTAAGGGAGAGAGATTTCTAAGGCCAGACTCATAAGAAAGGACTCCTCCTTCCCTCACTAGTTCTTGTTTGCTTCTTAAGGAACTAGACACTTTTTCCCCCTGAGAAGTTACAGTATATTATTCATTCATTTATTTCTCAAACACTTTTGAAAGCCAGGTACTGGAAAGAATGCTGGGAATAGAGCAATGCACAAACACAGCCCTTCTCCAAGGATTAGGTGCCCTGTGTGTGTGTGGGGTACAGGTACATGTACAGGTGCTTCCATTTGAAGGTAGTAATTGCTAGGATGAATGTTTTTATGTGTGAAGAGAAGAATTTTACTCAGACTCTGTGTGTGTGTGTATCTGTGTGTTTTCCAGGGAAGATTTCTGCCCAAAGGTAATAAGTCTCAGGGCAAGATGGAGTTCAAGGGCAGGTGGGAAGCTAGAGGTAGGGATGAAATAAAGTCAAGGTAAAGAGGTTAAAGCTAATAGTCCTGGGAGAACAGAGCATGCTATCCAAGTGAGCAAAGCCTCGGGGCTTCAGAGATATTCTCTTTATGTCTGGGGGTGAAGGAGGGAGCAGCAAGACCAGTAACCCCTCACTGTTCTCATGAGAGCCTTTTCCTAGTCTGCTTGAAGGAGAGAGTTGAGTTCACTTTACAGTTGCCAAATCTAGCAAATAACAAACCAGGATGTCCAGTTAAATTTGAATTTCAGATGAATAGCAACTAATATGGATATGTCCTATATAAATTCTAGATATATGAAAAATGAGTCACTGTTTATCTGAAATTCAAATTTTCTTGGTTACCTCGTCTTCAGGCATGTCAGACCTAAAGGGTTTGAGTAGACCAGAGTGTTTGGAAATCCCAGTGGTCCACCACTCGGCAAGATGGTGCTCAGGGATTTTCTGGGTTCTTATTGCCAATCTAAGAGCAATTTTTTTTTTGTGTGTGTTAATCCTCAACTGAGGATATTTTTCCCATTGATTTTTAGAGAGAATAAAAGGGAGGGAGGAAGAGGAGTGGAGAGAGAGAGAGAGAGAGAGAGATACATGGATGCACTATGACCAGGGCCAGGGAACAAACCTGCAACAAGACTTGGGGTTAATTCTTGAAGTGTTTTCCCATACTTGTGACAAATGTATCACATTTCTGACAATTGCTATATTTCCCCTACCTGAATCAAGGAAGACACTTGACTCCTCTCCATCTTCCCCCACCTTTTTTGACCACAGACACCTTCCTTCCCCTGACCTCTCTCCACACTTCCTATAAGTTTCTTCCAAGCGCACCCTCTCAATAACCACCCCACCCCGGATCATCACCCTGGCTCTTCTAGGGAACCTGATCTCATGAGAGAATTCCTTTTCTGTCTTGGACTGTGGGGGTGTTTGTGCGAGCCATTCTTCTGGAAGGGTCTGGGGTTTTGCAGGTTGTATGTTTTCTGATTGCATGGTGAGTCAGGATGGATTTGAGATGCCACAGGCCTTCCAACACCCTGTCGTTAGCAATGCAAGGCTTGTCGTGGGTACAGACGGGCGGGCAGACTGGTCCTGGGGGGAGGCGAGTCATTATTTCTGCCTGAGTGCACTCTAATCATATTTTCCTCTGTCAGACCTAGCAGGGCCTTCCAACGTACTGCAGAGTCTCTGCTTTCCTTCCGCTTGGATCAGAAACAAATCAGCGTGATCAGGCCTGCCAGTAGGTCATTTAGAGATTTTCATCTCTCTCAGTAGCCAAGGGCTGGTCATATCTTTTGTATTTGTGTGTGAACATAACATGTGCCTTTTGCTTTTAAGTAGTCAATGGCACTGCTTCCTATGTTGAAATCCTGGATATTTTGCCCCCGTTTAAATTGAATTTATTGGGATGACATTAGTTCATAAAATTATATAAGTTTTAGGAGGACAACTATATAACGTCATCTGTACATTGTATTGTGTGGTCACCATCCCAGATTAAGTCTCCTTCCATCACCATTTATTCATCCTTTGCCCTCTCCTTCCTCTCCCACCTTCCTTTCCTTCTGGTAATCATCATATTGTTGTCTGTCTATGAGGGTTTTTTTTTTTTTTTCTTTTGCTTAATCCCTTCACCATTTTGCCCTTTAATTTCCAATAATGATTGCAGTCATGGAGAAGGATGAATCAGCATAGAACAAAAATTCGAGGGTGAGGAATCATCAGAGAATTCCTGTGAATTCTACCCAGTACAGTGATTCAGGTATCTGTTCAGTGTTTTTATTTATTTTTTATTATTATTTTTTAATATATTTTATTGATTTTGTACAGAGAGGAAGGGAGAGAGATAGAGAGTTAGAAACATCGATGAGAGAGAGTCATCCATCAGCTGCCTCTTGCACACCCCCTATGGGGGATATGCCCGCAGCCAAGGTACATGCCCTTGTCCGGAATCGAACCTGGGACCTTTCAGTCCCCAAGCCGATGCTCTGTCCAGTGAGCCAAACTGGTTTTGGCTGTTCAGTGTTTTTAAACTTTTATTTTTAATTGGAGTGTTAGATGTATAAACCAAAGTGCTTAGATATCTATAATAATAAAAGTGTAATATGCAAATCGACCGAATGGCTGAACAGGGGAATGACTGTCTGAACAACCTTCCAACGACCTTTTGGACAAAGCTGGCTGGGGGTGGGGAGGCCGGAGGTGTGGAGTAGGAGTGGGGGGATGCGAGGGCCTAGGCTAGGGGTGTCGAACTCAATCAGAGAAGGGACCAAAATCTAAAATCCAGCCTAAATCGCGGGCCGAATGGTTTACTGAACAGTCATAAACTGACAATGTCATAAACTGACAGCGGAGTGCAGTGATGACAGCGCGGTGCGGGTCACATTGCAAGGCCTGGCGGGCTGGATGTGGCCCGCGGGCCTTGTGTTTGACACATGTGGCCTAGGCAGTCGGAGCTTAGAAGGCCTACTCTTGCACGAATTTCGTGCATTGGGCCTCTAGTTAAATATAAAACTGTAGATAGTTTTACATATGAGAATGCCAGTTTTCAAAGGGAGTTATCTGGGTTTAAATAGGTTTCAAAGCCCTTTTTTTTTTTTTTTTTTTTTTTTTGCACATGTTTGCTGACAAGCACTCTGTCCTCTTAGAGTGTGTCCCCAAACCTCTGGTTCTTACCAGAGCGAACCAGCACCTCCCAGCGACAATGCATCTCCATGGAGAGCTGTATTTTCTTTGGCCTAACTTACTAGTATTTATATCATCTACTCAAGCAGGACTTGACCAATGACCTACATGAAAACATTCTCTACTAGATTTTACATTTGGTCTAAAATTATGTGGTTCATTTTCTATTCTAAGCCAAAGCACGCTTATTACCTGATCCTTAGACTTCAGTGTGGCCTCAGAGATTCACAATTCTCTGCAAAATGGAATCTGCAACCCTCCTCCCCTCCCCTCCCCCTGCCCCCCAAGGCTGATATCTGATTTTCTTTTCTGCCACTCAACCATGATTAGGTCATTCAAATGGAATTTATGGGAACACCTTCTAGACACATTTAGGCACAGAGTGAAATACAATTGAGCTAGAGCTTAAATTCATGGGCAAGCAAATCAAAAGGTGTGTCATCTTTGTTTTGAGGTTACTGGCCCAAGGAAGTGGCAACATTTCCCGGGAGGGTGAGATTGTGTGGGAGGAAGGAGAAGGCCAGGAAGGGATTAATGGATTGTCATCTGGGTGCCAGGCATCAGATTTGTGTCATCTTGTTGAAGCCTCAAACAAACCTTTTGAAGGATGAGACTTACACATGAGTGGCTAAGTGACTTGTGCCATGATTCACACAGCCATTCAGTGGCCGAGCCAATATCTTAACCAAGCCTGACTCCAAAGCCCAGGCTTTTCCTAGAATATGATGGGGAGGAGAATGGAAAGTTTAGAACAGATTCCCAGACGATTCCTACTATTGGGGGACATTAGGAAGTATATCTCTATATTTGTATGTTTGGATACGTTTTCTATCTTTTTTTAAAGTGGAGGGTACTCCTTGAAGGACATCTTAAAATTCATTTTAAAAGCAAAAGACTTTAAAATGCAAGGTAAAACTTCCACTAAACAATGTTCTGGTTGTCACGAGCAGTTCTAAATGGAGGTTGGGAAAGATAGTTAAAAATGTTCCAAACCTTTAAGTAAAAAAACAAAAACCAACATAGAGTAAATGAATCAGCCAGATGTGAGTGTGCACTCTGACATCTTCTGACAAATTGAGGGGCTCAGACGAGTTCCTGGACCTCGCTCAGGCTGTTTCCTCATCTGTAGAAAGGAAACAATAACCCCCACTCTGCATAGGTGGCAATTGCCTGATGCAGTAAGCTGAATTAGTAAGATGCCAATTCTTTCCCAGAATTCCTTGCTTTTCAGAAGCAAGCCTTCTAACACTGGTGGCAGAGTGAAGAGCCAGCTGGTAGCACACCAATGGGGGGAGGGGGCGAAGTCACACAGGCTCTGCTCCCCATGGAGTTTCCTGTAGGGGATGATTTCTGCACGCTTCACTCATCCGACCCCTAGCTTTCTCTCTGCTCTCCTTTCTTTGGGCCATCCTTTCGGTCCATTGTGCCACCCACCTCCATCGAAGCTGCGGGCGATAAATGGATGTGCTCCCAAGGGTGCTAGACACTCTGCCCTGCACGTGGGCCCAGCAAACTCCAGTGGCCAGAGGATGCCTCAGGCAGTGTGGACAGGAGCATGCAGGATAGGTGGGTGCTGAGGGGCGTCCCTCACAGCCTGGCCCATAAGTCTTGAGTGGCCCTACCATTTCCCAGCTTTCCAGCTGCACCACTATCTGAGTCATGCTAGAGTACCCCTGTGCCACCTGTGGGTCCCAGCATACCCCAACCTTGTGTTTTGCCTTCATGCTGTTGCTTATGGTAAACTTCTGCTTTGGATGTCCTTTTCTCATTTCTCTGTTTAACATCTACGTATTCTTCAAGATTCAACACCACCTCTTCCAAGAAGCCTTTCATTTTTTTCTTTTTTTTTTTTGTTTGGTTAAGCCTTACCTGAGGATATTTTTCCCATTTATTTAATTTTTAGTTTTTATTATTATTATTTTTTAGAGAGAGTGGAAGGGGGAAAAAGGTGGAAGGGAGAGAGAGAGAGAGAAACATTGATGTGAGAGAGACACATTGATTGGTTGCCTTCTGCACGTGCCCCCACTGGGACCTGGGATTAAACCTGCAAATCCAGTACATGCCTTTGACTGGGAATCAAACCCTTGACCTTTCGGTGTGCGGGCCGACACTCTAACCACTGAGCACCCCAGCCAGGGCTCCAGGAAGCCTTTCTTCATAAACTCCTTCCCTAGCCTGAGTAAATAGCCTTTTTGTGGCATTTTTCACAGATCTGCTTCCCTCCCCAGACCGTGCGCTCCTCTTTGAGTCCCTAGTGATGAGTGAGCATGTGGCCTGGTACAGAACAGGCACTGCCTGAGCAGGTGATGGCCTGAATGGTGCCTCTGTGGCTCATTGTTTCATACACGGTTGGGACTCGGTATTTGTGTCCCAAATGGAACAGATGTTTCCCCAGCTTCCTCTTTTCCTCTGCTGAGGCAATAAGGGAATAAAATGGAGTCCTCGCTGCCCCAGGAGACAGAGGCACTTCACTCTCCTATCCGGGGAGAATGGAGCTCAAAGTGGTGGCCAAGGGGAGGCACAGAGCTGCCGGAGACAGAGAGCACCAGGGAAACACACAAACCTGTGTGTGCACGCACACACGCACATGCAGGGATGTGGACAGACAGATCCACACAGAAAAGAGGCAGCGTGAGAGGGACTGGTCTCGGCAGAAAGTGAAAAATGAACAGACAGAGGAATATTGGAGGGGAAAGAAAAACAAAAATAAAAGGGAAGAGTAGAAGGTGGGAGGAGAGAAAGGGGAAAATAAAGGCAAACAATGTGCTAATTGGGAAACTGCGAATAAAACGTCCTAGAAAAGATTGATCGCCTCTCAGAGATGGAGGCTGGAGGTGCAGTTGTGAGCTGTTCTGTCTCCTTGCCCATCGCTGGCCCAAAGGCAGAGGTGGATGTCGGGTGTTGCTGGGTGAGGAGCCTCATGAACGGGCACATGCTCACTGCCGTTGTCCGGCGGCACCTCCAGGGGGAAGGGTGAGTGGTTGTGGTATTTGCTGGGCCCTGTTTAAGCCCTTTTTTAGGGGCTCAATTCTGCAAGGACTGGAATAGAGCACTGCTGTGGCTCCCGGGTGCTTGCCCTTGGCCTTGTGTAGTTGGATTTGTAGTGGTTCATGAAAGAATAATGACTGCATGAAATTTTAAAGCTGCCTAATGCTTCTTTCAGCCCAGCTGTCTGTGAGTTTGCAAAGCAGGCAGCATGGCTCCCAGGAAAAGGCCAGACTGAGTGTCAGGTCTGCTGCTGTGACAGCTAGTGCCCAGGACGATTCTTGATGGCTGTCACCGGGGACGGGAAAGAAATGGTTGGATCATTATTTGGGTCAGAGGGCAGGTAGACTGGACTTAGGAGCTTGGCAAGATTTTTTTTTTTTTTTTTTTTTTTTTTTTTTTTTTTTTAAAAAGGCAAGTTCTTGGATTAAATCGTTTACAGATTATTTCCTTCCTACCTATGTTTGCCGGCCGTGGTGCCAGTTATTAAGCTATTATCTCTCTGTCCCAAACCTAACATTCTGCCCTGTGCTCAGTGGTGCTGGATGGGGACTCTGCAAACCACAGTTCTGCTTCGCCAACTGGGTCACTGTTAAGTTTTGCCAGTAGGGAGCACAAGAGGGAGGAGGGGTTGCTCCTTCCTGTTGCCTTGCTGTTCTTGTGAGCCACACCCCAGCAAAGCTTTATTTGTGCCAGGCCATTTGCAAACCAGCAGCTTGTTGCATTTGGTCACTTTTCCAGATGTCACTGCACCTCCTTGGACATCCCAGCACCAGCCAGGTGGCGCCCCTCCTCACAGGTCTGGGTCCTACCTCCGAACTTGGAAGTTTTAACAATTCCAGTTCTTCCCAATGTTCTCCCAACACTAAGGTGTGTAAGGTGACCACTTATCTTGGTTTGCCTGGGCCTGGAGCGCTCAAAGTCCCATTTCCTAGCAACCCACTCAGTCCCAGGCCAACCAGACAGGTTGGTCACCTTACGGTAGGAACAGCTCCTGGAGCTTATGGCCTCAGTTACCCCATTAGTGATTTTATATCAAGATAATTCTTTATAATACAACCTCTCTGTTAAAATACTGGTGTGCCTTCTGTCCTTAGACTGGAACATGATCATCCTCACATTGAATTGTTAGGAAGTGATGTTCAATCAGAACATCCATTACTTGTGGGGAATATCAGTGTTCCACCAAGGAGCATTACCCGTTTTGTTGCTGCATTGTGATCACTGTGACCATTGTGATAACAATACCTCACCTATGTAGAGCATCTCACAGTTCCCAGAACACACTGGTCACCTTTGCCCACTTGTTTTTCATAACAACTGTGGTGGAAGTACCATTCTCCCCAGTGGATTCAGAGGAAGAGTGACTTGACCACAGTCATAGCTAGTCACAGATTGCTGAATTTCAAACTAATTTAAAAAATTCCAGATCTCCCTCTTATTGCCTTGCAGTCTTGCTTTCTTTAAAAAAAATATTTTTATTGATTTCAGAAAGGAAGGGAGAGGGAAAGATAAAAACATCAATGATGAGAGAGAATTATTGATTGGCTGCCTCCTACACGCCTCTCCCCACTCCCTCACCCCATGGGGAATCGATCCCACAACTTGAGCATGTGTCCTAGACTGGAAGTGAACCTGAGACCCCTCAGTCTGCAGGCGAGTGCTTCACTGAGCCGAACTGGTGAGGGCCAACCTTTCTTGAATTGAATTCAATTGCAGGCAAGCAGCAGGTGTCTTTTGCTTCCCACCCCGCCTCCCCCACTCTGCACCCCTAAGCTCTTGAACTTCATCTAGCTCTGCTGGATAAAACGGACCACAGGGACGGTGATGAGGAGAACAAGGCTCTGCATCTCACACTTTCTGCTGGACATCTCCCTAATAATGGCATGCCTCCCATTTCCAGTGGGTTCGCATTTAAACTAAAAGCTTTCTAAATGTTGGACTTAGACCCGCTTCACTCAAAAGGTTTTTCCCAGAACACTCAATCTCATTAATGCCATAAAACAGTCCATGTTAAATAGCTGGATCACTTCATATTCAGAAAACATCCCCAAACTGAATTGCTCTGTTTGGACAGGGACTGAAGTATTCCTGTAAATGGTGTCCCTGGGTGGCCCTGGAGAGGTTTGCCTAGAAGATGCGGTTTGGGGGAGCAGTAGGAAGGGAAGTGTCTAGGAGACACCTGTCTGGGCACCATCCATGCCTGCTGGGTGGTGCCATGGAGACCAGGAGCATGTGTGATGTGGTCCCTCCTCTCAGACTGCTTACAGGGCAGATTTGAGTTGGGGGAATCAGTTCTGCCTTTTGATGGGAGGAGTGGCAAGTGTATTAATATATTGGGATGGGCAGATTGCCAGCTACCATCACTGCAGACAGTTCACCCCTCCTGCACACTTATTCTTGTGCTTGAAGTGAAAAGCAACATCCAGCTTAACGGTGCAGCTGTTGAGCTCCTTCAAGCAGATGGAAGGCAACCGCTAGAAGGTTTGACAGCTCAGGAGCCCATTTTCCCGTTGAAAGCCATGGCATTTGGCCAGAGAATTGGCCAGTCCCAGCGCCAGGAAGGGGAGGTAAAAGGTTTGCTTGGTTCTGGATAGAACACTTTATTGATTTCTGAGAAATAAGCCTGAAATGGAGTGCCAGGAGGATTTGAAAACATTTCTTTAAATTTGAAGCACTTAAGCCCAAAGGCAGGTAGTGAAATTCTGTTCGCCAGTAAAGCTTCAATCTCCTTGATGAGCATATGCAACAAAAACTGAAAACAAAGGTTAGGAAATTACCATGGAGATGGCTCCTTGTGGTGAATCTGCATATATTAGTTCACAATAACCCAAATAACACTTGGTTGGCTGAAGGGCTACGGTACAGAAAGTAGAATTCTGTTTAAAATGTAAAAGTCACAGTCTGTTCCGATTAAACTAACATTACAAATATTAGCAAATCCAGTGTTGTTTCATGGTGAATGGGAAAAGAGAATCAGAATTGGGCTTAGGCCTGGAATGCTCTCAAGTCCAGCAAAATTAGAAATAGAATATTGATCTTTTGGGCCCTTTTATCTCTCTCTCTGTAGCTTTTTTCCTTTTTTTTACATTGTCATCCTCTTTCTAAGATGCCCAGACATCTCCTCAGGAACTGGCATTGTGGGAGAAAGTACAGGGAAGATAGAGACAGGCCTTGTTTTTAAGAAGAAACAATAGGCTGAACTTAACCATCATACCTAGGAGGCCTCAACACCTGCCAATGTGGGGCAAACAGATTCTCTCATTGAGCCTTCGTTTTCTCATATGTAAATCGGGGAAGGTATGTACCTTGAACAAGATAATGGGTTGTTTAATGGCAGTGATGTTCGTTGGAGAGAAAAGGATGGTGCACATGAAATGATGGCAGAGCCGGGGAGAACTATGCGGATGTGCGAAACCCGTGGTCGGCAAACTGCGGCTCGTGAGCCATATGCAGCTCTTTGGCCCCTTGAGTGTGGCTCTTCCACAAAATACCACGGCCTGGGCGAGTCTATTTTGAAGAAGTGGCATTAGAAGAAGTTTAAAAAATTTGGCTCTCAAAAGAAATTTCAGTCGTTGTACTGTTGATATTTGGCTCTGTTAACTAATGTGTTTGCTGACCACTGTGCTAAACTGAGGTTTGGCCTCTTAAGTTCATCAAAGGAGGTTCAACTTCCTGAATAAGAGACGGCTTGAGCTTGGCATAGCTGGGGCAGAAGGAGGTACTGAGAGGATACTCTTGGAAGACATCTCATGCGAGAAGGCGTGGAGGCAGAAATAGGCACATGAGAGACAAATGACTGGCAGGAAAGAAATGGTGACTAGTGTTAGGGTTACTTCATGGAGAGCTGTGAAACCCAGGCGAGGAGTGGACTTAGCAAGGAGACTTAAGCTCTGAATGCCCTTAGGACATTCGATAGAGTCCCAATTATGTAAAGTTTGTGTGATGTACTCTACCTCCCACTCTCCGCCCCCAAATTCATTTCAGTTTCCTTTTTCTCTCTCTTTTTCCAAATTAGCCTCTTGTCTTCACTCTATAGTGTGCTGTTTACTTCCAAGTGCAATTACCGGACTGGGCCAAAAAGCAAATGGAGCACATCTTGCCAACTCTACCTGCAATTGCATTACATTTGCTTAACTGTGAGTCAGATTTGGAATGCCCTGGAATGGAAAGGGCAATGGTGCTTGGGTGGTGACAGTACCATCCATTAGCTTGCCGAGAGCCAAGGAGAGGAGCCAGTGGAACTATTTGAGAAAGGATGAACTGTGAAGCACACAGCGATTCAAAATGAGCAGTAATTCCTGAAGCCTGTGTTGTGAAGAACAAGTGTTTAAAACACTTTCGCAGCCAGTAGCTCATTTAAGTTTTAGGACAAGCCTGTGAGGTCATTACAGAAAATTGTTTTCCTTATTTCACATGTGAGGGAGCTGAAATGGAAAGAAATAGAGGGCTTTCCTAAACTTACATAGCAAATCAATGGTGAAGGTAGTTGGAGACTTAGGTTGTTGGCTATATCACCCATCAAACATCTGTGTTCACTGCTCTTGACTCCCCTGCTCCCCTCACCCCTGTCCTGGTGGCAGACTGGAAGATGCTGGATTAGGGATGAAGTAGTTGGGAAACCAGTTAGAAGGCTATTTTGGTGAATCAGACATGAGATGAGGAGGGATAATGAGCTTCTAAACCTCACTTTTTCTCATGACCTCTCTGGGCATTGTTTCTCAGTCTCCCGTGCGGCTCTTTTTTGTCCACATTGACATCTCCCAGTGCTTGGCCGTGGTCTCCATTCTCACTCTCCACCATCACATGGATGATGCCCGTCGTTCTCCACCCTGGCTTTTCTCATCAATTTTGAATTCACATTTTCTGCC
This sequence comes from Pipistrellus hanaki, assembly GCF_964339955.1. Lineage (NCBI taxonomy): Eukaryota > Metazoa > Chordata > Mammalia > Chiroptera > Vespertilionidae > Pipistrellus > Pipistrellus hanaki. Next base: position 49,830,035 of record NC_140515.1, read on the forward strand.
AACTGATCTCTTTTGATCAAGATCCATTTAAAGATCTTAACTCAAAAATCTCACCCTTTCTAGCATCTACTGAAGCTTTTTCTGCTCATGATATGAGTGTTCTCAGCAGAAATCACAGCGAATTATTCCGTTATTCTTGGAACATGCTTACCTTGGCTTCTATGACACAACACACCTGGTTTTCTTTCCACCCTTTGAAACAGGGGTCCTCAAACTTTTTAAAGTGGGGGCCAGATCACGGTCCCTCAGAGAGCTGGAGGGCCGGACTATATGAACTACTAATTCCTACTGTAACACCTCGGCTGCGCTCACTGCCCAAAAAACCTGGCGGGCTGGATCAGACTCCTCTGCGGGCCGCATGTGGCCCGCGGGCCGTAGTTTGAAGACCCCTGCTTTGAAAGATTCATTCTCTCTTCCTTTGCTCATCCTCCAGTGAAAAATGATTAAATGGTCCCATCCATGACTTGATTCCTCACTCTGTACATAATCACCTTCATCCAAGTCTTCAGTGACCACCTGTATGGAGGCAACTCTCATATTTACAAATCTAGCTTACGTGTTTTTTCTGATTCTCAAGTCTACACAGTCTGCCTATTAACATGCTTCTCTCCTTGGGGGGCTTTGAAAGTCCTCAAAGGTAACATATCCAAAAGTGAACTCAGAATTTTTCATTTCAAACGTGGTGCTCCTTTAATGTTCCCTATCCCAGTGAATGACCCTCAGTAAATTTAAGTCAGAACCTCTACAGGTCTTCCTTGACAACTCCTGTCTCATATCCCACCCCAGCCATCGTCATTACTTTCCAAGTAGCTTCGAATCCACCCACTTTGCCCTATTTCTGCTGTAACCTCAAGTCATAGTTGTGTCTTGTGTGATTATGAAAAATCTTCTAATTAGCTCTTCTCATTCACTTTTGTCTCCTCCAGTGCATTTTTACATTGAACCGGAGACCTTTTGTCATCTTATTCTCTGCTAAAAGCCGTTCAATATTTCAAAGTACTCTTTGAGTAAGTCAAAGTTTTTCATCTTGTTCCCCGCATCCTTCATCTCTTGCGTTCCTCTGCAGCCTCATTTTGCTCTGTTCTCTTCATTCTTTCTATCTCCTTTCCACCTAGACATTTCTGCACACATTTCCCATTTGCACAGAATTTGTGCCTGCTCTTTACATATTCAACTCTTCAGTGTCTTTGCACATCCTGCTCAGAGGTTGCTTTCATAGACGTGTTTCCCTGACTTAGCATATATGGTCCCCTATACCTATGTCTTCACAGTTATGGCTTTGTACCCTAGGTAGCCTTTTTTAGTTTGCAATTCTATAGTTATGTGATTGATTAATAATGGCCCCCCATATTTAACTGTGTACTTCATGAGAGTAAGTGTTGTTGAATGCTTTTACTGATATTGGATCCTGGGATTGAGCTGAGTGCTCGATGCATAGTAGGCACGTTTGCTGAGTACTAAGTATGTAAAAATGGATATTAGTCATCTTCATATAAATTAATATCTCCAAAGCATACCTCAAACTGAACTCACCCATTCCCTGTGCCCTTGCCTCATTATCCTGGCATTCCCCATTTGAAAAAATGGTATAAACATCTACCCAGTCACTCCACTAGAAACCTGTGTATCATTCTTGATTCTTCTATTTCCAATCATATTTAGTGAATTCCTATAGAGTCTTTCTCCTTAATATCTCTTGTATGTGTGTCTTTCTCTTGAACCCCACATTGTCTGTTTTAATAAAAGAGATTCTTTGTCTTGAAATAATTGCAACAGCTTCTAATTTGTGTTCTTGACTCTAACTTTGTCTTCTAATTTCCTTTTCTTTTCACTGTTGAAGTCATCTTTCTAAAATACTAATAGGCATATTTTTCCTTTCTAAGTTTCAAAGATCTCCTCTTTGGGTGACAGATAAAATATAAAACTTACAGCATTCCTTTTATGCTGATCATTGCTAACAAGTCTGAAATCTCCTCTTCCTCTCTTCCTCTCCTCTTCTCCCTCTCTTTGTTTATAATACATTAATGCCCTTTTTATTGTCCTCAAAAGTTGCCAGGCTTGCTTGTGCCAATATGTCTTTGTTCACCTTTTTCATTCTCCCTAGAATGACTTCTTTGTCCACCAAACAAATGTTTCTCTAGTCTTTTAGTTCAGCTTAGCTGCCCAGTATCACCTCCTTCTTTTGGGAAGCCTTTCTTGCCCTCCCCCCCCCCCCCCCCCCACTCCTGCATCCTTAGACAGATTGCACACTGCTTCTTCCCAGAACACCTTTTATATACCTGTTCTAAAGTAAGTTGCTATTTCTGAGTTTGGATTCCCAGTAGAGAAGTGTCTGTAATGCTTAGCACTGTCATGTCTGGCTGGCACTCTGTAAATTATTTTTAAATCTATGGATATATTTTCATCAAATGAAGTAATTGGTTGTCAGGCACAGGGACCCACCCACTTAGGCTAATTTATGTAACAGGATTTATGGTAAGGCCGTGAAGTCTCATGAAACCCAGATGTAGGCAATATTTCTAAGGCTTTCAGAATATTAGAAAGTTGTCAGACAGCTGCTATCTTTATGTCTCTTTCTCTGGAGATTCATTCTCTCTTGTCTGCTCCTATCTGCATATGTTCTCCATTCTCCTCATGCATACCTGGTTTCTCTGCAAATCTCTCATCTCTGCATCTCCATAACTTTGGCTTGCGCCCCGCTTTGAGTCAGATGTCTGCCATTGACACATGCTGCAGTGCCAACATCTGACTTTCAAGAGTCCCTGTGTTTCAGTTCAAATTATGTAGGACATTTATTGGTTCTCGGCCAGTCAGTGGACTGGCTAGCTTTGAATTGGTTCTGTTCACTATTCTTGGTTCTACTGTTGTTAAGGGGGTAAAGGTCATTTGGCCTGAAACTATTGGTTAGAGTTCAGTCTCTGAGAAGGAATGTGGGATGGGAAGGAAATCAATTGACTACTAAGGAAGGAACAAAATCATAGTTAGGTAATTTGCTTATCAAGACTACTGCAACTGGAAGTGATGTGAATAACTCAAGCCATGGGCAGTCAGTCCTCCAAGTTTTCAGTGGCCTAGGGATTCTGATTCTACCAACTCTAGGTCCTTCATCATCTCTGGTCTGAGTGTCTTTCAACCCAGCAAAACAGCCTCACACATAAGACATCAAATAGAAACCAACTGGTAGCTCAGCAAAGGTAAGGCTCAGCTTTTTAGGATTTGTTTGAACCAGGTTTACTTGTATTAAAGTGATTCTGGGCAAATAGTGTGCTTTGTCCTGAACAAGGATTTCTGGAGAGAGTAGCTCTAACTAAAGGGACACTCCAGCTGGGCCTTCCATTCTCCAACTCTTCTCCTAGAATTACTTTCATGGATCTGAAAGTCTCACGAAGTGGTGTGGAATATAAAGACCACAAATCGGGAATCAGGTTTCTGTTTCATTTTATCAACCATGGGGATGTGATTAACAAAACTCAGATATAGGGAACTCTATATGACAAATGACCCAATTTGTCTAACAACAAAAAAATGCAAAATAAATAAATAAACAAATAAAAAATAAATAAAAAGAGGAGGAATTTATAGATCTATGTGTCTTAATAATCACCAACAATCACAGTATATGAACCTTATTTGGATCCTGATTCAAACAAAAAAAAAATTGTTAAGAACAACAACACCAACAACAACTAAAGCCCCATCTACTCAACACTAGGAAAGCTGAACACTGACTGTATACTTTTGATATTAAGAAGTTAATTATTATTGTTGTTTCAATGTGATAATAGTTTTGTGATTATGATTTTAAAAAAATTCCTACTTTTCAAATATAAATATTGATGAATGATATACCATCTGAAATTTGTTTCAAAATAATTTGGGAAAGGAAAGTGGGAGGGAATTTAGAGAGAAGGAAATTGGCTCTCTAAATTATTATTGCAGATGGGCTTCATTACATTTTCTTTCTGTTTCTGTGTTTGCATATATTTTTTCCATAGTAAATGTGAACGGGGAGGAATGAAGGAAGACTTGGCCAGGACAGTGTCAGGTTCCCTGGTGGCAGTGTTTCTGATTTCTATAAGATGATTTTCTTGGTTGCGGGGAAGAAGTCTCAGAAGAGTGTTATTTCAGTTGAAGAGTGTTATTTCTGACCACATTTATTCTGGGAGTTATCTGCCTGTCTTCCTAGTTCTCCTTTGGGAGAGGTGGCCTAATGGGCTGATCAGATCTCTTACTCCGCCCCTTACTCACCCCTTCCGAGAAAAGCAGCCACTATCATGGGGGGAGATCATGCTTGCACCCCTGGACAATACCAGATTTTACTGGAGAGCAGTGCCCCGCTGTTCCTCCAGCATTTATTCAGACCACTTTTCTTTTAGGGTGAGTTTATTTTTGTATTGAATGTCTTCTGTTATCCCTTGTAAATAAAAACTACCTCATGCTTCCCCACCCCCACCCCCACCCCCTATTGGTTCTATTTAGCTTTAATTCTTGGTAGCTACTAGTTTGTCGTATATGTGCTGCTGAAGCGAGCACCAGCTACTTGTTTTTACTACCACTCTCTTTGCTTCCTTCCTTCCTTTCCTTTCAATTCCACCCTTACCCTGTTTGGTGGATGCTTCTGGACCTTGCCCAGATCCCACTTACCAGGGATATGGTAAACCATCCATAGTTGCTGTGAGTGTTGGCTGCTAGTGGCTCACAGCTTCCAGAGAATTGCCCAGAGCCAGAGGGTAGCTGCCCTGCCAGAGAGAAAGTACACAGCCAGTGGGGGGACAAAAATCTATCACTTTGCCTGAAGGTGGGCTAATTCTGTGGTGCAACTCCCGCTCCAGAACTCCCCACGGGATCAGGTTCCTGCTGAGACCACAGCTTGCTTAGCTTCATCTCCTTCCCCATCTTGTTTCCCTCGTCCTCCTTCTCACTGAAGGACTCTTTCCATAAATTGTGTGTGCTGGCTCTGCTTCAAGAGAGCTTGACTTAAAATAGTCCACATGCTTTCTGACTTTGGCCTGCCACTCAAAGCTTCGTCCATTTCTACTCAGCCTTTGAGAAACATGCATTTTTCTACTCCTCTCTTACATGACTTCCCTTGATTTATTTCACTGCCACGTTTGCTTTTTACCTTTTCAGTGCTTCTTGCATGCCTCAGAGTTGCTACCCCTGGAGCTATACATGCGATGAATCTTTGCTTTGTAGTTAATTGGATGAATTAGAACACCTTCTCCTTCTTTGCACCAAAGACCCACAAAGACACCATCTGGAATGAGAACCTCATTCCAATGAATGTTCCTACTAGAAAGGCTTCGGATTGTATGCAGATTGAGGCTGCCTTCCTTCTCCACCATCTGTTTCTCTGTTGGAGGCGGGAAGCCTACAGGACTGAATGGAAAGATGGAGTGACCTTTCTCAAAGACTTGTTTTCAGTATAATGTCTTAGAGTCTCTCTTTCCCAGAGCTAAATAAATACTGTCTCTGGTAATACATCTGTGCAAGCCGTGCTAATTCTCCCAGGACACCAGAGGGCCAGTGAACAAATAGAAGACTATCATTTGGTGACCTCAAAACTATAGGCGAAATTAAGCCTATTTGGCCCAGCCGCCGTGGCTCAGTGGTTGAGTGTTGGCCTATGAACCAGGAGGTCACAATTTGACTTCTGGTCAGGGTACTTGTCCAGGTTGTGGGATGATCCCCAATAGGTGTACAGGAAGCAGCCGATCAGTGATTCTCTCTCATCCTGGTTCTAAGCCCATTTGGGTGATAGATATCCATACTTGTACTCAGTGTTCTGTATATTAAACTGTGCCTAAAAGAAAGTTAAACAGCCTTTATTGGTAATTAAAGAAATTTATAGCAACACTGCTGGAATTTTTAAAACGCTATTATATAATAACTCCGGAGGTACATATAGTATGTAGCACTTACCATGCTTGTTTTATGATACAACTTCTTTTCCCTGTTTCCTTTTAGTAGAACATCTTATAAGAACATCTTATAATAATCATGTGACAATAGAGTTCAATAAATACTGTTAAGCACTATATATATATATATATATATATATATATATGTATATATATATGTATGTATATATATCAGTTTGTTATCTATTATATGAGATGAGATTGCATTTGCATACTAGTCAGAACTCCATCAGTTATAAGATATTAAGACTCAATTTCAGCAGCTTAAGCAAAAAATAAAAATAAAAATGAAATCCATTGATTCATGTAACAAACATGAATAAACAGATCAAAACATGTTCTGGCTTTAGGTGTACATGATCAAGGAGTTCAGATTATATTGTTGGATATCTGTATTTTTTGTCTCTTCATTATGAGACAAGCTTTGTTCACGTGCCAACTGTTTTAGGTTGGGTTCCCAGGAAAAAGGTGCTGGAATGGGGCGTTGCATGACTATTTATTGGGGAGCACTTTTGGAAATCACACCTGTGAGGAAGTGAGAAAGACAAGGCTGGTCAGAGGAAGACATTGACCTCAGCTAATCCCACAGGGAGCTCTGGAAGCTTTCAGAGTTGTCCCGAGTTGAAGCAAAGAGTGTATGCCTTTATCAGTAGATCATTTCATCACACTACTCAGAAAGTATGAAATTTAAGACTTATGAATTGTTTATTTCTAGAATTTTCCACTTAATATTTATGGGCCGCAATTGACCCTGGGTAACCCTGAAACAATGGAAAGTAAAACCTTGGATAGGGGGGCTATTGTAAGGACATATTTGTTCATATTTGTAGAATATGTTGTTATTTGCAAAAAATTCAAAGAAGCAGTTGGTAGTTATTCATCTCTCAATCTTTGGGAATACTCCAACATAAGTACAATCAGTGTCCTCAAGTAATAGATAAAGGAACTGAGTTTAAATGAGGTAAAGTAAGTTTCCCAAAGGCTTTTAAATAATAAATGGGATTTGACCCTTTAAAACCTCCCTGCTACGTTGTGTTATTACTAAGTTGACATTTTTTTTTATTAGATCTTTTCAAAACAAATCCTTAATCTAGTTGAAAACACAATACCTTAATTCTTATATGGTGAATTAAAGAATTTGAAATGGAAAGATATAACAAAATTTATCCTTTGATTTATCTCATGATATATCTTTATTTGCAAAGCACTCATGTCTTTAAAGTTTTAACATTAAAATTGATTTTATAAATATAACAGCGTGAAAAATAGAGGATAAAAAGTTAATCTTTAAAACTACCACCCCTTCTGCTCTGGCTGGTGTTGCTAAGTGGTTAGAGCTTTGCCCAGTGCACTGAAGGGTTGTGAGTTCGATTCATGGTCAAGGGCACTTACCTGGGTTGCAGGTTTGATCTCAGCCCTCGTTGACTGGAGCACTTTCAGGAGGCAACCAATCAATGTGTCTCTCATATTGATGTTTTTCTGTCTCCCTCTCTTCAGCTCTTTCTAAAAGTTAATAAGTAAATGGAAAAAATATCCTATGATGAGGATTTAAAAAATAAAATAATAAAACTACCATCCCTTCAACTGTTTTTCTCTTAGGTCTGGACCTCAGGAGATATTATTTTTAACTATCTGTATCCATGACAGAACTATTAGGTTGAACCATGTGAAATTTTCAATATTTTATATTTTTCCTACAAAAATTTCAGTTGGTATGGTTCAACTGAATGCTTTAAAGTGTTAATTCATCACTTTGTATTAACATTTCCCATGTCACCAAGTAACCTTCGTACTTTTCATTTCAATAAATGTCTAATGATCCATCCAGTAAAACTTTTCTTAACCATTCTTTGTCTGTTGTCCTTAGATTTTACTATTGTAACTAAATATCTTTAAACATATACATTTCTCTTTCCTTTGGGTTAATTCTTTATGATAAATTCTTAATAATGGAATTACTGGATCTAAGAAAATTAATACATTATGGTTTTTGATATTGATAGTTAAATTATTTTACAAACAGAATTTATTTAAATTGCAGTCAATAGTGAATAAATGTACCAACTTCATCAGAACCTGGTTAGCCATGAATATTATCATTATTTTTATAATATAATAGTTATAAATGGTGCTTAATGAATATTTTAATTTGTTGTTTTTTTTTGCTCACAGCAAGGTAGAGCATTTTTACATGTTTGCTTACTAATTTCCATTGCTTCTGCATAGATGATCAGATCATATTCTTTGATCATTCACCCTATTGGGCATCTTATTTGTACATAATTGTGCAGCTTATAAAATACAAATGTTAACCCTTTGTATTTCTTTTAAAAGCATTTTAATTTCTTGTTTTTCCTCTTAATTTTTATTGTTATTTTAAAAGTTACAAAGTATTTTATAGCATTAAATTTGATTTTTCCTATCAATTCAAGTTTAGAAAGTTTTAATTCCTGCACATATTTAAACATAGATAAATTTATTCTTTGCCACATTTTATAAGATTTAATATTTACATTTTTAGCAATGCAAAATTTATTTTGATTTATGGTATAAAATGAAGATATAAACTAATTTTATTTTAAATTTGCTAATCAGATATTCCCAAACATTTTAAAAATAAGTTTTTCTTTTCCTGTTGTTTAGAGACTTTTTCTCTAAGGGTGTAAATACCTTGAATGTGACAGAGTCTATTTCTGAAGCATTTATTTGGCTCTATATTTTTTATGATACCAGATGTATTTTAATAAGGAGAACATTTTAAATATTTCTTATTATTTTTCCCCCTACTTTTTTTTAATAGACTAAGTTTTAAAAAATATTTTTATTGATTTCATTAAGGAAGGAAGAGGGAGAGATAAAAACATCAATGATGAGAGAGAATCATCGATTGGCTGCCTCTTGCACACTCCCTACTGAGGATCAAGCCTGCAACCCAGGCATGTGCTCTTGACTGGAATCTAACCTGGAACCCTTCAGTCCACAGGCCGATGCTCTATCCACTAAGCCAAACTAGCTATGTCTTTATATAGACTAATCCTATATAATAAAAGCCTAATATGCTGTTCAACCAATCAAAGCATAATATGTTAATGGTATGCTAAGGCCACTCAACCACTCACTGTGAGGTGCACTGACCACTAGGGGGCAGACAGCGACCAGTCAACCAGTCAGTATAACATGTACTGACCACTAGGGGGTAGATTCTCTGACTGGTAGGTTAGTTTGCTGCTAGGGTTTGGCTGTTTGGGACTGAGCAAGATGGGTGGGACACACCCTGGTGGCCTCCCGCAGTCCCTCCCCTGCTGGCCAACCTCCTGTGTCTCTCCCTGCCACCGATCCTGCATCAGTGGGTCCCTTGTCGGAAAGCTGTTTTTGGCCTGATCCCACAGGCCAGGCTGAGGGACCCCACTGGTGCATGAATTCATGCACTGGGCCTCTAGTTTAATATTCACAATTTGGTCAGGTTTAAGAAGTGTATTGATTTTCTTTTGCCTCTGTAAAATAACACCACAAACTTGGTAGCTTAACACAACGTGGATTTATTATGTATGGTTCCGTGGGTTAGAAGTCTGACATTGGTCTGACTTGGTTAAAATCAAGGTGGCAACTAGGCTGAGTTCTTTTATGGAAGCTCTTAGTGGAGAATTCATTTTCTTGTCCTTTCTTTCTTCTATAGGCTTCCCAGATTCCTTGGCTCATAGTCCCCCTTTCCATCTTTAAAGGCAACAGTTTTTCATCTCTCTGACAGTTTTTCTCTGTGAGAAGAGCCAGAAAATATTCTCAAATTTTAAGGACTTATATGATTAGATCAGACTCTGGAAATTTCAGCATAATTTTCCCTGAAATGGAAAGTATTCACCATTAATCACACCTGCAAGGTCTCTTTTGCCACGTAAGGTAACATACTTAAAGGTACTGGGGTTTAGAATACATACATAATTTGGAAGAGGGAATTAATTAGCCTGCAATAAAAAGTATCAGTTTTGTTTGGGATTCTGATAAGGATATGTTAAAGGTTTTTGGCAGATTGGACATTTATGCAACATTTCACTTTGCTATCCATCAGTAAGGTGTAGTTCAATCTTCATGGAGATTTCCTGGTGATATTTTGAGGATTGAGTACTTTTTAATATATATATATATATATATATATATATATATATATATATATGATTTTTTACAGAGAGTAAGGGAGAGGTATAGTTAGAAACATCCATGAGAGAGAAACATAGGGGGTGTGCTGCTTCTTGCACACTCCCTACTAGGGATGTACCCGCAACCAAGGTACATGCCCTTGACCGGAATCGAACCTGGGTCCTTTCAGTCTGCAGGCTGATGCTCTACCCACTGAGCCAAACCAGTTAGGGCAGGATTAAGTACTTTTTATAGACCTTATTTTTTTAATTGTGTTCCTTAAACTTCTATTTTGTGTGTTGATAATGTGACTCTTCTTTCCCTGTATTCCTCCCTAGTATATTTCTGTAACAAGTTATTGCTTGATGTTCTTAATGCTTCATGAAAATTTATTCCCTAAGTCTTAATTTGTCATCCACACTACAAGGAGAAACATATGCTAGCACTTGGTGGTGCGGTGTGAATGCAGCTCCCAGGGAACCAGTCCAGCTATGCCATATTGAGAAATCTCCATTTTCATTATTTATTTGAAAAGATACAAAAATTCTGAGCGTTGAGATGACCTTCAAAGCTTAAGAGAGTTGCTGCATACACATTTGATCTAATTTGCTCAGTGTCCTGAGCAGAAGGACACCCAGCAGTCCAAGGGCTGCCCTGGCAAAAGGAAGTGACATATGGGCCTGGGTGGAGAGGCAGAGCTTTGCTTGGAGACCCTGCACAGCCCCTCTCTCCAAATGATTAATTTATACTTCAGCAGGTTGTAGTTTGCAGTCAACTCCCTTCTAAGTTTGATATTGGTGTTGAAGGTAAGCTCATGATGTAGAGGAACCATCATGGGAAAAAAAATAGGAGATGAGAGCTTGGTTAAGGAGGTAATTTGAGGCACATATTCATGCACCAGTGTGGTCCCTCAGCCTGGCCTGCACTCTCTCGCAATCTAGGACTTCTCGGGCGATGTCTGACTGCCGGTTTTGGACCGATCCTTGCAGGTCAGGATTGGGCTGAAACTGGCAGTACAACATCCCTCAAGCGATGTAGTAGTGCATGAAGTGGCAGGAGGATGGGGAGGATCCTGAGCCCAGGCTAGGTGCTGCTCTGCTCCTGCTCATCCCAGCCCTGCTGTGCCTGGTGCCACAACTGCTGCTCAGTAGCATTGCTATGGAGGTGGGAGAGGCTCACTCCCCCGAAGTTGCGTTTGTCTCTGAGCCCAGCATCTGGTGACCCTCTATCAGCTGAGTGGTGCTCCTGCTGTGGGAGTGCACTGACCACTAGGGGGGCAGCTCCTGCATTGAGCATCTGCCCCCCTGGTGGTCAGTGTGCATCATAGCAACCAGTTGTTTGGTCATTTGGTTGCTTAGGCTTTTATATATATACTGTATATAGACTAGGGGTCCAGTGCATGAAATTCGTGCATGGGTAGGATCTGTAGGCCTGGCCGACGATGTATTATAAAATTGTACACTTTAAACCTACATAGTTTTTATTAACCAATATCACCCCAATAAGTTAATTCAAAACCCCACATTGGTTTTCTGGCATTGGACCCTCCAGTGTGTGCTCCATAGGAAGCCTTTGCTGAGTAGGCCAAGAGGAGAAAGCTTACAGGCTTGTCTTCAGGACCCAAATAAAGTCTGCATGGATTTTTTTTTTTTTTTTGTGAAATCCTTTGTTATGGATCTTTTAATTCTCTCCTTGAACTCTGTGTATTGACATAGCTTGTTATTTTTTCTCTTCATCAGTTACCGTTTCTCTCTCTAGATCAGAGGCTCTAATGTCTGAAGGGCAGGAAGTGGCCCATGGCATGCATAGAGTGGTTTAGAGAAGCCATGATCTCAGCCTTGGGCATCACAGAACTTTTCAATGAACTTGCCTTATGGCCCACCTTCTGCTTTGTGTCAGTGTTCCCTGCATTGAGTCTGGTGGCTGAGTCCATTCTCACATGAGGGCTAGCAAAGCACTGGTGTCGGGGAGAACTTCCGTGTGAGCCTTCCTTCCTTCCTCAAGCCTGAGATTGTCTTTATCTCCTATCATAGGAAGCGTTCAAACTGCTGCTCATGTCAAAAGTTGACTTCTCTGATCAAGGTTATAGCTTGCTATAGTCAAAGACATCCAGGTTGTTCCTGATGCATTTTTGGGCTCAGTAAGAAAGTGAGCCACAGCCTTCTAAGTCCCAGGAATCATGGATAGCATGGCATAGCATAACTGGCAGCTAAGGCAAAAACACATAGCAATAAGAGCCTTTATAAACCAGCCCCCACGGATGTGACTTTTCTTGAAGCATGAAGCATCATGTTTGGAAATGAGACATAGCAACAGTTAATTCTAGTGTGGAATGACCGAAGCAATAACTAGAAATTAATTGCAGGGAGACCAGTATTTTCCTTTGAGGGTTTTGTGAAGGGCAAGGGGAAAGTGTTTGCTATTATTATGTAGAAATTAAAGCCATGGGAAATAGATTATTTTGGACCTCATTCTGATCAGTCATGTTGAACTATTCAGTGGGGCAAAGGTGTTGGGAAGTTATTCTAGTCTTTCCAGAGAGTCCAGAAACCACAGCTGGCATGGTCATGGAGGAACCCTCACCCTGAGAGGAGAACTCAGAATCTCAGACTTGAAGCTGGCAGGATGCCATGGCCTGCAGCCCTGAGCGCAATGAAGACTGGGTGGAGAGAGAAACCCTCAGACCTGCACTTCAGAGGAGGGAATCCCCTGAGAGTCCCATGGATAACAAAAAGGAAAAACCAGTGCTGTTTTATAACCCTGGCTCTTGAAAAGAGACTACATTCTAGCCTGTTGGAGCAGGAAGTGACCTCACTCTGAGGTCCGGAGGGTCAGAGAAAGTGGCCCAGGCTGGGCTGAGCCAGAGCCTCAGCTTCCAGGCCAGATTGGGATTCAGAGGTACCAGATGTAGCAGATGGCAGTGCCAGCAGGCTGCCTGCCTTCCTCCCAAGCTGTGAACATGGGTGGGATCAAGCTTTATGCTTCTTTACCTCGCTGCATTAAACTTAATGTAGGAATATGGTCCTTAATTAGTAAGGACTCCTTTAAGCGTTTAAAATATCTTTATTGATTTCAGAGAGGAAGAGAGAGAGAGAGAGAGAGAGAGAGAGAGAGAGAGAGAGAGAGAGAGAGAGACATCAATGATGAGAGAGAATCAATGATTGGCTGTCTCTTGTATGCCCTTCACAGGGAACCGAGCCTCCAAAGTGGCAAGGGGGTGGGGTGGGGGTCAAAGTTTAAACATAACATTTTTAGGGCTACACAATGCAGTCCATAACAGCATCTAAGCCTTGGCTTAGAGTGTTTCCCAAACTTTTGACATATGTGTACCCCTTCTATAATTTGTAACTCTGAGTACCCCTCATACTCATGAGAACGTAGAATTAGGCGCAGCTAAGCACGGTGCAGTGCATATCCCCACCAAACTCTGGTGCTACGCGTACCCCCGCCAAACTCTTCCCGTACCCCTGGGGGTACACGTTCCACACTTTGGGCAACACTGGTTTAGGGGATAAGGACCAGCTTAGATCAATGACTACTGTATTCTCAGGCTGGAATTCAGGGATTGGGCTTGTTAGTCAGCAGAATGTGAGGTCTGCCACCTACGCCTGAGTGTTAATTGGGCATATTATATAGCCTCTCTGGATCTCAGTTTCCATACCTGTGCCCTCTGGGATGAAATTTCTGTACTCCATAGGGTTAATGAGAGGAGTACATGAAATCATGTAAAGCATTTCATTTCTAGGAAGTGATCCACAAATGTTAATTACTCTTATTATCCCTGTCCCCAATACATTATTATTCATCTATATATTTATTCCTGTGCAAACAGACCAACAAAACTGTCAGAGAACATAATTGACTTTTGCAGATAGAAAGCATTTGAATAACCCATATTTGGTTTGGTAAAATTTTCTGCTCATGTTTATTTATAAGGCTATCATCCCAGTTGCATGACTGGCCATCAGAGAGGCATCTTGACATGAAAGTTTTCAAGGGCAGATGGAAATAATGACACCTTGTGGAGCTGCGCTGATAAGACACAGAATTGGTGGAGGTGGAGGGGTTTAATGATGAGGCACTCCCAGGAGATGGCCAACTGTATTTTGTTTTCTTTCAAAGCTGAACGCAGGCAGGCATGAGAGTTCCTGGCTGCGCACACTAAGTGGGCAAAGAAAGGCCTCAGTGATTCTGGACCAAAGCACTCTTAGAAGGGGTGTTTGTGTGAGAGTCTCTGTGTGTGTGTGTGTGTGTGTGTGTGTGTGTGTGTGTGTGTGAAGCCTCTGCTAATAGCACACATTGTCTGAGCTATAAAGTAAACCATGAAGGAGCAGCTCCACCTTTCCATTCCACTGCTTCCCATCCTTCTCTGATTCCCACCTGCCATTGTTATGACATTGAGGATAACAGCGATGCTGAAGCAGCCACCATTTACTGACCAGGTGCTGATGTTTGTCAGGTGCTGTACTGGACACTTTATTTTTTATTTATTTTTTTTTTATATATTTTATTGATTTTTTACAGAGAGGAAGAGAGAGGAATAGAGAGTTAGAAACATCGATGAGAGAGAATCATCGATCAGCTGCCTCTTGCACACCCCCTACTGGGGATGTGCCCGCAACCAAGGTACATGCCCTTGACCGGAATCGAACCCGGGACCTTTCAGTCCGCAGTCCGATGCTCTATCCATTGAGCCAAACCGGTTTCGGCTGTACTGGACACTTTAATTATATCCAACCCTGGCAGCAGCCCTGTGCAGTACCCCCAATTCTAGGACACCTCTCTCTGTCTGGAAACTTCTGGTGAAACAGGTCCAGAGCTTGACTCACTCAAGTTCACAAAGCTTGTAAGTGGCAGCTCAAACACTTGTCATCTGAATCCAAAACCTGTGTTCTGCCCCCATACCTGCTTTCCCCCCAAAAAAACACCCCAACCTGCAGACTATAAAACGCTGCCTCCAGCATCTGTTTGGCTCTGGCCTGGAGCTATATTAACATGAGGGAGCTGTTGAGGGCATTAAAATGATAATGTGCATCGTGCATCATCAGCAGTGCACATGGTCCACAAGAATTTCCTCCTCTTCCTGTCTCCTCCTTCTCTTCCTATTTTTCTCTCTCTCTCCCCTTTCTTCCTGCAGTCAGACCCTTTAGTAAGAAGGTAGGGGAAAATGATGGTTTGACACCATATTCTTTGTCAGAAATGTCCAAAGGAACCCAAAGCATTAAAAAACACTTTTCCTTCCAAAGAAACGTTTAAAATGTTGACCTTTGTATTAGAGATAAATTAGAAAATGAAAAGGAAACTCAGTCTTCCTGCAACTTATCAAAACTATTGCGCTGTCTTCAGAGCTAAATAGGAATGGAGTAGAAGGGAAGGAACCTATCACCGATGACTTTGGGAGCAGCCACTGAAACTCTGAGGAGCTAGATCTTTGATCTTCTTGAGCCAGTTTGCAGGTGAAAGGAGGGAGGTGAAGAGAGGTGTTAGAATAGTAAGCACCATCTACTTACCTTGCAGATGGTCTCTGCCTCTGCGTTCCAAGCATTAGAATAGCTCATAAAGTGGGGAGTTCATGATGTTTGTAAACCATTCTCACATTCTTTATGTTTTTCTCCACATGTTTGCTTCACTCTCAACAGATTTTTTTTCTTAGAGGAGAGGAAGGCTCAGGCTGAAAATCTGACTCCCTTTCTTTTCAGACACTGAGAAACAGGAGAGGAGGAAGAGGGAGACAGATATAGGTAGAGAGAGACCCGCTAGTCTCTGAACCCCACATTCACGTTTTCTGCTAGAGAACGTGATTGTTTTGGCTTTGGCCAGCTGTCCACATGGGTAAAAACAAAACGGTGCCTGGTGAGAGGGCAATTCTGAGGAGGAGGACTTGGACAGAGGAGAAAGTGACTGGTGGAGAGAACGATTGACATCTCTTGGCCACTAAATCGCTATTTTAGTAAGTGAGACCCCATTGTGGCAATGCATTTTGCATTCCAGATACTCGGCGAAGGGGAAACCAGAATCTACAGTCCTCCCTCCGGTTCCAGGCCCAGGCCAGCCACTTAATTCCTTTTAGTTGTCTGATGTAGACAGTTTGCCTTGGCAGTTGGGGCCTCTTGTTGGTTTTTGTACCCCCTTTAAAACAGTGGTTTGCCTGGAATGTTGACTTTGCCTATCTCTGCCAGTTGATTTCTCCCTTGAGTGCCTTGTCTTAGCAGCAGGGCACCCAGTACGAGACTTCAGCCAAAATCACTAAAAAATTCTGTCCCTGCCTGGTCGGCGGGCATGGCTCAGTGGTTGAGCAGCAACCTATGAACCAGGAGGTCATGGTTTGATTCCTGGTCAGGGCACATGCCCGGGTTGTGGGCTCGATCCCACAGGGTGTGCAGGAATCCACAGGGTGTGCAGGAGGCAGCTGATTAATGATTCTCTCTCATGATTGATGTTTCCATTTCTCCATCTTCCTTCCTCTCTGAAATCAATAAAGATAGATTTTTTAGAAAGTCTGTTCTGGGAGCAGGGATGGGACATTTCCATCCACCTCTCTCCATTTCATCCCAATCTATTTTAAAGAGGGAACTGAATAATCTCAGTGGGCATCATTTCATCCCTAAAAAGTTCTCCAAGGAAAGTTTAAAGATGGGCTGTTGTTTAGAGATCAATGAAAAGGGGATGGAATTTAAATATTAAGAAGAAAGTTCTTGCCTTCAGGTAAAGCTGACATTTGCATAATAATGAGAATGGCTAGGCAGATGAACTGAGAATCTGAGTGGAATCTCAAATCCTGGGGAGGGAAGATTCCTTGACCTGAAGTGGCAATGGAAAATATGCTAATCAGAGGTTTGCTGCTGTCCATCACATTCAACAGATTCTGACACAAAGAAATCGTGTTCACAAACAGGAAGTGATACAACTTGACATTACTAGTAAATTTAATTTGGTTTGTTTTCCCACCAGCTCTTGACAGAGGTGCAGCTGTGGAAGTCTTTAAAGGGGATGAGGGGGAGAAGCACTCTCTTCTGTCAGAACTGTGTGACACTGTCATTGCCATATTGTTACTGTGAGAGAAACAAAAGGAGGGAAGGAAAGGAAATCTGAAGTACTACCTGAATCATCACTGAGAAATGATGGGAACATCTAAGAAAAAAAGGTAAATGGAGAAGAAATAAGGACTCCAAACATGCCTTGATGGTTAAGAGAGGGGGAAATTTGTATCTGGGTAAAAGAGTCAATGATTTAGAAGATACTTTCACTGGGAAATTGGATTCCCTGAGGGAGATAAGTTTGTTAGGCTGTCCCAGACTTGAGAGTGAATTCTTATATTTTGGGGTATCAAAAGCTATTCCGGGGGGAAGATGGAGGAAAATTCCAAGATGGCTTCTATGATCACCTCCCCCTAGTGTTATGTCCTATGTAATTCTTTCCTTTTGAGTGTAAGCTGAACTTGTGGCTTGCTTTTAATAGAATCACTCCCGTGATTATGTTGCATTATCTGGCAAAGGCAAAGGGATTTTGCAGAGGTAATTAAGGTCCCTCATCAGTTGACTGAGTTGGTCATAAGGGAGAGTATAATGGGAGAGCCTGACCTAATTGGGTGAGCTTTTCAAAAGAGGGCTCAGGCCTTTGAGATCATAGGCTCTAAGTAACAGACTTCTCTGTTGCCAACTTTGAAGAAGAAGCTGCCATGAAAGCCACATGAACTGACTTCTGTTGCTAAGCCAAGGGAGTCTGTTCATAGATTCTTCCCTTGTGGAGCTTGTAGGTGAAACCACTGCACTGGCCAACATCTTAATTTCAGCCTTGTGAGACCTTGATCAGAGAACCTAGCTAAGCCACATGTAGACTCTTGACTCATAGAAATGATAAGATAATAAAATAGGTGTTATTTAAAGCTACTATGTGTGTGGTAATTTGGTACATAGCAATAGAAAGCAAATACAGAACTTAAATAAGTCCATTGGAGCAACACTAGGTGAATTATTAGCCTTTCTGGTGGGAGGATGGGGCAATTAGCATCAAGACCTGGTTCACATACACATTTCTGCAGCTAAATAGATGCTCATGGAAGATGTCTGGTGTGTGGGATGAATTGCAAATTGGTGGCCCAATAGAGTGATGCTTTGCCCATCTCCTGAATACTGGGCTTGATTAGGATAGTCTGTTTACTTTCCTTTGTGGACTCTACTTGTTTGTCCCCCCTGTACTGCCCACAAAGCTGTGGGGTTAATTTGAGGGTGAGTGGATGTTACAATTGCATGAATCTGTTGCATGTTGCATGTGGCACACTTTTCCACCTCCTTTTGGGCATAAGAAGGTTCTTGGGTAAATGGAAAATATCGCAGCTCCCTATTTTCTCACACCAGTTCTGCCCTGAGTCTGAGTGCTGGAGGGCACTGATGAACCGACAAATTCACCGCGAAGTCCAAAATGTTAGAGTCAGCTTGGTTCTCACTGTAGCTAATATTATTGGTTTTGCTTGATGAACATTATCTTGTATTTGCTTCAAAAATTATGAGACTTAAGAGACTTGCTAAATAATACACACAGGATTCAGAGTACTGAGGTCAAATGTCTCCAACTGATGGATAGTGGACCCAGACTAGTTCAAATCCCAGCAGTTAAGCTGCTTGTTCTCCCAGGCTGGGTTTCAGTCTCATCCCTGAGGACACCTATCACACTTTATAGCTTGTTTATTTATTGCCTATTTTCTCTAGGCTGTGAGTTTCTTGGGGGCTGGGTTGTGTAACTCATCTACTACTTTATTCTCACACTGTGGCTTGGTGTACTGTCAATGCATATTTGTTGGATGAATGAATGAATTTCAAGTGACACTCCGGTAGTCCATGAATATGTATTGTTCACTGTCTTTGCACCTCGAGTTTTTGTAAGGTTGCTGTAAGGTTTGTGTTCAGTATGTTTTGGACCTCAGGAATATGGTCTCTTTGTGTGTTTGTGTCGATATTTCTCCTCTGGCTGGACATGGCTGCTGTTTTCCTTCTGCCCACCCTCTGCCCCCTCTCCCCATCCTTCCACATATGGCTTTATTATCCTTCTTGTAACCTACTTTTTTTGGAGACTATATCATTGGGGAGATATAGTTCAAACCTGTTCTGCCTCTTTGATAGGAGGCACAGGGTGGTTGTCTGTTTAGCAAAGGGGGGAGCTGGAGTGGGCCAGGAATGAGGGGATGCCACATTTTATAAGTCATGATTACTAGGAAGTTCTTTAGCTAGAGCCCTGTGGCCTTGGTGTTGCTCAGATTGGACAATTTATGTAGCATCTGCCAGTGGAAGAAGTACCACCCTCTTCTCCCCCAGTGAACTTCCGCTGTGGGGTTCAGACAACACTCAGTGAATATACTCAAGCCTAGCTAGCATTTTCCTGGCTTGATATAGTTGGGCACATCTCAGCCACATGTGGATTGAAACCTAAAGGATGTCTTCCATTGGGTATTTAAGATATGCTAGGTGTATTGGTCAGAATTCTCCAGTGTTCTATAAGCTGTCTGAGCATCCTTTAGCCAAGTCAAGTTGACGCTTGATCACCAAAACTAAAAATTAACCACCCAACTGGGTTTTTCCACAAGTCTGGATGAAAATTGAACAGCACCTTGGCCGTTCCAGGAACTACAACCTATGGGAGAACAGGGGTCTCAGACACAGGCCTCCCTACCGCAGAGCATTTGATGGATGAACCATGGTGCCTGCTTAGAAGTTAGGCTGGTGGTGATGGCTGTGTATATATTTGCCTGTGAATTGTGCTGGAGGAAGGGGAGGCACTGTTCCAGGGATGTGATGGTAGCCTGAGCTGCCTCTTCCCCTTCTGTATCATAAAGCCACTTGTCACTTGCAATTAAACTGTCACTTCACAACTAACACAGTCATTCTGACCGGCAAGGGACTGCTGGAGGAGTACTCTTCCCCGAGAACACCAAACAGGCCCTGAGCTGTTTGTCATCACTGCTGTCATCGTCTTGCTGTGGTTCTGATTGTTATTAATAATGATGATCACCATCATTAGGCCTGGGAAGAAAATAATGATAAAATGGCTCTAATTAGGCATTATAAATACATCATGTTCTTATCATTATGTTGTCTAGTATTAATTATAATCACTATAATCACTATAACAATTTGAACTTCTGTTTGCATTTGTCTCCTATGTGATCAAAGCATTGAAAGACAAGGGCTTGCTATCTTCACGACCTTCCTGCAAAGGGTGTGCAGGTTTCAAATTGTGGCCCTGTGTGTTGGAGTGAATGTGAACTGAAGGGGATGTGCTAAAGAATTCCAGAAACCAAAACCAAAATGCAGCAAAATAAACGGTGGGGAGACATATGTTGTACAAAGTCTAGGAAGTTCAACTCTACCTTCAATGTGAATTTTGCCTCTTCCCATGATTCCAATCCTGAGTCCAATGGGCTTGTAGCCCTGCTCATCCACCCACCTCCCCTTCACTGTGTCTGCAACTCTCCCGTCAGGGACTTGATGCCCCTTCAAGGCCATCCCTGAGCCCAGGCCCACTCTTTTAAAAAAAAAATATATATATTTTTATTTATGTCAGAGAGGAAGGGAGAGAGAGAGAGAGAGAGAGAGAGAGAGAGAGAGAGATAGAAACACCAATGATGAGAAAGAATCATTGATTGGCTGCTTCTGCATGCCCCTCTACTGGAGATCAAGCCTGCAACCTGGGCATGTGCCCTGACCAAGAATTGAACCGTGACCTCTTGGTTCATAGGTTGACACTTAATCACCTAGTCACACTGGCTGGGCCAGGCTCATTCTTTAAATTCTTCCCACATATAAGCATCCTACACTATGGCCTGGACCTGGGCTCTTAGGATCTCTTTGAGGCATCCCCAAGTTGCCTAAAGATGGCATGGTCTCTTAGCTATTCCAGAAATGAACTGCCCACTTGTTCTGTAAATTTACACTCTCATTTGCCTCTAGGAGGAGATGTGCTGATAAAAGTAAGCTCAGTTTTGTCTCAAATATGGGAAATACCTCATTAGTAGGGAACAAATGAATCAACTCTTAGTTGTCTTTCAAAGCACTAATCACGAAGACTTAGCACCTTGCTCTCTGGCTTTTTAATGGCCTGGCCTCATGTACTCTCAGCAAGGCCAGCAACTTCCTAGTGTTATGACATCCAAGGATACACCCCGGTCTGAGTAAGGGTCATTCTGTGCAATTGTCCAAGCTCTTGCTTTCCCCTTCAACAGTGTCCTTGGGGGTCATGTATCTGGGCTACAAGGAGCCCAGATCCACTTGGAGGAGAAGCATCCAGGAGAGCTCACCTCCACCAGGCCCCCTGGGGGAGAACTAAACCTCTATTGCCTGAGGCCGCTGAGATTTGGGTTGCTTGTTACAGCAGCTAGTGTGTCACCCTGACTACCACAGACACTTCCATTCCTGAGAAGTGGGATGCTGTGAGATGGAAATTCAAGTGAGAGAGGCATTTCACATTTGGTGGGATCACACTTCTGCTGTCTCTGTGTTTAGTCCTCTGTTAGTCTCCTTCATAATCATCACAAAACATCCTTCTAGAAGTTAGCAGCTTTCATTGACCTCCTTACATGATTCCCGGAGATGAAAAGTGGAGAATGATGTCCCAGAGTCAACAGAGTCAGGCAGGGCACACACACTCTTCACCAACTTCTCTGCTGTGCCCCATCCCCATGCCCCCCCCCCCCCCCCATGTGCTTGCTCTTCAGCAGCTCCATAATGTATCATTGCTCATGCCCCTGTTGTCTGCCTCTGGGGTTGGGCAGAAGGATGGAGGCAGGGACCCACGGAGCAGAAGTGTGAGATGGCCCTCACTTCAGGCTAACGAACACTCCACAGGCCTTTCTGCTGGTTGCCAGCTCTGGGCTTTGTGTGCTGGAAACATCTTGAGCAAAATGTCACGGAGAACATCTCAGCAGTGTCCTGCTGACTGAGGCCACAGGGCTGCCGGGTTTGCCATCTGCCTGCAGCCTCTCTGAGGTAATTATATCAGAGTCTCTCAAGTCCTAGTACAGGGGGGATGTCAGGTGCTCTTCCCTTTCTCTACGAAAGCAATTTCCATTTTCTCAGTTCTTGCGGAGGTACACAGAGTTGCATATCGTTACTGTCTCCAGGTGTGAGAGGCGCAGGGACAGAAGACAGGGGAGTGTGCCCAGTGAAGGAAGGAGAGGGGCTCCGTGGGAGGGAGGACAGGAGTAGGAGGTGACATGGGGGGAAGAGTGAGGAACCGGCTCCTCTGCTACCGAGCCCAGAGAGGGGCACATATGCTGACTTTGGCATCTTTTAGTTAAAGGATAGCCTAGAAAAATTCCATTATTATTACCGCTCAGTTTTTTGACTCTAGCGGTTTAATGTCTCCTTTCTTATTGCACTACTCTGAAAGCATTTTCTCTTTTCTCTGATTGCTAATTTGCATTAGAAAAAGGAAATGTGTCTGATAGCCCTTGGCAGGAAAATATTTTCAAAGTTTGCTGAAAACAGAGCTTTTTACTTTTTTTCTGCTCTGCCCCTCATCCCGTTACTTTTTGTTTGGAGTGGGAGGGAAGGGGAATTTAGTTCTGAAATGAAAGATGGTTCATGAGACTCACGTGGCAAAAGGAATGCAAGTCCTCATTGTAAGCATTTTTCAAATCCTTCAGCCCACCTTTTCTGGGATGCGGGTCTTTTGAGTCCTGGTGCTTATGAAATTTTTATAACAAAAGGCTGGTGACTAAGACCTCAAGGTCAGTGGAGGGCTGGGCAGCTGTCTGGTGTCCTTGGGTCAGGTAACAAAAGGCTTGTAGAATTACAACGTCTGCTTTGAAACACTATTTCCATTCTTCTCGCATCAAGCGTACAAATTGGGATGATTTTTAAACATTTTACAGTTGGAGACATTGAATTTTATAAAGAAAAAAAATAACTTACCCAAGGTTACTTAGTAAGAAGGCTGGTGAACTCAATTTCCTTGGGACTGACGGAGATCCTGGGATACAGGACATTATGTTTTAAAATGAAGGCAGTCCTGAGCAAAATAGGCCAAGTCAACCACTATCCAAGGGAGTAAGATCAGTTATGAGTCTGAAGACCCCAGGACAGGGTTCTTCCTCAATCACAGCTGCCATTGGAATATGTACTGTTTTAATTGGCATTATTTAGGCTTTTATTCTGTGGCACATAGATACTAATCATCCCACCAGTGAAGTAACATGGTGGACTTAAAGCTATTCAGGAGAATAAACACACCAAATATTAACAATACTAGCATGTATATTTTGCACAGTTGCCTTTGAGAGGTCGCCTGCTTAGTTCATTGCTCAAAATGAGTTTGGAAATCCTAACTCTTGAGATTTGTCATTAGACCCAATTTTGAGGGCCATTCAAGAGACAGGCTCATTATTTTGCACTTGCATTTTTCAGTAAAATTACCTTTTAGTAATTTGCCTCTGGTTTCACCTCTCTTGCTCTTCCAGTTTTGGCCAGGAAAGACTTCCTTGCCTACCTCTCTCATATTATGTTGTTATATCCTTATACCAACTTGTTTCAGTGGTTATGCATCTATAATAGTAGAAACCCTGGTTGATTATAAGTTCAGATGGTTTTTAATGCCCACCAACATGGTTTAATGAGTAACTAGAAGAAGGAACTCATTGAATATTGAGCACATTGCATACTAGAGTAGTGTAACATTTGATATAACATTATTTAAAATATAATGTGAAATTGGCAAGGATCCAGGATTTGGTTAATAAAAAGTGAGAATTGTTATAGTATCATAAAAGAAACCCCAAGAAGGTTTTAGAAAAGACGTTTAACAGGATGTATTAGGGTAGAATCAGGTCATGTTCCCAGGCAATAGACTAGACATTGATTATTTAACTAGAAATCAAGCCTGCAGGGAATATCAATTTCTCTTAAAATTTAATACAAATATTGCAAAGCCTATACAAGAAGTCTCAACAAAGAAGAAGCATTAAAACCTTTTCCCCACTAAGAACATTTGCTCTCGTATGACTTTTTAGCCTTACATTTCTATAAAGCGTTAGGTCAAGTATTAGTTGAACCAATTTTATTTTTTTTAGGTCAGAAATCATTGAGTATTGGCAATTTTAGATGGTTCCACCTAACACAACTTGCTGAGGGAGAAATAGAATTCATAATCGAGACTGAATTATCAGAGAAGCAGGGCAAAGGACTATCTAGCTCATCAGATCTCCAATACAGTGCTTTCTCTTTATTTTTTTTTCCTTTTGGATCCAGCTCCAGTGGTTGTCACAGGACAGTAACTTGATAAATGTGAGTGGTAGTTTTGAAAACTAGCTACAAATTTGTTGACACTCTCATATCAAGGCAGGGAGTGGGTAGGTGGGAAGAGATCAACTAATGAACTTGTATGCATGTGTGTAAATATGCATAACCCAAGGACACAGAGAGTGGGGTGGTGAGGGTTTCGGGGTAGGACAGGAGCAGGCTGGAAGAGGTTAATGGGGTATGAAGGGGGACCTATGTAAAAATTTCAACAATAAAGATTAAAAAAAAAAAAGGGGTGTGTCCACACCCTGAATTTGTCAGTCTTGTGATTATTCTGAGCGAAAGAGTATGGTGACACTATGTGAGCCCCAAGGCTTGTCATCAAAGACAGTCTTTTCCTGGTTCACATGAAATGCTCATCGTGTGACACTCCCTTGTGCAACCCAGTCACCATACTGTGCGAAGCCCATGTCACATGGAGAGGCCACAGGTAGGGCTTCCACAGGCAGGTGCACATGTAGGGCCCAGACTCCCAGTTATCCCAGTGCGGGAAGCAGATGTGTGAATGATTGAGTCTCCCTCCAGATGTCAGTCCTCAGCCATGGACTCCTGACACCACGGAGCAGAGTGAGCCACTCTTGCTGTGTTCTCCAATTCCTGACCCTCTGCATCCACGGGCAGACTAAAATGACTGTTCTTTTAGGCCACAGGTTTGCAGTGGCTTGTTTTTCAGCAAAAGGTTTTGTGAATAGTGTGGAAAGAATGTATATTTCTTGTCTAGAAAGTTGGGGGTTCATTCTCAGTTACAAAACAGAATCTGAGCTGCAGCCTGCTGCTCTCCATGCCATTTGAAGCGTGTGCTTGCCGTCAGCTGTGCGGGAGCATGAGACATGAGTAGAGGGGTGACACTGCCCCTAATTGGCTGGATGCTCTGAGAGGCCTGAGGAGGGTTTCTGCTGACTGGGGGAATCTCAGTCTGCAGACACATGGGCTTGTCAGACATGCTCCTTGAAAAAGGGCCTCTTGTTTGGGTTCTGGATGCTGCTGGGTGGTCAAAGGATTCCTCACATGTGTAAATCTTTCCATTGAAAAGTAACTTTAAAAATACTTTTAGAGGAGTGATACATATTTATCATAGCATGAACTGAAAATACAGGCAAGCCAAAAGAAGAAAACAAAGGACATTTATGGTCCCATTCAAGGACAAGTGCTGTTAACATATCTCAAACCTTCTCTTTTGGGCATAAATTATATCACCCAGTTATATATAATATAATGTAATGCATGGTCATTGTAATAAAATTTGTAAACATATTATATTGTACATTTTAACATTTGGAATCATATGATCCATATTGCTTTTTTAACCAAACATTTAAAAAAATATGTTTCTATTGATTTCAGGGAGGAAGGGAGAGGGGGAGAGAGATAGAAGCCAATGATGAGAGAGAAACATTGATTGCCTGCCTCCTGCACACCTCCCACTGAGGATTGAGCCTGAAACCCAGGGATGTGCCCTGACTGGGAATTGAACCACGACCTCCTGCTTCTTAGGTCAACACTCAACCACTGAGCCTCGCCAGCCAGGCTCACCAAACTTTTTAAAACCAAAAACCTGTTAGCATTGTTCCAATAAAGCTCTGATATTTATTTGTACTGACTGCACAAGATTCATTGCATGATTGCACTATAATTTGTTATTTCTTTGTTGATGTATGTTTATGCTCTTTCCATATTTCTATTGTATAAGCCATGCTGTTATCACCTTCTTAAGATAGTGCCTAAATGTTGTTAGGCTGGCTATTGGTTATTATATTTCTTATCTTTTGCACATCCCAGGCACATTTTTAATAGGAAATGTTTTCCCCTTTAGGTCTGTTTTCCTCTCCCTTCAAAACACACACACACACACACACACACACACACACACACACACACACACACACGGGAATTCAGTGAGAGAACATGCATAAGCACACAGGAAAATTCCACAGAAGATGGCTATGGGAATTTGAGCTTAGATGCTTTTGGAGGAAGTAAGCATTTTCTTTCTCAGAACTTGTACAAGGTTGTAGCAAACATCTGCTCCTCCAAAGAAAGAAATCTTTAAAGAAGCTGTGGGAAAGAGCTCAGGCCAAACACAAGAGGCTTTTCTTTCCCTCTGTGTTATAATTGTAACTATGTCCCCATGGTTTTTGCAATTGGGGAATGCCAGCCTCAACCCTATATAATAAAAGAGTAATATGCAAATTGACCATAATTTTACACCCTCAAACCACGCCCACTAGTCAATCAGGAGTGATTATGCAAATTAACCCAGCCAAGATGGCTGCAGCCATGGAGCGAACAGGAGGCTTGGGTTTCCCTGGCAATGGAGGAAGCCATGTTTTCTGCACACCCTAGCTAGCCCACGCCTCCAGTCAAGGCTACAAAGTTTCTATTATAGAAGATAAATAAATCCTAGACACCAGGGCCTCCGCTTGGGTTGCCAGGGGGCATGGCCAGCCTGCAAACCACCACAGCCCCCTCGCCCAGGCTGCCCCACACCCCAAGGGAACCCCCACCCTGATCCAGGACACCCTTCAGGGCAAACCTTCTGGCTCCCACCCATGCACCAGGCCTCTATCATATCTAATAAAAGAATAATATGCAAATTGGCCATCATTCCAACACACAAGATGGCTGCCAGATATGGTCAAAGATGGCTGCCCCCATGTGGACACAGGATGGCCACCACAAGATGGCATACAGGGGAGGGCTGTTGGGAGGAATCAGGCCACTGAGTGATGCTTGGTGGGTAAGGAAATGAACTATTGAGCTTGCAGATATTTCAGAAAGGGGTTTTTAAAGAGACAATGCAATTGGGGGTGAGGACAAGTTTAACAGAATCTCTCAGTGGCAGGCTTACTTCTGAGTAAGCTTTTCTCTTTAAGGTTGTGTATAATTTGTGATTAATGTTTTTACTTACATCTCTTTTGGATACTTGAGCAAGACTGATGTAGTCAAATTACTGGGAAATAAAACCTTTGAGTCTCATTCTTCTATCTTTCAGATAGGTTAAAGAATCCTTTGGCTTGTTAGTGTCTTTATGACCTTGTAAAATATTTAGTGGTTTTCCCATAAATTCTGGTGCCCTTCTCAGAAATAATATAGCTAGTAGCATGGATAGGTCAGGGCAGAATGGAAATGAAAATATATGCAAGAAATGTACTTGTTTGTTTGCCAGGATATAATTTATTTCCATTCTGACCCATTCCCCTCCCACCCCCCCACCCCCTTAGGCTCTGGGCTTGTGCTTATATACAAGTCTGTATTATTATGCATTTTACACTCTTTGTTCAAGGACACAGGATGTAAATCAAGAGCTGGTGTTGGATTCCAAAGCTTGGGAATAAACCATCCAGGATTAGACATAGAGAACAGATTTTAAGTGGACCAACCAACAGGGGAAATAATTTAATAAATATATAGATGATCAAATTCCTTGTTTCCTCTTGGGTATACACACACACACACACACACACACACACACACCCACACCAAATTACGAACTGTCTTGATATTAACAACTTTATTATTGGAAAGAAGGAGAATTACCTTTGTGCAAGGCCCTGAAATATATTGTATAAACATAGACCATGCATGTAATAAAGCCAAGTGCCTCTCTCTGTAAGGATTGTAAGAAAAATTTTCATTATAAATAACAATAAAACCTATGCATTTGGAATTACAGCTGATAATAAGGATATAACTAATACTGGACATAGCATGATAAATTTATGGCTTGTAATTTCAGAAGAAGCTGCTAGAATAGTAATTGGAATGACTCCGTTCAGTGAGATATTACAGGTCCCACAAATGCCAGTAAATGCCAAAGCTATTAGCCAGAGAAAATAACTTGAGAAAAAGGAAATGAATACTTTAAAATACCCATTAAAATGCCAGATACTTAAATATATATTGTTTTCTTGAATACTTGTAATAATCTTGTGATGCAAGTATTATTATTTTTACAGATAAGGACATGAGGGAAAGGCAGGTTAAGGATTTGAGGGATCTCATATGGCAAGTGAATGCAAATGGTGGGTGTAGAATTCAAACCGTGTCTGTTTAGCCCCTAAATGTATTCATTTTCCATCAGTCAGGTCTCTGTAGGGTCAGTACATTTGACTCAGAAGATGGTTTGCTTCAAAGCCAAATATAGGAGGCAGAACAGCTATCCTCAAAGTAAAAAAATGAGACTCTTCAACTTCACATTATTTAAAAAAAATTTTAGCAGTTGGCAAATCTCCATCTTCCATTATTTCTATAGCCTGTTAAGAGAATAGAATATGTTTGCAAGTGTAGTGAAAAGAAGGGGACTTGTCAAGGTGTTTTCAGGCATAGAATGTTGAGAATGAAGATAATGAGTTGAAGATATTATTAAAGCGAGGCAGGCTAATTTCTTAGGGTTTGGAGCGTGAGAACAGTAGTGGACAACCCCAGAAACAAAACTTGTCAGTGCCCTAAGGTTGATGAGGCTCAGGAAACTGACTCATGTTTAGAGTCGACCATTGATTTACAAAGTAAGGTTTCATTTTAATCAGCCCAAGGACAAATTTGGGTAGAGGACTTTATAACCTGAAGGTTTGTTAGTAAGTAGATTCAGAAGGAATGGAATTGGATGACCATCTGGGTATTCTCTCCAGGCCATAGATCAGACTTTATGCAATGCTAAGTGACTAGAACACACATGTCAAACACAAGGCCCGCGGGCCAAATCTGGCCCACCAGGCCTTGCAATGTGGCCCGCACCACGCTGTCATCACTGCACTCCGCTGTCAGTTTATGACATTGTCAGTTTATGACTGTTCAGTAAACCATTCAGCCCGCGATTTAGGCTGGATTTTAGATTTTGGCCCCTTCTCTGATTGAGTTCGACACCCCTAGACTAGAACATTCTCATTTGCTAGATAACAATGACAAAATTCTACTTTAGCGTCATTTCTCCTTGACTCCATACAAATCTTACTCCTTTTGTAGATTCATTAATTATTTAAACAAGTGCTATAAAAATATACACACTAGTCACCTAAATTGGATTCCTACAAACTCCTGCACTATACTTTTTAAATGTGGAAAACCCAAGGCCAATCTCCTTCATTAATATAAATGTCAGATGTCACACTTATTCCAAGATTTGATGATAACTTTCTGCAGTGACCTATGTACCAACTACAGGCACATAAAACCTTGAATAGAGCTGATTTAGTCTAACCTGAAATTCAGCAATGAAATATAATTAGGAAAATTATTAGCTAGACAGTTAGTTAGAGAGCTATCCTGATTCACCAAGCGTTATGGGTTTGATTTCTGGTCAGGGCACATGCAAGACTCAGTCAATGAATGTATAAATAAATGGAACAATCCCTCTCTCTCTCTCTCTCTCTCTCTCTCTCTCTCTCTCTCTCTCTCTCTCTCTCTCCCCTCCTCTCCCCTCTCACCTCTCACCTCTCACCTCTCACCTCTCCTCTCTTCCTAAAATTAACAAATCCAAATTAAAAATAAAAGAAAATTATCAGCTAGATATTAGAGTGCAGGGAAAAAAAATTAATATAAGATGAATTTTGAGAAAGATTTATATAAATAAGTAATTGAAGGAAAAATGTATATAGGAAGAGACAGACATTGCATTTTATTTTAGGCAAGAGAAAGAACTAGAATAAATATTTCTTAGGATATATTTCTGACTTATACTTTTCATTAAAGATAGCAATAATTTTAACATTTTTAAATGTTTCTTTCAAATCATTCAAGGGTGATATGGCCTGGTTGGAGTTCTGATTATCCTAGTTATGGTTTATTTCTCTTTATGTAATTGAAAGATATCTAAATGCTCAATATCTAAGTAATTGAGCATTTACTTTGTATGAGGTGACTACTGGGCATTATAGTAAGTACACAGAATAAGATGGTGAGCCCTAGCTGTTTTGGCTCAGCGAATAGAGCATCGGTCTGCAGACTAAAAGGTCCCAAGTTTAATTCTGGCCAAAGGCATGTGCTGGGGTTGCGGGCTAGATCCCCCCAGTGGGGGTGGGGGGGTGCAGGAGTCAGCCAATCAGTGATTCTCTCTCATCATTGATGTTTCTATTTCTCTATCCCTCTCCTTCCTTTCTAAAATCAATTAAAAATATACTAAAAAAATACAAATATATTTGTAAAAAACACGACCACTTTAAAAAAAAAAAAGAAGATGATGGTGAGGAGCAATTGCTTTAAATTCCATGATAAAATAGCTATTCAGGTAAGCTTTGTTTGCAGTCTAGGGCCATATAGTCCCTGTGCCCAGAGGAGACACATCCCACCATTGAGAAGAATTTTTGTAGCACCTTGGAGGTCAAGAGCTGTGTAAGGTTGGGTTAGCTCAGGTCAGGGAAGTCAATCGTGCTGTTGGCCTCCTATAAGAGATAAGGTGCTCCCATCAGGCATGAGTCCTTGTTAAGGTACTCAAGTGTCCCACGAGGTTATTGTTCTGTTCTTATTTCCAATTTGAGTGCCTGTGCAGGGTCACAACTCTGCACTTAAATGGCAGCACAGGTGTCTGTGTTCAAGTACTTTCCAGGAGCACTTTACAGTTGTCCAAGGGTTATGAAAATCATAGCTGAGAAAAACACACACACACACACACACACACACACACACACACACACACACACAAATTCAGGATGTGTAGCATAAAGGATGTGCAACTTCTTCCTTCCTTTGAAATGCAAACATTTTCTTCCAGACCCAAGAGAGCTGTGAACTTGGATTGCATAATAATGGTCCACAAAGATTTGTACTTCAGAGTGAGTCATGAGCCTGTGCTGAACATTAGAACAGCCTTAGGAAACACCTTGTCCAGGCGTGGAGAGAATGAGCCTGAGAATATCTTTTGTCATGTAGTGCAAAGCATGAAGCAATGTTTAAATCTGTTGGGCAAGATACCTAGTCAATAATCTAGGCTTTTTCACTGATAGCATTTCCTTCTTTGGCCATATTAGGGCTATTTATAATTATGGTAGTCAGTATGAGCAGGAACAGAGAAAGTAATGGAAAATGAGATCTGCCACTGTTCGGAGTTGATCACCATCAGGAGAGGGGGCATAATCACACTTAATAAAAAGAGACTTGTTAGAATGGGAGAATGGATAAAATGAGTTAAATGAAATTATTTTCATTTACTAGATGATATGACTTAATTCGTCCATATCTGTGCTTACAGTGTGGTAGCACTAGCCACATGTGGCTATTTGCACTTAAATTTAAATTAATCAAAATGAAATCAAATTAAAACTCCAGTTCTTCAGTTATATGATAAGCATTTCTGGTGCTCAATAAGTGCACGAGGCTGTTTTATCATGATGGGGAGCACAGATCTAGAACATTTCCTTTACTGCAGAATGTTCTATTGGACAACCTTGATTTGGAGCATGACAAAGAGGGAATGACCTAAGCTGTGAAGTCAACAGTCTGTTTTCCAGAACAATGTAGTGGGATGTCTTCTGTCCCTTCTTTCCTCACCCCATTGCATTATTAGTACATTATTATTACATTATCTTGATTAAGCTGATATGAATGGATCATGTTTACCCAACAATTTTAGAGTAAGGGAGATTTTCCCTATTAAATATATGGGCTCACATTGGTGTATATACATGTACTAGAGGCCCGATGCACAAAATTTGTGCAAGAGTAGTTCTTCCCAGCCACCACTGCCGAGATACCTCCCTTGCAGCTGCAGCCCTAGCTGCAGCCCAGAAGGACATGTGTAATTAGCATATTACACTTTTATTATTATAGATTATTATTATAGATACTTTGTATATATACTTTGTGCTGTGTGTGTGTATATATATATGTGTGTATATCTATCTATCTATCTATCTACACACACACACACACACACACACACACACACACACACACACACAAACACAGATTCTGTTATAAACTGTGGAAAAATTCTGACTGGGAGAGTAGATTGATATTAATGGTTTAGGGATTCTTTTGAATAATTTGTTGATTTTAATCTTCCTCTTTACCTGCTTCACACTGTCACAGAAAAACTGAGAATCTGATGGATGGATGGAGGGAGAGTAATAGACAGAGGAAGGGAAATATAGGGATAAACAAGTGGATAAAAGGAGAGATTTTAAAAAAATATATTTTAATTGATTTCAGAGAGGAAGGGAGAGAGAAAGAGAAATAGCAGCATAAATGATATGAGAGAATTACTGATTGGCTGCCTCCTGCAATGCCCCTATTGAGGATTAAACCTGTAACCCAGGCATGTGCCCTGACTGAGGATTGAACCTTGTCTTCCTGATTTTTAGGTCGATGCTTAATCACTGAGCCACGCCAGGAGGGCTAAAAGGAAAGACATTTATTTTGTCCTGCGAGTCTATTATTTCTAGGCTACGTTATTTTCTTGTTTAATTCTTATAATGACCCACTGAAGTAGATTTTTTGTTGGTTTTATAGATGAGGAAACGGGTTCATAGAGGTATCCCACAACTAGTAGATGGTAGTGCTGAGATTCAAACTCAAACCACTCCCAGGATCATGAATTTTTCATTTGATCAAGTGCTAGGCCATTCTCTTTCTCTTTCCTGGGAGCTGACAGCTAATGCTCCCTCTCTGTCATCTTAGATTTTCTTTTATCTCTTATCTCTTCTTTCAATTTTTTTCAAGGAATTTTTTTGTTTATTTGAAAATAAAGAGAAGTTGTCTGAAAGGTATTTTTCCCTCCTTGCTTCCTCGAGTAATTATTTTTCTGAATTGTATTATACCTGCTTTTTGCTCTTATAGCTCTTCACATTTTTATGGGAAGATTAAGTAATGGATCATGCTGTTTTGTTTCTGATGCTTGCTTATCTTTCAATGGAAGTGATTTTGTTTGGGTCTTTGATTTGCTCACTTAAAATGTGGGCAATGGAGTGAGAGGAGTGAACTAAGGTAGCAAGTTACTTCAGTTGGTTTGTATTGTCTCTAAACTCCTTATGAATTTGCTCCTTTCTCTGGTTTTCACAGGCACTTCTCACTTCAAATTTTGTCATCCTGCTTTTCAAAATGAGCAGAAGTGTAGTGTGACTCTCAGTGAAGCTGTATATATCGCTGTTCTGTAGTGATTTAGTGTGAACAACATATACAGTCAAATGAATAATATAATGAAAATAAAATGCTCATTATCCAGTTTAAGAAACTCAGTTGTTCAAACAGCAGCTCTGTGGAATGGAGAGGGCTGTACTGTTGGCTGATTTTTCAGATGGTATCTATAAATATAAAGGGCTAAATGTCCGTCTGTCTAACCAGTAGCTGTGATGCATACTGACCATGCAAAAGCTGCCATGACACGCACTGGCCATTTAAAAATAAATGGCATCATTGACCTGGTGCGGACAAACCAACACTTGACTTCCTCCAAGTGGGACATAGGCCCTGCCACCACGCTGTAGCAACACTCACTAAATCACAGCCAACACTGCCAAGACTCCATGGTACAAAATGGGGTCCACAGCCCAGCCAGAAAACATTTGCTGTGGGTGCTGGTTGATGACATCACATAGAAATGCCCAGCTTCCTCTTCTTAGCAACTAGCCTCCTTGGAGTTTCTTCAGCCCAGGAACATGACTTACTTTTTAGCCAGGTGCAAACATTTTACAGTTTAACCAAATGTTTGTGAAGAGTTTTCACTTGCCTCATCTCATTTGATCCTCACAGAAGTCCTGGAGTAGGTAGATAGGAGACTTGGTAGAATTTTTCTTTTCATTGGCAAGACACAAATAGTGATATTAAAATATTTCTTCTAATTAATTTCCTTTCAATGTTTATGAATCCATGGACCAGGACACTAGTTAAAATATAAAAGAATAAGCTACAAGAATAGTTGTAGCTACATTTATAGATCTATTATTAGGGACAGGTACTTTCTAGGTGTTTGCATGCCATATCTCATTTACTTCTTACCTCTGGAAGCAGACATTGCTGCAGGCAATTTATAGTTGAGGAAAACAGGGGTCCAAGAGAATTAATTAATATGTCCAAGATTGTTTAACCAATAAGTGACAGAGCTATATCCTGATTCCAGTTCTTTCTCTATCTTAGAGAGAAGCTAGGGAAAGATCTTCCCCGATCAGAATCTTGCTCTTTAAAAAAATATTTTTTAAAATTTATTTCAGAGAGGAAAAGAGAAGGAGAAAGAAACATTAATGATGAGACAGACTAATTGATCGGCTGCCTCCTGCATGTCCCCTACTAGGGATCGAGCCCACAACCTGGGCATGTGCCTTGACAGGGAATTGAACTATGACCTCCTAGTTCATAGGTAGATGCTCAACCACTGAGTCATGCTGGCAGGGCTAGAAGCTCACTCTTATTACAACAATTATTAAATGATGGCTTAGGAATGCTGTGGAATTGTTTATGTTATATGCAAAAATTATAGGACAGGATAGAAATAATTACTCAGAGGATAACAAAGGAAGACTGGCTAAAAGCATTAAGCATTAGAGCAGGGTTGTGTTTCATACATGAAAACTCCTCTCTTGAGGCAGAGGACCTGGCTACAGAGGAGTAGATGTTCTCATGATTAAAGGGATGAGGAAAGGGGGTCCATAGTGAGCTGTCTCTCAGTAAGCCAGTTGAGTGAATAAATACTACATATATTAATCTCCATGGAATACTTTCATCCTAATGGGCTGTGAGAAATTTTATTGTCCACTAGAGCCCCTTTGCATGAATTTGTGCATCAGTGGGGTTCCTTGGCCTGGCCTGGGATTGGGCCAAAACCAGCTCTCCAACATCTCCTGAGGGGTCCCAGATTGTGAGAGGGTGCAGGCCAGGTCGAGGGACCCCACCAGAGCACAATTGGGGAAGGATGTGGGAGGTTGGCCAGCTGGGGAGAGATCATGGGAGGGCTCCAGGGCATGGCCATCCCATCTCGCTTAGTCCTAATTGGCCGGACTCCAGCAGCAAGCTAACTTACTGGTTGGATTGTCTGTCCCCTGCTGGTTGGTGCACATCATTGCAAGCAGTTGAGTTGCCTTAGCATATCATTAGCATATTATGCTTTGATTGGTTGAACAGCTGACCCAACAACCCGACACTTAGTATATTAGGCTTTTATTATTTGGGATTAGACTTTCCATTAGATACTCAGAACTGTCCCACTACCCACAGAAGGTTTTTCTACTCTATGGGAATGGTTCTATATCAGTTGATACTTTGCCTCCCAGGGGACATTTGACAATATTTGGAGACACCTTTGATTGTCAAAACTGGAGAGGGCTACTGGCATCTAGTGGGTAGAAGTCAAGGATGCAGCTAAACATTTTATAATACACAGGACCTCTCTTCCTAAAAAAAGAATATCAGACTCAAAAGGTCACTAGAGACAATTAAATCTTACATTAAGTTAAGCCAACAGACAGCAGACTTCTTGTTCTCAAGGTCTTGACGACAACCGCGTGTGTGAGAGAATTAGGTTTGACTGGAAGAAGGAGGGATAAAGACCACTAAGCTTCATGGAACTTATATTGAGCTATGAAATTCAAGCCTATACTTTTTGATTCCAAATCCAGTGATTGCCATAGTTCTACCATAGTGTTCTGTACAATTTTGTAAAAGATTTTCTTTGCAGAGAATGTTTTGTTATAAAATAACTCAAAGTGGAGTTTAAGAATATCAACAAGAGTGTTAGTGACACTTAAAAATGAAAAATTTTCAGTGGCAATGAATCAAGGTTAAAGTACCAAATCCCAACATTGTATAATTTTTTTTGGGGGAAAAATTACCTTTGAGAAAATGTTGGAAATGTGTGAATGTCTGTTTAATAGTCCCAAATACAGTTTACTTCAGTGAGTTGGGAGAAAAACTGCTCTTAGTTTTAGAACAAATATTAGTTTAAGAAGGCATGCTGTAAAGAAAACCTATACTTATGTAATACTAAAGACCCAGTGCATGAAAATTAGTGGTGGGGGTTGGGGTGAGACAGGGAACTGGGGTGTGTGGCAGCAGATGCGGTCAGGGAGGGAAGGAGGAGGTGTGGAGGCAGAGAACCTGATCAGCCCTGTTTGCAGGCTAGGCCTAGTTATCCCACCTGTGCACAAATTTTGTGCACCAGGCCTCTAGTTTAGTTTATAATTCTGGTTTCCTTCTCTCACATCTAAGATGGGCATCTCTGTCAGAAAACTAGGGAAATATCCCTAATCTCTTTAAGAACAGCTGCTTTGCTCAAGTTGGGCAGTTACATTAGGGACAGTGAGGCAGGCGCTTAAGACAGTCTACATGGTGTGACACTTATGCATGGTTGATTCCATACAGTTTCACACTATCTTGGGGCTCTTATCCATTAATACACAGATAGCTGTAGAGTGCTGGGGAATAACTGTGGACTAGAGACAGGTCTTTTTTAAAACCAAAAGTCATGACATAGAGTCTGGAGAATGGCTAAGTCATTGCATAGGGAGCAGCCTTTATTTTTGGGTAACCTGGAAGCTATAAGCATTTCATGAGGGTTGATATTTTCATTCACATGACATTATAACATTCCTACCACCATCTTTGAATGTCAAGGACAAGGTTGTCAATGTATTTCTTTTATTATTATCTTTCACAGTCACCTAGCTGCTTAGCAACTCTCTAATACATCTTCTGGGTTATTGTCTGTCACGCTGAAGGCAGACGTGGTTGGGGGATGAGTTGAGTCGTGATGGCAATGAATATGAAAATGACTTTTAAAAAAAACCTAAAGAGCATTTTACAATATGTTAAGTTTTGTGCTGTTAGTGATACAATGATGAATAAATCATATGCTTCATACTGAAATGGAAGGCAGTAGACTAGTATTTATTAAACACCTATTGTGGGGAAAATAGTGGGGTAGGCATTTTAGTTAGTCCCTTTCACAACTCTAGTGTGTGGGCATTATTAGCTCTACTTTAAAGAGGAGACATCTGGAGTTCAGAGGGAAGCGGTAGATCCCAGGTTTGGATTGATGACCTCAAATCTCACAATCCTTCTACTGTTCCACACTGATCACATTTCAGGAGCTGGGACAGGCATAAAAATAATTCTCTGACATATGAGTGATGGGCTGGGACTAGAAATGTAAGTAAGCAGCCTCAGTGGTCCTTATTTCTGTACCTGTATTAAGGTGCCCTCTGAAGCCAGGTCCTAAGATTAGGGGTACTATTTGAAATATTGTCTGTGTCTGGAGGCTGGAGAATGGGTGGAAGGGAAATAGGGGTTGGGGGATTAAGCACTTTTGAGCAGCTTAATGGCCAGAGGATTAAAAGCCAAACTAAACATAAACAGTACTGAAAACACATTGTTTCTTGTAGAAAAAATATGTAAGCCAGCAGGTGTCTTACCTATTTAAGGGGAAGCTTCTGAAAGCATGCCCTGTGCTTTTTACACCCCAGTGGCTAGTCTCCCCCTTTCTGGTGTGGCATAGGTATGGAAAATTTGAGGGTCCTCTGTGCTGTGGTGGAGAGTTCACTTGTACTGGGGTTGACTCTTTTCTGCCCACCTTCATTCTCAGGGATTCACCAAGTTCAAGTTATCTTCCCTCTGGACCCTCATGGGCATCTGTGTTGAGTCCACTGTACCTTCTTCCTCACACGCATTTGCTTCTGGTGCCGGCTCTTTGAACTAGAAGTATGCAGTGTGCCATTTTCTATGTCACATGAAGAAAACGTGGCTGTGTAATTAAAGAGTTTAGCAACACTGACATTTCTGTGTTTGTGCTGGAATTATCTTGATATCACCGGGAACTGAAGAATACTGCCACCTGCTAGGAACATATGTGCCTGTTTGAGCAAAGGTTAATGAGTCTATTCAATACAGTGATTCATGTGCGGGCTCAAGAGCCACTTGCTACCTTCTAAAGTGACAGAGCCCTGTGTT
Source organism: Pipistrellus hanaki (assembly GCF_964339955.1). NCBI lineage: Eukaryota > Metazoa > Chordata > Mammalia > Chiroptera > Vespertilionidae > Pipistrellus > Pipistrellus hanaki. The sequence continues at coordinate 49,868,244 of NC_140515.1, forward strand.
CTGATAACTAGCTCAGTTTTGGTTAAGACAGTTGGAAGGTACCCTTTTGGGGATGTAGTGAATAGAATAGTAGTCTGATTGATTATTTTACCCTTAAATATGGCTTGAGTGATGCTGCATGCATTGCAGGTATGTGTGCAGATATTAACCCTGTGTCAAATTAGTACATATTGTAGGGGAGCAAATGCCCTTTTATCTTAGTCTCTGCATTTGTCTTTGTATATCACAATGCTGAGCACAAAGATGGCAGCCATTGTGGAGGTATATAGTCAGTGACCTGGGTTGTATTTATTGAATTTGTTGTTAAATTTGATATCATTTTTAAAAAGATATATTTTATTGATTTTTTACAGAAAGGAAGGGAGAGGGACAGAGAGTTAGAAACATTGATGAGAGAGAAACATCGATCAGCTGCCTCCCGCATACCCCCCACTGGGGATGTGTCTGCATCCAAGGTACATGCCCTTGATCAGAATCGAACCCGGGACCCTTCAGTCTGCAGTCCGGTGCTCTATCCACCGAGCCAAACCGGTTACGGCTAAATTTGATATAATTTAATTGCATACACCCTGCATATCCTCCATTTCTGAAGGTCTTATTGAGTTAAATATGATGGCCAAGGTTTTGCAAATCTTCTAAACCCTTGAGCCTTTGGGAAGAAAAGTTATTTTCAGATACCTATTTATTGAGCTGTTTATGTCTGATTTTCAAAGAGCAGTAGCACATCATTGAAAATTGCTCTTTGGACAAACAAGACATCCTCCTCCAATCAAGAGGGTGACTTGACCCGAAGGAGACCTTTCATCCCTGGAGAAAGGAGTAGTAAAACTTGTCTCTCTTTTACTCAACTTGCCGTACTTTCAAAAGGGACTTGTTAGTTTAAAAATAGTCATCTTTTATTCCCCGCCTGTCAAGGCCTTCTGCCTTCTCTTAAAAGCCGGCATTTACTGATGTGCTTTGATTGACACCTTCCTCAGTACTAATAGGGAACAGAGAATGGGAGAATATTCCATTTTATTGACAGGCGCTGAGACCTTGTCAGGGACAATTGCTTAGCAACCTCTATGGTGCCTCAGTTGTAAAAAGGGGAAGGAAAGGACAGAATTACAGTTGAAATAAAGGGAAGGCTGTGTGACAAAGGCCAACTTTCGTAAAACACTGAGTATTTCTTTAAGTTAGTTCTTTAAGTGAACAGTATAACTGGTAAAATCTGCACAAATTATCTTTTTCTTCCCTTGGGTTGTTGGATTACTGAAGAGCTGAGATAATGTTAGGTTTCTGCAAAATGTACCTGGATGTGGGGGAGTGGAAGGGAGCTGTGTTCAGGGAGAGGAGACCCGGGTTCCTAGCTCAGCGCTCAACCTGGCTGTGGACTCTGTAGGCCACTTCCCATTCCTGCTCTTCATTGAGAAAATCAGGAAAACCACCTTTGTAGAGATACGATGAGATAAATGGGGAAAGTCATCAGTGGGTTTTGAACAGATGGCTATTTCAGGAAAGTCAATCATTTAGTGATAGGGAAGATGGATTAAAGGGAGAGGATGGTGGAACCAAGATCAGGGAGGCCAAGGATAAGGCTAGTATGTGAGAAATGCAAACACTTGAAAGAGTGGTTGTGAATAGAGAAGGAAACAGATACAAGGGACATTTCAGATGTAAAATAGAGCATAGCAACTGGTTAAATGTGGGACATTACTAGTGGGAGATTCGGGGAAAGAAACACATTTGGGAGGAATAAGAATGAGTTCAGTTTTAGTTACACTGCTTTTAAGGGGGGTATGGTGGTGATTTCCTCAGACGGGGTATTAAAAAAATCAGGAGTATGTGTTCACCAGGTTGGTACCCTGAAGAGTGTCCAGAAAGCTCTATCCAATTCCTAACCTGAAGAAAGCTCCTATCCAAGTCCTAACTCCTGGTACTTGTGTATGTGACCTTATTTGGAAATACCAGGCTTTCTGAAGATGGAATGAAGTTAAGGATCTCCAGTTGAGATCATCTAGAGTTAGTGTGACTAAATAAGTGTTATTATAAGAGAGAGGAGAAGGAGTTTTGACATACAGAGATACATGGAGAAGGCCACGTGAAGACAGAGACAGAGACAGAGATTGGAGTTATGCTGTCACAGGCCAAGGAACTCTAGGAGCCACCAAAAGCTGGAAGAGGCCCTACAAGATTCCCCAGGGAGCCTTCAGTTGGAATGTCCCTGCTGATGCCTTGATTTCAGACTTCAGGCCTCCTGAAGTGTGAGAATAAACTTCTGTTGTTTTAAGTCATCCAGTTTATGGTAATTTTTTTATGGTAGCTCTGGGAAGCTAATACAGTACCACTTTTGTGAGCTCAGTATATATTTTTTGAATGATGTTCTTGTTTTGTGAAGTAGGGGAGAGTAGGGATTCTGTTTAGCCTGCTGCATAATGTGGGCTCTGGCATGCTGGTCTTCACACATGTTTGTTGACCTAAACTATTGACTGAAGGATTGGATTTACTGGCTTAATACTGCAGAGTTTGGAAAGTGAATTTTCCTAATGAAGTTGGAAGCATTTGTGTCTCAGGCTTTCATGAACTTGGGAAACCATCATATGTTTGCATATCAATAAGAATGCTCTCCATTGCAAGTATAGAAGAACCCAAGTCAACATAGCTTAAACAAAGGGAATGCATTGGCTTGTGGAATAGAAATTTCAGAAATTTCGCATTTCAGGGCAGGGTTGATTGCACTGCTCAATTGATGCCAAGAAGGAGTTAGTTTCTTTCTATGCTCTGTTTTCCCTTCCTTGGTATCAGCTTTATCCTAAGGTGGGATCCCCTTGCAGATCTAGAAAGGCAGCCAGTCTGAAAGACAACCACCTGCTTACTTGTTAATATCCTTGGAAAAGACTATGTCTATCTATACTGTGAAGCAAAAATTCCTCTGATTGTACCAATGGTGGCTTATGTCTGTCTTTGAGTCATTCACTGTGGCCATGAGTTATAATTACACCTTAAGAAAGACTTCATAGCTGGTTTAATGGCATCTTGGTCTAACTCCTAAGATAGGGTAATTAAATCCCATTTTAGTTTGGTAGTCCTTGGTTCATAGATTCACCAGGCCACATTATGTTAGCCCAAGAAGACTGAGGATAATAATTAGGATTAGATTTGTGTATTGCACTGGGCTATAATATATAACTCTTTAGTTATATATTATATAATCTGAAAAGTGCTGCTTTGCAACCGACCCAAACGAGGGCGTTTCAAGATTTATTCAGACTAGGCTACCTGCAAAGCACTCTCAGCATTATTTATGGAGGAAGGCAGTTGAGTATATAGCAGTCTGATGTGACCTTACTTTTTCAAATTTATCATCTGTAACTGTGGGTCTGTTGTTTAGAATTTTAATAACCTGAACACTTACAACTCCTTTGGAGAATGTCGTCAACTTCTCTGCTGAATATACCTTTCAGCAACCCCGACTTTCTTTTGTGTCCTTTAATTAGTAAGTTTTGCTTGATTTGCTAATGCCAAGGCCAATATTTGTTCTTTCTCGGTGGAGCTGAGTCTACTAAAGACGCTTGCTAATTCATCCTATTGCTAATTGGAACTGGGGTGGGGTTAGTCCCACCTAAACCACATAGCACTCTACAGTGTACTAGGGCTAGAATCAGTGCTGGGCGAGAAGACCACAAGGTCTCCTCATTTTCATTGCCGTTCTACTTACCATGGACATTTCACCTGCTGTCACAGAGACCATGACTGTTTCCTTTTGCAGATGAGAAGCCTGTGAGATCTCACTCTCCTAACGTAAATTATTTATCAGTCTAATCTAGATTATTTGATTATATAAAAAATATTCGGAGGTGTGATTAGTATTACTAGAGCCAGCAAGCCATAGGAAGTGGTTTTGATTTGTGCTCTTGGAGATTCAAGGATTCCCTGAGATATCTCAGAGCTGAGATGAACAAGGAAGGAAAAAGCTTTGGATGCCAGCACTGCTTCACTCATGGTTGTCTTTCTTAGCTGTTTCATACACATTGTAGTTATACACATGGGATTCCGCTTACGATCAGATGCTGCTAACATACAGTTTGAAAACCTCTACTTTGACCTCGCTCTGTGACCTTGAAGAATAAATCTCTCCCCATCTTTGGTCCTCAGTTTCCTTTACTTGCAGAGCAAAAGGGCTGGACAAGAAGTTCTTGAAGTTCCCTTCTATCTCCCAACACTTTATGATTTTGTGGCTTTTTTTTTTGCCTTTGGCCAAAGTGGTACTTATTAGTTGCATGCAAACTGATTAAGTGACTATCTTGGAAGTTATTAATTTAGCGCAGCTTCCCCATCCTAGTGAGTTTTTCAGCTGGCTCAAACCACATGACAGTCATACAATGCCAGCATTGCTGGTGTGGGATGGAGCTAACAGTGGGAGACTTGCTAAGTGTTTCTGTGCGATCAGTGTGAAAGCAATCATGTCTCCCGCGTGAGAAAGGTCAGTGCCCCGTAGCTGCCAGACCTCATGACGCTAAGGGACATGAAGGGGACCACCACCTGCCGAACACAAGTCAGACTAAAAAATGAATGCCCTCTGCAGTTGCAGGCTAATAGCTCTGAATGTCAAATGATATTACTTCAGGAGACTGGTAAGCCCCCTTCTCAGTGCACAGCAGTGTATAAATCCCCTCATCTCGTTCACTAATCTGGGAGACGATAGAATATGTTATTAGGCGCGGAAAACATGACTGCCGTGTGATGCTCTGTAGTATTACTAAGCATGGATATTAAGTCCCCCCCTTTTTTTCCTGGTGCCAGGTTGCTTAAAAGGGGAGATAAAAATCTCATTGATCATAGTTAATTGGTGTCCTATATGAATTGATGTTAGTGACTGTTTACATCGATAAAAAAAAAAATTGACTATATAATGAATCACAACCCCAATAGGGTCAGGATTCTTTCTGTCTTTCTCTCACTACCCATACTTTAAACTCTGGAACACACACCATATATAGTTAGTGACTATTTACATCGGTAAAAAAAAAAAATGGACTATATAATGAGTCACAACCCCTGTAGGGACAGGATTCTTTCTTTCTGTCTCTCACTACCCATTCTTAAAACCCTGGGACACACACCTCCAGCTGGCAGAGAGGAGAGCACACTGTTAGCAGTGGTTATCTCTAGCTGGTGAGATTACAAATTATTTTTATTATGTCCTTTTTTGTTTTCATATCTTATACATTTTTACAATGGGCACATAGTATACCGCAAAAATATATGTGTGTTATTTCAAAATACATTTTCCTTTGTTCATTTGATGGTAATTCTTTCCCCTAGAATGGCCCCTGAGCATGCTGGCTTTTTTCCTCCAACCTGCCGAAATGGAGGAAGCTACCTGAAGCGTGTGTGAAATAGGTGAACTGAACCCTGCGTCCTGCTTCTTCCTTTTTCAAGACCCGGAGCCACCGCGGCCTGACAGGCGGTAAGAAATGTGATAATAAAGACGATGAGCCACTCCAGGGCTGGATTTCATTTCCAGCTTAATTAAATCCAAGAAACACACCTGACCTCTCGCTTTGAAGAGCTGCTGCCAAAGCCAGGTGCCCTCATCAGCTCGGGCTCACCCCACCGGGATTGTCGGAGCCAGTCTGAGAGCAGGGGGTCGAGGGAGGCAGAGGCCAGTGGAGATGAGACAGTGGAGCCAGGCAGCAATATTTCTGAAAAAGCTGTTGTATCCAGTGAGCAGTCTCTTTGCCCTTCTGCTCAAAAGGTGAACAGTGAAGCTAACCTACAAATGTACTGAATGGAAACTCTTCCAGTGGCATCCCGCCACTTGTCCCCCTCCACCAGGCCCTCCACCAGCCCTCTGCCCCCATGTATTGTGGTAAATTGGGTACAATATGCACTTGGTTGGCACAGGTCAGGACTGGTCCATCAATAAGTGAAGTAGACTGGCTCTTCCTGCGTTTACAAACTCGTGGCTGCTTCTAGTCCTACTGCTGTTGATGCTGCCACCCAGGGTCACTTTGCTCTGTATCCCAGAGACAGGAAATCCTCTGGAAATAGACATAAAGAGGAAAATTCCTTGATTAATGGAGCCTTGTCTTATATATAAGAAGAGCCTAAGCAGGAATAGGGGTGCCTGGGGTTTAGGTTGGGAGAAACCAGGAGAGAGGCGGAGAGCAGGAGAGAAAAGGGACAAGATGAACGAGGATGTGTCTCAGGGAACTCAGCCTTGTTCTGATCCACCGGGGGATCAGGAGCATAAGCTGCTCTATGGAGTGGTCCCCACTGGGGCCAAGAGGCTGAACATTGAGGCAATTCGATTCTAGCAGAGGTTTAGTTACTGAACCAGGAAGAGTGGGCCTCTTGGAATCAGGACACGGGGAGCACCACTCATTAGTCAGTTGGTGCATCTGTAAAATGGGGCCAAGATGCCATCCGGCTGAACTTACAGGCTGCTATGGACAATCAAAGGCGACAATACGGTGAAGTCCGCAGTCTGTGCAGAGAAAAGGAAAACACGTTTCAGGACCAGTGATGGCCCAAAGGCAAGGGTAGTAGGCAAAATGGGTTAGAATCCCTTCCTGAAGTTCAGGTGGCACATTCTATCCTTGCCTCGTGTGTGCTGAGAATTCAGTGCCTCCGGGGGAAATAAGAGAAAAAGGAGAAATCAGCGTTCTTCCCTCTTCACCAACAGTCTTTCAGTAACTGTAGTGGTATAATTAGAACCCCAACTTATACCTCCAATTTCTGAAAGTTTCTCGTTTAATTTCACAAGGGCATATATACTTTACAATGTCTGACACCTGCTCAGGCAGGCAAATAATTGTTTTGACACTGTGACAGTTACAGGGAATATATTTTAAAATTGTCTGAGACCTGCCAGTGGGATAATTAGAGTCTATAATTCTCATTTGCCAGGGCCAAATGACTCCCCGATGGCATGCCAGCCACCTTCTCCGGGTGCTTCGTGGCCGGTGGGGATGTAGTTCCACATAATTGTTCTATTCCTCACTGGTGACTGGTTTTTGACCTTTAATGATAATACCAGTTATGTATTGAGTGGGTATCTTTGGATGGGCATTTTACTACTACTCTCATTGCTTGAAAAATAGATTTAATTTAATTTAATTTAATTTAATTTAATTGATGGGCTATTCAGGACTTCACTTCCTTTGTGGAGTGACCCTGCAGGTGGCCCATGACTGTGGAGTCGGGGCTCCAGAGCCTGCCATGGCCTGCACTCTGTGTTGGGCTGTAGTGGCTGGGTCTTTATGCCTCCCTCTCAGTCCCCAGACACAGGCTATCCTGAGAAGGGCATGACCTAGGATGAGGCTGCTTTCTGTAGCTGAGGGTGACATGACGGGGCTGGAAGCTGGAGGCTTTGTGTTGATTGTACTCTCTGCATCAGCTACAGTCTTCCTTGAAGGAGGACCATCGGGGATGCATCTCTGTGTCTATCACCGAGCTGATCATGGTGGCATTATTGCTTTATTCTCTCTCTGTATGCTTTAGGACTCTATTTTTCCTTGGCATTATTATTGATCTTGTGGCATCTGTCTGTAGGACACCAAAAGTGCCTCTCCTCTAGGTCGGTGCGTACTCCACTGAAGAGCTTGGCTTGATGAGTGTGGGTTGCATGTAACCTCCATCTGCTCCTTTGAATGGGCACCTTTGTGCAGAGGAAAGCCTATATATCCAGCGGCGTGGCCCTGGCTGGTGGGCTCATAGTTCATGAGAATGTGTCCTTATTTAGCTCAGCATTGGGTGAGGACTTTTATCCCAGGAGCTTGCAATTTATTTTAGCTTTGGCTGGCTACACGTTCTGTGGGGCATGGCAACTAACGGGCTTTACTTAAAGATATGGGGCAGATAGGAGGTAGATAGGGTGAGGTTCCTCTCTCAGCATCTCCTCCCAGCCATGATTCCATATGTTTTCTCTACTTCAGAGCTTCACTAAAATTTCATATCTGCTGGTGCTCCTTCTGTCCCCTATTTCCAGTGCTAATATCAATTTCTTCACTTTCCACTTCTTTATTACAGTCCTTGGGATTTTAATGGGACTCTTTATAAGATGTTGGGGAGATAACTCCATGCACTCAGTCCTCTACCCTGAACAGGATGCTCCTGTGGCATTTTGAATTACAGTTGACGAGACAATGGTGGCTTGAGATTTCCCATGAGTTGATCTTTAGAGATGGCATTCTACTTGGAAAGAGGTGAGAGGTATGCGTTTGGGAATTGTTTGCTGTAGCAAGTATACCGACTTTCCTTTGAATATATGATTTGACATGACTTGAGGTTTTTGGAGACTATGGAAGGTCAAAAGTCAGTTACTCCAAGGTGCCACCATGGTTTAGACAAGATTTTGCAGAGTCGGTTATTGTTAGATGGATGCAGTGCCATCTGAAAGATGGCTAATCTATCCTGAGGAATAGGGTTAGAGAAAAATGGAAAGACTTAAATAAATTCATGTATTTTAGTTAACTATTTTCATAGAGACAACTCTGTGCAGCCATAACATGTATTTTATGCAAAATATCTTCAAGCAAGGTGCTCTTTTAAAGACATACTAATTCTTTCTAGCAATGTCCTCAAATGAGACCCTAAAATGAGGCTCTTCCTTATTTCCTTTTACAAATGTACCTGCTATGGACTGCATTGTGTCCCCCATGTTCAAATGTTGGAGCCTTAATCCCAATATGCCTTATTTGGAAATAGGACCTTGTGAGGGGCAACTACGTAAGTCAAATGAGGTCAGAAGAGGCATGGGACATTTATACTTCCCTCAGAGTTTTCAGATACAGGCTGCTCTGAGAAGGGCATATTTTATAGGACTAGTATATTTAGAAGAAAATGTAGAGATATCAGGATTGCTATGTACACACACAAAAAAATGGCCATGTGAAGACACAGTGAGACGGTAGCCACCTGCAAGTCAAGGAGAGAGGCCTAATGAAAAGCTAACCTTAATCTTGAATGAATAACCTCTGGAACTATTAAAACTAAATTTAAGTCACTCAATCTGTGATATTGCAGCTCTCATAAACTAGGATAGCACCCCAAGTTTTTCTGGGAGAAATTTTTGTGACTCCCTTATTTAGAGTCTATTTCATCCAAATGTGATTTCCTGATATTTCTGGCCTTTATTAAGGTCCAAGGTAAAATAATTTTTAAAATGTTTTAATTTCTTAATGTTGGTTATATACTGAGCTTCACAGAATGCTCTCCACATAATATTGCCCACTCACCTCCTCCACCTTTTACTTCTTCAGAGAAGTTTATTCTTGTACTCCAAACATGTTCTTTAACTTTGTAGCTTTGCATCAGCTTAGTGGCCTATGTTCATTCCTAAATCACAATTCCTTAATCCTAGTAATCACTGAATAAATGGAGGTAAGAATAAAGAAAATCACTTTAATTGGTGGTTGGGTTTCAATCCAATTAAGTAGAGAGGTTAAATTTCTTCTTTGCCATTGAGGCTCTTTTTAGAAAAGAGAAAATTGTGTAAAATTATAACCTAGTTCCTCTACATCCCAATTTTAGGCCTTGAATGTTCGATTATCTTGATTTGGCTAAATAATTTTTCATGGTAACTGTTGCCTTTGAAGTCAGATATGGTGTTGAATTTTAATAGCAAAGTATTGACCAAAAAGTTCATCAATTAACCAACATGGGCAAGGTGCTTAGGGGATACAGAAATGTAAAACACAGTCTTGTCTCTTAAGGATGGTTTCCTGCATTAAATATACATTTGTCTACTCCCAGCTCTTGGAAAGTCTGAGAAAAATTATAAAAATAGGAGATAATAGCTCAGTTGAAATATAGATTAAATTGTTTTAAAAGGAATGAAATGTTTGCTGAATTTTTACTTCATATTTTCAAGAGACAAGAACTCATAGATGGCCGGGACCGGTTTGGCTCAGCGGTAGAGCGTCGGCCTGCGGACTGAAAGGTCCCGGGTTCGATTCCGGTCAAGGGCATGTACCTTGGTTGCGGGCACATCCCCAGTGGGGGGTGTGCAAGAGGAAGAACTCATAGATGTATAGCATTTCTTTCTAATTGATCACGCTTGTTCATGCTCCTCACCTTCTTTGTTGCTGTTTGCTGGTTGGCCTGGACAATGCTCCTAGTCCCCTCTTTTAACTACCTTCATATGGAAGTCGTCAGTGGACTCTAGTGACTATAAGAATCTCATAGTAGATGGGACCGTAAAAGCAATTTATGCGTTCTCTAAGTCTCCAAATGGATAATGATGGTTCCTTTCTGACACACATAAAACTCTAAGCCTCGTTTAAGACATGTAAATACTCATAATACCAGGCATGTCTGGAAGGTGTCTCCTCATCTTCAAAGAACAATTCAAATTCATCTTCTCCATAAAGCTTTCCCACCCCATGCTCAATTATATTTGGTCTTTCTCCCTCTGACCTCCTATAATATTTGCACTTATTTCTCTTATTTCATATATTATATTACTAGAGGCCTGATGCACGAAATTCATGCAAGGTAGTCCTTCCTTCCTCCAGCTGCTGGCATCTGCTTCCCTCTGGCACCGGGACCCAGGCTTCCCTCTGGCCACTGGCAGACACCCGGAAACAGGGCTTCCCTCGCAGTCCCGACCTTGTCTGGAAGGTCACCCGGAAGGCCGTCTGGTCTAATTAGCATATTACGCCTTTATTATTATAGATAACTAGAGGCCCAGTGCATGAATTCATGTACTTGGGGGCAGGGAGGTCCTCTCAGCCTGGCCTGCACCCTCTCAAAGTCCAGGAGCCCTTGGAGGATGTCTGGCTGATGACTAGTCAGACATCCTTAGCATTGCCAAGGAGGCAGGAGAGGCTCCTGCCACCACTGCTGTGCTTGTCAGCCTTGAGCCCAGTTTCTGGCTGAGCGACGCCCCCCTTACATCTGCGTGCTCCTCCCCCCCCCACCTCCCCCCGCCCCTGGGAGTGCACTGACCACCAGGGGCAGCTTCTGTGTTGAGCAGGATCGGGGTGAAACTAGCTCTCCAACATCCCCCGAGGGGTCCCGGATTGCAAGAGCGTGCAGACCAGGCTGAGGGACCCCACTAGTGCACAATCCACAAGCGGAGCTGGGGAAGGACACAGGAGGGCTCCAGGGCATATCTGGCCCATCTCACTCAGTCCTGAGCAATCAGTTAAGTGGTCTTAGCATATTATTAGCATATTATGCTTTGATTGGTTGAATGGACAACTGGACACTTAGCATATTAGGCTTTTATTATTTTATATATTTTTTATTATTGCTTAGTTATCTCCTACAATAGTCTTTTAAATCATGAGAATCCTATTTTATATTATACTGTAATCTCAGCCTATTGTAAAAATTCCTGGTACCTCGTAGGCATTCAATGACTATTGTTGATTAAATAATTAAGAGAAATTGCTTTTTGATTGGAGGCAAGGTGCTATAGGAAAATACAATGGAGTTAAATTATAGAACACGGGTGAGGGAGACATTTAAGGGTTGCACGGTATTCAGTTGGTTGGCTGTGTGGGAATTGCTGATTAGAAAATATCTAATGTGATCTGACCCAGTGAAAATTGGGCAGGTGAATGAAATTCTATTTGGGGAAACTGGTATTCTTGAGAATTGATAGAGACCATATCTACCATCAGCTTTAGCATTATTTTAGTTCTGTTCACAAGTGGCTATTAAAGCCTCATCTTAACTACTGCAGAACTTAATATCCTTCCAAATGCCACCATCTACAAACAGCAATAGTATTTCTTTAGACCAAGTCTCCAGGTTTCTCTCGATCTGCTGGGATGAATTTGCAATTATTATTATTTTACTTGGTCCATTCTTTTTACACACAATTTTGAAGAAAAAAAAAAAGTCAAAGCACTATTATATATGATCTGAATCTTTAAAATTGCTTGGTTCAGGTGGGGTTTATGATATTGCTGGGGATTTTTTTTTCCATAAAGGAGATGGCTCAGCCACCTATTAAAAGCGAGTTTGATTTAAATATCATTATTAAAAGGCTGAATTGGTTCAGGAGATAATGAGACTCAAACATTGTTCTGCTCAGATCCCCAGGGACAGAGCAAGGGAAGTGAGCCTGTCCAGGACCCTGGGAAGGTATCACCTTGGATGACAAGCTGGAGATAGTGAAACATCTTGAAACAGTGTTTAAATAAGGATTATTTAAAAAGAGCTATGGTGTAAATCACGTTAATTGCAATCACACCCTGTCTTATAGGTGAGCTACAAAATTCACATACATTATTAGTGAAATAGGTAGGTAGCTGCAATTTTCTCCTGTTACCTAAAATCTGGTGGCATAAAGGCTCAGGGCTGAGATTTTATTTCTTGAAAAATAAAATTTTTGATATTGTTGATGACAATATCAAACACAAATATCTGTATGGAGCTAAATTCAACTCCTTACTGGTGTTAGTCTTTAACATTAACATTCCTTCAAACACATAGTGTTTCACTGGAGGTGGAAAGCTATTCTCATTCCAGAGATGTTGAAATTCAGACTCAAAGAAGCTACTAACTGGCTCATGATCACAAAATAATGCGACTGTGATGGTCAGTTTTTTTTTAAAAAAAGTATATTTTATTGATTATTTTACAGAGAGGAAGAGAGAGCTATAGAGAGTTAGAAACATCGATGAGAGAGAAACATTGATCAGCTGCCTCCTGCACACCCCCTACATGTCCTTGACTGGAATCGAACCTGAGACCCTTGAGTCCTCAGGCCGACGCTCTATCCACTGAGCCAAACTGGTTTCAGCTGATGGTCAGTTTTATGTGTTCACTTGTCTAGGCTACACCCCCCAGTTATTCCATCAAATGTAGGCATTGCTTTGAAGGTATTCTATACATGTAATTAACATCCATAATCCATTGCCTTTAAGTAAGGGGGGTTGCTCTAGGTAAGCTGGATGGGCCCGATTCAGCTAGTTGAATGGCCTTAAGAGTAGAAATGAGACGTCCCAAGAGTAGAAATTTTATCTGTGGACTGCTGTAGCTCATGCCTGATGCTTCAGCCTACCCTTATGATGGCCTGATCTATGGATTCTGGATATGTCCACCCTAACAGCACCCTGATGCTGTTAGGGTGGACATTCCTGAGGTGGCATTATCAGGAACAGGAAGCAAATCCCTTCTTCTTCTAGACTTGTAGTCTCCCTTTGCCACCCTTTGTTGGCAGATCCTAACAGAAAGTCAGATAGAGACATTTTATCTTTGGAGTCCAACCTCAGAATCATAAATCAGATAACAGAGGGTTGGGTGGTGCTTGGAGACAATAGCTTAATAACTATTAAGATCCCTCATGTGTGCTCCATTCCCCAGCAGCCTAAGTCTGGAAGACACAAGAGGTCTTTCCCTCCCTCCAACGGCTAGAATAGGCACAGGTCTCTTACTGAGGCTTTTCTTTCTTCTTAGATAGCAGAAGCTATTTATTTGAATAGAGAAAATCATGGTTTTAATTACATTTCTCTTGTAATTCAAAGTGTTTAAATACAAAGAGATTTGGCAAAGAGCAAAATTATTTGGCAAGTTGTTCTAGGGTTTCAGCTTTTCCTAATTCTGTGATTATGTGCTACGATTTTCCATTTTAAGTACCAGGGATTACGAGGTTCCTCCTCTAGTGCTGTGGGTGGGTGCTCAGTGGACAGCTAGGGATGACAGGGCTGTGTACTAAAACACAACTCACAAGGAGCAAAGGGAAGAGGGCCCTGCTCTCCCAAGGGCGCTCTCTGCTGAGAGTTGCAGGTGCAGCATCTTCTGGAGGAGCTGAAGTCTTTAGATGACCCAGGGCTCACTGTAGGATGATTTCTTACAGAGGGAACCACTCCCGTGTGGAAGTTGACTTAGGGCCAATGTACATAGTTTATGGCAAGAAATTAGCTGGCATTGAACCCAACTCAGTCACTTGCTACCTCGGTGGCCCTGAGATAGTCAATTCACTTTATTACTCACTTTATTATTGATAACAATTTTATCTGTCCTTTTTTTCCCCTGGCTCACTCTGAGGATCAAAAACAATGGTGACTAACTAGGAAAACACATTGCAAACAGTAAAACAAAAGAAAAACTTAAGAAATCATTGATGATTAGGGTTGGTCTATTTCAGTTCACTTGGTTCTGGATCCTATAAGACATGCATATACTCTATAAGAAATACTTATAAGAGCGATGCATCCTTCCAAACATTTTCTTTCTGTCATAGAGAAGTTATAGCGTATACTTTCTGGTCTTATGTTGCATATTTATTTCCATACAAATATTTGTGTCTGATATTATTATCCACAAAGCTCCCAATGTGCAAATAAAAACAAACCCAGGAAAACTACCTCTGTGTTCCCAGAGCAATTCCGTTTTCTGTGTTTATTGTTTTCAGTTTTTCTTGGGGACAAAACTTAGTAGATGCTTTTGAAAATTTAGTTTGAATCAAGGAGTTCACTATACTTCTTTTCTTCTCCTCTCCCCGCCCTCTTCCTCCTAGTCCTCATTATTACAGTTGGAGTAGTAGTAGCATTTGAGTGTTTACTGTATGCTGGACGCTTTTAAAAGCATTTTTATTACCTATGTAAAATAATCCTGTGGGTAAATATTGCTTTTATTCTCATTTAATATTAGGAAACTGGGGCATAAAGAAACCTGCCTGAGGTTATAGATAGTAAATTATGGAGCTGGGATTTGAACCCATGTAAACTAGTTACAAAGTCTGAATTTTTAGCTACTCTTCTGTGTTCACAAGAAACACTTTCTCATACATTGTATAAATCAATACATTGCCTCTCATTGGCTCCAATTAGTTCACATGGCTATATCACTTATTAAACACAAAGTTCTAGACAAGGTTATAAGCATTCTATATGCAGTATCTTATATAATGCTCTTAATATTTTATTATTATTATCCTTATTTATTAGGTGAAGAAACTGAAGTTCAGAGAATTTAAGCAAATGGCTCAATCAGGCTCTCACTTTTAATAAGCTAATATTTGAAATCAGGTCTACATGACTCAATACCCTGTGTTTTAATGTAGAAAGAGCATACTTCTTTGTTTACTGAGCATTTGTATTCTTTCTGTTTCTCATGGGGACATTACTCAAATTTTCCCAAGCATTAGTGTAAAATGCATAACAAGGAGAAATGCTGGAATTAAGCTGAATGATGATTAGCAATCTTGTCATATCAGCAGGGACTGAATAAAGATGCTCAGAACGGGGCTTATATTTAAGTGGTGACAACACAACATTCTCGAGCTTGGGACAACAGGGCATTAGCTAGCCATAATCTCAACCACTCAGGCTGGGGGTTCACACTTCTACTGCTGCATCATTTGATGGATAAAATTACAAGTAGAGAGGTCAAGGGTAAACTGAGGAGCTTATTGAATTCTGGTCATGTGTACAAATGTATGATCATGGCCAGATTCAAAGGTTGTGGTCAAATCTGACATCTATATATATTTAAGTCTTTTGGTCCATCCATCCATCCATCCATCCATCCATCCATCCATCCACCCACCCATCCATCCAATTACTCATCATCTAAATAGAATTACATCTACTTACTAGTTCAATATGAATGGAAATGAAATCTAACTTAAATTTTGTTGCTTCATAATAAAGAAATACACTAGAAATGACACAAAACTTTAAGCTATGTGTTAATTTATAACTATGACAAACATTTATAAAAACATTCTTATGTCTCAGGAGATACAGAAAGAGCTAGGAAGGGTATCCAGATGCAGAAGACATGGCCTTGGTTTTTAATTCACAGTCTAGTAGACTTCACATTTGTATCTTTCACCCCATGTCTTTTCTTCTCTCCGCTCTGAAGACCCTCTTCTCCTTCCCTTTTCTAAAACAGACGACGCATCCATTGTCTCAGAGCCTTCGCACTTGCAGCTCTTTCTGCCCAGAATGCTCTTTCCCAAGTTAATGTGAAGGGTTGACTTCCACACTTCCTTCAGATCTCGGCCCTAATGTCACCATCTCAGGGAGGTCTTCCTTGAGTATCAACAATAGGGTAGCAGCTCCCTCTCACCCAGGAACTTTTTATCTCCAAATTCTGAATTATTTTTCTTCCTAATTATATATATTCACTTCTTTTTTGTTTATTGTTTGCCTTATTCTAAATGTCAATTGATGTGCATGTTCAATGAAAGTAGGGAACTTTGTTTTGTTTATTACCCTGTTCCCTTGTACAGAAAAGAGTTGGACAAATAGTAGGTGTTCAATAAATATGGTTAAATGAGTAATACAAAGTAGAAAAAAGATAAAAGTAAAATAGGCAAGTGAATTATTTGACAGCAATGGAAAAAGAGTGCTTATAGGGAGAATGGCTTATGAATCCTTGACTCAACATATGTTAGTTTGAAAACATGAAGAATCACATATGGGAAAGCTACATGGTTACCTTCCAAGACAGATATATCCAACATTTCTGGAGTCAAGGTGCTGGTTAGATCTAATGAATGAGCATATAATGCCTGAAAATTTTTTATTACCCGACTCTTTCTTTTTTTTTTTTTTTTTTGTAGTCTGGGACCATCTGGAAACAAATGGGTTTGACCTCATTCCAAAACTACTTGTGAAACCTGTTTCTGTTAACCAGGAACTAAATCTTCACTAGTGGGCTTCCTATGCTCAATTCTCTGCTCCAATCTTTACAATTCTGTCTACTGATGAGACTCCAGAGAACACTGAGCATTTTCCTTATTGCAAAAGCCATCATTCACTGGAGACCAAGAGCAAGGATGAACTCTCATATCCGCTGAAATGGCTCAGTGCGATCCGAACTGCCAAAGAAGCAGGTGTTCAATTATTACTGGAACAAGTTTGAGGCAGAGAATCCCAGCTGTGCATGGACCATTGTGATCCCTTTCCTGGGAATGCTTGTGATGGCGGACAGGTAAATGAGGGCTCTCAGGCTGTCAGAGAAGACCCTTTGGGGTGGCTTTTAATTTCTACATCCAGTCAGCCAACAGTTATTTATTGAGCATCTGCCTTATGTAAGTCCCAGAGCTGGACCCAGTCTTGAGCCAGTCAGAGTATGTCTCTCAAGGGTTTCAAGAAGCCTTGCTTTGGAGATTGTTTTAATCAAGGAGTGTGACTTGAAGGAAGGAGAAACTCATTTAAACAAGATCCTTTAATCATTTTTATTAATTTCAGGGAGGCATGGAAAGAGATAGGAATATCAATGATGAGAGAGAATCATTGATTAGCTGCCTCCTGCATGTCCCCTACAGGGGATTGAGCCTGCAACCCGGGCATGGGCTCTGACTGGGAATCAAACTGTGACCTCCTGGTTCATAAGTCAATGCTCAACCACTGAGTAACACTGGCTGGACTAAACAAGATTCTTTAAAACAGAGGAGAACAGGGGAGAAAATTCCCCGAATCCATAGGCAGGAGGTGGCAACATAGCAGCTCACTATGTATTTCTCCACAAGGTGCCGTGCTCTCTGGTCACCACTTTAATCTTCTCTCTTTCCTTGGACCTGGTTCCTCCAATGCTTAGTGACTCCAGTTAAAAAATGCTACTTCAGACCTGACTGGGTAGAACTGTTCAGGAGTGTTCAATGGAGACTCACACACAGCCTATGTGTTTCATTCCTAACTCCTAAAATAGAATACCTGATTGGTTCAGCTTGAATCTGGGGTCCTCTTCAATCTAATCAGATATAACCAGGGGGCACTCAGCAGGGCTGTTGGGAGGCGACTCTCTCAGAAGGTAGAATGAGGATATAGGGAGAGCATGACTGGCATCTGTAGTGTAGACTCAAAGGGCTTTTCAGAGCTAGGAACAAGTGATTTTAAGTGGGACGGTGGGAGTGGAGCTTCTTTGATAGGAGCTACTAGTTACCAGGTGTACTGGTTAGTAATGTGGTTTTTTCCAATAGATGGAGTTACACATATGTTGATATATATGTGATTACATATGTATGCTATTTTGTTGTATTGACAACAAGCTTCAAAACTTCCTATGTAGCCGAAACCGGTTTGGCTCAATGCATAGAGCGTCGGCTTGGGGACAGAAGGGTCCCGGGTTCGATTCAGGTCAAGGGCATGTACCTTGGTTGCGGGCATATCTCCGGTGGGGGGTGTGCAAGAGGCAGCTGATCGATGACTCTCTCTCATTGATGTTTCTAACTCTCTATCTCTCTCCCTTCCTCTCTGTACAAAATCAATAAAATATATTAAAAAAAAAACTTCCTATGTCAAATTTTCTGAAGATGTTAACATCATAGATATTTTTATCTCAAAAATGTAGAATTTTGTGCCAAAAAAAAGAGCATTTGTGGGAAGTTTTAATTCATTACTTTATTTAGGAGAAAAGTGATGCTGAAAGTTATCCTATACTTCGGGAAGCTTATGGTGAACATGCCCCATCTCAAGATACTTGTGAATGCTGGTTTGAACACTTTGAAAGTGATGATGTCGATGTGAAAGACAAAGAACGTCCAGGTCAATTTGATCATAAAATGACCAGAATGGGCCAGAAGACACAGCAAAGTAATTTTGCTTCATGATAGTGCACTTCAAAACCAGTTAAAGACACGTTAAAAGATCTTGCCTGGGAAGTACTAACCCACTCACCATATTCTCCAGACCAGGGGTCCTCAAACTTTTTAAAGTGGGGGCCAGATCACGGTCCCTCAGAGAGCTGGAGGGCTGGACTATATGAACTACTAATTCCTACTGTAACACCTCGGCTGCGCTCACTGCCCAAAAAACCTGGCGGGCCGGATCAGACTCCTCTGCGGGCCGCATGTGGCCCATGGGCTGTAGTTTGAAGACCCCTGCTCCAGACCTTGCTCCTTCAGATTACTACTTGTTCCAATCGATGGCATACGTACTTTCTGAGCAGCACTTCAAAACATACGAAGAAGTGGAAAATTGGGTCTCTGAATGGTTTGCCACAAAACAAGTAAAGTTCTATTGGTACGGTATCCACAAATTACCTAAAAGTTGGGGGAAATGTGTAGCTAGCGATGGACATAACTTTGAATAAGGCACTTTTGATGTTTCTCTTGAAATTATTGTGATTTGATTACAAAATCCGCATTATTAACCAGTACACCTAGTACATACAGGAAAGGGGAAATTTGGATACCAAAAAGGAAGGTTGGATGAGGGAAAGAACTGGGGCT
The DNA here is from genome assembly GCF_964339955.1 of Pipistrellus hanaki. Classification (NCBI taxonomy): domain Eukaryota; kingdom Metazoa; phylum Chordata; class Mammalia; order Chiroptera; family Vespertilionidae; genus Pipistrellus; species Pipistrellus hanaki. Next base: position 49,887,367 of record NC_140515.1, read on the forward strand.
GCTGGCCACCATCCAAGGTCTGCAGGGGGACAGATGTCCACTCACACGTTCCATTCTATAGTAGATAGTGACATCCTTGAGGTGGGGCGCTATGAGCTTGTTCATTGTGTTTCAACATCTGGTGCAATAGCTGGAACATTATTGATGTTTAAAGTGTTGTTGATTGAATGAATGAGTTAATGAAAATGCTCGAAGGCATATCACTTCCTCTGTGAAGCTTTTCTAATACTTTTTCCAACAAAGTAAGAGTTTCCTCTTTTGCTCCTCCCACATCATGCTAACCACATTTTATGGTCATTGTCAGATGACAAATGCAGCCCCATTATACTAAATGAACTCTATTAAGTAGAAAGTGGGTTCTGTTAAGCAAAAATCAGCAAATGGGTTCTATTAAACAAAATAAACTACATCAAACTTAAAAGCTTCTGCACAGCAAAGGAAATAGTCAACAAAACAAAAAGGCAACCTGTAGAATGGGAGAAATATTTGAAAACCAATGCATATAATAAGGGGCTAAAATGTAAACTATATAAAGAATTCATACAACTCCGTAGCAAAACAAAATGACCTGTTTTAAAAATGAGCAAATGATATGAATAGACCTTTTTCAAAGAAACCATGACAATAGTCAGCAGGTACATGAAAGGGTCCTCAACATTACTTATGTTCAGGGAAATTCAAATCAACATCACAATAAATACCACCTTACACCTGTTAGAATGGCTGCTATCAAAAAGGAGATAATGAGTGTTGGTGAGGATGTGTAGAATAGAGAACGCTTGTGCACTGTTGGTAGGAATGTAAATTGATATAGCCATTATGGAGAACAGTAAGGAGGTTCTTTAAAACATTAAAAATAGAACTACCATGTGATCCAGCAATTCTTCTTGTGGGTATATATTCAAAGGAAATAAAATCAGTATCTCAAAGCCGGCCCCTGAGACTGTTCTTTATTGAATTCTGCTCTGCTGTGTATGTTGCTTTGCTCAACGTGTAGAGTTCCAAGTGCTTGTGAGTGTAGGTTTCTCTTCTAGACCTCAGGGGGCCTCTTACCTGGTAACTGATGGATACAGAATATAAAGGTCTTGTTCTCTTGCTTCTGGTGGAGACAAACTCGGAGGGATATCATATTCCAGAGGTCCCCTGGGGAGTCAGGCTGAGGCCGCCCTGGGTAGATCTTTCAATGCGATGGTAGCCTCGCTTGGCTTCCTCCTCTTCCCTGTCCTGCTTTCTGCTCGACATTGCTGATCTCGTGGTAGGTTCATTTTCTTACTAAATTACTTGTATATGAGCCCTAGTCTTCAGTTCTACTTCTGAGGAATCTTTTCTAAAATTTCCTGCTCTCATTTGTACTTGACAAAATGTGAAGTAAATGTTATTATCTACATACTACAGATGAGGAAACCAAGTCTCATGCGGCAGTAATATGTCCACAGCTAGTGATTAAAATTCAGTTCCATCTGATACCATGGATTCAATGCTGTGAACAATAATCAGCATTTAGATAAAGCTACCTGGTGGTCTCCTCACAAACTCAGTTTTTCCCCCTCAGGTCACATACTTAGTCTTCTGCATTGAATTGAAAGGAATTAAGTCTGAGGTCTCAGGCTTGATGCAGAATTTACCTATAGCTCTACGACATTCTTGCTGACTGTCCTAGTTTCTCCTTTAGCCTGTACCTCCCTACCCACTACATTTATCAGCTTCAAGAGTCTGCTTCCACACATGGCTCCTGTGCAAGCCAGCTCACTGCGGACGGGACGTGTACTACTTATTGCAAAATCCCAGAACCAATCATGGTGCTTGGGCACATAGAGGTATAGGTGAGCTGAAACTGGTTTGGCTCAGTGGATAGAGCATTGGCCTGTGGACTAAAGGGTCCCGGGTTCGATTCCGGTCAAGGGAATGTACCCTGGTTGAGGGCACATCCCCAGTGGGTGGTGTGCAGGAGGCAGCTGATGACGTTTCTCTCTCATCGATGTTTCTAACTCTCTATTCCTCTCTCCTCTCTGTAAAAAATCAATAAAATATATATTTTTAAAAAGGTATAAATGAACCTACCTTCAATTAAAAAAATTGAACAGAAAAGTTTCTTTTTTGAAAAGTCCATTCTGGGGAAATCAGTTAAGTCAAAATAAAAGGATTTTTCTGTGTCCTTAAAAACGAACTTCGATATCTTGAGTTAATTTCTTACTCTCCAGTACCTAGATCACGGCTTACTGCAAAGACTTCAAGCTGTCTCTATTGGGAATCTTTCCTCTGGGGTTTCCTTTTCAGCAGCATCAACTAATTCTGTCAGAAGGTTTCACTCTTATTACATTTTCAGATGCTATACATATTTTAAAGGCCAGTGACATCACCTCTAATTCTGGATAATTAAAATTCCTCTTCTTAATATTCTGTGCAGAAATCTTCCACTACCAAAATCAAGCCTACTTATGCTGTTGGACACCTAGCATGGGCATTGTAGAGGGTGTGATTGAACCAATTCTGGGGGTCAAATAATGGCATTATTATTACTTTTGATTGCAAATAAGTATTAGAAGACTGTTTTTCTGTTGATGCTGCTAGCATATTTCCCCCGCTGTGTGTTTTATCAACCCTCCCCTCAGTGTACCAACTCAGATAATAATTCAGAGGGATATCATGGCCCGCGGTTCCTGGAATTTTTCTTTTCAAAGGTGGACTTTGTGATTATGTAAGCACAAAGCTAATAGATTGGCAGGGGGCCCCAGCTGAGAACTGGCAGGTGCCGGACAATCTTCTCTCAGCTTGGCTCTGCTATTGCTTCTTCGGATGTGGGCTGGCACGGCTTCTGTTATGCAGCACAACAAGATCACTGCCTGCTGTGCCCTGACACATCATAGTTCCCAGCTGTAACTGAGAAATATGGGGACTGACTCCTGGGCTCCAGCAGCTGTTAAAGTCATAACTACAGAAGGAGCTTGGATCTAGAATCAGAGTTTGTAGGGTTGGATTGAGGGACATCCATGGTAATAACTGGGTTGAGCTGAGTGCTTAGGTTTGACTCCCAAACTTTATGGAAAAAATTGCTTAGGCACGTGTTTCGGTTACCTATGGCTGCGTAAGAAACCATCCCAAAGCTCAGTAGTAGAAAGTATCATTACCTTCTCATGATTATGGGGGTCTATAATTTGGACAGGGCACATTGAAATTGAATGTCACGCATGTTTTCCGGGCTGGAATGTCGTAGATGGCTTCTTCACTCACATGTCTAACTCTTGCTCCAGGATGGTTCAATGGCCGGGGCCTGGCTGGAATGGCTCCACTGGGATCATACACTTGCCCTTGGTTCTTGCTGCTGTTGGCTACTTTCTTTCCTTCCCACCCCCTCTCCCTCCTTGTAGTTTCAAGGCGGGCTCTCTCCATGTAGTCTCTTCAGCAGCGTGGGGAGGGCTTAGAGGCTCCCAAGAGATCAAAAGCAAAAAATGCCAGGGCTTCTGAAGGCTTAGGCTCAGAACAAGCACAGAATCACTTGCACTGTATTCAATATCATAGACTGACCCAGATTCAAGAAAAAGAAACTCTCCAAGGATGTGTTTATTGGAGGCATGGTCCCCCCAAATCCACTGATTTAACAGACTGCCCCAGTGTGGTTTGAGGAAGGCGGGATTTACAGACGTGGGACACACAGAAATAAACTGAGTCTAATTGAATTTGAGGAAAGCCTTCCTTAGGTTGCCACATGAAACATGTGAATCTCCGATAAATAACAAATAATTTCCAGTAAAAATACGTCCCACGCTACATGTGGGACATACTATACTAGAATTATGTAGTGTTTTTCTGAAATTCAAATTTAATTGAGTGTCCTGAATTTTCATTCACTAAATCTGACTCTCCTAGGTGAGAGCCCTGTGAAGAGGACCAGGGTTCAGGCCCTGGAGCTGTACAATGGTCTAGTTACATGGTGGTTGAGGACAAATGAAGACTGGGGCAAGAGAATGGAGAGGGAGAGGGCAGACTTTGGAGTCTGGCTGGGAACGGTAGGGCTGAGTAGGAGGCCTGAGGGTTGAAGCAGGGTACCAGAATGCTTGCGTTTAGGACATAGAGTCAGACAGACCAGAGACTGCTCTGAGAATCACTTTCTTTCCTCCCAGCTTTTCAAGTGAGGCACACGACACACTACTGCATAGGGTTGTGGTGAGGATTGAATGTAGGGGTGCCTGGAATGCACTTGGTGCAGTGTCTGCTGCATCATAAGCCCAGAGAATGCATTAGATAGAATCCCCATCAGAGTAACAACTTCAGTAATGATACTGTGAGCTGGGCATTGAAGCTGGGAAAGAGGCACAGAGGGAGCCAGCATTCCCAGAACACGTGCTAGTCTCTGTGCTCAGTGCTTGCAACTCTTCATCTCCCTTCATCACACTAGCCTTTGCGGGGACAAGAAATCAATGTTAAGGACTAGTGAATTAACTTGGAGGAATTTATAAAAGTTTTCCTGAGTGGCAAAGCCAGGTCCCTCTGACTCCAGAATATTATTTTTCCTTATAAAGAAGTGCAAGTTAATATAGTTCATTCAGGTGAACTTGAAGTAGGGGCTTCCAGTTAGTGTCCTGTTGAGAGTCTTTCCCACTGACCTCTGTACTGCCTGAACTCTGAGCCTTCCCTCCTTGATTAGAAGGTGGGAGAGTTACAGTACTCACAGTACTCCCAGAGCCTGTTGAAAGCATTCACTGCATCAAAGGGTGTAAAGACATTTGCAGTTTGTAGTGTTCCACAGAAATTAAGATTTTTTGTAAGGTCTAGTACATTAAGTGTCAATGGAATGAAATATGTTAATCCTGTATGTTGCTCATTTGGGGCCTTGCAGGATAGGAAATATAGCTCTCCTTGGGTGGCGAAGAAGGCGTTGGTGAGGTAGGAAGAGGGAGAAAGGTGAGACTTACAGTGTGGCATGACATTCTTCTCTCTAACATTCTAGAACAGGGTGTGGAACTTCCAGCCTGGGGACTTATAAAGCCCACCAAATCATTTGGTCTGGCCCTGCCAAGGCATTAGGAGTGAGTTAAATGTTTGACCAAGTATAACAAGCTACTTTAAAAAAAAAAAAAAAATATATATATATATATATATATATATATATATATATATATATATATTTTATTGATTTTTTACAGAGAGAAGGGAGAGAGATAGAGAGTTAGAAACATCGATGAGAGAGAATCATCGATCAACTGCCTCCTGTACACCTCCTACTGGGGATGTGCCCGCAACCAATGTACATGCCCTTGACCGGAATCAAACCTGGGACCCTTCAGTCCACAGGCCGATGATCTATCCCCTGAGCCAAACCGATTCGGCTAGCAGGCTACTTTTTAAGTTGATAATTTGTATGGCCCGTGAATGATGATCTAAATAACGAAATGGCCCTTGGCTAAGGTGACCAGATTTTAACATTGGTAAAGCGGGACACCATTGACCTGGGGTGGGAGGGGTAATAGGATGGGGTGGGGGTTCTTGATTAAAAATTTGGTCTATATAGAGCAACAAAAATTTTCATAGAACGCAAAAATAGTATTGTAATAGATTTTTAAAAATTTCAACCTAAGTACAATTTACAAATATAATAAATAAAAAAATTATGTGTAGTCGTGTCACTTTCAAGGCTGGCGCTAGACTTTTTGCAGTCACTATAAAATATAAATAATACAAGTACTGTTTGCCAAATTCAAGAAAATTTATGTATTTATGAAATAAATAAATTACTCACCTAAATTATCTGAATAGCTGATTTGTAATGACATCACTTATTTAACTAGCTTACTAGCATGCAGTACAATATGTATTGTCTGAGAGACAGTTACAAAATGTTTTTGTTGTTCTCAATCCCAAAAAATGCCATTGTTCATCAAGTCCAACCAATGGAGGTCGAATTCTAACAACTGATCAATGCAAACTTTGATAAGCATTTCTCGATAATCAGTTCTCAACAATTATTTGTTATTATTAAAGTTTAACATTATAAAATTAACAAAAATAATATAAAACTCATATCCTGGCTAAATAGCCACATGGCCACCGAAAACCGTATATTCCCTTCCTGTTCTCCCTCCCAAGCTTGTCGTGCATTCTTTTTAAAAATCGGGACATTTTTAAAACTCGGGACAAATTGTTAGAAATCGGGACTGTCCCGCCAAAAGCGGGACGCCTGGTCACCTTACCCTTGGCAGAAAAATGGTTCCTGCTTTAGAACAAGATTGGGGAGTGAGGGTGGAGGTATATCTTTCTCCATGAGTCTTAAAAAAGGTTGTAAGGACAAAATAGCAGAGGACCAGAGCATGCCTGTGTGGAATCCCTAGCTCTCTCTCTCTGGCTCATCTCTTCTAGGTCTTGCAAATTGTCCCTTGCCTGAGGCATAGGGAGGTCAGATCCAGTGATTGATAATAGGCTGATTTCATTGTCTGCTAAAGATTTGGAACTTATTTACAAGGCCACTATGAACCTTTAGACTTCCCCAGAGAGAAGCAGCTTAGGAAGATGTGGAAATATTGTCATTATCTATTTTATGGGCGAGCATGATGTAAACAGTGACTGACAGGGCTGGCGTGCTGCTGGCTTGGCTTTTCTCTTTCTCTAATTCGCTCCAGCTCTCAATTTCTATCCCCCCAGCACACTGGACATGCAGTGGCATTCATTACTCTCACCAGCTCTGCCCACACCTGCCATATAAGAAACAAAACGGTCTACAACCACAGACTCATTCCCTGGGCAGTAAATTATGATTGCGTGACAAGAGAAGGTTCTAGTCATGACACATATTTTCCAGGTTCACTGGAGGTAATAACTTGGCTGGTGTGTGTGTGTGTGTGTGTGTGTGTGTGTGTTTGTTTGTGTGACGGTGGTGGAGTGAATGTGTGGGCTTCCGAAAGGCATCGTGTGAACACCACAGTAGAAGAGAGAAGTGAGAGCGTTTGCTGCTCGGTAATGAGATTCAGTGTTAGGGGCTGTTATTTTTAGCATTTAAGCTATGAAAAATCTCATTCTGTCTCTAGAGGCCTCCTCTCTGCCATTCTTTAGCACATTAGGTGAGAAATCAAGTGTCATCTTTAAAAAATGAGAACAGATTCCAAGTTCGCTTGTAAAAAATATTCCCTCAATTCTAAGTGTTCTGTGTGCTAAGAGTCATCTTATAAATTGGAATTTTGATTTAAGATGAGCAGGGGTGGCACAGAAAAAGAGAGAAGATTTGAAAGTCTTGAGTTAGATAAGGAGCACTAGAGATACAGAATTTTTTAAAAGATAGAATTTTATTCTATTCCTTATGAATAGCATAAATGTGCACTCCAAGTATGTGTATGACTTTACCTACAGATCTATCTATCTATCTATCTATCTATCTATCTATCTATCTATCTATCTTGCATCTCCCATATGTGTGTGCATGTGTGAGTGCGTGTACGTGTATGTTTCTGATGTCCTTTTGATGTGTCCCATGAATACTTTTTTTTGGTGATTTTGGTCTAGATTCTCTTCTTCGGTCATGCTCATATTTTTTGCTCACATTTGTGCCCATCAGATTCCTTTAGCAGAACAGGTAAACAGATTGCAGTCTTTCAGGCTCACAGGCTTTCCTACTTTGACTACATAAGCTCCAGAGACAGTGACTTGTATTGTTCTATTTTTTTTTTTTATACCTGTTTGCCATCCAATTAGTAAAATTTAGGAGACATGAATAAGAAGGTGCTCATGGCTTCCAGTGCCAGCTATATGGATGATAACTTTCACATGTATATCTTCAACATCAACCTTTCCCTGAGCTCCATACTTGTAAATTCAATTGCCTACTGGCCAGATTGACCTGAATATATATGAACTGAAATTTAATACATCCCAAATCAAACTCGTAATCCAATCCATGACTATTCCTGATTTAATTCTGTTGTAACTTTTTGATTTCAGTAAATTTTATCAGTTTCTTGGGTCAAAAGTCATGAAATTAGCCTTGTTTCCTGCTTTTCCTTCCCAGCCAATGTACCCAATCCATCAACAAATATTGTCAGTTATACTTTCAAAATATATTCAGAATCTGACCATTTGTCACCTCCGCTGCTCTTGCGTCTTTTGCCTTTATATTATTACAATAGCAATACAGTGTGCATGATCCTTTAAAACTTTGGCCAGATTGCATTGCTCCTAAGTTCAAAACCCTCCAATAACTTTCAAAAATGAAAGCCATTGTGAAAGTGACAAGCAGAGGGAAAGTCAGATCCTTCCACTGGCTGCAAGGTTATGTGCCCGCCTCCTGCTCCCACTACCCCTTGCTCGCTCATTAGCTTCATCCACACTTATGTCCCTGCTCCCCAGAAAGGTGCATTGTTTATCTCAAGAAAAAGTCAAGAAGAGAATGGAGATGTGGGATGGGGAAGAGAAGTCAACCAATAATATGGTGTTAACAAGCCAGTTACCACCATAGGCAACTGGAGTCTAATCCCATAGGGACACTCTGGGAGACAGAATAGAACAGAGGACTCATAGGTATCTCAACCGGTAGTGAGGGAGCTGGGGTGTTTATGCACCAATTTCCATCAATCATTAGTTGAGGGCTTCTCTGGGAAATGTTAATTCCCTGGCATTTTCAAGACTTAAAGGCCTGCTGAAAGCTTTAGAAAAAGCCCTCAGCCAAAGACATGCAGATACTGGCAGCTGGAAATTTGCCTGCATACACCCAAAATGGCAAGTTCTGAGGATTAAGGATGGGACACTTACAGTGTCTGTCCTATTTGGCTAAAGAACAACACCAAACTCAAGTGTTCCTCTGGTTTAGTTTTCTGAGGTTAATTTTGACAGATCAATGTGACTAATATGGGTAATGCTGATTAGACAAGTAATTAATCATATTACACCAGGAAAAGATTAAGTAATATTTATGAAAGTGTACCTTCTATATGTAATGATACATCTGCTCTTTGTTATATTGTAATATATATATATATCAATATATATATATATATATATATATATATATATATATTGATATATATATATATTTGGTAGAAGTGGAATATAATGGAAAATATTAGCTAGGAAGTAAAACATACATTGGGAAATAAGACATTTGGATTCACAGACATGTTTCAGAAGAAGAGACTGTAGAGTTTTGGTATTTTTGTGGTTTTAAGATAGGTTTCAGTAGAGAATGCTTCTGAGATTCTATTGAGAAGAGTTGAGTTGGATGAAAAAGGATGCATTGATCTTGTGACCTTCAGAACATCTTGGGAATGGCACATGCCTGACCACCTTTCCAATGGTGGTAATATAGACCTGCCAAGTCTGTATGAAGCCCTGCTGCTTTTCAGCTCCTTCCAGCCAGATCCGCTGTGCTGTAGGACGTGGAATCCACCTTCTGGTAGGTTTTGTGAGTTGGCTTGGTTTGCACTTGTCACTGGGCTTACTGAAGTATAAATAGGAACCATTCTTTCCCCATAAACACTTTTCTTTCCCTACATCGTGAATGATGCCATAGAAATATTTTATTACTTTTCAGTTATTTTGTGGTATTATAAATTTCACTTATAGGACTAAAAAGTTCAATCTACTCTGACATCAACATTTTCAACTCTCCAATTCAAAACATCTCTCTTCCAAAGTCAGACTGAAGTCATGGCATGGGAATAGGCAGGAGACAGTGAAGGTTGTGGTCTGTTCTTTCTGTCACCTTATACCATTTCCTTCTCAACTAACTACTGTTTTTGGCTTCTTCAGAGCCAGGGGATAGAGAGTGGAGGATTTATAGGAGACAGAGTCAATATTTTTGGCTTGTTGTTGCTGTTTTTTAACCTGATACTGATATATGTTTCTCTTGTGGCCGTCAGAAGCCCTCTGTCAAGGCAGGAATTCAATTGTTGGTTCTTTGTATTCTCAGAAACCACATGTGAGGACCTCTATGTTTCACAGTTTTATGAGGCAATGGACATACTTTCTGCTGACTTCTTACAGCTCTCCCTCATATCCAGCCTGCTAAGACACATCACAGAATGCTTTGCTTTGTTAGGCGGTCCTCTTGGATGAAGTCTTCTCAAGATAGCTGACACATGGACCAAACTTCACAGGGTCCATGTGGGTACTTGGCTTCCTTGATTCCCCCAATTCTCAAAGTGCAGTTTGTTTCTTTTCTGCCCTCAGATGATACTCTAGCTAGCACCTGACCTTCATGTCTCCCCATGGTTCTAGGAGAAGCCCATGTCAGTGTCTTATGAGAATGCTCTCACATTCCAATCTCATCACAGAGTTCTTGGGCTCTATATACCCATGGCCAGGGAAGACGTTTCTACTTGTTCCTCCTATCAGTCTTTAAAAATTAGTTTTTTGGACCCATCCCCCCCTTGTTTGGGGTAAATCAAGGACTTAGAATCCTCTGTAATGATTCCACCTTGAATTAACCCATTTTGTTTTATATAGGCTGGATGTCAAACATGAATTGAATGATTTTGGTCTCTTAGTCATCCAAACTGCCTAGCTGTGTCAAGTATTGTATCGGCCATCATAAGCATTGCTACAACAACTCTGAAATCTCACTGGCTTCAAACAATAGGGTTTTATTTTTTGATCATGTCATTGATCAGGGGAAGTTCTGCTCCGTGCAATTGTTCAGTGTCTAAGCTTCTTCCACTGATGTCTTTGCTATCTTCTATGTGGAGAGTCTTATTTTGTGCCCTGGCTTCCTTTGGTAGTCTGGTAAGGCCTACGGACCCTTTCTCAGAATAATCTTTTTAAGTGAATGGGAAACAATGATCAAAATATTGGGATAGGGACTGTGGCTACCTGATGTCCTATAGTGACTTCCTTGCTCCCATCTGTCTCCAAAGAGTGAGATTCTGAGTAAGTATACTCAAGGCTGGTTCATAGTCATCTTTATTTGAGGAAAAGGATGGAGGAAGCCTGAGCCACCATCATCAGCTGCATTCTTAAAGCTCTTCTAGTTTCTTGTGTATAGTTTGTTTGGGACTCCGTAGGGAGGAGCTGTCAGGGCAGGATTCATCCATTCTTATGTTGCTGTGCTGTGATTGATATCATCACTACAGCATCAATATCTTTGTTCATTGCTCTTACAGTCCGCATCCAGTCTGGTGTCTGTGGTGCCTAGTAACATGATTTATGATCCTCAAGTTTGAATCATGTTTCAAGCATCCTAACACCAGACACAGACACTGGAGTGTGTTGGAGGGACCATTCTCTATCCTAGAGAATCAGTTTTCTCAACACTGTATACTAACCAGACCATCCTTATCCATTGCTTTAAAGCAGGGGCAGAGAACATATGGGCTGTATAAGGCCTGCAAAATCATTTGGTCTGGACCTGCCGAGGTATGAAGGGTGAGTTAATTAAATGTTTGACCAAATATAGCAGGCTAATTTTTAAGTTGGTACTGTTCTATGGCCCTCGAATGATGTTATATTGTAGATACCCAAATGCCCTTGGAGGATAAAAGGTTCCCCACCTCTGCAAGAGTCGCTGTTACTATGTGCCCAAGTCACATACAAGCTGGGATCTATTCTTAGGTCTCTATTTCTGTTCCACATTTGTTGTATTTACTTTTCTGCACCAGTTCATATAGTTTGTATTTCCATGGCCGCCTTTTGCATCTCAGTATTATGCAGTGTTTCCCAAAGTGTGGTACACGAACCCCCAGGGGTATGGGAAGAGTTTGGTGGGGGTATGCGTTGCACCGGAGTTTGGTGGGGATATGCACTGCACCGTGCTTAGCTGCGCCTAATTCTACATTCTCAGGAGTACGAGGGTTACTCAGCGTTACGAAAATTATAGAAGGAGTACACATATGTCAAAAGTTTGGGAAACACTGATGTAGAGTAACCCTCTACCTGACCCACCTTTCCCCTACTGTTTCAAAATTGACTTAGCTCTTCATGGCCTTTGTTCTTCCTTTTAGCCCAAGTGCCAATTTTTATTACCCTGTTGTCCCAACACAACTTATTGAAAGGGATAGCTTTTAATAACTAATTCATAAGTTAACTCAATCATTAATCTACATGTCTAAGGTATAGTATTCTTATTTTTGTTCATTTTTAATGTACATTTTCTTTCCCTCTTTGACTGAAGAGTTACTTTGGAGAGTGATTTTCAACAATTCCGAGTGGTTTATTTTTAGGATTAAAATATTCTTTATTCATTTCTAACTTTCTTGCATGTTGATTAGAAAATGTGGTCTGCAAAATACTTCCTAGAACTCTAGATTGTCTTTGTGGTCTAATATAGGATAGTCTTATGTGAATAGGCTCTGGGCAATGGAAATCTATTCTCCATAGAATTAAAGTTTGGTAATTATTAAAACAACCTTTATTAATTATTTAACTCAAATCCTTTTATCTAGCATTGTTAACCCATAGGGACCACAGCTAGGTTTATGAATGGGCTTCAGGGTATCTGTATATCCCCTCACACAAAGGCAATATGCACACACTTCTGAGCAAGGAGAGAGCCTTCATGGGATTTGTATAAGTACCCAAGACTCTAAAAAGGTGAACGACCACAAAGTCTTGATTTCTGTTTCATATTCCTTTAGTTGGATCTATTTCATCTGTCAATAGCACTGTAACTGTGCCTTTGCAATTTGGTTTTGTTTTCCTGCCTACCTTTTATTTTTAATATTGAAACTATGTTGATAGATGCATAAAGATTCATGGAAGTTTATAACATCACGGTGAATTTTATTCTTTATAATTATAAAATAGTAATTATAAAATCATTAAAAATTCCTTTTAATATGTTTGCCTTGAATTCAGCTTTATCTGATTTTATCATCAAAATTATCGCTCTTTGTTTATTTGTATTTGTCTGATGTAGTTTTCAACTTTGAGTTTCTTGTTTAATTAGATACTTTTTATATCAAGCATGTTTAATATGGAATATTATTCCTTTTATGCTTGTTGCAATAACTGATACATTTACTCCTACTTCTGTCATGTTGTTTTTATTTGGTTGTTGTTGTTTTTTTAAATATTTTTATTGATTTTTTACAGAGAGGAAGGGAGAGAGATAGAGAGCTAGAAACGTCGATGAGAGAAACATCGACCAGCTGCCCCCTGCACACCCCCTACCGGGGATGTGCCCACAACCAAGGTACATGTCCCTGACCGGAATCAAACCCGGGACCTTTCAGTCCGCAGACCGACGCTCTACCACTGAGCCAAACCGGTTTCGGCTTTATTTGGTTGTTGATGTTCCTGGTTTTCTTTTTGTTGTTTCTGTCTTTTGCTATATGGATTTACATTCCTTGTTTTTCTTCAGTGCTTTGCATATTTTGATTGCATTCTATTTTAAAACCATATTTTTAGGGTTCTAAAAGTTTTCTAAATATGTTCTAACACATATCTCTCTATGTGGTATAAAAATCGTTATTTTAAGTCTCTATTTTAAAATGAGAATTTCAACATACTTTCACTTTTTTTGCTTTTTTTTCCAGTCTTATATGAATTTAGCCAAATTATATTGATCGCTACCAGTAGTCTCTAATAATTTCATCCTGTGACATCTCCTTTCTTGACCTCTTTATTTTACTTGATCATTTCAATTGTTTCATGTCCATCTTCAAATAAGTTTTTAGAGAGGATATCTTTTTAGGCCCCTCTTGTCCCTGAGATAATCTTTCTTTACCTTACCACCTCGGTGATAGCTGGGGTAAATGTGAATGCATTAGTTAGCAACTTTTGCCTAAAAGGTCATAAAAAAAAATTAGTGACTTAAAACAATAATCATATTTAGCTTACAAGTCTACAGTTTGTCAATTGGGTGCCGGGTTCTTCTGGGAAATTCTTCTGGCCTAGAATGGTCTCACTCATACATCGTGGTCAGCTGCTAGGTGGGCTAGGCGTTGGCCTCATTTGGAATGGCTTGCTCCTATGTGCCTTCTCATTCCACAGCAGGATAGCAGGGGCCTGGCAGCTAGGCGGGGTGCTGAGAGAGAGCACAGAAGCAAGCAGAGCTCTTTAAAGCCTAGGTTTGGAACTGGCACAGGATGACTCCTAACATAATTATTGACCAAAGCAAGTGGCGGAGACTGTCAGCTCATATGGAAGGGGTGGGTGGGGAAACAGACCCCACCTCATCGTGGGAGATGTTGCAGGCACACTGCAAAGGGGGGTTCATAAACCAACGGGATACTTGTTGCCTATATATATATATATCTATATCTATATCTACTTAATACTTACTTGACCTTTTCCTTCTATTTTCCAGAATTGTTCTCAGCTTCTCAGGTTTGCCCTTTATATCACAAATTTAATTTCTGTTGCATTGATTTTACTCCTTTAAGATTTATTATTGTTTTATTGAGTTATCTTGACACAAGTCTTTTTCTTGACATTTCTTTTTTATCACCTCATGATGATACATCTACCTCTATCTCTATCTATCATCTATCTATCTATCTATCTATCTATCTATCTATCTATCTATCATCTATCATCTATCATCTCTATCATCTGTCTACCATATATTCTATTTTCTGATAAGGACATTTTATTTTAAACTGTCTGATTGGTTATTTCCAGGGACATTGTACAACCTTTGAGTGTTCTCCTTTCTTTGCTTCTGCTCCTGCCTATGACACTTTTGTCACGGAACTCCTAATGCCCAGATACTCAATGTACCTAAACACGTATTGCCTTAGCTGCTGTTCATGTAATTTCCGGGCACTGTCCTCTTATCCTGGATGTAAAACAATGGCACTTATTTATGGAACATTTGGGGAGTGGGTAGAGGAGGTGAGGTTACTATTTTGCTTTTATTACAGAATACTTAGGAGTGGAAATAGGCATGAGAGAGGGGTTGCTCTTCAGTTTCCACTTCTGTTGTTATTACTTTTTTAGATAGAATTTTCTCTAGATTATATCTGTGTTTTTTCATATTTGTGATAGTATGATTTTATATTTTTACTATATTTTCACTGAGAAGATAGAAAAACATGTATTGGGATTGCTAATCAAATGTTATTTTAAGCCAGAAAACTCATTTTTTTTCTAGTATTGTATCTGTCAGCTATTTCTGTGTAACAAACCACCTCCAAACTCAGTGACCTACAATAGTCATTATAATTTATTCTTGCTCGTTTGTGGTTTGGCTGAGCATCAACTAGTGTAGGCTATGTTTGGCTGGGAAACTGCTTTACTTGTCAGACTTACTGGGCATAGTTCATTACTGAAGATTGAGCTCAGGTCTTCTCTACATATGTTCATTTTAGAATATAGGCTGAGGTATCTGCAAAGGTCTTTTCCTGGTAATAAAGGAAATTCAAGAGAGATCATGGGAACATGTGTTTCCTTTGAATACTAAAGTTTGGAACTGGCACACTATTACCTGGATTCAATTTCATTGGCCAAAGCAAGTCAGGTGACTAAGTCCAAATTCAAGGAACAAAGAAAGCTATTCTACTTCTTTTGGAAAGGATGATAGAGAACACGGAATCAAGGAGGAAGCAAAAAAAATAAAAATAAAAATAGAGCTTAAAACTCAATGCATCAAAATTATTTACTACGTATATGCAGCTGCCATGCCATGTCCTTCCCAGGGATTGTTTATATCTCCTGTTTTCCCAAATATGTGTACAAAATAAATATCCTTCTATTTCATAATGAGGATACTGAGGTTGAGCAATTTTCAACAACTGACTTACCATCAAACACCTTCTAAAAGGTTTAATTGGGATTTCAAACTAGGTTTTTCTATCCAGAAAGTCTAGGCTTTTTTGGCTCTGCTTCTCCAAATTAAATTCCTTTCCCAAGCCTCATGATTGCTCAGCACTCCGTAGATGCATGGTGCTCAGAGAAGACAATCAGAGACAGAAGTTATAAGCCATCTGACATTTGAAAAGCTCCTCTCAACTGTTCCCTATTATAGAGGAAGCACTCTTGGGAAGAATTGTGATTTTGTTAATGAAAATAAGAGTTTATGCCAAATATCAATTAAAGCCTCTGAGTAACAGTGTAACTTGGTGTTGGCTGAATCACTGGGTTTGGAAGAGTGATGCAGAAAAGATCTCAAAAAAAATAAAAAATAAAAAATAAAAAATAAAAAATCTCCAGCCACACCTGCTGTCGCCTAGTTAACATTTTGACATGAGCTGTATCGAGCCGGCTAGCAGAGGGAGAACCTCAGCTTTGGAGGCATATATAATAATGAGTCAGACAGCCATTAATGTGTGAACCCCAGGCAGAGAGCTCACATTTTGTGTGAGGGAAGACTTTTTGTTCAGGCGTAAGCGCTCCCCTACCGGGTCTGGAATTGCTCTCGGCACCAAAAATGCCTGACTTCATTTTCTTTGAATTTAAAAGGACCTTCACAAACATGTTGGCTTACATATAAAGGAAAACTTTTTATAAAGAAAAAAGAAATTATAAAAAAAGGTTAGCAGAATAAGAGTGAAAACCATTTCACTAAAAATGCCCCCAATGAAAATAGAGTTGAAAAATATGAGACATATGCTATGCCCCCAGCCCACTCCCAGGTGCAGTATTGTTTTCATAAAGAAAAACAAATGAAAAAGAGCCTGATAGGTGCAGACTGCACATATTTTTGCGATAGAAATGGAAGTGGGGGCTTCTTTTAAAATATTGTGACTATAATAAGACCTAAGAATTGATTCATGTTTTTAATAGCATAAAGTATTATAAGCATTCTTACAAGAGGAGAAATCAGAGTCTGGCCTTCAAATATTGGCCCTGATCGGACATTATGGGTTCATCTGCTTCTTGCTGTCTTCTCTCAGTCTCGCTTGAGCTCCTCATTAGTTAGAACCAGGCTGTACAAATACCTAGAGTTGGTCATCTTGCCCTTGAGGAAAGATCAGCTTTGCCACTTTACCCTACTGGATACGAGCAGAAACAAGCAGGGTCTCATTTGCACATATAGGTACCTAAGTGAGGCTTTCTTGCTACACCGGGCAGAGGACATTGTAAAAGCATTAAAAGTTGGGAAGTCAACTCCAGAATTAACAACAAACCCTAACTTTCTTTCCTACCTAGAGGATGGGCTGCTAGAGTTATCACTGGGGAGGGTCATCCTTATTGGAAATGACCTGGAGGAAAATTAGTTTCCAAATAAAATCATCTTAAAAAAGGTGAAACTGTCATGGGGACTCTAGACATCTCTTCTTACTTTACTTCAGCTTGTGTTCTGAAGAACCCATTAACATTCAAGAAAACTTTCTCCAATGACTATTCGTTTTTGTCATTGCTTTGATAGCACGATGGGATGATGATGTCTTAGGAAGGGAAGACCCTGTCTTAATATTACATGCTTCCCTCAGAACACAGATATATATATATATATATATATATATATATATATATATATATATATATAGTGTACATATGCATTTCTCTTGAAGGTTTCTTTTTTTTTTTTGTAATGGGCTGTGCTTCAGAGTGGTACATTTAATTATGGTTACTTTTTGTATAAACATAAGCAACTCACCTGAGTAGCAATATCTGAAACTCTTCAGTAAGTTCTTCTCAAAGATGGTCATGGATGTCTATTATAAAATAGTGATGGTTTCCATCCAGACCCCAAGATTCTGTGTAGATAGTAGAAGAGAGAGCTTTGAGCTATTTTCAATATTTAAAAGACACTTACCCATAAGACAGTCATCTAGCAGATAAATCAAGTTTCCTTGTTTGAACTTTAATTTTTATCAATGTCAATGTGGTAATTTGAGTTAACATGTGCTGAAGAATAATTTATAAATACCAAATATTTGTTATTCAGAAATCCATCAGAGATGTGATTTACCGAGGATATTAAAAATCAGTTTGAATGATGAAAAGTTTGGACTCCTGAGTTAAGGAAATAAAGATTTAATAGCAATGTTTCTGATACTAGGGGACTCAATCCCCAGTGGGGATGAAGAAAGAACAGTTATCTATAGAATGAGCACCTGCTGATTGTCTGGCTAGACACTCACAGTCATTCACTAGGCGGTGGGTACCTCCATTGTGGGACTGTGTTTTATTCCAGTCTATTTCTATTTTCTAGTGCAGTAGTTGCTTCGTTTGTGGGAAGGTACTTCATAAGCATTTATGAAATGGGATGGAGGATGAGAGAACTTAATGTACCCGAAAACACATGGATGGAGCTAATATTACAATCCAGATCTGTCTTGGTAAATTCCTTTTTCCCCCCAGTCTCACCATAAATTTGTATCAGTGGCAGGCGCAGCATCATCCTAGATGTTCTAAAGTCAGTCACACAAAATATTGCACACTGTGTCTTATAGATTAACCACTTATACATCTGCCCATCTTGGACTTATTGTTCTTGAGGTGCCTATCTTCCCTGAATTGGAAAGTTTTCTGCTTTATACAGCATCACCTATTTCTCAATATCACTCCAAACAAACAAAATGTGAAATGAGTGGGCTGGGCTTTGTTTGTGACCCCTGTGACCTCGTGGGCACAGAAGCTTGTGCCCAGGCTGAGCTGAGACTCGCAGAGCCTGGCTTTGAGCTGACAACCTAGCTGGGGAGCTGGGTATCGCTCTCCCTCGGGTCTTGCCTGTGCAAGGGCCTGCACACCAAGGTGGGGCTGACCCAGTTTAAAAGGTTCAGGATTGGGCACAGCAGGTTTAGATGAAAAGAAAGAAAGAAAGGAACCCACTCACAGTGTGAACCTGGAGAAAAGACTCCTTTCTGATCTGGTTCTACCAATCAGCCCCAGGAATTCCTCTGCAGGGCTGGTGTGCCACAGCCCAGGGAAAAAGAAGGATAATGCTTGGGTTGTGTACTCACACACACACACACACACACACACACACACACGCACACGCACACATGCACACGTGTGGACAATTCCACCACACAGGCATGCAGGGTGGGAGGGAAAGAGATAGGTGATTAAATCTTGTGTGGGGGATGCGAGGTCTATTAGTTTAATTTTAAGAAACATTTACCAAGAGCCCACTCGCATGGAGCACTGTGGTGGGCACCTGCAGGCACTGTGTGGAATACAAAGCCCCCTCAGACAGGTCTCTACCCGCACAGTCTAGAGGGAAAAGCAGAAACCAGCCAAACAAACAAACAAAAAAAACAAAGAGCACTACCCCAAGCACCAGGCTGGAGAATTTCCAAGCTCTTTCACAAACACCTCAAATAGCCCTGTCGGCAAGGCAAGGGAGGCAAGTGTTATCTGCACCTTCCCGGTGAGAAAAGATCGCAGAGCTAGCAAGTGGTGACTGCAGAATCCAGGTCACCTAACCACCGATTCAAAGCTTTTCCTGCAATATGACACTGCCTCTTTGTAAACACTTGGTTATAATACAGCGCTGTGTTAGGAGAGCACAAAGTTAAAAGAAAAAAAAAAGAAGATTAATTCTTCGCAGCCTAAGGGCGATGGAGGATTAGGCTCTTAAAAGAAGTAATTTTCCATAGGGAGAGGAAATACTGATTGTGTAGGCAGAAACTCACAATGGGATGGGAAGCTAGGCCACGCTCCATGCAGAGCAGCGGTAAAGAGGCCGTTCTATCCAATCTAAACGCGACTAAATGATCAGATGTAGGCCAAAGCAAAAACAGCCGGGGACTCGAAATCTTCTGTCTGCCTCCAGCTTGCCTCCTGGGTTTCTATTTCCTGTGTGAGGACCTGCCTGTCTCTCAGGAAATGGATATGAGGAGTAATGACCCCTCTTCGTAACCTCAAATTCTCTTCTAATCCAGTGGCTTTGTAGGCCTCAGGGTGAAGATCCTGGCAACATACTGCAGAATATGTGCGTATTGGTCATCCAGGGGATGCGGAACGGGCTCTGCCCATACTTGGCTGGTTAGCTGAGCTATATTTCAGCCCCTTGCCATGTCCTGAGTATCATCAGCCTGTCACCATGTCTTCCTGACAAACCGAACCACCCAAACCAGTGCCACTGCTTTGAAAACACACTGATAATCACTCCTTCCGCCAGGTCAGATACTAAACCCTGATTTCTCCTTCTTCCTCTTCTCCATGAACCCATGAGACAGAGATCTCTGCAGACATTTCGAAGGGCTCCCCTTCACTATGATGCTAGAGGTCATTCAGGCCCTGGTCTCGCTGCTTTGCAGGGGCCACATCTAGCTGGAGTGGAGATGGAGAACCTCTGATGCCTCTTTTCAGGTCCTTCCTCTTGGATTGGGCAGAGGAAAAGGCACAGCTGTCAGTGTTCTCAGAGATGAGAGAGAGAGAAGAGGCCTGGCCTCTGCATTTAGTACACATCACGTTACTGACTCACTATCATCTGTATCGGCCCAGGAGCTTTCTGTCTAACCTTCTCAGAAAGAAACTTCCAGACTTCCTCCTAGGTAGGAAGTCATCCCATAATGTGGGGTGAGCATGGGACCTGGGACACTACCTGATTTTTCATCTATCCTTGTGAATTTGTCTTGTCTCTCACCCTACTGGAGTTTTGGAAAAGAAAGAAAATCAGTGTTCATAATGTACCATCCTTTTTGTACAGCTGTCCATATATTTTTATATCCGGCTTCCTCCATTTGTGCAAGATTCATAACACTAGTAGAAATGACCTACTCAATGTGTAAAGTTATAACAATGTAAGCATGTTTCATATTATTACACATTCAAAAACATTTTTATTTGCTGTATATTTCAGAGCATATATGCACCTTCATTTAAATAGCTGAGTAGGGGAAATTATAGATACACATGTTTTGGTGATTCCTTCTTGATCAAATTGAACACTCAGAGTCGTAGGCTTTCCTTTTCTCTAGAGTTGAATATTTATTTTGTTTTACTTGTTTCACTGTTATGATGAATATTTTTGTGCATAAAACTTTCTCATGCATTTGAATGATTTCTTCAGGCTAGATTCCCAGGAGTGGAATTACTGGATCCTGTGCTATAAACATTTTAAGGCTTTAGATTCTCACTGTCAAATTTCTTCCCAAAAGTTATGGCATATTTGCTTAACAGAGAGGAACAATGGGTCTAAATATCTTTGCGTACACCTTTGGGAAAGGGTGGGATGAGGTAGTCCACACAGCTTATCTCAATGGCCAACCACACACATGTAAGTGCCCACCAAATCTTGACATTTCCTACTTTGCCCACTTGTGATGCCAGCTTATTTAGTCATCTGATAGTAGCCAACCCCAGATCTTACCTGCTACCTGGGGTCTTGCCAGTGATGATTGGAAGGGCACTTACTGTGAGTTCTGATTGACCCAAAACACATAGTTAGGGACAATTCTGAGTGACAGCACCCAGTTTTAGTAAAACTTTGAAATGTTGCAAATAGGAATCTTCTGGTAGACCCTGCAATGGGAAGAACTCCATAGGCCTTGCCATCAGAGCTCCTGACCACAGAACTTGTGAAAATGGTGTACGTGAAAATGGTTCCCGGTGGGACCTGGATGGTCTCTGGAACCCATCTCTCCTTGACCCAGGCAGCATCTATGATGTATCTGAGTCATTTTACTTAACCATGTAAGAATAAGGCCGGACAGTTTTCTACAAGTTAAAGGAAAGAAAATGAGTCCACATTCCCAAAGGAGGACCACTCCATCCTTTATCATCCTGCAGTGTCCACGGAGGAGTCACCTGAGAAATTCCCAAGACCAAGAAGCAGCTAGAAAGTGGGTGGGTGGGTGGGTGGGTGGGTGGGGGGTGTTGTACAAACACTTAAGCCAAAACCATGGCTTTATTATGGTGTGTGTGTGTGTGTGTGTGTGTGTGTGTGTGTGTGCGCTTGTGTATTGGGATGGGGGTGGGGATCAGTTTAATATTCCAGAACTTACAGCTGTTGGTTGTGACCTATGATTGTGAGGTGAACCTGAAGGTGACAGTGAAGGTGAAGGTGTTGGTGGTTGTGGTGCAGGATGCTCGTGAGTGAGCTGAAGATTTGTGTGCACCCCATTCTTAGGCTCTCAGGACCCAATAAAACAATGCTTTGCTCTTCAGAACCCCAGAAGTCTCCTAAAGAACTGATGCTTTGAAAAAATATTTGGGCAAAACAAATTCATCTCCCAGATAGGATCCTGGTTACTGGACATTGCAACTGCCTCGGTAATTTTTCTTAGTATTTTATTGATACATATGTATGAAATGTCACAAAAGGCAGCACCTGAAAGCTAAATATATTGTAGGAAAGAGCTTGTCCTTTAGTGGTTGAAGCACTTGAATACTGATGAGTCTGTCTACTTCTCAGGGGTTTCTATGTCTGAAATGAGAACATAATGCTTAACTCATAATATTGTTGTGAGATTAAGAAAAATAACCCTTGTGGATACATTGGGCATTGTGTCCACTGACAATCTATGCCCTAAGCATACTTCTCTCAGGGGAGAAGTACCTTTGGTGATGAGTCCCCATCAGAGGATTTCCCTGACAGCCCATGAAGGACAGAGTTCCTGGAGCTTTACTGCCACCTGCTTCTGTACAACCCTAATAATTGCCATACATCTGGGAATCTTCTCTTTCCTCTGCCACCACCTCCCATTTCACTAAGCATGGTTCTCAATGTGCCCCTGGCCAGTGTGGCTCAGTTGGTTGAGCATTGTTCAATGCAATGAAAGGTCACCAGTTAAATTCCTAGCCAGGGCACAGTCCCTGGGTTGCAGACTTAATCACCAACCAGGGACATGCAGGAGGCAGAAATCAATGTTTCTCTTCATCTCTTTTCCTCTCCCTCTTAAATCAATAGAAAATATATATATATATAAAGAAAAGAGCAACAGCAACACCTGGAAAATTAGAAAGTTATAGATGCTGGGTCTCAGTAATCTGTGTGAAGCAGATTCAAATTTGAAACCATCAGTCTAAGGCCTCCAACTCTCATTGCTATTACCTGTTTGGTCTGCTTACATACCTTGGGGCAGAGAAATCAACCACAATCTCTACCCATGTCTCCAACAGATGCCCACACTGTGGTGGAGACTTGATCTTGCCAAATGACTGAGTTGTCGTCTTCTCACCTGTGCATGGCCCAGCACACCTGTGGTGCTCAGAACCTGGCAAGGCCTGAGCCTGTGGAGGAGGGAGCCTTCCTCTCAGCTCCCCCACAGCCCTGCATCTGGATTATGAGGCATAAACTTTATTGTGGTTTTCCTCTTACTTTGTATTTTACATCCTGTCAGTCCTTGAAACGATTATGTTTTGCCAAAACGAAGAGGAAAAAATAACCCTTCAAGTGTTGCAGAACACTTTAATAGTCTTGAGTGTTTTTCCCGGATGAGAGGTTGGGAGCATATGCCAACTTTCCCCCCTTCATGTTCCAGCTCCAAAATCTGTCACCTCTTTTGTAATTGGAGGGAAATTTTCACCATGTCCAGCAGAGTTCCCCAAATAGTAACTGTACTATTTAAAGTTGGGATCCTGAATATTATCACAAACAGCCTTATTTCTGTTCTATTTACATGGAAAATATTTTTTTTCTATCCCTTCACTCTCATCCTATAAATGTCTTTTGTTCTGAGGTGGATTTCTTTAGATAGAATATAGTTGGGTCATGTTTTTGTATCCATTCAGCTACCCTATATCTTTTAATGGGAGCATTTAATCCATTAACATTTAAGGTTATTATTAGCACATCCTTATTTCTGTATTCCTTCTGTGTCCAGTACTTGGCACACTAAAGGTTACTCAGTAAATCTCCATGGAATGGACATGCTCAGTGCATATCTAACCTCTATAGAGCCTCCAGGTCTGACTTGATCAGCTGCTGGCATATTATGAATGTTATTGAATTACAACTGCCTTGAGTAGGCTTGTGTTTATCTTGAAAGGAACTTTGCCAACATGAAATTAAATTTTATAAGGTCCTGCATAGTTGGGGCTTTAATATTTCAGAGAGCAATTATGTTAGTCTTGATATCAAAATCATGTAAGAGATGTAACATCTTTTATGTAATTTTTTTATTGTTGTTGGAGCTTATTAGGCATGATGGTGAGAGGCATCAGAATAGGCTGTTTTAACAGTTGTTGGGTGTGGCCAGAATTGGAAATGACTCTTGGGTTCCAACAGAAATTGCTGGGACCAGGAGGTCTGCTTTTCTAACTTCATACTTATTCAACCTTTTGCTCTGGAGTACTTGCCTGAATCTTCCTAGGACTTATTTTTTTTTTTATAGCATTTAAGAGGCAGTTTACTGTGGCAGTTAAGAGCACAGACCTGAGTTAGACTTCTGGGGCTAACGGCTGCCTCCTCCTCTTCTAACTGTGTGAACTTAGGCATGCATCCAAACCCTTATCTGCCTCAGTTTCTTCAAGATTAAAATGGAGGTAATAGTGTATTTTACCTGAGCTGACTTCATGGAATTATTGCGAGGATCAAAATAATTCACACATGTAAAGTGCTTTGAACATTTCGTGGCATGAAGACAACCCTCAATTATTGTTAACCATTGCTATTGTAATTCAGGTTTAGTTCCAAAGTTACCCCTTCGGCAAGACCTTTCCTGACCGCCCAATCCAAAGCAGTATTTTCTAACCCAACCCAGTCTTTATCACTTCACATGTCTTATGACATTTAGCACAACCTGGCATTATCTGACTTAAGCATGTGTTCAACTATTGTATTTGAGATGTCTCACCAACCCAAAACAGAAGCTCCATGATATCGGGGATGGTGTCTTGGTTACTGCTGAATCCTCAGCATCTAGAATACTGCTGAGATCACAATAGTCATTCATTAAAAATTTGTTGAATGAATTATGCATTTCATAGTTAGTCTACTTCTGACCCAACTCAGAGCCAACATTCTCCCACATTGTGGAGAGGCAGGGCAAGATCTGGGCCTCCCAGACCTGGTGGATGCCAGCTTTTCTCTTGCAATTCTGGAGTGCTTGGGCTGCTTTTGGGGGAAACATTTGAGTCTAATTCATTCTAGCACCTTCCAAGTCCTTCAAAGGTTAAAAATATCATAAGGAGTTTATGTATATATTGAGAAGGCTTAGCTGTCCTCATGCAAACTCAAGGAGGTTGATGTATATTGGCCACGCCGCTGATCCTGCCCACTCCAATTGAGACTAGTCACTCCTGCTGCGAGGTTTCGCTAGTCTAGGTCTTGGCATAGATCATAATGATCCTTCATGTGAGGAAAAATCCCATTTCATGTTTGCCGAGTTTGGCCAACTTGTATAAAATTTGGGTGCCCCAGTCAGTAATACCGTGTTTCCCCGAAAATAAGACATCCTCCGAAAATAAGACCTAGCGCATGGAAAGATAATACATCCCCTGAAAATAAGATCTAGCACAACTTTGGGAGAAAAAATTAATATAAGACACTGTCTTATTTTTGGGGAAACAGGGTAGTCAGTGTTGGGCTTCTTAATTTATACACAGATACATTTGCTAGTCTCTGGGTACTAGATCAAGACCCTGCTGGGTTGAAGTATTTTATGATTCAAAGTTATGCTTGTCTACACAGGGTGTGCAGTGGTTTCTTTTCCAATCCTCTTGTATTAGTCAGGATGGGATAGATACAGGGATCAACCCATGATTTTGTGCGTTTGGGATTCCCCAAACAAATCCAGTTGTCATTGCCAGTCTCAATTCAATGCAAAAAAGACTTTCTTTTGTGCCATTGAAGCAACATTTTACTGATAACTTTTTGGTTTTTCTATTTGTCTTTTGTTTAGTTGATGTGGCACCCATTTTCCTTCCTTTAAACTCTTTCCAGTTGCTTGGAAATGCTTGGAAATGGTTTGCTGAGCAACGTTTAATCTTCCTGCAAGTTGCTTTTGAGTTTGACACCCATCTTTATCCAATACTTGTAATTGTTGGTATTCAAACTTTTTTGGTTGACCTGGATATTCTTTGTCTTTCACATTGAAATAATTACTTTTAAAGCACTTAAACCAGCGTTCACAAGTATCTTGATATGGAGCATGTTCACCATAAGCTTACTGAAGTATTCAGCAGCACTTTTCTTCAAAGTAAAATAATAAATTATAATTTCCAGCAAATAATCTCTTTTTTTGGCATGAAATTTGACATTTTTAAGTGTAAAATATCTATGATGTTAATACCGTCAGCAAATTTGACATATGAATTTTTGAAGCTTGCTGTCAACACAATAAAATAGCATACATATCAAACTGCATGTATATCAACATATGTGTAATTCCATCTATTGAAAAAAAAATCTGCCGAAACTGGTTTGGCTCAGTGGTAGAGCGTCGGTCTGTGGACTGAAAGGTCCCAGCTTCAATTCCGGTCAAGGGCATGTACATTGGTTGCGGGCACATCCCCGGTAGGGGGTGTGCAAGAGGCAGCTGGTCGATGTTTCTCTCTCATCGACGTTTCTATTGTAGCTCTCTATCTCTCTCCTGTCCTCCTCTCTATAACATATCAATAAAATATATTTTAAAAAAAGAAAAAAAATCTGCATTATTAACTGGTACACCTAGCAGCATGTGCACCAGAGTCCTGTCTCAGTTTTTGCATCAAGGAAAACCAACCTGAGGAAATGGTGCAACATCAGGAAAAGAGAATGCCAAGGAGTTACCCACCTGTGGGATGGGAATTAGAAAATATTGTTTGAGAGTATAATATTTGTAGATAAATGGAACCGAGGGAAAAGACTGTCCTCTTCTCACCAAGCTTATGAAAGAGAATCTAGAATCTTGTGTAGGCACTCTGCTCTTGGTGTATAGGGATTACAGCTGCCCTGTGAGACCCCCAATGACTGTGTGGCTAACTTTTAATCCCCTTTGATGAAAATTCCAATAGTCCAGGGGCACTGTTCAGCTATTTGCAAAGCAGATGTCGGAGGTGATGGAAAGCAGAGTGAGGGTCTAAAGTAAGTGACCCTCACTCTTCTCATCTTGTTCAGTAGGCGAAGCCTAAGCAATGAACCTGGAGTTGCTGGACCCTCATCTGAAAAGAGAAAGGTGGGATCACATAATCTTAGCTTCTCCCAGATTTTGCTTAAATGCTATCTTCTGAAATGGAATTGCAAATGCTAAAAACATCCATCTCCTTGTTTAGCCTGGGCGGATCCTAAGGCTGTGGGCTGTAGAAATAGATAAAATTGTCCTTGGCTCACAGCTCCCCCCTTTCTAAGCCACTTTTTACAAAGGCTTCTGCTCCCTTCTGTCCCCTTTATGCTAAAAACCACAAGTCATGTGGGTGGAAGTCATTTTTAGCCTCTGTGTCTGGGTGGAAGGCTCCGAGCCTGGTTCTCCCATTGTTCTGCTGTCTCCTGTTCACAGTGGCCCTCACCAGGCCGAGGAGTGTGCTGGCCAGGAGGAAGCCTGGGCCCGCGCCCAGGGTGGCATTTGCAGTTACTCCCCTCCCACACGGAAAAAGCATCAAGTTTCTGGCATGCAGAACAATACTAAGAGGGTCTGGCTGGGATTTTTATTTTCTACTTCCCCTTCCAAAGAGCTTTGCTGCATTTTGGCATGGAGACAAAATGCAACCACCCCCTTCAGCAAACACTATAAAACCACCTCCACACCAGACCTCCTTTGGTGCTTTAATCGAGCAGCTGTAAGGTACGAGGTCCAGGTTGATGCTGAGGGACGATGTGAGATGCTCTCGATCACCTTAGACACTTAGACACTGCGGTTTGTTTGGTCTTGTCATTTTGGCTCCTGTTCTTGTGGATGAACTGGGAGGGAGTAAGGGAGAGGAAGTGTGGGGAGAGAGGAGTAGTAAAAGAGAGAATCAGAGAGAAGCAGAAGGAGGAGAGATTAGTCACCAGGAGATGGTGCTTCTGGGCCTTTGAGGTGGAGAGGAGGAGAGAGAAATCACTGGAAAGAATTTTGGAAGAGTTGTGTTGAGGAAAGGTGGTTATGAGTGAACAAAACTGCTAAAAGACCTGACAGTTCGGTAGACCCAGGGTTAGAAGAGTTTAGAGATGTAAGTGGTTGTGCTGGGCTTTAGACACAGAGAGCTCTGGCTCTTTAACCATGGACTTCCCACCCCTCCTCACCTGCCCAGGTGCTGTCTAACGGACTTGGGGGCTGACTTCTATGAAAAGGAGCAGGACATATGATCATGACCATCTTTCTGATTCTCTGCTGAGTGCAACAGGCAAGGGGGTGTTTTAGGGGAACCTACAGAAACTTAGGGCACAAGGTTCTGCCTCTGTCCCTTGCCACTTTATGGCCTTTGGCAATTGCCTGACCTTTGGGATCCTCAGTTCCCTGTATGTAGAATGGGAACAATAATGGGGCTGATTGGACAGTGCTGTTCATTCTAGGAGGCTCCCTAGAGAATTGCTTTCTTCTCTTTCCCCAGGAAATTTCCCAGTGGGGTTCCCTGGAGGACTGTGGAGTCTTTGGTTTCTTCCTTACACAGCCTGACTCCTGGGCTCCCAGGAGAAAGGTCTCTCTCCAGCACTGGGTTGTAGTTTCCAACCAGCCCAAGAAGCACCATCTCCTGGTGACTAGGAAGCCCTAGTCAATCTTGGTGTAGCCATTGTGGGAGGGCCAACGGGTATGGTGAAGTTTTATGCTGACTTCTGGCCCCTGGAAGCCTTGCCCATTTAGATAATTTGGGCTCTGGGCATGCCAACGACTCTTGGTGGCCAGAACAAAGCTGGGCAGGCATTTCCACCAGGCTCTGCTCACCCAAAGCAAGAGGACATGCAGCCCCGGGCTCCTATCCACTGGCAGTGAAATGAAGTCCGTGAAGCAGGTGCCATCCCCATGCCATTCTCAGCTGGTTTCTTTTTCAACTCTTTTTGGCTTCCCACCCCCCAGGTTCCATTCTTCTGCCCTGCCTTGGGGCTTCTTATGGTCATGAGGCAGCTTGTCCTTGGGTGACCATCAGGCAGAGACCAGAGACTTGCACTGCCAGGCAGAGAGCACAGCACCACGGTTTCCTTTATTCCGTCTAAATTGGTCAAAGCAGAGGCTCCCAACCAACATCCTAATAGCATCACTTACCAAGTCCCAGCAGGGCCAGGCCCTGTTCTATAGATCTTCCATTGCATCCTCACCACACCCTCCTGGGCTGGTTGGACGGACCATTTCCATTTCCATTGCAGATACGAGGAAGCTCAGAGAGGTAGAGGACTTGCTCATAACTGGTGGAACCAGGAGGGGACAGGGTCCAGTCCTCCCGCCTCATAGACCCAGAGCTCCCAGGAGGAGTCCTGTGGAATGCTGGCTGGAGGGCATTTGCGGGTGGGGAATGGGGAGCCTGAATCTATGCAGATGGACAGAAAAAGAGCTCCCCTTACTTTCAATGGAGGTCAGAATTGGGGTGGGGGTGACCCCTCTGCTGAAGTAGAAGATGCTGGCTTGGTCATTACTACCATGGCAGTAGCGTGATGAGCATTTAGCTGAAAAATAAGCCCAAAAGAGGAGGGCATGACAAAACCTCAGACTGAGATGACTCTGGTTTAGAACTCTAGAAATTCAGTTTCAGTTGTTGCATCTTAGTAATTGAGGGTATGAAGGGAAGAGACAGGCTTTCCCTTTCCTAGAAAATGCACACACACACACACACACACACACACACACACACACACACCCTACCACCCCCCACCCCCCCCACACACACACCCCTGGAGCTTCAGAGAGAGAAGACTGCACTGCTGGGACAACCGAGGAGGCCTCCTCCCTCCTTTCCCTAACTGCTTCCAGGGGCTGAGCAGGCAGTCCCCTCCTGGGCACTGTATCTGTCGTCCTACAAGGAAGATCCAGATGCTTTATTTTCTGTGCCTTTCCCCTGCCTGGGCTGCTGGGCGTCTGCCAGGGCTGGAGAGGTGAAGGGTAAATTGCTTCCTTGTGCTCCCTTGGGCTACATTCTGTGCCCCTGGGCTTAGCTCCCGCCTCTCTCTAGTGCTAGTCAGTTTGCATCACTGGGATCTGCTCCCAAGCCTGTCTTCACCGTTCAGGTCAGCTCTCCGTCCTTTGTTCCCTCTGAGCAGAGAACCTGCTGGGGGAGAAGCTGGGAAGAAGACATTGTGGAAGGAGTTAGAAGAGAGTTTTACCCCGACATCTTCTCTTCTCCACAATCCCAGCTCTGGCCCTTCATCTGCAGGCATGGAAATCCAGGAATTCCTCACAGGCCAGGGAGCTGGGCTAGCCAGGAATGTGTGAGTTCTGCAGTAGGAAATAGACTCTTGTAAGCCGAGTGCTAGAATGAGCCGGACCAGGGCATTGTCTCCTTTGGGAGCAAACCTGCATTGGACACTCAGGCACTGCCTCTCCAACGTGAGAGCATTTGAATCTCCTGGAGGCCAGGTTCAGACACAGCCACCAGTGTTCTGTTGAGTCAGTAAGTCTGGGGTGGGGCCTGGGAATTTGCATTTCCCTGGTGATGCTGATGCCATAGATCCAGGGACCCCTGCTTTGAAAACCACTGCCCAAGCCAATCTGGGGTTACACAGGGAGGGGGGCATGGTTTCCGTGGTTTATGGGTGCTGTGGGTCTGCAGGGAGAGCTGGCATTTCATCAGGGTCGTTATCCCATGGCTTCCACTCTTTTCTCACTTTCCTTTCTTTTATATATGGAGTTGATTTGGGAGAGGGATAGAGAGATAGAAACATCAATGATGAGAGAAAATAATTGATAGGCTGCCTCCTGCATGCCCCCTACTGGGGATTGGGCATGTGCCTTGACTGGGAATCAAACTATGACCCTCTGGTTCATGGGCTGACCCTCAACCAGTGAGCCACACCGGCTGGGCATCACTTTCCTCTTTCTTGTAAAAATAACCAAACAGAAACAAAAATAAATGCACAACAATGAAAATGATCCTAAACAAGAATAACCATCACCCCCCCCCCCCCCCCCACACACACACACAGTTTGGGACAACAGGAACTCTGACATGGTCTAGGTGGGCTTGCATTTGCCAGCAGGATCCCCAGCTCAAGGGCAGGAGGCAGAGCAGGTCACAGTCACACTGTGAGGATCCCAGTCAGAAGGATGGGCACCGATGAACCACCATCCCCACCTGTTCTCTCCTTGGCACGACTCTCTCCTAAGGCCTGGCTGCCTCACCATCTGTGCTCTTAATGTGTGAAGCACATTTTTTAAAATACACTATTAGTAATTAAAAATGATATTTGTCAGCTCACTGCTGCACCAGCTTCTTTTTTAAATTTCTTTTTTAATTTTTTTTCCTTTCATTTTTTTTATTAAGGTATTACATGTGTACATATCTTACCATTGCCTTTCCCCCCACTCCTATACATGCCCTCACCCCCCAGAGTTTTACGTCCATTGGTTATGCTTCTATGCATGCACACAAGTCTTTCAGTTGATCTCTTATCTCCCCCACCTCTCCCTAACCTTCCCGCTGTAATTCGACATTCTGTTTGATGCTTTACTGTCTCTGTATCTGTCTTTTGCACCAGCTTCTTTCTCATAGTTGTGTTGCTGCCGGAGCTACGGTACAACCAGGGAAGCAGGCCCAGGGCAGCCAACTTTGCAGGGAGCAGAGGTTGGACAACAGTGTGGGAGGTTCTAGTCAAAGCTTTCATAGCCAGC
The DNA here is from genome assembly GCF_964339955.1 of Pipistrellus hanaki. Taxonomy (NCBI): domain Eukaryota; kingdom Metazoa; phylum Chordata; class Mammalia; order Chiroptera; family Vespertilionidae; genus Pipistrellus; species Pipistrellus hanaki. Next base: position 49,918,776 of record NC_140515.1, read on the forward strand.
AGTCATACCCTCACCTTGTCCTCGGAGACACAAGACCCTTCAGAGGCCTAGGTTATAAAATCTAAGGCCATGGTCGGCAAACTGCGGCTCTCGAGCCACATGCTGCTCTTTGGCCCCTTGAGTGTGGCTCTTCCACAAAATACCACGGCCTGGGCAAGTCTATTTTGAAGAGGTGGTGTTAGAAGAAGTTTAAGTTTAAAAAATTTGGCTCTCAAAAGAAATTGAGAAATCATTGCACTGTTGATATTTGGCTCTGTTGACTAATGAGCATACTGACCACTGGTCTAAGGTATTGATAACTTCTGGAAGGGTGGGAACCTGCCAAACCATCCGTAGACACCTTCACCCTTTCTTGTACCTGCAAGTTCAGACCCTGTGGGTGAATGGTAATCCATCAATATGTCCACCTAAAGACACCCTAATAATGTACCAGCTAAGCATCCCTGCCTGGAAGCTGTGTACTTCAGGTTTCAGGGGTAGAATGTACCTTGTTCTTTTTTCAGAGTCTGAATTATGCTTCCAGTTCAGCCGCTTGCTCCTCTGCATCGTGGAAACTGGAAGGTTTTTCACAGCCTGGATATGACAGATTTGCTCCCGCTGAGCTGTGAATTCCTGTCTGCTCAGTGGCCCCACCATCCCACCAGGAGGGGTCCAGAGGTGTCATCTGAGCTTTTCTCTCTGTTGTCACCTTTGAAACAAGTTGTGACCACATTTTGTGGCAAAAGGAAGGAGGCGAGGAGGCAAAAAAAAGACAAAGGGGGAGAGAGAACCTAATTTTAGATATATTTTCTGGTTTCAGTCTCTAGAAAAATCTTCCCAGTCCGTCGTGTGCCCCAAACCCAGGACTGTACATGGATTTTCTGTACATTTTTTTGTAGCTTCCAGTTTAACTTGTGGTTTGAAGGCAGACAGACCACCAGATGGGGCTAAAGAGAGGCTTGTTTTGGATGAGGCCCGGAACCAACTGGCTTACTTAGAAAAAAATTAGTCATGGAACAGAGTCTATTTTTTATATCTTAAAACGAAAGACCCAGTAAGTCTTGCAGTTCCTGTTTCTTCTGCAGAAAAGTCCATGCTTTTAGCAATGTCAAGCACTGTCCCTGCCACCTCAACCAACTTCATGGAACTTCCTCTCTCCTCTCTAACTTCCTCAACTGCCCCCTTCTTTCTCCCTTATTCTCTCTTCCTCTCCCTCTTTCCTCCCTCAGTCATTCGATTTGATGATTCATTTGTCTGTTGGGTCAATCCAATTGGCCTCTTGTCTATAAAGCACTGTTTCAGGGAGTAGCCATGGACAGAGCTCTGCAGACTCTGAATGAAAGGGCAGAGCAGCTCAGCCTTTCACGTCAGAGCTCATTGCTCGCCTGAGGAGCATCATTACTTTGGAGACATTCCTCCAGCGAACTTCCAACGAAATATGTATAGCGTTTCCCTGGGAGATACGAACAGTTCTCAGAATAATTGGAAGGGATCTCATATCACTGACGTACTTGTGATCTGTCCGTCTCTGGGAGTTATTTGAATGTCTCCTGCCCACTTTAAAGCATCCTGGGCTAGTTTTAACAGTCTTACTTTTAAATGCAAACATTTTCACATTTAGAGTGCACAGATGATAAATAAATAATGCTTTAACTTTTTAGATGAATTGGTAATTAGATTGTATAAAGAGCTTTGGAGATAGAGTGTCACCACTCATATCTGTCCAATTTCTCCAACACAGTGGTGACTTGGAACACGGATCAGGATGTCCTCAGTCAAGCAAGAACTGCTTGGCCCAGGATGGGGGACAGTATGAAGGACAGTAGTTGGGTGGCACACATTGTTTATATGTGAATACCTTGGGTTCTTGCAATCACCCCATACCCCGATGTGGAAGCTGAGGCTCAGGGAGCTTAAGTAATTTATTCAAGCTTAATTGTTTAATCACTCATTCATTCGTGGAGTCATTGAGTGATTTCTTCGCTCAGGATGCTAGTGTCTGTTTTTTAAGGGCGTGGGATAGGACAGGAAATACACAAAAGAATAAAGCATAATAGCTCCCCTCACATGGCTGTAATGTAGTGGATTGCACAGCCCATTGTTGGAACCAGGACTAAAACCTTATGTTCTAATTCCCGATCGTATTCTTTTAAACAACTTTTTATTTTGAAATAATTATGGACTCCTAAGAAGTTGGAAAAATAGTGCAGAGAGTTAGTTCCTGTGCACCTATCATCCTGCTTCTCCCTAAGGTAACATCTAACAAAACGAGTGTGTTATCAGAACCTGGAGACCGGCATCAGCACAGCACAACTACCTAGCCTACAGACCTAGCTCAGATTTTACCCACTTGGGACTCTACTACAGCCCAAAGCCACCAGAGTGGACCTATAGACCTGACTTAGCCTTGATACCAGCTCACAACCAAGAGGTGTCTGGCCATAGCTGCTAATCAGAAAATGTAGGAGATACAAACTACATTCTGGGTGCATTTGCTTTTCACCACATAAAAACCTATGGATACCTGCTGGGCTCTATTGATGCTATGACAAGACTCCCCTTCCTGGGCCAGAATCTGTCTCCCAGCTGCTGTTAGTGTCTGTGCTGCTGGCTTATAGCTCCCCTCCTCTAGACAGTAGGCTTTTAGTCAAGCAAGAACTGCTTGGTCCAGGATGTCCTGTACCCCTTCCCTCTTCCTATAGCCTGCAGTCTGCAGCCAATGGCAGTCTGGTGCAAATGAAGCCTGTGCTAGGCCTTAAGATGGGACCAGGCCTATGATACCAGTTGTGCTCCAGAGCTCCCAGGAGGATCAGGCTGAAACTCTTCTCCCCCTGAGAGCATGCTCTTGCTTAGCTCCCTTCCTTGCCCCATCCTCATCCCCTACTCCGTTTCTCCTGAGAGCATCTCCTCCATAAACAATGTGCATTGGACCCCTGTGCCAGACTCCACACCAGGGAACTTGTGCAAAGCTCCATGCTCATTTTGCTTTATTTTCTCATTTATTCATTTTAGAGAAGAAAAGTTCTACACTCCACACAGATTTCCTTGGAGCACACCATTCACCCCCATAGACTTAGAAACCCAAACACGCCCTCACTTGTACACCCACAGACAAAGAGACCCAAACACACTCTCATCACCCAGCTCCCCTTCTCACACACCAATACCAGCGCCCATGGCAGACGGTGGCGGGGCAACCCTCAGGAGTGGCAGGGACTTGTATAAACAAACGACAAATTGGAGCCCAGATCAATGGTTATGAATTTCATGTCAGATTGAGTCTCATTAGTTTGGGGACATTGCTTTAAGATAATCAATATAATGTGATTAGAAAGCAATTTTAAATGTCGCATAACATCTTAGCTAGAAACCAAGATTACTGCCTCCCCACCTCCCCATTTACACAAAGACAACTTTAAATTAGACCGATTGAGCTGAATGGATTGTTTGTTTTTCCTTCAGCAGAGAAGAACATTGATAAGGCTGCTTCTTGGCCTACCTGCACCGTTGTGGCCAGTACAAAACCATGAAGAAGGACTGCAGTCCTTAAAGAGCTACCACTGAGCACAAAACTGGGGTTCAGAAGTCACGGGGGCTTCTCTGGACCGGCCAGCGGTGAAACACTGGGTATGTTCCTTTAAAATCTCTGGCTTATTTATCCACAAAATGGAGCTAGTAACATACCCTCCCTTGCCTATCTCAGAAAACTAAGGATAAAATTATTACAGTGAAGGTGCTTTATAAGCTCACAAGGTGCTGAAGAGGGAGGTATCACTTTCACTTTTTTACCACTTGAGCATCCATTTCCTTTGGTCAAGCTTCCTGCCTTCTCACCTTTGTCCCAAACCAGCACTTGCTGCCCTTTTCTCTTCCCCACCATCCAGCAAAGCCTAAAAAAGCCTTTTTGATTTCTTTGAGGGACTCTGAGTCTCTTAGAATTCTTTTTCCTCATGAATCTGACCATGAAGATAGAAATATGATCTAATAATGCTCTGATTTGGCTGGAATTTTACAGGTATTTTAGTTACTATAGATGCTTCAAATCTGGATTGAAAAAGATGTGTCATTTTTGTTTGTTTGTTTGTTTTTTATTTTGGCTTATTCTGCAATAAGATTTTATTTTTTTGTTATTTGTAATCAAGATATTGAACAAGCCCTGGCATTTTTCTATAAAATACTCCCAAAGTGCTCAGCACTTCTTTTATGAAACGTTTGGAACAAAAGAACCACTCTTTCTTAAAAAAATCATCCTTCAGTCCGCTGTGATCACACAACAGCTAAGGCCTCGGTAGGCATGCAAGGAAAGGGTTAGGGAGCATGTGGTGATGGGGCAAAGATGTCTGGGTTTAAGACTACCTCCTTCGAGTTCAATTTTTCACTTTTTCTTGATTCTGAAAATATACTCTTATTTCCCTCATTCCCACTTGAAATCAGATATTAGCATCCTCCCTGAAGACTGCCTCCATATGGAGTGCAAACAACATAAAAATATAACAGTCCAGATTTTGTATGCTATAAAAATATAGCATTTATTGACATGAAGTTAATTATATTGGAGTTCACCAGAGGAAATAAAAAGATTAAACTTCTACCTACGACATTCCATTTTTCAAAACGCATGCACTTTACCATAAAACTTGTTCAGGAGACATAGTCTTAGCAGCTTAGTAGCCTAAGGAACAATTCAGGGCTCGAACCTGCTGGAAGTTATTGATGCCTATTTCCCGAGCTTGCCTGGTGAAGTCTCCAGAGAGTCCTGGCCGCATCTTACCCGCAAGGCTCACTCCGAAAATGCAGAGACTGTTCAATTGGGTTCAACCTGGACATACTGATTTTTATAGCTTATGTAATGTTTAGGCTACAATCAGGACAGTTTGGATGCATTAGAATGTCATCTCTTCATAATTATAAAATGACATCAGCAACAACAATTACTACATTTTCTGTTAAGAGCCAACTCCGAAACTAGAACCTCTGTCCACTGGTTACACCAGCCTTCAGAAGCTTGACTCTCAATTCCCACATCTAATCCCTCACTGATTGCTGTTGATTCCACTTCCATAATTCTCTTTCATTTTTAGATTTTAAAAACTATGTTTTTATTGATTTTAGACAGGAAGGGAGAGGGAGAAAGAGATGAAAACATCAATGATGAGAGAGAATCTCTGATCAGCCACCTCCTGCATGCCCCACACTGGGGACTGAGCCCACAGCCTGGGCATGTGCCCTGACCAGGAATCAAACTGTGACCTCCTGGTTCAACACTCAACCAATGAGCCATGCCTGTTGGACAACTTCCATAATTCTTAATAAATCTTTCCACTAATTTACATTGCTAGCATCCCCAGTAGAACATAAGGACCTGTCAGAGCATGCTTGAATTATCACCATTGGGTCTTCTTGAAGCCATTCTTGCCTCATTACCAGACAGTCTCCTCATTACAGGAGTGACCTGTAAAAGTGCACCCCTGGGTTCAGGTTTAAGATGGCAGACTGATATGTCTAGCCTTCCTTTCTCCCAAAAGCCCCCTGAAAGAACAAAGGAAGATTTTTCGGAAAAATAACTTAAACATAATAGTGCTAGAAGGCAAGGGCAGAAACCAACAGCGAAAGAACAAGTTTAAGGAAATCCTTGATGATAAAAGTCAGCTGTGATCGGTTTGATAGAGACAATGGAACTGGAGAAACACGGCAGATGTGAGCAGTCTTCTCCAAGGGAGAACACAAAAGGCTTTGAGGTTGAGGTCAGCAGATACAAAATTCTGCCCATGGGATGATCCTCAGGGTTAGCATTTAAAAATATGAAATGGCCACAGCCGAATCTCCTGGGGAGCGTCCCTCTTCCTCCCACTTCCCCTCATACACAGAGCCCATGACAATGCCACAAAACCCAAGAACTAGTTTCTAAAGAAAATGTATGATCTTTTTAGGAAGGCATCTTCCTGTGGTTTTGGGGCTCCACCGAAAAGCTGAGCAGATCAGAAATGAACTCAGCAGAAATTAACATTAGAAAGAGAGAAATAAGGGCATCAAGAACAAAGCAGCTCCATCCAAGAAATCATTTCAATGTAAAACCCAAGGTCTCTCTTTACATAGCAATTGTGGGAGACCTCACCTGCAGATGGCTCCCTAGCCTGACCCCCACAGGGATGTCTGCAAGTCGCTAGTCTCCACCTCCTCCATGGAGCCTTTTATTTACATTTATTGATATATATAGGACAAGCCAAAAAGGAATCCCTGGAAACTAAAAATATGTAAAAAAATCTGGGAAAAAGAAATCAAAGGACTGATTAAAAGAAATAGAAAAGTTAGGCCCTGGCCAGTATGGCTCAGTTGATTGGGCATAGTCCTGTACACCTTTGAAAGGTTGCTGGTTTGATTCCCATTCTGGGCACATGCCCAGGTGGTGGGCTTGATCATCGATGTTTTTCTCCCTCTCCCTTCCCTCTCTGAAATCAATAAAAATATATTAGAAAAAAAGAAAAGAAAAATCAAGGTTTAGGACCAAAGCTAGAAGATAAGTTGTCAAGGAAATCTTCCATAAAGAAAAACGAGTCTAGTCTAAGAGATCATCCTATCAACAATAGAATGTATCTAAATTGGATTGTATCCACTGATGGAAAAGTATAGAGCAGTAAGAATGACCACACTGTAACCATGTACACAATGTGGATGGATCTCAGGATGAAGCCTGATACAAAGAGTATATGCTGTGTTAAACTGTCTCTAAATCTATCTTCTATCTATCTATCTATCTATCTATCTATCTATCTATCTATCTATCTATCTATCATCTGCTTTCTATCATCTATCTATCCATCCCCCAAACAGGCAAGTGTGACCCTCAGGGAGGTGGTAACAGGAGGAGGCTCTAGGTATGGGTAGCATTCTCTTTCTAGATCCAAGTTGTTCAGTTTGTGAAAATTCATCTGTGTATATTATAGCTTTTTAAATCCTCACCCAAGGTTAGAGAGAGAGAGAGAGAGAGAGAGAGAGAGAGAGAGAGAGAGAGAGAGAGAGAGAGAGAAAGAGAGAAGGGGTCCAATATGACAGAGAGAGAGAGAGAGAGAGAGAGAGAGAGAGAGAGAGAGAGAGAGAGAGAGAGAGAAAGAAAAGGGGTCCAATATGACAGAGAACCATCAATTGCTTGCTTCCTGCATGTGCCTTGACTGGGGATCGAACCTACAACCTTTTGGTACTCCAACCAAGTGAGCCACCTGGGCAGGACTGTGTATATTATTCTTGGTTAAGGCTTATCAAAAACAGAGGTAAAACGAATATAAATGCCATTCAAATGTATGAAATGATCTTTGATAGTTCTGGGTTTTGTATCATATTCAGAAAGCCCTCCCTAGTCTGAGATTACAAGTTTATTTCTCCTTGTGCTGTCTTCTAGTACATTTGTACTTTAATCTTGTAGTTGTTGATTAAATTGCATGCCTGTCTAGATTTCCTTTTACAAATTATCATTTTAAAAATGACTTCCCCTCTCAACAACAAATGTGTAATGATTCATTTAATCAATCTTCTATTGTTAGAAAGATAGCATAGATTCAGTTTTCACTATTTGGAAAATAAGAAAATTAGACAATTGAGCAACAAGAAGTTGAACCTTCGTGCATTAAGCGTTTCAGTAGGATGACAGAGATAATGGAGTGGAAGAAACCAATGAAAAATAGAGGGAAGTTTCTCAGAGGTAAAGAAATAAAATAGTTTTCAGAGTATATTAGCCTAACACACATGAAGCAGGCTGCTAAGAAAAAAGATCCATGGTTAGAAACAACCAAATTAAATTATAAAACTCCAAAGATAAGAAGAAAATCCTTAAAGTTTCTACAAATAAGAAGCAGGTTACCTGAGATGCAGTGAGCATTAGCTTGACATCAGACTTCTCACAGTCAAGAGTAAAGAAATACTTTTGTTGTTGAAGAAAATAAACTTCAAATTCTGAATGTCCCCAGCCCTACTTTTATTAAAGATTTTTTGAGAAATCAAGTACTCAAAATATTTACCAACCATGTAGCCATTTTGAACATAATTACCTGAGTTTTCCTGAATCAGAAAAAGAAATATAAGAAAATGACTTGAGGTACATGAAATATGACAACTGCAGATGGGACAATGAATGAAGACCTTAGAACACAAGGAAAATAACAAATTTGGCCCACATGATGCTGTGAAGCTTCTCTAAGCTGCAGGGCTTTGGTGATCTCTGTAGGGGTCATGCACACAATTCTCTCTGACTGTGAAGACGCTGTAGTTTCTTTATTCTTGTCACTGATCTGATGTTAATAATGACCACCCTGTTCTCCCCACCCATCACTGAAGTTACAAAATACATTTGTGAGATATCCCTCCCAGTCTTAGTTTTAAACTATGATTTTGAGGTAACTCTGTATTTTTCTGGAAAAAGGCAGTACTCATTCTTCTTTTTCTTTATCCTTCCCAAGTTGTTATTGGGTATTTTTTTTTTCAGGAGAGAGACCTTTACATGCATTAATAGAAATCCTTGTGCCTGTTCTGGTTCTTATTGGCCTCTGCCATGAACTGGATAATTTGGCTGGATCTTGAGCCATTGGGAGAGGTGTACTGGGTATGGTTGACCCTGTCTGACCTTTCCAGGAGCATGCTGTCACCTGAGCCTGAAGTCTTATTGCAAAGTCCTGGTTCTCCATGACCTCTGTGTTTAGACCACGGACTCACTTGATTCACCAGTGTTCTTCTCACCTTCATGTCCCCTCATCAGGACACAACAAGTCTTCTAAGTCCCCTGCTTATCACATACCAACCAGAAGGAATCAAGGCTGCCACCTCAGGTCCTGTATTTAGATAACTCCCTTTAGGGTTGTCTCATCAACCTATTGTGAAAACTGAATGGGAGGAAAGGGATGCTCAGGTATCTAATTCCATCACTCATAGGACATTAAAGGAACAAGTTGGTTACTGTGGAATTATATTGAAACAAGTAGAATTGATGGGAACAATTAGGGTTGATTTTTGAAGCTTAGAAGACCTTATATAAATCTTTTCCTCTGTTTCCATGGAAACAAAATTAAAATAATGCTTAATTCTCCCAATCACCAAAATTGTTTGATTTCAGAGAGGAAGAGAGAGGGAGAAAGAGACAGAAACATCAATGATAAGAGAGAATCATTGATCAGCTGCCTCCTGCAGGAACCTGCAACTCAACTGGCAATCGAACCTTGACTTCCTGGTTCATAGGTCAGTGCTCAACCACTGAGACAGTCTTAACTTGTGCTACTCCAGGACTGCAGGGCCCATATTTATAGTCCTGAGTAGGGTAATAGTAACTGTCTTGAACTAAGCAAATCCCTCTACTTAGTAGTTACTATATGCCAGACACTTTCGAACTTGTTTATTCCTTCCATCTTGGCATATGTAGTACTTGAATCCAGGACCAGTCCGAGACAGAAACAAACCTTTTCCACAATACAGTGTTATCTCGTAGGGCTGTGTAGAAGTTTGTGCTGTAATTCTATCAAGTTCCCGTGATGATCCTACCTGTGACAAACTTGTGCCTTTTGATGTGGCACAGGATGACATAACCATTGTTATACTGCTTGGTAATTAGGCAGTGGTGGTGGGAGACTGTCTCCAATAGTTTTCATTAAGAATGTGTGATATTTCAGTTCTAGACTGATAGGTAAACTAGGTTTCTATGGGTCTAGCTCCCAAGGAAGACGGAGGCCCCAGTCTTAGGGGTTACAGTGAAGCTAGATGTCCAAAGCTGTGTGTCTAGGGCCCAGGTTCCCAAAAGGAGTTCACAGAGGAATGTTAAAGTTCTAGCAAGGGTCTGTGTAGGGTGGGAAGAACAATCCAGGGGAGGAAAGAAATAAAATGGGTCTGGGCCTGTCAGGTGAGTTCTAGCATCTTCTCAGGAGTTATTTGATATCCAGGGCATGTAGAGGGTCTCAGAAAGACCCTGGGTTCATGAACCCGAAGGGAAGACCTCCACGCTCTTGCCATGTCCTAGGCAGGGGTAACCCTGATGGACAAGGTGTGTCCACCCAGGGTATTAGTGTCAGCCTGGCAGCTGTGGGCTCTAACATAAAGGTTGGCTGAGGCCGGGGATGCCCTCCCTATATCCCCTTCCCCAAAAGGTGAGTGAGGGCTCCTGCAAACCTATTGTTATAGGTTCCCAGGAAGTGGAGGGAGGACAAGGCTAACTCTTATTTGACATTTCTGTTGCTTTCTCCTTTCCTTCCACTCTACATCAAAATTGAAAAGTACAGGAAATTACTTTGTTAGCCAAATGAGGAATTTAATGAACTCACAGATATCAAAAGACAGTCCTGCAATATCTTTATCTGTGTAATTAATTAGCCAGTGTCCGTAAAGTGTTCTGAGCATGAAGTGCCACAGATAGTTTGTGTCATTAATTATGACTATGCATGGGAAACATAACTGGATTTCTTGACCTCCATGCCCTTAACAGCTCCTGTTTAATGGTGCATTCATTGTAGCTTTATTTTCTGATCAGTTTCCAATCTCCTTAGAAGGTGATATATTGAGATACTTATTCACACCTTTCAAGATTTCTCTCTAGAGAATTAAATTTTGAAAATGTGTGTGCAAATATGAGTGCTAGTGAGGAGTGTCTGAGAGGGGGAGGAGTGTGTGGCTGCACAGGAAGCTGGTGTTTAGAATATGCATACATTAGCACTAGAGCAAATTAAAAATGGCAGAGACTGGAATCAGGGAAGGATCCTGCTTAGGCACAAGGCAATGGGCATTTGAACCAGGGTAGTAATTGGGAATTGAAGGGGGTATGGTGGAGGGAAAAATGTCTCACTTTTGGAATGGTTGAAGATAATGCTCTAATGGACCCTCTGGCATGCTGGGGGAAAAATGTAGGTGGCTTCATTGTCCTGGGTTAAAAAAGAAAAGAATGTTGGGGAGCTGGATGTAACCATGTAGATGCAAAACTAATTTGGAAGGAGAGTGCCACAAGTATCCAACAGGCTTGAGGTGGAAATCTCTGGGGGCAAGTGTGTGGGTCTGGGGGGTGCAGCAGGTGTGCCTGGGCACTGTGACAGCACAAGCTGTCTAGTAATGGTTTGTTTGCTAGTCTCTACTTTGATGCAAGATAATACTCACTCATTGTTACTCTGAGGAGTCTGTGAATGCAACATGCAGTATTGGGAATGGTGCTTTAGGGAAGTCCTAGTGTTCTACCCCGGGTCAGCACCAGGCAGAGGGAGATGGACATTGAGAGAGTTCAATGAAAGTAAGGTGGAGAGTGTCTGCCAACATGGCTTCATGTGGCTATGGGAACAAGAAGCCACAGAGAATTCAGTGAAATCTTAAGCATGGCATGGACTCCCCGCAGTGTGTGAAATGGGATCAAACCCATATATTTTATGTCATTTTTGGAACCAAAGTGACCTCAGCTAATCTTTAGATATCAAAAGGAAAGAAATCCTAGAAGTGGTGATCTTTTCTAAAATTGAGGATAATATGCAGAAACTTGTGCAAGACAGAAGCCCACTGCCTTTCTCCAGCTTGGCCTTTAGTGTATCCATTCATTATTTTTCTACTTTTCTAGAATAGTCATGCATATCTCAATGGGAAAAAATGTCTTTTCAGAACTTTCTGAAAACTCTTTCCTTCTAGAAACTCTGTTCTGCATTACTCTGGGCTTCTAATGAGATAATGTCTAGATAATGATTCTGGAATATTTTGGACTTTTAATTAGATGAGAGCAAGAGAAACCTATCCCAGATCACTTTTGGCTTTTAATGAGATGAGGCCAATAGAGGATGGACTAAGTTCATTTTCCCAAGCTCAGAGATCAAATATGTCTGTACTATCCCAGGAAATCTACACAGATAAGAAATACAAACACATGGATAAAGTTTTTCAAATTGCTACTTTCTTTCCCTAACTTCTCTTCTTTTCTGTTCTTCATGTTGTCTCTTTTAAAAAAAAATACATTTTTATTGATTTCAAAGAGGAAGGGAGAGGGAGAGAGAGACAGAAACATCAATGATGAGAGAGAACCATTGATCAACTGCCTCCTGCATGCCCCACACTGGGGATCGAACCCACTACCGGGGCATGTGCCCCAACTGGGAATCAAACTGTGACCTCATGGTTCATAGGTCATTGCTCAACCACTGAGCCATGCTAGCTAGACTTGTCTCTTTTTCTATATAGCGTACTAGAGGCCCGATGCATGAAATTTGTGCAAGAGTAGGCCTTTCTTCCCCACCCCCCCTCCCTGCTGCCAGAACCAGCTTCCCTCTGGCACTCAGGACCTGGGCTTTCCTCCCAGTCCTGGCTTTATCCGGAAGGATGGCCGGTCTAATTAGCATATTATACTTTTATTATTATAGATGTGTGTTGGTAGGCACCATCAGTGGAGAGGGAGAGGTTGGAAATCGTGAGAGTAACTGTTAATTAATTGTAGACCTAAGTAGCCTTTGCCACTAAATAGCTGTGTGACCCATGGCAAGTCACCCGGTTTTTCCTCCTCTACCTAACTCTGAAATTCTAACTATGCATTGTTTAGTTTTTTAATTGATTTCTTGTTTACCTCTATTTACAAAATACTCAGGCTAACTGGTCCTTTTATTGGCCATGACAAAAAGAGAAAAATCTACCAAATGACTTGGAGTCATCTGTCTTAAGAGAGAGAAATTTCACTCCTTGTGGAAGTTACCACATACATCCAAGAATGCAAGTCATGTAAAGGATCCCAGGCAAAACTCACATATATCTCTAAGATGTATTTCATTCCATAAGTTTCTTTCTATTGTCATTCTAGGATGCAAACGGGTTGGAGACAAGAGCTGTCTTTAATGGAATCTGAGCAGTACCTAGCCCCTGTGGAGAGCTGTTGAATGTTAAATAACAACAGTGATCATGTCATAGTGATGCCCAGCTCACTTGGGAGAGAATACCAAATAGTGGAATTTCCCCGTTACTGGCCGCGTGGCCCAGGAGCATCCTGAGGTGAATTTAAAAACCTCAGCAATTCAGATCCCATTTCCCATAGGAAATACATCTTCTAGCTTGGAGTAATTGTTTGGCTTATTGCTGGTTTACTGTGTGATTTGTTAGTCTTTGTGTGAATCTCCCAGTTCTGGAAGAAATATATTGCGCTTTAATGATAAATAATCTCCAAAAGAGAGGAAACAATCCAACCAGCTCTCCTGGTCAGTGCCTTTCCCCTCTTTTTCCTTACCTGGTATTTTCTCCAACGGCTTCAGTTGTTCTGAAGTAAATTATTACTGTATGAGCCCAATTGAAAAAGCTGCTATAGAAAACAAGCTGCCACAAGCTATTAAGAAAATAACCCTATTTCAGTTTTGAGTGAAAAGGAAAGAAATTAACTCCATTCAAGATACATATATATATTTTTTCACTGGATGAGTATCTTTTTCTGTGGTGTCAATGAAAAGGAACTTGGCCTTCTTATCCTCCCTGCTTTTCTCAATCCAGCCCCCCAGTCTTATTCCATAGTATCCTGGAGGAAGCAAGCTGTCACAAGTCTTGTTTAAAAGCTTTCTGATGGGGACCTTAATGATTGGTTTGGAAGGAGCCAGAGTTAGTGGGCGTGAACATGGCTTTCCTCCAAGGTCTGCGGTGCTGTGCCTAGCACAAGCACCTCCCTCTTGACGAGTCCCTAAACATTACTGGGGCATTCCTGGGCTTGAGCGTCCATTCTTTTATAATATTCAGTTATGGCCTATTAAGTGCCAGATGTTTTGCAAGGTGACAAGGATATAATAAAGAAGACATAATACTGCCCAAAAATCACCACATCTTAGAGATCAATAAGCAATTATGGGCTCCTTCTTGATAAATATGATGTCAGTGACAGACACAGGTTGGAAGTAGACTGAAGGACCACAGTCCAGAAGCACCTACCCAGCCTTAATGGGACCACAGAAGTTTCCTGGAGGAGGTGACACCTGAGTTTCTTTCAAGGACAAATAGGAATTTGCCAGTTATAGAAAGGGCCAGAAAAGAGCCTATCTTGTAACAACTTATTTGCTTTTCCCATTGAAATTTAGGTAGAATTATTCTAGCCCACCTTTCCATACATTGTCAAAATCCCAGAGGGGACCTTCTTGTCGCCATTTCTACTTCCCTCTGTCTACAACTAGTTGTAATAGCTATCAAGCACCTACAATAAATCTGAGGCTGGATTGGGTGCTTTGTAACATCTTATTTGTCTTAATTGGACTCCTATATTTGCAGATGGGGAGGCTGAAGTCACACAGCCAATAGTTCAGAGAGCTTAGTCTGTTTTCCAAATATCTAAGCACTATAACATGCTTATTTATAAGTTAAAATGTAAGTTAAATGTCTTGTAAGTTAAAATGAAAAGAAGTCTGTATGGTCTAAGCAGAAGGAATATTCCAACCTGACCTCTACACTTTCTATCATGAAAAACGTACAGCAGGCTTGTGGTATTTACCTAAATAGATAAGTAGCATTCTTATTTTTATAGTTGAGCAGTATTATTTGTTGTGCTTGCTTTCTATTTTCTAGTATTGTCAGGCTCAAGAAAGTACATTTGTATAGCACATTTCCATTTCTTATGAAAAAAATATCGATGCTGCTATATTATTTGTTAACCCCAAAAGAAACTTAAATTCCAGAACTAGTTGCAAATAGACTTTATAAAACACTGAGCTGCTTGAGGCCAAAGCAGAAAGGTGGGAACCTTCACAGTCTCCTGCTCCTATGTGAATGTAATGATATATGAAACTAGATTCTAAAGTGGCTACTTAGGGTTTGCTTTCCCCTTATGGGTTTACAGAAAATCAAAGAAGTACATTAGGAAGTTCTGGTAATTATCCCTGGACTGGTCCTTAGGCAATGGACCAGTATGGAAAATGTTTTTTCTTCTTCTCACACATAAGGCTAGACAACATTTCTAAGTCTTCTCTGCAGTTCATTCTGGTCATGTGACTGAACTCCAGCCAATGGTCTATGAGAATGAATGATGGGCACCAAGTGCAGTCTTCGCTCATAAACCCTCCATGCAAGTTCCTCTAAGCTCCCCACCCTTTCCAACTGCCTGGACTGGAGGTGACTTTTAGAGTGTTTCGGAAGCTGTGTGTTAAAGATCCATGATCAACTGCCTCCTTGAATTGTAACTGAACAAACAAAAACAGAGGTTTGGCTGCCTGTCACACTGAAAGCCAAACTTGTGAGGCAGGTGCCCTCTCTTCCCTAGCCCTATAAGAACGACGAGCTTGAGCAGGAAGAGAAATTGGTCTTTCAGACAGGAGTCTGCCATTCCCCCAGGTCATATGGTTCCCTGGCTTAATTTATCAATCTGGTTTGTTCCTGTTGCTGGGTTTCTGATGAGATTTCTGACCACCAGGGTCTGCCCTCTCTCTTTCACCCTTCTTCTCTTGGAAGAGCAGCCATTGTAGTGGCCTCATTAACTCTGACTGTTTTCAAAATTTTATTCAGTGCAGGGAAGTTTAGAACTTCCCTCCCTCAGAAGATGGAGCTGCTGAGTGAGAGCTGTGTTTGGGGGAGAGCAAACATACTCCTCCTCTCACTCATATTTATCAGTGGAAGATACTGGTAGGGACCTGATGTCAGATTTTTTTAAAATAAAGTTAAAATTTAGTGTTGAAAAATTTTCATATATATACTATCAATGCTTTTAGGGGCACTATCAGTGGGAGAGGGAGAGGTTGGAAATTGTGAGAGTAACTGTAAAATCTGAGGTTTGGGGACAGTTTTTTAAAATCTGAGGTTTGGGGACAGTTTTTCTGGATAGATTTGGGGATCTGGGCTCTGTTTACCACTGGTGCTGTGTCCAGCCCATTTGCAGACAGTAAGCCAGGAAACATCTCTCTCTCTGGGTGAATCTCATTCTCACTTTAGTAAAATATCACAGAGCATGACCCCACAGGGAGTACTAGCAAGTAAAGTAGTCCGTGACTCTAGACTTTAGGGTCTGAGAACTAGGTAAAATGCTTGCCTTCTCTGTGACTCTGCAGTGCTATTTCTTTCTTATTCCTCCAGGCAAGTGAGGGGTGAAGCGGGAAGGATGCCTGTGTGGTGTGCCCAGATGGTATTGTCAAGATATGCTCCTCTTCCTGTTTCTGCAGACTAACAATACGGTAGATGTGGGTAGGAATATGAACCAGCTGAGGAGTTTGAAGGTATGTTTGATGTTATGTGTTATTGATATTTGTTTTATTGCTTTTAGATTGATATTATTGATTTTATACTCATGTCACACCCAGACTGAATGGAATTGAATGTTATTTTCCTAGATAGAGAGGCATTTATTTCTTTTTACTTTGATGGGTTTCTAGTCAATGACCAGGTCACTCTAGGGAAACTACGGTACATTTCACTTCCATTCTAACAATCTACCTTTGTATTAGTTAGTGTAGTTTATTTATATACAGTCCTATTCATGATAGTCAGTAAACTCACACTATAATGTAGTCATATATTTAAAACTATATGAATTGGGTGTGAAATGAGCATATTATTTAGAGCTTAATGTCACAGGCAAATGTGAATATGGGATTGAAGTGATGTGAGTTTTGGGTCAGGTGACTGGTGGGGCCAATAGCATTGATATTCCATTAATTGACATCATTGACTGATGCAATTTATTGGTACCTAGTTGATTAGTTCAGTCTTAATTGATCGAGCCAAGAGAGTATTGAAACCTATGCATAATTTCCTGTTACTTTACTGTCCCCAAGCATCTCCCATAAAACTTACATAATGAAAATATGTTGTATATTTATATTTTGATAAATTATCCTTACTAATAATAAAGAAATATGTAAATTGATTGTACCTCTGTAACACCCACAGCCAATTAGGAGTGAGTATACAAATTAATCTGACAAAGATGGCCTGTGAGCAGTGCTCACATGACAAGCAGCTGGGGCAGGGTGGGACGCCCACCTGACCTTCGTGTAGCCAGGTTGATGCAGCAGGCATCCCTGGAACCTTGTCCTTTTTGTGCCTTTGGCCAGCTGGGGCCACGGGGACACCATTGGAGTGTCATATTCTGTCAGCCCATCCTGGGGGCTGCTGGAGTTCATAGTCCTTTTAGTTTGTGCAGCCCCTGGACAAGAAGCAGAAACCAAGAGCCTGGGAACACCAGGAATTCTGCGAATCCTAGTTCTGGTGGCAGCCAGAAGTGGAAGCCCAGATCACGGGGAGCACCAGGAATGCTGGAATCATAGTTCTGGTGGCAGATGCATTGTGCGATCTCCTAGATACTAGAGCAAAGAGAGCCTGGAGCAAGTTACTGTTGTGGGTGGGGGATGGAGGGAAAGCAAAGGTGAGAGACATAAGTGAAGTCAGAGGGTCAAGGAAAATTAAAGGGAAGATGTCCTGCAACTTTTAGGAAATCACCAATTGAGCGAGAAAAAAACAAAAACAAAAAAGACCTCTATTATTCTGTGAGCACCAAACCAAACTGGGTTGGGGTCTCAGACTATTTTCTCATATAATTGCAAAGACAGACAGAAACTCCCGGATTGGAGAGGGTGCAGGTTAGGCTGAGAGTTAGACCCCATGCATGAATCTTTGTGCACCGGGCCCTTAGTAATTTAATAAAAGTACAGTGATAACTCCATCACAAGAGCAGTGTTAACAAGCACTCTGAAAGTTAGAGGAAAGTTAAACACAAGTCCAAATAAATCGCAAAAATGAGCAAAACATTACATATACTTAATACACCATTCCTGATCTATCATATTAAGGGGGGAAATTAAATTTTGACAACACAAACTTTGGAAAGATTTCCTCATATTTTCTTTGTTGAAATGCAGCCTGCAATAAACCTTCTGAAGAAAATTCACATTCATACATATGTACACATTTATGTATGATATGTGTGTGTATTCACATACATTAATTCAAAATTACTATTTCTAATCTTAGAAACCCCACTTTCACACACTATAACCTAGATTGTAAAGAATAATCAGTCTCAGGAAAAGTAGTTGATGACAGAGTCACTCCAGGAAAAACTTGATGATCAAGTCAGTCTAGGGGAAATAAGTCAATGGTCTTGTCAGACAGGAACAACAAGTTGATGACCACATCAGTCCAGGGAAAACAAGTCAATGACTGAATTAGTCCGGGGTGGGGGGGGGGGAGGGGGGGGAGAGAAAGTCAATGACAGAGTCAGTCAGGCAAAATAGGTTCATGATTGAGTCATCCAGAAGAAATAGTTGGTTAAAATGGCTGAAATCTACTCAGGTGAGGGAAAACAGCCTATGTGCAAATCACTCCAAGAAAGCAATTAATATTGAGATGGCAGGCAGTGAATCATTCCTTTAATCCATGAAAAACAGCTGATGAGCCAGTCACTCTCAAGAAAACAATGATTGAAGCAGTCTAGAAAAAAGAGCTGAAAACTAGTCAGTCAGGGGAAGTAAGTCAAAAAAGGAGTCAGCCACTGGAAATAGTTGATGGATATGGCTTAAATCGTCTCAGCTGAAGGAAAATAACCTATGAGCAAGTCACTCCAATAAAAATGATTAATAATGAAGTAGCAGGCAGTGAGTGATCTCCTCAAGTCCATGGAAAACAATTGATGATCCAGGGACTCCAAGGGGAACTATGACTAAGTCAATGTAGGAAAAAGAGTTGATGACCAACCCATCTCAGGGCACATATGGATGATGGAATTGGGCCAAGGGGAAAAGATGACTGAGTCAGGGAAGATAGTTGAAGATGAAGTCCCCCCAGGAGAAGATTTGATAATTGGTCACCATGCCAATAGATAATCAAGTCAATCTAGGAAAAACTTGATGACAAAATGACATTAACATACCCTTAGTGAAGCGAAAACAGTAAATGACTGTGTTATTCTAAGGTAAATGGTTAAAGAGATGACAAGCAATCATTTCACCAGTCCAGAGAAGACAACATATATGAATCACTCCACCGAACATAGAGAATGAGTCCAGGGGAATTAGCCAATGACCAAGTCAGTCCAGGGGAAAGTCAATGTGTGGGTCAGTTCAGGCAGAAAAACTACTGTGGGTGTTTATAACATAGCACCCCACGATTCTTCAACTATATATCATTAGCATATTGTTCATTATTATTTGGAAAGCAATCTGAGCACTTGTCTCAATTCAACTGCAATATTCCTGACACCATCTCAAAGGCACCAATAATAGCTATATTATCTAGGAGCAGCGATAGCTATGTTACCTTCTTTTAAAGAACATTATTTGTAGCCTGGCCTGTGTGGTTCAGTGGTTGAGCATCCACCCATGAAGCAGGAGATCACTGGTTTGCTGACGCAGTAGGAGGCAGCCCATGGGTGTTTCTCATTGTTGCTTCTGTCTCTCTATATCTCTCTCTTCCTCTATCTCTAAAATCAACAAAAAGATACTTAAAAAATAATATTATGTCTAGCCCTGGCTGGGCGGCTCAGTTGGCTGGAGAACTGTCCTGGACACCAAAATGTTGATGGTTTGATTCCCAGTTGGGGTGCATTTAAGATAGGAGGCAACTGATTGATATTTCTCATGTTAATGTTTCTCTCTCTCTTTTTCTCTTTCTTTTCTCTTTCTCTCTCATTTCTTCTTTTGACACTCTCTAAAATCAATAAAAAACATGTCCTCAGATGAGGATTAAAAACATTATGTCTAAATAATTCCAACTTTCTAATCCCCATTGGCATTCTCAGATTGATTGTTTCCATTCACACACTCTCCCATTGGGGTAGCTCCCTTGATAACTGCTCTTTCATTTAGATAATCTTTCATGATCTCAACCTCAATAATTAAATGTCTTTAATGCTGTCTTGATAATTTCTAGCTGGAAAATTTTGTTGATTTTTGTCTTAAGATTAGATTGGTTTAGTCATATTTGTAAAAATTCACCATCAGGAAGTCTTTTTTTCACTATTTTTTTTATGTGGTTGTATGTTATCTTCCCCTCTCTTCCCACTATAGCCTGCCATGACACTAAAGGTTCCACATCTGTGATGGTGCAAGACCATTGTCTGCTGTTTTTAACTCTTACATATGACCATATGACCAATTAGATAAGTTATCACAATATATAGAACTCTTAATAACTGATATGTAATATAAAAATAAAAAGTAAATATAGTACCTTTTATTTCTAGAACTATATATACAACATATAAATTATATCAATATATACCATATATATATATATTTATATTACATACTATATATTTATGTACCATAGTATATAGTTTATATACTATACTAAAAGCCTGGTGCACAAAATTTGTGCACGAGGGTGTATAAGGGGGGTCCCCTCAGCCCAGACTTCACCCTCTCCAATCCGAGACCCCTTGGGGGATGTCTGACTACTAGTTTAGTCACCCTTCACTGCCCCCCTGCCAGTCTAATTGCCCCTCTCGGCCCCCCTGCTGGCCTGGTCACCCCACACAGCCTGCTGTTCTGTCATTTGGTTGTCTCTCACTAATGCCCCTGCTGGCCTGGTTATAGGCAGCCATCTTGTGAAGGCATGAGGGTTAATTTGCATATTATATCTTTATTATATAGGATTGTTATTATATCTAAATTATATACATATGTATATATTTATATAACCTAAAAACATTTCAAAGTGCCATATGTGTAACACAAATCCTCCTTCACATCAGTAATTTCCTAGTTGTTTGTTGGGAGTCTGAGGTTCTCAGTATGCTCTTTTGGCGTAGGCAGCATTCACCATCTCAAAGATGCTCTGTCAGAGCCACAGTTTGACAAGTGCATCGGACTCTTCCAACATCTTTCTCGTTATGATGACAATCATTGGGAGATGGCAATCTTGTTGCAGCCTGAGTGGGGTTCATGACTTTGCCCCATATTACACTGAGATCTCTAATGGTCTCCAGGCCTTGACCCCTCTCCTTTCATTTCTCCTTCCTGCAGTTAGTAAGGTTGATACCTGGGCACTGGCTCATGTAGGTCCTGCCTCTAGGGGAAGGGGTCCAGAGGGACAGGCAGAGAATAGGAGGCAGGAGTGGAAGGTAGCAGGCAAGGGGCAAATTGGCCTCTCCTGGTTGCAGGACCTGGACCTTTTGTTTGCCTTTCTCATGGAGGGACTCCAAATGACTGTGGGCCCTGACCAGACCAGTCACAGGAGAGTGGGCACTGTTGAGAGGGAGACAACTGGCTAGTCTGCTGTCCGTGATGTGGAACAAAGACACAAGGGCAGAGACAAGAAGGGGCATAAGGGATAAGAACAAAAAGAAAGATGAACTATGGTTATTGACAGGCTGTTTGGATGGGCTCAGTCTGACCTGGGGAGCATGGAGAATGGGAGGGAATGGGTGGGAGGTATGAAGCTCTTTTGCACAGAGGTCACTTGAGGAGGCACAGGGGGGTCATGGAATCATTTGCTGGGACATCTGGACAGAGTCTCCTCCAAGACTTGTTCCGAATGTCGGGGATGACTGCTCCCCACAGGGGTATGTGTTGTCAAATAAAGCAAAGCTCCCTGAACTCAAGAAGGGGGTCTGGCTCTGACATACTTTAAGGCCCTTAACCTTGATCATTCTTCAGCCATAACCTGAGCCCAGCAGGGTTAGATGTTTCTTGTGGGCGTGTACAGATGGCTGATTGGTCTCCCTCTCTCTCCCAAAGGTTTTTGAACCAGGAGACAAATTCTCAGCTCATTAAACTAATAACAGTGGATGGCAGTAGATTCAGAACCCAAAATAGAAACGCATTTTGACATTGCAGCGATGTGTGCTTTCTGAGATAAACAGAATTGACATTATTTATTAATCCTGGAATTTATGGCAGCTTTACTATTTATTGGCCAATCTGGAGGCATTTAAATATTTGAATAGCCTGTAATGGTATGGACTCACTGAATATCTGTTGTGTTACATTTCCCCCTCACCCCTAAATGTCTTCAGGAGGGAGGAGCTGAAATATCATGCTTAAACCTGAATGAAAACTTTATTCATTATTCTGGGGCCATTGATTTTTTAT
Source organism: Pipistrellus hanaki (assembly GCF_964339955.1). Lineage (NCBI taxonomy): Eukaryota > Metazoa > Chordata > Mammalia > Chiroptera > Vespertilionidae > Pipistrellus > Pipistrellus hanaki. Next base: position 49,940,723 of record NC_140515.1, read on the forward strand.
GGTTGAGGGAGGGGTTGGGCCACTTTCTCCTTCTTCATCAGAATGGTTTATCAGCTCTTTCCAGGGTGGAAGGCAGAGCGATTAACTTGACCACTGCCCAGACAAAAACAGCTGCCTCCCGAGTGTCCACTGCCTTCCTCTCCATGCGGAGTGGAAAACACCATTCGTCATCTGTGTTATACTTTTTTAATTTAAGGAACACGTTCTCCTCTGCCAGGGACCTCAAAAGTAGACATTATATAGGAACATGAACTGTGAAAGTGTAGCCTATAATTTATGGTCAATGTGCTTTGAAGGTGAGAAACACCCTCTAGTCATACAACATTCCGGCAGCTTCTCTCCGTCTTTCATCCACTTTCCCCCTTGGTTTGCTAGCTGACTTGTATAACCTGCACAAGAGATCTGAGGAGGGAAGAAGAAATGAAGAAGCACACCGGGAAAATTCTGCATTTATGAGCTTAAAACTCCAATTGACTTGCTTCCCCCAGGGCTGGAGATGACAATGGGGGCATGGAATTGGTCCAGTTAGCCTGAAAAAAAATTCACCGAGAGAGACTGATGTGGTGGAGAGATCAGTGAGCGGGGAGAGAGAAGAGCTGAATGCTAATTGCCATTTTCTGAGCCCCTTAACTTCCCAGTGATTCAGTTCATACTCTGGGCACTGTTTTCTCTTGTGGATGGCTTCTACTTCTTGTTATTCTGTGGTTTTCTTTTCTACTTCTTGTAAGGCATAGGAACATACCAGATAGAAAATGCCCTAGGACTGTGTATCGGTTAACTTTTGCTGTGTAAAATATTATCCTGTAACTCTGTGGTTTCAAACAAAGGCCATTTCATTTTGTTTACAAATCTGTGAATCATCCAGTCCTGGCATGGGCTGGCTCAGCGGATCATGGCTGGCTCTCAGGCATCTGCGGTCAGCGGGCAGGTCTGCTGGATGATGGAGAATGGCCTGCCTTGCATGTCTAGTGATTGACAGGTTTGCAGCCAGGGTCTGGATGCTTGTTAGCTTGGGTGCTCCCTGGGGTGTAAGGGTGCTCCTCCACATTTCTTTTCAGTATCCAGCAGGCTAGTCATGATGGTCTCAGGGTTCCAAGTTCAGTAGGTGGGCAAGCCAGAATGCTCGAGCATTTTCCAAGCCTCTGATTATATCGCATTTGCTAATGTTCCATTGGCCAAAGCAATGATATGGACAACTCAAGATCCAAAGAGAAAAGGCATTTTTTTGATGGGAGGGAAGAAATGTATGAGCATTTTTGCACAGAGTGCATTTTGAGACACCTGAAGTAATATAGTGATAATGACAGATGACAGTTTTGAATGTGTACTGTGTACCAGAAATCACACTAATCACTGAATTTACATGATCTCATGACACTTGACCTCCTCAGTCCTACATCTTTGGTGCTTCCATTAAAAAAAAGTGACTGTTTAAGAACCCTGCTCTGCTTTCCACAGCAGAAGTGGTGCAGAAATGTTTCTTGTAAATAGGAATTTTGTAACTTAAATTATATTTTCAGCACTATAGGGGAGTTGGCAATTTCAAAGAACCCTGTAGAGAATCCTTTTTGAAAGCAAAGAATCCTTTCATAACACCCCAAATCACCTCCTGTCTTAGCTTCTTGAAAGGTCAAGACAAAGGGATTTCAAAATATAGGTGATGTAGCCTTAGCTGGTTGGCTCAGTGGATAAGCATAGGCCCTCAGACTGAAAGGTCCTGGGTTTGATTCTGGTCAAGGGCACGTACCTCGGTTGCATGCACTGGATGGGGCTTGTATGGAAAGGCAACCAATTGATATGTCTCTCTCACATCAATGTTTTTTCTCTGTGCATCTCCCCCACTCCCTTCTACTCTCTCCAAAAATCAATGGGAAATATCCAAAGGGTGAGGATTAACAAAACAAAACAAAATATAGATGTAGAAATGACTCTGATATGAAGTTGTCTTGCCCTATGTTCAAATTTTACTGGCTGAGTAATCTTGGGAAAGTTACTTAATTTTCCTAATCTCTAATTGTTATTAAATGTATTAATAGATACTTACCTCCATTGGGTTGTTGGGAGGATTACGTAAAATGGGGGAAAATATGTCCTGGTTGACATAGTTCAGTGGTTGAGGGTTTACCTATGAACCAGGAGGTAACTATTTGATTCCCAGTCAGGGTATGAGCTCAGGTTGCAGGCTCCATCCTCAGAATGGGGGGGGGGGGGGGAGGGGTGCAAGAGGCAGCTGATCAATGATTCTCTCATCATTGATGTATCTCTTTCTGTCTTCCTCTCTGAAATCAATAAATACATTAAAAAAAGGGGGAAATATAAAGGGCCATATATTTTATAGAAGTTCAATAAACAAGTACAATGTATTCTACATAATCAGTTGTTAGATTTTGTATAACTGCCTATCCCATCATTTCCCACCATGGACAAGAATCTTTTGAAATGTGTCTGTCTGTTTTCCAGTTTGGGAATTAGCTTGGTTTGGTTCCTTTTGTCTGCTCTTCTAAAATTTTGCCATAAAGTTTTATAGCCACTTTCATTCGTTGATCACATTCAAGAGGGTGGGTGAGGAAATGAATTCATAGCTCTGTAGACATTACTGGGTAAAAAAAAAAAAAAAATCTGTACTAAACCAATTTAAAATAAATTAGTTGAAAATAAGGCAGGTGCTGCCTAACACAGTCAGCAGAGTTATCATTTAACCCAATCAGCAGAGAACAGGAAAACCAATAACAAGTTGGGAAGCCATCCCAGGTTGTCCGAGGATCACCACCCACAGATGGTCATCAGAGAGACTGCCATGGACGTTGGGCCACCAGGGGAGACCTGCAGTGTCAGCACAAAATGTTGACCAATCACCCAGTGCTATGAGAGCATTGGAAGGAATTTATAGTGGTGAATTACAAAAGCAGCTCTAATGAGCCCCAAGAGGCAATTGCATAAGAACTACAGAGAACATTGCAGACTCATATTTGCTTCCTTCTCAGGATTTTATATGAGCCTGGTAATGAATGTTCTTTAACAATAGGAGCTGAGAGACCTTAGCTCTAAAAGCACTCCTGAGGATACAGCCTCCTTTATTTGCAATCCTGCAAAGATCAGTTGGAGACTATTGTTAAACCTTGACATCACCCCCCATTTGCATTGTGGCTTAAATTGGAAGGGAGGATCAGAGGGGAAGAATTTTTCCTTCACCGCAGTCTCCAGGCAGTCATGAACAGTAAATAATCAGTTCTGAATTAGGTCCCTGGAACTAATTCCAGTGTGTGTGTATGTGTGTGTGTGTGTGAGGGGGTGGGGGTAGGGGTGGCTGGAGAGTGTTTATTCATACCAACAAGCAATTCTCAGATGGGTATCCTAAAATCCAACTCCATTCAACTCATTTTTGACACTATCTACTAAAAGATAGCACCAAACTCCATGGTTCAGTCTACTCCTCCCCCATTTCAGATGCCTTTGCTTCTGACCAACTGACCAACTGGTTCTGAAGACCCCCCTCCTCAGGTTTGGTTAATTTGCTAACCAAATGGTTCACAAAACTCAGAGAAACATTTTACCTACCAGATCACTGATTCATTATAAAATGATAGAACTCAGGACCAACCAGATGGAAGAGATATAGGGCAATGTTTGGGGAAAGGACACAGAGCTTTTCCCAGATCTCAGTGAAAAAGTACTCAGTTGATTAATTCTCTAGTTAAACTTTGGACAGTGGCTCAGAAAATTCCTCCCTTCTTACCTCCCTCCACTTAACGAAGAAAGTATAATTTGGAACAGCCATTGTTCTAGGTGTCTGACATGTATTGGGGAGCCTGATAAGTTTGGGTGCAGAATCCACCCTGGCTCTCCCCTGACCCTACAGCCCACCAATGCTGCTGGTTATAGCTAGAAATCCAGATAGGGGCCATGTGGATCTCTGTGGAAAACAGTGAAGAGTCAGCCATAACCCCATGCTTGTATTTCTTGAATCAGGTTGATATTCTAGGACCAGGAAGGTACAGGGAGGAATTCAGCCCTGTTTTCCTCAAGTCTTATAACATGGTTATGCTGGATTTAAATATAGGCAGTTCTAAAGGATAGGGAGAAAAAAATCATCTTTTTCATGGCAGTTTTTAGCTTATTCCCGGAATTGGCAGACCTCATCCAGGAGATGGTCCAGCTTCAATGACTTTTTGTTGGTAGAGCCGCTTAAGAGTTTATTAAGATATTGATTCCTGGGCCCCATCCAGGGACTTCTGAGTCATTGTATCCAGGGAAAGGGCTTAATTTCTGCCTTCTTAATAAGAACTCTTCTGATGCACTTCTTGGCTAAAAATCTCAGGCAGGCCCATGTGGCTTATGTGACATATATGGAATCCTGAGAGCATCCACCCTCCATTACTCTGGCAAGAACATCTCACGTTCTTTTGTGGAACTACTCTGCTCATCCTGTGGAAGAGAAAAGGGTGCAACAATTGGTCTTATGCCCTCAGCTGGTCCAATTGGATGCTGTCTTTCTCAGAGTGAGGTGACAATAGGAAGAATCTGTTGGGGCCCATTGCTTCTGCAGAGGTACGCTGCCCAGTTGGTATTAACTTCTGCTACCTACACTCTCAGAGCTTCACAGTTCCTAGCTTTTGTCCAGATTCAGTCCTTCAATCATTTCCTTTGTTCTATGAAGCATTACAAATGCTTCAGATAGATTACTTCATGGCCTAAGTCAGCCAGAATTGTTCTTTTGGTAAAACCAATAGAAGCAGGGGAGGATATGAAACCTTGACACGTGGTTGGTGTTCTGGTTTTTGGTGGATATCGTGTCTAGGAAGGAAATGAAGGTCTTTCTTCTGCACAGTCCATGAAAGGGAGTTTATACTGGCCTCCACCTCTACCTGAAAGGATGTGATCTATTTTTTTCTCTCTTGAGTTTAGGCAACTGTGCTGTGATTACTTTTCTGCGTATCTGTTTCTTCTTCTAGGCTCTGAGCATAAGAACTGTGTCTTACTCCTGTCTGTCATTCCAGGAACTATCAAGGGGGTTAGAATACAGAGAGCTATTTGTGAAATGGGGTATACATCTCAGAGTGGGGTAAATGTAGGTTTATAGTTTTATTCACTTTTCAACATAATAATTAATTAATAAATAATAGTACAAGAATAAACTCTGTGTTTTTATTCTGAGCATAAGTGGTGATGCAGGGGTTGGACTTTGTTTGGGACCCGACCTCATTGTGAACCCCACCTGTCTGGTTGGGGTCTATTTCTCTTCACCTTTGACCTGTCCTGTGCTTCCAAAGAAAAAATAACTATAATATGTCTCAGCTACCTCCAACTGGGCCATTATGCTTCCTTTTTGAAAGTGCAGAGGTCTCTCATTTGCTTAGGGATTTGTGTATTGGGTTAATTTCTCATACTGGGACTGCATTTGATTTTCTGCCCCTCCTGAGTCTATTCTGTGCTAATGGCAAGACAGACAAAAGAAACACATCCCTCTTTAAACTCCCCAGGACCTCATGAAATGAAAGTTTCCAATTAGCATTCTTTCCCTGGCAGCCCAACTTTGTGATTAAAGAGCTCCATTGGCTTTGGAAAGTTTTAGGATTGAAAGCCGAGTGCTGACAGAGACCCAGGGGCAAGACCTTATGAATAGAGGCCAGAATGGAAAGCAGGGAAAGCGGATGGATCCAGTGAAAGGGACAGGGGAGACCACTGTTTCTGGAGAGTCAAAGGAGGACAGAAATAGCCTACCGAGACCATTCGCTCAACCAACAGTGGAGTCTGTGGCGAGTTCCATAGAGGCAATGTGGCCCGAGAATCAGGAAATTCCAGGGGGCTGGTCTTTGTTCCTGCTTTGTGAAATGCTACAGAATAAATCACGGAATCTTGCTTTGTAACTCCTTCCTCTATAGGTGTATTGCTTCTAAGGTAGCCATGTAGCATACTACCAGTCAGTCTAGTTACATGGAGAGGGAGATTGTAACTGGTTAGTCATCAGGAAATAATAGGATTGTGTTTCCTGCCTACCTATCTAGTTTATAGCATGCCACACTGTAGTTTGCCCCTCTGCTCCAATTTACTGCTGCTCTGTATTGCACTGTGTTTTCTTATGTCCATGCCTTCACATGTGTTGCTGTTTTGGGCCTAAAACATCCTTCCCCCTTGACTTTGGTAGGGTTAGGATTAGGTAGGGTTCCCTAAAATCAGAGAGAACGACAGGGATTCATATGCTTTGTTAAGGGATTGGTCTCAAGAGAAGGGAAGGAATCAGGATAAGTTAGGGGAGGGATCTAAGCAAGAATGTGTCCTCAACTCTGATCCTACAGAGAGTTCTGAGTATGAGTTGCACCATAGAGATTGTCCCAATTTCAGGCAAGGCCCATAGACCTCCATGTTAGTCATTGGAGAGGACTATGCCTGTAGGTGTGGTGTGTGGCATTCCAGGTGAGGAGGCTGCCACTGGCCAGGAGTAGTTATCCTGAGAAGGGGACACATGTGAATCATACCAGTCAATGCAGCCGCTGGACAATGTAGGAGCACTGTCCTGGTAAAGGAGATCACAATGGAGTACCAACAGCATCTCTTCCATTCCCCCACAACCCCTCCCACACACACACACTTTATTTATTTATTTATTTATTTATTTATTTATTTATTTATTTATTTTTTACCTTTTCAAGTTCTCTTCTCTAGATCTTCAAGACCTGGTTCTGGTCACATATTCTTTGACCATTTTTTTTTTCTTTCTAGCAAGTTAGGTGTCCCTCATCTGCATCCAACAGCCTCTTAGACCTACTAACCTCCATCTCAGCTCACTGTATATTAATGGACCTTCTCCATTTGTTATCTTCTTGATGTTAGAATACCCTTCCAATTACTATCTATCCTCCCCATCTCAGTCTGTATAACATAATAATGTTCCATAAAATTGTGTTGAGTGGATGAGTAAAATCTTGGATCTTCCAGTACCTTTCTGTGTAATTAAGGTCATATATCTAACTTTTGTGAGCCTAAATTCTCAACTGTATAAGTAGGCAATAATACCTACCAATGGTCTTAGTGAAGGTCAAGCCACCCGGCACTGTCTTAGCCATGAGGCAGGATATGAAAGCAAGGTCTTCCTTTAACTCATTTACCTAGTGCAAGAGTTTGTGTGGCAGTCCCCATCAGAAGGTGCATACAGCCTAGATGGAAGTGTTCCTTCTGCCCACTCCCGCAGTTGGCACCTTGGACAGTTCCAAACGGAGCTTTTTCCTATTGTGCTGAAATCTATCAGTAACTTTTCCCTTGAGTCTTAATTTGTCTCCTTGAGCCACTCAGCACAAGTCTGTTCTGCATTCCATGAGACAGTCCTTAAGGATTGATTATTGCAGGGAGTGTTACTGTCTCATCTGTTGTTCTCACCTCGTGCTGACAGTTGCAGTCAAACCTTTGAAGTTCGAGTCTTGCTTGTCTGCTTCCTTCCTCAGTTGTCTCCAGCTTCCTCTGTTATCCAGATGAGATGGAGAAAGCTGGAAACTCAATTTTTGTTAACTTCCCAGGAGAATGGTCTTCAGGAAGGTCTTCTGAGGACATAAACAGAATCTTGGCTCTGCTTTCCTAATCCTGCCAACTCAAAAGAGGATATTTCTGCTTAGAGGGAATCTCATATTCCCCTCTTCCTCAACAATGTCTTGATGATAAATGATATCATATTCATAATTAATTTTTGGCTTTTCTGGATAAAGTATGATTATATTAGGGTAATGAGGAAACACCAGGGCACCAGGGGTTAGAATAGCTGGGCCTACTGCTAGTGACCCTTAATGAACAGTATGACCTTAGGCAAATTTCTCTCTTGTTCTGGAGGTGGCTACTACAGCTCTCAACAGTGAAGGGAGTAAAGACAGACCTTGTGAACAGAATACACAAGTCCAAAGGGCCTGAAGTAACAGGATTTGGTGATGTTTTCGATGGGGGCGGTGAGGGAGAGGAAGTTAAAAAATGACCCTTAGACACTGTAGGAACTCTAGCATGTTGGATAGAGAGGAGGACCCTGCAAAGAAAATATAGAAACAGCCAGGGAGGTGAGAGGAAAATCAGGGGATTGTGGAATCCTGAGACCTAGATGATTAGAGATGAGGGGAGCAGTCATCACCACTGCTGACATTTCAAGCAAAGTGAGGACTGAAATTGTCCTTGGACTTTAGCGACAGAGAAGTCATCTGATGCTCACAGAAGCTTTTTGAAGTTTGTAATGAGGGTGGAAGACAGAATGGAGTGAATTGAGGAGTAAGTGGGAAGGGAGCATATGGAGACAGCAAGGATAGAAAATTTCTGAAAAACTTTGGGTGTGAGGAGGAGGAGACAGGGCTGTAGCTTCAGGAAATGTGGAGTGGAAGGGAGATACGTTTAAGATGAGGAAGACTTGAGTCTTTTTAAGTGTTTTTGGGAAAGATGCGATTGAGACTCTATAGAAGAGAGATGGACTAATTGATACGCTAAAAAGATGAGGGAAGAGATCAAGAATACAAAGGGAGAAACTGACCTTGGCAGAGAAGGACACTGCCTTAAATGCAACCTCAGGAATACATGTGTTGCTGTGGAAACCACACGAATTCACCAGGCCAGCTGCTATTTCTGCTTCTATCACCCTACCCAGAGTATCTGCTAGGTACCTTCTATCTAGACCGCAGTTCTCAGCAGCCTGGACTCTGTGTGTGTGTCGGTGGAAGGAGACTGTTCGGGGTTTCCATAGGCACCTCTTTAGTGATTGAAACTAAACTCCTCTTGCCTCTGTTTACACAGTGTCAGACCAGGAGAGTTACTCATGCCCAAGTTTCCTGACTTTCTCATCTAACTTCCTAAATTCACCTCCTGCTGACCACAGTTGACTCTCTTTCTCTCCTAAGACCACTGGACTCCTGCAGGGTGTATTATGGTCTCATTTACCCTGGTCTGGTTCAGGCTCCTCTGTGTCTAGGTCCAGAATGAGTCAGCACTCTGCAGTGTTTTTGTCCATTTTTCTTATAAATGAAGTTACTTTCCCCATTTGCCTCAAAGGGGCCCATCTGCCTTACATGTGTTTGCTAAGTCGCTCCAATGTCATTGAAGCTAATTTCAAGATGCATGAATAAGTTCTATGCTAACAAAATGCTGACCATATTAAAAAAAAATGTGTCACTTAAAAAAAAAAGCCAAGATGTAATGATAAGAAACACCAATTATCTAAGAGTTTTAGTATGCTCATATGTGTTTGTGCATAACTAGCACTCTAAAGGCCTTAAGACAGAAACCACAGGCCTTTTGAAAGCAGCAAGAAACTGTGAGCCAATAAACATTCTATTCCCGTGCCACCCTGTACTCATCCAACCCAATGAAGATGAAATGCACACTGACAGGAGCAATAAGAAAAATAATAACATTATCACTGGATCAATGTCTATTGCTGGCTTTATAAATAAAGGACTTGGCTTCCCATTGATGTTTAATTTTTGTAAATGCCTCTGGAAATTTAAGTAGCGGTAGGAAAACATTATCCTGAGATAATGTTCAATTTCTCCCAACATAAGCTCTTAAACCTTGGACGTGTGTAGTTTTCAGTCTGGGACAAAACCAGGCGAACACATATCTTTGGATCAGACTGTGGTAGATTTATTTTAAATAGGCTGGCTTTAGTGCTACCCATCCTGGGGACAATAGAGTAGAAGTTGGTTTGAATAAAGGAGCAGAGAAATCCTAGAGATCTGTTTTTTCCCCTTTGTGGTTTGTTTTGAGATATCCATCAGCAAAATGGGGAGACTCTAGCCTATCCATGTTGCATGAGTGATGCTGTAGCATGTGCCAAATTTGAAAATAGTAGCGGGCAAGTGTGGAAGCTTGGAAGGGTCTACCTGTCAGTGTAGGACACTATGATGTCCCAGCATTTGGTTACTCCTGGCTGTAGCTCAGCTGCTCTGGTGATGGCACAAATCCCCAGGGCTGGATAATTGTACCTGACTTGAATAACATATGAACTCCTGCTAGCTCTACCTTGGGAAAATCATGAGAGTACTTTGAAGTCATGGAATCGTAGATATTAGAACTGAAAAGAAAGCTTCCTCAAGAGATCTTCTAAGTTAGGATTCCTCAGTCTTCAAGCAGGTCCTGCATAAATGGCCCCATTCATCAGAAGAAATTCAGAAGATCCAGCTAATTAGAATAGAGGGTAGGTAAGTGATGCCCAGGTCTGCTTAGAGCAGTGTTTCTCAGACTTGAGCTTGTACAGAGTTACCAGAGGCTTATTAAACCCCAGATTGCAGTCTCCCAACCCCTCCCCCAGCCTGCTTTCGCAGAGTTTCTGAATCTGTACATCTACGGGTGAGGCCTAGGAATTGCCTTTCTAACAGATTCCCAGGTCATGCTGATGCGTTGGTCTTGGTCAGGAGACCACCACACTTTGAGAATCACTGGACTTCATGAGTTCACGACCCAGGAGCTGGGCTCTTACGCTAATAGGTGAGTCTTTCTACAAAAGGAGGCATGAAATACCCACCTTCCTGAAGGAAGGCAGTTCCTTTATGAGAGGCTCTTCGGGTCTCTGCCTGAGTAAGAGCAAGCTGCCTTCCTCTCCATGACCTCAGGTTCCAGCTCTTCCAAAGGCACGTGGAGGACGTGGAAAGACACCAGGATTTCTCATGAATCCCAGTCTCTGCCCTCAGATTTTTTACCTGGAGAGAAGAGCTCTTGCCTCCCTGGGAATCTGGAACAGAAAGCCAACGTGTGAGGGCCTTTCTGATGTGGAAAAAGCTGGATTTGCAGGGCCCAGCAGACCCGACAGTGATGAATGATGCTGGATTCCACTTACATTCCATCAAAGCCTGCAGGGTGGAGACCTCAGGCACTGAGCCCAGGCCCTCCGGCCCTTCCTGTCAAGGCATCTGCAGGACAGGAAGACATCCAAGAGGCTGACAGGCAGCAAAGAGGAGAGGGAGAGGGAAAGAGGCATCAAGGTGGGCGTGGCAGCTTTGGGGTTTAGGCTGAGGCAGGGATAAGGGTAAGAGGATGGATGGATTCTGGGAGAGGAGGGAGCGGTGGGAAACAATGGTTTTTGTTTTTCTAGCCCAGCCCAGCCCAGCTCAGCCCAGCCCAGGTTTTTCATGGCCTCTGTGACAGGTGTGGGTTTGCAATACTATTATTGCCCAGGAGCTAAGCAGAGGGCTACTCTCACTTCTGAATTGTCTTTATTCTTCTCCTACATCCAAACCATGCTTTTCTGCTCTATTGGTTTTGAGTCTTTTGTGTCCTTGGAAAATGATAATAGCTTCTACATGGGGTATGTAGACTTCTACCCTCACAGCTGCCGTCCACTTCACCCTCCCTTTGCCAGGGCACAAGGTGGGTGGCTCTAGTCACTGTTGCTGGTCTTCTCATCTCTCTGAGAATGTGGGATAAAAGAGGTGAGGCAGAGCCACGAGGGCCAAGTCAGCAAGGAGGCTGCGCCTCTGTCTGAGCTCTCTGCCCTGGTTTAGGTATGGGCACAGGAGGTTGCATTTATTGGCCTTTTAGTAAGAGATAATGGGTAACCATTTTCTATCATCTTAGCATTTTATAGACATTGCATTCAATACTCTCAGTGTCTTAAATATAACCATCCCATTTTAAAGGTAAGAATACTGAGGTGGAGAGAAGTAAAGTATCACAGGCTCTAAGTGGTAGAACCAGGGTGATATGAATCCTGGGCTGGGTGAGGAGAAATCAGACCAGGTCAATCCCAGTCATGTGACTTCAGCTAGATATGTCTTTGGGAAGACAGCCATTTCCTCTCAGGCAGGTTCTGAGTGACTTGTGCAGTCAGAGCAGTGGCCCAGCTGCCCTAGGAGGGTTTTCTGATAGTCACATAATCTCGGGGTCAGTTTAGCAAAATTCTGAGACTTGCCTCCTGTGGACACCAAGATCAAGGTTTGGAGCCAATGAGACAATCATGTCCAGGGCCCACTTTCTGAAGGTCAGAGGTGGGGACCTGGCTCCCCTTAATGTCTGCTGAGTGACAAGGAAACATTTAAGATTCCCTGCCTTCCTGCTCCACTGAATACACAGAACTCAATTGAAAGGCCATAACACATTTAAACGTCTGAAATTAAATCTGGAGTCGAAGCAGCCGCCTCTTATTACTTTTAATCAGTGCAGTGCATGAAAGCTCCTTTGGAGAAATCATTATTTTACCTCAGAACGTGGAAAGAAGAATGGCTTCTCTACTGGTTCCTGCAAAATGGCAGGGACGGTTCCCCCTGCCCATGCAGCAGACGGAGGGCTGTCCTCAGTGCCTGCCTCGGCCAGGGTCTAGGTCTGATTGAATTCTCAGGACTGCTCCTTTCGGGTTCCACTTTGCATGGCTCTCAGCTGTACTTTTCTTATTAAAGGGACAAGAAGCTGAGGGATTAGTAACTATAGTTACCATGTATCAAGCACATTCGTTATCAGTTAAGATTTTTAATAGCAAACAACAAAAAACTGGTTTGAGCGGAAGGGTAATTTGTGAAAGGACCTTAGGATGAGCCCAGCAAGGCAGAAGGACAGAGTTGGGAAGCTGTGCAGCCAGGCACCATGTCCAGAATCTCACTGCAGAATGGGAGGTAACGGGCACATCACAGCTGCCACCTGGGTGCAGTGCCACAGCGGAACTGCTAATGCCAGAAGCCATGTCTAATTTTCCCTGCAACAACAGGGAAAGGTAAATATTATTATCTTCGTTTTACAGAGGAGATATGAAATTTAGAGATGGCAGGTAGCTTGTTCCCAAAGTTAGATAGAAACCTCAACGCTAAGTTCAGTGAGAGTGGAGACTATATTGGTTTTGTTTACCATCATAAGCTCAGAACCCAGTACAGTGCCTGGCCCAGAGTAGGTACTATATAAACTTATGCGATAGATACATGGGGGAAGTGGTGGAGATGGACATGGTTATTGTGTTTGTCCTACTTGAACACTGCCTTTTCTCTTTTGGGCCCATGTCCCATGTTTCTAGCCAAAGTGTTGGGCAAATTACTCAGGATGAGGCCGACATAATTTATTTCCTCCTGGTTATGGTGATCCATCCCAAAGTTGGAAGGGGGTGAGTTTGGCCAGATGTTCCAGTATATGGAGTAAGACTGGCTGCAATATGAAAGAATAAAGCCAACATTCAGAGAGAAGCGAAGACAGTATTTATAATTCAATTTCCCTGTAATTCAGAGTCAAAATGACTAGTTTATAAGCAAGTACTATTGCTCCAGTCAATAAAGGCAGGTTGAAAGTGGTGACTTGTCTCAGAAAGGAGGTTTCATTTTGGATGTCAACTCCAATGCCCCAGTAGGTGTATGAGCTTCAAGAAATAGTACAGAACTGGGTCAAAATTCATGTCTTCTTAATCCTTCTTCCTCTCTCCCTGGTGAGCACCCATGCATCTTACCTTACCTACATTTGAATGGAGTCTTTTCCTGCTCCAAACCTTCACTCAGTGACTATCTGTGAGATGTGTTTTTTTAGGACAATTGTTGGCCCAAGGATGTGATGTTGATAGCTGATAGAGGAAAGTAAAAGTCAAGGTGGACGAAGCAGGTTCTGGGGCCACAGCAAGTTCTAGATTGGGCATCTGTGAGAGCCCTTCTCTTGGAAGCAGTGTTGGGCGGGATAAAGAGCACTCATTCAGGCTAGCACTGTGTTATCAGGGAGGGACCAAGGCCTCTTGCAGGAACACAGCCATAGCCTGGGTTCTGTGGATAGTAAAATGTAATTTGGGCATTAGATATTTGCCTTGCCCAAGGTAGCTCTTGCCTCTGGCCATCTCAGCACATCCTTGTTTGTAATATCGGAGTTTCTTTGTTATCAGGACTTGGTATGCTCCCTTTGTTTCTGCTCCAGTTGCAGCACTGACAGCATGGCTTCTCCTTCATTACTTCCATGAGTCTCTGACTGGCCCATGGGTTAGCTTCTTAGGGGCTGGTACCATCCATAATTCAATCATTCCTTGAAAGGAGACCTATGTTACATGGTATGAGCCTGGTGACTTATTTGCAAGTACCCCTTAGGGCTATTTCTAGGGCTATTTTTTGCAGGGTGAAACTGGGAAGAAAAGAAAGGCATTCCAAAGCATCATCTTTTGCCTAATAAATGATTTGTTTATAATTTTATTCCAAGAAAGCCGCTTGGAATAATTTATAGAGGGCAATGAGCTGCTTGAGTGCAACAGGTAATTGTCATGCAACAAACTACCTCCTTTTGAATTCCTGCATGCTTTTAGTATTCACATCAAGCTCATACCTGTGTGTCTCTTTGCTTTGTTGGTTCAGAAATTTCACTGAAGCCAAGGGAAGTGCTACCACCAGAGTGGTAGAGAAATTAACAACCTACTTCCCCAAAGTAGTTTAACAAGCCAGGGAAGAGAATCGGTGGAGGAGTCCTTTGGCTTCCTTGTTCTTGGAGCTGTGTTTGTCTGGTTCTTTAAAACATCCCCAACAGCCCTGGCTGGATTGCTCGGTGGATTGAAGGTTGGCCTGCAGACTGAAGCATTCCAGGTTAGATTTCAGTCAAGGGCACGTACTGAACTGTGGGCTTGATCCCCCAAAGGGGGTATGCAGGAGGCAGCTGATTAATGATTCTGTCTGATCATTGATGTTTCTCTCTCTCCCTCTCCCTTCCTCTCTGAAATCAATAAAAATATTCAAACACACACACACACACACACACACACACACACACACACACGCACGCACCCCAAATCAAAACAAACAAACAAACAAACAACCCATCCCCAACAGCACTGACCCCCACTACCTATAGAGGTAACAAGCACTCAGTGCACCCTGCATTGGCTTTTCTCCCTTATCTGTCTCCCTCTCTTCATTTGCCTCTTGGGACTGCCTCTTAAATAAATTGTCTGCACCCAAGCTCTTGTCTCAAGCTTTTGTGTTCTGACACCAATTCTCTGAAACCAATAGTGTGTCCTAAAATTCAATTCAGTGAAGACACTAAGTACCTGGTATTAGCATAGACCCCAGAGGTTAATGGCACAGCCCTTCACAATGCTGTTCCATCTCAGATGCCACCTGCCCTTTTGTCCTTCCTGCTACATAGGTTCAGAGACTTCATGATTCTCACAAGTTTGATAATTTGCTGGAGCAACTCACAGAACTCTTTGAAAGTGTTATATTTATTATGATTACATTTTTATTATAAAGGATACAACTCAGGGACAGCCAAATGGAAGAGGTGGATAGTGCATGTATTTAGGGAGGCTGAGGGGGGGTTGAACTCCATTCCTGTTTCATATTTTCACAACCTCTGCTTGTGGAATTGGCATGTCACCCACCCTGCATATCAATGTATTCACCATCCAGGAAGCCTCACTGAGTGTTGATATCCAGAGTTTTATTAGGGTTTTATTTTATGGACATTGATCCACTTATTGCCACATGATTGAACGTAATCTCCAGCCTTCTTCCCCTCCCCAGAGGCTGAACTGGCCCAAAGTTGCCAGGTCACTGGTTCGTGTTCCTGGTGACCAGCTCCCATCTGGAAGCTGTGTAGGACCTCAGCCAGGAATCACCTTGCTACCATAACAAGGACACTCCTATCAGTCAAAGTTCCAAGGGTTTTTGAGACTATGCCAGGAACTGGGAACAAAGACCAGATATATTTGTTATATCATAGCTCTAAATGCAAACTAAAATATCCCAGCTGGCATGGCTCACTGATTAAGCATTGATCTGTGAGCCAGGAGGTCACAGTTCGATTCCTGGTCATGGCACATGCCCAGGTTGTGGGCTTGATCCCCAGGGTGGGGCATGTAGAAGGCAGCCAATCAATGATTCTCTCTCATCATAGATGTTTCTATTTCTCTCTTCCTCTCTCTGAAATCAATTAAAAAAAATAAACTAAAACAAAAAGTTTTACGCTCATACTCGACATCTATAAAAAAAGCACTTTGTTGACAGGTTCCAAGATTCTCCCCTGGGGAGAGGGAGAGGAACTCATTGAAGTTTGATGGGACGACATCAGGGAAGGCCTCACCTGCCAGGCATGTAATGAAAACAAGTAACAATCTCTTCAATTTCCCGAGGACAGAATAATTGAGTAAACAGATTGACCTTGAGTTCCCACCAGAATCATCTGCAGAGCAGGGGAGCCTGCATGAGTCTTCCTGGGATGCCTTGTGGGCCTCTGTGGTTCTGAGCAGCAGTCATGACTAAGGCTTGGGGCCCTGCAGGCTTTCAGAGCCCTGTCTGTGTTAATCCCCATTAGTAGGGAGACTCCATTTCTATTTCATAAGACTTACAGATCTTGTGTTTTAGAACCTCTGGCTCCATGCATCTGAATACTCCATGGGGTAGCTGAGCCTTGCTGATCTCTATACTTGAGAGATAGAGCTGCTGACTCAATTGTCCTTCTCCATCCACTCCTGGACCCATCTCCCTACCCAACCCTCTCATCTCCAAAGCTTTCATTTCCCAGACCCAAGTATGCTTCCACCTTTGGCTGAAGACTTTCCTGAGCACATCTTCCGCCTTCCTAGAATGCCCAGTCTCTGGGCCTTTGTTGTCCTCCTTGGGATGCTGGCCTCCCTGAATCCTAAGGGAAGCATCCTGCTGCTGCTCTGTCCCATTGCTGCTTGCCTTGGTAACGTTGTTTCCCATAATGAGTTTTAATTGTAAGTTTTATTGACAGATTTGTGTTTTGCCACAGGAAACCATCCTGAATCAATTAGAATCAATTAATCACACTGTGATTAACTTTAATTGTGGGATCTTTCCTCCACTTGCAAATAACCATTCACATGTTTCAATTAATATTTTTACCCCCCTTTGTTGACAAATGATCTATTTGTACTTAAAATTAATTAAATGTTAGCATGGTCCCAATTAACATTGCATTAACAGTAAAAATGCCTTGACTGTCAATACTGAGCAGAATCTGTCACTACTGCTTAGGTGGTGCAGCATATGTTATTGAAACACAGGGTAGATGATCTGGTGAAAATGTGAGGCCACATTTAAAGTCATTAAAAATCTTAGGTGTTTTTTTTTTTCCTTTTTTTTTTCCTCTGGTTTGAGATAAGCAGGAAAAATTAAACATTGTCCACTTAGAAATAGTTGCCTTTTTTTTTGTCTCTGTCTTGCCAAACCAAGATTTAATGTCTCTAGATTCCCATCTTTTTATTTTATTTGATATATTATTTTTGTTTCTTTCATCCCTAATATCTCCTATTCCTTTCTATCTTGACTTGTTTCTCTACTCAAATGCTATTGTACTATAAATTCAAAACTGTATCTTTAATATGTTGTGCATCCTTTGTTTTTAAGACCCATCTAAGTAGGCTATGCAGGTCTGTTTCATATGCAAATGTTATTTATCCATGTCCACATGAATAAGCATTCGAATTGTTTCCAACCCTTTGTTTTTATAACCAATGCTGGGATGAATATTAGTGTGCATCTGAATTTGAGTACCTGTCTGAGATACATTCCTAGGAAAGCAATCATTGGGCTGTAGCGAAAGTGCAAACTGAATTCCAGAATTGTTCATATTTTACAGAGGAGGAAACAGAGATCTGTAGAGGTTAAACAGTTTTTTTTGAGGTCAAGTTTGTATCTAGGCTTGATCTCAGATCTCAATAGTTATTTCACAGTATGCTGCCATCTCAATTTCCCTGAGTTTCCTGGAATTTTCTAAGTACAGTTTCTCTAGTATGATAGTTTAATTGTGTGATAGGTTGGAATTGGCCTTGATTTGGACACTGTAAGTAAATAGTAAGAAGCTAGGAAAATTTCAGGACAAGTGGAATAGGAAGACTAAGACAGTTAAACAGCAGTTTGCAGCCACCTAGTAGATCCTATCCTTCCTAAATCAAAGACTCTTGAGAGTAAATGGTTTGTACTTCTTCTCCCCAGCCAGAGGGTACATAGCTTAAATCACCTACTCAGGGAGACAAAGAACAGAAGTCCAATTAGTCAGCTATTTGTCAACCACCAAGGACAGACAAATTAAGAGAATAAATCTCGTTTTCGTACATCAGCATAAAGCTGATGAATATTCTGTTGATCAACCCCTAAGACCTCCCCCACCACCCACATATATCCCTTAACTTCTAAGGGTCCCCATGAGACTTGCAACCAGGGGAGCAATGAGCAGTGGCAGCTTGTCCAGGTATTAGCCTGAGCTTGTCCCCAAGGTCTCCTTAACCCCCTTTTCTCTGACTTCCCAATGAGCCACAGCAGCCCAGCCTAGGCCCTCCTGTTTGCTTCTCCTATGCCCTTCCTTGTTCCATGGTCCTAAGTATGCTTTTGCTGCAGTCAATACACTCTTGCTTGTTTCTCTAAAAAAAAAAAAAAGAAAGAAATGAAAAAATAAAAAGTCAACATTTAATATGTATGTTGCAGCGGATGCAGAGACAAGCAGCTCTTATCAGGAGAGGCATTGGGGATTTAAATCCAACCTGTTCTCTCAAAAAAGAACCATCTTGTTAGTACCGTAGGCAAAGGCCTGCAAACCCAGTCACATATTTTAGAACAGGTGATAGAGATATAACAGTTATCAGCCGGAGATATCAAAGTTCCTCTCACAGAAGGGGGCAAAACACCATTTCAGTGATCAGAACACATTAAGTCCCACTTTTATCTTTACAAATAAGCTCGCCCTGAAGGGTACAGACATGTACGTCTTTGAGAGATCTAAAAAAACATAAATCCTCTAAGCTTTTAAATCATCTTTGGGACTTTTATTTCTTTTGAGTATTTGAAGAAGGTTTGGCTGCTAGACTTGCTATCCCCGGATACATTCTTGGCCCTCTCTACTTTCTCTGCCTCACCTTGCTGTCATTCCTGAAAGGTTAATTGAGCAACTACTGAGTTCAAGACATGGATTATAAGAACAATACACACTCCTGGTCCTTCTAACACAAGAAAGGGAAATCAGTGACAGACCAGAATGCTGAGCCAAGTGCTGTGGGTGACCAGGGGGGAGAGCCACAGCTTCTGAGAGCCAGTGGAAGGGCAGGGGGCGGGAAGTGATGTTTGAGCTGGACTTGAACCCATGTGTAGGAAGAGGTGGTCAGGCAGAGAAAGGAAGGAAGGTACCATAGGTATAGGATTACAGCAGTGCCTTTCTTCCTCCCCCTGCACGTACACCCCCCCCCCTCCTCTGCCCCTGCAGAAGCCATGTTCAGAAACAATCCAGCATCCTGAGGGAAGAGGAACAAATGTCCTACATTGCACCACGCTAAGCATGCCCCTTCAGTACTTGTGCCTGTGAAATGCATTTCACGCCTCATCTGTTGCCTAAATGAGATGTGAAAGCAGTTTACACCTCGTTTACATTTGTTCTGTTTTACCAAACAGCACCGACACAGCTCCATCCAAAGTAAGGGAATGAGGTCAGTCACCCCTTCCTCTCCCTGGATTGAATCCACCCTGCTCTTCAGACCCTCCCCAGCCTCCGGGGCTCCCAGGCAACCAGGAATCTCAGTGTTGGGAGAGAAGGCACTTAGAACTGTACTGATCCGTCCCCACAGGGAAATGGCCTTTCTCTCAAGCCAGTAGTATGTTACTGTGTACAGTTTACTTAAGTGAAATGCAGAAACCATAAGTGGACATTTGGGAGAATTTTAACTTTAGCATATACCCGTGCAACCAAAACCCAGATCAACTTACGGAGCATTTTTCTTACCCCTGAAAATGTTCTCATGCCGCTTTCCAGTCAGTAGCCCCCTCCCAAAATATAACCGCTGTTCTGACGCTTATCACCACCATAGGTGTGTGTGCCTATTCTAGAACTTCATATACATGAAAGGATATAGTGTGAACTCCCTGGGCTCCTTTCACTCACATCATGTCAGTGAGATTCGTGTGTGCTGTGTATATCGGTAGCTCATTCCTTTGTATTCCTGAGTAGTATTTCATTGTATGAATAAACCATAGTCCTTCTCCTCTTGATGGACATTTGGGTTGTGTTCTGTTTTTGTCTATTATGAATAAGGCTATGAATATTCATATGCGTTTTTATGGGCGTACACATTCATTTCTCTTGGGTACACAGCTAGGAGCAGAATTTTTGAGTTGTAGTGTATATTTCAACTTTAATAGAAACTCCTAAATAATTCTCCAAAGCAATTTACCATTTTACATCCCTACTAACAGTGCATAAAAACTCCAGTTGCTTTTGGTGATTCCAAGTAATGAAATTATGTTGGAAATTGCTGTAAAATAGCACAATTTCATTTACCAAACAGAAACATGAGATAAAAGACGAATGTTGAATAGTTTGGAAGAGAATGAGAACATGGAAAGATGATTATTGCCCCCAAAATACCTCTTGAATGTCCTGATTTTGCCTGAAACTCACTGTATTTAAAAATGCACAATACATTTTGTTTTCTCCAAATTATATGCTTGGAAGTTGTAAGAATAGTGAACTAGGAGTTATGTGCCGATAATGTACAAAGAGGCCATTTGCCCACTTTCACCATACGTAGACTGATAATGTTTCCAATTTTTGCCAACTGGATAAACAAATATTTATATCTTAATTCTTCCTTTAATTTTTTTTGTGCTTCGATAATTAATATTTTATTGGTTTTTTAATATTTGTATTTTTTCTTAGTGAATTGACTTTTAATGTCCTTTGCCTATATTCCCTGGTGTTTGTCTTTTTTACTGTTAATGTTTATGTTGCTTTATATGGACTATTGCTTGTCACATATGTTACAAATATTTTTCTCATTTTGTTTATCTTTCTTTTATGAAAAGTAAGTTTTATTATTGTAAAAAATGCTACTTGCTCATCATAAAAACATTCAACCAATAGAGAAAAGATCACAGAAAGATAAACATTTTTACAAATTGCATTCCCCAGAGACAAAATAAGACACACAAAAAATCCTGAAATAATAAAGTTCTGATGAAACTCATTTCAGACATTTCTCTATGCATATACAGAGAAAACTAGCTAGGTATGTAGGTCAAAGTTAAGAAGAATTTTCTAAAAATACAACAGTTGTATTGAAATGACTACACTTACAGTATTTCTTCATTACAAAATATGTTAATCCTAAAAAATTATTTATTACAAAAAGTTCATGCATTTGGGATAATATTTGAACTATATAATTTAACTTTAAATGGCATCTTTGGAAATCTTTTTTTATAAAAGATGAACAATTAGAAAACATACTTTTTTCTCAATTTTCTCAACACTTCTAATTTCACTGTTTTAACTTTGTCAAGTTTTATAACATTTACAAATCTTTCACTATAATATCTACAGTTGTCAAATTTTCTTCTATTTTAAAACAAATCATCAGCATTTCTTTTACCTTGCCATTTTATTCACATTTTCTTTATTTTGGTTTATTACTCTTTATGTTCATTTTAATATTCTAATAATTTTCTTCATAAAGGGATCACAGATGTTAGATTTCCTGCTTTATTGCATATATTAGAATATTTCTCAGTTGCAATTGTACTTGAATAATCACTTGGCTAGTGTATAGTTGTTGAGCCATGCCTTACTTAACTCATAACTTTATGAATCTTTCACATTGTCCTCCCTTTAATGGTCCTTTAAATATTTGTTCTTTTTCATGCCACTTTAGTGATTACCTGAGCTTTGCCAGCCAGGGACCTCGCTGTGTTTTCAGTTATATATATACAATAGTTTTCTGCTTCTAATATGACTTTAATCTCTATAAATGTTTTCATTTTCATTTTCATTTCTATCTGTGCTTTGTCAGCTCACTGTAATGCTCCTTCTATTATCTTACTATCTCTTTTGAAGCTTTTGGAACCTTTACTTATTTTTTTGAGGGCCTTTTTAAAAAGAAAGGCTGAAGTAATTCTTTGAGACTTTGAAGAGTCATTTGCATGAGCTCTTCTTTTCTTTCTTTATGTAGGACTTTTATCTTGTTTGCTTTTCTTGCTTTTTTTTGGTCTTATATATGAATCTGGTCCCTTTTCATTTATGGTCCATTTTCTCATCTTTACGTGGAGTCAACTAATTATTGTATGGGGAGGTGAGGACTGAGCCCAAGATGTCTGTGGCTTAGATTAAGAATTTGTGATTTTAACCAGGCTGTAATTTAGTCTGTGAAATGCCTTACCTTGGCCTTAATTCTCCCCTTAGTTCTTGAACATCCATGTGGTCCGGAGTAATTCCATTTTTATCTCACCAGCTTTCTGGGCCATCCTCTGGCATCCCACTTGCTTTCTTTTTGCCTCATCTCTGGAAGTCTCATTTGCTTAGGAGTCTCAGAAAGCACTCAAAGAAAGAGAATCAGTGTGCTCTTTCTGCACATCTGGAATTACATTTATTTAACCGGGGTTGAGGCAGGAACACAGTGCAAATCTACAGGTGGAGGTTTATTTCCTGGGCTGGTGACCAGTTGCTAGTGTAGGTGTTCCATCGGAGAAGCCTTAGCTAGTGTTTCAGAACTGGGTTTATAATGGCGTTCCTCATGTCACAGGAGCTGCTGCTGAGGGTCAAGGACCCTTGGTAAGCTGCTTCTATTAAGGCTCAAACCAGCCCAGTGAGCTTTTTGCTTGCACCAATCCCCATTTTATTCCTCAATAATAGCCACTTCCCACTTCCAAAGTCTGGTTGTGAGAGAAACTCAATCCCTCCACCTGTTTTTATTTTTTATTTTTTAAGTCCAAACCTTTGTCTATAAGTGTTTTATTGTTTATTCTTTTAGGTATAAGATATGTCAGCATTAACAGAATAAGGGTGTAATGAAGTCTATGGGACTGTGAGGTCCTGGTTCCAGTCACATAACCTCTGACCTTTTTGAGGTAGATTAATATAAAGCCTTTGTCCTTATTGTAGGGTAACGTATTGGGTCAGAAGTTGAGTTCTAGGCTCAAACTCTGGTTCTACCACTTTCCAAATGTATGATTTAGTCTCCTACTTAGCTTTGCTATTCTTTAGTTTCATCTTTGTTAAATGGATAGTATGCCAAGAGTATCTGCTTTCTGGGATTATTTTAAGGATTAAATGAGCTACTGTTGTAAAGGGGGCTAGGTTGTGCCTGGTACATAATATGTGTTCAGTGTGTATTTGCTATTGTTAGGTCCCCTGATGTTGTTCCTAAGCACAGAAACAAGTAGCCTCATCCTCAGTGCTCCTTCTCTTAGAAAGGTCATCATGAAGAAGGGTCTTCATGGAGGAAAGGTCCTGGTAGAGGAATTACCTCCATAAGGGCTCTTCACAGAAGGGGGAACTCTTTCCATGGGAGTTTAGGACCCTTCTCCTATAGGGATTCTAAAACCAGGAGGACTCTTTCCTCTGAGGACATTTCTCCATGAGGAGCTCTTCCCTTTAAGGACTCTTTCTTCAAAAGGATCTTTAATCCATGAGAACCTTCCTTCCATGAGAACCCTGCCCCTCAAAAGTCCCTTTCCCCATGAAGACCCTTTCCATCTGAATACTAGACTTTCCAACCAGACATCTTCCCTATTTTAGATATTAATTCCACGAGGGCCCTTTTGCACAAAGTCCTTGATTTAAAAGAACGATTTCTCCATCAGAACTTTTGCTTCTCAAGGGCTCTTACACCCAGAAGTAGGCTCAGGAGACCCTCTTGGAAATTTAGCACCAATTTTTTGGAGAATTTCTCTTCTTGAAACCCTTCAGCCAAATCATTAGGTCCCTATCATTGGCCAAATATGGCCTCTCTTGGCATTGTGCACAATTAGCCAAGGGCCTTCTCCTTAACTTGGGTAGGCATCTGGCTTTTGGGAGTGAACCAGTAGAGGCAGGGATTATGGACCAGATCCTAGTTGTATTGGTGAGCCTGACTATTTTCCTCCAGCTGAATATGCAGTGACAGGAAAATGGGGTATGCAGGTCCATTAGCTCAGGAAGCCCTGACAGCAGACTTGCTTATGGGACATCACAGCAGCAGGGACAGAGCAGGGTAAGCCTTTATCTCCAGGAAGGTGCATGACATAGAGGTGAAGGTCTATGGTCCCTATTCTCAAGGAACTAGGAATCTAGAGAAATCGGAGGAGTAAATTATGGAATATAAACTAAGTAGAATGAACAGGTACTTAATTCAACTATTGTTTTATTCATTCACACTCAGTTAACCATATTGCTTCAAATAGTGATATTCTGAAAGAGAAAGCATAGTTTCCAGACAGAGGTATCAGCATGTATGTGGGATATAAAAGGAGGCTAACATACATGTTTTTTGTTGTTGTTGTTTGTTTCTAAAACAAACTGTATATATTGTAATTTGTTATAGCAGGTGTCAACTGTACAGAATTGGTAAAAACCAATGGTGGGAGATTAAGTCAGAGAAGCAAGTTCAGTTCAGACCCTGGGAGGCTGTGCTTAGAATTTTTTAAAAATATATATTTTATTGAGTTTTTACAGAGAGGAAGAGAGAGGGATAGAGAGTTAGAAACATTGATGAGAGAGAATTATCAATCAGCTGCCTCTTGCACACTCCTTACTGGGGATGTGCCAGCAACCAAGGTACATGTCCAGAATCAAACCTGGGACCTTTCAGTCTACAGGCTGATGCTCTATCCACTGAGTCAAACCGGTTTTGGCATGTGCTTAGAATTTTTAATGCGATTCTATAAGCAATGAGAATCCAGAACAGATATTTCAGAAAGAGAGTGATCCAATCACTTGGGAGAAAAAGAAATCTACGGTTACTATGTAGAACTGAAAAAGCGTGAGGCTGAAAGAAAGGAAATGCCTTAAGCTGCCACTGTGGGAATCCAGGACCCAAATGCTGAAGGCCTGAAGTGAAGCAGCGTCTGTGGGGGTAGGAGAAGGGGCAGGTATGTCTAAGCCCTCCTCAGTGGACAGAGGAATGCATGTGAAAGGAAAGTCAAAGATAACTCAAAGTTTCTAGCACAGATGATTCGGAATGCAAGTAACAGTCTTACGAAATGAAATCTCACATGTTTACCAAGACCATCATGGACAACTCCCTTTGATCATAGGTAACATGGAGAAGTGTTCTTAGGGTGGTGACAAGAACATTGGATTGGAAATTAGGACACACCTAACCTATTCCTACCCCTTCCACTAACTGGTTACCCAACTGGGAGTAAAACCGTTAACCTCTTTTGGCTTTGATCTCTTCCCTATTAATATGTATGGCTGGTTGATCTTTTCAAGTGGGGATAGTCTGTTTTGAAGGTCTACATTTCTGCTTTCCACTGAAAATGCAAATTGGCACTTTGTTGTTTTCCTTTTGACTGTTTAATGTTCAAATAGAAGAAAGACACCTGGATGAAGCATTTGCACAGACTTTACAATTCCCTCAAAGGGATCCCTGAGCCCTTAGCTTCTCTTAAGTTCCTTTGAGGTCTTTCAGCCCAAGGACTGTCACCACATGTCCTACATCTCCCCTACGCTTTCAGCAGGTGTGTGTATGTGGAGCTCAAACTTAAAAATAACTCAAATAAACACACACATATTTTTTGAAACTTGCTGTGCAGTTAAATTGTCAGCATTTTTGTCAGTGGTTAAACAGAACTAGAAACAAACACAGTAGCCACTGATTACCATACTGGGCCTCCAACACTCACCCCTAAACTAACCGCTCCAACATACAAAGCAGGATGCGATAAGAATTTTCTATATATGTAAAGCACCAAGAGGATAAAGATCATAACGTAAACCTTAGGACAATGTTTACAAAGTTGAACCACATGCGGAGAAAGGGGGTGTAACATGAATGAACTGCTTAGATCAAATATACATTTCAACAAATAGTTTATGTAGCTTCAATATCTTAAATAGAAGACAGCTTGGGCCCAGCAAGTGTGCTCAGTGGTTGAACATCGACCTACGAACCAGGAGGTCACGGTTTTATTCCCAGTCAGGACACATGCATGCCCATGTTGTGGGCTCAACCCCCAGTGTGGGGCATGCAGGGGGCAGCCAATCAATGATGCTCTCTCATCATTGAGGTTTCTATGTCTCTTTTGCTCCCTCTCTCTTCCTCTCTGGTATTTTTTTCTTAAAAGAATATCTTGGCTTCAGAATCAGGGCAAGACTAAGAGAAGAGTACTCAGTACTATTACCTTGGGAAAGTCAACTCTGTTTTTTTTTTTTTTTTTTTTTTAGTGTTCCCTACCTGCTGGTTCCATAGTGATTTAACTGTTGATGTCCTTGAGATGACAGGCAGAGCTCTAGAAGGAAGGGATGTGTTCCAAAGGTCTCATATAAGAGGTCATTTTGTATCTCATACACCTGAAGAATTTTCCATTGGGTTGCTTTGTTCCCCACTGAACTATGAGCATTCTGGAATGGATTGGACCTATGATAATGAAATGAATAATGGAGATTTCTCCAAACTTCTGGTCCTAATGGCCACCTAAATTCACAGGACTGATTCTTCCAGTCTTTCACACCTAACTCAGTATCTTCCTCTTGAATCATCAGAGCCTGGAAATTAAAACTGGTTATTAGCTATTGATGTGTAGGGAACAAATTGTGGTCACGTTAGTTTCCACCAAGATATGTAGACTTTTTTTTGGGGGGGGGAGGGAGGGAGAGGAAGAGGGTCCTCCCCTAATGGGCTTCCCCTGTTTGCATCTTGGTCACTCCTGGACATGCCACAATTTAGAGTCATTGGCTTAAAACAGATTAGCAAGCCCCACGGTGTTCACCAGAGTCACAGTCTGAATAGAAATCTCTTCCAGAGGTTAAAGAATGAAAATTCAGAGTCAGATTATCTAATTTTAATTGCTTTTGAAGTTTGCCATTTATGTCAACAAGCTCCCACTGAGAGAGAATTGAACCAAACGCGTTATTTAAAAAGGCCAGGTTCCAGCAGCTCATCTTTAAGGAGCTCGAGCCTTCATCATTTCTCACCGGGTTTATCTTGACACTTTCTAACTGCCTTTCTGCCCCTGGTCTCATCCTTTACTGTCCTCACTCCTCAATCTTGCCAGAATGAACTTTTCAAAAGGCAAACCGGAAACTGTTCCCCTGGGGCTGTTCATTTGATTTTAGCTGCCTTTTTTGGTGCTGCTTGCCTCCTGCACCCTGTGGTCAAGGCAGGTGGTTTCATCTTTCAGACCAATGCTCCAATGCCTTCCCGCCATTGCCTGCCTGAGAAACTCACTCATTCTCCAACATTTAGCTCAGTCTCTATCTTCCTAAGACCACTTTTCAGAATATCCACACACAGACTTGGAATGCATCAGCTTGGATCCCACAGTGCTTGTATATGTATTTTATTAAAGCTCTAATCCTATTTCTATTATGGTTCCTATTTATCTCCTTCATGACTCTATGACTGTCTTCTATTTGTCATTACATCTTTAGCACATGAATGAATGGCGAGTGGACTACAACTTAGTTATTTTGATTCCATTAAATCAGAATATGTGCTAATATATGTACATTGACTGGATGGAATCCTCAAAGAGATGGCGCACATTTAAGCCTTTTCCTTTTCCCCAGGGGAAATCACCATGCTTGAATCATCACTGCTACCCCACAAAAAACACAAACACACACACACACACACACACAAAAGAAACATGGGTTTTGCCAGAATTGATGGAAGAAAGAAAATTGCAATGTGATTCTTGAATACTTAAGAGAAAGTGTTTTTAACCATGTCTGTACTTCCTATACCTACATTTTTTAAGTTAAATCACAATTTTGATTATCTATTACACTTATCAGTTCATTACAATATGTCTACAAGGTTTTCTCAACATTTTTGGATCATTTTTGCAAACTTAAGTATGCAATGTCAGGTCTTTTTTATTTTTTTATTTTTTTATTTATTTTTATTTTTGAAAGTCTTACAAAACTGTACTTTTTCTGGTATCTATCTTTGTTTTATTTTTGTAGAATGGAAAGTCAACAAATGAGGAAATGAGGAAAGAACTAACTATGATAACCACAATGATGATGAAGAAAATGTCAGGTCTTTTTTAAAAAATATATATATTTTATTGATTTTTTTTTACAGAGAGGAAGAGAGAGGGATAGAGAGTTGGAAACATCGATGAGAGAGAATCATTGATCAGCTGCCTCTTGCACACCCCCTACTAGGGATGAGCCCGCAACCAAGGTACATGCCCTTGACAGGAATCGAACCTGGGACCCTTCAGTCCGCAGACCGACGCTCTATCCACTGAGCCAAACCAGTTTCGGCTGCAATGTCATGTCTTGAAGAATGATCCATATTTAAGTTTTTATCTCTTTATTCATTCTTTTATTCACTCAGAAATGATAAAGGTCCATGCTTTCTGGAGAGAAATTTTAAATCTGTTCCAAAGTTTCATACACTGGTTGACTTCTCTTATTTAGTCAAAACTAGTATTGTATGATTATACTTTAAAAGTCCTTTTGTTCCAATCAGGGCAACTTTTTTTTTTTTTCTTAATCCTCCCCTGACAATATTTTCTTCATTGATTTTAGAGAGAGTGGAAAGGAAGGAGGAATGGGGAGAGAGAGACAGAAACATTGATGTGAGAGAGATACATCAATTGGTTGCCCCTACTCATGCCCTGACCATGGCTGGGGATCGAACCTGCAATCCAAGTAAATGCCCCTGACCAGGAATCGAACCTGACACCGTTCAGTGTGCAGGCCAGTGCTCTAACCATGGAGCCACATTAGCCAGAGCAGTCATTTCAGGGCAGCTTTTGTGATTAAAGTCATTTAGGGACGTGCGAATACACATTAGAACTTTCAATTTAACATTATGGCATATGGTGAGCCAAAATGGCAATTTCCCTAGTATTTTCACTCACCTCCTCCTCATTATCATCATGAATTATGCTTGGACTAAGCAGCATTGTCCACCAGTCTGCTGCAAAAGGAGAAAACAATTGTCATTTATTTCAAAGATGCTTATACTTAACTGAGGAAATGCTGACACATTTTAATCTAGGAATGAGAAAATTAGAGATACATTATTGGAAAGATGACCTGGCTGTGATGTTCAGACAGAATCGTGTGAGGCTTGGAGTCTGCTGGTGCCTCCTGGTGCCTCCTGGTGGATGTTTAGCTCTGGCCTGGTCCACTGGGCATCACCGCGGCACCCTCTCTGCTCTCTTCATTTCTCCTCTTGAATGTGTCCGATTAAATGAATGACTAGACATTTCCCCCAACATGCCACACTCTCTCAGCCTGGTGTAGACTTTTCTGCCTGGGCTGTCATATGGTTCAGGTTTACCTCACCCTTCACCCCTTGGGGGAGCCTTCCCTGACTTCCCCATCCTGGACAATGCCCCCTTCCTAGGGCCAGTTACTTCCCTCTGTTACACTGGATCATAGACATCTCTGGTTTACCCTTTTCCTTCTGGAACTCTAACCCAAGTGATGGCAGAAAACTCACTCATGAGGTCTTTCCTTGATGCCCTGTCTCATGCCCTGCTCATAGTAGGTTCCATGCCCTCATGAATGAATGAATGAATGAATGAATGAATGAATGAATGAATACTATGAGAATAGACACAAAAAGACCAGAGAGGTAGCCGGTCTTTGGAGACCATGGGAAAGTATGGATCAGAGGATGTGTTTGACTTTTCAGGAGTGAAGTTGCAATAGCAACCCCTGACTGGGTGCCATGAGCAATGAAAAAGGAGCATCAAAAGTGATAGAAGCTTTGGCCGGCTTCAGAAGATTTTATGTGTTAGGAGTGGAGATATGGGGGTGGGAGGACATTTTTAAGGTAGAAAAATGGTTTGTATAAGTCCATTTTAATGAACGATATAGTTCAATAACCATTTAAGATAGCTTTGACTATTTTATACCATAAGAAGTTTCTTCTGTTGAGCCCAAATTTTCAATATGTAACTTAAACCCAGTTTGATACAAAATTTTATTTATTTCTTATTTTACATTCTTAAATGAGCTTGCTTCAAAGGAGAAATAAATATTTGAAAAGAGTAAACAGTTGAAAAATTAAAATATGAATAATTCACATGCTGACTCTCAGTTATTTTGTTGATTGCTAAATTATGTTCATTGAATGCTGACTGTGTTTAAATATCTCCTTTAGTGTTGCTAAGGGAAGCAAGCTTTCTTACCTGACCTGTTTGTATAGATTTTGTTTTATTTATATTGTTCTCAATTTATTTTTTGAAAGAAAAATATCTTTTTTAAAAATAAACATATAAATGTTCATTATTTAAAATAAAAATACAGTAAAATGGACTATGAAAAGAAGAAGAAAATTACCTGGAATCCCACTACCCAGAATCAACTCTTTTTAATATTTGGTCAATACAACATCAGATATCCCTTTACTAATATACATAAGGTAGAAAGAGAGAGAGATAGAGAACAAAGATTAGTTTTATATAGCATATGCTAATTTTACTGAAAGGATTACACATAATTTTCCTTTAATTTAGCAGAGATGAATTTGCAGTGAAATGAAATGAACCAAGGACCTCATAATTCTCATAGTTGCTTGGACTAAGTTTTACATTTAAATGAATTTAAATCTAACTAGCAGTCCTTGTTTCCTGGCTTCTCCTTTCTTGTTGTACAAATTTTGTTGGATTTTTTTTTTGCTAACAAATTTCACCCTCTAGAAACCCAGCAGGGTGCAAGAAAGGCCCACAAGTTCTGGACATTCTAAGTTATTGCGGACTAGGGAATGTCTGTTTGTTGCTTTTATACTTTCTACCTGAAGGATACTTGTGGACTATTTTCCCTCAGCACATCTATGTAATAAATACACAGTTTAAGAAATCTAGTCTCTCAAAAGTCTCTACCCTTTCCACCACCTTCCTGTATTTTAACTTTAACACCATAGATTAATTATATCTGATTGCAAACTTTACATAAGTAGGATCACACGATATATAATCTTTTGTTTCAACTTTTTTTACTCAGCAATACTTACGTGATTTTCATCTGTGCTGCTGGGTAGAGTTGTTTATTTATTACTAGAGGCCTGGTGCATGAAATTAGTGCAAGAGTAGGCCTTTGCAACCCTGCTGCCTTGGCTGGCCCTCACAGCCTTGGCATCGTAGGAAGGTCGTATGGAAGGTCGTTTCGCTATTTGGCCATTTGGTTGATTTGCATATTATGCTTTTATTATTATAGATTATTACTGCATGTATTTTGTTGTATGACTATATTACAATTTTATTAACCTTCCATTTAATAACCTTTGGGGTATTTCCAGTTTTGGGCTGTTGAAAATGATGCTGTTAAGATCATCCTAGTCCATGTCTTTTAGTGAACATGTTTATACATTTCTTTTGTGTGCTTTCCTGAGAGTGAAATTGCTGGGTCATAGAATAGGTAGGTGAGCAACTTTAGTAGGTATCACGGGACAGTTTTCCAAAGTGGTTGCACCAATTTACATTTCCAACAGCAGCATGAGAGGTCCATTCTTCCATGTTGTTACGCTCATTTGGTCACTGTTCTCTTTTGCATTTTAGCTATTCTGGTGAATGGGTTTTCAGCCAATTTTATTCATTTCTTTCCAGTTTGTTTTCTGGATTTCTAAGGGCTTAATGTGTCTCCTTCAGTGTAAGACTTTTTTCCTGGGCCTCAGTTCTTTCATCTAAGTATACTATCCTGAATGTAAAACTGTGGCAACATATTTCTAATCTGCTTATTTCTCCATTCTCTAGACAACTAAAATTCTCTTCATAGGCTTCTCAAATAATTTTTTATGTATGTGATTAAGTATCATGATGCTAATTTCCTTCCAAGGAAATGAAACCTATATTTTCTAATTTTTTTTCTTGAGTCAACTCGGGATAGATAGCAAGCAACACTATAAATTGACAGAGTGCTGGCATTTTGTTGAATATTCTAGAAACACCGATCACCCAGTGTCTTTAAGAGAATTTGAAGTGCACTGATTTCTTTGACTCAAATTTGACCTAAAAAAATTGCTGTCAAGAGCAGAGTGCCAGTGTTGGAATTTAAATGCACACCGTTAGGAATGCCTCTCATTTTCTTTCTATGCTCTTACCGCATTTAGCACTTGGATTTCTGGAATACTGAGATGCATAGGGCTGTGTGCCGTATTATTTTATACCTTGTTAACCTTCACTGAGGAACTTGTAAACGAAATACAGCTAAGTTGTAGAGAGGCCCCATTCGAGGCTCCAAAGAGCTGTGTAATGGTTAGCCTACAGCTCCTTCTCAAACAAGAAGAATGCCTCGCAAAGGCTAGCAATCAATCTGCTCCTTGGCCCACCCTGGGCTTCTTGATTGTTCCTGGGCTGAAAAGGGCTCTGGTATTGATATTTTCCTGCTAATTTCTGAGCTCAATCGTTGCCAACACTGCTGCTGATCATAGCAACAAAGAGGAACCTACCAAGTTTTGGGTTTGCCTATTTTGTTTTTAGCAAAGTTTATGTAGTGATCTCATTCATGGCTGAAACAAGGAGTATTAGTCAGTGTAGAGACACTTCATTTATGAAGTTTCCTTTTAGAGGTAATTCTGATGGATGAGCTTTAACAATGCAGAGATTCCAGGTCATAGATAATCACTCCTTTGTTTTCTATATGAAAAAATAAAGTCATATCATGCAACACCAGAGAAGAGGTAAACTTTCCTGTAACCATTCACGCTACTTGAATTCTAGTTACACTTTTACTTGATTGACCTACTCCAGTGGTCAGCAAACTCATTAGTCAACAGAGCCAAATATCAACAGTACAATGATTGAAATTTCTTTTGAGAGCCAAATTTTTCAAACTTAAACTTTTTCTAATGCCATTTCTTCAAAATAGATTCATCCAGGCCATGGTATTTTGTGGATGAGCCACACTCAAGGGGCCAAAGAGCCACATGTGGCTTGTGAGCCGCAGTTTGCCAACCATGGACCTACCCTATCTTTGCTGACTGAGCCAAGATGGAGAAAGGGGATTCATGAAGGAATTGATGGGCTTAGTAGATGCATTCATTGGTAGCATCTTGTTGAAGGGACATTACAGATGGAGTATTTGAGTCTCCTATCTCATGCAGGAACTTTCCCCTAAAGCATCTGTGCTAAATGCCAATCTGACAATTTCTTACAAATGTCAGAGATCTGAATTGGCAGTTTTTCTTGAAACCCCTTGGAGATGGGGCTGTGGGGAGCCTTGTCCTCATTCGCCTGGAAGTCAAACCAGCTGCAGCTGGCTGGATGGGTGGGGGAAATGGCCATGCACATTTCATATGTAGGCCAAGCTTTATCACGCAATATCTGTGTGCCACAGGGGGATCTTGGAAAACAAGGCTGGTGTTTCAAAGCTGGGATAAGGCTGCATTTCAGGACTTTTCAGGGGCTGGCATTCAAGGAAGGAAGGAGGGCTCTGTTTAGCTTGAATGGGCTCTTTGTGATTTCAAAAGAGGGATGAGAACACCAACACTGGTAGCGAGTGAGGCTTTGTGCAAAGCATTCGGCAATCTTACCTTCTGCACTTTTGATGTGTGGGGTTGCTGCTTGTGACCTCACTAAGGAAAACACAAAAGAGAGTGTTTGGCTAAAAAGCACAATCCCCTCTTCCTCCAGGGCCCATTAACCAGGCTGCATAGGGGAACATACTCTGACTTTCCAATGTTTCCTAGTTTGTGAATGTGGGTCTGGAGGGGTGTGGTGGTGGTGGTGAGGGAGTAAAAATCTGCTGAAGGAGGAAGTAATGCATCTAAACCTCGTTAATGGCTTGGTTTTATTGTGCTTTGATGAGACCTGCATGGAACACCTGTGCCTCATTCAGTCTTTGTTGATCATATTTCTTGGTTTTTATGTTTATCACATTGTGTATGTGATA
This sequence comes from Pipistrellus hanaki, assembly GCF_964339955.1. Taxonomy (NCBI): domain Eukaryota; kingdom Metazoa; phylum Chordata; class Mammalia; order Chiroptera; family Vespertilionidae; genus Pipistrellus; species Pipistrellus hanaki. Next base: position 49,974,398 of record NC_140515.1, read on the forward strand.
AAACAATTAAGAAGGAAAGACTGGTATGTAAAGTAGTTCTTGATTGAATATGCCTGGCCTTCTGGAAGCGGGCCACAGCAGGAGGATAGCACTGCCAATAGCATAATGCAGTGAGATGGACAAGTGCCAACATGGGTCCTTTCCTGGACTGTCGGGCCACCTGCCAACAAGGTCACGGTGAGCTCTGAGAGCAACCGCCCCCAGGAGGCCACAGGTGTGTGAGGATGGCTCTTTATTCAGGATGCTTCCCTCCCCAGAAGTCCTTTGACATCTGAAATGTAGTTAAGCATTTTCCCCCCTGATCCCTAGGACTATAGGCTGATTGAACAGGTGAGCTCCATTTGCAGAGCATAAAAAGTGGAGGAGAGGAGGATGGAAAATGGAAATGGAAATGCTTCCCAGTGAGGACAGTGCATTAAACTCTCTTTCCAAAGCCTGTGTGACTACCCCAGGGCTGCGTTAAAATAGTTCTCCCTTTAAAAGAGGCATATTTTTATACCTTGCTGGAGGGCAAAAAAACCACCTCATATAGTTCTTTTGGATCTATCTGTGAATAAATGCATGGAGCAGGTGTGTTCTGGCTCCTAGTTTCTCTACTCTCAGGATAAATTGGTCTTCCTCTGCAGGAAAGATAGAGAATTCCACATGGAATACTGAATTTCAAAAGAACACGTTTCTGTAACAACTGTTAGAAAGCCCGGATTTTACAACTATTTTTTTTCCCCAGGGTGTGATCTTTGCCACTCTTTCTAAAATAGAATATTGGTCCTACCCCATTACTAGCATCTTGCAGTTGGCCAAGACCTTGAGGGAAGCCCTTCTGGGTCCCTGCCTCAGATGAATTAGGTAGCTCATTGGAACAGCCGAGGCCAGTCCTGGGAAGGGCGGGGGGTGATTAGGGTGCAGGTTGTCCAGAGCAGGAGCCAGCATAAGCCTCTAGCTGTGGAGAAATTGTTCTGGGAGCCTGAAAGGAGTTGATAGAAATATCACAACACTGTTACAAATTTGATTACTCAGACTCAGGCAAGCCAGATTGTTTATTCGGGGATTATCACCAGAGACCTATATGCATAAGGATATAAGGCAAAATCCTGCAGCTCCCTGGCAGTGTCATTAAGTCTGATTTCAACCCTTTATTTAAATGAGCCTTTGCCGGTCCTTCTGAATCTGAAGCTTATCTCCCAGTACTGCCCCTGTGCCTCTCCTGCAGTGAGAGTGTGACAGTTCACCATATTTGATAGGTTCTGGCTACAGCTGTTATGCCGGACTGCAACTCTTTGTAGCATGGAGAGGCTAATGAATGTGCCGCACGAGACACAGTGTGGTTTTTCTGTCTTTGTTGGTATGTTGTGGTCACCTTCCAGTGTCTTTGGTTTCAGACTGTACACATGTCACATGCATATATATGTATACAAACAAATGCAAACATGCACAATTGCATACATACATACATGTCTGCATGGGCATTTGCTCATGCAAAAACGTGAGTGTGCTTTTCCCATTCTGATTTTAATTGGCATTTTCCACACTTTAAAATTGTCTTGCAGGATAATAAAGGAGAAGGACATTTAGGGAACATTAAACCTACCGGTCAATGTGAAAAACTTCTAGAATAACATGAAATCTAACTATATAAGTTCCCCAGTAGGTGCCCATGAACAAATGAAAGAATAACACTTAATAGTGAAGGAATGGACATATAAGCAATTTTAAACAAAAGGAAACCAGATTGATATTAGAAGTAAATAAATGTATGAAAGAGAGTAGTCTAAATTGCTATTGGTAAAATCCAAATGAAATTATAACAATCACAAAACTTTTAGGTGTTGAATTACATAGATATACAAAATAAAACAGAGAAAAATGGAAAACTCAAGGAAATAGTATGAAACATGTTTTAATTATTAAGTAGGTAACAGAATAAAGAGAGATCAATAATGGCATTGATGGACTTTATTTAATGGCTGTATTTTGAATCATGTCCTATCCAACGAAGAAGTAAATGAAAATACAAGTAGAAAACAATGCATATGAATATGAGAAATAAGGGATAAATACTAGAGTTTCTGTTCTTTTCATTTTGCTTCTTTTTTTCTTTTCCTCTTTATACCCCTCCTCCCCTTAAAAAAAAAAAAAAAGATCAAGACCAATGAAGCAGCTCTTATAAAGGTGACCATGGAAATAAAAATAGTCATATACCTCAGGAATGATAAAAAAAGACATAACTAGCTATTTGTATATGCTTATATACACATATCAGAAAATGTAGAATACCATGTCAATACATTCCAATACAGATGAATATATGAATGAATGGCTTTTAGGGACAATATAAAAAACTACTGTTATAGAAGAAATAGTAAAAAACTGAATAAAACCTAAAAGAAATTATGAAAAATTTCTTAAAAATATCCCCTAGAAGCCTGTCAGGCCCATATAGGTTTAGGCATTACTTCTTTCTAACAATTTTAAAACACAAACTTATCATGCCACTGGAAATATTTGAGCAAAAAGATAAGTTTCTAAGTTTCTCTTCCCCCTCCCCCCAATGACTAGCATAACTGTAGAGAACTGTACAGACCAATCTCTCTTAGAAATAAACATGCAAATTTCTAAACACATGATGGCTGCATGAAATCAAGTATATTAAAGAAATTATGTGCTGGGAATAAGTAGATTTTATTCCAGGAATTTTTAATAAAAACATATATTATGATAATTCATTATGTTAGTAAGGGGAAAATGTGTGACTAGTCCTGATTTAAAGTAAATCATAGTAAAATGGGACTAGAAGAATAGTTCCTGCATGTAATAAAAATATATCTGATCAAAACACGTGCATTACAATTAAATGCAAACACTAGATTCATTATCATTATAAGTCAAGATTGATCTCCCAGCTATACCATAATTGACCCAATATATAATAAAGAAAATACTTCAAATCAGTTAGATAAAGTACAAATATTTGTTAATATTATTGGGAAAGTCCACTATTTGAAAAATACTCAAGTAACCAAGTAAGGACCATCCAAAGCCTTTTATAAGCCTAACTCTTAGGTGGACAAAGGATGTAAAGGTGAAAAAAAACAAACTGTGAACATACACGGACAATATAAGCAAATATTTATGTTAGTTTGGAGTCAACAAGAACTTTATGACAGAAATCATAAAGGAAAATTTGAAAGTAAATAAATAAATTTACCTCAGATTAAATTAAAAGAAAACTGGGTAAATATGTTTGAACAAATATGACAGGTAGAAGATTAATATTTTTAATTTATAAGGAACTCTTGCAAATCAATAACCAGATAAATATCCTTAAAGAAAGCAGGCAGTCTACAGGAAAAAAAAATACAAGCTCTTTGGGAAATGGAAAAATAACAACAATGACCTATCATTAACCTCATTAATTAAGCAACAATTGGTTTTAGAAAAGTTGTCTTAGTCAATGAAAGATAATTCACTCAAAGGCAGCAGAGAAACAGGTGACTCAGATGCAGAATTGGAATAGCACTGTTGCATTTGAATTAAAATACTTTGGCTCTGACCACCGGAAGCTCAAATTGTTGGTTCCATAAGCACAATGAGGATGATTAAGGGCACAAGTATGGATTGTACCATTCTCTTTCCCATGCTGATCTTACATTTAGATTTCAATTTTTGAGTACTGAATTTTTATTTCTATTTTAGTAATACAATGCTGTGTGTTTTAAAGTCACCTTAAATCCCATGTGCTAAGTTCTCCCTGGGAAAACAGCCAGTCCAGAAACTTCCAGGAATGATTATTGGAAAGGCCTTTTTTGACACAGAAAGTTGGGGCACATTTGGTTGCAAAGTCAAACTTTAAGGAAAAATATCAATTTCTTGGGTGTTCTCATGTGCTTATATTTTTTTAAAGAGCAGGCCTGGAAGATAGGATGTTTATGGGAAGAAAAGAGAAATGTGACAGCCAATTTAATAAGGGACAAAAATAAATTATAGTCTTCTGAGGATTCACCAAGGGTTTTTGTGTTCTATTCTAGAGGGAGTGTTTTATATCTCATTTATGTATTTGCTTCACTAATGGGTGGGGAAATGAAGTACTTTGACTAGATGGTTGATATCTGTAAAAATAATACTCATGAGTGAAAAAGAAAGGATTTGCCCATTTCTCGGAATATAGAATATCATAGATAGAGCCGCATCAGATTATAGTCTGTGACCTGGTTTCCATGACAACAACATTCATTATCTTGCTTCAGTCTTTCCTGAGTTACCCAATTTAACTGCCCTATCCCTTTTATCACACCTCCCCCTCATTAAACACTTACCAGATCCTTTTCTGTTGCTATGCAGGCAGTATAATAGCTTTCACAGCTGCTTGCTTGAATGAAATGGCAACACACACACACACACACACACACACACACACACACACACTTTGGGAGTGTGTGTGGGAGAGGAATTTCAGCAGTATTTCAGGATCAAGGGATGCAAGTGGCAGGTACGTGTTCTATATATACACACACACAGTGCAACCCCCTGGCACCTTTTGCACAGAAATGTGCCCTGTGTGTCGATTTGATGGAGTCTGGGATCCCCTGACAGTGTGACAGGCTATTAATCACATGTGACCAAAATAGCACACAAAGGAGGGCACTCCTGTTTTTTTTTTTGTTTTTTTTTTTTTCCTGCTCTGGGCGGGGATGGGTGATGTGCTGAAACTCCTTGTCTTTGCATGCTTTCTGGCTTCTTTTTTTTTTAGTCTTTGTCTCAGTGTCATCCTTCATCCTTCTTGGAGGACTTCTCATTTAGAACTGCCAAGTAGGTGTGCTGTCTTGGGTCGGGGAGGTCATGGGGACCAGGTCTGTGGTGTAGGGATAACATGAAAAAAAATATCCTGTTTCCCCGAAAATAAGACAGTGTCTTATAGTAATTTTTTCTCCCAAAGATGCGCTAGATCTTATTTTCAGGGGATGTCTTATTTTTCCATGCGCGAGGTCATTTTCGGAGGATGTATTATTTTGGGGGAAACACGGTAGATGTGTGTTTCACATTGATTTATTTCCTCTTAAGACACATTGGACAATCGTATGGCTTCCTGATTATTATCGTAAAGACTTTGTCTTCCTTAAGAGGAGAATATAGTGAATATTTAAGATTTAAAACATCTTTATGGCCAAGTCATGCTGGATAGTTAATACTTATCTTTGTATGATTTAAAGATATGTCATATTGGCATTTTTATGTTTTCACATGTTCTATTTTAAGATGAGGTAATGACATGCTCTTCTGTTGGAAATTTCTATTATGAGATAATTAACTATAGGATCAGAATCTGCTGTCAAATGACTTACTGTGGTCAGGAATGGCTTGGGTATGTGATATGTCCAGTCTTTTACCCATGAAGGGAGATGGCCAACATAGTTGGACTTGACTTCATGGTTCCTCAAGCCCAAGGACATAAGATTATGTTAGCTTCTAGTCATGAGGTGGGGTACAGATACCACTGAGGTTGAAATGGGGTCCGTGATAAGGAGGATATGGGATGGAGCAAGATCAAAGCCAGGAGAGCAGAGTTCAATTATATTCCTAAGCAGGAGTCAGCAAACACTTTTTGTAAAGGGCCAGATGGGCTTTGCAGAGTCTGTTACAATGATTTCATCTCTGCCATTGTGGCACAAAAGCAGTCAGATAATATATAAATGAATGGACATGGCTGTGTTCCAATAAAATTATATTTATAAATACTAGGTAGTTGGCCCTATTTGACCCATAGGCCATAGTTTGCTGATCTCTATTTTTGAGACTGGTACAAAGCTGATAATATAGTTACTAAAATGTGGGGTCAAACAAGGAGGGTCAGCTGATCAACAAATCTAGCAATAGGAAAAATGAGAAATAACGGTAAAAATTTGCAACTCAGTGATATTCAATGTATGCCAGTCACTCTTCAAAGTGTTTTACATGAATTATCTCACTGCATCTCATTGTTTGTTATAAAACAACAATCCCGTGAGATAAGTACTACCTTACTGGCTAAGAAACATGGAGGTTAGGTAATGTTCCCAAGATCGCACGGACCATGAGTGGCAGGACTGGTATTCAAATCCAGCTTCTGAAATTCAAGTCAGGTTTGAAAATCCGTGTTCTAAAACACTGTGGTTTGCTACTCTGCCTTGTGGAGCTGGCAAGGGAGAGTGGATAGGAGGAATTCTGGGGATGCAGTTCATATGCCTACAGTAAAGTTTACATTGTCTTGGAGTGTGAGCAAGGCTGCATTTGAAAGGCCACATGGATGAACAGGCTGTTCATGGACATGGTCTACCCCTAATACCAGCCTGTGGTTGGCTGGGCTGACGAAAGACAGAGGCTGACAGATCGTTTCCACTATGACATTAACTTTCTTTTCATGTGAAGTGCATTATACATGTTAAACCATGTCTATAACATATATGATATGGTATAAGGAATAATAAACACCCTCGAACCTACTATCCCACTTAGATCATAATCAAGGCCATAGAAGCCCCACTAAGCCTGTCCCCATCCCATTCTATTCCTGTCTCTGTCTAAAATAGCCCATTATTAAAAATAAATAAAAATAAAGTAGCCCATTATTCTCTATTTAAATAAATATTTACCTTGGTTTTCTTTATAATTTTATACTATATGTATGCGATCTAAACAGTGTGTTATTTAGTTTTGGTTTTTGCATGAATGGAGCGATACTTGATTTTTTTTTTTTTCCCTTTCAGCAACACACTTACAAAGTTCATACATCTTGCAAAGTCTCGTTGTAATTCATTCATTTCCATTGCTCTCTAAAAGTCCTTGGTATGAATATAATGCGTTTTATTTATTCATCATGTTCATGGCCATTACGTTTGCTTTAAATTTTAGTCTGCTAAGGGCGATGCTACTATAAACATTTTTACATGTGCTTCATATTATGGAGCATAAATGCAAGAATTTCTTTAGGAAATATTTTTACGAGTGGGGTTTCTTTTATAATTTTTAATTATAGGTGGCATATAGTAGGATATTAGTGTCAGGTGTACAACTCAGTGATTCAACATTTATCCACCCTAAGAAGTGATCTCCACAATCAGTCTAGTAGTTATACTATTATTGTCTGTATTCCCTATGACTTATTTTATGAGTGGAATTTCTTGCTCATAGATGGTGAACACATTTAGCTCTTAGAGGTAGTGATAAATTATTTTGCAAAGGGTGTTTAATTTGCATGTCTACCAGCGGCATCTGAGAGCACCCTTACTAACCCTTCATGTTGCTGGGCTTGAGCAGCTCTGTGCTTTTAACTTGCATTTCTGTGATAATCCTTGGCACTTTCTTCAGGTTTTAATATTATTACCTTCAGATTCTTCCTAATGACTTTGGGTGAACATCAAATAGACCTTTGCAGGGCTGATGGGAAAACCTCACTCTGAGTGCCTTATTTATCTTTCCTAAGCTGGCAGCATTGGTGAATAAACAGCCACCAGAGCACAGAAGTGGTGGTCAAATTTGTGTCTCCACATTAATGGAAATTCCATGAATTTTTCTGCATTCTGGGGGCAGATGAACTCAGGCGTATTCCTATCCCATTCCTACCACAAACTGGTAGAGATAACTTTTAGACCGAGTTATTCCACTTCTAGGAACTTCAGTTGCCTCAGTGCCTCTCTCTGTCAGATGTTGCCTATTGACTTTGAGTTCTTCATTGTTTTGTGGGTAGGGGAGGCTGAAAGGCTGAAAACTACATTTGGTCAAAAGTCTCCTTTGATCAAAAGGGTTCTGGCTTGGGTCCTGCCAATGCAAGACATTCACGCAGACGTCCAAGGCAGAGAGGAAGAGAAGCATTTCTTGCCCTGTGACTGGGGTGGGTAGTCATGCCAACAGATAGGGACAGACTGCAGGGGCTTCCTGGTGAGCTTCTGGGAACCCTCACCTCTGTGTGGCATGCAGGTGAGAATATTGGCTGAGATTTCCTGTGATCCAAGAGTTTTCTGATTTCTTCAAAGCCAACAGGGATTCTCACTGGCCTTCACTCCCCTGCCCTGTCTTTAATAAACTCTGTATTAACTCCCTTTCTGCTAAAATACCTTGAGAGGTTTCTCTTCTCCTGACTGAAGCCTGACTGATAGGTACTACCTTACACTACTTAACTACGTACTTCAGGCCGTTGTGAGGATTAAATAGAATAATTCATGTAGGACACCTAGTGTGAGCCTGGTGCATAGTGGAAGCTCTATGAACACCCATTTCCCCCACCTTTTTAAAGAAAAAGGATCATCTCCCATTTTGAAATATCGAAATGGATGGAGAATGTTGAAGGATCTTGCTTCCCACTGTTGGTGAGGAGACCTTAGTTAGACCTGTACGTAAAACTTTATTTCCATGACATCGGCCAGGGCTCCAGCACAGCGGCTGCACCACTGCCAAATCTGTGGTGAGACTCCCACACGTCTGCAGGCCAGCTTTGTGTACCACTGGCCAGGTTCAGCCTCCACCAGGTGTGTTAAAAAGCCAGCATCTCTCCCTCGCTGTGATGGTGACTTTCTTTATGGTGTTTACTCTGAATCTCATTAAAACATCCCTACCCAGAGTTATCCCTGGATCCAGTCCCTGCTAATCCCTGCCAGAAAATTTTCTAAACAGTTTTCTAAGTTAATTCAATGAATAGAAACCACCTCCTCCCTCCACTCTGTGGAAGAGTCATCTGGAAGGCAGTCAGCACAGCTATGGCCTTCTGTTCATTCCCCCACTGGCCTCCAGCAAGCTAGAGATAAACCACACTGGTAAACAGAGAGCAGTGCCCACAGGCCTGAGCTCCTTCCCAAAGGTTCCTTTGCCTCTGCGTTTTGGCATTTCCAGAGTCCTTCATGAACAACCTCTGAAAAGTGAGGCTGCAAATCACAGTCTGTCTGACTTCAGAGTTCTTAATCTTTTTACTGTAAGAAGAAATATTCTGCTGAGAGAGGATGTCATCCTCTCTCTTTCTCTTAACATCCAACTGGCTTCTATCCCAACACCCTCTTCCCAGGCTAAGATATTCGAATGAAGACAAGCATGTCTTTGTTGTCCTCATGTTTCTCCTTCCTGAGCCTTCTCCCCGCTTAGGAGTCCACTTCTCTACACTTCAGAGACTCAGTGCTCCCCAGTGAATGTAGGTGACTGTGTCCCCTCTCCGAAGGGTATCTGTATCTGCACTTCAAGGCCTGTGCCCCTGGGTGTGGAAAGTTCTGTGTATTCAACACACATAGAAGGCCTTGTGTATAATTGGCACCATGATCAGCTGTGGGGACGGGAGTCTGGTAGGAAAGACATCTCCATACAGTGCCAGCTTGGCTGCGGGAGCTCAGGCTTGAGGATAGTCATGAGTGTCAGGGCATGGGCTTGACAGGGGATTTAGGCAAAGCTGGGGAAGCAGTCTACACTGAAGGTGAGCAGCAGTAGGGTTTCTGTCACCCTTTGGGTTGCTGCAACAACTTATGAGATAGTCAGGAGAACTTTCAAATGTGGGGTGACTTTGTCTGAGAGCCCAGCTGCAGGGCAGCCTCATCCTGAGTGACTGAGGAGTGTGCTCTTTGGAAATATGCAGGGACATTAGGAGGAGAGGGGCTCACACAGGGAGGCTATGAGAGGTAAAGCTGGGGAAAAGTGGGTAAGGAGTGATTTGTGGCAAATGGCTTAGCTCCAGAACAAAGCTGGCTCCTCTTAGGTACAACACCGGAGCAGCAGATGGGCCCAGTGGCCAGAGGCCTGTTGGTTTGTCCAGCTGTTACAGTAAAGCAAACTTCTGGGCTTCCCAGGTGGCTCCTGACTCCCGGGCCTGTAGCACCAGGCAGATGTGCTGGAGTTGTGTGTGCTGGGCCTGGAGGGGAGGGGATGATTCACCTGCTACCTGCTGAACACCTGCTCCGTCCTGGAGCTGCCCTGGAGACTTGACAGGATACCTGCTGCAGGCCACCAGGGGAGACAGAATAGTCAAGGCTCAGGGAGGGAGCCATCTTTCCTCTGGCACTGGTGGGGGAGCATGCCCGGGCATGCCAGGGGTATTTATCAGGAGAGACAGAGCTGTCAGGTGCTGGAGACCTGGTTGGGAGGCATTAGAATCGGAAAGCTTTTGTAGTTTTGTACAAGCACAGCCTGAAACGGGGGTTTAGGTAAGCAATTTATTTGGGCAGTGAACTCAGGGAGCACAATAGTGGGGTAGGGAAGTGAGACAGGCATGTGTAGGGAGGGCCACACATTGGCACAATGATTGGCAGATCCCTTCCATGGACACTGGAGCGCAGTCCTGATGGGGACCTCATGAGAGGCTACAGAGAGCACACCCCAGACTCTGTCCCTCTGAGGGTGAGGAAGCTGGGGTGTCAGTCCAGCAGTTCCTGTCACATTTCAGTATTGAGAGCAGCTCTTGGGACATTGACTCCCGGGTCCTTCTGACCCAACCTGAGCCCACACTGAGCATAATCCCGGGACCAGAGAGAGGGTATATCAGGCCCTGTCAGATGACCACGAAGGTGGGCTAGGAGGACATACATGGGGCCCTGATACTTTCTGCTATAGGAACCAATAGAAGGACTAGAGTGGGTCATTAATGTTCCATGAAATACTGCGCACTCTAGGCCTCATTTCACTTTTCCACTTGTGTTTGCTGTAAGGAGAAGGGATCAGATTATCCAAATGTCCCCTTCCCATACGTTCCTACTGTGGGCATGTTACGCTACAATAAAGCAAAACAAACAAAAAGAAAATGCGTATAGTCTGGTTAGTGCGTATCGTCTGGTTAGTATGAATTGGGTAGGTGTACATGTACATATTCATATGCATAAACATATTTGGGTGTGCATGTTTCTCTATATCTTATGTATCTAAATGTGTATGAATTACGAGATTTCTCAGTAACATAGTACTAACCAAGAAGGAGGAGGTTTATTATGTTAACATGCACGAGGGACCTGCTCTTGTACTTGCTAATCCTATGCCGAGTGTATTTCAGTTCAGTACAAGCAAAAGCAATAATACCTGCTATGTCTTCTGTATTTTTTCTCCGGAGTTTGGTGTTTATTGCTTAGTGCTTTGGGAATGCCTACTTTCCACAGTATTTACAAGGGAAACTAGTTTGACAATTTTTGATTTTGGAGTCATCTCATTTCCTGGCAAAATACCTCCATCTTTCCCTGCTATATTTTAAGACAGGAATTAAGAGTGGTCATTTTTTTTTTTTTAATACCAGAGAGAACATTAGAATTATATTAAAGAAAGTGGAATACATTTGGCCTTGCCTTTCAAATCCCTTTGTGGTTTTTCCTCATTTGTAAAGTGGGAATGATGCTGTCTATTGCAAAGGGCGATTGTCAATATGTAATGAGATAATGGATCTGAGAGGACTCCTAGACTCCAGTGTCAGTCTGGCTTCAAGGAAAGACTGAGCGGTCTCCTGATTCCAGGAACCTGCAGCAACTTTGTCCGGGGGGTTGTGTCGGAGCTGGGGGTTAAGGCAATCAACATCTTTACTCCAACCAACTCGGAGCCTAAGGACACCCCTGTGCAAAGAGAGAGTGCCTTGCAAGCAAACTAAATCCATCAATTGTGCGACCCAAACTCCACTAGACAGAGGGAGGAAGAGCTGGACGTGACAGGGCGGATAGCTGCCCTGTCAGATGCCATTCTTGTAGCTTTATGAGCAGTACATCACTTCTTCTGCATGCTGTGTTCCTAGAAAAACTGTGACTTAGAGAGCAACTTGCCCAATGGTGGTGGGATAGGCATTTGCGGCCAGGTCTGTCTGTCGCTGAAGCCCAGCCTCCTTCTCCTGCATGGCGCTACACTGGAGCTGCAACAGGGGAAAGAAGCTTGCACTGCTTCTTAAAGCAGCCTGTACTGTTTTGTTATGAGAGCAGGAGACATAGGAGGCTCTGCTTATTGGCTGGGGTCGTGAGCCCCTGGTTCATGTATCTGGGGTACAGACTTCTCCTGGGGCCTGAGAAGGACTTCAGGTCTAAGCATGCCTTTGCTATAGCCCTGAAATTTCCCTCCAAACCTCAGAATTAGAATTAGATCTCTCTCGCTTCTCCAGTTCCTCCTCCATGCATTCCCCATACATGCCATGCTCTGCACATGCCAAATTTGGGTCAGTTTCTAGACTTGTTATGTTATTTCATGTTTCTGCTTGAAAATACCCTGCTTATGTATTCCTTGTTACCATGCTTTTTTACTCTTTCTAGATCCATAGCAATGATATTTTCCATGAAACTTTCCTGGACCTGCCCAAGCAGAATTTACTGATCCCTCCATTGGGCCACTGCCAATCCTATACCATAAATCAACCGTGTCCTTAACTCATTGAATTGTCATTATTTATTTGTTTAACTGTGGTGAGACTGTTAATTCTCAGCCAATATCACTGTGGCCCTCTAGATTTCCAGCCTCCCTTGTACTTAGATCGGGGCTATGGCCAATGGATCTGGGCAGACATGATGTGTATCCCTTCTGGGCCTGGCCCTTGAAATTATCGCACATGATCCTCTAGCCATCCTTTGACCTGGAAGATCATGTAGCTCAGATTTTGTAACTACAGGCTGAAGGAAAGCCACTCAAGACTTTTTTGGATATGATGTGAGCATCAAAGACATTTTCATTTTATAAGCCACTGAAAAGTTGGGGTCCGTTGGGGAAGCTGGCATTCATTACCTTGATTTCGGTAGTATGGTTTTCCTGTTACTGGTGAGTTTGTATGGATAGGAACATTTTTTTCTATTTACCTTGGCATTATTATCACCTGGTGAAGGTAGTGTAGTGTATCTGAGAAGCACAAATGAGGGCATTTCATCTGAAGCCAGTTCTGCAGCTACAGCCTCCGAGGCTCAGTGACACATTCTCACCTTGGATGGCAAAGGGGTAATACGATCCTTATGTGCCTGCTGCTCTATCAACCCAGGTAGTTCCTTTTCAAGTCTGCCACTCAGGGGTTGGCTGCCAATTTGAATCTGTGTTTTCTGCTTCAGTTTTCCTCCCTCTTCTTAGAAGGGTTTCTGCCGTGGAAAGATATTGGCAGAGCAATTGGATTTTGTGTTCAAAGTTAAAATGTAATTATTTCCGCTTCACATTCCTTCATTAACTCCATCACTCTGGTTCAGAGAAGGAGAAAGGGAGCAGGCTGGTCTATCTTCCCCCTGAGGGACATGGACTGACAGCAAGCCTATCAGCAGGCTTAGAGTACAATGTTTGTGGCTGACTCTAATGAGCTCAGGGATGGAGGGGGCCTGGGCTGTGGCTGGATGTTCTCACTCATTACAAATACCATAATCAGCTCTGGTCCCATTTTTTGAGTAAGCCTTGAGAACTTCTCTAAATATTCTAATTTCCTAGGGCAGTGGCCAAAGGAACAACAAGAATTGGGGAGAGAAACAAGAGACATGTCAACTTTTTTATAAATGTTATTTTTTTTTTTCATCCCATAGACTGATCGGAGGCAGCTCATACCCATTTATCAGATGAGGTAAAGAAATCCAGACTGGCTTGTTAAAAATATGCAGAATTGCACAGTTGGCGCACATCACAAGCTGTCTGGTTCCTATGTTCCTTCCCTTCCCCCTCCTCCTCCTCCTCCTCCTCCTCCTCCTCCTCCCCCTCCTCCTCCTCCTCCTCCTCCTCCTCCTCCTCCTCCTCCTCCTTCTTCTCCTTCTTCTCCTTCTTCTCCTTCTTCTCCTTCTTCTCCTTCTTCTTCTTCTTCTTCTTCTTCTTCTTCTTCTTCTTCTTCTTCTTCTTCTTCTTCTTCTTCTTCTTCTTCTTCTTCTTCTTCTCACACTGTGATCTCACTCCTCGGTTTCTTTGCTGAGCCCCATTTAACTGCAGAGTATCCCAGGGCTTCATGTCCTACCAGCAGGGGCTGGCTCACATTACTTGATTTCTCTGACCTTCATTTCCGCCATCACAGAAGGATGCTCCTAGGATTGAAGGGAAAAGCCAGGCCACAGAGAGAGGACTTTATCTTTCTCCTTCCCTTCCCCCTGCTTTCTCACTGCAATGGGTTATGGTCAGCACGAGGAGCTTCTGTTGCTGCTCTGGTTGGAGGGTGAAAACTGGAAGCTGCTGTATATTTTCCTCACACTAGGACTAGAAAAAAGTTATCTCTAGTCAACTAGAACCCCTGGTCATGAAGAGGCACACTGATTAATCATCCAGGAGGGACTGGGTCCTTCCCAGAAGAGAGTCCTTACTTCTTCTGCTTGGAATGGAGAGTCTGAGTCGCTGAGTTGGATCTAGGGAGAGCAGCTAAGGCTTCTTAAAGGTCCTGAGTCATTACCATGAAGAGTCATGTTGGATCTTGCAGCCGTAACAGAACCCAGGCGAAGAAAAAGGAGATGATGAGACCCTAACACAGAAGGAGTGGACTTATATCTCTAGACAGTTCCTCTCTGTCTTTCTGTTCATCAGATTTCTTGATTTTCCTATGGTCAGCATTCCTACTTGACATGGTAGTGAAGTGAAAGAATGGATTCTAGAATCAGGAAGACTTGAATTCCCATCCCGGATCAGTCACTCCTTAGCTTGCTATTTGTGTATATTAAGTTACTCACTTCACTACTGTGGACTCAGGTTCTCTCATGAGTATGTAACCAGGACATAATAACCATAATGCTTGGGATGTGATAAAATACAACATTTCTTTCCCCTCTTCCCCCTCCTCCTCCTCCTCCTCCTCCTCCTCCTCCTCCTCCTCCGTCTCCTCCTCCTCCTCCTCTGTCTCCTTCTCTACTATTTTTTAAGCTTAATGCTTGCACCATCCTCCTCTAAGCTCATAGGCTTTTGACCTAGCAGATAAAAATCAAGCATTTAGCTGAGGTCTCGGCAGCCATGACATATCCTCAAGGCAGCCAGCCATCTGCAGAATGTCTAGAAAGACAAATGTCTACCATCCTCTTTCTTTCTGGCCTCTAAGTTATTGGCAGAGAAATGTTAAGTGGATTTTTTTTAAAAAAAGAACCACCATATTGCAGAAACAGATTGAAGAAAGATGGATTTGGGAGAATAATGTTTGCTGTAGGAGAGAATCCAGGCTCCAAAAGGGAAGTCGTAGCCTCCTTGCTGAGTAAAATGAATAACTGTACAGAGCCACACACTAACACTATTTATTGAGCAAATGCTTTGTGTTGACTTTATATGAATTGTTTTATTCAACTTTTAACGAACATATCAGTTAGTAACTATAATTGTTTCACTTTTTTAAGTGGAAAAATATGCGTCATCTTCCTAAGGCTGTATAGCTAAGTGCTAGAATCAGAATTTCAATTTGTGGTCATTAGGATTCCAACTTTAAGGAAAACCTTAAGCCGAAACCAGTTTGGCTCAGTGGATAGAACATCGGCTTGGGGACTGAAGGGTCCCAGGTTCGATTCTGGTCAAGGGCATGTACCTTGGTTGCGGGCATATCCCCAGTAGGGGGTGTGCAAGAGGCAGCTGATTGATGACTCTCTCTCATTGATGTTTCTAACTCTCTCTCTCCCTTCCTCTCTGTACAAAATCAATAAAATATATTTTTTTAAAAAAGGAAAACCTTAAGATCAGAACAAAAATTATTGTTCAATAAAATTCACCAACCCTGTGTTAAGGATTGAATTGTGTCCCTTCCACCAAATTCATATTTGACACTCTAACCAACAATGTAATATATTAGGAGATAGGATCTTTAAAGAGGTAATTAAGATGAGATAAATTCATAAGGGTCGGGCCCTAATCTAATATGACTGTTGAGACACCAGGAGTGTGCACACATTGTGGAAAGGTGGTGAGAGGACACAGTGAGAAGGTGGCTGTCTGCAAGCCAAAGAGAGAGGCCCCAGGAGATACCAACCCACCAACACCTTGACCTAGGACTTCCAGCCACCAGAACTGTGAGAAAATAAATTTCTCTTGTTTAAACCACCCACTCCTTTGTATTTTGTTATGGCAGTCCTAGCAAAATCATATATCCCACCACCCTTATAGTGAAGTGTACATTGCTATTCCTTGACTTGGAGTTTAGTCATATGATTTACTTTTGGTTGATGGAATCTTAGTGAGTAGAGACTTAAAAAAACATTTGGGTACTTTGGTTTAATCTCTTGTGCCTGAGGATTTGAGAGGGAAATAAATGGTATGTGCAAGGCCCGTGCTAGAGGAGACACTTGCAGTTCCTCTAGCTGATCTGCATAGGCTTACTTTGGCGCCTCCTCTTAGCCAGGGCTCTCCAAGGGGGTAGAGGACTTTGGCAATCTGGGAGCAGGGAAGGTGGGCATGCTGTGCTGGCTGAAGGAGGGACTCCGGATCTCTTCTCTTTTCTCCTCTCCTTCTAACAGATTGTGTAAATTCTCCAGTGGTTTTGCTTTTCTTGTAAGAAATGGTGGGAGTGTGGGGACAGAGGTAGTCTTAGAATATGGCAGTACACAAAGCACTTTATACACGTTATTTCATTTGGTCCTCATTACATCCTTTTCATGTTGGTGTTATTTCTAACTTATCCGCACATCCTATTGGCTCTTATTTATATTCAGGATATAACCCCAACCAAACCACTTCTTACTACCTCCATCACTTCCCCACTTGCCTCTTGGGCCAAGCCATAACTCTTTCTCGGACTATTTTAAGAGTCTTTCAGCTGGCGTCCCTACTTCCACACAACAATCAGAGTGATCCATAATGTACATTGAAGTCTGATTATGTCGCTCCTCTGCACAAAGCCATCCAATGGCTCCCCACATGATTCCCAATAAACCCACAGTCCCTACGGTGGTTTATAAGGTCTTCTACCATCTGGCCATTTTTCTACTTCCAGATCTTACCTCCCCATTCTATCCACCTCAGTCACCCTGACATCCTTGGGGTTCTTTCTCACTGTCCTTAAAACACCACAAGCACAGTGGAGTCTCAGTACTTTTGCATATGTTTCCTTTTCATCAAATATTCTTTCCACAGATATCTGTGTGGCTTCCACTCTCCCTTACTTTAGGTCCTTATAAATGGAAGCCTGACCAATATCACCCCACTTCCATCATGCTTTGCTCTTTTTTTATCCTGTTGTGATTTTTCTTTTTTTTCACAGATCTTAGCATTTGACATAGTCTGTCTTTTGTTTATTCTCCCTCCAAAAGGCTCTATAAAGGCAGGGACTGTATGTTTTGGTGCTATTTATTTTGTCTTCAGTGCCTAGAACATTGCCTGGCTCACAGAGGCACTTAATTAATATCTCCTGAATGTGGTTCAGAGAGATTAAGCAACTTGCCCTGGGTTACCCAGCTAGTAAACAATAAAACAAGAATACACGTCTTATTAGTACTGAGGACCATGCCCTTCCTAACCCATTTCCTTAGGCCCTTGCCTATTGCCCAGATAACAGGATGATGGGACTGCCGTATAGGTCCTTGTGACTCTGATTTCCTCAGAGAAATGCTCAGTGAAGAAACATGAGGGTTAATGAAAAATTCTCTCCTTTTGATTATCCTGGAATGAAAAACCTCAGCTGCCTCTCTGTTTAAAAAAAATAAAAAAATTCACAAGGGCTTTCAATTTCCCTATCCATGTTTCAGTGTGTTCAAGAATCCTTAATTAAATTTTATATTACTTGATATTTATCCTATAGAAAAGAAAGAAATCGATGAACTCACATGGCTACTCCAGTCTTGGCTCTGATCGGGAAAGCAGAGAGAAAGCTGTTTGTGACGGACATGGACACAGCCAGTGAGCACTGTATCCTCAGGAGTATTGCAAAAATGACACTTCTTCTGGCCCTCTGCTCAGGTAGGCTGAGCACATCAGCAGGGCACTTTCCTGGGTTCATTCCCACCCTTGCTTTCTGGCTTACACTCATATGGCCCTATCCTCTTGGGCTCACCCACTGTCAAGAGAAGCTCTAGTGGGCAGACATTGTCAGTGCCTTCCTATGTGCCCTGGTTCTGTCCATTTGGCAGGCACTAAAAGTAATGTTTCCATGGGACAGAGGATGATAGAAGGCCCAGAATGGGGTGAGGAGTGATGGCAGTGCCAGGGACAGTGGTGGCAGGAGCGAGGTGTGCTCACAACCTTTTGTTTTGTGTACTGGGATTGTGTCCTATGAAATAGCTATGGGATTGGGTGTACTAGTATCTGGCACCTTCAATTCTGCAGGGTTTATCTGAGAAATGCTTTGATGACTTCCTGCTGACTGGAGAGATCCACACTTCCCCCCTCCCAGCTGTGCGGGAGCACAAGGAGAGACCAGGCGAAAAGCCCTGACTCAATTGTAGGTCAGAGAATTGAACTTCTTGATTTGTCTTTAAGAAAATACCCATGTCATTTTCTAGGACAAAGTGCAAGAAAACTGGTGGCTGAGGCTCCTAGCATAGAGGAAAATTGCTCGTCATTTGAAGTCAAAAGACTACAGTTCCTCATTGTGGATCTGAGCAAGTTTTTATATTTTTCTGAACATTTTTTTCTCCAATCTGCAAAATCAGTTTTGAAGATAAAATGTTTCCTCCTTCCTTCCCTCCCTTCCTTCTACCCTCCCTGCTTCTTACCCTCCCTTCCTCCTTCTTTCCCTTCTTTCCTGTTATTCAATACAATTATTGAGCTGCTGTGCTAGGCACGGGACAGACATAGATAAACAAAATCATTTGTGACTGCAAAGAGCCTAGTGCAAGACACAATGATAGCACAGTACATATATGTATGAACAGATGTCTATCTTAGTTGCAGCAGCACAAAAGACAAAGTGCTAATCTCTTGTGAAGGAATAGAGAACAGGAAGTATGAGCAACAGTTTGCAAAAGGAATTGTGTGTGAAGTGGACCAGTGGGGGCCACAGTGCGGATGAAGGAAAGTAAGTCACCTCATGTACCAAAGCTACCAAAGGACGCACATGATTTGGTTGATGACTTGTTGAGTTAGAGGCGTCTGTGAAAGCCCCAGGTCCTCCTGACAATGGACACCCCAAGCCAGACCAGCATTGACTGAATGTTCAAGACTGGAGGCCATGTTTGGGGACCCTTGGGACATTACCAGCAAGACCTGGCAGGGAGAGTGATGGGGAGAAACTGGGTCAAGTCACATTGCTGAGGGCACCACAGAATATGTCAGGGAAGATTGGCTGAGCTACAAATGCTGCAGGGAGGTCAAGGCCAGTGAAAACCAAGACTGCCTGTGGAATTTAGTGATTAGGTGGTTAATGGAGAGGGAGGGAGCCGGGTGACAGTAAATTAAGGCGCGTGAAAAGGCTTTGACAACTGAAGAGCCATGGAAATGAAATGTCAGTTCCTGATGGAGGCAAAAATCAGCCCACCTTAGGCTGATCAATTCAGAATGTGCAGTGAGACTGACGTGAGACTCACCACTCCAGACTCACAGCTTCTCCTCCGCATCCCGCGGAGAACAGAACATCAGCATTTTTAATAGACACCCCTGGCCTCGTAATGAATGCTTTTGAACACGTTTCCATCCTTATCTCAAAATTAGCTTCTTGTTGGCTCCAGAAGATTGCCTGAAATGTGTCACCTAGGAGCCAAAATAAAATTGGGGGCATCAGAAAGAATGAGAGTGAAACAGCAAATTATGGGGTCGTTGCTATGTTAGAATAAATAATCCTGGTGACTGGAGAGCAGTGCTGAGTTAGAGAATTTATTCTCTCAAGAAAGAAGCTTTAATCTTGGAGTCTGTTTTGGCGCCAGCAGGAAAAGGGGCTTCCCTTCTAGCCGGAACGAAATAGATTTTCCAATAGTTTTGTCCGGTAAAAAAGAAAAGGAAAATAACAAAATATATTAAGGAGTTGGCTGCTTAAGGAAACCACATCTAGGCACCATGTGAGCTTTCAGTAATTCAGTGTAGCTATCACGGTCTCCTGCAGGTGGCCCATGGCTGTGTGCAGACTGCTGGGGTGAGGTCAGGGGACTCTGAATCCATTTGATTTATAACAGCTTCTTACGATATTAACTGAGCTCCATGCAACTGTCTAGAGAGGAGTCTGGCAGCCATGACCATGCACTTGGCCGTGACAAGCTTGAAATCCTGAATTTGGGCTTGGAAGTACCTGGCACATTCCTACCTTGGCATCTACAGTTTCCCCTGCTCGGTTTGCTGGTCCCCAGATGTCCACATGGCGATTGCCCTCATCATTCTCAGGCCTTTACCCAAGCATTACCTTCTTAGTGAAGTCTTCTCCAACAATCAGTTTAAAATGACACCTGCATCCATCCACCATCTCCTCTCTCCTCACCCCTGCTTTATTTTTTTTTATAGCCCTTATTACCTTATCATATAGATTTTCTATTTTACTATTATAGAATGTTAGCTGCTCAAAGCAATGCTCTTGGTCTGTTTCAATCACTGTCATAGCCCCAGTGTCTAGCAGAGTGCATGGCACATTATAGGCACTCAGTGATGTTTTCCAAATGAGTGAAGACATTGGCAGCCTGCCACCTTCCCAGATCCAGAGAGGGATTGTCAGCGTCTAGAAAAGTACGTCCCTCATAAAAATCACCAGCAAGTTACCACATAGCCCCCTTCGTTCACTGGGCTCTGTGATTCCTGCCTCTTCAGTCAAAGAACGGACAGCATTGCTTGTGTTTGCCAGGAGCTTCCAGGATGTGCACTCTGGGTTTTCTCTCTGCCGTCATATGAACTCGTCCTCCTTTCAATGCCTGCAAGGTCATAGGCTGGAGAGCTATCGATGCTGAGAACATCAGAGCAAGAAGGAGCCTGGAAGGCCCATGAGTCCAGTCTGCATTTCTAGAGATGGAGAAGTTAGAACTCGGGTTCACATGCCATCCACGTGATCCTCACCAACAGGGAGGGTCTGGTATCAGGATTCCAGCTAACGATTGAAAAAGAGATGGACAGAAATGTTCAATTACTTTCCAGAGGTTACTGAGTGTTACTGTCAGGCTTGGGACCCAGGTTTATTCAGATTCTAAACTCATGCACCTTTGACTGGATTCTGTGTGTGCTGCGATTGGTGGAGGAAGGCCGTATACTGACTGGGCCCTGCCCATGATGGTGGGAAAGTGGGTATGTGGCCACTTCCTTCTCTGTTGCTAGTTACCTTGTATTTCTGAAAGATGGTTTCTTCCGTTCCTCTTTTACAGCAGAAAGGTGTTCCTCTCACCTGTTGAGTGGCCAGTCCTCTAGCATTTTACTTTCTCTCTTTGCTCCTTCTGCACCTGCTCTTCCTCTCCCTTGGCCTTTGCTACCTACTCTTCAACATGCTTGGTTTTATGTATGCCTCATACTGCAAAGGAACACACCGTCCTGTGCCTGTGTTCCCTTGCTTCTACATTCTCCTGCTCCTCCTTCTTTAAGACCAGGCTTCTTGAATGAGTACTCTGCACTTACCCTCTTCTCTTGCCCTCCCAAGCCTCTGTGGTTTTGCCCTTTCCTATCTCATAGTTGTTTCTGCCTTGTATGCCCCTTTGCTCCCATCCCCTGGTACCACCATTTCATCAATTACTTATATTCCTTTGAGGACTTTAGATGCCTCATGTAAGAGGAATCATGCAATATGTGTCCTGTGAAGGACTTACATTACTTAGCATTCTGTCTTCCAGATTTATCCACGTTATCACAAATGGTGGGATTTTCTTCTTTAAGGCTGAATTATATTCCTTTGTATGATCTAATGTTAAGTGTTCTTACACTGAAAAAAAAAGAAAGGAAGGAAAAGGAAGGAAGGAAGAAAGGAAGGGATGAACATAACAACAAATAGACACTTTAGAAGAGAGAAAGAAAGAAAAAAAAAGAAGAAAGAAAGAAAGAAAGAAAGAAAGAAAGAAAGAAAGAAAGAAAGAAAGAAAGAAAGAGAAAGAATAGACACTTTGGAGGAAACTCTTGGAGACAATGGATATGGTTATTACTGGGATTGCAGTGATGTTAACACAAGTGTATGCATATGTTCAAACTCACCAAATTGCGTACATCAATTATGTGCAGTCTTTGTGTACCAATTATATTGCAACAAAGCGGGGGAAGAAATAACATACCTATTACGAAATCATTTTCCTTCCTTCTAAAGTACATTCTTTAGCAGTGCTTTTAGCAAAGGTCTGTTGGAAACTAACTCAGGTTTTATTTGTTTGGAACTGTCTTTATTTTGTCCTTATTCTTTAAATATTGCCTTGATGGCGATAAAATTCCCAGCTGACAGCTATTCTCTTCGAACACTTCAACTGTGTTCCATTGTTGCTGCTGGGAGTCATCTGTCAGTCTAAGTGCCATGTCCCTAGAGGTGAGCTCCTTTTCTCTGGGTCCCTCCACAGTCTTTGCCTGTTACCTGGTGTTTGATAGATTCATCATATTGTATCTCAGTGTGGGGTTCTTTTAATTATCCTACTCAGATTAAAAGTGAGAAAACCCATGCCTTTCATCAGTTCTGGGAAATTTTGCGCCATTATCTTTTCAAATATTATATATTTACAAACCATTACCTACTTTTAAAATTCTGATTAGGCATGTCCTTAGCTCTCATTGCTCTAGTTCCTATGTCTCTTAACCTCTGATTCATATGTTTTATCTTTGGGCTTTATATTTATTATTACTATTAATTATATTTTATGCATTCACCTTCTGGTTGAATAAAATCTCTTTTCATTCTGGAACTATTTCCAGTTCAATATTTTTTGCTCCAACTGTGTCTAATCTGTTATTTAGCCTACATTTTGAGTTTTTAATTTTCATTTATTTTATTTTTTTATTTCTATAAATTCTCTTTGAATCTTTCTTTCAAATAAACCTGCTCCCTTTTGAGACTTATAATCTTAATCACTTATGTCTTAAAATGTAATACATACATAGTTTCTAGATTCTAATTCTAATAATTGTAAAATCCAAAGACATTGTGCTTTACTTTCCTCATCTGGAGAATGGGAAGAAAAATAATTCCTACTCAATAGCTTGTTTTGAGAATCAAATGATTAAATATATGCATCGTTCTTAGAAGAGTATCCAGCATGCAGCATAACCGAGACAAGTGTTAGCTATTGTCGCTAGTATTATTGCTGCTATTTGTAGAACTTTGTTCTTTGCTGACTTCTTCTAAGTGGTTTGTTTTTCTTGTGTGTTAAGTTATTTATTATTAGAAACTCATGTTCCTTGGAACATTAACAGTGGATTTTCCTTAGGGCTTGTGTTTATATAAGGTGCTTTCTCCCAGAGAGGACATGCATTGGCTTTTTCCAAGCCACTATGCTACTACTGATCCCAACTATTTTAAAATAAGTTCTTGCCTTAGCTGTTTTCTTGCCACAGTGTGTAAATCCCAGCCCCAAATTTGCCTGCAGATTGGATTGTGGTTACTAATTCTCAGGGGAGACTTGTTTCCCCTTCACCCGAGATAAGACTAAGGTAGATAGACTTTCTTAAATTCATTCTTCCAAGGGTAGTTTCTTTGCTGTTTTGCCTGGTGAGGTTTTCACTCATTAGGGTTCCAGAATTCTATGGTGTCCCTGATTGTAGGTCCCACATTCTGCATCTTCAGGGAGAAAAGAATGATCTTGGGTTGTTCACTAGCTTATTTGCTTTTGTGAGTTAATTTAAAAAAAAATCATCACCCAAGGATATGTTTGTATTGATTTTTCAGAGAGACAGGAAGAGAGAGAGAGAGAGAGAGAGAGAGAGAGAGAGAGAGAGAAACATCCATCAGTTGCCTCCGTTCTTGCCCTGACCCCTGATAGGGGATCAAACCACAACGTTTTGGTGTATGAAATTACTCTCCAACTTACTGAGTCACCTGGCTAGGGTGTGAGTTCAGTTTTTCCCCTGTTCAGCTTTTTACTAACTTTCTTTTTATCTCAGCTCTTCTCTGGAAAATGTATTTTAGATATTTTATCCAATATTTATAGATGTTTTGAACATTGAGATTTTTTTTCTTTATAATGGGCTAGATAGTTACTGTTGCAGCATAAAAGCAGCTATAGACAATTCATAAACAAGTGGCTATGCTGGTATTTCCATTAAACCTTATTTATGAAAGTAAGTGATAGACTGGATTTGACCCCTGGGTTTTAGTTTTCAACCCCTGTTCCATAATAGCTGACAATAGAAGACACTAGAAGAATCTGAAAACGTTGCCGCTCGCATTCCTGGCAGTCATAGCAACAGAAGAAACCAATGCTGTCGCCTGATTGATTCTTTCCTTTCTATTTGGAGCTTAAAGTCTTACGGGAGAAAAATCCTATAGGGACTCTCACGGAGACAGCCCATGGGAGAAACATGCATGTGGGTTGGGCACAAGTTGGAGTCAGGAGGTTGGAAAACTTGAATTATTTGTTTGCCTTCCAAGGGTCATTCTGATAGGGTCGTCTGCCTGGTGCTTGTAAGGAATCCTACTAGATCACAGATTCATGAAAACCCCCAAGTTTCTTCTGTTCTCCCCCTTGTTCCTCACTGTGGGCACAACCTCCAAACCTGCATGTCCCTCCCCTCCCCCTCTCTTTAGTGGTGTAGAGGTCAGGATAGTGGCTCTTCTCTTTTTCTTAAACCAACTTAGGTCCCCATCAGGAAGTAAGTCTATGCTTCTGACTGACTCCCTGGGCCTAAACCCTAATGTTATTTGTCACATGAGCTGGAAAGGAGGCAGAAATGGAGAGAAAGATGCATTTTATGAGTTCCTGAAATCTGAGTACTAAAACACCACTTGTCCAACCAAGGCAGCTTCGGTGTAATTTTTTTGGAAACATAAAGCTTTGTGATGAGCTGGCTGTGCAGTCTTACTGGTTGGAGAGAATTCAAGCATATTTTCATGGCGCAGGTGCTGGAAGCTGTGGGTAGGCAGGCAGGAGTCCAGTCTGAGGCTACAGGTGCAAACAAAGATTTTCACTGAGGCCCCAGCTCTAAGTGTAGTTGCCATTCCCTTATTGGAAGCAACCTGCCAAGCTGGCATTTCTACAGACATCTTTGTTAGTGCTGAGTTGGGGGGCCTGTCAGCTCAGAAGTTAAAGTTACTAATTAGTAGAAGGGACAGAGGCCTCAGAAACAGACAGATTTTTCCTATGTTTTATTAGGGTGTCTTTGCAAAGCTTGCAGGCCAATGGCACCTTTCATTTTAAAAAATCTAAACCACGCCTTTTTAACTTTTCTTAAAATTGGAACTTGAGATGTCCATGGTGGAACGGAATAGACAATTTTGGCTTTTAGAAACTTGTCCATGGGAAGTCTGGAGGAGAGGAAAGACAACTCTTCACTTTTTAAAAAATATTTTTATTGATTTCAGGGAGAGAGAGAGAGGGAGAGAGAAACATCAATGATGACAGGGAGTTATTGATTGGCTGTCTCCTGCACGCCCCCTACTGGGGATTGAGCTGGCAACCCAGGCATGTGCCCTGACTGGGAATAGAACCTCAACCTCTTGGTTCATGGGTCCACGCTCAACTAGTGAACCACACTGGCCGAGGGAGGGGGGACGGTGGAAGGTGTGTGTGTGGGGGGAAGACAGCACTTTTAAATGCATCATTCTAATTCTTCACTCCTTCATGCCTCGTTTTCCTCTCCTTTATACTTATTTTGAAATGCTGTCTCCCTCTTCCTCCAGTGCAAACCCACACCATCTCCCCAAGTCTGTTTTGGAGGAACAGACTGGGAGACATCTGCCTCTTGCCTTATTTTTTCAAATTCCTCTGAATGATGGAGCCAAGTCTCTGCACCAGAGCGCCCGCTCCCTGAACAAACCAAATGGCGGCTGCTGGCAGCGCACTGACAGCTTGTTAATAGAGGGATCCTTGACAGTGTGACAACCTGTGTGGGCCGCCTCGGGAAGCCAATTCCACCCCCACCCAAACCCCAGCCATTAACAGGTGGGAGAAACGGCAACTAACTGCGGCGGAGGAGGAAATACTCAACCGAATGCATAAATACTCAACCGAATGCATTATGTGGATTAGAAAGTCCTCCGATGCTGTGGATGTTGTGATCTCCTCCCTCGTGCTTGTTAGCAGGCTCTGCCTGGGGAGGGCGTAGACTCTGGGGTCGGCTGAGCCTGGATTTGAATCTAAATTTGGCCACCTGCCAGCAGTGTGTCAATGGAAGTTCCCACACGGAATCTCATTTGTGAACAGTCCCCTGGTTCCATGCTATTTGTGAAAACGTGGTCATTGATGTCACTTATCGGTGGTCAGTTGCTAAAAATCTCTTCCTATGATGCTGGACTTGCCAAGTGCTCCTCATAGTCCTGTCAAGTTTTGACTTCCAGATTGGGAGGCTTTGTTTTCTGAGTGCCTTCAGTGTGAAATAACTGCGCCTTCTTGGTGAATTGGGCCTTTTGTTGTTAGAAAGTGATCCCCTTTATTTCTTTTCTTTTTTAAAAGTATTGTTTAAAAATCCTAAGCCAAAGACATGCTTAGAGAGAGGAGAGAGAGAGAGAGAGAGAGAGAGAGAGAGAGAGAGAGAGAGAGAGAGAGAGAGAGATGAGAGAACCATTAATCAGTTGCCTTTCCTATGTTTCCTGACTCGGGATTGACCCCACACACAACCCAGGTAGGTGCCCTGACCGGGAATCAACC
This sequence comes from Pipistrellus hanaki, assembly GCF_964339955.1. NCBI lineage: Eukaryota > Metazoa > Chordata > Mammalia > Chiroptera > Vespertilionidae > Pipistrellus > Pipistrellus hanaki. Next base: position 50,000,884 of record NC_140515.1, read on the forward strand.
CAGCAACCTCTGGGTGCACAGGACAACACTTCAGCCAACTGAGCCACTCTGGCCAGGCTGATCTCTCTCTCTCTCTTTTAATCATTCTTTTTATCTTAAAACAATTTTGTGTGGTGCTATTTTATGTGCTGGTAGTTAAGTGTCTCTATATATTGGCCACATTACATTTATTTTACAATATTTCTGGGCCCTCAAGTTTCTCTGGAACTAGGGGCGTGGGATGAGGGGTGCAGAGAAAGCGCAGGCTGCTGTTTGGATAAAGCATACAAAGTGCTTGGACTGACCTCCTAGAGATCATTACTCCCTGAGCTTCATGAAGACCCAAATACTCACATTCTCTGACAGAAACCCTCTTGTTGTCTGTACGTGCTGGCCCCACTCACATCAGGCTCCAAACATTTCCCTCTCAGCTCTCACCTACACTAGAAAGATGGAGGAAAATCTCTTAGAATCTATAGCTGTAGCTCTTGGTATATTGCTAAGGGTTAAACTTTATTTAGGAAACATTTAAGATTATTTAAAATACGGGGTGGACACAAGTTGGTTTATAGTTGTGAGTATGTGAAACACAGATTTTATTCTTGTATTGTTGATAACTGTATTAAGAACTGTAAACCTATTTTGCCCACCCCTGTATCGGTTTCCAAGCTGTCTTGGGTCTCGGATCCCTTTGTGAATGTGATGAAAGCTATGGACTCCTCAGGGGGGGCGGGGAAAAAAGCACAAACAATCCAAACAATTTCAGCCTATCCTATAAACTGCCTGAAGTTCTGGAGGCTCCAGGTTAAGGGACCTTTTGTTATTTAAATACTCATATTATAAAAATAAAGGGATAAAGGTTGCAAAATTTAAGTAAATGCAAATTTATTTGTCAGAATGACAGACTGTATTACCGTGGCCGAAAGTTTGCTGCCTATTCTGGCGGCTCTCAGGTGGAATCAGATTTACCAGGGAGACCATGCCCTGAGCCAGCATGCCTGTATGCATGGGAAACCCAAGCTGAGGACTAAGTGAACCCTGTGACCCGGGCTCAGGCACCCAGGAAATACCCTCCAAGGTGGGGCTCCATAATCAAGTGCATTCCCCAGGCTCCCACTGAAGGAAATCCCAGTTGAAGATAAGCTGAGGAGAAAGTCTCACAGAACACTAAGAAACACCGTCGTGACATGTGGTCAGCAGGTGCAAGAAATGGACCCATTGATACCCGAGAAAGCAGAAATAATAAAGTCAGCTGACAAAGTACCTTAATATACTGTTTTTCAAAGTTGAAAAAATGATGGAATCCCTAAAAATGGAGATAATGAAAGAGGATAGACACATTTGAGAAAGGAAGAAAAAAAAATAAGCTAGTTTTAGAAATGAAAAATACTGCCATGGGTGAGAAGAGACCTTTGATGGCTGTTTGAACAGTAGCCCAGCCATGAGGGAGGAGTGGGTAAGGGGAACGGAAGAATTCCCAGAGAAAGTCAGCCAGAATACAGCCGAGAGGGGTAAAGAGCTGGAAACTGTGAAAGACAAGTTGAAGAATGGAGGAGAGAATGTGACATTTCACCCTGGACACACGGGAATGAAAGGGCAGCATTCGTGCATAAAGACAAAGTTCTGAAAGTTACCAGGCAGAAAAGATGCAAGACAGACTGTCATCATCGATAATACATGCCAGGAAAAAAAAAAAAAAGAAAAATCTATCTTCAAGACTGAGACAAAATTTTGCACATATATTTGTAAACGATGCAAAAAAATAAAATTAAAAAAGCAAAGAAAAAAAGCGCCAAACCCCAAGACACACAACCAACACCCGTAGGAAATGCGATCAAGTGTTGAGTTTATTCTGGTTGGTAAAATTAAAAGTGACTGTTATTTTTATCTAAATATGTCCGAGTTATTCACATTTCCTACAATAAACACGATTTATGAATGTAATTATATAAATATTAAAACAACAATAATCTGTGCTGAAAGGATAGGAAGACCACGTCTGTGTCTGTTCAAATTAAGCCCATTCTTTAAGGATGAGCTTCAATGACGCTCTATCCTTGAGGCCTTCCTGCTGTTCCTCTAACTGCAGGACAGACTCATCCATTAGGCCCTGGGAGCACAGTGCCCAGGGCCATGGCAGTATTTTAATTTTCAGTGCTTTTAAAGTCACAAGGAAAAGCAGGGTAGAATAGTGAACATATAACAATGACTACACCCTGGATTCTATTTTGTATTTGTCTTTATACCAAAGCTGTCATAAAATACGATTTTTTAATATTTATATATATGTATATATTTTTTTAATAGAGAGGAACCCATGAAGGCAAAAGTGTCCAGAGCCCAGGGAAGTCTTAAAGCAACCCTGAACCTCTGACTTCCTGTCTTAATTTTGGTTTCCCCTGAGGCAGAGATAAGGCTGTGCAGGCAGTTTAGATGGGACATGATCATAGCAAGCGGATGTGAAGGTGCCGAGAGAAAGAGATGGGAGAAAACTCTAATGAAAGCATGCGTTCTCAAGGTCCTTGTGGGCAATAAGGTTTAGTTTCCCCAGGACTTCCATTACTAAAGATAAAAATGTCTTCCCCAGCCTGGTCTGGGTGGCTCAGGGGTTGAGTGTCGACCTATGAACCAGAAGGTCATGGTTAATTTCCGGTCAGGGCACACCAGGGTTGTGGGCTCGATCTCCAGTAGGGAGTGTGCAGGAGGCAGTTGATTAATGATTCTTTCTCATCATTGATGTTTCTCTCGTTCTCTCTCCCTCTCCCTTCCTCTCTAAAATCAATAAAAATATATATTTAAGAAATGTCTTTCCCAATGGAAGGATGGGTGATCAGGGTATTTATTTTTGAGCATTGCCCCCAGAGGTTGTTCCCTCCTTTCCATGGGGCTTGTATAAATGTTGGGTGACTCCCTGCACAGGAGCAGAAAACATAAAGTGCTTGCTCAAGATGAGATGCTGAAACTCAGATGGCCAAGGCAGTGTGACTCAAAACACCAAAAGTGTCTGCTACAGTTGCTCTGGAGTCAATCTTATATTATCTCCATACTCCAATACTATTTCATTTGTACATCTCTGAGGGTTACATTGAACCATGCCTCATGCATCCTGTAGTTCCTTTTGTATTTGAAATATAAATTCTTTGAGGTCATGAACTGTGCTCACAGCACAGAACCTCACACACACAGTGTCCTGGACTAGGATTTAGGAGAACTGAATTCCAATCCTCACTCTGCAACTAACATGCTGTATGATGCCCTCGGTCTCCTTGGATCTCATATCGGTATCTGTTTAATGAGGAGCAGGTATAAGATCTGCTCCAAGAGCCACTCTGGATCTGTTTATTCCCACCAATGCAACTCCATTCAGCATTAGAGAGCTCCAACTATCAATACATTCTAGGCCCAGGGCTAGTTGCTGGATTATAGAGGTAAATGCAGCATGATCTTGCCGTGCAGGATTAAGTGTTTCTTCAAGGAGAGAGACAAATGAAGATTATAGCACAGAGGTCTGAGGAGACACAGTGGGGTGTGCACCCAAACCTGAACGTGTCAGGAAGAACTCTTGACAGGATGACAGGAGTGATTCTTAAAGGACAAAAGAGAAGTGATGGGAAGGACAATATGGGGAGGACACTCCATACAGAGCCATTCCAGGGACAGGAGGCATCTTTCTCCAGGCTGAGGACAGCTTGCCGAGGACAGAAAAGCAATGTTCTCTAGGCTCCCTGACTTTTGGGCCATGTTAGTCCCATATTTCATTTTGCCTTTGTGAGGGCAATTGTTTGATACTGTCTCATCAAAGTTTTAATGTGTGCACTAGCCGCAAGATTAGGAAAGAACCAGCTATATGGACAAACTACAGCTTCCAAAGTGGGCGACAAGACCCATTTTTCTCTGTTTGCTGGGAAAGGAGAATCACCTTCACTTTATTTTATATTTATTATTAAGCAGCACTGTGGAAATGGATTTTTTAAAAACGCAGTCATAGACTAATGGAGAGGAGAGGATATATTAGCCACCAGACAGGTCTTCAGTCAATTTATATACGTTCAATCAGCCCAATGTTCCTCTCTTTGATAGTAATGAGTACATTTCTTTCCAGAAGTCAAAGTGCCTGTTATTTTCTCCCTATTTATGGTGATCAGGTATTTGTGTTACTCCAGGTAAAATACCCTGGAAATGACTTGTAGAAATAGCCCTTCATGCTAAGTGCACCGTGGGAAGGACACATTATAGACACTCCAATCTTCTGGATGTAACTGCTGACATTTCCCCCTTCCTGTTCGCCATCAGTATGAGATCACCCCATAATTTTACCTCATGGAGTCATTTGCTGCTTTAGGAAGAAATGCTCTTTGCTGATAAACATCCCACTCCACATAAATGTCACGCTGAAAAGATTTCTCTTTTTGGAGAAATGGCCAACAGCCCATAATTTCAATAACTTGCTTCATTACAGAAGAGGCACAAATGACAAAACTTGCCAAAGCAGTGGCCGGAAAGTCTTCCCTGCGTTTCCCTGGAGGAGGAAACACAGGAGAATGCTGGAGGGAGCCTGTATTACTTGTAGAGAGGCCAATTTCTTAGAAAGTTTGATTTAGAATCTGAAATTGGGTGTTGGTTGCAGGAATGGACATTGATGCATTGTTGCTGATACCAGTTCTGAACGTGTAGTAAGTAACTATTTAAAACTAAATCTGGCCGCCATTTTTCAATTGTACTGTGGACTTCTTTTAAAATCCTCACCCGAGGATTTGTTTATTGATTTCAGAGAGAGGGAGGGAGGGAATGAGGAAGGGAGGAAGAGAGAGAGACAGAGAGAGAGAGAGAGAGAGAGAGAGAGAGAGAGAGAGAGAGAGAGAGAGAATATGATTGGTTACCCTCTTATGCACCCCTCCTGGGAATCGAACCCACAACCTAGGTACGTGCTCTGACTGGCAATTAAAGGACAATGCTCCAACCAATTGAGCCACCTGGCCAGGGCTCTATTGTGGGCTTTTTAGTCTTAATACAGGCTGACTTCACCACCTTATGATGTAGGGGAAACAAGGAAGGAGAAAATACATTTATTGAGTCTCTATGAAGTACACTGGTTATTTTATTAGTTCTCTTACTAATGACTGAACTTAGTACTTTATATGTGCTATCAATTTAATTAACAGACATTAATGAAAAACAGGGAATGAGTCATTTATTGTGAGGATTACAAAATCCTATCATGTAATCTTCACCACAATATTAAGAATTTAGACATTCGTTATCCAAAGTATGTAGGGGAACGAATGAAGCTCAGAGCATTTAAATCAATTGCCTAAGGTTACACAACTTGTAAAGGACAAACCTGGGATCAGATTCTGGACAGTGTAGTCACCCAGTAAATGCTTATAAAATTGAACTTTTATGGGCCAAGGACATGAAGGTGTTTCTATCCTCAGGTTCTAAATTATTATAACTAAAATGTAAAAACACCACAAGAAAAATTTTTTGTATTCTGTCTACTGCTATATTCTTAGCATGTAGAATAAGGCCTGATACATACTAGATTCTCAATAAATATTTGTTGAATGAATACATGTAAAACAATTAGAAGAAGAGCTGGCACAATTTTATTCCTTGGAGTTTATCCCCCAATTTTTTTCTAATAATATAATCTAATGTTAATAAAAGCTTATTAATTACAGAAATAGCAATAGCTTGTCTGAAAAAGCTAAAGATTGGGAACATATATAACAAATATTTCTATATGTATATATATCTATATATTATAGTTCATTCATACAATAGAATACTATGCAGTCAATAAAAAAATAAAGCAACTTGCAATGAACAGATATAGGGTGATAGCCAACATGTATTGTGAAAAATAAGGTGCAGAAAAAAAGAAGATACAGTGCATATAGTATGTTATCATTTGTGGAAGAATATCACTATCGATGGTAGGATTTACAGGAATTTGGCATCTGGTTGTCTGGACTTAGAAGTGTCAAGGAGACTAAAGACAAACACATTTGATTTTTGCTCCATGTACAAGACAAGTATATCCTATTTAGAAACTAATCAAACAACCCACACTTTATAAAATAAAGACTTGACATTAACCAAGAGTTGGCTGCCTCAGGGCAGATAAGAGGGTGGGTGTATTTTCAATGGTCTAAGAGAGCCAGAGGGCATCTTGCTGGAAGTACAAGTGTGAGCGTAGGGTGGATGAGAGTGACATTTTTCTGCACAAGGGGACACACTAAGCCATTACCTGGCAAATCCTCTGTGAATTGACCTCTAAAGATTGATTATAGCTCAGCCTTCCACTCCTCTGGCTCGGAAAATTAGATTGAATACCATTATTAATTTTGATTATCAGACCTGAATTTTCTGTAAGCTCACTTAACAGGCAGACAGCTTCTAACCTTTCATAAGTAATGCCCTCAAATTTGGCCTTCTAAGAAGATGGAGGGTACTAAGGGTAGATCAAAAGTGCCTACTGTGTGCCAGGACTCCTGCTGGATAGTTGATTGTTCATCTGTTAGTGAATTATCCTACCACCTCTTTGAGTAGGCATTTTCATCTCCATTTAAATAGGGAACAGGCTTCAGTGGTTAAATGACTTGTCCATGGACTTGCAAGACAGGCACCATCACCTATACCTAAGCTTATGGATGATTAATATTTTGTTTGAAGGGGAAACACCAAGAAGGGGAAAGATATTGGCCTGCCAAAAATGTCCCTGACTACATTGGAAAAGGTGCTTTCCTTCAGTAGAACATCTTCCCTTGATCCCTCGCATGCCAGAAGAGGACCATGCTGGTTGGGAAGTGAGATCTGTTACTGTAGTGACCCTTAAGGGTGTTGAAGGATTGCACTCCAGGCCCTTCCACGTGACCACAAAATCACAGCAATTATGTGGAGGAGAGGAGCAACTTTAGATATCATCTCAACTTGAGCAGATCTCGCACTCATTTTATAGATAAGGACACTGAAAACACTTGGAGGGAAAGAGAGCTACTCAGACACAAGGGTACAGTGCAAATTAGGGCCACATTCAAGGTGTTTGGATGCTTATTCTAGGTTCCTTTCCCCCCCCTTCCAGTTCTTCCTAAAGCTGAATTCTAACAAAACTTTCAGAGGCTGTATTACCCTTGGGTGTAGTCTTACAGACCCTGAAACAGCCCTTTGTTTTTTGGGGGGGTCCTGTCCTTATTGAGTCCCTATGTTCTTCATTAGTGACTAAGCTTATGAGTGTGAAAGAGATTTATCAATTTCATAAATAAAAAAGTAGCTATTAATTTTTATCAATAGTGTAATTCAGCTTTCGTCACAGTACATTGGATGTGTCTGCTTAGAAAGTATTGAGTCTTTTATTTGCTTTGGCCTATCTAGGTTTCTTTGTTCTGTGTCAGGCATGACAGTTAGATACTCATCCTGGCGAAAATGACCTGGCATCCATTTAAAAAGACCTGCAAAGAATCCAGAAATAATGTCACATTGGTATATGGCTTACCAGTAACATATTGAACATGAACATGAGAACTGTAAGTTGGGGAGTGGAATTGCTTCTGGGGTAGGCAGAGTTCTAAGATGACCCTCAAGGATCCCACTTCTTAGTGTATGTTTCAGACATAGTCCCATTCCTTTGATTGTGAGCAGGACCTGTGAATATTATGGTGTTACTAGAGGTCCAGTGCAAGGATTTGTGCAGCACCAGTGGGGTCCCTTGGTCTGGCCTATGGGGATTGGGCTGAAACTGGCTTTCTGGCATCACCCGAGGGGTCCCGGATTGCGAGAGGCCAGGCTGAGAGACCCCACCAGTGCATGAATCCTCAGGCCTCTAGTATGCATATAAGACCTTTGGTTAATCTCTTCCTGGCCTTCCTCTCTCCCCATTCCTCTGAGATTCATCAGTCTGTTTCATGTTTCCATGCCTGTGGTTTCCTCTCCTGCTTTGAGCATCTGCCCCCTGGTTGTCAGTGTGCATCATAGCTACTGGTTGGATGGCCAAATGGTTGGCTGTTTGGCCAGTTGCTTAGGCTTTTATATACTGGTTGGATGGCCAAATGGTTGGCTGTTTGGCCAGTTGCTTAGGCTTTTATATATATAGTCAAGGTGAAGGGATTTTACAGATATAATTAAGGTCTCTAATTAATTTGACCTTGAGTTAATCAAGGGAAGATTATCTGGGTAGGTCTGGCCTAATCAGCTGAGCTTTTTCAAAAAGAGGTTAACATCTTCTAAAGTTAGATTCTTTTGCTAGTTTTGCTTTGTTCAGTTTCAAGTAAACAAATTCTGCCAACAATTGTGTGATTTTTGAAAGATGACACCCAGTCAACCCCTTGCTTCTGGCCTTGTGAGATCCTGAGCAGAGGAGTCAGTTAATCGGTGCTCTTTAGAAATTGTGGGGTGAAAAATGAGTTTTAAGCTGCTAAGTTTGTAACTTGTTACATAACCCAGGAAACTAATAAAGCTGTATTCATGAAAAGAATCTAGGCCTCACCTTGTAAGTTGTCCTGCACATAATTTCTCCAATTTTTTCTTCCTTTACTTAAACTTGCATATATTTTTTTTTTATGTGACAATATTCAAAGACAAGAATTTATATAACCTCAGGTGCTTTGGTATAATATATTTTTAAATTAACTTAATTTCTTTATGCTTTCCTTTATTCTTCTGTGAAGCAGGAGTCACTGTGGTAGGTAGGTCACGTGGCTCATTAGGAGGAAGTCAGGCTGGTGAGAAGCTTTTACAAACAAAACTATAATCTATGGGGCTTATTGGATTTAGCAGCTATGGCAGATTGGAAAGATGACTAGATCTGCAGTCCAAATAGCAACATTTACATTCTTATGCTACTATTTTCAGAGTGTTGTGACCTTAGGTAAACCATTAACTTTTCTGACACTCATCTGTAGAGTAAGGGATAATAATAGCCTGGTGTGGGAACTAAATAAGCTACTGTATGTGATTCATACTGTCACCTTCATTTTGCTTTAATATTGTCTATAAAATCTTCCTTATAGATTTTGTAGTGTCCTCACCCTCTTCATCACTTAGATCCTTCCAGTAACACTGGGAGGAAGCTCTGTAAATGGGATTTTATTGGGAATGGGAAACTTTCAGGGGACAAAGACAAGGAAAATACTCTATTTCTTTTCAGAGTAAAATGTCATCTTATTCTGTTTCAGTGAAGATTAAAGGAATTTGAATAAAATGTCAGTTTCCTTCTGAACTAATTTGGGAATTATAATGACATGCACAATCTTGAACACATGAATATTTATAATAAAAAATGAAATTGTTCTTTTTTCAGATTGTGAAAATGAACAGAAATTCCCAGAGGTGTCCAGGCCAGAAGAGCTATTCATTTTATGAAAAATTTTAAAATACAGAAGACAAATACACACACACACACACACACACACACATTTGCAATGGGTAGTTAGTTAAACACTGTTAGATGGATAGTGTCTCTTCTGTCCTTTCCACACTGCTCACTACCAGAGGACATATATGGAAAGAATTTTGAGGACAAGTCCTGGCTACTCACTTCCTCATTCTCCTCACCACTCTGCTTCAGATCAACCATGTAGCTCACACATTTTGTTTTCCAGACATAGTGAACCTGTTCAGAGTTTAATATAGCGGGACAGCGAATATTAATTAAGGAAGATAGAGTGTGATGTGTACATGGGGAGTTAGCCTTCAGTTAGTAATTAATATAGCAATGTTATAGATGAATAAACTGAAAACAAGAGGGGATTTGCATGCCTGTTCTTGGTGATATATTAGAGGAATGCTTCTCTTAATTTAAGATTTTTATTATTTATTTTTAAATGTTTTTCCATGTTTTCCTTTTTATTGAATTTATTGAGAGTGACACTGCTTAACAAAATTATACAAGATTCTGTTGCTCAATTCTATATCACATCACCTGTTCACCATATTATGTGTTCACCACCTCAAGTCCAGTCTCCATCCATTACCATTTATCCCTCCTATACCTTTCTCCAAGTCCCCTACCCAGCCCTTTGGCAATTAGCACACTGTTGTCCAGGCCCATGATTGTTTTCTCTCTTTTTTTGCTCTATCCCGCCTCCTCCCTATCCTAACCCCACAGCTGTCAGCCTGCTCTCTATTTATTTTGTTAATTAGTTCATTTTTTAATTAATATTTTCAGTATATTTTCTTATGCTTAGCACCAGTAGATACCCACTTTGTTGTGCAAGGAGAAATGGACAGGCTGCAGATGTGAAGTGTGAACTGTGTAGTCTTGGATTAGGCTCCCATTTCTGGGTCCTTATTGTTGCTTAGGCAGTTCTGCAATTGCACTAGCTGACTTTTCAAGAGATTCTTCTTGATCTACACTTTGTGGCTGTGATTCCTCTCCCCTTCATGCTCCAGTTTCCCAAACGTGATGAAGCTGCTGTGGTTCATTTCTCAGGGTCCAACAGAGGCAGTCATTTTGGGGAGGAAAGCCACGGCTGTGTCAGTTAGAAACTTTTACCCCAAATACAGCAAGCCCTCACGTAATGTCATTGATAGGTTCTGTGACTTTAAGTGGAATGACTTTATATAACAACACCAATTTTACCAGAGGGCAGTTGATATAAACAAGAGTTAAGTTCCTACAAGCATTCATCATTATAACAAAATTACAACGAACTAAGTGACTTTATTGAAGGATCTGCTGTAATCTACTCTGCTTTCCACTCAGATCCAGAGAAGCAATGACTTCTGCTTTGCCTCAGTAAAATAGGGACACTGCTAAATTGACCTGTTCTAGGTTATTGAGCTTAATTGAGATACATCTTTTTGTTTGAACAGGTAGAGAGATTTCAGAGCCAAGCAGCTCTGTGATTTCTTCCAGAAGAAGGGCTTCCTATTCTTTTTTTAAAATATATATTTTATTGATTTTTTTACAGAGAGGAAGGGAGAGGATAGAGACTCAGAAACATCGATGAGAGAGAAACATCAATCAGCCACTTCCTGCACATCTCCCACTGGGAATGTGCCCGCAACCAAGGTACATGCCCTTGAATCGAACCTGGGACCCTTCAGTCTGCAAGGCCAACTCTATCCACTGAGCCAAACTGGTTTCGGCTTCCTATTCTTTCTTGCTTGCTTCCTTTAACAGTGCCATGATCAGCTTTGCTGGGCACCACCCACATCCATTATTGCAGTGGCAGTGCCTTAATTGAACTGACATCTTAGAATTATTTCTTTAAAATTCATTGTTTAATTCAGTAAATTTAGTATTAATTAACGCAAACTGCCCTGGTGTGTTGGTCTCCCATTTGTCAGTCTCTCAGCTCATGGAGAAGTACAGGAAATAATAGATCCATTTCATCTTACAGGACTGATTTTACTTTATAATTCAGATTTGCTAGTGTAGCAAGAATGGGAATTAAAAGCAGCTTAGCATTTTTTAATGTTCATGAATTTGGAAAATAGAGAGGAGGAAGAATAGGAAGTGGAGGAGGAGAGGAAGAAAAGAGGAGGAGAGAAGGGGAAGTTGGAGAGATTGGTTGCATGATTCCACTGATCAGTGTAGCAGCTTTGGTGCTGGGGGAGGCACCAGGAGTCAAGATTGGAATACACAACTGTCAGTCAGGGACTCTAAGGGCAACCTCAGACAGTCATATACTTTAAGAGGCTTGTTCAATTTGTAGAACATTCCAAATGAGATTTCTCTGTGTGTGCATGTGTACATAAATACAGTTAACTATTTTTAAGCCTTGTTGGGAAATGATCTGTAAAGTTAAAAATAATCAATGTTTTAACAAAGAATTGTCATACATCTTAATATAATACACTTTTTTTTTTTATGAATTAGGCTATGCTGGAAATGTGGATATTAAGTCTTAGTAAACATGGACTTAAGATGGGTTTTCCCAAAAGACTCTGAGTTCAGAATTCAAGAGGAAGTAGCTTATTAGAGAGGTGATTAAAAGAAGCAGCACCCACAGGTGAGACATAAAAACGAAGATAGTAAAAAATGTGTTACCACACGGGCAACTGGGACTCAGCCGTGCTGGGGAGCTCTTGGAGAAGGTACAGAACAGAACTTTGAGTATTTGTGTCAAGAAAAAACTGGGTATTTATCTTCTAGATCAGGGGTCCTCAAACTTTTTAAAGTGGGGGCCAGATCACGGTCCCTCAGAGAGCTGGAGGGCCGGACTATATGAACTACTAATCCCTACTGTAACACCTTGGCTGCGCTCACTGCCCAAAAAACCTGGCGGGCAGGATCAGACTCCCCTGGGGGCTGCATGTGGCCCGCGGGCCGTAGTTTGAAGACCCCTGTTCTAGATCCTATCTGTTATTACCAAAGGCTGTTCTAGAGCATTAACCCCTGATGCTTCTGTAGGTGGGCCAAAAGAATGCGTTTGGGCAGAGAGGAGCAAGTGCTTGCTTTACGTGGCAAAAGATGTGTTCATAAAGATGAGTGTGAAAGGGATGTAGGTGGAGCAGTGATAGCATCTGTTATGTTTAATGATTCGTGTGTAGTCAGGCTCAACTGTTTTCTAAGGTTAGAATTGGGAGCTTTCAGATGTGGGGACATATTGCTTTCATGATTACCATGAGGGGTACAAGTGCTCCTCATACTTTCACACTTCGCAGTCAAGTTAGCTGTGTGGTGATTTTCTACCCAGCTCCCCTTTGCTGGGGCCATACACCCATCTCTGGCTCCCGTGAGTGTTGGCTGCTAATGGCTTACAACTGCCCCCTTCTCTGGAAGATTGCGCTTGGCTGATGGGAAGCCACCTGGCCCAAGGAAGTTAAACCTTGGAAGGCAAAACCACAGCCAATGACAGAAAACCCTGACTAAGCCCTTTACAGCATCTGAGAGGATTGTTTGTTCCATCTATAACACTGATCATTCATTTATACCCTACGTGGTATTGGTGTCCCATCTGTGCCTCTGGGCCTCAGACACCACAGTATTTGGCCACTCCAAAAAAATGCCTAGAATAGTTTCATAAGCCTTAAGAAAACCACCAGATACCTAGCAGAGTAGGGAGGTGGATGAAATTCATGTGTTTGTATTGGGGCCCAGAGTGGGTAATGTTACTGTATTCCAAGCCAGGGGCAGATGGTCGTGAACATCTTTTTACATGAGGAAGATCTTATTCCAATTTTAGAGATAAAGGAAACTGAAGCCTAGTTACTTCATTAATTTGTACAAGCTCACACAACTTATCAATTGGTAGATTTGGGATATGAATCAGACACAAGGGTCATGTTTTCTGTACGATACTACACTATCTGAAAGATACCAACAGATCCTATTTGACTAGAACTTGAAATAAGGGGAATAATTATGGGCAGCTATAGACCCCTATTTCCAAGGATCCTAAAATATTAAGAGTCAATGGTCCTATATAATGAAACATCAGCGGTAGGTTCTGGTTCTTTACAGATCTATTGATCATGTGATCTCTAGATTACATGACGACTCCTCTGACTTGGTAATTCTTTGATTGACAGGCCTGACTGACATATGTCAGTGGGGGGACCCTGGGACTCCTTGCTCATAGAGACTTATCACCTTGATTCTCATGGTGAGTTTAGTTAAATCGTCTTTTCTTTATAACTTGTAAAGGTCTCAGTATCTTGGGGTCAGTATAAGGCCCCAACAATCAATATAGCATGAGGCCCTTTACCATAGGGCCTGCTGAGCACACACTGTAGGCAATGAACAAGGTCTCCCCTGAGGTTCCCATGTTTCTGAACCAGAAAGGCTCTAACAACATGGGCCTGCAGGTTGTTTAAAAAAAATTGTTGTTTGCTCTCTCTCTCTCTCTCTCTCTCTCTCTCTCTCTCTCTCTCTCTATATATATATATATATATATATATATATATATATATATATATATATATATATATATTTTTTTTTTTTTTTTTTTTTTTTTACCTGACTTGCATTTAAATTCTACAACCATTTGCTGAATACCACCTAAGTGCCAGGCACCACACTAGGCCCTGGAGAGACTACAAAGATAAAGAAGTGTTGTCTTGCCTCCAGGTTTGTAGAGAAGCCTAACAAATAAACAACCAAGTATTACACGTGGCAGAAAGAATTAAGGGCTAATCGGTCATTTCTGTACCCAGCTGTGGGAGCCCGGAAAGTGGTTAATTCTGACTGCAGGGGATTTGGCAATGACATTGAAGGATGAATATAATGTTGATAGACAAGGAAAAGGGCTAGATCTACTTACCACGGCAGGCAACAGAAAAGAGGTGCTTGCCAGCAGTTCTTTAACTGTTTTCCTACAGTAGAGCTACATATGTAAGCTAGTGTGCATAGATGTTTTCTGTGGAGGAAAGATTCACATGGGAAATAAATATCTCACACCCTGCAGAACTCTAGCTACGGATGAATTATTTTTATCACAAGTTTCTCATGAGTTCGTCTTAAAGGGCCAGTCTCCTGCTTGCACGACAGAAAAAGCCATGATAATGTGATTGTATTAACATTTGTGATCATCTGCATAACTTATCATGAGGCAATTATCTGGACTGAATATGTCCTGATGTAATTTGGTTGTTAGGCAGCTGAAATAGATAGCCAGTGTCTGACTGTTCTAGTTTAACAGACCCAGGCTGTGTTCATGTTGAGCAGAGAAATAATTTTTACCCCCATTAAAATGATTTACAAAAACTGTCACTCTGCACTTCTGCAGGTTCATTTTAAAGGGATTTGGTAGGATTCTGTTTGTTAGCAGGAAAGGAAGAGAACAATATTGCCCTAGTTTTCTCTGCAGAGAGTAATGGGAAGTGACAGCCTAGAGTCAGGCTGAAAAGTGACAAACAGCAAGAATAGTTCAGTGGTAAATGAGGACGAGAATGATGTTTATTGAACACCTTTTATGTTCCAGACACAAGCCTAAGCATGTTTAAGGTATTGTTTCCTTAATTCTGTAAAGATAAAATGGAATTATGCATGTGAAAGTGCTTCATAATATGCTCTACACATGCTGGACATAATTAGTATTTTCCTTTATAGTCAAGTCTCCTAAGATTCATTTGACACCATTCTCTGCTTTCTGTTACCAGATATTCACTTATGCTGAAGCAGCAGAAAGTCAGTTTCCTCTTACTCATCTCATCTAAGTGTGGAAAGGTGATGGGGGAAGCAGATGAACGGGTTCAGGGGACAAGGAAGAAGTGTTCTGGAAGGGTCTTTGTTTAGATTCTTATTTTCAATTCCTCTTTTGACTTTGACCACAGGAGCTGCTGGTGCATAGTCAATGGTGCTGCCAGAGGTGAGCAGTCACTGTTTCTATGTCATATGGTCTCATCCAGGGCCAGAGTGGAAGGGATGGTGGGGATTGACTTGCCCTGCAGTATAAGGAAATGACCTCTAGGTCCCTTACTCACCCTGTTTCACTCTGCCTTAGATTCTTTTCAGTGAAGTTGAAGGCCACGTCCTTTCAATTTTGAAGAAGTTGTGATCAAACTTTTGCAAGTTCATTAGACATTCCAGCCCTATTAGGCCTCAGCGGTGTCTAGACATAACAGTTCAGCTGGTTGAGAGATGGTCAATGGAAACAGACCACACATTTCAGAGCTTTAAAGGAGCTGGTAATCAGGTTTCTTCCCTGAGACCAGAAACAATTGAGTTACTTTCCTAACAGGGGAGCAAATGGCCGACACTGTACCATTTTAAAATTCCTACAGTTGTAACAAACCCGAGAGCCAGTCTTTCTTTACCACCTTCTTTCACAAAACAAAGGCTAAAGAAGGATTAATTAGGATTGAACTTTGAGAATGAAGGCACAAAGAAGCTAGAAGAACCAGAGGCAAATCCCATTTTCCTTGACTTTTTAAAAATCAGCTTCTTTCACTATGTGTCTTGAACAGAAGTCTTCATTGGCTTCCACAGTTTAGAGTCAAGTGTAAATTCCTAAGTACAGTATTAAGTTCCTTCATCAAATGCCCATACCAAGCCTCCCAGCCTCATCTCTTTCTCTCAGTAATTGCTTTGGACTACCTTGCACCGTAGCCAAATTATATTTGTCCAGATTCCCTGCAGGCCCCATGACTTCTCTCTTCCATGTTTTGATTTTAATATTCTCAGTGCTTGTGATACCTTCTATTTTTTCTTGGTACATCCAAATCTCACTCCTCTTTCTAGTTCTCTCTCAACTGCTACCCATCCAGGGAGCCTTTCCAGCTTCCTGCTTTCTTACTCCCATCCCCATCCCGGTAGTGATGGCCTTCCTTTTTGAAATATGTTTACTCAAAGTATTGTACTTCAGCTGCTTTATGGCAACTGTGCATTATGTAGTATTGGATTCTTATTTATATATGCATCATTATCTCCTTATAGGCAACATTTTTAATACACATACATCTTTCAAGACCAGTCTCAGCAAGGTTTTTCACAATCCTCCTTACTTGATCTGAGTTAGATTTTATGATTATTTGGGGTCCTGCATGATAATATATTATAATTTTACTAGAGGCCTGATGCACGAAGATTTGTGCAAGAATAAACCTTCTTTCCCCTGGTTGCCAGCACCACCTTTTTGCTCTGGACTGGAGCTGCCTTTCCATCTTCCCACACTGCCCAGTGTTCCGGGGCGGCTGGGGCATTGCAGAACACTTGCCACAAACATCCCATCCTGCCCCTGGCTGCTCAGTACCTGCATATGCAAATTAACCCTCCATCTTTGTTGGGTTAATTTGAATACTCACTCCTGATTGGCTGGTGGATGTTGTGACAGTATGGTCAATTTGCATCTTACTCTTTTATTAGTATAGATGACTGAGCTATAATTGAGAAGTAGAGAGCAAATGCCTTTGAGTCAGACTGGGACATAAGTCCCAGTTCTTTCATATTCCACTTCAGTGATTTTGGACCAATTATCTAACCCTTAGAAACCTTAGTTTCTGCTCTTCATATGAAGACAGTTATACTTGGCATGCTTAGTTAGTGCAGTGGCTTGAATTGTGGCCCCATATGAAAAATGCTTCCATATCCTAATATCCAGAACCTGTGAATGTTACCTGGTTTTGGAAAAAAAAAAAAAAAGTTGTTGTAAATGTAACTGAGTTTAGGATTTTGAGATAAGGAGATCATTTTGGAATATTCAAGTATGATCTTCATCCAATGAAGTAATCTTATAAGAAATCCACAAAAGAGAGTCAGACATGGAGAAGAAGCAATGAGAAGATGGAGGCAAAGACTGGAGTGATGTGGCCACAAGCCCAGGAAGCCAGCAACTATTAGAAGCTTAAAACAAACATGGAACAGAGTCTCCCCCAGGGGCTTGGGAGTGACTGAGGCCCTGCTGTCTCCTTGATTTCGGACTTCTTGCACTCATAACTGAGAGATTAATGTCTGTCATTTTAAACCACTTATTTTATGGTAATCTGTTATGGAAGCCCTAGAAAACAAATACAGTTTTTATTATGTTATGTTGCTTCCTGTTTGTCCCATGACCTGGGAGCTTCTCGAGGGCAGGGACTCTTCCTTCACTCTCCCCAAACTGCCTACTCCTAGGGCTAACTCAGGGCTTGGGGCAGCGATTCATGATTTATAAATTGCACAGAGCATATTTTATAATTAGTTCTCCAAAGATCTTGTGGAATTGAGATTGTTGTCACTAAAGAGGAAGAAAACTTTTCACAAAAGAATTAAGGAAAGATTTAGGGGAAGAAACTCTCTGCACTTTAAGAATTTATGCTTCAAAATGTTTTTTCTATTTTCCATTTACTGTCAGTCCCAAAGAGTCAGGACAGTCTTAATGTATAATTTAGATCAGATGCAATGGAATTTCATTTTCCTTCAGTCATCAATTAGCATTTATCAGATGCCTACTCTACAAAGAGACTTATGAGGCTTTAGGCTCTCTTAGTGTCCACATTACCATATTTTGACGATCTCTAATTCCTATGATAATCTCTCATGCAGAGAATATCCACCTTATTCCAGGGAGACCCCAACCCCCTTTATTGGGAGAGGGTCCCTGACCATGGTGCTGAATGTACCTCTGTGTTAGAATGATCACAACCAGCATAATAACTATACAAAATATACATGCATAGCAGCAGGAGTGTAGGTCATTATAGTAAAATCTTTTTTAATGTAAATTTTTTAAAATTATTCAAACATATGTTCATTAATCTTTTACCCAAATATGTATTGATCCAGTTCTTTGTACCAGGTATTCTCCCTGGTGCTAGAGAAAATGAATCCTGTGGTCAAAGGGCCTCAGTCTGAGAGGGGCAGAAAAACACACAAATAATAGAGAAAGGCTGATGTTACAATAGACAGATTTGGGTTACCAGGGATAATGGGTCATAGCCAAGGAAGCATAAAAGTATGGGGCTGTGTTTTGTTTTCATTCGTTTGTTCACTTCTTTACTCATTCCTTCCTTCATTCATCATCAACTGCCTTGTACAGTCATAAGCTTTCATGAGGTGATTTTATGGGTGATTGAGCCCTGGAAGCAAAATGTCTTTTTTCATGGAGTACTCTCTGTAGAAGTTGGGTGTTTGACATCGATGATATCTCATTCCATTATAGTTGTAAGATTCTAGATTTCCATGATATGAAGTGTAAGAAATAGGGAGAATAAGGCAAAAGAAAGAGAGTGAATTAACACGAATCATGAAACACTAAACTATTTCATCTAATAGTCCCAGAAATTCTGTGGAGGCTGGGAATAGTGTTTCATTGTACCAGTAAGGTATAAGATCCTAAGAAACATTAAATTTCTTTCTCAAGGTCAGGAGCCAACAAATGGAGGGGTTGGGATTCCAACAGTGTCTATCTGAACTAGAAACCTGGAGATACCCTCAAACCTCCCCATATAATCAGACTGAGGATGCATGTTTAATACTGTGTTATAGGTGAGGCTGAGGTCTAGTGAGGCCATTCTCATACCTTAATTACTAACCCCCTTTGGTTTGTGTACAGGATAATGTCTCCGTGAGGTGTGATGTACTGAGGTCTCTGTAGATGCTGCCAAATAACTCAAATGCCCGTAAATACTAGCAATCAAAGGGCTTGAGGGGGAGGATTGATTGTTCTGAGCTTTTTCTCTGAGAGAGGGCCTGGTATCAATCTTCAGGTAGCACTGGGTTCAGTGACAGCTGTCCAAAGTTGTAACTCTTTTTGGTTTTCACTGAAATAACTCATCATGATGTTCTATTTGTTACTTGTCAAGGAAATCAATATAGTCTAGACTTGTTACCTTGCCAAGATCTGTATCGGACAATTTATGGTCAAAGGCAAGTTTAGCAACAGGGGAGGAGTGGCCGAACTGATAAACGGATCTGGATCTCCCTGTAAAACATTGAGGCTTCAGAGCCTCCCTCTAATGGTGGGGGAAGGGCTGCAGTACTCTGGGCAAAACTAAGGAAGGAAGGATATTTACAATGAGAAGGTGCATTTAGAAAAGGAAAAGGAAGGTTTTCTGTAAAATAGGGACAATCCTATTTGCATGGCAGTGCTGATGTGAGTATGCAGCGAGGTACTTAATATTATACAGTGTCTAGCATAGTGCCTAGCACAAAGCAGATAGCGAATGAGAGCAAGCCATTGTAGAAGAAGGGGGTTAATAATTAAGGTATAAGAGTGATCTCACTAGACCTCGGCCTCACCTATAACACAGTATTAAACATGCATCCTCAGTCTGATTATATGGAAAGGTTTGAGAGTATCTCCAAGGTTTCTAGTTTAGATAGACACTGGTGGAATCCCAGCCCCTCCATTTGTTGGCTCCTGACCTTGAGAAAGCAATTTAATGTTTCTTAAGATCTTATACCTTACTGGTACAATGAAACACTATTCCCAGCCTCCATGAGTAAAAATAACTTCAATAGCTCCAGAAATCTGCAATGCCAGAACTATAAAGAAGAAGATTGTTAACATGAAGGAAAGAAACAGTACATTTCATGTCATTTGGTCATTAAGTTGTTTCATTCATTCAAACATTTATCAAGCAGCAAACACTGCACTAGGTGCTGGGGAAATGGAAACAAATAAGAAATGGTGTAGCCCTGCAGGTCTTTAGCATGCAGTTGAGGAGACGGATGTAAACACAATTGCATTGGAGGTTGACAGATGCTGAAATAGAGATGGCAAAGGCACAGGAGTGCTGTTGTATACTCCACTGACACAAGTTCCACAAGTCTGTTTGCTTTGTGTCCATCACAGGAACAGATACATGGAGAACCCTCAATAACATCAGCCGAATGAGTAAATATTGAATGAAAAGGTGAGGCAACTATCTGGGGGTGGTGAGGGAAGGCTTTGTTGAGACAGAAATGTTTAAGCTGAGGTATTTGATGCTTGAAGATTGGGTAGGAATCTTTGGGACAGAAACGTGTGTGTGTGTGTGTGTGTGTGTGTGTGTTGAGAAGGGGGTAAAGGGAAAAAGAGATGCCAAATCAGTGGAGAAACTGTGTGAAAGACGGGAGCCTGAACAGCAATAGCCACTTGAGAATAGGAATCTTGGGTGTGGCTCAAGCCTGGGGAACACTGGAAGATGAGGCTGAAATGGCGAACAGTGGTAGACTGAAATATGAGTCAATTCTACTAATTCATTCTTTCCTTCCCTGAGAAGGTATTAACTGAGGGCTAGGGACTATTATAAGCTTTGGAGATACAATGTTGACCCGAACAAACAAAAATCCCTCACCTCATCATGGAATGTACATTCTCATGGAAGAGACAGACAGGCAAACAAGCATTCAAAACAATTTATGCTCAGTTATAGTTAGTAATATGGAGAAAAGTAAATGCCAGAAGGGCTGGGGAGGTGTGTGGAAGAATGTGAGTGGGTCCTACTGGGTGCATACCCTGCAGTTCTTTGTTTAGGATTTGAACTTGCAAAGCCTACATTTCTTCCTAGACAATAACATCACTTGAGCTGTGGCTTCCGTGTGAAGATTGATGCCTAGAGTTCATTATTGCATTGCTAACTTTGCAGGATTCTCTGGACCTCTTTAGCCATGCCACATCTAATATCACAGGCAGTTATTAGTTATTCCTATTTTTTACAAAAGAATAGATTTATTACTAATTATGAACTTATAAACACTGTTATTTATGCCACGGGATTAGATTTAAATACACATAAACAATTCTACTAAATCTCTCATATCAAGTTAATTTAACACTGATTTTTCTTATCGCTTAAAAAAATGAGTAGTTGTTTCTTCAGATTCCTGCTTCAGGCACTGAAAAGCCTTGGTTGCAGTCTCCATAGTCTTCTGGTGATGGGCTTAAGGGGGTGCAATAGCTCCAAATTCCTTGCTTGCTGTGATTGTTCTGGCATTAAATCCTTATCCAAGGAAAGGAGTGAACTATCTGGATTACTTCTTTTTAATTAATCACCTTAAAGCCTTTTGGGTCGAAGTAGGTATAAATAAATGAAAGAGTCTCCTAATTAGGATTGGGATCTGCTCTGTTCTCTGGTGTACGGTGAAGAGGTTTCAGGTTATTGAATGAAAATAGAAGTTGCATTTTATTAGGCAGAGTGTGAATCAAGCTATTTGCTCATTTCCATAATTACAGATAGTGATGTCGAGTGGCACAAAATCAACTGTGCGTGTCCTTGAAAGGGCCTTTCAAGTCCCACTACTTTGCATTGTTCTTCAGCCCTCTGCCCGATCCTACAGGAGTGGGCTCCTCTGTCCCCTCAGTATCCTAACAAGAATGGGACAATGAATGCTGAGACAAGTGAAGGGTTCTTCACTTGCCTCCCACCTCCTACCTGTCCATCATCCCTGACTTCTCTGTTTTTCAAGCCTTTATTCACTGGTTCTTTTCTCTAAGCTTGGAAATGTGCTCAAACTTATCTCATATTAAGAAAAGAAGAGGAAAGCAAAAGAAAAGAGGAAAGAAAAGGAAGAAAAGGAACCCTTCACCACCATCTCCTATCTTTCTCCTCCCTTCCACAATAAAACCTCTTGGAAGAATTGTCCCTATGTACCTTATCTCCTTCACCTTTCTTTCTTCTTTGCTCCCATCACACTACAATCTGTTTTAGCAACATTCCTTCCACTGTAATTCTACCAGGATAGCTCCTGGCACAGATACCGGTGACTTCTCAGTTTCTTAAGGCGATGGGCCATTGCTATTTTATTTCTTGTTGGCATTTGACACTGCTGACAAGGTGCCTTTTCGTTTGCACCCCCATCTCCCCACTCTCTTCTCCTGCCACCTTTCCGGTCACTTCTTCTCCTATAGTTTCCTTTCATCATCAGTCCTATTCTCATTGTACCTGCTCTAACACACCCTTGACTTTAATTACTTTAAAGCCAACTATTTTGCCAATAATGATTAGATCCATATCTATAGTCCAAACTTGTTTTCTCATCCAAGATTCACTTACTTAATTGCTTACTGATTATCTCCACAGTGGTCCTTGCTTCATTCAGCAATCATGTGGCTATGTTCACAATGGAATTATTCCCCTTATATCCACAGTCTCAGCTTCCATTTTTTGCAAACCAGCATATAGTCTGGGCTGGAGAAATCTCCAATCCAGCTTTCTATTTCCTCCAGAAATGTCCTTTCACAAGGTGACCAAGGTGTTTCTTGGCTTGAATAGCTCACCTCTTGCCAGAAGGGCCAGGAGGCCCTGAATTTCACTGTTCCTGTTGACCCTGTGGCTTCTTGTGGCAGAGACTCCCTAACTTTTCACCAAATCCATTTTTTTCTTTTCTTTTTGGGGACTTAGTTAGACCACATTTACCAACCTATTTTGCAGTAACTGAATGGAATGTGATACAAGTAGTTTGCAGACCTGACCCATAAAAACCTCCTTTGAGATTTTGTTTCATTTTTTTTTTTCTCTTTGAATCCTTCTGGTTGAATGGTCAGGACTCAGAAGCCCTAGGAGAAGATTGAGATAAACATGCTTGGTTCAGTGCCTGCTCCTCTGTATGACTCTGGCTAAACTTTTTCATAATCTATCTATATAAAAGCCTACTATGCAAAGTGTTCCCTTGGGAGTTTGACCAAGAGTGAGATTGCTCGCTATGATGTGCACTGACCACCAGGGGGAAGTGAGGAATGAAGGAAGGCCCCAGCCAGCAGCTGGCAGCTGGGGAAGGGAGGCCCTGGCCAACAGCTGGCAGCTGCTAAGGATCCTACCCTTGCACGAATTTTGTGCACTCAGCTTCTAGTATATATAAAAGCCTAAGTGACCATCCAACCATTTGACCAGTAGCTATGATGTGCACTGACCACCAAGGGACAGATGCTCAGAGCACAGGCATGGAAACATAGAACAGACTGATGAATCTCAGAGGGAACTGGGGAAGGGGAAGGCTAGGAAGAGATTAACCAAAGATCTTATATGCATACTTGAGGCCTGGTGTAGGGATTTGTGCACTGGTGGGGTCCCTTGGCCTGGCCTGTGGGGATCAGGCCAAAGCTGTCCTGGTTCAGGGATTCATGCACTAGTGTAGTCTGACATCCCTGAGGGGTCCTGTATTGCAAGAGGGTGCAGGCCAGGCCGAGGGACCCCACTGGTGCACATATCCATGCACGGGGCCTCTAGTATGCATATAAAATCTTTGATTAATCTCTTCTCACCCTCCCCCCTATCCCATGTTTTCATGCCTGTGCTTTGAGTGCCTGACCCCTGGTGGTCAGTGTGCATCATAGCTATCGGTTGAACAGTCACTTAGGCTTTTATAGATAGATAGATAGATAGATAGATAGATAGATAGATAGAGATAGATATAGATGGAAGTTAGCTTATCTTAATTGGTATACTTCTATAATATTTACTAACACTTAACAATTATATAGCACTTAATATACCCAATCACTTTATCTTTATTAATTTATTTAATACTCTAAAAAGCTACATATGTATGAATTATTAAAGCTTTTCTTTAAAAGGGAGGAAACTGAGGCCAGGGAGTAAGAAATTTGATTATGATTATACAGCTGCTAATCAGCAGAGCTGGGATTTGAACCTATAGGGTCTGCCTTCAGAATACATGCTCTTACCCAGAACACACAGATTCAAAAAAGGTATATAGAAGGCAGAATAAAGGCTCCCCAAAGATAGTCTATATTTGAAGCCCCAGAACCAAGAAATATGTTACTTTATATGACAAAAAGGACTCTAAAATGTGATTATGTTAAGGACCTTCAGAGGGGGAGACTCTTTTGGATTATCTGAATGGACTTGATATAATCACAAGGGTCCTTAAAAGTGGAAGAGAGAGGAGGAAGAGAAGGTCAGAGTGATGCAATGTGGGAAGGACTCAGTTCTCTATTTCTTGCTTTGAAGATGGGTGGGGACATTAGCCAAAGGATGTAGGCAGCCTCTAGAAGCAGAAAAGGGCAAGGAAGCAGGTTCTCTCTAGAGCTTCCAGGAACAATGTAGCCCTACCAACATCTTGCTTTAGTCTTTGAAACCAGTGTCAGGCTTCTGACCTCCAGAACTGTAAAGTAACAGCTTGTGTTGTTTTAAGCCACTAAGTCTGTGGTCATTTGTTACAGCAGCCACAGAATACTAATATAAGATGTAACAGAGGAAAAATGTTCTCTCACCATGGGTAGCATTCAAATTTCTCCTGTTTCTGAAAAGCAAGCTTATCATTATGATAATCCTACTCAATTAGTAGATGATCGATACCTACTGTGCCCCATTTCTTTTATTTTTTTATTCAGTTGTGTTCAATTTTAAGCAAGTTTTTTTTCATTTACTTATTTATAAAAGGTACATGTTGGGACTGAATAATTATGAGCATTCTATTTTAGTTTAAAAACATCACATAGTGATTTTATAAAACTACCCACGCTATAATCTTTTTTTAAAATAGCCTTTGTGGAACTGCTAACAACTCCTCGACCAATTGTTACTTCTATTAAAAGTCTTATGATATTTCGTGACTAGATAAAACAGAGCACATGGAGAATGCCATGGTTCTTATGCTGTTCGATGTCAAGAAGTTCAAACAGCTAAAACTTGAATCCACATGGAAAATACCCCTCCAGACTTTAAATACAAAGGTCCCCACCCCATCACCTCCAATTAACCCCCACTCCTTTATTCTTCTACACACAACTCTTTCTGCCACTGGCTTTTATGTGTATTTCCACGAATGCTTTCTAACATTCTCAGTAATGTTTAGACATTGTTTTCTTTGTCACTTTGTAAAAATACAGCTTTGAGAAATGAGACAAATATTGATCCTGATGAGAAAGATGAAGGAAATTGCCAAGATCATGTGGTTAGTTAAAGCTAGCTCTGGGATCCAAACCCAGACAGGCAGGCTCCTGGGCCTGGTCCTTACCACTTCATGGCACTGAGTGACTGAGCACCCTGGCAGGAAACATAGCTATCTGATTGCATATGTCTTCCTGAGATCAGAGAGAGATCTTTGCTTTTCCTCATTGCATTTTCAGCTGAGGCCCCCAATGGGCAAAATGACTCATCCAAAGTCATGAACCGAGCTCAAAGGCATATAATTTAGCTCATTACACTGAACTCCTATAATTTAGCTCATTACACTGAACTCCGTTGACTGGAATTCGTTTAGGAAAAACATAAAGTCAAACAACACGTATCTCCCACAATCAGATTCACCTTTTGGTGCAAAATCAAGAGGAGGCCTGGAGATGCCAGAGGCACTTGTTCAACCCTGTCTCTACTAGGATATATCTTTATGGTTCTCCCTCTTAGCTGCAATCCTGGAAAGGAAAGCGTGAAGGCTGCCTGTGCCCTGGAATCTTAGGGAAATCAGTGGTTGATTGTCTATTCATTCCTTCTTCATTGAAAATACATTTAAGTGCCTGGGCACTGAGGCCACCACAGTAAATGAGACACAGTCCTCTCAAAAAGCAGCCTCTAAATAAAATATTTTTCCAACCTGTCATGGTGGCAAAGACACAGCTATTCTAGGGTTACATTCTGGCTCTGTTGCTCATTAGCTATGTGAACTTTGGGGAAGTTATTAAAAACTCTAAGAACCCTTCAAACCTTTGATTCTTTTTAAAATGAAAGGAAAGAAATGTCTAACTGCATTGTTGTGAGACTTCAATGAAATGTGACATCTAAAGAATGTAGCCCCAAGTTAGATTTCAATAAATGGGAAAAAATAGATGTATCTTACCTGGGTAAGACATGCTCTGCAGTAGAGGAATGCCCAGAGTGCTCAGGAAGCCTGGAGGCAGACTGTCAGGCCTAAGAACTGTAGTAAAAGCACCATAGGTGGTTCCTGTAACTTCATCAGAGTCAGTAAGTGTTAACCCTTCCCCACCACTCCTTTTAAGATCTAATGATCAGAAGCCCATTTTGCCAAATCTTCATAGAAACATGATATTTGTGGTTGATTTACATTTGGTGATAGGTGTGAAGAGTATTGTGGGATGGAAGGCCTGAGTCCAGGCACTTCTGAAAATTTACAGGTTGCTGTCTTTCTGTCCTTCCCTTGCTTTGCAGTAGGGCGAAAGCATCTCTCATCAGAACACGGGTCTCTTGTTTACACACAGACTCCATTTCCCTCTCCCCTCCTGCTACCCCCCCACCCCCCATGCTGTTTGGCATCTTATTTATTCTAATAGAACTCACAGCATCCCTGAAAAGTAGAGATTAGACTGTAGATGATGAAAGGTAAGAAACTCACGTGTTGGAACTCAGGGCTGTGGACTACTGATGAAAGTAAATGTAGCTCCATTTCTGCGGTTGATTTTTGCTGTCACTGAGGCAGCTTTAGGTTTATACCTGGCATGGGGCTCTAGGTCCTTTGAAAAACTCCCTCCACTTTGCAAGAGCAGCAGAGGCAGCCATGATGGTATCAGACTTCATGTTGTGTGGCTGGCAATCACTTGCAATGTTCTCCTGCTCCACAATCTCTGCTTGACACAGCATGGCCCAGCGTCCTGAGTTCTGGAGCTTATGTGAGCAGTTGTGTCTTCTTGAACTTGTTGTGTGAGGCTCTCAGGAGGCTGCGCAAAGGCCTTCACCACTTGGACATCTTTCACTGTCTTTTCAACCAAACATGAAATATCATGCAGACAGAATACTCTTTTATATTCATGGATTATGCCATCAACATAACAGAACTTTTCCCCACCCTGACAATGGAATCAACAACAGCAACAAAAAAGTCTGTGATGAGGTAGCGGTGTTGTCCATAATTTGGAGTCCAATGATACACATTTTACATTATTTATATTGCATCATAGTCATAAGCAGCATAAAGACATTTTGGTCAATGACAGATTGCATATATGGTAGTGGTCTCATAAAGCATTGAAAAATTCCTATTATTTAGTGATATCCTAGCTCTCATATTGTCATGGTGTAATACATTACTCATATTTGTAGAGATTCTAGTGTAAACAAATTTACTGCACTGACTATTCTATAAAAGTATAGTGCATACAATTATGTATAGTACATAATACTTGATAATAAAAATATATGACTATGTTACTGCTTTATGTATTTACTGCATGGTATTTATGTATTCACTACACTATACTCATTAGGTTAGAGTGTATTCTCTCATAAACATAAGTTTGCTGTAGAAAAAAAATAAGTTTGCTGTAAAACAATATGCTGTGTAATGCTGGCAGCAGCCTTATATACCTCGTGTTTACTGTATCTCTTATTGCATTCTTTTCTCTTGTGTTTGATTTAATCTTGTGTTATTTTGTTCAACGTGGCCTCTTTGTACAAGATTCACTGCTAATGTTTCCAGTATGTGGCCACATGAAGTAACTGACCTGGAAATGGAAATAAAAGTGTTAAAAAATGACAAAGGTGGAAAATCAGTGATGGTTATTGCTCACCAGTCAGGCAACTCTCATTCTACCATTGCTATGACCTTGAAAGAAAAAAAAAAGAACAAATGATGAAAACTGTGAAACAATCTGCTTCACTGAAAGCAATGAGACTAACTAAAATTCAACTAAGGCCTAAATCAAACATGAAGAAACTTCGAAAGACCTGGATTGAAGACCGGGTACGAAAGTATATCCCTCTCAGCACCGTGTCAATCATGGCCAAAGCAAAAATTTGTGATGTTGAAAGAAAAGGCTAGACTTAACTAGGATGTTGAATTTATTGTTTGTTCTGGGTGGTTTAAATGAGTAAAGAATCCTTATTCATTACATTGGTGAAAGTGATTGGTGCATCAAGAGTTGTGATATGAAGGCAGCTCAAGAATTTTGGGGACTAAATAGCTGGTTGTGTAGGATCATCACTTGCCAGAGAAAATATTCAGTATGGAGGAAACTTTTCTATTCTGGAAATGGATGCCTGAAAGACCTTTCCTCCATAAGGAGGCCAGGTCAGTGCCAGGTTTCAAGGCGTTTAAGGACAGGAGAACAGTCTTACTTGAGGGCAATGTTGCAGGCTACAGATTGAAACCCTTTGTGATCTGGCACTGTGAGAACCCTGGGGCCTTCAAACATATCAATAAGCACACATTGCCAGTATACTACAGGAGCAATAAGAAGCTATGGATGAACCAGCTCCTTTCCTAAGACGCTTTCCTAGAGAATAATATACTTTTGAAATTTTGCTTATTATTGATAAAGCTCATAGACATCCTTCTTTTATTGGTGACCTTTATTCCAATATCAAAGTGGTGTTTATCCCTCCAAACATCATCTATTTGATCCAAGCTGTGGATTAAGGAGTTGCTGTGACTTTAAAAAATACATTTTTATTGATTTCAGAGAGGAAGGGAGAGGGAGAGAGAGAAACATCAATGATGAGAGAGAGAAAATCATTGATCGGCTGCTTCCTCCACTCCTTACACTGGTGTTCCAGCCTGCAACCCAGGCATGTGCCCTGACCAGGAATTAAATCGTGACCTCCTGGTTCATAGGTGGATGATCAACCATTGAGCAACGCCGGCCAGGCAGTTGTAACAACTTTTAAGGCTTTCTACCTGAGGAGGAACTTAGCCCAGGCTATTGCTGAACTGCCGAGGACATTGAGAAGACACTGGTGCAATTCTGGAAGGATTACAACACCCATGATTGCATCAAGAACCTTGCTTGGGTTTTGGGTGAGGTTGTCAAGGAGTATATGAATGGCATATGGAAGAAGACTCTCAAGAAGTTTGTCCATGACTTTAAAGTATTTGCCAAGGATAGGGAGGTTGCAAATATCAACAAGGCTATAGTCGAGATGGCAAACAAATTTAACCTGCGTGTGTATGGGGATGGCAATAAGTAGTTCCTAGAGGCGGTTTCTGGGAAATTGATTAATGAGGAGCTGTTGGAATTGGAAAAGGATAACATAAGAGGCAAGGTAGGGAAGTAATTATAGCCCTGTGGCTCACAGTAATAACGCATACTAAGTCCTTACCATACTTTCTATGAGCCATTTTACTAAATATGAACAAAACCAGGTGGACATTGCAGTTATTCCCATTTTGAAGTGAGCAAACCGAGAGTCAGAAAGGGCAAGTTCTCCTAGTGATAAGTTTCAGAGTCTGTCTAACTCCAAAACATTTGATCTCTCTGAGGCTCTGTCATATTACCTGGAAAATGAGAGGAAGGTTATGTGCTTTTCCTCCATCATTTTGGGGCACATTGAACTTTACTATGAAATGATAGCAGTTTAAATAGCACATCTAAATCCTCAAAAATTTATATGTAATAAAAGCATACTTTGGGGGCATTAATATTGTGCTTGTGGAAGAGGAAACTGTATATATGCAAACTCTAATTTTACTTTTGCTTGGTTAGAGGAGGAATGATTTACAGTGCCACAAAGGGGTAAAACATTCAGAGGCCTCACGATGTCAAGCAAGATTGCTAACAATAGCAAGCAGTCTGATCAATAGTGAATCCATTTTAGAGAGCTTGCGCATAGAGAATATTGATGTATAACCTGGTCGTTCCTTCTGTGATATAAACAGACACCTTGTCTCTCTGCAAGAAAAACCACACACAGGAGCCTGGGTAATGTTTCTAAACAATTAATTGGATTATTATCGAGGCTTAATGGATTGGTTCAATATATTTGCACAAAACCATCAAGAGAATTGGACTAGCAGTTTCCTTGTAGCTGTCATCAAAATATATGATAGGATGTAGGAGTTTTAAATTATTACTTTTTACAGCATTCAATGTGCATCATTTACATTGTAAGTAGGGCCTATTTGAAAGTCATGGACTGAGTCTTTGGCTTTGGTTTCAAATAGCAGAATGGTAGACATTGTGGCATATTCAGTTTCCTAAAGAATATGATATAGTCATTTAAATTGTAAATGAAAGGCATTAAAACTGCCTAATTCTTATAATTATGCCAACTGTTTCTAATGCAAGGATTTATGCCAGAGGTATGAGAAAGACTACATAGCACTTGCAGCAGTTCAACCTAGCATTGGGAAAATACAGATATTTTCTTCATGGGAAAACAGTGAGAGAAGAGGAATATCATAATGTTTGACCAGTCCTCAGGACTAACCTGCCCTAGATATAGAAGAAAAATGTGTCAAGTAAAATATCTCTTTCTTTGAGAAGCCACAGACAGATGTAGAGGAAAGATTTTGATTCAGTGAAAATTTATTGATAACTCAGTATGTTTGGGTATTTCACACACATTGCCTCAATTATCGTCAAAGTAACCCCTTGAAGTAGATATGACATATGAAGATTGAGGCAATGGTGTTTTATGTCACTTGGTTTTAATTTTTTTAGCAAGTTGAACTTTTATTTGATCAATATTTAGGGGATCCCATGGCTGAGAGGCTATTACTTCAGATTAAGTTTTTTTTTTTTTAAATTTCTTTATTGATTAAGGTATTACATATATATGTCCTTATCCCCCTATTACACTTCCCCCCTCCCCCCACTTATGCCTTCATGCCCCTGTTTTCTGTGTCCATTGATTAGGCTTATATACATGCATACAAGTCCTTTGGTTGATCTCTCCCTCTTACCCCCACCCTCCCTTACCTCTCTCTGAGGTTTGACGGTATGATTGATGTTTCTCTGTTTCTGAGGCAATGGTGTTTTAAAGTATTTGTGTCACCATAGCTGGTTTGGCTCAGAGGATAGAATATTGGCCTCTGGACTAAAAGGTCCCAGGTTTTATTCCAGTAAAGGGCAACATGTTCGTTGCAGGCTCGATCCCTAACCCTGATCGTGGTGCATGTGAGAGACAACCAATCTATGTGTCTCTCTCACATTGATATTTCTCTCTCTCTCTCTCTTCCCCCTTCCACTCTCTCTAAGAATCAATGGAAAAGTATCCTTGGGTAAGAATTAGCAAAATTAAAAAAAATAAAGTATTTGTGTGGCATAGACAAGGTTATAGGATAATTAGGTCACTGGCAGGCATGATCATGACTCGAGTCTTGATTTCAATCTCATTACTGTCAATTCAGCACACTGTTTGAAAGAGGGATGCAAACTGATGGGAGGAAGCTGTTAAATAAGAAAATAGGGAACTCATTTTCTGTCAAGTTAGAGTTTGGAATATGAATATCTTTCTTATAGAATAGAATCTCCAAATCCAGTGCTCAAATATCTAAATGTACAGGTTAGCAGAAAGTTTATTCCCTTCAAAGACCCTTTACATAGCTCAATGTTCTTACTAGTGCCGTAGGATGGTGTGTTGTTGGCTCATCCCCTTGGTCTGGCATTTAGACACAGACTGCATGACCACAGCTAGTCCCATAGACTGGTTTAGGGAAGTCCAAAGCAACAGTCCTCTGGGATACAATTCAGTGAAAGCCATTAGAGGAAAGGTTGATGGGGGATTTTTATAAAGAGGAATCAGGCTGAAAACACATGCCTACTGATCAATCTTAGCATCACTACAATTGGAAAAGGTGTCATTCTGTAGCTCATAATATAATATAAAAAATACTAACAATATTCAATATAAGAAGCATTTTTAAAATTTATCACAGGACTCTGTATCTAACTACCAGGAAATATAGGGGATAGATGAACAATCTGAAGAAAGCACAAAAATACAAAATTCTTTTGGATAAATGAATTTCTCCACATATCAATATCATAAAAAGGAAGAGTAAATATTATCGGAGAATAAAGAAGATTTAAAAGAATATGATAGTTTGTAATAATGGTCACTTATTTTATGTATTGTTTTATTTTTTTCTTTATTGATTAAAGTATTGCATATGTGTCTTTATCCCCCATTGCTGCTTCCCACTCTCCACCCCTACTCATGCCCTCAACTCCTGGTGTCTATTGGTTAGGCTTATATGCATGCATTACGTCCTTTGGTTGATCTCTCCCTTTTATCCCAATCCTCCCCTACCTTCCCTCTGAGGTTTAATGGTCTGATTGATACTTCTCTATCTCTGGATCTGATTCTGTTCATCAGTTTATGTTGTTCATTATATTCCACCAATGAGTGAGATCATGTGATATGTATCTTTCTCTGAGTGGCTTCTTTGCTTAGGATAATGGTCTCTAGTTCCATCCATGCTATTGCAAAGGTAAGAATTCCTTCTTTTTTACAGCATCGCAGTATTCCATTGTGTAGATGTACCACAGTTTTTTTAATTCACTCATCTGCTGATGGGGACTTAGACTATTTCCAAATCTTAGCTATGGTAAATTGTGCTGCTATGTTTATGTATATATAAAAGATAAATAAAAATAAAGGTATTTTAAGTTTAGTTGAATTTATCATTAAACCAGTCGTAATAATAATTGAATAACACTTTGTAAAAATGTTCTTAGTTTGGGCTCACCTATGGGTTAGGGAGGCATAGAAAAAGTGGCCTCTGAACCAGAGGAACCTGAGATTCAGTTCTAGCAATGTCCCTTATCAACAGTGCTACTTTAACATTATTATCTCTGAGCCTTAGTTTCCTTATCCATCAAATAAAAATAATCCTGACTAAACCCACGAGAAAAGAAATGAGACTATATAGCAAAGCTTGCAACACAGTGTCTGGCAAAATATTTTCTTCTTCTTCTTGAAAGGAGTTATTTGCATTGGTATGTACTGAGCTTTATCTCTACCCTATGCTCTGTATGTTCTCTTTACCATTCTGTGCAGTTTAATGACCATTAGTACTAACAAGGTTATTGCCAATAAGGTGAGAGTAAGGGATGCTAATGAGATAGCATTTTATAGAATGCGTTGCCTCCCATTACTGAGGTGATAACAAAGGCAGTGAAAATTATCTGGGGGTAGCAGGCTGCTATATTTCAAATTTCATGCACTAAGAAGTTGCTGTCTCTATCTTCCCAAATGCAATGTTCCTTTAAGGGAGCCGTGTGAGGCAATGTGGAGGGTGGTTACATGACTTGGGCAGTCAGGCAAGAAGCACAGACACAAATGTGTTACTTAATATGCCATATTCCTTCTCTTGCTGATGTCATTTTTAATGATAATCCTTTTGCAACCTCCTAAGACTTTTTTTCTCCCAAGAGTGAATCAAATAGAAGACATATGGCCCTGCTTTTTTTTTTTTTTTTAACACTTTATTTGCATGTGGCTATTTTTATTGTAACACCACTGAATTTTGACTAAGACCTTTAGCTCTGTTTGGTTAGACCTCTACTGTACTTTTGGCTTCCTTCAGTGCTGTTATTTAAAATAGTGCAAACCTTTCCCTTTCTGCATGTTTTTATACTTGTCTTTTTCTCCTATAAGGTCTGATCTCTTTTCCATTCCAAGCAGATCAGCACTTCTCTTTAGCTTGAGATTTCCTCATATTCTAGAGTGTAGATCCTCTGCATTCTGTTCAGCACCTCCCACTTAGCATTTTCTGGCTGGGGTAGCTAGGGAAACCCAAATCCTCATTCTCCCCATATGCCCTTATTCACTGTGAGAGTCTGTGAAAGAATTTTTATTTATTTATTTATTTGCAAAATTTAGGCAAAGCAAGGCAAAGCTTAACTTTATTGTTATCTGGAGAAATGGTTCCACCCCTGACCCCATAGGTCCTAGGAATTAGGCAGGGTCTGGTCACCCACCCCCACCCCACCCCTATGTCCTCACCTAAGTATGGGTCACTATAGGGAGCGGTTATAGGGTTAAGCCTGGGACTGACCTGCTGGCAAAGTCACAAACAAGTCCCAGCTTGGAAGGCACAGCCCTCTAACCATAATTAAGCTTGATCTTGTGACTGCTCCCTAGATCTTTCCTGGGGAGCTAATGGGCTGTGGGAGGGGCAGCAAGTGCTGCCAAAACAAGTGAAACTTAGAAGAACATTGTAAATTACCTTGTTTACCCCTGACTCTAAATAAAGCATCAGCTTTGCAGTCTGGATCTGTTCTGTGGCCTCAGCCAGGCACAGAAGATCCACCTAGACCCAGCTTATTCTCTGGTTTGTCCTTTTCTTCATCCTTCACCAGCCCTCCCTCAGGCTAGCCGGACCCTTGGCTGTGCTGGCACAGCACAGGTCACTACTCACATGCAAAATTTGAGATGACAGAGTATTCTAGCAGGCTGCAGAGGAAAAAGAGAAATACATATAAGCTAGGGAGAGTTCCCCCGCTATGGCCTAGTAAGGAATTGGTCTAGGACACAACCCTCCTCAGGTGGATGGGAGTAGAAGAGGCGCTGTAGTTACTTTCCAGCCTCCTGCAAGCTGGCTTTTTTTTTTTTTTTTTTTTTTTTTTTTTTTTTTTTTTTTTTACCTTTGGAGTCTCCACTTTTAGAAAATCTGTTTCTTATGCCTTTGGTCATATTTAAGAAACAGTTACCAAATCCATGGTCATAACAACACCTAGATTTTTTTCTAACAGTTTTATAACTTTAGTTCTTACATTTAGTCTACTGTTAATTCTGAGGTCATTGTTGCATGTGGTGTGAGGTAAGGGAATGATTTTAATCTGATGCCTGTGGATATCCAATTGTTGTAGCACCATTTGTTAAAAAGACCATTCTTTCCTTATTGAAAATCAATTGGCCATTGGTGTAAGAGTTTTTTCTGGACTCTCAAATCTATTCAATTGATGGGTAGGTCTATCTTTATGCTAGTACCACACTGTCTTGATGACTGCTGTTAGTGTTAAGTTTTGAAATCAGAAGGTGTGAGTCTTATAACTGTCAAGTTTCATAACTTTTTATCAAGATTCTTTTATTTTGAATTCCTTGCATTTCCATATTAAATTACTTTATGCACTATTTGGACTAATGTATTAAATTATTTAAAATATTATACAGTTATACATATACTTACCAAACATGAATTCATCTAAAATTTTCTGAAACTTTAAACAAAATAAGGAAGAAAAGAGATTTCCCCTAAAACTCCTTTTGGTGTTCTCACTATCTATTGAGATGAGTGACATAAGTCTCTGAGATCTTAGCAGTTTTTTTAGTTCCCATGTACTTCTCAAAGTTTGAGCATTTTACCAAGATAGGTGCTTCTAATATTTAAAGTCATAGGCTATATTTTCAGGATTATTTCTTCCTTAGAACATAATCATATTAAGTATAGCCCTTACATAATCGTTGAGGTCAATGATTGCATTATCAGTGCCATTTATAGCTTCTCAGATTTCTTTGGAGAATTTTGGACATCCAGATACTCTTCTACTTCTACTCTACTGCTATTTATATAATATTTAGCTCTTTAAAATTAGGCTTGGTTGGTGGAATCTCTTATCTAATAGACATCTAACTGGGAGAGAAGAATCTTATTTGAAGTCCATGAAGTAAACAAACAAACAAAAAATAATTTGGAAGAGAATAGATTGAAAACAGATTATACTGATGGAATACATTAGGACAATACTGAGAATAATGGAAGGGGTGGGGTTAGTTGAATGAATTGGGTTCATACATGGCTTATACTCCAAGACACACGATTTCGCTCTAAGCCATGGTGGCACTTGGCATTTCATTATTGCTTAGTAAAAGCACAAAGCAAATTCCAAAATACCTCTTTTTGAATTAAAAAAAATGAATTTTATACCATAACTGATTTTGGTAAGAAGGAACGGAGTAGCTAGCAAATATTTACTGCCACGTTGAATACTTTCTAAAGGATCTATCAACAATATCAACAATATTGAATAGTAGCTTCCAGTGAATAGGTTTGCAACCTAAATTTTGGTCTCTACAAAATGCTAATAAGTCTATTTTTCTAAATTCTCTATGTAGATTTATACAGAAAGAACTCATTTGCCTTAATCATCACAGGGAGAAAATTGATGTTTGAACATAGTCTAATCATAGTCATTAGATCATTTGTTCATATTTTGGATTGCTCTGTGGTATATCTTGTCCTTTCAACATTAGTCTTCAACTTGTTGCTCATGTTTAGAATTTAGAATTTTAACATTAGAATAGATCTAGGACAAACCTCCTCAACATTAAAAACCTCTTATAAGATGGAATCTACCCTGTGCTTGATACTTTTGGTAATGAAGAACTCACTAATTACCCAAGCCATTTCTTTCACTTTTGTGGGGCTCAAAACCATGAATAAAAACATGCCTCAATGTAACTTTCAATCATTAGTTTATTTTTACTCTCTAGATACATGTCTTCTAGATATTTAAGGTATCCATCATCTTCCTCCAGGGTCTCATTTTTATCTTAATTAAATGTCACTATTATTTTTCAAGCACATTTTTAATTTTTAAAGCAAAATTTAGCCCCTTATAACTGAAACCCAAATTACATCCATTCCATTTAAAATGTAAGAATAGCTCTGTCACACAATTATGATACTAAATTTTTCATCTAGGGAGGAAGAGCCAGGTCTTCAAATAAATCCAGATAAGTCATTTTCATCCCTTGTTAATAGGCTCCAGTGCCTTGTTGATTTCATTTTTGGATTTTGCAGAACATGATCTCATTTTACCCGCATTGGGGTCGTGGGGGGGGGGGGGGTGGTGCCTGGGGGCGGGTGGAAGGATTGACTGCTTTTCCAGATTTGCAGAACCATGAAGAGAGAGACTCCTGGAAATAGAAAGTCATACTTTCACTTTGTCCTATTTCATAGTTTCACACGTGGGGTTATTCATCCAATCTCACTCCACCCTTTATGGAAAGGTGATGGATCTCAGAGGTATGCAAACCTTTTCTTATTATTTAGGCTGGTGATGGAAACAGCTGGGTACATAAACCCTATTCTTCATTAACCACCTCTTTTGTCATGTTTCAGTCCATTTAACATTCTAGCATGTATGCACATTGTAGTTACTCAATTACAAGAGCTAAAGCAACCTAACAATTATAGAGCTATATCATGGCACAGCAACTGAAGAGCTCTGGGACTCCATTAAAATGTTAAAGGAGTTAATCCTCTGGGAAGTGTTCCTATTAATTAAATAAAGGTGAAAGAAAATAGTTTTTACATTTATTCCCTGTTAAGGAAGGTGAGCCATAGCCTGCATGCAAAGGAGCTGTGTGAACACAAGTAAATGCATCACTTCCTCGAGCATTTGAAGGGTGACAATTTCAGGTCATTTATCTGCAAAGCAAGGTGGGCCAATTATTGTGTAGTTTTTCCTGGAGAACTAAAGGTTTTGATCACAGAAGGTTTCTTAAAGTCCATTGGGGTTTAAGCACTACAGATCCATGCTGCAGCACAGGAGACAAGCAACCAAGCCTCAGTTGATGGTCAATCATGGAATGGACTGGAGAGTAGAAATACATCTGATGGAGTAGATCAGAGTTTGCCCACCTTGAGGCAAGGACACTGGACTTACATTCCTTTGTCTCATCCAGTCACTGATTAAGAGGTAAAACTTTGGGACCAAGTTTTATACCATGGAGTGGTAGTATGTAAATAAATGTGTGTGCACTCCTGGAACGGAGAAGATTCTGGATTGGACTCATATTTATTAAGGGACAAGTATCTGGTAACTCCTTTCTCTTGCTATTATAATATTTTAAGGAAAAGAAAATTGAGGCTTGGAGAAGTTATATAATGTACCCAAGAAAGTGGTAGAGTGAAAAAGTGATGTTGGATGCTTGGACTCCAAACCCTGGGCTCTTTGCATCCTGCCCCATGACAAATTAGTAGAAGCATATGAGAAGGACAGGGCTACCTGTGTTAATTAAAGGTAGAGAATATGAAGGTTGGGGTGACCTGGGTCTATAGGGAGAAGGGAAACCTAATGTCAATTGGTAGAAAATCGGTGTAGTGCCCGCCTGGCATGGCTCAGTGGTTGAGCTTTGACCTATGAATGAGGAAGTCACAGTTTGATTCCCAGGCAGGACACATTCCCAAGCAGAGCTCAGTTGCCAGTGGGGCAACCAGTCAATGATTCTCTCTCATCCTATCTCCCTCTCCCTTTCCCTTCCTCTCTGAAATATATATAAAGAAAATCAATGTAGAACTGAAAAAGAGGCTGATGGGAAGGAAGATGGTTTGTGCATGCCACTGAGGTCTTTAAGGGAGGCTTACCTTATCTCTAAATTTCTGAGTCATTATATTGATACCAGAGGTCCAGTGCATGGATTTGTGCACATTGGAAGGAAACTAATTAGAAGAAATCTTTTAATATCGCTATTTGCCCTTTCTGTATAATAGAAGTGTCAAAGGTGAAAGAAAATGAGTAAAATGTATATGACAATAATATATAAGTTGATTAATAAAATCAACACGATATAACAACAAAGATGATATAAAAACATGACATAAAAACATCAATAAAAACAATGACTGATAAATTGGTTAAACTTATTCTAATATCTCCCTGTATAGCACATTAATAGTAAAAACGTTTTCAGAGAGCTTGACTAATTTCCCTTGTGATAAAGTATTTATAACTGTAACTTTAATGTCACATGCTCTTAGAACTCGAGAGAAAGCAATATATAACTGGCTATATCTGAGAACGGGTTCAGGTACGAATATTCCTACTCTGTCTAGATTGGCACCAGTGAGAGCTTTGTATGTATTATGCGCGTGTGAGTCAACGTTTATTTTTAAATTGCCAATGCATGTCATATGTACTGGCTGGCTGGTTGGTCAGTCAGTTGGTGGGATGGTTGGATGGACGGACAGTTGGTCACTTAGCCTTTTATATATATAGATTTGTATTTTTGTAGACATATGGCTTTGCATAATCTAAATACTGGAAAACTCACCAGGTCCCTAAACACTTCTTATGTGCCATTCTCCTATAAGAACTAAGAAACAGCAATGGCAGTATAAAACATGGCTTAGTGTATTTTCCTGCGGTTTACTCAGAAACACCTTTAGTACTCATAGTTGCTCTTTGGACTGATATGGTGCTCATTCTGAAACCCCCTTGAAGCCCTGCTTGTGAGGCTTCACCAAGTTCTGTTTTTAAATGCAGAGTAAATATTCTGCGACCTTTCTGAATGTTTTGTTGGGGTGTGGGATGGGGAGAGTAATTCTGTAATTAAATAAATTTGGTAGAAAAAGAATTAACTAAGCTAAATTTTTTTTTTTAAGTGGCTTAACTATACATCTGAATGTGCTCTATGAATGAATATCCAACAGAAGAATCTGCAGTAGAAGGTTTCCCAACTATGTTTGAAAACAGAAAACCATTTCCTTAGGGTACTTAATACAATAGATACAAGGCTCTGCTAACCTCTTGAGAGAACCTTCATAGGCAGTTGCTGCTATACCTCCTGCTCTTGGATTTTAAACATTAATCTTCTCTCAAATGGAAATTTCATTGGGGAAGGGCAGCAACTTCAGCTGCTGTCATTTACATGACTGGGTAAATGTGTTTAATAGAGTCATTAAGAGGAAGTTTTGATTTGACATTCTCTTCTTCTGATTTAAAGTCAGACCTAAACAAAGACATTAGAGCAGATTGTTAGAATAGCTGTTTCAGACATTGTTTGATGGTATCAGCCAGGAGGTGAGCTGAAGGTCCGTGCAGCTGAATTAATCAGTAGGTCCTAATGGC
Organism: Pipistrellus hanaki; assembly: GCF_964339955.1. Classification (NCBI taxonomy): domain Eukaryota; kingdom Metazoa; phylum Chordata; class Mammalia; order Chiroptera; family Vespertilionidae; genus Pipistrellus; species Pipistrellus hanaki. The sequence goes on from NC_140515.1 coordinate 50,040,642, forward strand.
TCATATCATGCAGCAAGAAAACCCAAATATTGATTCCAGGGAAAAGAACTGGTAGCAAAGGCTGAAGTCAAGTGGTGGGGTTTCAGAATGCCTGGATGCTAACACTCCTGAAAAGCATTATGGGGTAAAAAAGTGATCTGCAAAGTGGGAAGATTCAAGTACCAAAAGGCCAGCTAAAAACCTGCAAAAAGAATGTCATAAAAGTTCTATCTGAAATCCCTTGATATCTGGAACACTTGAGAAATAACAAAAGCCTTCCTAACACATACTTAATGCATAGATCTAGAAAGATCCCTCATTCAGGCAGTGTGGCAGGTGCCCAAGGCCTCCTGAGGGAAGCGGATACCCTTATGCATTCATTTGCTCTCAGTGTTGTCCAATGCTAAGTGGATTCTTAGTTACTATTTAGTTTTGACCGTAACACTTACAAAATAGACAATTGACTTTACAAGATTTCTGCAAAGCAAAGTATAGATTGAAAAGAATTCTAATACTGTTATGTTGATTATAAATAAAACTGACTAGGTATTCCACCAGCAGAAAAGATTTATTCAGGAAAGAGAAAGGATTGCAATGTGGTGTGTGCAGCCATAGCATGCAATGTGCAAGTTCCCTAGAGAAGAAAAAAGGAAGTTTTTCTTAGAGGGAAGAAGGAAGTTAAGGGAAGAGACTGTTATCACCATAGAGTTCTTTCTTTAAGTTTTTCAGGTCTGGCAAAGGGTATGAGAATTTGCCAAAACGAGTTTGGCTCAGTGGATAGAGCTTCGGCCTGCCTACTGAAAGGTTCCAAGTTCGATTCTGGTCAATGGCATGTACTTTGGTTGCAGGCACATCCCAGTAGGGGGTGTGCAAGAGGCAGCTGGTCGATGATTCTAGCTCTCTATCCCTCTCTCTTCCTCTCTGTAAAAAATCAATAAAATAAAATAAAAAAGTAAAAAAAAAAAAAAGGAATCTTAAAAAAAAAAAAAAGGTGTGAGAACTCCTACAGGCTTTCCCCATTCCTGTCTTGGTTAAGGTTTCAGTCATAAATTTGATAGCAAAGAAAGTAAGCAATAACAACATCAAAAGCATAATGCAGCTTCGACTCTTACCCCTTTACCAACCTGCTATTATAAAAGTCTATTCATATTTTGTAAATGTCCTAAAATAATTAGAGCTTTCCATATTGGCTGTGGAGATAAATAATTATGATAGGGGTAAGCAATCAGGACAATTTGGAGACTGCTGATAGAGAGATCATTGGATATGGAGTTCCATGTGGGCTTGCACCAGGCTCTGCGTCTTTACTAGATGGGTGACCTTGAACAAGTTAAAGGGCTCCTGGGCAACTCAGTTTTCTCATCTGAGAAATAGGGCCAGACATCTCAGGGGCGAAAAGAGATAAAGTTTTTAAAGCATCTATCTTAGTTCCTGGCATAATTGGTATGCAAAAATAAAAAATAAAAAAAATATGTCCATTTGTTTTGTTCTCTAGTCAGTTCTGTTTTGAACTTTACGAGATGTTTGTTTTTCAAATCCTCAATTAAGTAAGCAATCTAAAATAAATCCCTGGAAAATATTTGTAACTTTCTTTGTTTATTATTATTTTTTTTATTTCATTTGAAATTAGAATGGAGGCTAACAGTCATCATGACATGCTAGGCATAAAGAAAAGGATTTATAAGCTTATGTCCTTGAAGTCATTTGTAATTATTGGGACATGTTGCCATGCTTGCCACATTTTTATTAGTACTCATACACACATAATGTTTGACCTTTGGAAAGACTTTGAAATCTGAATCTGTAACACAGTGAATTATATATTTCTCATTTATAGTTGGTCTTTCTCTAAGATTCCTGGCTTACAGCTCCCCCTAAACACTTGGAGTTTCCTGAGTTAAGGGTGTCCTTTGTTATGTTAATGGTGACCTTTGGAAAGCCCTTAGGAAACCAAAGAATTGTGTTTGGGGCTCCTTGCCTGGAAAACCAACCTTGTGACTAAAGGGTTGGAACTTTCAGCTTTCCCACCCCTCCAATGATTTAATAAAGCCCCATAAGACCTCCAGACTGGGTTGAGAGTGATTCCAGTTTGGTCAACACCTGGAGGTGATGGGAGAGCGGCTCCCCTGCAGAGAGCCAGTAAGTTCCACAGCCCATGCCTTGCTCTATGGATCTTTTCCATCTGGCCGTTCTTGAGTTCTATCCTTTTATAAACCAGTGACCTAATATGTAAAATGTTTCCCTGAGTTCTGTGAGCCGCTTTGGTAAATTAATTGCAACTGAGAAGGGGGTCTTGGGACCCTCTGATTTATAGTCCGGGCCTCCCTCCTACCTCCCTTCCTTCTTTCCTTCTTTCCTTTTCTTTTATCTACTAGCTCCTTCCTGTAAGTTCACAATCCTTACTCTGAAACTCTTCTTGGGTTTTGGTGTTTGTTATTTTTATAAGACGGAACCATTAAATCAATAGTTTAACAAAGAAATTGTTACCCCGCTTATACTTTTCACCAAAACAAGGCTTGTGAGCATTAGGGAAAAACAAATAAACAAAGATCAGCCCTATGATTAATCTGGTAGGAAAGATGATTCTTTTTTGATGTTTATTTTCTGCAGTGCGTCCCACATTGTCACTACCTGCCAGATGGCATTGTGATTGTGTGGTTGCTATAATGAATATTATTAATAATGCAACTAACTGTGATCTCAGCCTTCTTTACTAACATTAAAAGAGTCCTGAAATGTTTCCAACCCAGACTTATTTTTAAGTTTGTTTATTCACCACATGACTAAATGCTCTGAGCTAAATCTCTGAGTGGTATGTAACCAGTAGCTGTCCTATGTAAGCAGAAGGTTTCATAGGCACTATATATGGTAAATGTGCCACATTTCACAGAGACTCTAAAGTAGGTATTCTCTCTATAGCCCAGAGAAGTGCTATCCAAGAGAAATAGGACATGTGGCACACATGTCTTAAAATTTTCTAGTAACTACATTGAAAGGTAAAAAGAAAGAGGGAAAATTAATTTTTAAAATATATTTTAATTAACCCCCAGAAGAACAGCTCTTCTCAATACATCTATAAATATCTATAACCACATCATTTATATTTATTCATGAATGAAAGGAAAACTGCATGCTGAATGGAATGTAAAAGTCAAGTGTTATTGTACTTGATAGAGAATGTCTCTAACTCTGAACATGAGATGGTCAAAGTAAGACTTGCCCTATACTAATTAGGGTGGTCAGGTTCAGATAGGTCTAACATTGGGAGTATGTGTAGGAGGGCTAAAGTCATGCTTGGACAAGGAAAGAGCTACTTAATGACTATATTTAAAGGTCTTCCATTTACTTTTTCCAATAGCCTAGTGACATTTATCCTAAGTCACTTAAGAAATGTTATAAAATGTCACAGGTCCATGTAGCATTGCCATATGGAGGGCTTAGATCCCAGATTAGTCTGTACAAGGACTGAGACTCTATATTGTTATTGATAATATAATTAGAGGACACTGTTTGGGCTAGACCAGAAGTGGCGGGTTGGTATCATCATTTTGATAACTCAGCTTCATTCAATACTCTAACCTTCTGGAGAATCTATAGATGCTGGCCCTCTATGGCCTTAGACCAGAAAATGACACAGATACAAAGCAAGGAATGAATCTGGAGGGCCAAATTATTGGGGCATTTACCCTCTTAATGTTTGGCATGACTATAAATTAAAAAGATGAGATATCCTGTGTAGTAAATTAGTTCTATTACTTTATATATGTAATCACTTAAGTACTAGTATTCAGAAGACTGTTCAGATAATTCATGAAGAAGGTCCATGTTGAGAATGAAAAAAATAATGGCCAGTAGGAAAACACAGTCTTATAGGTAGAACCAACAAAGCATACAAGATATTATGATTGGTGTGAGTTGCTAGAGTGGAGCATGGGACTAAATTGCTGGAGTTGAAGCCATTAGAACATCAAGAGAGCAGGCTTGGCGTTGGTAGTTGTTGACTATTCCAGAAGTTCAACCTATGCTGAGAGCAGGGTTTTGAAATAGCAGATCTGTTGGTATATTGGATCAGACAATTCATATATATGTTGATTTTTTACAGAGAGGAAGAGAGAGAGGGATAGAGAGCTAGAAACATCAATGAGAAACACCGATAAGCTGCCTCTTGCATGCCCCCTACTGGGGATGTGCCCGCAACCCAGGTACATGCCCTTGACTGGAATTGAACCTGGGACCCTTCAGTTCGCAGGCCAACACTCTATCCACTAAGCCAAACCGGTTTCGGCCAGACAATTCTTTATTGGGGGTGGAGGGCATTGTTCTAAGTGTTTAGGATGTTGAGCAGCATTCCTGGCCTCACTAATTGCCAATTGCACATCCTCTCTATTTACGACAACCAGGCATGTCTCCAGCTATTGCCAAATGTCTTCTTTCTAGAGAACAAAACTGTCCCCAGTTAGAACACTTAGAGTCAAAACTGATTTGGAAGATGAAGGTGAGAGATTTTTAAAAAAAATTTTCTGATAGCATTTAACAGAATTCTCAGGCTCTAAAAGCAACACATTTCAACAACAAAACGAAAGACATACGTACTTAGCATATTTAACAATGCAAGCATCATTGGAAGAAGTGTTATTTATTTTTTTTAGTAACTTCTCATTTTCCTGGAGATAACACTCATTAGAATTTGTGTGTTCACATATATTTGTCAAAAGAGTTGCTCTTTTATGGATACCCACACCATATACCCACCTGGATTTGTTGACAATCTCAGCTATAGGATGCACAGAGTAGTTCCAATAATAGGATAATTACCACGTTCAGCCCAAGACAGTGTTCACTGAGGCTTGAAATAGTCACTGTGGTCTAATGAGGTAGTCCATATGCCTGTGCTGGATGCCCTATGTCTTTGATATCTCTGAAAAAATCTTATTTTCTTGTATTTTTGTTGAATAGTTGGGAGGAGATTCCACACGGGCAGGAAAACAAGCTAAAACTCTGTGCAGTTAATGAACTAACACTGGATTTGAAGCACAGTCTAGAGAAGTGATTCCACCTACCTTTCTTCATTTGGACTGCTTTGCCTGTGCTTACAATTTTCTCATTTAATTGAAGCTTGAGTCAGTTCTTGGAGGTGCTCCAGTAAGGAAATATTGCCAGGTGGAGCTGGAAGGGATCGTCAGTTGAACCACACAAAATAACTTCTGGAATAAAATTCCTGCAAGTTGGGGGCATTAACTTTCTCCTGTTTTTAAAATGGGAAGTGTAAGAACTGTTGGTTGTCAAACTCATGAGTTGAACACATGGCAAATGCCTCTAATAATGCCCTCACTAGGTTTCGTAGGAGGTAGTCTCAAGCCTAGACCCTCAACAGCATCTCTTGGCATCACCCTGTACCTTAGCCAAGGCAATCTCCTTATATACCTTGGAATACACTGTACCTCTTCCCCTCCACTTTCTCGCCCCCTCTTTCTCCCCTCAGGCCTTTTCTTGTTGTGTTTCTTTCCAGAACGCTCTCCCAGTCCTGTCTGCCTGGTGAATTTCATTCCTCATTCAAAAGCCTTGCTGTGCTTCCTTTTCATTGATGCACCACCGATACCCCCTGTAGGTTCCTATGCCACACACTGAGTTAACACCCGCTGTCTTGGAATTATTCTTTATCTGTCTTTTTCCTAACTCTGAATTAAGAACTCTGAAGGTGGGCACCCTGTTTTGGTCCCCCTGGTATTTCTGTCTAGCATTGCATCCTCACCTGACATATTTGTTAATATTAGTTATACCTCTCCAGAGAGGGCAGGTTTAAGTGATCCAGTAGCAAAGAACAGAGAGGAGCCTGCTCATCTTCTAGGGAAGAATGCTGTTGAGATATGCCTCTACCAACTCAACCACTGTATCATGCAATTGCCGGCTGACTTGACTAGCCATTTCCACACACTGAGCATCAAAGCTAGTCCTACCTTTGACCTCATTCAGCGGGTTTGAGTCTGGCCCTGGGCTCTGTCAGTGACTTCAACTCTGCATAGTAGCCGGAGGACGTGGAAGCTCATGGGGAAAACAAGACAAGGACATATTTGAGGGAAATGTTTGAAAAGACTCTTAAATTTTTACTTGTTAGAGATGCTATGAGAATTTGTATGAGAATCTAGCTGGGTGAAAATGGCTTCCCACACCAATGGCCATGCTCGCCTGCAGAAGCATGCACAGCAGCTTCCTGACTGAGCACCCCGAGTCCCCTTGACTTGCTCGGCAGCTGTTCTTCCCCAGGTTCAGGACCAACTCTGCCAGTGATGACAGGAAGCTGCTGCTAGTAAATGCAGCTCCGAGCCAGTGCCCTTTAGCAGGAATCATCTGTTACTATGACATGAGCCAGCATGTGCAGACACGCCTGGCCCTGAATGTGCTGGGGAGGGTGGAACAGAGCAGGGAGAGGAGCAGACCAACCAGGAGAGCAGTTGTGGTGGGATGTTAGTTCCATGGACCTGGAGAGTTTTCAGGTGCTGATTTCCTGGACCAGGTGGAGGGGGAGAAATGGAAAAGGATCAGAAGGTCTTCATTCCCCCTCTCCCCACTGCCGGCCTCATCACTGGCCAGTTCCAGTGTTCCCAGCATGCTCCTCGGCTTTTTGCTATAAGCAAGCTCGGAATCATCTGCTACTTAAGGAGGGAGGAGGGCAAAATTATCAAATTAAAAACATTTCAAAGGCTGAACTGTTGATAAAAAGCTCTTCCCTCTTGGTTCATAGATGGATTTAGGTTTTGTAGGGTGGATGCTTATCTAGTCTGTGAGCATGTGTATGCATGTGTGGGTAGATCTCTTAAGACAAACAACATTTCAAATACATTTAAAATTAGGTATAAAAATGAATACCTGTGAATAAAATAAAGACCTAGAAAATATAAATTTCATTAATTACCTGCAAATTTCTATTAATTAATGATTTTAACTGCTTATATATATTTTATATATATATTTGTACATATATATTTATGTACATATATATACAGATATATATTTATGTACATATACCCACACACATATATATATTTTTAAATATTTATATGATTAATTCTGTAAAAATGTACAAAATTATTCTAAAATTGAGGCATAATTACAAATAATGCATTTAAACTGTGGCCACATTGTATTGAGATTCATAATTATAAGTGTATATCTATACATATATGTACTTAAATATTTATATTTGATATGCTAAGCTCTGATTTGATACATTGGCACACATAGAGCGTGCATCTTGACATAGTGCTGTGTGTTATATTGCTACAAGTTTGCATTTTACTAACACAGGGATCTGGTTTGATACAGTCTATTTTGCATGATTTATATCAATAAAGAGTGCACTTATAATTGTGTAATATATAGCATCACACATATTCCTGACAGAAGAAATTTTTCATCTTGACTTGAGATTGATTCGAATGAAATTCTCTGCTTTACAGATTTACGTCTGTTGAATGGAGGCAATTTCCACAGATGAGCGTCTGCCCCCACATATTTCAGACCTATTTTCCTTCCATTGCCTACATACTTCTGATGCCAAGAGCCTTGGGACATGTTTGTGTCATGCTTCCACCTCAGGTCCTGTGCCATGATGCCAGGTGAGTCAGCACAGTAAGAATATTCCTGGAAGTTATTATGACCTTCTTGCAACAATAACTTTACATGGAAAGAACTGTGAGCGACAATGAACCCAAACCAAATACATGTTCTTGTTAGCTGATCAAAAACAGGCAAACCCTCTAATGTCACTCCACATAAGAAAGCAGATACAAAGGTTTTAAGAAATTGTGGTTTAAACTTCTTGCTTTTGCAAATTTTGCAAGATCTTAAGACCTTGTTGAATGATTACTATACTATCAGGTCCTCCCAGGAGCTTGGAAGAACCCTATGAAAATGAAGATTCTGAAATTTAAGTTTCATTATTGTCATTATAGGCCCTTCCTGGTTTGAACTAGAAGTTTATGAATGGTCTTTGTGAGAGTTTTTATTGATTAATTAATTAACTAATTAATGAATGAATGAATCCATTCTTCCATGCATTAATTTTTTTTCACTCATTTGTCATTTACAGTTATGGCAACTACTGTGTGAGGGACAGATATATATATAGATACACAAAAGCCTAAACCAAAATCCAGAGCATTAGTCTTCTCAAGGTCTGATTACTTTTGCAAGAAACAAAAGATATAATTTGTTGTCTCCTCTCTGGTTTGACAGCTATTTTTAAAGAGGCCACAAGGTGCAGAGTTTTCTTCCAATTTTCCTTGCTGATTTATCTGTGAAGTTCAGAAAGCTTGCCCTTAATCCTTTTCCCTGCTGGTGATGCCTATTTGGCCAGCCCGTCACACTCCTCCAAACACCAAGAAAACCCAAAATTCTGGTAGATTGGGCAGAAATAGATACTTTGATAAAGAGAGAAGTAAGAACCTATGCTCATTTGAGGATCTCCAAGTAGGAAATCTTAATCATAAATTCTTAATTACCATTCCCTATGTTGCTTGCTTGAGACTTCCAATGAGAGACTCATTTTGTACTTGAAGGCCTATAATTTCAAAGATAGAATATTTTCTTTTTTTCTTGTGATCTTGGGTGGCTTCTTCTTCCTCCTCCTCCTCCTCCTCCTCCTCCTCCTCCTCCTCCTCCTCGTCTTCCTCTTCCTCCTCCTCTTCTTCAATTTATTTCAGAGAGAGGAAGGAAGAGGGAGAGAGAGATGATGGTGAGAGCATCACCATCGATCTACTCCCTCCTGCATGCCCCCTACTGGGGATCAAGCCTGCAACCCAGGCATGTACCCTGACCAGGATCAAACTGTGACCTCCTGGATTGACACTCAACTACTGAGCCACACTGGCCAGGCCCAATTGCTTATCTTGATGAACCTCAGTCTCTACATCTATAAAACCTGAGAAGGATACATGAGAGTATTGGTGGTATGCTTGGCAAGCAGAAGTTATGAATAAAAGTAATTTCCTTTCCATTAGGACCTGAGTGTTTGGGACATGGGTAGTCCTGAAGAAGATGTAGAATAAGCTTTCTCTTCACAATGCTGTGTCCTCATGTGAGGACCTAGAAGCTGTTCAAATCCCCATCTGGCTAGTTATTTAACACATGATAAACTCTAAGTGAATCTGTTCACTTAAAATATATTGTTCATTAGATTCCACATATACGTGAGATCATGTGGTATGTGTCTTTCTCTGGCTGGCTTATTTTGGTCAGCATAATACTTTCCATTTCCCTCCATGTTGTCTCAAAGAGTAAGAGATCCTTCTTTTTTACAGCTGTATAGTATTCCATTGTGTAAATGTATCACCGCTTTTTAATCCACTCATATACTGATAAGCAATTGGACCATTACTAGGTTCTAGCTTTTGTAAATAATGCTGCTATGAACATAGGGGTGCATAATTTTTTTTCTGAATGGGGTTTCAGACTTCTTAAGGTATACTTCTAGAAATAGGATCACTGGGTCAAATGGCAGTTCCATTTTTAATTTTTGAGAAAAATCCAACCATTTTCCATAGTGGTTGTACCAGTCTGCATTCCCACCAGCAGTGAACTAGGTTTCACATTCTCACCAGCACTTGTCATTTATTGATTTATTGATGGTCGCCATTCTGGTAGATGTAAGGTGGTACCTCATTGCTGTTTTAATTTGCTTCTCTCTGGTGATTAGTACAATGAGCATTCTTTCCCATATCTCTTGGCCATTCATATATCCTCTTTGGAAAAATATTTAGGTCTTCGCCTATTTTTAATTGGATTGTTTGTCTTCCTTTTGTTGAGTTGTATGAGTACTTTATATATTTTGGAAATTAATCCCTTATCAGGTGTATCATTGGCTCATAGTTCTCCCATGCAATGGGTTCCCTTTTCAGCTAGATGGTAGTTTTTTTTTTTTTTTTTTTTTTTTTTTCTGTGCAGAAACTGACAGACAAAATAGATCCAGACAGATGGAAGCATGCAACAGACTGACAATTCTCAGAGAGAAGGGAGTCGGGCAAAAAGAGATTAACCAATGAATTTATATGCATATATGCATAACTCATGGAAACAGACAACATAGCAGTGAAGGTCTGGGGAGGGAGTGGAAGGGGTCAATGGTGGGGAAAAGACGACATCTGTAATACTTTCAACAATAAAGATAAATTTTAAAAAAGATTAGGCATATAAAAAAGGTAAAATACCTGGAATACATAAATAAATATGTTTGTATGAAAAAAAAATATTCCTGGAAATTAAAAATTATCTGAACAAAGGGAAAGCTTTCAAAAATTGCTAAAATTCTTTAGTCCATGTCCTTGCTAATTGCACCAATTTAGGCCCATGGGGTTGTCCAATATACAAAGAACATGCAATTATTTCATATGTGATATTATTTATTATATTCCAAGACACCTATAATGTTGCCATTAGGGCAGATTGCATGGTATACTTGATCCATATTGCACCAAAGGGAGGGATATTAATTTTCATTTGTGTTGGATCGGAAAACTGCTATGCACACACTGAATGACATCTCATTTTTCCTGATAATGATGTTGATATGTCTCTGGAATATCCATATGCTCAGCATTTGCTGTTTCAAACTAGTTCTTCATTAATTATGCCTATACAAAAGCTGCCAAAAATTACTTTCGATGGAGGATGTAAATTTGAGTTTAGAAGTGGGTGAAATGTATATGTAGATGAAGACGCAGACTCAAAGAGGCAAAGTTTGTGCAACTGAGAGGTAGGAGAGGTAGGAATCTAACCCCGTGGCTCTGATCCTAAAGCTTGTTTGTTGCCGTCACACCACATGCCTTCCCAACCCCAGAGGAACCCATGAGTAGAGACAGCGTTTTTGATCACTGCACAGAGAAAAAACACGGATCCCAACTTTTCAAGTTGCTGCTTCACAAGCAAAAGTGTGACTTTAGCTGTTCCAGGGTTTCATCTGGGAGTGTAGAATGGATTTGATCTTTAAAAATTCATAAATTCCCTCAGTATCTTCATTTCAAGGGTCTGAAATGGTGAGCTTTTATTATTTGGGAAGAGGAAAAAAAGGAAGGATTTAGGCGAGGGCTGTGCAACAAAGACAGACTACCTTTCTTTGTAAGCATCCTGCACTTTGGCATATCGTTTTCACATACATCATCTCAGGGCTAGCCAACATGCTTTTGGAGAGGGCCACGTAGTAAGGTTTTGTATCAGTGTTCTTTCACAATGCTCTGAAATAGATGAAAATCCGATGAGAAAGCACTAAAAATGCATGTTTTCCTCCTCCTCCATTTTCCTCTTCTTCCTCTCTTGTCTTTTTGCAGAGGAGAAGAGCATTGGCTTTAGAGTTAAAAAGCTTTTTCAGTAGGGTGACATTGGATCAATTACTCTTTAAGTCTCAGTGTTCTACCTGAAAAATGGAAATTGTAATAGGAAATCACTCATAGGCCTGTTAGGAGGGTTAAATAAGTTAATGAATAAAAATTATTTATACTCATGCTTGGCACTTAGCAGATGCTCAACAAATATGAGCAGCCTTCTACTCCTTGTCTTTTTCATCTACTACTTCTCTTTTTCATTACATAAATAGTTCTTCAGGTACAATTTTTAGTGTTTTGTTTGTCTTAAATTCTACACTTAGAGGCCTTTGCATCCTCAGGGAATTGCTCTGTAAACAATAATTCTTTCCCACCCTGACCGGTTTGGCTCAGTGGATAGAGAATCTGCTTGCGGACTAAAGGGTCTTAGGTTTGATTCCAGTCAAGGTCATATACCTTGATTGCAGACACATCCCCAGTAGGGGGTGTGTAGGAGGCAGCTGATCAATGTTTCTCTCTCATCGATGTTTCTAATTCTCTATCCTTTCCCTTCCTCTCTGTAAAGAAATCAATAAAATTTATATAAAAATAATTTCCCCCCAAGGGGTGAATTTTCTCAATACTGTCTCCAACATACATGCTTATAGGTGATATGTGCATAATATAGCTATCTTAAGGCTATGCCTTTTAGGGCCTTGACACAGTGCTCCAGCAGCCCTCTTGAATGTTGTTATTGCTTTATTTATTTATGAACTTGGCATTCTGAAGATCCTCTGCTGGACATAAATCAGTTTATTAAAAAAACAACAACACACTTGTAGGACACCTACCATCACCTTGATTATAAGGTTATACAAACAAATACACATGAGATTACGTTATCCCTGCAAGGCTGCAGACAGAATTCTTTCAGAGACTGGTCTCTTAGACAACATTGGTGGTGATGTTAGTAACATAGTGAACAGACATGAAATGGTAGGCCCAGAAAATCTTGAGTGAGGAGTTTTAATTTTTGATAGTCAGGAATTATAAAGCTTCACCAAAAGCTTCCCAGGGGACGAACTCAGGCTACGGGTCTACCATGCTCCTCTCAGGACCAGCCATGTCTCAGATCCATCAGTGACACATGAAGACAGAAGGGCAAGCAGACGGGAATGTTCACACACAAATAAGGGCACTGGGGAAGTTGGCAAGCTCATCTTTCCCCTCCTGCAGCTCCTGCTTCTGTCTTTAGCACATCGATTGGATCAAGCCTGAGTCTGTCTTTGATCCTCCTGACACCCTGCTTACTATTGTTTATTTAGCTTATGATTCTTCTGCCCCCAAGGTAAATCTTCATACTGCGTGGATCAATAGACAACGTGGAATCTTAATTAAAGCTGCAGGATAAAATTGATACTGGGAACTAAATTCCTCCAGTGTCTGGAAGAAAAGGAAATGCTATTTCTCATGGAGGCTTTCTCATTGTCTTGCACTGTCACTTCTGAGGTTTGCTGAAACATTGGCTATCCCATGGTAGGTTTCTGGGACACAGCTTAGTTACAAGGTAGACATGCCAAGAAAAAATGGGGTCCTTTGACAAGCCTTTTGTCTCTCTAAAGGAGAAATATGCAGTATATTGATGCGTGTTAAACAATGAAAATGCTTACCTGAACTGCAAAAGAAACACATACCTAAGTCTTAAGGTCTGTCTCAGGTAGAGAAAGACAGAATTGCAGAAGCATTTGGAGACATAGTGTATAAGGGTTTTGATTTCACTAATTTGACTATCTCTAGCAGTATGTATGTATTTTGCTTTTATTAATTTATTTGCAGGAAAGAAAACTGGTCATGAGGGGGTGAAAGAAGAGTCAATTCCCCATGAAATTCTGAATAATTGTGAGATATTAATTCAATTGTGGCATTTTCAGATCCAGGGAAAAGAAGAAAGTGTTGAATGAAAACATTATGAAACAGGGTAATTCTAGCAGTTTTTTTTTTTTTTAATCACTTGAATGAACTCTTACTCTCTGTACAAGTAATGGGACGTGTCCCCAATCCTGGTACTGAAATAGCTGCACTCAAAGCATTGAGCCATCAAACTCCTAAGGCTTCTAGCTGATGACTGAAGATGTAAGGGCAGCTGGGGAAGCCGGGAGAGTTATTGACAGGAATTAAAATTAGCAATTGTTGCCATTATGAGGACTTGCTGGTGTACTGGACTTAAATACTGATTCTGCCATTCAGTAGTGCTGTAACAAGCACATTATTTAATTTCTTTATGAAGTACCATTTGCCCATGTGCAAAATTTAATGAATAAGGGTATCATATGAAGTTTGTGTGTGAAATTTGCTATCACAGTACCTGAAATGTTTTGTATGTTTCCTCCCCAGTCCTTTGGCTTATATTTGAGGGAGCTGCTGCTCTTGCTGATGTCCCTAGGGAAATGAATCTGATAGGGGTACCTTTTTGTCTCTAGGAGAATATCCAACTCTTCCGTTTTTCACACATCTGTGGTATTTAGCATCATTTAGGGGGGAGATATTTTTGATGGATGACCTTTGAATATAATCCACAGAGTAGGGAGAGAATAATAGTCGTATTCCCATGAAGCTGATGAAATTACTATTCTAGAATCCCAAGATGGAGAGATGGAGGGATCAGAAGGGGGAAGCAATGAAAACAAGGAACACACAAACAGGAGAGTAAACATTTAGCCTGTCAAAAGTTTCATGTGCTTTAAAGTCTTTTTCCTGTAGGTTTAGTTAAATATCAATGTTTGAAGAAAAGGGAATTTAAAAAAAATATTATGTGGCACACATTTTATATCTAGATGTTCACATGAGTCCTTGGGGTTGTCAAGCAGGATCATGTATGTTGAAACACTTTGACCTGCTCTATGTTGACCTGTCCTATTGGTTGGTGTGCCAATCTCTCTCTCTCTCTCTCTCTCTCTCTCTCTCTCTCTATATATATATATATATATATATATATATATATATATATATATATATATATATATATATAAACTAATATGCGAAGTGTTCTCTTCAGAGTTTGACCATGAGACCAGAGTTCAATCACTAGCTATGATGTACACTGACCACCAGAGGGCAGCACAGAACATGGCAGGTGACCAGTGGTGGCATTGCACAAGGAAGGGAGGGAAGGCAGAGATGAGGAATTGGAGAGGAGGGGGGAACCATGCAGTGGCTGAGTGCAGATGGTGAGGGAAGGAGGAGGTGAGGAGACAGGGAACCTAATCAGCTCTGATTGCCAGCCAGGCCTAGGGACCCTACCCATGCACAAATTTTGTGCACTGGGCCTCTAGTCTATAAAGAAAAGTATTTGTGAAAGAATACATAACCTCTTGGTGTGAGTTTCAAATTTAGAATGAAAGAAGTCTCAAGTTCCCGGTGAAATTACGTAGGGAATAAGCACTTATTGCAGAATTTAAAGGCACTTAAAGCACACATAAAAATGTAAACTACATTTTATTCGCCTTGCACAAGTCCCCCATCTATGGATGAAATAACATTGCAGTTGACAAGGCTAAAAACTGACATCAAGTTTTTATTTAACTTCATCTTTGGCAAAAATAGTACTTATTTCAGGAGACAAGCACAATGAATATGAGAAGAATGTATAATAATTTGGTGTATAAGTTGTAGTTTGGACATGTACTAAATGTTTCTCTAGTATCTGTTAGTGTGTTTGTGTGAACATATAATCCCATGAATTGAGCAACAGACTAAAAAGCA
Source organism: Pipistrellus hanaki (assembly GCF_964339955.1). NCBI lineage: Eukaryota > Metazoa > Chordata > Mammalia > Chiroptera > Vespertilionidae > Pipistrellus > Pipistrellus hanaki. The sequence continues at coordinate 50,055,677 of NC_140515.1, forward strand.
GAATCTTGTTTTTTTTGTTTTGTTTTGTTTTTACTTTTAAATTTTACCTATTAGCTGTGTGGCGTTGTGTTTAAAGTATTACGAATTGTAGTACATATGTCTCCTTTTCCCCCTTAATCTTTCTGAGTCTCAATTTCCTTACCTATAAATCCTTGGCAATAAAACTGTTTATATCACAGGGTTAATATGAATTTATAAAAAAGAATGGATACATCAGAATGTTCTTTATAAAGTACCATAGAAATTAAAGTATTTTAGGTAAAGGGTACATTTGTGCACATCAAAGCTGTAGAACTGCATTAATCTTGGGACACAATAGCGGACATATTTCTTTAATTCTGGAGCTCAGGCATAGCATTTCACAGACTATTTTCAGTCTCCTAGTCTGGCTCTGATGACCAGATCAAGGAATGCCCCTAGTCATAGTGATAGAGCATCCATTTGGGAAGAACTAAAGCTGGTGTTATTCAGAACGTACAATGGCATCCAGGCACTTCCAGCTTTGTGCATCCCCACAGCCTTCTCCAGAGCTGCGGACCTGGCATTGTTCCTTTTGTGCCTAAGGGCATCCGGGGATGAGTAAAGCTCCTGACACACTTAGAGCCAAGACCACCAACCACATTAAAGAGCAGGTGAGCCGTCATGCAGACAATACACCATATCTTATTCCCTCTGAGCTCATTAATTGGTTTGGTCCATCTGGTCTTGGCTCAAAAGGTTTCCCATTTAATGAAGCTTTAAGCAAACATTACTCTGAGGGAAATAAATGAATCACACATCAGGAAAAAAAAAAAACATTGAGGTAGGAGCTGATTTTCAAAGAAAAATGAGAAGATAGTACTTCTTCCTGTTAAGAACGAAACATGATTATCAGTTAATTAGAATAGATGAGAATATAGAAAATTAATACAGACTAGAAGAATTTATGTCCCTAACCCTTGACATAAAAGTCATTTGCACAAAATTAAAAAAATTATTGTTTGAAAGTATTACATATGTCTCATTTTTTTCCCCATTAATCCCTTCCAGCCTGCTTTCTCCCCCCACCCACCCCAAATCTTCAGCACCTATTGTCTGTGTTCATGGGTTATGCATATATGCATACAAGGTCTTTGGTTGATTACTTCCCAACCCCTCGCCTTCGCTCCGTGATTCCTCATTCTGTTACATGCTTGAGTCTCTAGATCCACTCTGTTCATCATTTTACTTTGATCACCACATATGAGTGTGATGATGTGATACTTGTTTATCTCTGACTGACTTATTTCACTTAGTATGATGCTCTCCAGGTCCCTCCATGTTGTCAAGAGTAAGAGCTCCTTTTTTTACTGCTGCATAGTATTCCATGGTGTTAGGGTAGCACAAGGTTTTTTTTGTTTGTTTGTTTGTTTTTTGTTTTTTGTTTTTTTTTATCCATCATCCACTGATGGGCATTTGGACTATTTCCAGATATTGGCTATTGTAAACTGTGCTGCTATGAACAGAGGAGTGCATACATTCTTTCTGATTGGTGCTTTGGGTTTCTTAGGATATATTCCTAGAAGTGGGATCACTGGGTCAAATGGCAGATTCATAGTTAATTAAAAAAATATATATATTTTATTGATTTTTTTACAGAGAGGAAGGGAGAGAGCTAGAGAGCTAGAAACGTTGATGAGAGAGAAACATCGACCAGCTGCCTCTTGCACACCCCCTACCAGGGATGTGCCCGCAACCAACGTATATGCCCCTGACTGGAATCGAACCCGGGACCTTTCAGTCCGCAGATTGACGCTCTACCACTGAGCCAAACCGGTTTCGGTCATAGTTAATTTTTTGAGGAAACTGCATACTGTTATCCATAATGGTTGCACCAGTCTGCATTCCCATCAGCAGTGTATTAGGTACCCTTTTCTCCACATCCTGGCCAGCACTTGTCATTTGTTGATTTGCTGATGATTGCCATTCTGACAGGTGTGAGGTGGTACCTCATTGTCATTTTGATTTGCATCTCTCAGATAATTAGTGACTTTGAACATTTTTTCATGTCTCTTGACCATTTGTGTGACCTCTTTGGAAAAATATCTATTTAGGTCCTTCATCCATTTTTTAATTGGATTGTTTGTCTTCCTTTTGTTAAATTATATGAGTACTTTATATATTTTGGATATTAATCCTTTAGTATCAAATGTATCATTGTCAAATAAGTTCTACCATACACTGGGCTCTCTATTTGTTTTGCTGCTGGATTCTTTTGCTGTGCAGATGCTTTTTACTTTGATTTAGTCTCATTTGTTTATTTTCTCCTTAATTTTCTTTGCACTAAGATATGTATCTATTATATAAACACATTGCTATGAGAGATGTCTGAGATTTTGCTGCCTATGATTTCTTCTAGGATTTACATTTAAATATTTTATCCATTTGGGGTTTATTCTTGTGTATGGTATAATTTGGTGGTCTAGTTTTATTTATTGTTTTTTGCATGTATCTGTCCACATTTCCCAACACCATTTATTGAAGAGCATTTTACATATTCTTGAACCTCAGTTTCCTCACCTGTAAACAAGGATATAAATTCCTGCCATATGGTAGAAGCTCAGTAGATGGTAGGCTTTATGAGTGGATGACTAATTAGAAATACCTTTTGCCCTCTTTTTCACATCTCTAAAAATAAGGTGTTAGGAAGGTAATTTCTAAGGTTCCTTTAAGCTTGAACTTTACATGAGTTTATGAGAAGTAAAGAGGTAGGTCAAATTTTAGAGGTTACCAAGACCAGTATCTTTATTTGCAGATGAGGGACAAGTTGTTAATTCCATAAAATATATTACCTGACTACTTATCACATCTTTATGATTCCTGTAGAAGGGAGGGTAGTGTGATCAATCAGAATTAAAAGACTGCATTGGAATCCAGGGGATGTGTCTTAGGAATGAGCGAGGGGCAGCTGCTTTTGCACCATGTGAATCATTGGAATATCCAGTGTGTGCATTCTGTGCATTGCTGCAGGCACAGACTCCCAGGGCTCAAGCCCCACTGCCTGAGAGGAAGCATGACTACATTTCAAATTGATTTGAAAGCAATGAACCTTTCGTCTCATCAGGCACTTTCAAAGGAGTTTGCAGAGTCAATAGGTGATGGGGGCTTTAATTAAAAATAAGAGGAGAAATTAAAGCTTGACTACAGCATCAGAAAGGGAAGATGACCTTAGGGATCAGGAGAAATATTGTCAGAATCCCAGAGCAGAAAGAGCTGTTTCTGTTGAGTTCAAGTAATTTAAATGCATAACATACAACAACACCTGAGAGAAAAGCTCGGCCCTGGCTGGTGTAGCTCAGTGGGTTGAGTTCATCGCATGCACCAGGAGGTTGCCAGTTTGATTTCCTGTCAGGGCACATGCCCGAGTTGCAGCTCGATTGATGCTTCTTTCTCACATTGATGTTTCTCTCTCTAGCTCTCCATTTCTCTGTCTCTAAAATCAATTTAAAAAACACTAAAAAGAAGAAGAAGAAGAAGAAGAAGAAGAAGAAGAAGAAGAAGAAAAGATTGTGTGCATGCTCACATATTACCCTCCAATTATTCTCATCCAGCCATTCTCTACATTCTATAAAGAGGAGATCTTATGATCAAGATTTGAGCTGGTACATAAAGACACAATGAGTTGGGATAAATATAAGGTTCCACAGTCTCTTATGATTGGGGTTGGGGGTTGATACTAGTGTGGTAGGTGTATGCCATGGCAGGCTCTGAGCTTGCTGCTATTGGAGTGATGAAAGTTTGCCCTCTTTGTGAACTAGGGAAAACTTGCTTTGAGATGCTTGGGTCTGTTCAGAAGAATCATGAAAACAGACATCTTCTCTGTTTATACTCTTTTGCTTTATTGATTCATTATACAAACATTTAGTTGCCACCAATGATAGGAGATTCCCTACTCTGGAAATGCTTGGAAGATAACGATATGAATATGGCAGGGTGTCCTATAGGAGGTTGCAATATATTGGGGGGAGAATGACAATAAATGGTTAATTATGCTGCAGGGTAGAATAAAGTAAGTAGAGGCACACACATCATGCTCCAGAAATAGAAGGATTATGGAGAAGGAAATTATGTCCTTTGAGCTTTTACTCTGTGCCATAAACCATATGAGACATTTTATTTATATCTTTCATAGTCATGGACAACTCTGGAAGGGACATAAAATAGTCCTTATTTTATCGTTGAGTCAATTAAGGCTCAGGAGTATAAGGAAGTTGCTCAAGGTCACACAGTAAACTTTAAAGCTGAGGTTGTAAGCTTTAAAGCTTCTGGACTCATGGGTTCCCCACAGCAGCCATTCTCCAGTGACCTGGTGGAAGCAATACTTGGTCTGGTAGTCAATTTCAGTGAGGAGTTCTAAGCAAAGGGATTATTGATTTCAGTTACTGCAGGCTAGTAGCTTTGAGTGCCTTGATTTGAATCCCAAACTCTTTGAGATCCTGCCTACATCTATCCCTCAGACTTATCCTCAACATGTTCCTGGAGGACTCTGAAGTAGAAAGGCGGTGTTGCTCATGAAAGATGATTGGTTATCTGCCTTCAGATTCCTTGTTCTTCCAAAGCAGCCAGCTTGTCTGTCAGCTTGTCTGGATAGTCTGGAATGAGAGGTGCTGGGAACAAGGTAATGCTGATTTTCTAGAGTGATCTGCTCTCAGTTAGATGGAGAGATCAGCCCTCTTTTCTGGTTAACTCTCAGGATCCACATTGACATTCTTCTCTGATTCTGTGCTTGATGTGAACGGAACATGCATCAAGGAGAATCTTTACATTTTGCTTCTGTGGCGCTTTAGAAATACCCCTCTTTGGCTACTTCTTTATTCATAATGGTGTGGAAATCTCTTTCATGACCTGCGTGGAAAGAGTTCCAATTCAGGGTTCAGGTTCAGGTTCTGGAGAAGGGCCGCACACAAATGGAAGAGACTTGAGACCTGAAGAAATTCAACTTGGCGATATGGGGGGCCAGGCGGAAGTCCAACTCTAGTGGGAGAACTACTACTGCTCTGGCCCTGCCATCCCCCTTTATTGAAGCTTTGGGGAAACATCTTAGGCAACATAAACAGAAATTTACATGTAGTCCTTAGGCAGGAAATAATAGAAACTTACACGAGACAAACAAGGTGGAGGCTGCTTCAGTTTACAATATCTCAACTAAAGGTTAGAGCAATTAAGGTTGTTGACCAGCCTTCCTGGCTTCCTGTCAACATCTCTGTTTTAGTGAAACTGATTTTTTCCCCCAGCATAATGGGTCTTCCCTGACCCCTCTGTCTGGTTAAACACACAGATTTGTTTTCAACCTTGAGTTTTCCTTTCTTTTTATTCTCTTGACAATAACAGCAATCTTAAGTATTATTTTCAAAATCAAAACGATCTGTTTAGAGTATTCAAGGAGACAACATTTATGCCCCAGAATGTGTTTTTAAATTTGGGAGGAAGGGTTGAGAATGAGGTTTGGTGTAGAGGGTGGTGGGGACCTCTTTATTTATTTTTTTTTACAATGGGGTTTGGAGTTACCGTATTTTTCGGACCATAAGACGCACTTTTTCCCCCCCAGAAGTGGGGGGAAAAAGTCCCTGCGTCTTATGGTCCAAATATAGCCTACACATATACTGTGAAAAAAAAGTTTTTTTACTTGCCCGGCTCTGTGTGGTCTCTGTGTGCTTGCCCAGCTCTAAAATGGTTCTAAATGCTGCTGTTTACTTTACAGGGTTGATTACATGTGTTTATGACTGTGATGTTGGGTTTTAATGCACATAAAATATTTTAGGACACTATTTGTTTCAGAATCTTTTTTTCTTCATTTCCCTTCTCTAAAAACTGGTGTGTCTTATGGTCCGGTGCGTCTTATGGTCCGAAAAATACGGTATATCCTGCCGGAAGTTGTCTGATATGAGTCTTCAAGTCCTACTTTACATTTTTACTCTCTTCATTCATCATCCATGGCTAAGTGCTCACTGGATGTGTTGTCTAGCACTGACCTTTCCCACACCCTGAGCTCCAGACATGACTATCCAGATACTTGCACAGCGTCTCGCCTTGACTGTCTGAAGTTAACATACATGGAACAGACGTCTGGATTCCTCTCTCTGCTCCCTGCAATATAATTCTCCCTGCAAACCCACACTTTAGTAAAAGACATCTTCAGTTACCTACTTGCTCAGGTGAAAAATCTAGGGGGTCATCTATGGATTCTTTTTTCCTTCAGATCCCACTCTAATCTATGAGACTATTATGTCATCTTTACCATCAAAATAATTATCTTGTCCTACCCTCCTCACCATGTCCTGTATATTCAAAATACAATCTCCTTTTTGCCAGCATTATTACTATACTTTGCTTAAAATGTGCTGCTTTCACATTTGCCACTCTTGAATTCATTGTCTGGCTGCTGAAGAGATCCCTCATATTTCCCATCCTCATTAGGAAAAGACTAGATGTGTTTAGTAACAAAGCCCTACTTGATCTGGCTTCCTCTTGACTAATGGTCTTCCATTTTTTCCCTTTTTATGCTATCTTTTAGCCACACTGGCTTTCCTTCTGAAGTTCTAACACATTGAGCTAGCTCATTTCTGACCTGGTTCTTTACTCTCCCTGTTCCTTTTGTGTGGACAGCTCCTCCACCATTTTCCATGGCTGCCATTCAGTCTCTGTTCTGAAAGTTCTTTAGCCATCCTTCTTTACACTCCCATTTTCTCATCATGAAGTCTCTTCCATTTTTAAGTCAGCAATGACATGTTGAATCTAATGTTTCATATCTCTCTGAAATCCACTTTCTTCTAGCTCAAAAAAACTCTGCATTGAATAGGGTCATCCAATGGGGTTAAGTTTACCCTATCATCTCCATATTTCAAGATCAACTCACTTTAGTTACATCTGCAAAATCCCTTTATGGGCACACCTAATCAATGCTTGTAGAATAATCAGGGAACAGGAATTGTAAGTGTGAGAGATCTTGAGATTTCTGCCTACCATAGAGTTCATCTTGAGCCTGGCCCCCATAGCCAAGCTCACCTAGTCTATTTGATGAATCTCCTCTGTTCAAGGATTGACACTTGTTTCCCAGCTTTTAATTTGGTCTGGCTCCATCTTGCTCACTATATTGGGTACCAATATATTAAGTCTAGTCTCATTCCCCACAATTCTGTTTTTCATGGGACAATCTCCTCTTTCCCTTTGTAACCATGAAAGTCCTTATGTCTTATCATGCTGCTCCATGTCATGTTCCCATAATTTGCTTGCCAAAATTTCATTTGTTCAGATCTTTTTAAATGTTTCTTATCATTCAGGGTCTATTAGAAGTCTTTCTCCTCTAGGCTTATTCCCATATCTGCAAATTTCATTCTCCTTTAACACCAGATTACATCACCCTTTCACATCAGATTTCAGCAATAAAAAACTATTAGTTTAAACATAATTGGATTAAAATGTATATTTTAAAAATCATACATGGACCAAAGACTTACACTTATCTTTGTGCCTCTCTCTTCTTACCAAATGAGAAGTAGCTTACTCCTATATAATAAAAGCCTAATATGCTAAGTGTCTGGTCCTCCAGTCAGCCATTCAACCAATCAAAGCATAATATGCTAGTGATATGCTAAGATCACTCAACTGCTCGCTATGACATGCACTGACCACCAGGGAGCAGGCAGTTGACTGGCCGACCAATCACTATGAGGTGCACTGACCACTGGGGGCCAGACACTCTGACTGGTAGGTTAGGTTGCTGCTGGGGTCAGACCAATCAAGACTGAATGAGACGGGCTGGACACGCCCTGGGCACATTGGTTGGCCAACCTCCCAGTCCCTCCCTGGCCGTGCACTGCTGGGGTCCCTTGGCCTGATCTGGGCTGCTTACAACCTGGGACCCCTTGGGGGATGTCAGAGAGCCAGTTTTAGCCCGATGGTGGAATGATTGGTTGCTATAATACACACTTACCACCAGGGGGGCAGACACTCAATGCAGAAGCTGCCCCTTGGTGATCACTGTGCTCCCCATAGTGGGAGTGCAGCACAGCCAGAAGCTGGGCTCACGGCTGGCGAGTGCAGAGGTGATGGCAAGAGCCTCTCCTGCCTCTGTGGCAGTACTAAGGATGTCTGACTGACAGCTTAGGCCCACTCCCCTTGGACATCCCCTGTGGGCTCCCAGACTGTGAATGGGTTCAGGCTGGGCTGAGGGTCCCTCCCTCTCTCCCCCTAAGTGCATGTATTTTGTGCACCGGGCCTCTAGTCTTTAAATATTTTTTTTTTGTGAATAATACTCAGAACCATAATTTTTATGCATATTATCAAATATGCATTAATCTCATGCCCCAGTGTCTCCTTTCAATGGGTAGTTCTCTTAAAAAAAAAATCCTAACCAAATATTTAGTTTGGAAACTAAATTACAGAAATAAAGTTGGACTGCATACTTTGGCTGCATCATTACTTAAAATAGCTCAGAAGACCCAGATTGCTCACAGATAGAAACAGGGCCTTTTCTTTGCCTCAGATACAGAGCCTATACCCTGACAGTCCTTCAATTACTTCCTGCTGATTTCTGTTTTATATATCTCAGCAGAATTCCAAAAGTCACACATGAGAAGAAAGCCCCAGAGTGGAGTTTTATTTTAGCAAAACCTCATGAGGACCTTACTGGTTCCAAATCAATACAGTAGCAAAATGCCAGCAGGAAGTGTATTAGTGCTATATTTAGGAGCTTTAGTCGAAGCTGAATAATGAGATCTGGAACTTACACTTTCCCTTTTCATTTTGCTAGGAGAGAAATACCTCAGCCTTGCTTGTAATTAGGTGTAATTGTTTCCTTGCAAAAAATAATCAGAGTGATTTAACCAGTGATCTGTCTGTGTTTTTATTTTTTTTATTTTTTATTTTTTATTTTTATTTTTTTAATTCATTCTGTTGCCATTGTTGGGGAGATAGGTGTGGCAAGGGTCGGACTTGAAAGTGAATGCTTTTGTTTCTTGAATCTCCTAACTCCAAGTTTCTAGGGATCACATTCTTTTTTGCTCTTTTAGTTACATAACCACACCTGCACTGCAATTACTAGCGGTGTAAACACCAAGAAGTTTCAAGGATGTTTTACTTCGGAAGAAAAAAAAAATTGATCTGGCTTACGGTTCAGTGGTTCAGCAGAGATGGGTGATTCTAATAGAGTCCAACCAATCATTCCTTGACTGGGTGAACTCAACGAGGAAGGTGCAGAATATTCTAGGAATGGGCTCCATGCAAAACAAAACTAATTTACATCTCTGAAATTGCCATATATTTATGCAGTAAGAAAGGCATGAATGCTGCAGGTTATGGGAGGAGATTCCAGGATTGGAGCTGAGAGAGCTTGGTTTCCTTCGGAACTCTGACCTTTCCTACTTGTGTGATCTTAAGTCAAGTTCTTAACCTCTCTGGGCCTCCATTTTATCCCTTTGAATAAAGGGATGTGTAATTCTTAGTAATATTAAATAGCTTTCTGACTGTGCAGTGTGATCTGCGAATGCAAGTTCACTTTCTGAATCAGTGAACTCCTCCTCCTGCCTTAGTGGACTTAGGTCAGGACAGACAGAATAGAGAACTTTCTCTGTGATGACCCAGTTTATAGTGCACAGACTTGGGAATTGGGAATACTTGTCAAATCCTATCACCTGAAACAGCTCCAAAGAGACATTCCAGGCCTATAAAGTAGACCCTATAACAGCTCTGTCGTTGATCAATGGAGTTTTGCTGCAGGGAAATGGATACAAAGTAAAAAGAAAAAAGGAGCTCATATTTGTTGATAAGAATTCTAGGTATTAGGATGGGATGTTTTATATAGATTACCTTATATAGTTCTTAAAACTACCCAGAGAATTATGTTTTAAATCCTCTTTTAAGCTCTGTGAATCAGATTAATCACTTTGCCCAAAGCCACACAGTTAAATGTGTCAGACATGTATTTACCCAGTTCTTCTTGACTTCAAAATTTTCTTTTTATTAGACTATACTGCCATTACCTTAAAAAAACTTAGTATCTTACTCATAGTCAAGCATTAAATCATAAATATTTACTTAATAATAATGGGCAAAAATAATTATATCAAAGTGTAAGACTTCTATAATATACCCTATTAGTATCAGAGATGAGGGAAAAAGATTAAATCAAAGCTTATATCAACAAGCTGAAGGGGAATTTGATTCAAGTGTCTAGGTAATTGTAGCTCTAACTGATTTTTCTGAAAACATGCAGGTATAGGAAACATTGTTTTTGAGCATGAAGTTCCCAGACAATGGAAGCCAAGAAAGCAAAACTATTCAGACCACATTTTGAAGGTTTCCAACATGAAAATTTGATTTAACATAATAAATGACTCAGCAGTTACACGGACCAACTGGTGTGCCTTGAAACAAAATCTCAATTTAAGAGCAGATTATGTGTTGATTCTTGTAAAACAAGGATACTAGCCCTCTACCCATGACCAGAGATGTTGCTATGCTGCTCTGTGTCCTAGTGCTTGTTTTAATTGAAACATGCAGTGGGAGAAATGATTGTGCTGTGAACTGACAGAGTCATAGAAAAGTGACCTATTGCCCAAACTTCCATCGCCATAGGACAAAGTCACAGGAAACAGAAAACACTCAACCCCATTCCCAACATCATAGGGCTGCTGGATGATAAAGTGCTTTTCTTTTTTATGGCAAAAAATATTTTTAAAAATATATACTTTTATTGATTTCAGAGAGGAAGGTTGAGGGAGAGATAGAAACATCAATGATGAGAGAGTCTCATTGATTGGCTGCCTTCTGCATGCCTCCCACTGTGGATCAAGCCCACAACCCAGGCATGTGCCTTGACTGGGAATTGAACTTCGACCTCCAGATTCTTAGGTTAATGCAGAACCATTGAACCACACTGGTTGGGCACAAAAATACTTTAACAAAATCAATCACAAAGTCTAAAAGCCATGGTTTCAAACAGAGTATTTAATCTGTATGCCAGTATAAAAAATATTAATACTTTGAAGAAATAATGAGTAATGTAAATATAATTACATGATAAATTATATTCCCAAATCTTTATATATAAAAGCCAAGCATCTGAAATGACGGAATAACCAAAATGACCAGAATGATCGGTTGCTATGACACACACCGGTGAGGCCAACTGGCCCTATTGGGGCCCTAACCAGCCCCCCTAACTGCCATGGCCCCTTCCCCTGGTAGGCCCCACCCCTGATTGGCCCCACCTCTGCCCCAATTGGTGGCAGGGCCAGGTGGCCAATCTCCCATTTCCTCTCTCCATTGGGGCAAGCCAGCCAGACCCCACCCATGCACGAATTTGTGCACCAGGCCTCCAGTTAAATAATAAAATTCAGAACATTAACGGGGAAACAGGAAGGAAATTGTGTGTTTAATTCTTCCTTTTGCATGGTTGAATTCAGTAGATTCTAGTTGTTTATTTACATAGCTATTAGAAAATTGTAGGTTCAATTATGTTTTTAAACATTAAAGAGCGTGAACTGCTAAAACCAGCTTGCACTGACTTCTGAGGCCCAGTTGTATCTCTTTGCAACTCTGCATTCAGTGGCACTGTGTTGGCAGCCTGAAATTGGCCATGATGTTAATATCTATGCCATCAAATTGCAGATGCTACATATTAAGGCTTTTTTCTTTCTTTCTTTTTTTTTTTTTTTTTTTTTTTTTTTAGTTTCAGAGGACCTGTTAACACATCAATGCTTACAGTTTAGTAATAGTGGAAGTATACCTTTGTGTAATCACTAGAAAAAATAAAACAATTAATCCTGTGATACCTATGATAGAAGGCACAAACTAAATGAAAAAGTGAGGACACATGAAAACAGAGAATAACAGAACAATAGTAGCAAAACAAATCAAATTAACAAAATCTGAGCAGCAAAGGAGAGGGAGGGGCAGGTATTCTAGGCAAAGGAAGACAGCATCCAGAAGGATCTGGAAGCAGAGACCAAGGTGTATTTGAGCAATGGAAGCAGCCTGGTGTTGAAAGGGACAAGAGTTTAGAGAGAAACTCACTGATTAAGCAGCAGGAGTAAAGGATCTCTTATGTCACTTCAGGTTCAGATTTCTTCTCAAAGGTGAATGGAAGTCCCTGGAAGTGTTAGATAGGAGGGAGGAATGATCAGATTTGGGTCAAATGAAGCTTTTCTTGGCTAAAGAATGGAAAATAAAGTGGTAGAGTGGGAGGGGAGCTGAGAAATGTGAGAGGCGAGGTCCCTCAGGTAGGAGGCTGAGGCGTACTCCTGGAGGGGTCATGTACAATAGTAAAAGCAGAGACTGCTCCAGGTGTGTGCTGCCTCTATAACAATGGGCTGTAAAACACATGCCATTTTTTTAAAAAAATAAAAGTAAAAATCCTCTTCATGTTTTCTTTTGTTAGCAAAAACAGGAACTAATGTAGGTCTTTTGTAAAAGTGAACTGGAAGAATGTGAACTTTTAAAAAGTGGGGAATACCTGTAGTGAGCTTCAAAAACCTGAAGTATATAACCTATAAGGAATGGAGAAGAAACTGGCAAACACCAGGGTAGTAGGGAAGTTCACCTCTAGACCAGGGCTAATGAAATACAGGTAATCAAAAACAGGAAGGTTATAGCCTAGCTGGTGTGGCTCAGTGGTTGAGTATCAATCCATGCACCAAGAGATCACAGGTTTGATTCCTGGTTAGGGCACATGCCCAGGTTTGGGGCTCAATCCCCAGCAAGGGGGCGTACAAGAGGCAGCCAAGTTATCATGCTGTTTCTATCTCATGGATGTTTCTATCTTGCCCTCTCCCTCCCCCTCTCTCTAAAATCAATAAAAACATTATATTTTAAAAAACTAGTAAAGCTATAATGGGTCTGAATAATATAATTAGTAAATTTGATCTAAGAAAGATATATTTATCCCATAGCTAAAAATACCAATTGGGAATAGTTCAAACTTTTCTCTTTGACCACAACTTGAAATTAGCTTAAAAACAAATAAGACTTTTACTTTAAAAGTTTAAAAATTTACCCAAATATTTTTCATTTCAAAGGTGATAAAATGGATATTTTTATATATTTAAACTTAATTATAAAAATAGCAAAAATAATTACAATAGTCATGAATTCTATGTATTAGGCATCTATATCAAGAAAGTTGTAAAAAATAAGTAACTGAGAAAAGCAGGAGTAAAGGAATAATCAAATTAACACAGAAATGGGTTTCCTAGAAAATAGGAAAACAGCAGAATTAGGCAGTAAACCCAAGAGCTTATTTAGAAAAGCAGGTGAAACAGAGTAGGTAACCCTAAGTTGCCTAATCAAATGAGTGAAAAAGTGGGAGTGGATAAAGAAAGAAGTGTATATACACAGGGTTACAACTGAGAACTTACCATGAAGATAGAAGACCAAAAATTTTGTAAAATAATCTTTTACAGAACTCTTTTCACATAAGTTTGAATAGCTAGATGAAATGGGCAAATTTCTAGGAAAATACAAGTTACTAAAATGAACCTGGGAGACAGAGATTTCTGCATGGGCAAATATGCAAGATACTTAGAAAGTTTTAAAGACTTTTCCCTTAAAACAGTGCCAGGCACAGATGGTCTCCCAGGTGAATTCTTTCACCTTCAAGGAACAGAAACTTCCCTATGTTTTAAATTGTTCCTAAGCACAGAGTAAAAAGGAAAGCTTCCAAATTATTTTTCAAAAGCAAACATAGCATTGCTTCTAAAACCTTAGAATGAGAGTCCAGAAAACAAAACCAGAGACAAATTTCAGTAGGAATATCATGACTGTTCCATAGTCATGGTCCTAAGTCACCTTAGTTCCATTTCTTAACAAGGCTGGAAGGCTGGAAGAATTGGACAAATATAGTCACTATTCACTTGACATAATATATATATAGTTTTCTTATATTCAACTATAGAAACATTTATTTTAATTATTTCATTTTAATCATTTTACTTACTTTATGACTAAATATAATTTAATCTTTATTTTGAAGACTTTACATTCTAACAATAGTAATTAATAAAATAATATAGTTCATTTAGTATTGTTTTATTGCTGAGCCATACGTTAGGCGGGGTTTTTTTGTTTTTGTTTTGGCTTTTAAAAATATATATATTTTATTGATTTTTTTACAGAGAGGAAGGGAGAAGGACAGAGAGTTAGAAACATCAATCAGCTGCCTCCTGCACACCCTCTACTGGGGATATGTCCACAACCAGGGTACTTGCTCTTGACTGGAATCTAACCCGGGATCCTTCTGTATTTTAAAGAATCATCTCATTTAATCACTACTGAAACTTTGGGTGAGGGCTGTTTTTATTATTCCCCCTTAAATTGAAAGAATCTGAGCATCAGCAAGTGTATATAAAAGCTAGACAGTGCTGAACCTAGATTTTAAACCAAAACAGCTCGACTCTAGAACACTCTTCTCATTTTTCAAATGCGTTTTAGTTAGTACAAGTACCTTCATTGGGCACCGTGAAGGAAGGCACGTGCTGTGCAGATCCCAAGGGCTGGAGAAAACACCTTTCTGTAAGATCCAGGGGTGCCGTGTGCTCCTCTGTAACAGGAACATTTGTTGGAACTGAGTAGTGGACAATCCAGGCTGGTTAAGCGCAGAGCTGTCAACCAACGCCAAGAGAGGAGAAACCTGAAGAGGGTGAGTTGAGTTCAGTAGACACAGAGGGAATGAGGCAGACATTTATGCCCTTAGCAGAAAGACAATTGTGTGTGGATCTTAGGTCAGAGAATGCTGTTTTGGGCCAATGACTCATGATAATAGAACAGTAGACACACGTATAGACACATATACATACAGGTTATCTGCGGGTAATGTCTATGACTTTCAAAAGGCTCTCAGAAGGTTTATGCATTCAAAGAGGTTACAGGCCCCTGATGCCAATGGGAGTAAAGTGTTAGAAGGAAGTGGCCTGGACAGCTGTTTGGCCTGGAGGAAGGGTGCCTCAAACTCTAGCCTCTTCTCTTCTCCCCTCCTCAGCAGGGCCCCTATACCAGGTCTTAGCCTTCCTGCTCTCTCCTGTCTATTCTATGGCTGCAGCAGTGGGGTGGGAGGCACCTGTGAGTATTCAAGCCTCTCTCTCTCTCCCTCTCTCTCTCTGTGTGTGTGTGTGTGTAAGAGTGATTTTTGCCAGGACATGGAGGACATAAATATTCTGGTAGTTTCTAGCCTATAGAAACATTTATTTTAATTATTTTATTTTAATCATTTTACTTACTTTATGACTAAATATAATTAAATCTTTATTTTGAAGACTTTACATTCTTCTGAGACCCAAAGCCAAATCAGGTAGATTAAGAACAAGCAACAGAAGCAGGTGGCAGATGCAGGAGGAGTGGGATGAAGGGCTAATGCACATTCCGCCTTTCCACAAATGTAAAACCCCAGAGCTTCTCTGACTGCCCTGTGTCCTGCCAGGACTCATTGTTCACTTAGTGCTTTCATGCTCTGACTCGGTGTTTTCATATGGAGCCATGATTATTTGGGATTGAAAGAAATAAGCTGGAAAACTCATATTTTCCCCAAGATAAGTTTCATATTGAAGAAAAAAATAAAAAGGAGAGTATGGATGGATGCTCACAAGAGTTCCCATGTAGGGTGGGCTGTCAGGTAGAAAATGATCTCTTACTGCGGAAAGATTTCTTTTCAAACATCCTCAGTGTGAACCTTAATAGGCACAGCCAGAGAGGAGTGCTGCGTTGCTAATACAGCCGAAATTAACCACTGGAGACGGGGCATGTGGAGTCTGTCTTTTAACCAGGACCATATTCTACCTGGAGAGAATGTAGCTGAGAGCAGGAGAGAAGGTGCTGCAAAAGAGCAACAAGAGGAAAGAATCCAAGAAAAAATGAAATTGCCTATAGCACGAGAATAAATAAAATAACCACAGGAATAACTTATGGGTACAGTCTCAAAGGCCTCATGGAAAGTAACTCTTTGATTTACCTTCCCTGTTTCCTGTAGTGGCTGCCGGACAAAATTAAAAATGGGCCTGTGAACCCAGTGAGACTGAGACAGATTTAAAGTCTGCTTCCGAAGCTATAGCTTTTAAGTGCCTTTCCACTTAATTGCCCTTGGTTGCCAGCTATGGAGAGATGGAGAGAGAAGGTGCAGGGCTGGCTCGAAACACAAGGAGAATCTCTCAAGACTGAGTATCCTGCTCTGTGTATGCCCATGGCTACCCTCCTGCTTTTTCCTCTGTGCCAGCACTGCATTCCTCCTTCCAACGGGGTGAATGCCAAGCCCAGGTATGATAGATTGCTAGAGCAGGGACAGTTTTAGAAACATCTATCACTGCAGTTCCACATCTATCACTCCCGTTCCCACTAGAAATATCACTCAACATTGGCCAGGTTTTTGATGAGGCCTTGGTTGGACATAGTTCTGGGACTAGACAGGGGGAATAAAATCTCTCTTCTCTGCCTCAGTCCAACTCTTTCATGCTGGTGTTTCTCTGTGTCCCTCTGGTCACATAATATACCAATTCATAGGCCATAAACATTTATTGCATACCCACTGTAACAGTTATTTCTTGCCACAATAATGCTCCGAGATGATCACAAATCACAGTGGTATACAAGAATAGGTGATTATTATGTCTGGAATTAGCTGGAGGACAGTTCAGTGGTTGTTGATCTTGGCTGGGCTCACTCATGAGTCTGCAGATTAGTTGGCTGGTGG
The DNA here is from genome assembly GCF_964339955.1 of Pipistrellus hanaki. Lineage (NCBI taxonomy): Eukaryota > Metazoa > Chordata > Mammalia > Chiroptera > Vespertilionidae > Pipistrellus > Pipistrellus hanaki. The sequence continues at coordinate 50,072,370 of NC_140515.1, forward strand.
TTAGCTAATCTAGAATGGCCTTGGTTGGGAGTTGGCTCTCCACCAGGTGTCCTTCATTCTCCACTGGCCTGGCATGGGCGTGCCAAAGGGCAGGCAGAGACCCACAAAGCTTCTTGAGATGTAGACCCAGAGCTGGGACACTGGCATATCTGCCACCTTCTCTTGGCCAGAGCAAGATGCAGGCTAGCCCAAATTCAAAGGATAGGATAGGAAAATAGACTGTCTCTCTCAGTGAGAAAAGCTGCAGTCACATGGAACATAAGGCCACAGGAAAGGAGGAAAAAATTAGAGTTATCATTGCAGTCTACTACACATACTGTCTGCCAAGTTGTATTTTGCTTTCTACTATGTGATGTACCTGAGGGCAGAAGCCCATCCTTGTTAGAGAGAAAGGGTAATCCTGGCTATTTCACTGTATATGTCATTCTCGTGTTTCCTGACCCCATAACTTTTTCTGTGTGTGTGTGTGTAAAGCAGGAATGGTGTGAATAGAAATAGGAGGAGTTCTGTTATTAAACCTTGTAACCTAGACTATATATAAGCAGAATGGCACTGAAACTCACAGAATGGGGATGCTGTTGATATCCACTCAGATCCCTGTTACTGAGCTGGTGAACCCATGTTGTGGTGTTGGCTGCTAATGGCTCTAGCTGTCCTTTTCTCCAGAAAGTTCCTGTCTTGCTCTAGGAGTTATGCACACATCCCTACCTGCCACCCCAACAGCCCTTTAGCCAATGCTTGAAAGAAATAGGAATATAAAAGGTTGCCCCCTTGCCTGAAGGGGGAACCACCTCTGTAGTGCAACTTGTGCTAGAGGTCTTCCCCTGGGGTCAGCCTGAATTTAGTCTTCAGCTGAACCAACATCTTTGGTCTGCATCTTCTCCTGCTCCATCCTGCCCACTTCATCTCCATTCTCCTGAGAATACTGCATCAGTAAATCATGTGTACCTAAACCCCTGTCTCAGACTCTGCTTCTAGAAACCCAAGCTAAAATAGTCATGCAACAGAATGTAGCCTAAAGCATTATTCTCTTCATCAAAGATCAAGCTTCCGTTCTAGCTCTAGGGTAGCTCCAGTGTCATAGAGATGGTTTCACACAGTGTCCAGCAGGCTTTGGAAGGATGGCTGGCTGACTGGAAGGGATGCCAAAAATTCTTAGAATCCTCAGCCTTCCCTGTGAGGCATGCCGGAGGCTCTCAGACATAGCTGGCTGAGAGATGGAGAAAGGAGAGGGAAGGAGTTTCTGTGTAAGCAGAGAGAAACGAAACAAGTAACATTGGGATTGTTGATGTTGATATCAGTCTATCTAGACTAGCAATCCAGTCCAGTGAGATCCAGTAAAGCTTGGGTTAAATTTGCATCCCAAGAAAGCCCAGTGTTTTTGTTGTACGACTGATGGACCAAAGTCTGTTTCTCTGTGCGAGATGTAAGGATGAGGACACATCGTAGTATCTAATGTTTCACAGAAGCTGCCACCTATTACCATGTCTCCACAGGGGCCTCAGCAACCGCTGTGAAAAGAAGAATATAAGGTCTGCTATTTAGGAGCGCTTAGACTTTCATATTCCCCATGAACCTTCTGACTGGCATCCTGTCTCAGCCTTTATCCTCTAATCCATTCTCCAGATGTTGGTCAAATTGATTCTGCTAAAGCTAATTCTCATCATGTTACTTCTCTGATGAAATTCTTCCCTCCCATTTGAATCCAAGTGAAACTCAAACTACCCAGCAAGACATAAAAGGCAGCTTATGACACTGTTCCAATGCCTTTCCAGCCTTGCTCCTTCAGTTTTTGCTGGGTCTAAACTGAGCTGAGCAGGCCAGAAGCATTTTTCTTGACTTGGTATGTCCTACTTCATGATTTATGACTAGTAAACTTTTACTCATTGTTGATGATTCATATTCATCCTCACCTCTTTGCGGAGTGTCTCTTGACCACATTAATGCCATTTCTGCCCCAGGTTGTCTTACGTACTCATTATATTCATTCTGGCACCCAGAATTGTTTGATGGATGAACGAATCACGATGCATAACCCTCCTAGAAAACCTGCCTAGAGTCTGAAAACAAATACTGCAAATAAAAAGACGCAAAATGGTTCAAGTGAAGTTAGCAAAATAGATTCTAAGAAATTCAGGCCACACTTGCTTTTCCTTAATATTACGTATACTACAAAGTCTGAATTGCAGGATTTATGAATATTTTCTTTGAATGGTATGAATGCCGTATGGGTGGGAAATGTGTCATATCAAATCCAGCTCAAAGGAATAAATCAGGCCCCTTTCCTCTGTTAATTTAGATATTTTGTTATCTTCCAAAGTCAGTGCCGGGGGCAGAGACTCAAGCCCCACACAAGTCCCTGCCCACCCACGCCTGCTGCACATACAGCTCCTGCTGATAGGTTGTTACCTGTGAGAACGCCACAACCATTTGCATATTAGCTCTTTATTATTTAGATGTTAGATGCTTATCCATGAGAGATGGTCACAAAGTCAGAATAGGACCACAGGCAGAAAGTTAATTGGAGGCAGGAGTTTTTTATTTTCAATATCTGATGATAGCTGCATTTAATTATTGAAAGAATAAATTCTTTGATTTTTTAAAAGTTATATTACAAAAATGTTATGTAGTGGAAGAAAATGGAAGCTCCCATCTTTAGCACTGGCAAAGTATAGCTTGCAAAGTATAATTAATCTCCTTTCACAGTCAGGACCACCCTAAATGCATTGACGTTATTTCTACTTCAAAAATAAAGAAACTAAGGTGCAGAGAGGTGATATGAATTTGTCCCATTTCACTGAACCCAGGACTTCTGATTCCCAGTTCTTTAAAACATTTTTTTAAATGATTTCAGAGAGGAAGAGAGAGGGGGGAAGGAGAGAGTTAGAAACATCAATGATGAGAGAGAATCATCTATCCTCTGCCTTCTCCACATCCCACACTGGAATTGAGTCTGCAACCAGACATGTGCCCTGACCAGGAATTAAACTGTGAACACCTGGCTCATAAGTTGATGCTCAACCACTGAGCTACCCTGGCCAGCCTCAATCCTAGTTCTTCAATAGCTGTTTCCTTTAAGTTGCTTCCTTGGGTATGAAAATATCTGATAGGCATCTTAGAAATAAGAATATTAATTTCTGCAGTGAGATTATATGTGGGTTGAAAGTTTGGACATGGACCATTTGATTTTTTTAATGTGTTTTTCTTTCCTGAAGTCACTTGTTCTTTAGTATATTTTATTTTATTTTTAAAAAATATATATTTTATTGATTTTTTACAGAGAGGAAGAGAGAGGGATAGAGAGTTAGAAATATCGTTGAGAGAGAATCATCGATCAGCTGCCTCTTGCTCACCCCCCACTGGGGATGTGCCCACAACCAAGGTACATGCCCTTGACTGGAATCGAACCTGGGACCTTTCCATCCACAGGCCGATGCTCTATCCACTGAGCCAAACCTGTTTCGGCTCTTCAGTATATTTTAGCAGTGTTCTTGGCATTGTGTTAACTTTGGCAATGGCATGGGGAGGTGGTGGTGGTGAGTGGACAGGTGATACACCCAACTTCGTAGCACATGGTGGCTGTTTCTAGCCGCTGCCTAGCTGCTATCTTACTCTTGTGTTTCCAGGAGGAGGGGAATACTTCCTTTTACAAAAACTGGACTCTAACCCAAAGTGACCCTGAAGTCTGAGCTGCCTATTAATGTCTATGAATGAGAGCAAAGCACTTTGTTCTTAAAAAATCCACTTGCTCCTTCTTCTTGCCCTTGAAGACTTCCCGTTTGAAGCAGCAGGAGACAGAGGAAAGCTAACACAGTTTGTCCTTTGGATTTTCAGTCATTTTTCTACCTGTCAATGTCTTAAAATAAATGTAGCCATAAAGGACCACAAAAGACCTCTGATTTTGTCACTCTGTCACAAGCCTTAACATGCAGGAGGCGTGCGTGTCTGTAAGGGCTCAACTGTTAAGGTGTGCTGGCCACAAGTCCTCCTTTGAAAGTTACAACAATCAGCAGGCACAAATCTTTCATAAAGGATACTAAAAATAAGCATTTTTTTCTTAACTGTTTGGGGTTGTGAGTCCCCCCCCCCCCCCCCCCCCCGGGTCTCTCTTAGCATCCTGTTTCTTGCTCTGATCGTTCCCTTTCTTGCACACACAGCGCGTATCTTTTTTTCAATCTCTGGATGTTAATCTCCTATTAGTCTTCCACAAGTGCATTTATGTGCATGAAGGAAAACCAGATGTTGACTTCCATATTGTGACGCACACACACAAGAGGAGCAATTCGTTTACACCTATGACAATTCTATTTGCTCCGACACTGACAGCCCTGGAAAATGTATGTTCCATTTGAGAGCCAAGCCATATTTTGTTTTCATCTGATGTTCCACAGAATTTAATTCAAGTCAGGTTCACATTCCCCCAGTGAGAGTCTTCAATTGTTCTCAGAAATGAAACCATTGACTATTTCGATTTTAAATATTGGAAAGGCCTTTCCTCCAAAATGTGTTCATATTTTTGTTTGCATTTTTAAAATGAACTTAACCCTTGTCTAATATCATCTGCTGCATCAGAGGCAAAATGCAGTGACAAGTGGTCTCTAGTTATAGTTATTAAAAATTATTCTTAATTATGAGATATAGATTCCTAATTATGGATTTTATGACTTTGTTGCCTTTGGAGCTGTCTTAGGATGGACATATAAACCACACACATACTTCTGACATGTCTGCCTCTCCTTTACAATTCTCTAGTCAGCCTGTCTGCATCTTGCACTTAGCCTGACTTAGCAGAGGGGTTTTAGCAGTCTTCTAGTAGTCAGTAATATAAGTGTCTTTGCTTTTTCTTTACCTACAACCCAAACCTCTATTTAATAGTGTGTCTATTATTCTTTGCCCAAGCATGAAGCTGTGCAAGAAAACCTTCCTGCCAGTTTTCCAAATTCCAAAGGAATTTGACTTGTTGGGCCTAAAACAAAGTTTGGAGATAATACTCAACTTGCTTTCCAAAACCAAGAATTTGGGGGTACCTGGAAGGTCAAAATCATCTTATCAGATAGATTCATTCACAAGTGGGTACTTTACACAGCTCTGCTAACTCTATTGTAAGTGCCAGCTAGGGTTTACTATCAATAATAAGTATCTGACTGCTGTGTAGAAGATCTAAAAAAAAAAAGGTAATAATAAATTTTTGTATAATAGAATCTGTTCAAGATAGAGCATTGAGATTAGCTGGCAGACACAGAGATAAAGAGATCTGCTAGGAAAGTCATTTAGTCGATAATAAATCTAACCCGAATGAGGCCTCTGGGTCCCACCCCAATGCATCACACATCCTAATTTCAGAGATGCAAATGCTATAGGATTAAAGGGAAATGAAATATTGCGGGAAGATTAAGCATAACCTGATGCACTATTAATCTCAGCCTTCCTCCGAGAGTCATGTTTCAGATGGAGCTGGAAAAGAACTCCCCAAGGAAAGCATTTTTGTATGGGGGCCTATTGACCAGGAGCAAACAAGCCTTGTGTAACGTGCAGGTATTATGGAAGGAAGACTTCTGTCTTCACTATCTCTGGCTTTCTAGAAGAAGCATTGACCTTTGCCATAGTCAGAATATATCAGTGTTGTTTGTAATCACAGCTCCCACACCCCTGACACTGCAGCACCTGTAAATTGAACTTAGAAACACAAGACAAATTATGCAATTTGTGAGATGCCCAGAAAACCGCTACTGTGGATGTTCACATTAATAACAGCCTCATTACAAGCTTTGCTTATTCGAAGCTACATGAAATCTTGACTTTCCTACTAATTCATTACATCCTCTGCTCTGAAAATTATTTTAAAATATTGGAAACATGGCCCTTTTTTTAATAGCAAAAAAAAGTATTTTTTTCTTATAAGCTGAAAAGAATGGTACTTTATAGAACCCCATGATCTGTACAAATGCATCATGTCAATAAAGAATCGTCAATACTTGTCAAATCTGCACTGAAATTTCCAGCAACTGAAAATACAAATTCCAGCTGTCCAATTTTAAGTCAACACAGCTTGTCTCAATTCAACGCTTTGACATAAAAAACAACTTGAAATTTATTGAACGCCTTTAAGCTGGCAGTTTAGACTTGTCAGATACCCGTAGAGCGCAATTGGGCTGAGAAAATCCAACTTCTGTCACATACAAGGATTGCAATCAACCAAATTTTCTTCTTTAGGCCTTCCAATCAGTTTCCTATTCAATGCACTGTTTGGTTCCTGACATTACGGAGATTTATAGGGCTCCTTTTTCTTGCCAGAGTGGGATCAAATTTTTTTTTTTTTAATCACAACCTAGAATAGACTTATTTGTAGAGCTTAATAAGACCCGTTGGAGTCAGAAAATTAGATTGTTTCAATCATTACTTGCCTCTTTGTGTATGAAAATATTCTAGTCTGTTGTAAAATTTTTCAGGCAATGAGTTATTAAAAAGAAATCTACATTTTTATTTCTTGATCTAAAGTTCAAGACTTGCTCGGTGTCACAGTTTCATCCTCGCTAATCGTTTTGATCTTGCTGGCTCCTGGATTCCTCTTGACCTCTGTGACATACTCTGGAATAGGAATCCTTGGAAATAGTGACTTTATATTTTGCTCAGTTTGACAGACATATTTTTAGCGCCTACTCTGGATCAGACATTGGATTATCGAGGGCATGAACCTTGCAATCTTCCTGGGGGGAAGAGAGGATGGTTTGAATGAGGGAGGGGGTCCTCTAGTTTGTACAGATGAGAAAATGTCCCAACATCTCTCCTTTCCATTTGCCTTGGCCATGCCCCTGACATCTGCAGATTTGGCATGTCTGCCTGGAAGACCTCACTGATCTTCAGTGGCAATAAATATCCACTGAATGTGGAACAGGAATATAGAGTGTGTGCCATGTGCCAAGAACAGGCATATTGCTTGTTCTTATAAAGCCAACCATGTGGTGATATGGACAGAAAATAAACAAGTACAGGAAGAATAAAATTTTTGTTGGTGCTATGAAGAAAAGGAACAAGGTACAACAATAGAAACTAAGTGCTCTTACTTAGGGTGGTAATGACCTGACTTATTTCTGGAGTGCTGAGAAAGAGCTTATTTAGCAACCTCTTTAAGACCTCCAATATACCATGGCCGGATAGGCTCAAGCAATGGGGCATCCTGATACTTGACAAAGGGATTCTAGGGCTTCAATATGATCTGTTTTTGTTTCTTTTAAATCTTTATTGATGAAAGTATTACAGATGTCTTTCCTTTTCCCCACTGACCTCATCCTTCCTACTCCTGCCCCCTTCCCAGGCCTTCACTGCACTGTCTGTGTCCACTTGTTATGCTCATTAAGATTTGAGACCCTGTAACTTTTCCCATATAATCCTGAGGACCAAAATCTAAAATACTCGCTGAAGTCCTGGTAGCCAGAATCAAGTCTCATCCTCACTCTCTACCTCCCTCTCGTTATCATTGTCCATCTTTATCCCTTGTGTAATTAAGACTTAATTTCTTCTTTCACTACTGAATGTAAAGGAGAAGGATTACTGATGGTAAATTAACAAGTGGCAATTAGCCCAGGATTTGGAACTGGATAGATTTTTGTTTGCATCCTAGCTTGGCTACTTAATAGCTATATAATGATGACCAAGTTATTCAATTCTACCAGCCTTAGTTTTTTTTTTTTTTTTTTCTATCAGCAAAATATGGATAATGATTCTAGTTTTAGAGACATCGTGAAAATTGCATTAAATAATATATGTGAAACATTTGGTTTGGTGCTTGATACATGGTAATGTCCAATGAAAATTAAATAGAATAATGAAATTAAATTTGGATTATTTCTGGGCATAGGTTGTGGCATTCAGCACTCTATACAGTCCATCTCTCTGGATTGTTGGTCCTCTTTGGACATTTTCTTTCTTAGACCTTGGCTCCTCTGAAATTTATTCTTATTTTGCCACAACTCAAACTTTTATATTGCATATTTTCAAATATGGAGAAAAATCACAAAATATATATCTTCTAGATTCAACAATTAATATTTTGCTATATTTGCTCTAATTCACTATAGTTTATAGATCAGTGGCATTTGTGCATTCACATTTTTTTTTTTTCTCTCTTAGCTTTATTGAGGTATAATTGACATTCAATTTTAAGGTATTTAAAATGCATTCATATTGTTATACAGCCATCATCGCTATCCACATGAAGAACATTTTCATCACCTCCCTCCTTCTTTCCTTCCCTCCCTCCTGTACTCTTTTCCTTATTCCCTCCCTCCCTCATTCCCTTCTTCCCTCCCTACCAAAAAGATATATTTATTTCTAAATTCTGGTAGCCTCAAGGAGCCCCAGTAATTCAGGAGCCATATGATTTTTATTAACGGAAAAAAAAAACTGAGATTTGATATTTCATTCATCAAATTCTCTTCTACCTTAGTGCTAGCGGGGAACTAGATTTCGGAAATATCTGAACACACAAAACCAACTGGTAGAACCAACTGGGTTCTACTTTAACCAGAGACTCACCAATTCAACATTCTTTCAATTCCGTGTCCTCCCTTTGTAGAAAGTTAAAAAGAGGCTCTCCTCCCTGAACTAAGAAACCGAATTCAGATATTTTTGATTTGATACATTATTGAATATTTTATGATCTGACACACTTTCAGTGAAAACAAAAGCTTTCTTAAAGTAATTTAGAAATATATGAAATTCCTATTATCACAAGAGAAGTGTTGATCCCTTTGAGTTATGCAGGGAGGACTAAATATCTAATTATTCCAGTCTAATTATTGTCATTCCTTTTCATCTCCCAGCACCCTCGTCAGTCACTTATTGTTTTCTTTCCCTACCCCATCAGCTTTAAAAAAAACCGATCCCTTTGAGTTCAACTGAGATAAAAAGAGGCTTAAAGATAAGAAATAGCAGAACTCCCTGCACTTCATGGGGATTACAAGTGGAATTAACAGGGCTGTATAAAATGAAGCCACAGCCTGGGGTTTGGAAATGACAAGGTTATTTATTCTCAATATCCTGGGCACTAGTTAGGTTTAATTAATCACAGCAATTACATGGCTGAGGCCAGAAAATTCATTTGCAGATGGCAAACTATTGGGTTTTGAGTCTCTATCCCAGTATCCATCTTAAAAGCAATATCTAAACTTGGAAAAATATCCATTTTTTGAAAACTGATTAAAATGCAGTATAAAAATATCTATCTCCCTCTTCTCCCCAACCCAAGGCCACACTCTAGAGCTAAGTATTTTTTAACCATTCTCTTCTTCCCCGCCCCCCCATTGGGCAGTTACCATTGAATTTTAAATGTTTTATTTTTTAAATTTCTTCTTTTATTTCTTGAGATATCCACTTTAGACTCTGTGCAATAAAAAAAAAAATCAAAATTTTAGGAACATATTGTTCTATTCTGTACCTCATCTTCTTGCCTTTATGTTTCAATTTTGTCAATTATATTATTATTTTGGGTCTTCTAGTAATTACCTTTATAACTATAAATGATATTCACACTCACATTTCTTGATTTATCAACTTCAGAGAATACTCTTAAAGGGAAAAATCAATTAGTATATTTATAATTGCTTCTATTTCTTTTCTTCCCTTCACCTACTAACTTTTGTAATTATGTTTTATTTTGTTTTTAATTAAACTTTTGTACTGTGGAGGTTTATAGCACTTATATTGCTTTCCAATACCAGTAACATTACTTTCTACATTTCATCTAAAAGTTATTTTTAAAATCTAAATTCCCCCAAATAGTATTTGTTTTGGAATCATGATTATATGAATATTACTTATTTTGAAACAGGTAAAGTCCCATAAAGAAGGAATTTTATTTCTATGTCATTAAATCCTGCTGCCTCTACCTCCAAAATACCCAAGTGTCAAGACCCTGTAGATTTTATTTATTTATTTATTTATTTATTTATTTATTTATTTATTTTCTTCATGTTTTCTAGGTACTACTCAGTACTGCTATGTTGTATATATCACATTAGCCTCTTTCATATAGTTTTCCTGGAGTACCTCTTTAGGGGTTTCTTTTATTTATTTTTTAACAGAGAGGAAGGGAGAGGGAGAGAAAGAGATGGAAACATCAATGATGAAAGAGAATTATTGATCGGCTGATCAAGCCCGAAACCCTGGGCATATGCCCTCACTGGAAATAGAACCTTGGCCTCTTGCTTCATAAATACATGCTCAACCATTGAGCCACACATATCAGGCAAGGGATTTCTTTTAAAATGTGAATTATCTAATTCTTATGTTTTATGAGATCTGGGCATGTCTGAAAAGTATTTTTTTTCTAATACATTTTAGGGTTTAGAAATCAGAAATTTGAAAAATAAATATAGTTACAGCATCTTTTAGCATTTATTGTTGCTGGTGAGAAATGTGATGTTAGTTTGATGATTTTTTTCCTGCTAACTCTACAAGCTTTTATAATTTCTCTTTGTTCTAGGATTTCTGAAATTCCCCGAGTTATTCAATGTGCAGAGTCCCCGCCCCCACCCCATCCCCAATGATTTTGGTAGTCATTTGAATCGATTTGCAATGACATTATTTTTTTTTTTCAATTCAAGGAAACTTTCTTCTAGTTTGGTCTTGGTATTTAGCCCCATGTATTCTATTATACAGTCCAATTACTGAACTTTCTTTTCAATAACATGTTTACTGTTCTGAAACTTTCTCTTTTTATGTTTGCTGTCTCTTCCCAGATGCCTATTTTGTTTTTGGAAGAAACAGCTTTTGTGCTGTCTGAAGATACTCACTAGAATAACTTCAAAGTTCTCTTTCTTGATCACCTCCACTTCCTCTGGGTCAAATATTCTTTTATCCATTTGCCTTCTTTGTGTGTGTGCTATAAAATTTTCCTAAATATCTCAGGATCCTTAGCAGTTGGTTCAGTTTTATGAAGGAATTTAGTAGATATATTTTTGTGCTCCATCGTGTCCTTTGGCCCTCTTTGGATCTAGCTGCTGCTCTTGGTTGACACGTTCCTAGCACTGCCAATGGCCTATCTCTCTGCCTTAGAGATTTTGAAATGTGCTAGGGTTCACCTAGTCCAGGCCAGGACAGCATGACAATGTGGGCTGGGTAATGACTCCAGGGGCAACCCCTACCCGCTTCTGTGTCATGTAGTTCATGGTTCCTAAGAGGGTTCCAACAGGATAGATTCCTAGCTTCCTACAATGGCAACCCTCAAATTATACATTCGTTATTGAATTTCCTCATTCCTGTCTCACTCTCACTGTAGGGCTGGTAGAAAATTATGAAATAAGAAATACTTTATCCTTTTCTAGTCTCATTGACTATAGAGATTTGGACAAATCATTCTGTCTGTAATTCAGCTTTAATTTCATTACATTTAACATGAGGCTAGAATCAGTGACTTTTAACACACTGGTTAAATCCTAGCAAACAGAGGTAGGTAAGTGGCCACTAAATTAATTGACAAGGTTACAGATTAAGAGCTATACAGGTATGGTCCTTATAGGTTATGACTTTTCGGTATGTGTCTTGGTCTGGGGGACCAACTACAGTAATTGTATGGGTTATGCTGAGTCCCGGGCTAGTTACAATTAAGCTTTAGTCTTCTCATTATTGTTAACCTGAGAAGGACAGATGCACACACAGAGAGTCCTAAGCTGGTCAGTATGAATTATTCCTAGGTAGATGCTTCTAAATGAAGGGTACCAAGCATTATTACTGAGTTCATTCTAGTGGTAGCTGATTCACTTCTTATGCTCATTCTCTATACATCTACATGGCTGTGCCTTCCAAAGAGAAGTTCCTGCTGTAATATATACAATTCGAACAACCTGAGCCCCAAGGATAAAGCCTTCATTATTTGCTGAAGACTTGAACTAAGACCCTAAGGGTAGAGTCTAGTCTTCTGGGGAAACTTCATGTTATCAGGCCCCATCCTGATGATTGGCTTAGATCTGGCTTCTGCTCAATTTTCTTGCATAGAGTTCCTGTTTCTTATTCTTCTTGTGACTCCCCAGAATTTCTATTCTGAGGGGCCTAGGGTGAACCTTATGTTTAAAAGAGCTATGGGTCTCATTCTAAATGTATTCCATTTTGTTAAAGCAGTTCAACTACAGGAGACTGGACATCTTTGTTTGGGGTTCTCCCGCGATAGAGAGGTTTTCAGGACTATAACAGAATAGCATCCTATGTGCACTGACCTGGGGCCTGTCTTACCTTATCTAGGCACCTGCGATCCCCTTTGTGCCTATGTTTATCTCAGTCGCAGGCCACGTAGCTGACATGCCAAGCCTTTGTCCGACTCATTTATGGCTTCTGCCCAGACCCTCTGCCTCAGAGGGACTAGTCATGTCCCTCTGAGATTTGCACATTTGAACACCCCTTTAAGAGTAAGTATGTGCCTCTGTGCACTCAGTTAATGGGCATCTCCTGGGTACCAGGATCCGGCAGGCTGATGGCTCTCTCAAAGCCATTCTCCAAAAAAAGCCTCATCCATACCTTTTTTTCTGTCCCATTTGGTTCTCCAGCAGGGACTTCCGTTAGAGAAAGAAGCTGTCATTGCCTTTCATGAATCAGTAAGAGAAGAGTTGAAATGTCGGCAGTCACAATGACAATAGATTACTACAAGCAGGTTAAAAGCCCTCGTTTTCTTAAGTTTCTTACCCTAACTGCTGTTCAACTAATCAAAAAGGGATCCTTCTTGAAACGGATTTTAATTCTCAGGAGGGCTGAAAAGACATTTCAAGGGAAACCAACTTCATAAAATGACATTAATAATGTTTTGCTTCTAAAGGGAGTTTGTGAATGTCAGGGGCAATGTATTGATTACAGTCCTAACAGCTCTTATCAGGGATGCTGAACTGCCTTTTGCTTAACTAAAGCTACTGAATCACGTTCTTGGTATGACTTACCGTCATCACCTTACTTTGTGTTTGCCTAACCCTTTCTGGCCCACTGGACTTTATCCACAAATGAACAGAAGGTGTTATCAGATTTGTAATGTTTGATGTTATCATCAAATTGTGATGTTGTTTAACTTCTCATGTAAATTACATAGAAATCAATTTCTTTAAAGTGTAGCTATAAAAGTTAGTGTTGGCCTACAAGCTCCTGAGATATTTTCTGGTAGGCTCATGAGAAAATGTAGTAAGTTGGTTGCTTCAGCTGAAGCTATGATTGTGAATATCTAAACAAACAAAAGAGCTACCTTAAAGGGACACGTGATCCCCTTTCATTCACAAGGGGGGCACACTTCTCCCAATTTCATGGACTCAGGTCTCCAGGATGAAAATGTCCCTGTTGCTCTTATTTGCTGGCACTTACCAGCTACCAGTGAGAGCCAAGAACATTGTGGAGGAAGTATATCACCATGAACACAATCTTGGTCAAGTCCCTTAATCTCTCTGAATTCAGTTCCCCCATTTGAAAACATAAGAAGAGCTCTGACTACAGAGTCATGCTAAGACTCCAAGAAAGTGAGAATGTTGCACATGTGTGTTCTGATTTACACTTTATAAAGGCCCTTCAATAATTAGTGAGGACTCGGCCAGATAGCTCACTTGGGTGGAACATCTTCTTGTACACCAAAAAGATTGTGGGTTCAATTCCTGGTTGGGGCACATACAGGAGTTGAGGGTTCGATGCCCAGCTGGGGTGCATGTGGCAGGTGACCGATCAATGTTTCTTTCTATAAAATTGATAGAAATATTCTTGGGTGAGGTTTAAATAAATAAATAAATTGGTGAGACTGAAACAGATAATTTCCCTTTAGATTTTTAGGACCATCCAGAATCTAGACATGGGATGTGTTTAAGGCATTTCATCCAGCCAGACAGTAGGGCTGAGCTGTAAATCAGGTGTGTCCACTTATGTCAGCACATGGCAAGTGTAGCTGTAGCTGTGCCCTGACCCTATACAGCTTGGCCAAACCCAAAGACTGCCTAATTCAGCAACCGAGCAAAACTATTCATTCTGGTTTCCTAATTTAAGAATTTTATATAGTGTAATAAGATCATGCTCTTTTGAGGGTCCAAGGGGATACTTATTGTTATTATAAAAACGATAACATGCTCAAGGTAAACAAATTAGATTAGTGATTAAATGAGCAATGTGGAAATTAAAATTCCTTGCCTGACCACCTTCTCATTCTCCGGGGGAAATCACTGTTAATGGGGTTTTGTGTATCCTCCAGAAATTGTCTATTGTAACAGGAATGAGCAATCTTTCATATTCTTCTGCACTTTTCCCCTTTTTCTCTTAAATATTAATCCTGTCTGTGTGCTTGTGATTGTATGTATACATGGCTCTACTTAATTTCTTAACTTTAGGTTTTTTTAAAAGTTTTATTTGTGTTTATTTGCTACTAAAAACAGTGCCATAAATACCTTTAAAGATATAATTTACATTATTTTGTTATATGAGTAAAAGCTACCTTTTTTTTTTTTTTTGGCTGCAAAGATTTTTATTAAGACATTTTCAAACCTACATTAAGTTGAAAAGTAAGCATAAAGAGTCCCCCGTTTTCCTTTCTCTAGAGCACATGTGTCAAACACAAGGCCCGCGGGCCAAATCCAGCCCGCCAGGCCTTGCAATGTGGCCCGCACCGCGCTGTCATCACTGCACTCCGCTGTCAGTTTATGACATTGTCAGTTTATGACTGTTCAGTAAACCATTCGGCCCGCGATTTAGGCTGGATTTTAGATTTTGGCCCCTTCTCTGATTGAGTTCGACACCCCTACTCTAGAGTCACTAATGGCAAATACTTAATCTCTTTTGCCTTTTCTCTTTCTAAATATATATTGATATTTATAGACTAGAGTCCTGGTGCACAAATTCATGCATGGGTGGGATCCGGCCGGCCTGCCCCGATGGAGGCCAATCAGGTCTGGGGAGGGGATGTGGGACATCGGGCGGCTGGCCCTAGTAGGGGAGGGGGATTATAGATAGTGGGGGGGCCAGCCAGGGAGGGGATGTGGGAGATTGTGGGGGCTGATTGGGGTTCCAGGGCCCCTATTGGGCTGGTTGGCCACCACAGTGTGCATCATAGCAACCAGCTGTTCCAGTTGTTCTGTTGTTCCAGTCGTTCTGTTGTTCAGGTCACTGGGCTTTTATACATATAGATATACTAGTAAAAGTACACAATTACTAGAATGTAAGTTGAACACAGGACATATCCTTTCTAAAGAATTCACCATATACTGTATTTTTCGGACCATAAGACGCACTTTTTTTCCCCCAGAAGTGGGGGGAAAAAGTCCCTGCGTCTTATGGTCCAAATATAGCCTACACATATACTTTAAAAAAAAAGTTTTTTTACTTGCCCGGCTCTGTGTGGTCTCTGTGTGCTTGCCTGGCTCTAAAATGGTTCTAAATGCTGCTGTTTACTTTACAGGGTTGATTACATGTGTTTATGACTGTGATGTTGGGTTTTAATGCACATAAAATATTTTAGGACACTATTTGTTTCAGAATCTTTTTTTCTTCATTTCCCTTCTCTAAAAACTGGTGTGTCTTATGGTCCGGTGCTTCTTATGGTCCGAAAAATACGGTATCTCCTAAACACTAGGTCATTCTCCTAGCAGCCTAATACCATTGACATACCCAAGAAATTTAAAATAAAATTACCAATATTATAATATTATAAGTATATAGCACTTACTTAGATTTTCTGAAATATCTTTTAAAAATTTATTTCATTGTATTTTTTAAAAAATATATTTTTATTAATTTCAGAGAGGGAAAGAGAGACAGAAACATCAGTAATGGGAGAGAATCATTGATTGGCTGCCTCCTGCATGACGCACACTGGGTAAGCAAGCTCGTAACCTGGGCATGTGCCCTGACCAGGAATTGAACCCTGACATTCTGGTTCATAGATAGATAGATGCTCAACCACTGAGCCATGCCAGCTGGGCTATTTCATTGTTTTATTGTTGTTTTATTATTATCAACATTATTATTGCTGTCCATATTCGATTCAGGCAAAAGTCACTATGGCATTTGATCGGCATGTTCCTTAATCTAGTCTCCTTTAATCTAGTATAATTGTCTTAATATTCCATGTTGTTGTGACATTAACTTGTTTGAAACGTTTGGTTCATTTATCTTATAGAATGTCCCCATAGTCTGGACTTGTCTCTTTGTTCCTTCATGATTAGATTCAGATTAAAAGTTTATTGAAAGAATATTGCATATATGATATTGTCTGCTTCTCATTTCATTCCATCAGCAGGCAATACAATTTCAGTTTATTGGATTACTAGTGATGGTCACATGACCACTTAGTTAAGATTGTTATCCCCAGCTTTTTCCATGGTAGTTCTTATGTAATTTGTAACTTATCTATGTGATTACTTTGAGACTCTGTGATTATCCTATTACTCAACAAGGTTCACCACTTGCTTTATTTTCAATTGATTACTGCCTGAATTAATAATCACATTCTAGCAGCAAAATTGTGATTTTTGTAAATGTATTTGTTCTTTGTTACCACTCACAGAATTTTTTTAGATTCCATCCCACCCCAAAATGTGTTATAATTCATCAGTATGCTCAGATTGTACTAAATTTGCCAGTGGAAGCATTGTATTTGGTCTCCTGGCTATTTTTTTCTTGCTTTGTACTATGAGATGTCTCAGAATTACTAGTACTTTCCTGGTCCTAGACCTGGAGCCATTGGCTTCTCTAAAGAACGTTGGATCCCTTTACATGGGAATTGTTTTAGGAACCAAATTTTGAGTGCTAGGTATGCTCATTGCTGCTATTGTATCTTTGTTTCTAGACCCAGAAGTTAGCAAGCTATCTCCTTCAGGCATATTTTTGTATAGCCTTTGAGATAAGAATGCTTTTAAACTTTTTGTAGGATTGAAAAAAACAAACAAAAAACCACCCCAAATCCAAAAAACACAAAAAATAATTTTAAAAAAAATGAGGGATATACCTTCTGGCTGATGTGGATCAGTGGTTGAGCCTCTATCTATGATGTGGATCAGTGGTTGAGCATCTATCTGTGGTTCAATTCCTGGTCAGGGCATATGCCTGAGTTGCAGGCTCAATTCCCAGTGTGGGGCGTGCAGGAGGCAGCTGATCAGTGATTCTCTCTATTATTGATGTGTTTTTATCTCTCTCTTCCCTCTCCCTTCCTTTCTGAAATATATATGCGCATATATATTTTTAAAAAGAGGAATATACTACAGAGACTGAAGTACAGCAGAATATATAACACAAAATATGCTACTTTGGCATTGGATTATCTTAAATGAAGTTTATGTACAGTGTTAAAGAGAATACCACAGGCCCAAAATGGCATCACTTGTGCTAACTCATGGTAATAAACCCAGACTTAATATCTTACCTAATTGCTGTATCTATAATACATCCCCAAAAAACATAATCTTAATCAACTAGTTTGGAATATTCTGGGTAACATCAATGAGATAATCTGTCACTTGGGCCCTCTCTACTCTCTCTTACCCCAGAAGCAAAGGCAATCTGCATGATAAAAACGCTTGCAGGTCCTCCCTCCCCAGGAAAAGAAGGACAATGCCCTGGTCTAATAATAACTCCCCCCCCCCCCCCTTTTGTTAATAGCTCTTTTGTCCTGCCCTTCTTCCTATAAAAATCTTCCATTTCCTACACCTTGGAGTGTCCCTCTAGTTTAGGGGTGTCGAACTCAATCAGAGAAGGGGCCAAAATCTGAAATCCAGCCTAAATCGCGGGCCGAATGGTTTACTGAACAGTCATAAACTGACAATGTCATAAACTGACAGCGGAGTGCAGTGATGACAGCGCGGTGCGGGCCACATTGCAAGGCCTGGCGGGCTGGATTTGGCCCGCGGGCCTTGTGTTTGACACATGTGCTCTAGTTGCTAGATTAGTTGCTGCCCAATTCAACACCAATTAGGTCTTCCAAATTTTCTGGGTTAATTTTGTTTTTTAAGAATAGCCAGACTAATTTATGGAGCTAGAAATCAGGATAGTGGTTTGTTTTAATGAGGATGAGGGGTCTTGTTGGGAGGGAGCCTAAAGGAGAGCTTTGGGTTGCTCCTAGTATTTTATTCTTCATCTGACTGGTGTTTATAATTTGTAGAAGTGTTTACACATTGTGAAAATGTACCCTTATGATTTGTGCACTTTTCTGTATGTATGTGATACCACGAGAATGAAGCTGGGGAAGTATAAGAGAGCTCCCAAGGATTGGTAGAAGTTGCTGAGTCTTAAAGAATTCTTATTTCTACATTGGGAAAAAACATGCACATGGGCCAAAAGCTTGTTTTAACTAGGGACATTCTGGACCCAAATTTTATGTGAAAACAGCCGAAGGCTGTCAGCTCATTTTTATCACCGGCAGGCAGGCCGTTTGTGCATACAAAAGTACAGTTCTTGAATAATCATCACATTTCCTTGTTTTACAAATGTGGAGCCTTCACTCCAATGAAGGTGATGACAGCAGTCACTTTTGTTATTACTGTTGTTTTATGGTAGGAATTTTAAAATGATAGGCAAGTAACTTGCTGGAGCATGGGATTTATTGAGTTTTTTCTACTTTGTTTATTTTAAGCTATAACATTAGAGTGGGCATTGAGCACTTCCTAATTTTCCTTGCAAATGCCCCCAGCCAAACAGCGCTGGAAACTGGTTTTACTATCTGCAAAGAAAGAACATTGGTTTGGAGTTAGACAATTATAGGTTCAAATTCCACATCTTTAAACTTGTCACATGGTCTTCAGTAAGTAATAACATTTTAGCTAATAGTTTCCTTGCTAATATGTGGATAACTTCAACTCTTTTCAAAATTAATGTGAGTTTTTAAATAGTACTATATTTAAACACTCTTAGCCAGAACCCTGTTAAACAGAAAAATTTAACTGAGTTAACTTAAATAACTTACTGGATTTATTCAACAATTGATAAATCAGGCAGTACCCTATTTAGCAAGTATTAGGGTCCCCAAAGGAGGAATGCATGGAGCATAAAAGGGGAAAGAATTGTTAATTCACTGGAGGCCTGGTGCATGAATTTGTGCACCAATGGGTCCTTCAGCCTGGCCTTCAGGATTGGGCCAAAACCAGCTCTCAGACATCCCTCGAAGGGTCCTGGATTGTGAGAGGGTGCAGGCCAGCTGAGGGACCCTACCAGTGCATGTTTGGAGCTGGGGAGGGATGCAGGAGGTTGGCCAGATGGAGAGGGACCTCAGGAGGGCTCCAGGTCATGTCCGGTCCATCTCGCTCAGTCCCGATTGACCAGACCCCAGCAGCAAACTAACCTATCATATCAGTAGTATATTACCCTTTGACTGGTTGAACAGACAGCCAGACACTTAGCATATTAGGCTTTTATTATATAGGATTGTTACATCTGCTAGCAGAAGGGCTGAGACCAAAAGGGCATCAGTGGGGCAGAGTAGGGGACATTGGGATATTTATAACTCTTGTAAAGGTCAGTCAGAGTAACCAGTTGGACAAGGTGTAAGTGGGGCCTGCTACTGGGGGAGGTGGTTTACTGGACACAGAAAGCCATTAATCAGGAAACTTACAATGAGAATAACAGGAAAATCACAGGGAGGGGCAAAAGCCCCAAGCAGGGCATAATGCTTTTTGATAAACACCAATTAACAAACCTGGATGGCCTAATCACCTTGCCCAACCTCCCTTCTAAAGCCCACTGCTCATTCCAACACTAAAGTAAATTACCAGACTGCCAGGAAATCTCATATTTTTATGGGGTTTCCTTATACACAAAATTTATTGTTCTCTCATTAATGTGTCTTATGTCAATTTAATTATTAGATCAGCCAAAGAACCTGGAAGGGAAGTGGGAACAAGTTTTTTTTTTTGTTTTTTTTTTGTTTTTTTGTTTTTTGCTTCTACATGGGGTTCATTATTAGTCAAAGGAAGGTGCCTTGCATCAGGGAAATTAGGGTAGAGGGTGATGAGGGGAACACTTTTTCTTTGGGGAACAAAGGTGATACCCCATTTGTAAGTAAATGTTAGGTAACTGGGTTTTGCCACCCAAATTAACCAAGACATGCTGGGAAGTGTATTGTGTACTAATTATTTGGAGGCAGAAATGTTATGTGATATATATATTATATATCTTCATATATAACAAGTGTCCGAAGCCTTTGGGAGATTTTGAGTCAGTGAGGAAGTGATGAATACAATGCGAGATGCTTTTCTTTGGTGCTCTGGGTGTGCATTGAAATCAGATTGAAAATGAAATTTATTTCTGCTGCTCTCGAATGATGACAACAGAATTTCCCCGGTGGTTCAGAAATATTTTTAAAAAACAATAAGAAAGAATTTAATTCCCAAGTGCTTGCTTAGCAAGCACCATGCCAGTTAAGCACCGCTCTTGTATCACTGCAGATCTCCAGTGGGCCAGAAGAGAAACTTCTTAATTAGGTTTCAATGGCCCTTGTTTGCCAAGGTGTATTGTTCGGGGATATCTGGTGACTGATTGGCTGAGCATTTGCTCTAGTTTCTGCCTCTCCTCTGTAGGATTCTGCTGAGACGTGACTCTCTTGTAACTTTGCAGTTTCCTCTGACAACAGATTAAGTTTGTCTGCCCCTGTCATCTGCAAAATTTGATGGGTGTCAGGGGATGAGACTAAATTAATTCAACAGGTGGCAAAGAACCCTGGGGGGAGGCGAAGCCTGCTCCACGTAGATATGCTAATACAGATTTCAGTACATGATTATTATTCTCCAGTTCAGGAATAATTGAATTTACATATCCCCAATGTTTAAGAATTGATTTCCTAAATGAGAAAATCTGGGGCATAATGACCATGTGCCTCTGCATCACTGTGCATTATTTCAGGATCCAAAGGAATCTGCAGAGAGTAAAATTACTTAGTCCCCTTGTATGGATGGAATTTTCATGTTATCTCAGGAAAGCTATGGGCATTTTTTTCCTCCTAATCGAATGAAATCATTCTCTGTTCCAAACATAGGATCAGAAGTGCCTTGGAGGCTGCTGGGAGGGTAAATAATTAGCTACTCTACTGCCTGGAGAAATAGCTTAGAGGTTGTTTGGGACTCTGCACAAATGGACTAGAATATTATGCAAAATTAGTTTTGGTTAGACTCTAATTTATTTAATTTAATATAATTATCGAGAAAAGCAAACTGTGGACAAGGAATCAAGAGCCCGTGCAAAGGAGATTGGACATGAAATGTCTTCTAAAGAGATAATGACAATTAGATGTGACTAGATTTATTGCTGCCTTTTAACACCGCACATGGAGTGTTTCCCTCAGATCTACCTGATTGGGCTTCAGTTGTATCTTTATTATTTATAAAACGTTACCTTCATCAGAATTAAAACCCTGTGAGTAAAGGTAAATAATCATTGATATCATTATACCTATCCAGCCTTTCTGAATAGGGATGGCTACATTTGATTCTGAATCTCTGTTTTTGAACCCTGAGTCACAGGCAGAAAATAACAAAACCAGAACTCTGAGGCAAGACAGTTTTATACTTGGATGGATAGAAGTGTTGAGGGATATTGATAACCAGTCCAGTTCTCCTCCTACTATGGGTCAACTGACTCATCAGCAATATAAGAAAACATGCTAAGGCTTATCATGGGCTGCCGTGTCCATTCCATGAGTTTCATGTCTTTCAGACTTGTTAGGGAAGTTGAGCCACAGGCCTCTGTGTTGTAGAAACCATGAGAAGTAGGCTTTGAATGGGATTGGAGATGATAAAGACTGAAGAAGATGGAACATCTAATTAAGTCATAACTTTTCAGAAAATGGCCTTTGAGACCAGTTCACTGGAAAGGAGCTCAGGTTGCAGAGTTCTAATGAAATTCAATAATTAATATTTTAATTGGGCTTCAGTCACATCAGCATTAACATCTGTCTGCTCTCTTAAGATGCACAAAAAGATGTATCAGAAGGGTCCTTGTCACAAGAGCTATGTCATCTGGCTGAGAGGCTGAGAGTTAGCAGACCTTTGCGGCACATTCTTAATCAAGGAGTGCAGACTGCCAGTGGAAAGCTGACCAAGTTGTCAGGCGCAGGAACTGCTGAAGAAGCTAAGACCATTAGGAAAAGTGGGGAGGGGCAGAGAGCATGAAAAACAGAGTCACCAGAATTCATTTTTTCAAATGAGTTAAAAATCTTGGAGGTTGAAGCAACTTTCAGAAGTCACATAAAGTTAGGTCAATGGCAGATCTAGACTTTGAATCCAGCTCCACCCAACTGGAAAACCTAGCTTCTCCCATTTTAATTGACTGCCTTTACTAAAAGGGAGAGGGTCCACCCAGACTAAAGCTCTACCATTATCACTGAGAGCTTTCAGAACCTGTGAGCCTGGCAATCCTGTCTCAGGGAACTGTAACTATCATATCTTAATTACTTTTCACTATACTTCTGTGAGCAGCCACGTGAAGTGTTTCTATTCAACACCTCAGGAAACAGAACGTTTGTGACTTGTCGAAGTCTGCCTAATGTCCCTAGTTTACAATAAAGACATGTCAATTATTATATCAGGTCTTAGCATTCTTTGTCCCCAAATTCTAGCACAGTGTCTCACGGATAATCTTAATACTAACAGTATAAATAATAGCACCCGTCATTCACAGGTGAAGGAAATAAGTTGAATAGAGTATTAGAAATAAGGGTAAGAAGTTAATGAATGATAGGCACAGACTTCTAATTCTAGCTAGTCTGACTCTAGGGCCAATGCCCTTAACCCCCACACTTTATACCGCTTATGGCAATATTTAATTTGATGTTGAATGGACTTTCTCTCTGAACACTGGGGCAGTAAATTGTAAAAATGACCACTGTCCTCCATCCCTGCCAGAAGCCATGTTCTCTGCAATCTGACTTTGTAACTCCTGCCATCAAAACATAAAATCTACTTTTCCCTTTGAGTCTGAACTGACCATGTGACCAATAGAATGCAGCAAAATGATGTGACAGTCGCTAACGTGGGACCCAAAAGGCTTTGCGTTCTATGCTAGCTCTCTTGGAACTCTTTACCGTTGCCATGTGAACAAGACTTGGGTAGTCTTCTGAAGGACTCCCAAGGCATCCTGCTGAGGGCATCACAGGACAGCTAGTAATCAGTCAGCCTTGCTGCTGATGGCAGATGCATGACTGAGCACAATGGAGAACACAAGAACCTTACAGATAAACGCAGCCCCAAAAGCTGACCCGCCAAAGTGTGAGCTAAATAAAGGGGTATATTTGTAAGTCGCTAAGGTTTAGGATGGCTTACTGTACTTTAAAAGTGAAGTGACTTACCGGGATGCTACATATTGTCTCTTGGCTTTCTGTGTACCCCTATGTTGGATTCCTCTCCCATCCTTTATTATAATTACTGAAGGATTTCTATTTTTTCAGGGGTATTCATTAAAATTTGATCCTACTTTAAAAGTGTTCAATGTGTTGCACTGAAAACAATTTTGGAGCAGGGGATGTCCAAGTCTGAGAGTCTCTCTCTCTCTCTCTCTCTCTCTCTCTCTCTCTCTCTCTCTGTCTCTCTTTTTTAATTTGAAACTCTGCTCGGCCAGAAGTTAGATAGAGTCCACTTCCCCTTTTCTGATTTGCCAAATATCTCAAGTTACAGTAGCAAAAGGATTCTTTGAAGGCCGAGGGGCCATGGAGTAAGAAGAGTGCCTCAAGAGTCATAGAAAAGCTTTTTGGAAATGACATTATTATGAGTAATGCCTGCTCACTCTGTGCCACCCACGGAAGAAAAAAGAAAGAGAGCGAGAGAGGAAGATGAATGATAGGTAGATCGATGATAGATAAATAGAGGATAAATAGTATAACTCTAGATTGGTAGATTATATTCTAATTGCACAAGCATCAAATAGTTGTATAATCATTGGCATTCTGATTGTATTAAATCATTTAGATTTGTATCCAATAGAAAATCACAATGAAAAGGTGATGTGATTAAAGCTTTACTAGTGCATTTCTGTTTTTCATTAGTTTCTCTGAAAGTGGACAGTGAAATCAATGAAAGTAAGTGACTACATCCTTTACTTAATAATCCTTTTAGCATTAAGTCATGCCTGGTTTGGGTAGGAACGTTTACAAATGAAGGTAAATATCCTTTGTGGTCATTTGAAAAAAAAATTGGAATATCCAATTTTGCTTTATTTATCATTTATCGATTCAGCTGTTAATTTGTTCATGCATTTATTAACATATTTACTGGGCACCTCTACTCTCTACTATGTACTTGGAAGACAAAGAGAGAAAATATATAGTGCCTCATAGAAAGTCACAGATAGGAAGATATAGGGTACTTTATTATATATGATAAGTACAATAAGAAAACAACACGAATATTATATGGGCTAGAGATTAGTGTGGCTTATAGAAAAAAGAGATACAAAGCTAAATGAATATTATATTAGATCATTTTGAATTGCCATTTCTTCTTTAACTCCATGACTTATGGACCTATTTATTCTGAATTTATGGGGGGAAAAATCACCATATGTTTATCTTTAGTTCAGAACACAAACCATTTCTTCCAGAGAAGTGCCCTCAACTTGCAAGGTGTTATTTCCCAGCCGGTATTGCAACTGACTTTTCAGGAGGCCACATTCTATAGGGCAAGTGATTTTTGGAATATGAGGTATATAAAATAAAATTAAATCCTATGCACCTGTTATTTTTATTCATTTTATTTTGTTTTGTGATTGGAAGTGTTACTGTATATGATATTATGTTAATGTTATAAGACTTCTGACTGAAGCACATTTAGCAAGTAAAGAAAAGTTGAGTCCCATATGAGTTATTTAGAATGAGGACAAGTTAATTACTGGCTCTTCTAAGATTGAAGGCATCCAATGTAAAATCACTTTGCCATCAGGAGCTTAACCGATCTCAGGGTATGGTACCATTTCTGGGGCTCCTGGTTGGTAATTGCTGTTAAGGAATTAAAATGAACAAGACACTCAACGAACTCAACAAAGGTGGTATCCAGATGATCCTTGCCCACCATGGCCACATGTTTTGAACCTCATTGGGGAATTGGGCCAATTGACCAAACTTGCTTAATTGACAAGCTCAGGATATGCCATCTTGTTAATTAAGAGCCTCTTCTGCAATGGGATTCTGAGGCCCATTTACAAGTGGTACATTAACATATGTTTCCCCAAAATCTCCTTGTCAGCAGCTGTTTTCCTTCTATGGCCCTGTTCATAGATCTATGTAGATCATTACTTCAGCATATCTCTCCTTCCAATCCAAGTGGAAAATGAATTTGTAACCCTTACACTTCTGCTTACTAGCAGTGTTTCTCTTTCCTAAATTCTCTCATACCCAGTCCACCTTTGAATGTGGTTATAACGCTATAACTGTTCACTTCCACCTGCCACTATCCTGCCCTGTAGAACTCTCCGTAAATTGATGTGTTTTTTTTCTTTGTTATAGAAGAGTTTCTCAATCTCATCACTATTGACAGTTTAGGTTAGATAATTCCTGTGTTCAGGGACCTATTTCTATGCATTTTAGGATGTTTAACCACATCCTGGACTTCTACCCACTGAATGCCCATAGTATGCCTTCCACCCAAGTTGTGCAAACCAAAAATATCTCCAGACATCACCAAACAGTGTTGGGAGGTGCAAGATCACCCTCACTTGAAAAACCAATGAGGTAGGGTGAATATGCATAATTAATTGGCTAGGCCAGTCCCGTTTTAGATCTGTTGTCGTGGCCTACCTTTGTGCTCAAAACTGTCCCTGTTTATATGAAAAATTATAATTGTAATTGCTCCAGCCATAAGGGACTCCCCATGAGATCAAACCTGTGAGCTGCTAGAAGAGTAGCTATGTGCCAAAAGAAGACATGCTGTGTGTCTGAGCCATCTGCTCATCCCACTTTCTAATGCTTCAGGAGTCGCTTGGGTCCAGTCCCCCACGTACCTTTTCCATTTGCTAAAGGTGTGCTGCTGGGTGCATCTAACTTCATGGCTTGGCGTTTCTAGATGATACAGTCCATGATGTCTACTTCAGTTTGAATGGGCACATGGCTAAGCATCAGCCAGAATATAAATTAGGCAAAAGTATTTTTCCAAAATAATAGTTACTTAAAGAATGCCCAGGCTTTTAAATCCATAATGTCCTTAGATTGTTATTTTCTCATCAGAGTTGTCACAGACTCCAGGTAACATACATCCCTACCACAGATTTCAAGCATCATGGAATCAGCCCAGTTGTGAGAGCCAAGTGGCTAAGTTGCTGTACTGCAACCTGGACCAGCTGGGTCATTTTCTTTTGCTCTTGAGCTCACTCAAAGCATAACCTGGTAGATGTATTGGAAAAGCACCACTAAATATGGTATATGTTGCCTGTAAAAATCTTCCATGATACCTGTGCTTCTTTCTTAGTAATAGGAAATGCAAGATTCAGGAATTTTTTTTTCACCTAAGAAAATATATGCCAACATATTCCAGATCACTGGATCCTCCAAATCCAAAAGCATTCTGTATTAGTAAGGGATTCATCTCCTCACCACTATCATGCAAATGTTTCCCAGGCATTTGCTGTAGTTGCTACTTTTAGCTTCCTAGTCTCACGAACATGATAAACCAGCATGATATATTCTGGGATGGTGAGAAGATCAAGGTCCTTGCAAACTAAATTGTGAAACAGACACAGAACATGGAGATAATGCTAAGTCTGAGAGTAAAGCTGTATAGCTCTTCTGATAGGTAAAAGCAATGGACTCTGGTGTCTCCTTTTGGGACAAGAAGTACCGGTAAGTGGTTGGATTAATGGCAGCATCCTGGCTGCTGTAGATTATGCTAATTTCCTCCAGTAAGCAGACCATACTTAGAAAATCAGCAGTAAATAGAGCCATTACCTAACTAAACCTGTGACCACTGTCTTCCACAAGGACTACCCATCTTCTGTACCAGCCAAATTGGTTTGTTGAGTGGCAAGATGGGAAGACTCAACACTCTAAATCTTTCAAGTCTTCAAGGATGCACACACTTCTGAGATTTCTCCAGGGATGTGTTATAATGTTGGATCAGTGTTTTAGTACAGAAAGGGTGTCTTAGAACCTTTTACTCACCTTCACATGAGTAAAATAAACCTTACTTCATGGGTCAGAGAATAATGGTGATTATGCCAGTTGCTGAGGATGTATACTGTAAAATGTACTTGAGAATCAAGGAAATATACAAGACATAGATGAAATACCAGCTGGGACTACTATGAGGCAGAGTCAAGTCACAACCTGTTGAATGCTTGACCTCTGTAAAGCTCTCATTGTTTCCTATGGGTCATGATGACATTCCAGGTTCCTAGGGGTTTGATTTAAATCAAACTTCCCTCAACCTCCCAACATCTTGGTAACCTCTCTTCTCAATGCCTACTTAGCTTGGTTAATGGCCACAAGGCCTTTGGAGAAGGCTTTGAGAAAGATTCACCGTAAGTAGCTATAATGTTGTTGCAGCATCATCCTCCAATATAACTAACCAGCTTTCTCTTAGTTGAAAGAGGTCTGTCTGAATCTGGGAAGTAACTCAAGTGGTCTTACCGGGATGGCTCAGCTACTGCCTGTCTGACATAGAACTTTGGGGGTTATAAATGTCAAGCAGAACCTTGGTGTGCCACCAGTCCTTTTCTGTCACACAGAAGGCCATTATCAATGAACAATCGCCATCTGTTTCTGTGGGTCAGACCATTGTGATCATCACTTGCCCCTACTGCTGTTTCTTTTAGCCACATACCATTTTGTTCCTCAGGCAGTTGTGCCTTTTACTAAAAGGTCATGCTATTCTAGCATCCTCCAGCCTCACTGAGAGTCAAGTGGCCAGTTTCAAATCCAGCATATTTTACCAAGAACTGCAAGCATATTCAGTAGCAATGCCTGCTTTCTGCCCTCCACTTTCTTCTCTTTTCTTTCTGCCCTCCAGTGCTTGAAGGCCATTTCTTCATATTCCTTTTATAAGACTTTGTAAGAGGCATTTAAGAGCAAGTAGGAAATTTATATAAAATAAACTTAATCTAAAATTCCTATCTTCCAAAGCCTTTTGGATAATTAAATGTTAATTTTATTAAAGCTATACATATAAAAATTTAATATCCCAATAGTACAAACACACACACACACACACACACACACACAAAGCTTATGGAAAAAATGAGCTGTTCTTGGTTTCACCCTCCCTACTCCTTATTCCTTCTCTTTCTATGATCAAATAATCTTAGCAGGTTGGCAAGGCGGGATTATTCTGTTTAGCAAGGCATGCTGGGGCATTTGTCCCAGAGAGATGTCACCACTGCTAGAAGCATCACGGGAGCTGTAACCATAGACTGAGCTGAGCTTGCCCAGCTCTGCTGGCCCAGCAATTACTGTCTTGCCTTTGGATTGTCAGCCATGGATAGCAGTCTAGGTGACCAGTCCCTGACTGACCCTCCAGGATAGGAGGTTCAGAGTCACAGGTGAGACTACTACACAGC
Organism: Pipistrellus hanaki; assembly: GCF_964339955.1. Taxonomy (NCBI): domain Eukaryota; kingdom Metazoa; phylum Chordata; class Mammalia; order Chiroptera; family Vespertilionidae; genus Pipistrellus; species Pipistrellus hanaki. The sequence goes on from NC_140515.1 coordinate 50,100,831, forward strand.
CCAGGGTTAGGATCTGTGTCCACATTTTGTGTGCTAGGGGAAGGGTATGTCTATATTTTTTTGAAACTTACAGCATGGACGGAAGGACCCTGTTTTCAATTTATTTTGAGATACTGGTTGGGAAGCAATAAAGATGTTCACAGTAAGAATAAAACAACATTCCTTTCTTTTCCTTTCTACCCAGCTTCCCCTCTGCTAGGTGGATGTGTGAAGAAAGATGAATGAATCAGAATGACTTCATCCCTCTTTCTTGTGCTGAGGGGATGCGGGGTCTTTACCTGCAACCCAGGTCATACTGCAGGTTTAGATGTAGGAGGATAGGCTTCAGTAGGGACTTGGCAACAGTTATGTATTTCTTGTCTGAAAGAACTTGACATATGGACTTCATACCTACACCTTGAGAGGAAATGATTCTTTTAGTTATTCACACCCTCCAAAGAAAGCTGACTGGCCAACACGGGTCTGCATCTATGGCCTTGAACTGCCTGCAGAAGGTTTAAACATAATGTTGGCCATAAATCACCTTGCTCTCACCAAACTGTTCTCAGAGCTAGATCCAGGAAAGCAAATGACTTATCTGTTGGTGTTGTCTCCCGGCTCCAATCAGAGTCACCATTGGGGCATATAAAGAAACAGAAACAGCCTCCGAGAGTCTGAGAGTTGTTTGGCTTTCAACATTTTCTAATTTTCTAATTGAATTAGTGTAAAAACGGTAGTTGAAATATACCCTTGGCTGCTGTCATGAAAATCCCAATAACAAATTAGTCTAAAATAGCCAGTTTTTCGTGGTTTCCAAGGATACAGTCACAATTAGAATCATCATCCGCCAATCAATTAGAAGTTTTATTTTTTATTTCCAGGGGACACGAAAATCAAGCAATGAAAGGAGAGAGACCAGAGGGAAGCGTTCCTATTAAATAAAGGTTAGAACAAAAGGAGGAAGCGTTTGGAAGCCGATTGTGCTGACTCTTCTCACATCGGTTTAAGGGAAAAAATGGCTCAACTGACTCTTCTCCCTCAGCAGTCGCTTAATTGAAAACAAAACCTCAAAACCTCACAGGTCATTTTTCTGTTTCAGAGAGTCCGGACGGCCAAGCCCTCTAGCTCACAGGAACGGAAGGCCCTTACTCTTCCCCTGCCTGACTTTACCTTTCATTGATTCAGTGCTCTGCCAAGCCACTTATTTAATTTTCATGACAACCTTCAGAGGATGGGTGTTAGGCATTTGTTATTTTGGCCCACTAACCATTCATTCTACCTTTTCCCCCCCCAGTGACAGTAGCTTGACTTCCTTTTAGGAAATTACCTTTTCCTCATTTTACATTACCCAGCGAGACAGTCAATTAAGATGTCCTAGCCGTGGTGGGAAAGGGAACGAAATCAAGCCATTCACAGTTATTCCTGGGTAGATAAATCTTAAAGCTGAGCTTGACTGAAAACTGTTGGAATTGATTTGCTTTGTGGAAGCCCTGGATGAGCAAGTTCCTGCTAACTTGCCCACAGTGTTGTCTTGTTTCCTGTTAATTCTGTAAATTACAGATATCCTTCTAACAAGTGTCCATTTTTTTTTTTTTTACTTACATTAGTCAGAACCACAGAGAATGCCAAATGTTATTCTCATTTCTCATTTGAAGAACAGAGGGTCAATAAAATGACATGCTTGTCCAAGGCTGGTCTGTTAATGAGGGAGCGTGGATTCAAGCTCACATCTGCTCCCCACCCCCATTTTATTTGAATGAATGCATTTTCTCACTGCCTGAACCCCAAACAAGGACTCTCTTTTCAGCAGTGGAAACCAGGGGTCACTCATGGGGAGGAAAATCTTTATTGCTCACACTTAGCCTTTTCTGATGTGTTGAGTCTTTACACATATCTGGTGACTTTTCTCTATTATTCATTCCCTCTTGGTGGGGTAGTGACAATGATCGTCTTATGCACTTGGATCAAATAGTTTCTTTTAGAATGGGCAGGTGTCTCTGTGTCTCTTCTGTTCCCTTCCCCACTATTCCCCTTTCCTTTCTCCTTTCTCCTAGAGTCCATGGGTGTGAACATCAGCATGAAAGAAGAAATAGAGATGCTTAAAAATGGAATACTTCCAGCTCCACTAACTCCTCGTTTATTTTTAGTGATGCTGGGAAGTCTCTTTCAGTTATGAGAAGTTTAAATTCATTGCAGTCCTTTGTTGCCAACGGAGAGATCGGAAGGAGAGTTGCATTTGGAGGGAGGCAGCTCAAGTGTCTGACTGCTACCGCTGGTCTGCATTGACACGCAGCTCCCTGGAGCTGTCACTGCCTTTCCAGATGCCCTCTGCCACTTGCTAGAAGCAGATCAAAGCACAACCACTTTCCTTACATGCAGGTTTGCTTAGGTCCGTGGTCAGCAAACTGCGGCTCGCGAGCCACATGCTGCTCTTTGGCCCCCTGAGTGTGGCTCTTCCACAGAATACCCCAGCCTGGGCGAGTCTATTTTGAAGAAGTGTTATAAGAAGAAGTTTAAGTTTTAAAAATGTGGCTCTCAAAAGAAATTTCAATCATTGTACTGTTGATATTTGGCTCTGTTGACTAATGAGTTTGCCGACCACTGGCCTAGGTGAATCCTCTCAGAAGGCCAATGCTCTTGAGTTTTTGTGGGAGGTGAACGTTGGTGCCCAGAGTAGAGACTCCAAAGAACTCTGAGATTTGCTCCTCAACCACTTGCTCTGTGCTTCTCAGTAAGATGAGCCAGGAATGTTGGTGTGGTCTCCTGAGGGTCCCTTCGTGTTTTTCCTATAGACCTGAGGTGCTAGATCCTCCTCTGAGGTGGGTGAATGGCAGATTGCTGAAATTCATTTAAGAATCACAAATTATAGGTCCTATAATAACCTATAATCAACTGGATTTATTTCAGTGGGTTTTTGGGAGCTGTGAGTTAAATATTTGGGTTCAGGTCACTTACTCTGAGGATATGCTGCCTAATCCAGCATTCTTCTTTTGTTTCTGTCTCCAATTAGACAAATGGACACGATTATATGCATATGAAAGACCAAAGTATTACTTGCTGCTCAGTGAATCCTAATTTTCCTTCTTCTCCTCCCCGCCACCCCCACTGTCTTACAAGCCATTTTAGAAAGAGCATAAATTTGGAGCCAGACAAAGCGAGATTTAAAATTGAACTCTACTTATTTCTAGCTTATTCTTAGGGAAAATTGCTTTCCCTTTATGAACAGTACTATATTTTATTTTATCCTATTTTATATTTTATTCTACTCCAAATGATGATAATATGTACCTTTTAGTATTGTTGTTTGTGAAAAATGGTTTTTATTATTGTACATTACAGAGGAAGCCAACTATGAAGTAGATACTGTGAGTCGACCCAAAATTTACCAGAAACCAGTCCCTCCTTTACAGCTGATATACTTAAAAAATTTAAATATATTTTTGAATGAATGAAGTGTTCATGATTGCTAGTTGCCTTTTCTTTAGGCTTTTTCTTATGTAATGAATGTGATCATATTTGTTTCCTGTTGCTGCTGTAACAATTACCACAAACTTAATGGCTTAAAAAACACAAATTTAGTCTCTTATAGGTCTGGATGTTCTGAAATAAACCTAATGGGGTAAAATCAAAGTGCCAGCTGGGTTAGATCCTTCCGAAGACTGTAGGGGAAAATTCATGCCTTTGCCTCTTCCAGCTTCTAGAAACCATCTTCATTTTGGGGCCCCTGGCTCCTCCCTTGAGTTTCAAAGCATCTCCTTTTGACCTCTGCTCCCTTCTACATCTTCTTTCTCCAAATCTAACTCCACTGTCTCGCTCTCATAAGCACCTTTGTGAGTACAGAAAATCCAGGATAATCTAATCCCAAAATTCTTGATTTGGTCACATCAGCAAATTCTTTGAAATATAAGGTAGTGTATTCACAGGTTTTCAGGATTTGGACATGAACACCTTTTTGGGGGTGGGATGCGCCAGTTATTAATTATTATGACTACCACAGTATTTGATGTTTTAGCAGTATAACCACCCTATTTGATTAATTTAATGTGTTTTCCCCCAAGTTTATCTGCTTAAAATTAAGATCATGCCCCTACTTTCACAGTATCATATATTTCCTTATGATATTTATGAATTTACGTTTGTATTTTATTCTGAATCCCTGCTGTTGCCAGTGAAAATGGGTTCTCTGGTGCTGTCGCAAGGAAATAATTTCAAAGGGAACACACCTGGGAGAAGTTTAAACATATTGGCAATATTTATCGGGGTGAAAGGAAATACTACACCCCCAGGGTTCTAGAGGGCAGGCAGGCTCTAGCAGCAACTGTTCCAAGAAGCTTGATAATTCTCCATATATTTTTGTGAACAAGCAGTTTACCATTCAAACTTTCCTACCTATTTCCTGGATTTCCCAGGTTTGCGCTGGGCCTCCCCCAACCAATCCCCTTCCTGGAACTCTAGGGTTCTGTGCCCTCATCCATTCAGTTCTTTTCTCAGTCTAGATACCCCCCTCTATGGTGTTCATCTTGGCTCCTACTGTGCAGGTGCCTACCAAAGGAATTTCCCTCCTTCTCTACTTGATAATCCCAGTACCTGGTTTTGTTCCTTGGGGAGATTCTTGCTAGGATTGCTTTTGTTTGGGGATTAGATCCTGAGGGAGGCTGTGAATGCTATAACTTCCTAGTGCAGCAGGCTTAATGTCCGATTCAGTTCCCTAGCTTATTAGGCTTACTCAATAGCTGATTCCATTTGCTCCCTTCCTATATTAATACTAACCAGCTACCTATGCTAACATTTTGTTTTATTCTCATTTTATAGATAATACATGTAATGCTTACCAACAGTTTGTAGTCATCTAGCAGAGTCCTTAAAAAAGCACTTAGGTACATTATTTCCTGAGAATTTGCAAAGCCAAAATTACCTGTAGCTATTACTATTTAACAGAATATAAAATTCTTGGCTCATATGTTCTTTCCCTTAGCTTGAGGTGTTGCTCTGATATCCCAATTTTATTTCCCTAAGAATGACCTGATCTTTGCATCTAGATGGCCAAAGTATTCTTTCTTTATCTTTCAAGTCCAGTACGTTTGCTTAAATTATTTTTGCATTGACTTTTGGGGCATCAGTTTTCTTTAGAAAATAGTATGTTCTTATTCTTAGAATATATAGATTAGAATCTCCCTTTACTTTAGGAAAGTTTCTTAATTTACATTTTAAATATCTGCCCTGTACCCTTGTTTTGAAGTTCTTTCTCTGGGATCCCAAATATGTGTTTTGACTATTTTACATATCAATAATGCCTCTAAATCATTTTCCTCTTCAATTCTTTCTGTGTTCTTGCCTCTATTATTCTTATCTTTTAATAGGCCTTGTGGGGTAACTTTAATTTGTGCCATGTTTCTTTTATATGTTGTCTTCATTGATGAATTGTGCTTCTTTTGTTTCATTTATTTCCTAAATTATTATCAGTTTCTATTTCACCTCTTACTGTTTGTTTTAAAAAATATTTTATTGATTTTTCACAGAGAGGAAGGGAGATGGATAGAGAGTCAGAAACATCAATGAGAGAGAAACATCGATTAGCGGCCTCCTGCAGACCTCCCACTGGGGATGTGCCCACAACCAAGGTACATGCCCTTGACCTGAATTGAACCTGGGACCTTTCAGTCTGCAGGCTGACACTCTATTCACTGAGCCAAACCAGTTAGGGAATCACCTCCTACTTTTGACAGGCCATCATCTCTTGTTATCTGGTCATCTCTTTCCCAAATATTTATATTTATGTTTTGTATTCTGTCTTCATAAAAATATTCATAAAGTTTGGTGGTTGTTATTGCTTTTTCATGCTGAAATATTGCGTTATAATTTTTCTCTGGTTTCCGATGAAAGATTTTCTTCAGAGAAGTTTGACTGCTATTTTTCACATAGTTTCTCGCATGGTATCTCTAGGTAAATGCTTTACTTATATCTAAAAAAAAAATACTGAATTATTGAGTACATTGGATTTTTCCTTGCCTAGTCATTATATCAAACGTAGGTGGGAAAGACTAACATATCTTTTTTGGCTTCTTAACCAAAACAAAGTACCTTTTATTTATTTTATTTTATTTTTTGGCTTGAAGTAACAGTTTTTTTTAAATCTATTTTTCATAAACCTGAGAGTTAGATTCTAACGTGGTTTGAGAGGGCTTCTTTCAACAATACTGATTTTTAAGATTTCTTTTACTGGCTGTTACTACCCAGGGATAGCCTCACTGCCCTCTAGAATTTCTTCTCTCCTTTAGAAGGTGGTTATTGCTGAAAACCATCACCTCGGGACCCTCCTACCAACTTCCCAGGTCTTCACTCTTCATTTCTGCAAATGCTTTGTTTACTCCCATCCGGTTCACAGCAGTTCTCAGGCAGGGCCTGGTCCTGTTTCAGGAGATGAATATTTCTTAGTGATATGTGGAACCTGCCAGACTTAGGGCCCCACTGCCCTACGTGCTATTCTTTTCCACACCTCATGCCACTTTATGGCTTCCTATGCTGGCTCTCTTGTATGCAGGAGACTTCAAATCCCTGACACATAATTTGGAGTTTGTAATGGTATTTATGAATGTATATTTGTATTTTATTCTGACTTCCACTAATGTAATTTGAACAAAAACTAGAAACTTGAAAATCTCCACAAATCACTCTTGATCCTTTAAGCTGGGCAGTACTTCCCTATTTGATTTTTATTGATCTGTTTTCTTACCCTCTCTCTTTCTCTGCTGAAAAAAAAAGAAAAAAAGAAAAAGAAAAAAGAAAAAAGAAATAAATAAAGGCTCTTTCTCATACTTTGCATCTTGACATCTTGGTTGATCCATTTTAAACCCCTTCTAACATACTGTTTTTGTCCTATAGTTCTTACCCTGCATTTATCTGGACTTTCCTGAATATGTTGTACTGACATGAATTGAAATACTAACTGTAACTTGATAGGTCATTGAGGAACCCAATTCATGAATCATACTTATGTGTAAGGCACGGCATTTAGATCAGAATTTACAAACCAACCTTTATACCACTGTAAATTAGGAAATTGGGGATAATGAGAAGAAACCCAGAGGGGGGAAAAATTAGGGAAAGATACCAAAAGGCCTTATGAGGTAGGGGTTAAGACTTCCCTGCGGGAAAGATGTGTGAGGATGGAAAAAGGAGGCAGGGGGGCAGAGCCTAGAAGATTAGCTACTAAAAAGCAGGGAAACTTTGACTAGTCATGACCCCAGTGACCAATACTCAAGAAAGAAATGCATTGTTTCAGATTCCATTGCTCTAACTACTAACATGCTGTCTAGACCATGTGACATCCCTCTTTCAAAGGAAAGAAGATTGTGGGCTTATAGGTATATTTTTATAATTGTCAACTCTTCACAATACAGCAATTTTGAAAGAAATATTTTCTGTTCCACATGAAAGAGGAATAGTCCACCAGTTTGCAGAAGAGCAACACTGAGACATTGGACAGATATTCCAGCAAAAAGTTATGCTTTAGTGTTAGTAATCACATGTTCTTATTACAGAAGCATTAAGGTACTTCATGAAATAAAAAATCTGAGGTGGAGGTGGGTAGGACCAGGGATTGAATAGAATTCCTAGTTACAATCTCTCTTATTGGTGAGTAAAAGAAGGAGAGTCTATATGAGACAAATCTGGGACCTCAAATCATATCCTCATTTCTGATTTTGGCTTTTTTCTAGCAGACAGTTCCTTGTGATCTTCAACGCACCACATGTGGACAGCATTGTGCCTTCAGCATAGGCCACTGTTTGTCTAACACTTTAGGCAAGGCAGGAGCCCATTAGTGAAGCATATGGCTACAGTCAGGAAATACAAGGAGTTAATGATTCCAGGGACAGTTTTCAATAAGTAGGAAATGAAATGGAAGCTGATGGTTATACATTTATGGTCAAACTTCAAGAGGACAAGTCTGAGAGGTATCCTGTATATTCCTTAGAGGACTCCAGAGAGGATCAAGTTCAAGGTACCATCAGTGGTGACCTCAGTAGAGAATCTTTATGCAAGTTCTCTCTTTCTCTCTGCCTCTTGGGTCCTTCACACCTATATCCTGGAATAACTCCAAAATAAAACACCTGCCCACAAATCCTTGTCTCTGACTCTACTTTTTAAAAAAATATATTTTATTGATTTTTTACAGAGAGGAAGGGAGAGAGATAGAGAGCCAGAAACATCGATGAGAGAGAAACATTGACCAGCCGCCTCTTGCATACCCCCTACTGGGAATGTGCCTGCAACCAATGTACATGCCCTTGACCGGAATCGAACCTGGGACCCTTCAGTCTGCAGACCAACGCTCTACCACTGAGCCAAACCGGTTTTGGCTGACTCTACTTTTGAGGGGATCCCGAGTTAAGAGAACCAGAATTAGGTGTGGTACTAGAAATCAGATGCTCATAATGAAATCAAGCCCAGCTATCCACAGCCATGAACATAATAACATGTCCTTCTATGCCTTCTCCTCCTTCCTTCACTCTCCCATGTTCTCATTCTTCTTCCTCCTGAGTCAACTCTGGGCATACCTTATTGCTTAATCTCTACCAGTGAGGGGAACCCAAATTTAGGGATTGAGCAGAACTGGTAAGAGAGGTGAAAAGATAAATAGGAGAGATTGGTTTCACTGAAGCCAAAGGATGAATGAATTTTAAGAAACTATAGAAAGATCAAGTAAAATGAGAATTGAAAAGAATCAAATTTAGCAATTGGATGGTTAGAGGCAACTTTGGAATAGAACTGTCAATGCAGTGAAGAAAGTAGATTTTTCTTTCATTTTTGAAATTTGTTTAAAACCTCAGTCTCTCTGTTTCTTCCTAATTTTCCTGAATTTCCAGAGTATAAACTGTAACATATCCTTTCTTCTAAGGGAAGTAACCTATGCAATATTGCAATAATTGAAGCATAGATAACCCTATTGCTTTTGTCTCCGCCAGTTTATTTTTGTATGGCAACAATTATGCCACTTCCTCTAGAGATGGCCCAGCCCACTTTTCTGACCTTATTCTATATGCCCTTCCTACTCTTTTCTAAAAAATATATTTTATTGATTTTTTACAGAGAGGAAGGGAGAGGAATAGAGAGTTAGAAACACCGATGAGAGAGAAACATTGATCAGCTGCCTCCTGCACACCTACTATTGGGAATGTGCCCCCAACCAAGGTACATGCCTTTGACCAAACCTGGGATCCTTGAGTCCACAGGCTGATGCTCTATCCACTGAGCCAAACCAGTTAGGGCCCTTCCTACTCTTTTCAGTTACCTGTGATCCCTTAATTGTTTGGTTCCTCCATCTTTACATAACAGACAATGACTCACTTTCTTCCTCATCAAAATTGGTTTTCTTGCCTTTCTTTGAACATGTGAATCATTCTCTTAAAAAGATTATAGTAAGTATCTCTAAATTCTGGAGTTTGATCTGCATGTTAGAGCAATATTAAAGAAAAAACCCCAAACATTGTTAATGATTTGGGCTCATTTTGAGCATTAAAGAGATTGGGGAAAATCTTGCTATTTATTAAAGGAAAGAACCCAGAAATGACATACTCAATGATGACAAAAATTATCTTGCAGTGATGGGAAAGGCAGTCTTTCTAGGATTTTAATTCTTTTTTTTTTTTTTTTTTTTTTTTTTTTTAATAAATTTTTATCTTTCATATTATTACAAGTGTTCCTTTCCCCCCCCTTCCCACCCCACCCTCTGCCCTTTCCCCACTCCCCATTGTCCTCATCCATAGGTGCACAGTTTATGTTCAGTCTCTTCCCACATTCCCCTCTCCCCTTTTCCCCAAGAATCATCAGTTCACTCCCCTTCCATACCTCTGATTCTATTATATTCAACAGTTAATATTGTTCATCAGATTTTTTTTTTAATTTCCTTGGTTTTTAGATTCACTTGTTGATAGTTACGTATTTGTTGTTCATAATTTTTATCTTTATTTACTTTCTCTTCTGAAAGAACCCCCTTCAGCAATTCATATAATTCTGGTTTGGTGGTGATGAACTCCTTTAGCTTTTTTTTTATTAGTGAAGGTCTTTATCTGACCTTCGATTCTGAGTGATAGCTTTGCTGGGTAGAGTATTTTTGGCTGTAGGTTCTTGCTATTCATCACCCTGAATATTTCTTGCCATTCCCGTCTGGCCTGCATGGTTTCTGTTGAGAAATCAGCTGACAATCGTATAGGTGCTCCTTGATAGGTAACCACCTGCTTAGCTCTTGCTGCTTTTAATATTCTCTCTTTGTCCTTTGCTCTTGGAATCTTAATTTTGATTTGTCTTGGTGTGGTCCTCTTTGGATTCCTCTTATTTGGAGTTCTGTGTGCTTCCTGGACTTGTAAGTCCAATTCTTTCCCCAGGTCGGGGAAGTTTTCTGTCACTATTTCTTTCAGTATGTTTTCGATATCTTGCTCTCTCTCATCTTCTGGGACCCCCATGATTCTGATGTTGGATCGTTTGAAGTTGTCCCAGAGGTTTCTTACATTATCTTCAATTTTCTGGATTCTCTTGCCTTCTAGCTTCTGCAGAGGAGTGTCTTCTGGCTCTTTATGTTCCAAATCTTTGACTTGATTCTTGCGATCTTCTATTCTGTTTTTAGGACTCTGTAGAATATTTTTTATTTCAGACAATGTATTCTTTATTTCTTGTTGATCCCTTAGCATTTCTTGTTGATCCCTTTTCATATCCTCATAGGTCTCATTTATTTTATCGGCCTTTTCTAGGAGTCTCTTGAAAAACCCTATAAGTGTGGTTTTGAACTCTATATCCAGTCTCTTTTTGTCCTCCATTTCTTTCGTTTGTGATCTATTTGGTTTAGGCATTTTCGCAGGCAGCTTTCCTGATGGGGCGGGGTTTCAGGGTGGAGCCTACAGCCTCGGCTTCCGTCAGCCCCGCCCTATGCGACTCCTGAGACTCAGGGTCCTTCAGTACTTGTTGCAAGCGCCTCTGAGAGAAAGGTGCCCTCGATTTTCGCCTGCTACCAAACAGTGTAAGCTCTCCCGCAATGGGCCCGAAACTGGGGTTCAGTTCAGTTGGAAGTGGAGTTGGAGGTGGCGTTCAGAGCAGTCTGGAGCCTGTCTCCTTCCCGCCAGGGCAGTCCTACGGCACAGCCGGCCGGCCCTTCTCTGCGCGCTGTGTGCGCGCCTCTGGGACCTCCTTTCGCTGCTTCCCCGAGTACTGCCTTACAGCCCAGCTCCCTCTGGATGAGCCTGGGTCCCCGGGGTCTGGCCTAGAACGGGGGTTCAGAGCAGTCGGGGGCCCAGCACAGTCGGAGTGTTTATCTCCTTCCCGCTAGGGAACGCCCGCCAGGCACTCGGCCTCCCTCCTCTCCGGCTCCGTCCTCTCCGCGCGCGCTGCGTGTCTCCGTACCTTGGGCTTTTACAGCTCCTCCGCGCTTCCTTCTGGTTTTCTCCTTGCTTCTCGTTGTAGAATTTCCAGTCAGTTGACTTTCCTGTAGTTCTGGGTAATGTCCATTTTATATTTTAGTTGTATTTTATTGAAATTGTTGCGTGCGGCTGCGGCTAGGTGCCTACCCGAGCAGCCATCTTGGATCGGATTTTAATTCTTAAGTAGATATAGTTTCTTTACAGTGTCCTAGGTATTTTACACCAATGTCTGACTCATCTGTAAATGTACACTCTCCTTTGTGTGTACAAAGTCACATCAATTGGCAATTTGGGTAATTATTCTGATTGTTATACTCTAAGTGGCCTGTTCAATAAACAATTATTCAGCATTGAGTACTTTTCTAGGCACTTAGACTATGAAATGGAAGGAGTTCTGCCAGGAACTCAGAAATCATGATAGTGTTTAACCTTTAGGACTGGAGTCTTGTGACTGCTGATTACATAGTTGCCTTCCAGTTATGAAAATACAGTCAGCTATTTACTTAAGATTTATATATATTTATGTATGTATGTTATTCTTCAATGAAATGTCCAAAAATTGAAACACAAAAATGAAACCATAAAATTAGTAGATATGAACACTGACAAATTCTTTTTTTTATAAGTATATTTTTATTTATTTCAAGAGGAAGGGAGAGGGAGATAGAAACATCAATGATGAGAAAGAAACATTGATTGGCTGACTCCTGCAAGCCCCATATTGGGGATTGATTCTAAAACTCAGGGAATGGAATTTTGATTTCCTGGTTCATAGCTGATGCTCAACCACTGAGCAACACTGGCCGGGTGACAAATTCTTTTATACTTTTAGAATGAAGTCCTTTTAAACTATGAATCATAAATCAGATGTCAAAGCAGAACTGGCTGATTAAATAACTGTGAAAAGAAAACATACTACATAAGGTCAAAAGGTAAATGTTAAATTAGAAAATGTATTTGTAATTTATATCCCAACAAAGGGCTAATCTGTTAGTATATATAAAGAGCTTTTAGAAATCAGAAAGTAAAAGAGCAATTACCTAATGGAAATCAGAATAGCATTTGAATGAATTTGCCATGTTATAAAAGTGAGATAGAAATGGGATGTAAATTTTCAAAAGATGCTTAGTTTTTGTCATAATATGATAAATGTAAATGAAAACTATAAGAAGATGCCACTTTTTACTCAATAGATTAGAAAATATATATTTAAAGTGTTATTGAACTTATTGAACAGGAAATAATGTAGGTACATTCACACATTGTGGGAATATAAATTAGTGTAATTCCTATGGTAGTTTCATTGGCATTATCTATGGCAATTAAAAATGAACATACAATATAACCCAACAATCCAATTCTGAGAATTTAGCTTATTTATACATGTATAAAATAATTTACGTACAAAGATATTATGTCACGCAGTGATTATAATAACAAAATACTATAAATAAAGATAAACTAATTTTTGCTGATATGCAGATAAAAATCTTTTAAAGTATACACATAAACTATGGGGAGTCAAAGTGTGAAGTATACAATTAAAAGTTGGGGTAAGAGAGCTTTCACTGTCTATATTAAAAATAGTTGAAAATTACCCATTGGGAAAATAATTAAATGGAATACAAAAGCTAAAAAACAAACAGAAAACTGATGTTTCAACATAAGTTATATCAAATGCCAGATAACACTTTGCTATCACAATATATGAAAAATCTTACCATCTCTAAGGGGAAATGGTAATTGCTATTATATTTGAAAAAAACAGTTTATTGCTACATATATTCTTGGCCAGAAGTTAGAAAAATTATTATAGTCTCTCATACCATGCTTTTTGGCCTATGAATTGACCAAAAGATCCTAACAGATAACTTGACTATATATATCAACATATTGGGTAATCCTAATTGCAGCAATTTAATGCTATACTATGATGGCAGAGCCACACAATATTATGAAACCATTATCTATACTGTTATTTTTATTTATAAAGTATTAGTATTGAGCAATGAATAATCAATGAAAATGATAAATTGTCATGTATTTATAGGAGGAGGTACTACACAGTCATTGAAAATATTCTACTTTGTAAAACTATTAAAGGAGGGAAAGCATGCAATACATGTTAAATGATTAAGCAAGACATGAAATTTTATACCACATGATCACAATTTGATAAGATTTTTTGCAGAGAAAGTTTAAACATAAATATCTCTAGTAGGAGGACAAGCAAATTTCTTTTTCTTACTTTCGCTATTTTCAAATTTATATACTGAACATATATTACTTTATAATCAAGAAAATGAACAAACAAATAACAGGCAGTACATCAGCGATATGACTAGAGTCTTCTCGTGTTGTTCTGTGGTCCCGGTGTCCTGCAGGTAATAATATAAACCATTGTATATAGACAGCTTTCTTCTGCTCTGACGGCTCCTTTGTGGTGCTGAGTCTCACAGAAAGAAAAGTTCAAAGGTTTATCTCAGAAAATATTTCCCCCCCACATGTCCAGTGGAGCACTCAGATGGATTCTTGGCTCATTTTCTAAGGGGGCACAAACAGACTTCCCACTCTGACATTTCACAAGTTTATACCCCAGGGCAGCTGGTAAAAACAGTTGGTCCAAGGTCTGGGTCAAATAGCTTGCTGTTCTAGGATATTATTGACAGTGCAGCCTTCCAATCCTGCTAGTGGCTTTTACCTTGATTCAGTTCTCAAAGTCTTTAGTTTGCCATTTGGAATTGGATCCACACATGTGCCTCCTTGGATGAGCCCAGGAGGTTCTTAAACAACTTCATGTCTTGTTTTCCTAAGTTCCCGCCTTTCTGTGGGCTCCGTGATGTTTTCCAGGTCTTTGAGGCTCTCTTCCTCAGTTCGCCTCTCCAGCCAGAAACCTGGGACTATCGTAAGCCTGGTGAATTTCCCATGACTGCAGCTGCTTCCATGACCATGGGTGTGAGGACAGAGAGGGGAAATGCAACAGTGGTCCATTTCCGTCTCTTGGAACCACAGACTCTTCTATTCATGGAATAGTTTCCTCTGCCTGAGAACTGTCGGGACCTCCAGTTTCCCTCTGCAACTGCAGGCACTACCAACACAGCTGCCATATAAGATTATGTGACAGTGGGGCACGAGAGAATGGAGAAAACATATATATATATATATATATATTTTTTTTTTTTAAAAAAAGAGTAATGGGAATTTCCTCCACTTAGAGATGGTAATTCCCCTTCCTTCTCCTGTAGCTTGGAGGGCTTCTCTTGGTGTTCTCTTGATGACCAGTTCTGCACTTGAGACTGCTTTGAATCCAGGTCAGGGAATACCAGAGATGGGGGAGAGATGATAAACTCACTACAGCTTCTGTGGTACTCTGAAATATGGCTTTTTTCTTCAATTTGGCTTCTATTACTCCTCCTCAGAGTTCTTAAATAGCTGTAATATGTCTCCTATCTAGGTGTAGTGTCATTGTTCCATCTTCCCTGGAACTGAAACTGATCAAACTCACCATTTTAGCTATAAAACTGGTGTCCTGTCCTCCCCACTTCCTCCACAGCCCTACATTGTACCATGATGCTTTTTTTTCAAAGCTTCTCATGAATGAATACCTTCTTTCTTATTTGTTAGGTGAAACCCACTACAATCCTCTCAGTATTCTAAATATTGAGTGTTAAATTTCCTAGAATTTGTCAAAGTTAGTCCATTACACCAGCTTTCAGTTGTCCTTACACATTCTTTTGGAATTCCTGGAACAGAAACTCCTTTAGGATGCTCATCACTTCTTATCGATACTGTTGTGTAGAGGCAGAGAATCTATGTTATGTGGGTGGCTGCTCTCTCCCATAATTGTCCTTAACTGTTTTCATGATCTGTTTCTGCATCTGATGGAATACAAAGAAAGGTTTCCTATCATTAAGTGCTGTGAGACAGAGAAGCTCTTTATTCACACATGCTAAAGGTATCTATCATAGTTTGGTACTCTACAGAATTTATCAAAGCGCCTCCCAAACCAGAAAACAAGAACATGTTGGAGAAGAGGATGGAAAATCAACCTACCCTACCTCATACAACTGTCTCATCTTTTTATAAAGATAACTAAACAACACGTAATTTGACTTATCATGATATTTTGGTCAGAACAAAACTATCAACTCCTATTGACTAGAGGTAGATTGCAAAAAAAAAAAAATGATGCAAATTTTCCATCTGTTTCTTTATCTTTGCCTTCTTTCAGTGACTGTGTAATTCTTTAAGAAATAAAGATTATATATCCTGTTTAATAGTGGGCTCACTCTGGGATTTACTTTGGCCAATAGAATGTAGTGGGTGGAATACCTTGCTAGTTCCATGTCTAGGTAACGAGGCCTTGCCTGCTTCTCTTCACTCCCTGGAAACCCTGCTGAGCCGCCATGCTACTAAACTCAGATTGGCCTGTAGAAGGATGAAATGCTCCATGGACTAGAGGTGAGCTGTCCAAGCTTAGTCCACTCTCCATCCAACCAGTAGCTGATTTTAAACTCATGAGTGGGCCTGGCTTAGTTCATCTTAACCAAGTTCAGATCAGTGGAATTATGCAGGAACTCCTTTGACAAAAGAGCACTAGTAAAGTGTTTGAAACCAGTACATTTTGAGTGGTCCACTATACTGCAAAATCTGACACATGAAGCAAGAACTACTTTATTTATTGACAATTCTCTTCTTCCTTCCCAAACACACACACACACAGTGAGGGGGAGAGCAGAATATTTGAAATGTGCTGCACTTAGAAACCTCACTCAGTGGTTCCTAATCAAATGAATGGCAGTTCCACACCTTTATGAGCCTGCCACTAACCATTAGCACAGCCCTAGGAAACCAATGAGATTTTTTTAATGGCCCACATTCTGCCATTGCAGCCATTATGGCCCGCAGAATGCCACAGTACATGTATCCCATCTTGAGCATACATTTTCCTTCTGAGAAAATAAAAGATCGACTTCCACAGAATGACTTTGCTGATGTGAAGGGGAAAAAGCCCACAGTTGAGAAGCTGCAATCGGGGCCATCCAGCTTCCCGTGTTGTATTCTTGCCCTAATTAGCTCTTTCAGAGCAGATTGTTTGTAATGAACTCTAGAAAATTGAGTGTGATTTTTCTCGAGGCAAACAGGGTTCAGTTATTAACCTTTCCGTCTTTAACGAGGCAACATCTTAAGGATGAGCAATAATAAACAAGGAAGTTGTCAATAAGAACCTAGATTATGTCAGACTCCAATTTTATACCCCAAACAAGTCTTCGGAGAAAAATAACTTTGCTGGTATGAGGTGACAGTAGGGGAAGTGCTGTTAAAGAAATTGTGTCCTACTTCATAGAAACATGGGGGTGTTCTGCTGGAATTGGGAGTCTTAAAAGGAGTCGTAGACATGAACGATGCCATTAACAAAATAGGTGATGAGCGTGAGGTTGGAGTCTGTTCAGACACTTGCGCATATAGTGGGAAATGCCTGCCCTCTGCCCCGGAAGAGAAACCACAACCAATCTGCATGATCCACTCTTTTTCCTCTTTCAGGGGAGCCTTCCACAGGGAATCACTCGCCCTTGCTCAGTATGCTTCCTTTCCTTAGCTAGTTCCATGTTGTCCTCTGGAGCTGGATTCACTTTCCTGACTTTCAGAGTCTGGCAATTCCTGCAAACCTTTAAATTCCTCAACAAATCATCTCCTTACCAAAGCACAATGAACCCCTGCCTCATCTCGGTTTCCCAGGCACATTTTAGAAATGCTTATGTCTAAACTCAGTTGAATTCTGTTCATGTTTGCTTCCTATATTTGAGGGCTCAGTTATTGGGTGCATATATATGCTTATAATAGTCATATCTTTTTAAAAATATTTTATTGATATTTTTACAGAGAGGAAGGGAGAGAGATAGAAAGTTAGAAACATCGATGAGAGAGAAACATTCATCAGCTGCCTCCTGCACATTCCCCCCTGGGGATGTGCCTGCAACCAAGGTACATGCCCTTGACTGGAATGGAACCCGGGACCCTTCAGTCCTCAGGCCAATGCTCTATCCACTGAGCCAAACCCGTTAGGGCAGTCATGCCTTCTTGAAGAATGGATTTTTGAAGGCTGTAGTCATTCATTCCTTAACTGACTTTTCTAAACTATTTTTGCAAAGTATGTATTCCTTGTCATTTGAGATCATTAGCATCTCTTTATTTTAACTTGCGTTTGTATAATGTTTTAACAGGTAGTTTTTTGAATATCAATGCCATTCCTTGTTGCCAGGCTAGAGAGTGAAAAATGTTAGCTCATTGTTTTCATTTGTATTTTTCTGATAATTTGAGAGTTTGTGTCTGCCTTCTTTAGTTTCTTGGGCACTTTGTCAGGGATTTAGTTTTTTTTTTAATTTCTCTTTTGTTTATAGAATTTCTTTTGATAGTCTTCATATAAATTCTTCATCACATATGTTGCAATTATTTTCTACCACCTGTCAGTTTCATTTTAATATTGTTTATGGTGCTTGTATTGGAAATAACTTTATGACTTTTATGTAATTAAACTCAGGAATGTTTTCCCCCTATGGCTCTGAGTCTTGCCTTGCTTAATAGGGCCTTTCCCATAAATATTTTCTAGAGTAAATCTAATTTCTTGTGAATAAGATTATGAAATATACACTATTAAATAAATATTCATTAAATATATAAAATAGGTATTAAAATATTAAAGAAATGTGATTTATTTACATGTTTGATTCCCTTATGTCATACGACTTGATTTTCTTCTACTGTCAGGCACTTTGTAATTTTTTCAACTTCGTCTGGGATTCCATTCTTATTTATGTACTCAGCCTGCCTTCAGTAGTCATGGGGACGGTTTGGGGTAAGTTCATCAGTGCGATTCCTCAATGGCTTATAATTTACGGGGAGCATGTTCTCTGTTCCTTCAGAATGTCACCATCCATCTTGACAGTTCCTGGCCTCTCCCACACAAATATCCATATCTCCATCCAAGAGTTCTGCCATCGAAGTAGACATTTGATTCAAATTTAGTTCCACCCAAAATCACCTTGATAGTAGTCCTCAGCATCCCTTCCTGCTCCTTAGGTCTTTTACCTCTGACTTGGAGAAACCTAGAAATAGCCTGCCTTTCCACAGCTGTCCTTTCCTTGCTATTCTTTGATCTGTGGTCTCCTTTGTCAAATGGATTCTTTCTGCATTTTACCCTCACGGGTTTTTCAACAAGTTTGATTCACCTAGAAGACTCTAGATTGTTTATTGCAAATGTTATAATTTTGTTTTCTCTAATACAATTTTTTAGGTCTCCTCTAGGGAAGTAAAAGATATAAGCATGTGTTCTCAGATCTAATTTCCTATGCATATTTTTATTCTAACCACATATTTTTGCACTAAGATTTGAGGCTATTTGAAATATTGTATTTAACAAAAGTTGTTTAGAAATACATAAAAGAAAAGGAAAAGGAAGAATGGGTCAAAGCCAAAAAAAAAAGCAGAAGTTAGTTTGGTACTTGTAAGAATTCAGACCTTGGCCAAGTTTGGGGCTTGATTCTGAAAAGGGATAGAAAAGTCCAGAGTCTCTTGGGAAACTGTTCTTTGACTTATTAGAATTTTTCTGGGGTTGGTTTTTCAGTCACTAGAACCTGGTGAGTAGGAAGATGATTAGTTGGTTTCCAGAGATTATAACTATCCTTGGTGAATTGGAAAGTAGTAGTCCTCAATATGGTCAGAACTTCATTCTCCAAGGATGGAATTACCAGCAGCTGAGCACCTCAGAATCCCTGAAAGCTTTACTTCCAACTGGGAAATATATAACAAGGTCTCCACATTGGTATGTCCCACATCCTTTGCTGGTCAATAAAATGCACAGCCCTAACTGTGCCTGAGGGCACCTCTTGTCATTCCTGTAACTGTCCCATGATGAGAGAACCTAAAACATTTGACATAAAACACCGTCTTCTTTCCAATATAGGAAATGAAATATGGCTGTTGTTTTCCCATTATTCAGAAAATCCAATCTTGTTATATACATATAAGAGATCAATAAACTGGTAATTCAGAGATTGACTTTTCCTAAAAAAAAAAAATAAATAAATAAAAATAAAAACACTTGGTATTGTAGAGACAAGTCTTATCTTTGCAGGTCCTCATACAATAGACACCTTGACACCTTCTCTTATTTTAGCCTTGAATTACTAGTACACTAACATTTATGGCATGGTTTTGCTCTTATTATGCTATGTTGATCGTTTTTTAACTGTATTCTCTAGGTTACATTTGTCTCCACTGTTGGTGGCTGCCACTGTGGAAGGCAGTTACCACAAAAAATTAAAAATGCAACTGCCTTATGAATCAGCAATTCCATTTCTGGGAATATATCTGAAGAAACCTGAAACACTAATTTGAAAGAATATATGCACCCCCTTGTACATTGCAGAGTTATTTACAATAGCCAAGATTTGGAAGCAGTGCAAGTGGATTAAAAGGGTGTGGTATATTTACACAATGGAATACTACTCAGCCATAAAAAAGGAGGAAATTTACCCTTTGCCACTGCGTGGATGGACCTGGATGTATTATGCTAAGTGAAATAAGTCAGTCAGAGAGAGAGAGACAAGTACAATATGATTTCATGATATGTGGAATCTAATGAACAAAATAAACTGACAAAATAGAAATAGACTCATAGATATAGAGAACACACTGATAGGTGTCAGAGGGAAAGGGGCTTGGAGTGGGGGCTGGGTGAAAAAGGTAAAAGGATTAAGCAACAAACAAACAAACAAACCCAAACGCTTATAGACACAGAAAACAGTATGATGATAACACAGGGAAAGAAGGTATAGGGAGGTAGGAGAGGGTAAAGGAAAGATAAATGGTGATGCAGGGAGACTTGACTCGAGGTGGAGAAGACACAATACAGTATACGGATGATGGATTATAGAATGTACCCCTGAAACCTATATAACTTTATTAACCAATGTCATCCCAGTACATTCAATAAAAATAGCTCACTGTTCAAAATTCAGTCTACTTTCAAGTATGTCTCAGTGTTTTCTGGACTCGATAGCTTTATGATTTATTATTTTCCCAACTTCTAATCCACATCATAACCCTGAGTTACTTCTGAGCAAATGTCTTTTCTGTTCTATGCTTCAATAAATCCCACCACAGAATCGGGTTTACAATAGAAACGGCTTGAAAGAAGAAGTGAGTTTAAAACTTGAACTAAGTTTCCTCAGGTAAAAATAAAATTTCCCCCCCTAAAGAACCTTGTTGAACATGTGTCTACTTTTAAAAAAATAATTTTATTTTTATTTTTCAATCACAGTTGACATACAATATTATCTTAGTTTCAGGTGTATACCCCAGTCACTAGACATTAAATAGCTTACAAAGTAATCATCCAATAAATCTCGTACCAGTCTGACACCATTCATAGCTATTAGAATATTATTTGACTACTAGAGGCCCGAAGCACGGAATTCATACAAGAGTAGCCCTTCCACCCACCCTGCTGCCAGCACCGGCTGCCCTCTGGCATCTGAGACCCAGTTTCATCTGGAAGGTTGTCTGGACGGATGTCTGGTCTCATTAGCATATCATGCTTTTATTATTATAGATAACCCCTATGCTGTACTTTAGATCCCTATGATCATTCTTACTAACATGTGCCCACTCTTAAGGCATGTCGTAAGCTCAACATAACTGAGCACACTGTAACATGAGGAATTGCCTTGGCTCCAGAGGGAAGGCAATCAAGGGCAATTTCGAGGTTGCGATGTACTTATTTCCCTTTGGGGTTTGGAGGGTATTTCCTGAATCATGGTGGGAGATCATTTCTTTTTTTAATTTATCCCTTTCAGTGCAGCTCCTAGGAGAACTGATCTCTCCCTCTTCCACATTCACCCAGAATTTTGTGCATCCCTTGTTCCCGCCATTTAGAGATGCAAGGAAATGCAGAAAAGAGAGTGTGGGCTTTGGAGACCCAGGCATTTAGCTTTAAGCTACTAATAAACTGTGTTACTTAAGTTGTTTCTAGGCTTCATCAGTTGATGAGGGGCAATAGCAACTATCTCTTTGGCTTGTTGTGAGAATTAAATGTGCTACTGAATATAAATGTCCCAGTGAATTGTCTGGCACACATTCAATAACGGGGTGGCATTTCTGTCACAGTACTGGGGAGGGGAGGGGGGTCACAACCTCCTTCTAAGTAGCCTAAAAGCTTTGAACAAAAATAGATACCCTATTGCTGCATTGGCCATAATCAAACACATGAAATAGCATGGCTTCACACTACAGTCTTGAAAAGTGTAATCTTGAGAAAGAAAAGTGCAAAAACACCCGAGGCTTGGCAGTGTTTCTAGTATTTCCACTCCAAAAGTAGCTTCAAGTAAGGAAGTTGTCAAAGAGGTTAATTATTATGATCATAGCTCTGAAACTGCAGGTTAGTGCAGTTACATGGGTGAAAGAAAAACTATAAAAGTGAGAATGAAGGACATTAAATTATTGTTATTTGCTGATGATATAATTGTATACTGTTAGAACTCATGAGAGTTGTCTGAAAAACTATTAGATATAAAAAGAGAATTCAGAAAATTATCTGGTTGCAAAATTTATATCAAAATCATTAGTTTTCTTATATACCCACCATAAACAGAAAATTTAGTGAAGGAAATAGCCCATTTACAACACCAAGAAAAACAGATTAAAACAAAACAAAACCTAGGAACAAAACTAGTCAGGGTTTATGTGAAGGAAACTTTAGAACTCTCCTGAGGATTATTAAAGAAGACAGAAAAATAGTCATAACTTATTGTTGGGCAGAAAAATCTCAGTATCATGAAGGTGTCATCTTCTAAAATTAACCTATGAAGCCTATTCCATGCAAATTAGAATACCAGTGAGATGCTTTAGAGAAAACTTTACAAAATGATTTTTTGAAGAATATAGGATGATTCCGAAAAATAGGAACAGATAGATCCAGTGAAATAAATATAGAACCTAGAAATATCCAGATATATACGAATATGTCATAGATGACAAAGATGACTTTCATTCACTGGGAAAAGATGAATTAGTAAAAAAATGATGTTGTAAAAGTTGAATTGACTGTGGAAAAAATAAATCTGGGTGGTTACTTCAGTTGCAACATGAATTTGTGATCTATTAATTACATAAATGTAAAAACTAATACCTTAAAATATAAAAAATATGACAAAAAAGTCACTAATCTGATAAAGAAAATATTGATAACAGTGGCTACTAAAAATTAAAAATTAGATGATGACAAAAATATGGTATTATAAAAAGAGCAAAATAAGTTGCACAAAATATGTGCAATAAGTACAATAGTCTTGTAAAAATGTTTAAATATTCTAGTCATAAATTTAGTAATTATTTTACACACAATAAGCTATGCTGCTAATGAATATAAAAATATTCAGCCTTACTTATCTACATATAAAAACCTAAGCAATTGTGACAACCCAGTGGACCGAAAGACTGGTAGACCAGTCGCTATGAGGATACACTGACCACTAAGGGGAAGATGCTGAATGCTGGAGCTATCCCCTGGAGGTCAGTGCGCTCCCACAGTCAACCTCCCCTAGCCAGCCAGCCTCCTGTGGTCTCTCCCGCTGGCTGGCCAGCCCCAATTGGCCCGGATCCCTGGCCAGGCTGGGGGACCTCACCCATGCATGAATTTGTGCACTGGTCCTCTAGAATTCAATAAATAAATAATAAAACCAGGCAGTATTTATACCTATGGAATTGGAAAATGTGAATATAATTGGTAATACTAATTTTAACAAGGGTCTTAGAATATGGGTACTGTCATTTGTTTGGATTCAAACTATTCCATTTTGCAAAGTGATTTGGAAATATCTGAGACAATTTTCTTTAATTAATTTACTTTAAAATTTACCTTTATTTTTTAAAGAATCACAGATGTCCCCTTTGCCCCCCCCCATTGGCCCCATTAATATTAATATATATTAATGTTTAATAGTTATTAAAGTCTATTAGTAAACGATAAAAGTAAAGTTTAGATCAGTTGCACTGATTCCTTTTGTGTAGATTAACTTTGTATGTGTGCTTTGTTTGTATATTTAACTTGAAGAAGATTTCAGAAAAGTTTGGTATTGTTTATATTTCTGAAGTTACTGGAGACTGGAGGAACTAAAACTCTTTTAAAAAGACAGCCTTTTTGTATGCAGCAGTTTTAGGTTCCCAACTAAACTGAGCAGAAAGTATAGAGAGGCCTCATTTACCCCTGACTCTTAATGCTCTTAGCCTCCCCGACCATCAGCACCATTATCAGTCAAAGTCCGTAGTTTACATTCTTAATGTTGGATATTTTATTGGTTTTATACAAATTAAGTGAATGTACCCACAATTATAGTACCACACAGAATAGGTTCACTGTGCTCCACTTACTAATCCCTCGCTCACGCCAACCCCCTGGCAATAGCACATCTCTTTTCTGCCTTCATAGTTTTACACTTCACAGAATGTCTTATAGTTGGGCATTATACAGTATGTATTCTCTTGAGATTGATGTCTTTCCTTTATGAAAACTTTTGCTCATTTTTTTTAAAAAAAGATAGTTCATTTTCTTATTTTTGAGTTTTAAGAGCTCTTTCGAGTATTTTGGCTAATAGTCTCTTATCAGTAGAACTTTTGCAAATATTTCCCCCAGTCTGTGGCTCATCTTCTCATTGTTTTGACAATACCTTTCACAGAACAGAAGTGTTTAATTTTAATGAAATTCAACTTATCAGTTCTTCTTTCATGGCTCAAAATGCTGTGTCTTAAAAGTCATCATGAAACCCAAGGTCATCTAGATTTTCTACTATGTTATGTTCTAGGAGTCTCATAGTTGTTTATAGTTTTTGCAATTTGAAATCAAATTTATGATCCATTTCTGTGTGTGTTTTTTTTTTTGAAGAGTTTAAGTTCTGTGACTTGATTATTTTCATTTTCTTTTCTTAATTTTTGCATGTGGATGTTCAGTTTTTCCAGTACCATTTATTGAGGGGGCTATCTTTTCTCCCTTTAATTGCCTTTGCTCTTTTGTTGAAGACAAGTTTACTATATCTTTGTGTGTCTCATTTGGGGCTTGCTATTTTGTCCCATTGAACTATTTTTCTATTTTTTTCACCAATACCTCATTGTCTTTATTGCTACAGCCTAAAATTTTAAATTGATTTCAGAGAGGAAGGGAGAAGGAGAGAGAGATAGAAACATCAATGATAAGAGAGAATCATTGATCAGCCGCCTCCTACATGCCCTCTCTGGGGATCGAGCCTTAAACTGAGGCATGTATCCTGACCAGGAATTGAACCATTACCTCCTGGTTCATAAGCCCTCACTGAGCCACACCAAATGGGCAAGAGTATGTCTTGAAGTCCTCTGACTGTGTTTTTCTCCTTCAATATTGTGTTGATTATTGTGTTAATGTCCTAGGGCTCATCATAACAAAAAATCCACAGATTGGTGGCTTTAAAAATTGAAATTTATTATCTTATACTTTGGGATACTGGAAGCCCAAAATCAAGGTGCCAGTGGCAGGGATGGATTTCTCCGAGACCTCTCTCCTTGCCATACAAATAGCTATCCTTTTCTTGTCTCTTCACCTGGTCTTTCAATGTGCTTGTACTGCATCCCTCTGTCTGCCCCCTAAATGTCCTTTTGTAAGTGTGTGAGTTAGATTAGGCTAGGACCAACTCTAAAGACTTCATTTTTAACCACAGTTATCTTTTTAAAGGTTCTTAGAGGAGATCTGGACACACTGAGAGGACAGATAAAGTGAGGATGCAGCATGAAAGTGGACATATAGAAGCCAGAGGGAGACAGGCTTCAGAAGAAACCAATCCTGCCTTCCCCTTGACCTTGGACTTCTAGCCTCCAGAAGGTAAAGAATATGAACTTCTGTTGTTTAAGTCAAGTCTGTGTAGTATTTTGTGATGGCAGCCCTAGCGAACCAATATACCTTGTATCCTGCAACCTTACTATTATTGCTTATCAGTTCCAGACATGTTTATTTTTGTTGTTTTGAATGTTTTCTGACTTATAAAATTTAAAAACCTGATGTGTATATTTTAAACTAAAACATAATAGACACCGTTCTTCTTCCCTGAATTGTGATGTGTGTCTCCTCCATGTAAGTATGTACATGTAGGGGGTAGCATACAGTTTGATCCTAGCACAGTTCCTGGGGTGACACTTGGCATGTACCTCATATGTATTTATTGAATTATTTAGAGTTTAGACTGTTTGCTACCAGTTTTCTAAGAAATTTTTGAGAAAACCACCCATAGATAAGAAAGAGTTGCTGAAATATGTACAAAACAAATAGCATGAAAGCTATTGTGGGGAGGACCCATATTTTGCCAACTGATCTACAGATGAAAGGGCCAGGTTTTCTAGAGCATCGAAAATGGAGATTCCACTTAATGACCTTTTCAAGTTAACTGTTCTAATCCTCTGTTACTCTGGTCTTCCAATGTGGTCTTGGTCAAGGAGACAGGAGCAGAGGATGAGTGCCTTGTGCTGACAAGGTTTCCTCTGAGGTTAAAAATAAAAATATTCATAGGCATTTGAATATTTGCAGAGAGAGAAGGTTAAACTCGTTACATCCATTTTTTTTCTTATTGGGTAAAGGGTTTCTATTAAAGCTACACTGTATGTTTCCTTATGCTCAAGGCTGATGGTTAATTGGAAAGTAGCCCAGGGTTTGACACGTAGTTGGCACTCAAAACTATGAATCCATATGTGATTGAATCACCTAATGCAGGAGCAATGCACATTAGGTTTGGACTTATTTTTTAAAAATTTTATTTAGCTTTATTCTTTTCAAGATATCTATCTACCTTTGTTGTTGCTTCCAGGATTGAACAAAGAAGGCTGTTTTTAGGGGCCGACGAAGCAGACATCTCAAAGTTTGTCCTGGATGACTAAAATAAATGTCTGCCTTAATCAAGAGAATTATTTATATGTCTAAAAATAATCTAGCAGCTACAAAATTATTTCCTGGCAAAGAAAGACCTTATGAATTATTGTCAGTTTGAAGTGTCATTACTGTATCACTCCTTCCATGTTTTTTGAGAAAGCAAGAGAACAAAAAGATTATGGAAGCCTGGCTGGTGTGGCTCAGTGGTTGAGCATCAACCCCTGAACCAAGAGGTCACTGGTTTGATTTGTGGTCAGGGCACATGTCAGGATTGTGGGGTTGATTCCCAGTAGAAGGCATGCAGGAGTCAGCCTATTGATGTTTCTTTTTAAATTTTCTTTATTGATTAAGGTATTACATATGTGTCCTTACCACCCCTTAATCTCCCTACCCCCTGGATCGATGTTTCTTATCGATATTTCTATTTCTCCTTCTCCCTTCCTCTTTCTTTAAAATTAATTAAAAAATTTTTTTTAAGGATATGGCAACTTCAATGCCATTATTTGTTTACTAGACTGACAAATGGAATTTTCTAAAATATAACTCTCTGGATTTTGAAGTTAAAGCAAAATGGGTGGGACTTTTCTGGGTTAAGCACATTGTAGCCATAGAAAGAAAGGTAACCCATACCTGCAGATTTCTGAAAATAAAACCATTCACTCTCCACTTTCGTGGCATCAAATATCTAACTCTATGTCTTCTGTGTAAAGGGTCAGGCCCAAGTGAACTGTAAGGACTATAAGACCTTTTCTCCACAATCCATCCTCTTGTCCATCAATGCAAAGTAAATACGTACTTCATATCCCTTCTCAGCAAAGCTGTGTGCCTGTGAGGCACACGCATCTGTGCTAGATATTTCAAGAGATGTGGAGAAAATCAGGATAAGAAACTCATCACACCAACAAACTTACAATATGGGTGGGGAGTTCATTCATCTCCTTTCTTCCTCATAGTCGATACCAGGAGAAGAGCTGTTTCCCTGGGGCTTGTGAGATTCTCTGGTAGAACGCAGTGAGAAAATGTTACATTTCTATTGTTATAGTTTTTTTTACCTATTTTTCAACATTTATATTTCGGTGTTTATTTTATAATATACGAGTTCAATTAATACGCTAGCAAATGTTGGTTATTTGTAATAAGCATGGATTCGGGGGGATGGCCTTGTTTTGGGAAAGATTTGAACTGATAGAGGCACATGTAGGTATTTGTGTGCATGTATTTGTGCATTAATATTCCTGCAGTAGTGTGTGCACAGAAATCCTAGACTGCCCTTTCTAACCCTTACCTTAATGAAAGGTGAAAAAAAAATTGAAAAGCAATGGTAGGATGGGTCAAATAGGATCAAGAGCTTCTAAAGAAATTGCCATCTGATTATTGAGTAGACCTACTAATAGCCACTGTCTGTGTGCTTATGCTAGTTTGGTCAGTACAACTTAAAATTTAAAAGAGAGGGTGATTGAGATCATCCAAGATGAGATGCATTTGAGTGTATGTGAGAAAAGAGTGAGTGTGAGCAAAAGCAAAATGGAAGGAGAAAGAAAGAAAAGAGGGAGGGGAGACAGGGATGTCCATGGTGATACAGTAGCTAAAAAAATTGTTGTGAAGTTCATGCTGGCTAGAGAACAAGATGACTCACCCCCAGCTTAACTCACTGTCTACGAGGGGAGAGATGAAATAGCTACAAGAGAGTGCAGGGTTTGCTAAATGTCATAGAGGAACATACATGATGTTTTTGGAACACAATTGAGGGATAATTAATGTTTTGGTTATGGGACAATATTATGGGGTGATTAGAGAGGGACAGGGGATCATGGATAGAAATCCGGGTGACCTGTGCAGTGTAGATTGGTAGTTAGATCAGGGACCTCTGTCCAATTGAAGTCTGCCACCAATACGTTCACTTGATTATTCTTTCAACAAACATTGACTGAGCATCTGCTATGCCACATACTTTTCTAGTTACCTTTTCTATGGAACTACATTATAGTAGGAAAAAACAGATAATAAACAAGATTTACAAAATTAAAATGTAGCTGATGGTGTCAAGTTTTAAAGAAGAAAAGGGATAAAGCTGGGAAGAGGGACAGGGCATTGGTGGTGGGTGATGTGGGCGCATCATTGACTCCATCATGCAGGTCCTCTTTCATCAGGCGATCATAGTATGCACCTCAAAACTATTGATCTCGCCGAAACCGGTTTGGTTCAGTGGATAGAGCGTCGGCCTGCGGACTGAAAAGGTCCCAGGTTCAATTCTGGTCAAGGGCATGTACATTGGTAGTGGGCACATCCCCAGTTTAGGGGTGTGCAGGAGGCAGCTGGTCGATGTTTCTCTCTCATTGATGTTTCTAACTCTTTCCCTCTCCCTTCCTCTCTGTAAAAAATCAATAAAATATATTAAACACACACACACAAACACACACACACACACACACACACACACACACACACACACACACACACCAAAACAAAACAAAACACCAAAAAAAAAAAACCAAACACCAAGAAACTGTTGATCTCATGACAGTGATGACTTCTCCTCCTGATTACAGCATTGACTTGAAATAGACGTTTTTCCTTTATAGTAGAGGACAGCACGAGGTGTGGTATGAGTTAACAGAAACTATTTTGAAAAGTAGTCAAATTTTCTCTGAATGACTATAGCCCACTAACATGCAGAGCCCTGAGTGTACCTGTGGAGCTTAGAGCTGCAGACTATTAAAGATGGAAGGAATGTTATTCACGACCTGATTCAACCTCCTTATTTCAGAGTGGTGTTGGGGTTAAGTGGCTTGCTCCAAGGTACACAGAGTTGGAGGCAGACCTGGTGCTTGAGTCTAGATTGGCTGCCCCCTCATTCCCTTCTGCTTCCATTAAATCAACTTTTTGCGTTGCCTCAGGCAGACCATAAGCCTCAGAGAGAGGGAGCATGACTTGGAAGAAATAGGACTAGATGGAGAGTCAGGAGAGAGCGTTTAATAAGAGGCACAATTCCAGGAGTGTGTCAGGCACAACTCCAGAATTTCTACTTTTATTATCTTATGTTGTCTCCATAACAACCACTTAAACAAGGTTTTATGATTCTATACTTTTGGATTATTTTTTAAATGAAAACATGGCATATAAATGGAAGACTATGGGGTACCCTTCCTCAATTCCATGTCCCTCGTTTTCCAAGAAAAAATACTACCACCTTGAACCCGGCATTTCTTTAGCCCCTGAATGATTTTATATTATTACACTTTATAAGTATACTTTAAAACAGGGGTTCTCAAACTTTTTAAAGTGGGGGCCAGATCACGGTCCCTCAGAAAGCTGGAGGGCCGGACTATATGAACTACTAATTCCTACTGTAACACCTCGGCTGCGCTCACTGCCCAAAAAACCTGGCGGGCCGGATCAGACTCCTCTGCGGGCCGCATGTGGCCCGCGGGCCGTAGTTTGAAGACCCCTGCTTTAAAACATAGAATAATATCTTTAAATTTTAAAAATTTTATAATAATCTTACTCTAAATGTAGGATTTGGCAATCAATTTTTTTTCTCTTTCTCAAAGAAAGATTTTGAGATTTATCCAAATATTTCTATTTCATTTATTATTTCTTACTTTTAAATAGACTTTTATTTTGTAATGCAATGACTGTTTTCAATGACCTTTTGAAGTAGGTAATATTTCCCTTTAATAGAGGAGGAAATTCAGGTATTCAAAAGAATCAGTTGTAAATCCATAATTTTTAACCAGTCCACCTGCCTCCTTCTAGTATAAGCCTCAGAAAGCTTTATGCTAGAATAAAACTTTGTCTTTTATATGAGTAACATTTGGAAGCCTTTCCACTTCATTGCTATAAATATGAGCAAGGTT
The DNA here is from genome assembly GCF_964339955.1 of Pipistrellus hanaki. NCBI lineage: Eukaryota > Metazoa > Chordata > Mammalia > Chiroptera > Vespertilionidae > Pipistrellus > Pipistrellus hanaki. Next base: position 50,131,022 of record NC_140515.1, read on the forward strand.
TATAGTTGACCAATTTTGGTAATGACCTTCTTGTATTTACGTTTACTTCTTATATCCATGCCATTTGCCATATGATTTGCTGCTCCTACTATCAAGAGGCAGAGTCCCCTTTATTGCATCTTAAATCTGGTCTTGCATTGTAACTTACAAGGAACAAAAGAATGGAGTAGAAGAGATGTGAGCCAATTTAAAGCCTAGACTTCACTCTCTTTGGAACCTTATGATCACCACGTGAGCAATTCTAGGCCAGCCTGTCGGGAGAGGACAGTCTGGTGACCTCTCACTGGACCAGCAGCCAGTCAATCACCAGACATGTGAATGAGGCCATTCTAGACTGAGGACCACAGGTACATGGGTGAGGCCAGCTGAGATCAACTCAGCGAGGCCCAGAGCAAAATAACTATCAGCCTACACACAGAGACATGAGCTAAACATGCCCCCTTGTTTTAAATCACTGTGTTTGGAGTGGTTTATTACGCAGAAACAGCTAACTGACACAGGATTTAAATTGTCATGTTTTGAGCAAGGATAATTAAAACAATTGCTCTGACTGCATTTACAATGAAAAATACAGATTTGTTCTTATGCAATTTCAGGTAAGTGTGCTGACCCGAGTTTTCATCCTCTTTTGCTTAAGGAAATTGTCAATATATATTTCAAGGTCATCCTGGTCAAATTCTCAAAGCCAAAACTTTTTCAACAATACATTCAAATACTAATATAATTTTATTGCATCATATTAATGTGTATCAGGAATAACTACACTTGCAAATGTTATTTTGGACTAATTAATTTCATCTTAAAACAAGTGACTTTTTTCTTGTTTTAAAAACATTGCATGTTCATTAACAAAGACAATATTTTTAGAAGTACAAAAAATAAATGTTTTATAGAGCCCATAATCTCATCAACCCAGAAAGAATTGTTTGACATTTAGGCTGACTTAGAGTTTCCTTAAATGGTTTTCCAAATTCAGACAGGTCCAACTGGCCTCCTGCAGATAGAAATATACTCTAAATGTAAATGAGAACACTTCTGAATATGGTCTGAAAATATAGCTATGTGTTATAAACACACACACACACACACACACACACACACACACAGTTACTTCATCACAGGGGTTTCTTGAAGATATTTTTTTTCTTATTTGGGGGAGGAGTATTTGTAAAAGCAAATCACAATGGAAAGCAGCAGCAGTAAAAAAGAAAAAAAAAGAATTGTTATCTTCTGATTGCCTGTGTTTTGAATGTCAAATATAATGTTCTAAGTTCTTCTTAGAGTCATCACAACATTTGGAATTTTAAAAATATATATTTTATTGACTTTTTACAGAGAGGAAGGGAGAAGGATAGAGAGTTAGAAACATTGATGAGAGAGAAACATTGATCAGCTGCCTCCTGCACACCCCTTACTGGGGATGTGCCAACAACCAAGGTACATGCCCTTGACCAGAATCGAACCCGGGACCCTTCAGTCCACAGGCTGATGCTCTATCTACTGAGCCACATGGGTCAGGGCAACATTTGGAATTTTTGTCACAAGTTTCTAGAATAAGATAAAAAACAATGTTAATTTTTGAGTGCTTACATGTGCTTTGCTGAAGTCTCTACATTTGTTATTATTTTCTCTCTAACATTCTGAGGTAGGTAATAATATTAACTTCATCTTAAAGATAATGAAATAGAACTTAGGGAGGCTGAAACACCTGTTGATTAATATTGGGGTTGGGATTTAAGCCATCACCATGGTTATTCTGGCAGCTGCTTTGCCACAGAATTTCCAAGGTCCTGAGATTCTGGAAGGGAGTCATTATTGAACTTTGTGTGATCCTAGTACACCAAAAACAAAAACAAACAAACCAAAAAAACCTGGACCAATACAGAATATTTCTTATTAATGTTACTATGGAAGGACTTCTGCTTAGGTACTTAATGTATCAATTAGATACATTTAACAATAATCATAGACCTAAAAATTTGTGTCCCTATAAAATATATTTAGGTGTTTCCTTTTAATAATAGTAGGTGAATCATATTTCTGTAGCGTAAGACACAGCATATACTGGTGGGAATAATACTGGATATATACATCAACCTGGACTTAATTATTAATTCTTAGCAGTGCAGTGAGATAGGGGCATGCATGTTTATTACTTTCCATAAGTTAGACCAAACGGTACAGATGCACCTCTTAGAAGCACAGAAATAAAAAGCCAGTTGACCAAACTTGCAAAATTACTTGGTTTTATCATTTAACATTGAGATGTGTGATGCTAAACAACAAGTATAAGAAGGAAGGAAGGAAGGAAGGAAGGAAGGAAGGAAGGAAGGAAGGAAGGAAGGAAGGAAGGAAGGAAGAAAAGGAAGGAAGGAAATAGAACAGAAATTAAATTATTTAAACACAAGAAAACATGATTTTATGTAAATGTCTAATGTCCAGGTTTTCCTGAAAAGCAGAATGTCAAGCAATAGAAGTTTGGCCGTGAAAATTTCTTTGGAGATTTCAACATTAGCAAATGTTATGCCAGCCAGTTCTTAATCAGCCCTCTTCAATTGGGCTGGTCCCCTTGGAACCCTTCTTTTGGAATCTTGTGACCACCATGCTGTAAGGAAGTTCAAGTCATATGGAGAAGTGACCTAAAAGAGAGCCGAGGAACAAACTGGGAGCTAGAATGAGGCTTCAGACATATATGACCCCAGTTCAGTAATCCCAGCCAGCCCCCATCTATTTAAGCGCCCCAGAAAGGTCCTAGACACCATGCAATGGAGTTGAGATGTCCCCTAACGCATACTTCTCGAATTATTAACCTACAGAATTGTGAGCAAATAAGCCACTAGGTTTTAGCATGGTTTTTATTTCCACCCCAACCTCCCAAAAACATACACTCTAAAGATTTACTTTCTATTTTCTGAGCTTGTTCAGTTTTGTATCCTTTTCTAGCTGACTCAAACTCATCTCCTTATTTTGCTCATGCTACATATATAAGTCTCTGAGAATTTTCCATATCTTCCATGTGGTAGCTGTTGCAGGCATTTTTCTTATCTGGCTTACTGATACTCAATTCTTTGGTCAGCCCATGTTCAGCAGAACCAAGGACATATCAAAGAAGCAAAGCTCTGGTTTTCTGCAATCTAACCACAATTACTTTTATGTTTCTTTGGTTGTCTACATCTAGGTTGATGTGGGAACAAATGAGGCAATATATTTCCAGCATCCCTAAAGCAATTTGGGTCAAACATTTTCTGGCTTAGGTATTTCCTTTAACTTTTCCTAAGGTACCACTTAATTTCTGGACTAAGGTCTGAAGAACACCATTTAATGACAAAATGTATTCCAAATTAAAATGTTATCACAATACATTCATACATTTTTTTTAATGTCTAAAGTTTTATGTATGTCTCTGTTTTCTCCGCTTGACCCCTCCCCACCCCAGCCATTCCCACCCCGGGCAAGCCCCCACCACCCCAGTGTCTGTGTCCATTGGTTATGCTAATCATTTATACATTTTAAAGAATCCAATTAAGCCTGATAATCTAAATTTTTCTGCTAGTTATACTTAGAGGTGTGTTCTACAGTTCTTGCACTTGACATGTATGGCTGATTTTCTGCTGACTTGATGAATAACTTAATAACCAGACAGTTTGGATCCATTATCTCATTTTGATACCAAGATTCAGATTTTAATGAACTCCATGGATAATATCAGTTTAGACATACATAAATTTTATGTTGTTATTTTAGATGTAACATTACAAATATTGGGCTTGATTCCAATATTGTGAAGATTGAAATGTAACCATATCTTTTCCAATCTTTGGATTCATAATCTAAAATTATACTAAAAAGAGAAAAATTGGGAAAGAAATACAAAGCGAGTCAATTTTTTTTTTCAAGAAAGCTGGAGAGTCTTAGTTAGAAACACTATTTTTTGTTTTGTTTTTATTTCTAGCCTTTTGCGTGGAGGTTTAATGATATTTCATTTTAACTTTAATAAGAAATGTGAGCATATTTTCACATGTTTACTGGCAATTTGGATAGCTTTCTTTGTGACATTTCTATTTCAACCTTTTGCTTTTTTTAAATTTAAACTTCTATTTGAACTTATTTACAAAATTCTTTATACATAAGAATAAGAGTCCTTTGTCAGCTGGATGAACTCAAGTATTTTTCTCTCTATCTGCAACTTACCTTTTTTCTCTCTTAATGATCACTGTTTCTGAAATAGAACTATTCTAATCTTAATAAAATCCAACACTTCAGTTTTTATATATTTTTTTATGTTTAAAGAAATCTTTGCCTTCTCCAAATATTTAAAGACATTTTCCTGTGTTTTCTCCTAATTTTTTTTATTTCTTAACTTAGATCTGCAATCCATTCTGGGATAGCTTTTGTTTGTAGTTTGAAGGAGAGATCAAGATGCATTTTTTTTTTCAATAAAAGTATCCAGTTCACTTTTCCCACTGTACTTTAGTGCCCCTTTTGTCATAAATCGATGGGCCATCGAGGTGTGTTCTCAGGACTCTATTCTGTTTCAGACTCCATGTATGTACCCTTACACCATGCCCATGTTGTCATGAGTACTGTAAGTACATGATAGGTCTTGAGAGTATCTTTCATTATTTTTTGAAATTTATATAAATTTAAACTAACAGTGCTGAACTGTTTTTAAGATATGGGCAATTGACTCTTAATGAATTGTTTATTTCATTTTCTAATGTTCTATTTTGGTATTTATATTACTGGACTGTAAAAGCCTTTGATTTAATAAACATGCAATTCTTTTGGTTACTATCTTGTAAATAATATGCATAGTCTGTGGTTTCTTTTTTTTACTTTTGCTTATTGTATCTCAACCTACAGTGGTCTCACCTTTTTATATCATAAGATTAATATACTTTTTCTTTTGTATTTGGAAAAGTGTTATTTTATTCTAGATGAGACAAACATCTTTTCTAGGTTATTATGTTTTTTTGTTTACATAGAACTTTTAATCTACCTGGAAATTGTTTTGCATACCATGTATGATGATGGAAAGACAAATTCATTATTTTTTCCCAAATAGGGAAATATTTAATCGCATAGTAATTACTAAATTAGAATTTACTTCATTTATCATTTGACTAAAGTTAGATGCCCAAATCATAAATATACATGAGTGTATGTTTTTTAAGATTTCAATAAGAATTTTAATACACTTAGAAGAAGGAATGCACATAATTAGAGAGTAAAGATGAAAGAAAAGCAAAAGCTTGCGGAGACTGGATAAAAGACAAGGTTGTTCAAGGCCAAGAATACTGTAATGGCAGAGAGCAAAGGCAGCTTCCCAGGTGATGTTGGGCAGGAACTGAAAAATTAGAGCAGAGCTTCGTGAACTTCTCAAGTGTTTCTTAAATGAATATTATGTGCACCATTTGGGGGTTTGGTAAATGTAGATTCTGATTCAGTGGTTCTTGGGTCAGGCCTGTGATTAGGCATCTCTAACATGACCAAGGTCATAATAAGGCTGCTGATCTGCAGATTGCGTTTTGAGTTGTAAGAGGCGAGAGCATCTGGGCCTTGATGCTTTTCTCCACATCCATGCATTCTCTGGTACTGCTCTGTCTCTGACACCTGCCCCACACTCATTCATTCACTTCTTGACATCTTCCCAGTAGACTCTCTCTGCTTACTTGCACCCACCCTGCGTTTGCTTGAACCATCACTGATAGACTCTTCTGTCCTTCCTGAACCAAGTGATGCTATTTTGCCAATTTGAGCAGGTTTGATGCCACATGCTGGCTCTTTCTCCTGCCTCATTTCATGTTGCCAGTCCATCTCAGTGAAAACAGATATCACTCTCTGCTTACTTCCAATAACACTGGGTTGCATTTAATGGAAAGCCTGGCATTTAATTCTGTATTTAGAAAAGAAAAGATTATCTTTTTAGGTGGCAGCTCCAATATTTTGTTGAATTTAGAGAATGTCAAGGTTCTTGGAAAATAAATGTTAGAGACTCTAGCAGAAATAAACAATGTTACTATTTTTTTTTTTAACATTGAGCTTCTTAGCTTTCATATTATTATTAAGGTTGTCATTGTATATGCTTTTCCTAACATTTTAGTTATTTATCATTAAAACTTGCTTAAAAACTCACTGTGAAAATATGTTGTTAAGGAAAAAGACAAGACAAAACAAAACCAGATATAATTACATTTAAGAATATCTTTTGAAATTAATAGATTTATTAATATGCATCATCAAATCTTTTCAGATCTGTGTTTTCAAAGTCTCTATTGAAGGACAAAGAAAAATAAGAACTGTCTGCGATTTTAACTCACTAATAATTATTGTTTTTATTTTTTTGCATGTAACAGATAATTCATTTTGGTATCAAATTGCCTTCTCAGAGAAAATATTTATTTGGCTGTTAAATAAGTCAGGCTAGAAACCCAGCCATTTAAAATAAAAAATCTGATTCGACCCTGTAACCTTGGTTTCAACATGGGCAAGAATGGATTTTGATTAGGAGACCCAATGAGGGAATGGCTGTAGAGAATAAACCAGGTAATTTTTCCTGAGTCAGCTCACTTCTATCAGTCAGAATTGGGGCCAAGAGACCTCAAGAGAGAAGTGCCACCAGCCTACTGGTCTCTGAGTTGGAAGACATCATCACTGCTAAGGATTGTCTTAAGTAGGCTCTCTGACTCTTTCATGGGCATGAATAAAAGTGATTTAAATTTTCTAATAATCAGCAAAAAAGCTCCCAAATGGCAGACATACTTATTTAGCTTTGTTGTTGATGTGGACTACAATCCCGGTTTCTCTAATGGGAATGGAAGACATGCTGTTGATGACATTTCTCAAGACCACTCATGAATCTCTAATAGTATTCTTCTCTTGAAGCACTTTCCAAAAAAAATGGGAAAACTTGAAGATTTTCTTGGCTTTGTCACCCTTTATAATACTTGTTACACATTTTTTCTTTTGCTTTTTTTGTAGACTGAGACACTTTCGGGTGTCTCAGAGATAGTTTGGCCTTTGGGATCTCATAAAAATACACAGACAGGGATGGTTTGTCAGTAATTCTTGTCTTCTACTTTAAAAAAAAAATTGCTCCTCTTTGACATAGGGATTAAAGTTGTTTTTTCTAATCTTTTTTCTTTTAACATTCACATTGAACTCAGTGTGGTATTTGCTTCTAGCTGGCACCACTCATTGTGATGTGCCAGTGTCCCTCCATTATTGCTGAATATTAATTTTGATTAGACAGGAGGTGGCTCTGTGAGCCTTGACTTCCTGCCAGTACAATCAAATATGAGCTGTGGGAATGGAAAGCAAATGTTACTTTCTAAACCCTGGTGTGGAGTGTGTTACTTATAACGTATTTAAAAAGTGAATGTGCTTCAGTTAAGTGATTACAAATGTCTTTATTGGATAAAGGATCTAAAATGGGCACCCAGTTAATATTCTGCTCCTTCTTGGTCCATGAGTAATGCAATTGCAAAATTTCATCTTTCAACAGCCCTGTTTTCATTGAGGGGGTACTGACCCCTACCCCCACCTTCTTCCCCTCAAATCCATACATTGAAGCCCTTACCCATAGGGATGGGGCTAAAGGGAGGTAAAGTTAAATGCATAGGATGGGGCCCATAGGCACATCTAAGAACCTGAAGAGCACAACCAGGAAAAAAGGCCATATTAGGACAGTATGAGAAGGCAACTGAATTCTTAAACTCACCTCCAGAACTTGAAAAATAAATTTCTGTTTAAGCCACTCAATCTGAGGTATTTTGTTATGGTAGCCCTAGCAGATGAATACACCCATTTTTCATATTTTGCTATTTTTTGAATAATTATTCCTTTCAGAGTAAACTTGTGGAAATTTGGGTGCAAGAGCAAATGGAAAAAAAAAAGACCATGTGGATTGGCTTGTTCTGAAACCTTGAATTGTAATGATGTACATCAAGTGGGAGTGAGGAGACCTAGAGAATCCATGGTGGTTTCATAGCCTAGCCAGATGGCAAGCTCTTCTCTTGGGCTGGAAATCCCTCATCTTTCTGCCTCACCATGTATGAGCTTTAGCTGTGATTTCTAGTTACAATGTGTATAGTAGAGTCAGACTGAATCCCCTAGTATTTATTAATATGTTTAGTTAATTTTTCTTTTGGAAAAATAATTTTTAACTTATTTGTACATGTACCCAACACCACCCCAGTGAAAAAGGAAATATTTGAATACACTTAAGACCCTGTTAGCGCCAAAAGTATGTTCTATTTGTTTTAATAGTCACAAATCTGGCACCTGGCATACAGGAGTTTTCTGGGATATATTTGAATAATAAAGTGAGTAAATGAATAATTCACTAATTAAATCTCATAGAGATATTTCAAAGTATGCTGCCTCTATGAAACAGATAAAACATCAAGTAAAGTATGCTAAGTTTCAGTAATTTGGTTAAGTCACTGTGACATATTATAGCTCTTGCAATGGCTCTACCCAATGCTTATGCTGAAACAGCCTTGACTATAAAAGCCTGAAAATTAGCTTGCTAAAGGTTGGGTAATTTATACATTTCATCTATGCTCAAATAATCAGTTTTTGTTATTTGATTAATACTGACTTCATGTCAAACAACTCAGTCTACCAAGCAAAGTCCCTGTTAGTCAAAGATTCCTATTCCTGAGAAAAGATTTACCGTTAAAGGCTGCTGATGGAACTTAAAATAAATAACAGTTCTAGGGTTTTCTCACACTAATTTTCTAGCATTTGCCTCTCTTTCTGTCTGTGTGTCTCTCTCTTTACATTAAACAGAAAACTTTCAAGATGCTGTCAAGGGGAACAATTAGGTTTTATGCAGCCAGAGCAGTATTGATATGTTAGTTGCAAATTATATTAGGATGAGAACATCAACATAAATCAACCTCCCCTTTTTTATTATGGGACTGTAATGTACAATTAAACTTTGCATTTTTTTCTCCAATGAAAGAAATGCTTAAAGTTGTGTAAGATTTCTCTCCATATTATTAAGGTGTACTCTTCTTAATTTTGTTCCTAATGAGAGACATAGTCATAGATCTTTGACAAGGGAGAAGTTGACTATAGGATTAGAGAATATTGAATGTCTTTTGTCTATCAGAAATTTCTTTTTCTGGATACAGCAATGGAGTCAGAACCCCAAGAAAGTCATCTGTTTTATAGAGCGACACTTGGCAACCTCTTTATACATATTTAATCATCTAATCCTCATATCAACGGGGTGAGTTAGATATAATTATCTCCAATCCAAAGACAAGGGACTAACTTGGATGGCGTTGTGCATATTCTCACCCAGATGGGAAATGCTAGAACTTATTAATATCCAGGTTTGCTGGCATCCTTTCAATCCAAATACATAGAAGAAATATTTGACGGGGTTACAATGAGATATTATGGATATATTAGTTGCAGTAATGTTTACACGTACTGAATTTAAAGTAAATACTCTCCCTTTTGCCAGCTCCCATTAAAAATTAAGGAGTTATAATAAATTATGACCATAAACTTGCCATTTATTGAGTACGATTTTGTGTGCCAGACAATGGGTTAAGCTCTTTACATGCTTCAATTTATAAATTCCTCAGAAGAAATCACGTAGGTGCTATTATCTATATCTTACAAACGAGGTGAATGGGACCCAGAGAAGTTCAGTAATTTACTCTCGGTCCATAGGTTTAGGTGGCAAAAGTGGAGTCAAACCACGCCTCTGATTCTAGAGCCACATCCTTAACCATCTGTAACACAAACTCAGATTCCACTCCCAGAATAGCCTTTTCAGGTTTTATCAGTGACTCTAAGCCAGTGAATGGAACTAAGGTGAGACTAAGTTTGGGAGTAGGGCTGAGATAGGGGTGAGTTTCTACTAAACATGCAAAATGGCAGGAGTTTCACAATATGGGCCTCGAAGCAGTGTCTATATCCCAGAATGAGTATGGATTGGAAAACCTGTTTCAACAAGGGCACATAGGCAAACTTGAGATTGTAAAGCCATAGGACCATGTTGCTTCTCTTTTAAAAGTTAAGAAATCCATTTGGTGATAGTGGGTAGTCACCAGAAATTGGAGAGGGATTCTTAGTCTTCATTCCAGGAGCACAGAGCCAATTTAAAAAGAAATTGTTTGATAGGGTTATATTACCTTTTGATAATACCCCACCTTAACATTTTTTTCCATGTTCAGTAAACAACCAGCTATTTGTAGAAGCATCTATTAAAAATAAACACTGTTGCCAAAACCGGTTTGGCTAAGTGGATAGCGTGTTGGCCTGCAGACTGAAAGGTCCTATGTTCGATTCCGGTCAAGGGCATGTACTTTGGTTGCAGGCACATCCCCAGTGAGGGGTGTGCAAGAGGCAGCTGATTGATGATTCTTTCTCATCGATGTTTCTAACTCTCTATCCCTCTCTCTTCCTCTCTGTAAAAAATCAATAAAATATATTTAAAAAAAATAAACACTGTTTTGTTACTAATCTCTGATCATTTATGCAGAGACTTTCTTGGGTGATTTGCCACCTCCTCCTCCCCTTCTATATTCCCTCAAGCATCATTATCAAGCTTATTTTATTTAGGGCCTTAGTGGTCAGCCTCATTCCTTTTTTTCCTAAATTTAAGTTTTATTTTTTTTATTTAAAAAATATTTCTATTGATAGTTCACTAGATTCAATGAATATGGCTAGTGGCTACCATAATGAACATTGCAGCTCTAGAATATTCCCATTATCGATGAATGTTCTTTGGGCTGCACTGCCTTAGAGCTTTGATTTTTTAGGGAAGATACCCTTTAATGAATGTTGTGGTCCCTCCATTGCATATCTCTTCATGGTGTGCCCTGCAAATAAAGCTATTCCTTACAAAAAAATTCTATATACCTTTGACCCACTGCCATCAAGTTTGATGACTTGAGTTGCTTTGCTCAATGAACTATTAACACAATAAAAATGTGGACCTTCTAAGAGGAAACATTAATAGCCAGTGTGTACATGTACTTTGCCATGAGATCTTTTTCTCAGTAATGATGTAACTGTGATTGGAAATGAGGCTGTTTCTAGGTCCCCAAGTGAAGGTGACATGAGTAGAGCTGAACACACTCATAATAAATATTTAATGTGGAAGAAAAGGAACTTCTAATTTTTCAACTCACTATTGTTAGTGTCATTTATTATTTCATACTAACTTGACTTCAGCTGACATACAAATATGGCTCCTCTTTCAGTATTCGAGAGATGAAAGCAGGGACACTAAGTGATTTTCATCAGTGATGTTCTGTAGAGGGCTGGGCTGGAAGCCAATGTAACAGGCACAGACCAGAAGATGATGCAGTTGACAATCAGGTTCACATATTATACAGAGAACAAGAGGTTTGCCCTTGAGTGAATTGGTTAAGCCATATAACAGGACAAGAACCAATAATTTTGGAGTTCATTCTATTATCAAGTGCCCAGAACTTGAGTGATTTTTATCTGTAGGGTGTGAATAGCTGTCATATAAAGAGCCCTTTGTGTGGCTGCTTAGGATGTCTGACTGCTTTCTGTAGTCAGTTGACTCTCTTAATTTATTTTCATAACCTTTCTGGTGTCTGTGGGATTGAGGGTGGAGGGAGGTTTTTCTCTTATTATTTCTAAGATATTTTTTCCTTTCCAATACAACCTTTATAGTTTTCAGTTAGGTCAGTGCAGTAATAATACATGTGACTACACAGGAAGGGATTGCGGATTTTGAGATAAACTAGGCAATAAACTGACTTGGGTCAGCCTGAGGAAGAAATATAGGAGGTGAAGGGAGCTCAAGTTCTCAACTTGATATTTCCTTTTCTTCTCTTTTCTTTTTACTTTTATATTTGGATTCTTATATTGACTGAAAGAAAACTTGAAAATCATCATTTTCTTGCAGGTTGGATCCTTGCTAAATAAAGAGAACTATGGAGAGTTAGAGACTCACATTTGAATTCCTTATACATTAGGGTCAGTAAAATTTTGAGATTATCACTGATATACCTCTGTAAAAAATGTATTTTTGAGCTAAAATCTCCCAAAGAAAGAGCATTATCCCATGTGACTGAAAGAGCACTGATCCAAGGATGAGATGTCCTGGCACTGATACTAACAGTATATAAAGATTAGGGGACTGCCTTCATCTATATGATCTCTGTTCCACTATCTATAAACTGAACATTTTATCTAGGTAAGTGCCTCTGTGAAGGAATTTTAACAAAATTATGGACCCAGTTTTAACAATACACTAGAGCAGGGGTCCTCAAACTTTTTAAAGTGGGGGCCAGATCACGATCCCTCAGAGAGCTGGAGGGCCGGACTATATGAACTACTAATTCCTACTGTAACACCTCGGCTGCGCTCACTGCCCAAAAAACCTGGCGGGCCGGATCAGACTCCTCTGCGGGCCGCATGTGGCCCGCGGGCCGTAGTTTGAAGACCCCTGCACTAGAGGCTCTATGCATGAAGATTCGTGCAAGAATGGGCCTTCCTTCCCCTGGCTGCTGGCACTGTCTTTGCTCCTGCTGGAGCGGCCTTTCCGCTCCAGCCCTTAGCTGCCTTTCCACCGTCCCATGTCCCATGCTTCCCAGAAGCCTGGGGCAGCTGGGGCAGTGCAGAATGCTTGTGTCATCACCATGGCACTATATATCTATATCTATATCTATATCTATATCTATATCTATATCTATATCTATATCTATATCTATATCTATATCTATCTCTATCTCTATCTATCTATCTATCTATCTATCTATCTATCTATCTATACACACACACATGCACACACAAATATTTCAGGTTTTGATTAGCTTAACCAATCAGCTGAAGTGTGCATTTAACATCATCAGGTGTGCATTTAAGTCATGAAGAAGAATTTCCAGTTTTGGTTTACACTGAGCTTTAAATGGTTTCTGGCTAATTTTCTACCTAATGTTGATCATTAGCTATAAGAACTGGATACCAAATGCTCTCCTAATTGTCAGGGTAAGAAGAGTCCAGAACTTTGAAGACAGTTGGTTAAAGTTAGCATAGATAGAAGCTAAAGAAAAGAGAGAGAAAAAGTAAATAATAAAGGACTTAATCATGATTAAAACAGTATTAGGGCAGTCATGTCTAAAATAATTTTGGATTACAGACATGAGTATAATGAATATACTCACCTTTGGGATGGGGGAGAAGTGTGTTTAGAAATACATATCTTCCAAAGGGAGGTGATTGGATTCAGTGGTCATCATACTGTACAAAATACTTATGAATGAGTGATGACTGAGGACTGGATTAACCAGTTTATGTCACTTTTCACTCCACTGTTCTCATTACCATTAATGAGAGAGCAAACATAGTTTGAAGGGAACATTTGATTTTTAGCCTATACTTCTAGGCTTATCCTCTTAATACTTTTAATACAATTACCCTGTACACTTTAAGCAATTCAAATTAGAAGTAAAGGAAATTGAATTTCTTCTGTGACCTTTTGAATAATGAAGTCTTCCTAACTTCTATGCCTTTTTTTTTTTATTTTATTCTAAGGAATATCCACTCTTAGCATTAATTCATTCATCTTCCATGTTATCCCAGAATATCATTGAGAAGATTTTCACTGGTTTCTCCCAACTAAAAAATCCAGTTCCTTTCTGAATGATTTCCTGGCAGACAGAAGCCATGGTATGCGATAATGTTGTCTTTCCAGTCTGTGAAGTAGACCTTTCTCCCTTTCCTGATACGTTTGTTGTTGATGTTGTTGTTAATCCTCACTTGAGGATATTTTTCCAATTAATCGTTAGAAAGAATGGAAGGGAGAGGGAGAGACAGAGAGAAACATAGATGGGAGAGAGACACATTGATTGGTTGCCTCCTGCATGCACCTGGACCAGGGCCAAAGAACTTGCAATCAAGGTAGATGCCCTTGTCCGGAATCAAACCTGGGACCCTTCAATCCACAGTCCAAAGCTCTATCCACTGAGCCAAACCTATTAGGGTCCTTCTACATTCTTGAGGCTATTATTATACAAAAGAAAATTTCACATTACAATAGAAATTAAATATAGACCGGAAAGAATAATAATATGAGGTGGTTTATTCATATAGTTTTGTTTTATGTATAGCACAAGACATCTGATCTAGCTAACCATCATTATTCCTCCTCATCAGAAATCTAAGGCATTTTTACAAGTCAATAATAAATTCTCAGAAAGAGAAACTAAAATAACAATCCCATTTACTATTGCAACAAAAAATTAAGATGCTTAGAAATAGCCCTAGCTTGTTTGGCTCACTGGATAGAGCATTGTCCTAAGGATTCCCAGGTTCAATTCCAGTCTAGGGCACATGCCTGGGTTGCAGGCTTGACCCCCAAGAGGGGGCATACAGGAGACAGCTGATCAATGATTCTCTTCCAATGTTTATGTTCCTATCTCTCTTTCCCTCTCCCTCTTTGAAATCAATAAAAATATATTTAAAAAAAAGATACTTAGAAATAAACAAAGGAGGTAAAAGACTAGAACTTGAGTTGCATTTTTTAAAAAGCAGGAAGAATTACCCTGATTAATATATCCATCATTCAATTTTATGGCTGGAGAATATGGTGGATGAACTATATATATATATATATATATATATATATATATATATATATATATATATATATAATTTATTTATTTATTTATTTTTTATTTATTTATTTTTAAACCAAACTCTGGAACATGGTAGGATGAGTTTTTAGGGTAGTAGATGATTTTAGATTTAATCAGTTAATGTTGATCTGACTAGTTAATAAGAAAGGATATTTGAAAGTTGGGATATGAGGCTGGAGCTCAGATGAAAAGATAAAGCTGGAAACACAGTTGTAGGAATCATTGGCAAGGATTTCTGCAGCTCTCTCTCTCTTCATTTACAAAACTCTCTCTAGATAGCATTTATTCCCCAGATAGCAGCAAGAGAAATTTAACGAACAATGCAAATCTAATCATGCTATGCCCCTTCTTAAAGTTCTTTGTTTCCCATTTTCTTTACTGTGTTTTCCAGCATGTTTACCTACATTTCCTTCTCCTTTCTGCCTGTGTCTGTCTCTGAAACGTTTCCCTCCTTTCTGTGCAGTCTTTTCAGCCAGCCAATTTGTCTTACCCTTCTGGCCTCATCCACCCGGAAGCTTTCCCTGCTGTCACTCAAGTCAGGTCAGAACCTGCTGTGGTATATTTTTAAAGCCCTGGCCACAGCATGCATCACAGTGTAATGAACTATCTTTGTTACTTGTGCTGTAATTGGGTTAGTACTTATTTTCATGTGAAATCCACAAAGACAGGATCTGTGCAATGTTGGATTCCCCAGTACCCACAACAGTGCCTGGCACGAGGTAGACTCTCATTATTAAATGAGTAAATCAATGAATATGTGGCTAAAGAAATTAATATCAACAAGGATTTTTGTGACATTCAAATTATTTTATACAACAGGAGTCACTTTGACAAGGATTCAAGATTAATCTTATTTCTATTTTAAATTTTTTCTTCTATCATTCTCTGACATTGGATTTTTTAGCTTCCCCCCCCCCCCCCCACTTCTGCTTAAGCTAGTTTTTTTTTTTTAATTTTATGGGATGCGAATTAATTTTAAATTTATTTTTTAATTACAGTTAACATATATTATATTAGTTTCAGGTATACAACCCAGTGATTAGACATGTATATACCTCATGAAGTAATCACCCTGATAAATCTAACACCATAGCTAATTATTACAACATTTTTCTTCATTATTTTATATTTCTTTGTATTGCTTTTAAATTAATCTTAATTGTTTAGAGTATTACAAGTATTTCCCTTTTTCTCCCTCTTTGCCCTCCCTCCACCTGCCTCCGTCCCACCCAGGCCTTTACTACACTATTGTCTGTGTCCCTGGGCAATGCATACATGCATATAAGTTCTTTGGTTAATCTTTTCCCATTTATCCCTTTTCCTCCCTCCCCCCTCCCCCCCGCCTGAGATTTCTCAGTCTGTTCCATGCCTCCATGTCTCTAAATCTATTTTGTTCATCAGTTTATTTTGTTCATTAGATGCTGCATATACATGAGATCATATGATATTTGTCTTTCTCTGCTGATTTATTTCGCTTAGGATAATGCTTTCCAAGTCTCTACCTGGTCTCTCAAAGAGAAAGAGAACCTTCTATTTCACAGCTACATAATATTCCATGGTGTAAATGTACCACAGCTTTCTTATCCACTCAGTTACTGATGGACACTTGGGCTGTTTCCAGATCTTAGCTATTGTAAATTGTGCTGCTATGAACATAGAGGTGCATACATTTTTTTTCTGGTTGGTGTTTTGGATTTCTTAGGATATATTTCTAGAAGTGGGATCACTGAGTCAAATGGCAGTTCCATATTTAATTTTTTTGAGGAAACTCAATACTGTTTTCCATAGTGGCTGCACCAGTTAGGATGAAATCACCTATATTTTCTTGTCCTCAACAGCTTCTTGAGTCTTGGTCAAATTGAGGGTTTCTGTGTTAGTATTTGTGTGACTCCTAAGGGTACTTTTGCTGGATTTTTGCCAGGGATCTGTCTTTGGATGTAAATATATTTTAGAAGAGAAAGGCTGAGAAAGTGTTTCTTCCAAACCAATCACTTTCCAGAAGTTAAATTATTTGCTCAAAACTATAAAAGACAGTTGGTTATAGAATTGTTCTATGGTAGTCAGACTCTATTGGTACTATGTTATAAAATATGGCTATACACAGATGTTATAGATAAATAGAATACTAATCCTAGAAATGTTATCTGGACATAGTTTTAAAACTATGTGAACAGTGTAAATACTTTAGCAAATTGGCCTGTTACAATGGAGAAGACTGTGGGCTTGAAATATAAGACAAACCGGACAAATCCTTTCTGTCGGCCACATTCCTTTCTGTTCTATTTCTGTTTTTGGAACTCAGATACAAAGGGGTGTTTCTCATTCTCCTTAGTTTATAGAACATTATTATATTTGCCCAGTCAGGGTTCCTCTTTATTTTATTTCCTTTTTCACTCTTCCTTCCTGATCCCCATGCTCACTCTGAGCATGGACTCTGATGTGTTTGACAGGTGTTTGTAGACAAGCATATGCCTTGAGTAAGATGAGTATTGTTTTGTATTTGTTTCAAAAGCATGTATTGGTGATGTACTATAATTCACATCCCTTACTTAAAAAAAATTCAGACCTATTTGTCTTACTGTTTGTATATCTAGTCTTTACTTCTAGCTAGTGGTTTTCTATAATATAAATCTATCACATTTTATTCTTTCATAAGTAATGGTAACTTGGTATCTTCCAGTGTTTTCCTAAGAAAAATAGCAATGTTATAATAAATATCCATCTGTATGCATCCTGATAGATCTCTGAAACTGTTTATTTAGAATATATATTCAGGTGAGGGATTACTCGTTGGTACATATGCACACTTAATGTCATTTGATTCTTCCAGAATTATTTTTAGAATAGCTATATTAGTTCACATTACTGCTGCCAGTACATGAGAGTTCTTGCTCACACATTTGCTAGTTCTGAATATAATCTACGTATTTAATCTTTCATAAATCCACAGGTTTAATATTGTATCTATTTTTCCTCATTTTTTTCATTGAGGTGTATTTGCCTATAATATAAAGTACAGATTTCAAATATGCAATTTAGAGTTTGACAAAAGAATAAACCTACGTTCTACCAACCAAATCAAGATATGTAGCATTTCTATCATTGCAAATATTTCTCTTGATTCCTTCTCTTATTGATGTTTTTATTTGAATTTTCATGGTGTGTAATGAGTTTCTGTATCTTTTCACATGTTATTATAATACATCTTGATGGTTATAGCTTCTATGTTAAATAATGTCATATTTTCTATCTTCTTTTCTGGTTGAGTTTTGTTGGTGTCAGAGAATATTTATTCTAAGTTGATCTTATATCTGGTAATAGTTATGAATCTTCTATTAGTTTGATACTGTGTTTTTTCTGTTGTGTGTGTGTGTGTGTGTGTTTAAGGTAGAAGATCAAATCATCAACTAATAATGAGTTTTATGTTTTTCTTTTCAAATTTGACACTCTTTCATTTTTTTCTGTTATGTTTTTAGTTTTGTGGCATAGACTCATATATTTGATATTACATTAAACCACAGCAGTGTCTGAGGTCATTCTTTTTTTGTCATCTTAAATTGGAATACATTCAAAATTTCTCTACTAAGTATTTTGCTTGATTTAGGATGGGGGTTTTAATCACTATTAAGTTAAAGATTTTCATTTATATTATTAACTCTCTGATAGTTTGTTGTTTACATATCATAAATGGTGTTAGATATTTTAAATTGACTTTTTAAAAAGGAACCATCTTTGTAATTCTGAGACAAGCCTACTAGTTCAAGATGTATTATATACTTAATCCACTATTAGAATTTTTAAAAGCTAATATTCAATTTAGGACTTTATACTTATATTCACATATAAGTAAAATGAATATATATGTATTATTCTGATCTTATATAACTATCTTTGGTTTGAGTAAGTTCTGTTGTTTTGTTTTCTTGATCTATATTTCACTTATTTCTCTCCATCGTTTTTATTTTTTAAAAATATATTTGTTATTGATTTCATAGAGGAGGGAGAGGGAGAGAGATATAGAAACATAAACGAAGAGAAAGAATCATTGATTAGCTGCCTCCTGCATCGCCCACACTGGGGATTGAGCCCATAACCTGAGCATGTGCCCTGACTAGGAATCAAACCATGATTTCCTGGTTCATAGGTCAACACTCAACCACTGAGCAATGCTGGCTGAATTATTTCTCTCCTTTAGCATTTTTTAATATATATTTTATTTTCTTCCATTGAATTTATTGGGCTAGAGGTTTCAAATGCACAACTCAATGCAAAATCATCTGCACACTATATCATTACCCTTATCTTATTCCTCTAACTCTCTTTTGAATTTGGTTTTATCAATTTTCCTACTTCTTCAGTTGAATGCTTAGCTTATTTGCCTTCAGTGTTTGTTGGCTTTAGCTAAACATACTTAAAGTTATGAACTTCTTTTTAAGTACTGAATAGGTGCTGAGCACAACAAAAAATTGCACATCATATCTCAAACATCTACCGGCTCTATGACTTCAGTCAAATAAAATTCTGATGAATAATTTCTCTACCTGGAGCAATGGTTCTCAACCGAGGGTGATTTTGTCTTCTCAGGAGACATTTGAGCATGCTGACAATTTTAAAATATCTTCACTGAAGACACATGTATTTCAGGATGACTTTGCAGTTAACCTTTTTTATGGAAGAATTTAAAGAATGTTAGGACTCTGGTGAACATTTTGGGGAATACTGGCCTAGATTATTATAATTTATATTCTAGAAACATTATTAGAGTTCAGGAAGTATTGATTATATTTTTAGAAACCTATATTTAGTTAGTTAGGCTCTCCAATAATCTCATTTGTTTTGGGCCTCAGCTTAGGATATGGATGGGTTAATAAGGGGTTGGTGTTTTAATATACTGGATCTTTGGAAGCATGAGAAGTATGAAAATAAGGGAATGGAGCAGATCACTTGGGGTGAGGTTAAAGGAGCCACATCAGTATCAGAGGAAGGAGTTCTAATCATACTTTCTGAAGAAGAGGCATGTGATCTGAGCAGGAGCATGGATGGCTACGGGACTGGTTTGGATAAAGTCCTTAGAATAAGGTAGTCTGTACATAGAGTACAATGTTATTTTCTTGGTCAAATAATTGGTTAAAATGATAACAAGATGGCCCCTACTGTATTAAATGTTATAATGTGGTGAAAAATCCATTTTATTTTATTTTAATGGCATTTTGTGTAGTTTGAGTATGTAACCAATAACAAAGAACATGACTGAACAACATAAATTAAATTTGAGTCAGAAAATGGAATTCAAGGTGATTTTTGACTTAGAGTGTGACATTGTACCAAAACCAGTAGAAGCATGCACTGATTCATTTCACATGTGTTTGGAGTCAACGTCAAAGTGATATTCATAAAGTTATTGAGGACTTACACTGTATAGATTATCACTGCCAGATAGATACATAGGAGCAGGGAGAAGAATGTGAGAATCCATTTAATGAAGATGTTCACTTTTTTTTGATAACCTGCTGACATTTCTCTTCCCCAAACAGCTTCAATCCTGTCTGATCACTAGTAGAGCTCTTGTTTATCAAGAAAAAGAACCCAGAGCAGTGGGGTGTTTAGTGACATGTCCCAAACTTGATGATGAGCGTGAAGTTCTTACATCCCCTTTAGTCCACACCCCACAGAGACTTGTTGGGGAAGGTCATGTCCTCAGGTGTTAGTAAGGCACGCTTCATGATGTGTGACATACAAGAACTCGGTTTAATGCTCTGCAGTCACCAACTTGAAATTCTTAATAGTTTTTGAATAAGGTGCCTAGCATTTTATTTTGCATTGGACCCTGAAAATTATGTAGCTGGTCCTGGCCATGATGTTAGAAGTCTACCTTTTCATAAACACAAATTGGGACTTCTTTGAGTCTCTTTTTTGTATATTATTTATTGAAGATCAGGCTTTTGGACTCCTAGTCTCATGAATTTTGGATGATTATAGAGGCCAGGGAGCTTTCTTCAAGATAAAAAAAAATCCAATAGAACAGAAAGGCAAGCTCAGAAAGAGATAGGACAGAACAGGCTTATGGTTGATCCACCCAAGTCTCTGAGCATGCATGAAAAACAGTGAGATTTGTCTAAACATTTATTATTGCTGAATCTTTAGAACCAACCTCCAATGCAGATCTCCAGAAATCTGAACTAGCACAAGTCAAATCTCTGATTAACAATTTTCCTTCCCAAAACCCAGACTCAACCTCAGAGTCATCCACGTTGAAGGACCTACACACTTCTCCTCAGTATCAAGAGAAGTATTACAATGTAGTTTTCTTTAAAAGTCACTCAAGAATGTAGCCCAATCAGTGTTTTGCATTCTGACCAATGAGGTTCACACTGTGGAAGTAAATGAATTAGGCATCTTGAGGGAAGAATATTCTTGAACCTCTTCTGCAGAGGCCAGAGTATCCTATTCTAAGGCACACACACTTTAAACGTTCCGTTGTTACCAACAATAAAAGCTTTATAGGTGACTGCATTTCTCGTCTCTCCCTTGTTTAATAGGTGTAGTCCAGAAGTTGGAGCCAGTTCCCCCAGCGGCTAAAACTGTTAGGATTACCAAACAAGTGTGTTCCCTGTGAAACGCATTGAGCTCAAGCAATTTACGGTTTTCATTCTCCCTCTCCATAAAAGGCACTTCATTGCTCCTGCTTAGGCTGGGGGGGAAATGGGTTTATTGCGTTCATTTTAAGAAATATTCCCATACCACTTTTGTGGGCCTCCCTACAGTTTCAGTTATATTTCATCTTCTAAGAAGTTGCTAAATGTAGCTTCAAGCAGCTCACTCTGGTAGATGTGCTTGAGCCATTATCATCTATTTTTCAATAAAGCTGTGGGTGAAAGTGTCATTGATTCTTTTTCACCAGGAGAGAATATTAGCTTTTTATCCTCATCATATTATCTCTCTGCTTGACTGATAAAACTGTCATGATAAAGGAAAGGCCAGGAATTATCGAGTGGGTGTTCGTTTAATTCATCGCTCACCCCCCTCTTCCAACAAATGTCTTGGGAGTGTAACAGAAAATTTGTGTTTATGAAATGAGAACAGAAGAGAGATAAATGGATGAAGTCCTCACCTCATGGATTAATGACTTCATTTTGTTACCTAGAAATATGTGTGAGCTTTAAAGGGTCTTCATTTATAACTGATACAATAGTTTCCCCTTATCTCATTTTCTTATTTTGATAGAAAGAATTCTCAAATGACATTTAGCTGAGCACTAAGGCTTCTTTGATGAGTTAACATTTTCTGGACATGAAGAGGGGAGGAAGACTAGGGGAGGACAGATGGTTCACATAGCAGAGGAGAGATGATACCACTTTCATTATTTAATCATTCAAGGAAGTTATTAGTGTGAGTTATTTCTAATTATATTTTAAATTCAAGGTAACACGGATTAATGCTGTGATGAGAGACTTAAGGATGAGGAGGGTCAAAACAGAAAAGATTGGTTAGACCACTGGTGGGTGATTCAGAGGAATCTAAACTGCCAACACAGGTAATGAAACTAATGGCCCAGCTCTGGGTGCTTCTTCACTCCCCATTCCATCTTTGATGATTTTTATTCAGCCCTCTGTTCTTCAGATGGTCTGATGAGGTTGTAGTTTGGCATTTCTCCTCTCACTTTGTGCCTATCCCTTAACTCTAGAACACCCATCTTACCAAACACCTGGGAGGGAGCATGATTTTTGTCAAGTTTGAATCCCAGATTGGTCACTGAATAGTTTTATGATTTAGTACATTAATTCACTTCTCTTCATGTCACTGTTCCTGTGGGAAAAAAAGGAGGGAGGTCAGAGAAATGATTATACTATTCAGCTTCACTTCATTTCCGGAGCCCAAAACTCAGAAGTCATCCTTGACTGCAACCAGTTTTCCATCCCTCACATCTGATTTCCAATGCTATCTGTTAAATATCTTTTGAGTGGGGGGTTGTTCCTTGTTTATACCGTTACCTTAAACCAGGCAGTCACCATATCTTGGCAAATTGGAATGACCTTCTAGTCAGTTCCCCTTCCACTGGTCTCACACTCCTTTCTAATCCATTTCTCACCAAGTCAAGATTGTGTTCTTCCCAGTGTGAGGCATTTCCTAGCCCCTTTGGATAGCAACCTATCATGCCAAGGCTGGGTTTGTTATCTCTGCTCTGCGCTCTCCTATTCTCTGTGCTCTCTTCCTTCCACCCGGCCTTGCAATCATCTGCTTCTATGCCATTCTTCCCCATGTGACCATGTGCTTCCTGGGGGCATAGTGCCCTGTACCATGCAGACATTCAGTAAGTGTTCCAATGAATTAGTGAGTGAACAAATGAATGAGCCACTGAAGAAGGTCTTTTCTTTGCCTGCCATTGTTTTATGTGTCCTTTTCTAGACTATACCCTCCTGGGTGGAGAAGAATGTTCTTTGTGTTTTGTATATGCTTTGCTTGTTATTCAATCTGATTGGAGGGGAAAACTCTGAAAGCCAGAAACACGTAGTCCCACGTCTCCCCGTCCAAGAGTAGATGTAAAACAATCCATCTGGAAAGATGCATGGAAATGAGCCTGCACTGTCAGTCCTAACATCCACCTGCAAACATTTGTCTCTTCCCCTCTCATTAAACCTGCAGAAATGATGGGAAAGTTAAAAAGCTCTTGGCTGGCACTAACCTTTTGCCTCTTTGAAACCTGCAAGTTCCAGTTGTTTATGGCGTTCTCTTGGGTCAGTTTACTTTTCGGCTGGGAACAGTCTGTCCATGGATGCCCCAGCCCACCCCAACGCCTGCTCTTCCGCTTGCGTTTTTTTTTAGAATGCTGTACCACTTAGGGAAACTTCTGATTAAAAAGGTTTAAAACGAGTCAAGATGGCAGGTTAAAAATAACTGCAATGCCCCTGCTGTCCCAGTTATTAAACGATGGCCTGGCAGCGAAAACCTCCAGGCAGTGACTCCGGTGAACAGAGTCCGGCATCTCATCATTATCCTCCAGAAATCTTTGGGTCTGCTGAATCTGCATCCATTAGCGAGGATGGAAAGGCTCTGACCTGTCATTTACTCAAGCAAAGTCAACCAAGCCACGTTCTCCTTACAGGGAAGATTTTTTTAGTGTTATAAGAAATCATGGCCTTATTAATTTGTAAGGGAATAATAGGAGGTCATCTCGGTGCTTCTCTGACTGTGTGCCTCTCACTCATGCCAGTGCCAGTCTGGCTATGTCCCTCCCATGCATTCTGAAAACCCCTCCATGATCTCTCTATCACAGCTCTCATTGCTGTGGGAGGCACCTGTGGAATAGATATCAGCTCTCCTACTAGTTAGCTGTGCAGCCTTGGACAAGTTACTTTACCACTCTGTGTTTCCTTATTACTAACGTGGAGGTGAATATAGTCCCTGCTCAGGAGGTTATTGTGCAAAATCTAAATAAGGTAAAACGTATGCAGCTCTTTTAAGAGTGCCTCAGACACAGTAAGTACTTCCCACGTGTTAACTGTTACTATTACTAGAATGCTATTTTTATCATTATTATTGCTTTCTCCTTTGTTTCGTGCATGTGCATTTGCTACTAGACTTTGTAACCACCTGGAGGAAAGGACTTCTCCTGGCGGCTGCCCTGCTCTTCCAATTGGCTTATTGATTGGATATATTTCAATTCTTATCACCCTCAACTATTCCTGTATCATATGACATTTTCTGAAGGACTCCTTCTTTCTCAGAACATTCTCTTTTCTTGTCTATCTGACATTGAGAATCTTTTAAAATTCTTTTTATTCACCTCTCCTCCACCAATCCCTGAAATACGTGGGACTCGTAGGGTCTGGTCCTGTCAGGCCCCTTCGCTCTGCATTTTCTCTGTGGGAAATCTCATTAGATTCTTCAGTGTCAAAGATCACCTATATATGGAGCCCTCTATGTGTTCCTTCCCACGTATCCTGCAACTTATCAAGGATCTTCAGCTAGACGTTTTTATTGATGGTTAGCAGACAAAGACCAGGCTGCAGAAATATACCTGTAGCCAAACACCATTAGATTTACCTAGTTTGCTGTGGCTTGGGAGAATGCACACTAGAGGCACCGCGGGAAACAGTTCTGAACTGTGTGCTCTCAGAAAGCAAGCGAGAGATTGGATAGCTTGGAAATTTCTACCTGGGAGGCAAGATGATGAAAGAGAAGTTCAAGTTGACATTAGTCTAGAGAAGCCACTCCCATTATTGGAGCAGAGGAACGTTTGGTTATGTTTGTGCTTGTAGAGTAACATTGACTCTTCATTGTTTTAGATGTAGTCCCCATTGGTCTTGTTAATTATTGTTTATAGGGCTTGAACTTGGTTTATGCTTGGTTGGGGAATTATGGCCTAGGCTTTTTTTTCATCACTGATTCCATGAGAAATTAAAAATCTCCTCTCTCTGCTTCTCCAGTGATTTCATTCTCATATAATTCACACTGAAAAATGATAAAGAAGGGAGGTGTCCTGTACTACACTATGAAATTCAAGCAGAGGGTATGTTCTGCTGAATAGCTGGCTGGTTTACTAAAATAGTCCCCAAATGGTTCAAACATTGGCAGTGTAGGTCAATATTAGGCTTTGAACGGAATAATATGTTTCCTTACTGTCTTCAAATATTTTTTTTGCTCCCTAAAAAATGTAAAGCAGTGAAATAGATTGGATCACAACTGCTCAAACTATGTTAATTCCTTGTAACATTTTGGCATTCTATCAGATTCTATGAGATACATGCAAAATAACCTCTGAGAAACAGGAACGTGATGCCATCCCGATTTGTAAACCTGTGATGTGCTATTGGGTAAAAATATAATTGCAGCCTCTAAAAAATGTGTTGCTGATATTTAGTTTGCATTCGCACTGGAAATAACAAGTGTGATATAACTAAACACATAGGATTTGATGCTGTTTCATTTACTGTCACCATCAAAAATCCAATTAACATTGTAAACTGGAAAAAGCTGCTAATTGTTAAAATTCATGCAGTATAATCTTCTCTCACTGAAAAGTATACTTCTTGGAAAGATGCTATTATCTTTATTATCAAATTTTAGTGACATGAATAAAGTTGGTAAATAGATGTTACTGCACCCTCAATAATCTGATGTGGAAACTTTCAATTCAATCATTTCATCACATATTATTTGAACACATTCTTTAAAAAAAAATATATATTGTTCTTGATTTCAGAGAGGAAGGGAGAGAAATATCAATGATGAAAGAGATTCATTTGTTGGCTGCCTCCTGCATGCCCCTCACTGGGGAACAAGCCCAAAACCCAGGGATATGCGCTGACTGGAAATTGAACAGTTACCTCCTGGTTCATAGTTAACGGTCAACCACTGATCCAAACCGGCTGAGCTGAACATGTTCTTTTTGCAAGATGCAAGGTCAGGTTCTGAGGTGGGATCCAGAGCTCTTTGAGGGAATTTATTAAATATTAGATAGACACCCAAACGTACAAGTAGCCATAATTGAATAAACTACAGGACACGAGAGGTACAAACTGGTCAGTGTGAGGCTTTAAAAGGAGACCCTCTGTTCCTTTGGTGTCAGAGACCAGGAGAGGCTGTACAGGTGGAGGCACTGCAGTAGGACCTGAAAGACAGAGACTAGGGTGGCAGGCATTGGAGGTGAAGGACAGTGGGTGGACAGAACCATCACTTTGGGATCATTTCCCGGTATCTGCTGCTGTGATTATGTCACTCATCTTATCTGCTTGCAGGGACTCATTCTGTTATTTAAGATTAAACTCCTTGAACAGAAGTTCACAAATTAAGACAAAGTGAACACCAGTCCACTCGCAGCATATTTAGTAAATTGAAATGAGCCAATGCATAGAAAACATTCAGCACATCAAGAGAGAAATGCAACTCAGAGAAGTCAGAAGTTCTTTGAACTAATTTGGCATCTCTTATCGACTGACCAGCCATTCTTAACTCATTCAAGACTGTTGTTGACCGGTGTCCAGCCAGCTTCCACTTTAGTCATCAAGGTGTATGCTAGTGCTCTGAGTGAGGAAACCAAAGATGGAGGGATACTGTGGACCACTTCTTATTTGAGGGTAGGCATCCCCATTCCCTGCTCAGAAAATTTGACACCTAAAGCCAGATAACAGGGATCCTCAGAGTATTTAGTTGTATAAAATTATCAAAACTTGCCAAAACCGGTTTGGCTCAGTGGATAGAGTGTCAGCCTGCGGACAGGAAGGTCCCCGGGTTCAATTCCGGTCAAGGGCATGTACCTTGGTTGCGGGCACATCCCCAGTAGGGGGTGTGCAGGAGGCAGCTAATCGATGATTCTCTCTCATCAATGTTTCTAACTCTCTATCTCTCTCTCTTCCTCTCTTTAAAAATAAAAATCAATAAAATATATTTTTTAAAAAGCATCAAAACTTCCCATGGAATTTTCCAGAGATTGCATCTGTGGGGTTTCCATATAGAGTACAACCTTTCTCACTGACTTTTACTCATCATGTAAGAGTTTGCCTATTTTCCATCACTCTTGCCAACACATTGAAAACATCTTTTTCAACATAATTAGCCTGTCATTAAAGTATATTCAATTGCATGTAGCAGAAATACCCAAATTCTATTGGTTCAAACAATATAACATTATATAAAATCTAGTATTAAAAATTTAGAAATAGTGCACTATGTGTTAATGGTCCCCAACTCCTAATGTTCATTTGCACAATTCTAGCACATGGCTTTTCTACTTAAAGGTGAATTATAGTACAGGAAAGTCTGCTAGAGAGCTCTAGCCATCACCTCGGCATTGCAAATTGGAAGAAGGAGGAGAAACAGAAGGACAGCAAGGGGACCCTTTTAGATGATTTGATCTTTCAGAAGCACTCCCAGTAATTCCACAGTAAGCTCCCAATTACATCTCATTGGGCAGAACACCACATTAATGTATTTAGTTGCAAGTGATGCTGGGAATTACAATTTTTTTTTCCTCAATTGCAATATGCTCAACTAAAAAGCAAGATTTTACTGGTATAGATGAAGAGAATAGATACTCAGGTAGGCAACTAGCAAACTTTGTCACAATAGAAAATAAGATAATGTTATTACAGTGTTATTTGATAGTCTTTTGATTATTAGTGATATAAAGCATCTTTTTGTGTGTTTGGTGAATATTTGAATTTTTTTATGTATTGCTCAAACACATGCTTTGGCTATTCATTTTTTTTTTTTTTTTGGAAAGGAACATGAGATACTCTTGTGAAAAAAAATATTGACAACAAAACCGGATATGAAAGGTGAAGGCACAGATGTAGGACTGATGGTAAGCATTGAATTCATTTAAAAATAGAACAAAGTCTAAACTTCTGGGAATATGCTTGCAGTCAGTGAATATCAGGAACTCTGACAGCATATAAGTAAATGTGACAAAAACAAAACCTGGATGTGGGTGATAACGGAAGTGAGAAAGAATGTGCAAATTTCCTTACATATTTTTAAATAGCCAGCTAATAGCTTCAGCTTAATTTAGATACACCTAGAATGGAAAAGACTAAGGTATAGGGTACATCAGTAGAAGAAGTAATAAGAATATACTACTAATAATAAATATAATAAATACAAAAAGGGAGAGAAAATAAGGGACATGACAGGAGATGTAAAGTTCTTTTTCTTCTTCTTTTCTTTTCTTTTTTATTTTTTACATGCACTTACATGTTGTATAAAGATAGATTAAAGAGTTAAGTGTACTATAAAAGTAAAACTAATCACTGAAAAATCACCAGGAGACTAGATCTTCTGAAATATAAGAAGGAAAACACACACATACAAATCTCATATATCCTAAAGAGTGCATAGCCACAGAGAAAAAAGACAGAAAATATTAAGAAGACACTAGAGAGACCAATTCTGATGGTTCAATAGAAAAATGATATAAATTTTAATCTACTAAAAGTACTATAGGCTCAGATTGCATTAAAAAGCAATGCCCAATATGTATTACATGTAAGAAATATATCTAAAACAATGTGACTCAAAAAGGTAAAATATAAAAAAGGTAGACCAGTGCCTGTAATATCATAGCAACAAAAGTAAGTGAGCCATTAAAAAGGAACTGACACCGATGTAAGAGTGGGGGGAGTCTTTAAGGCATCCGTATTAGGGGGTACTGTCACAATTATTTTAACTAGACTTAAAAATTTATAAAGAGAACAACAATTATGGGAAGGTATAGACCAACTTTATTTATGAATAGTAATGCTTTATACAATTACATATAGAAATATAATTCAGTGTTTTTATAAATGCAATACACCATGATCCAAATATGCAAGTGTGGCTCACCGTTAGAATAACAGCAGATATGATAGGTTGTTCATTCAAGTTGTATGCCAGCTTCCTCCGAGTGAGTTTGTCTGCATTGAAGAGGCTGAACAGCCAATGTGCATATGTGTACACATTACACGTTCCCCATGGAAGAGACACAGTATGACTAACGCTTCTAGCTGGTAAGACCAACAATTGTGAAGGAAGTGGTCTCTTATTCAGACTTCAGCTTAAATGGTGATTTCCTCAAGGCATGGGGAATGCAATGTATGTTCACAACCTCAGGAGCTTCCCGAGTGTAATCTGGAAGGCAGCAACAGGCTCAGAGATGTCCTGATTCTCCTGCTCCCTGGGATGCCTAAGGTAGCAGCTGCTTTGGAGGGTCAGTTCTGCACAATTGTTCTGGGAGTGTCTGGAGGCCAACCTAGACTGGACTCCTGATTTTAACACTTTCTTAAAACTGTGGCATTGGTTTCTATGATTTGCAACTCTATTCTGGTGAAGATACAACTAAGTATAGTTCACCCTAATAATATGTCATAAGAGAAAAGAGTATATTGTCCACATAAATGCTAAAGAAAGCATTTTGTTAAAAAACTGAGCAATAAGCCGGTAGAGAAAGTAAACACAAGTTATGGATTTAGCAGTCAAATATATAAATAATGCTTCGGTATACAAAGAACAGAAAGGATTTATATAAAGAAAGCTTTATAATTCTGCTGAAGTAAATATGCAGACATACTTATACATGCATGCCCACCAATTTATATAAATAGAAAACCATTGTACTTGCATAAAAATATCATCATTAATTTTTTTCCTAAAAGTTCTCCTGAATTTTCTGATTATTTCAGTAGTATATTTTAAAGTTGGGGTCCTATCTTGTTTCTTATACCAAAACTAGAGGCCTGGTGCATCATGCACTGGTAGGGGGGATGGCCTGTGGGGATTGCCTGCTGTGGGAGCACTGCTCATCCCAGTCATCCAAGTGCTACTCCCACTGTGGGAGCGCACTGACCACCTGGGGGAAGCTCCTGCATTGAGCGTCTGGCCCCTGGTATGTATATGCTGTTATAGAAAGATCTCTAATATATGTTATTAAACGTGCACACTATTATCTGTTGTGTAAATATGAACAATTATTTGTATGTTCATAAACAAGAATACTCTGATACACACATAAAAAATAGTCCTGAAGGTATTTTATGAGCTTGGTTTCTTTGGACTAAGGGATTTGAGATGCTGGAAAGTCACTGTTTCACTTTCTTTCTTTCTTTCTTTCTTTCTTTCTTTCTTTCTTTCTTTCTTTCTTTCTTTCTTTCTTTCTTTCTTTCTTTCGAGAGTAACATTGATGTGTAAGAGAAACATCTATCAGTTGCCTCCTGTACATACCCTGACCTGGAATCAAACCCCCAGCCTTTTGGTGTACAGGATGATGCTCCTACTGACTGAGCACCTGGCCAAAGTACGACTTTTGTTTTTCCATATTATTTGAGTTTTCCAAACTTGACGGTGGCAAGTTTTCATTAGATAATTTATCCACATGGAGTATTTAACTTGTGAGATTCCAGGCATCTTTGCCTTCTTTTTTTATTTTATACACAGTTTCAAGAGCCTCATTAGTGTGTACAGAGGGTCAGAGATATCTAACCTTCTTTACTAGGTGTCCACATAAATTCTTTCCATGAAATCTCTTGCCACAGTGATGTGAGTCACGTGAGATTGTGGCTACCACTCTGTGTGTGAAGATTCCAAGACAGAAATGTCAACAGGACTTTGATCATGTGACACACAATGTCAGAGAAGGAGTTTCAATACACATACTCTATTCTCATATTGTGCTCCTTCCACATATCTTTCACTTTCGATTAACCGTAAAATATTTCCTTTAAACAATGCATTTCTCATGTTAAAAGGTATTCCAATTTCAAGAAAGGATGAATGCTTAATTTTTGTCCATGAATAAAAATGAAAGATAATATGCCTGGATGACACGGCATCAATAGAGGATAATCCATTAGTACAGCATGAGTAGGTGTGTGATAGCTCCTCATTAATGACTTGCTATGCATAATTGCAAGAAGATAAACTTGACCTTTTATACTGAAGAGAGAAGACCTTGTGTTGTGTACAGTTTATTTAAGTTTTGAGGAGCCTTATTTTTCAAAAATGGAAATAGAGGATTGATTTTAGTCTGAATGGAAAAGTTAACAGCCCTCTGACTTCGTGTTCTGCTTTTATAGAAATACATTTTTTATTGGTATCTGAGAGGAAGGGAGAGGGAGAGGGAGAGAGAGAGAGATAGAAACATCAATGATGAGAGAGAATTATTGATTGGCTGCCTCCTGCACACCCCACACTGGGGCTTGAACCCACAACCTAGGTATGTGTCCTGACCAAGAATTGAACTCTGACCACCTGGTTCATAGGTCAACACTCAACCACTGAGCCATGCAGGCTGGGCAATATATTCTACTTTTTTTTTCTTTCCTTTCCAATGACCCTTTCCTACATCTTATTTCTTTTTTCAGGAAAATATCGACTTCCACAGTCTTTGAAAGGGGTGGTGGCCCAACACAGGACCATAGTAATTAGCAACTCCTTTGTGTGGGGGATTAAAGTGATGCTTTTATGTGAATTAAAGATAAAATTCCATTAGAATTCCAAGGTAGGGTTTATTTGTATTCTAAGACAGTCTTTTATCCCCCATCTAAAAAACTTAAGGAAAGGGTGAGGTGAGGGATTCTTGCTTGGAACTGGAGCAAAGGCTCCTGAGTGGGCTGAGGGCTGAGACCCTCCAGGCCGCTTTTGTCAAATGTGCAATTGTTCTCATTTGAATCTTCTTTGAGCCCTAGCATGCGTGTTATGGGATCAGACCAGGCTTGACTGAAAAACTATGGAAGAGGTTGGAGACTAGATATCTGTTACTTAAATGTAAGACTTAAAACTCTTAGAAGAAAACTTAAAACTCCTAGAAGAAAACATAGGTTGTAAAATCTCAGACTTTTAGCAATATTTTTTCTGATATATCTCCTCAGACAAGAGAAACAAAAGAAAAAAATAAACTAATGGGACTACATCAAACTAAAATAATTTTGCACAGCAAAGGAACCCATCAATAAAATGAAAGGCAACCTACTGAGTGGAAGAAGATATTCCCCAATGATCTATCTGATAAGGGGTTAATATCCAAAATTTATAAAGAACTCATACAATTCTACGCCAAGTACACAAACAGTCCAATTAAAACATGGATAGGACCTAAACAGTCACTTCTCCAAAGAGGTCAGACAGGTGGCCAATAGACATGAAAAGATGCTCAAATCACGAATCGTCAGAAAGACTAGAAATTTCTTGCCCTACTTGTCTCTGCCCTCTGCACTCTCATCTTCATCTTCTCTTCTCTCTACCACAATATCACCCCAATGCCACCTCTTCCAAGAGGCCCTTACCTCACCTGGAAGAAACAGAATGAGGAACTGGAAACTGTTCTCTGTAAATACTGTAACAGTGACCTTCCTAACACAAGGCTTTTCCTATGTCTTTTTGCTCCAAAGCCCCAAAGTGCTTCCTACAGCACCTTCTATATCTAGGCTTGATGCCTCACACTGACACGTAAGGCCCTCTTCACACAGGCATCTCATGTCCCTTTAGCTCCAGGTTCCTCTAATATCCTGTCCCATCATAGAAATGCTTCCTCTTCCCATGTAACTCACACATCCCTCAGGACACCTTCCATTTTTTTCCTTTTTAATTACTGACATTACATTGATTCTCTAAATTTACATGAATCATCAGCTACCAGTTAATGGTAATATATAATCTCTCCCTTTGGGATGCTCTAGTCCAGTGGTTGGAAAACCACGGCTCACGAGCCACATGTGGCTCTTTGGCCCCTTGAGTGTGACTCTTCCACAAAATACCAAGACCTGGGCAAATCTATTTTGAAGAAGTGGTATTAGAAGTTTAAGTTTAAAAAAAAAATTGGCTCTCAAAAGAAATTTCTATTGTTGTACTGTTGATATTTGGCTCTGTTGACTAATGAGTTTGCCTCCACTGCTCTAGTCCAATTTCTCTATGGTAGTTCACAATGACTCTATCACTGTAGACCACATCCCATGGTAAACTAGAAAACATAATTTCTCCTCTAACATAATGCAAGTTTCTATTTGATTTATGTCTAAATCTCTGCGCCTCCTCCCCACTCCCCCCCTGAACCTTGCATATGACTAAAGGAAACATTTGTTCATTGGATGTAACAGATGGGACATACAGAAGCTCTTTGTGTTCACTGAGGGCCATATCATAGACTTCTGCATCCAGAAGGCATTCATATAAGACACACATTTTCTGAGACTTTTCTCCATTTCAAAAAGTATGTATCACTGTCACATCCTATGTCTTAACTGCAGGATTAAAAATATAGTGACATTAGTGTATTCCATTTCTTTTTATGTGAAACGTAATGCTCAACTCGGGAGTATCATTTCTATTCTGAACTCAAAATTGGATCGTTCTCCTGCATTGTTTCTTGATTTGTAGTTGTCACAACTCACATATTCATAAACACACAAATTCAGGTGTGAGCATTTGACTCAGATGAATTGTTGATGAAATACAATTTTAATGTCAGCGTTGTATCATCAGTGAAAAAGACTTTGAAATAAACCCAGCCTTTCCCTTAATTGTCTCAAAGCTCCTTAGCTGCCCTTACTTCTCATCGACAGCCCTGTAGTTCTTTTTCTAATGCAGGTCTCAAGGACATAGGGGACATACATTTCCAACCCCTGGCATCTAACTCCTAGAACCAGGAAGAGAAAGAAGACAGGGTGATGAACGTTAATAATAGTTTCACTTAAAGGTTTTCTGAAGTCAAACATCTGAGCATTCTGCAAGATGGGATGAGATTTTTTTTCTCCCAAATCTCCAAACTGTGAACTTAATGAGGTTGACCAATTCCCATATATCAGTACCTTAAAACAAATACCTTTCACTAAGTATGAAAGTGGTTGCATTTCAATATTTATTTTCCCAAGTCCCCTTGTCTTTGTCCTTCCTGTCACTTAGTCCCTGCTGTTCCTCTGGTCTCCAACTTCACCTCTTTCTCAAAGGACTGCAGTACGGAAGCAGCACACTTTAAAGCAGATTTAGGACTTGACACAGAGGAAGGGACCCAGCTCCCTCTGCAGAGGTAATCTAATTAGGTAGATGGGGTTTGCGAAGTGGGAGTTTTTCTAGGCCACCTGGCTCAGCCTTCTGTGTAATGGAAGTTGTCACTAGCCCTTTGCAGGCAGCTGAGGCATCAGAACGTGGGTGTCACTTCTCATCTGAATTAAGTGCTGCCTCCAGCATGACAATTCAGGCAACCCAGCAACCGCTGGGTGCTCAGGCATGGGGATCTCTACCCGAGGTCCCTTTCAATTCAGAGACTCTAATTTTGCAATGGGAGAGAGCTGTCAGTTCAGGAGAAGGAAGAACTGCCTAAAACTCAGAACTACCAATCATCAGATAGACTGTTTTACTGAGTAGTGGGATCCCTGCCACTAGTCACATTCAGGCAGAGAGGTGGCTTATGGGGAAGGTGGAGGGAGGGGCCACTTCACAGCCATGAGTTGTTAACTTACAGCTTTCAGCCATGAAAGGGTGGATATTATATTTATTCATTCACAAATTCAATAAATACTTATTGGGAATCCACTGTATGTGAGGCATTTCTCTAGGAATGTGAATAGAATGATTAACAAAAAGAGGCTAAGTTCTTGCCCTCATATAGTTTGCATATTAATGAGGAAAGACAGAAAGCAAGCAAATTAGTAACTTGCTAACTATTAGTTACCAATAGTGGTATAACAGGATAGAAAATGAGAGTGGAGATGCTGCCAAACCTGCAGAATTAAATGAAATTTAATGATATTAATGGAAATTAAATGAGATAATAATGACTGATTTATGAAGCATGTTCCTTAATTCCCACTTCCAATTAATTCCCTCTGTGTCCAGAGTGAATCACTTTCCTAACTGTTACCCCTATAGATTAGTTTTGCTTCCCCCCGCCCCCCCATATAATAGTATATATTGGAGAGTTTTCCTCTTAAAATATATAAACAAACTTCATCCAATTGTACTATGTTGGTAGCATTCCATAAGGTTTGTAAACACATAAAGTTCTAGATCCCCCCACC
Organism: Pipistrellus hanaki; assembly: GCF_964339955.1. Classification (NCBI taxonomy): domain Eukaryota; kingdom Metazoa; phylum Chordata; class Mammalia; order Chiroptera; family Vespertilionidae; genus Pipistrellus; species Pipistrellus hanaki. Next base: position 50,166,147 of record NC_140515.1, read on the forward strand.
AGAGGTCTTGGCGGGGGCTGGACATTTTCATCTTTTACTTGTTCTTAGGGATTCTGATGCTGCTGGTCTGGTCACCACATTTTGAGAACCACTGCTTCTATATGCTCCTTGGGCACCTAAGGGATGCAGGTTGGAAGAAAGCTAGAGAGAGACAGAGACAGAGAGACAGACAGAGAGAGAGAGAGAGAGAGAGAGAGAGAGAGAGAGAGAGAGAGAGAGAGAGTTAGTTATTGGGGATTCTAAAGGATAGAGTTATAGGTTCCAGAGGCAATGAGGATGGAGCCAAGTTGTGTTTTGAAAGAGGCCATGTGGAGGCTATATGAGAGGAGGTTTGGGCCAGCAGGAAGCTATTCCAGAAGGAGGCTTTTGTTGTAATTCAAGAGTGACATGAGCAGAGTTGAAATGAGGTTGATATCTAAGGATAGGAAGAGATGAATTCAGAGTGATTCTTGATACAGATCTGGTTATATGTTGAGAAAGAAGGTGAGGGAGGAGTATTAGATGCCTCTTATATGTTTGTTTGGGGTATAAGGTGAATGTCAGTGTCATTTGGATTGTAAAACAAGGTTAGTCAAGGTGTGAGAACTGTGATGGGGTAGTGTCATGGGCAGCCCCAAATTCCTGCACAGGACCAGAGATCCCTGGAATCTGAACGGAATGCTACCTGGAGGCTTAATGTGACCTTAAATTGGGAATTATTCCGCCAGAACTAGGACCAGATAGGAAGGCCAGGGAGAAGAGTATTTGAAAGTGGGGTTGATCTATTTTCAAATTACATGCTTTTGTAAGGATTTTGAGAAAGATTTCAAAACTTACGTAAATAAATAATAGCAAGGTGTGGAACAGATGTAAAAGAGTGATAAAAAGGCAGTAGTGCAAAAGTCAGAAGCCTACACAGACACACATATGAACGTCTGAGGTGGAAATAGAGAAGAAAGGAAGGCTGGTTTCTTTAAACAGTCACAGCTTATATCTTAGGCATTAGCAGCAGCTCTAAATTTATGCAGAGAGAAACAGATGAGATAGATGAAAGACCAAAATAAATATGTTAATGCATAAACAGTGTATTTATCTGGGTGTTAGGTTTATGGGCAATGTTTATTTTCTTACACAAACCTTTATTTCCTCGTGTTTTAATGATCATCATGTCATACTTTAAAATCACGAAAAGGTATCTAACGGTTGTGTTTTTTAGAACTTGTTCTTCAACAGTCAGAGATAAAAAGCATGGTAGGGTTCTTTAGAGAACAGTGTGGTTTTCTGGTTCTGCTCTCTCTGCATCCTGAGACAGAGCTTGGCAGTCCCAGGAAGAACCATTTAGGTTTCTCTGCTGAATTGATTGGCAGGCTGGAATCCCCCCCCCCCCCCCCCCCCCCCCCCCCCCCCCCCCCGCAAGTGTTGCAGTCTCTCAGGCAATTTAATCCATCCCCATTGGGAAGCCTGCCACTAGGAGGCACTATTTAGAGTCACAAGGCATTGAAACCAATTTGAAATACCAAGAAAAATTGTTGGTGATGCAGAACAGCTACAGCCCCTGGGAGACCAGACAGATAGGGGTGCTCTGACAAAATTCAAACTTTGGGTGCTCTTGGCCCATTTCACTCCCCAAGATGCGGAGGACCCAGCAGCAAATGGCCCAGGCCTATGGTTGGCAAACTGCGGCTCGCGAGCCACATATGGCTCTTTGGCCCATTGAGTGTGGCTCTTCCACAAAATACCATGGCCTGGGTGAATCTATTTTGAAATGGAGTTAGAAAAGTTTAAGTTTAAAAAAATTTGTCTCTCAAAAGAAATTTCAATCATTGTACTGTTTGATATTTGGCTCTGTTGACTAATGAGTTTGCCAACCACTGGCCCAGGCCAACACTGGTGGATGCCAATGGTAAAAGTTGTCAATTTAAACAAAAAACAAGACATAAAATCAGAATTATAACAGGTCTTATTTTAAGATCTCTTCTTTGTATGAGCTGGTGTTCATGGGAAAAGGGGAAAAAGGCAGAATGGCTCCCATGTCCCATTGGCCCTGTCTTTTCATTCATTCCTTTGCTTGTCACTGAGCTCTGATTCTGTGGCTCTGTGACCTGGGAAATGGAGACATAAGGGTTCAAAGATACATGGGTGCTTTCCTTTACTGATCCATTTTCTGCCTTCCTTCTCTTTGGAGGGACTCAGGCCATGAGCCTGGCTCTTGCGAACTACAGGTAAATTGCTACCTACGCATGTGCACATACTAATTTCTTTCCTCTCTTCCATTTTCTCACAATAGTAACCCACAGAGTATTTTTAAAACTTGATTCATTTGTATTGAATGATTCTCACTTAGGTCAACATGGAGATCACCTTTAGTCTCTATTTAAATTATTTATTTCTCTACTAGAGGCCCGTTGCCTGAAATTCATGCAAGAGTAGGCCTTCCTTTCCCTGGCTGCTGGCACCAGCTTCCCTCTGGCACCTGGGACCCGGGCTTCCCTCACAGCCCCAGCTTTATCTGGAAGGTCATCTGGTCTAATTAGCATATTATGCTTTTATTATTATAGATATTGTACATTTCATAGTGAATATGCAATGGCCCACTCTTTTTAAAAAAATATTTTTATTGATTTCATAGAGACCAGGAGAGAGAGATAGAAACATCAATGATGAGAGAGAATTATTGACTGGCTGCCTCCTGCATGCCCACACTGGGGACTGGGCCCACAACCTGGGCATGTGTCCTGACCAGGAATCAAATCATGACCACCTGGTTCATAAGTCGAAACTCAACTACTGAGCCACACCAGCCGGGCCAATGCCCGCCTCTTATTTCGCCTTCAACACCATCATCATGGTTATGATCACACAACCATGGGAAATTGATGTGGGGAGTTTCTTGTCTGCTGCTCTATAGACATGGGGTCCTTCTAAATCACTCCGGGGCTCAGGCTTGGCTCTTCTATTCTAGCAGGTTCTCTGTCATCGGTGAGGCTCATGGTTGGGGGGAAAGTGGTTACCAGAGGGAAGAGAGAGCTGTAGCTGCAGTATTTGGTGGTGAAGGAACACTGCTAGTACCAAACCACAGAGCTCCAAGAAGGAAGAGCCAGATTGAATAGACTTCACACTCTCCTCCTCCGTCCAATCTTCAAGCAGTGATGCCCATTGGCATAATAAACCAGCATCTGGCGAGAGTACACTACATATTTGTACTCGCCTACATGAAAGTGCATGTATGTATTTATCTATAGAAGTTTATTTGATATAAATATTATTGTATTATATATGTTTTCTGCAATTTGCTTTCTCCTCTTAATAATGCATGAGAGAAACCACCAGGATCGCCACTGAAATGAAAAGGGACCTCACCTGGAAATTCTGATAATCATTCTGTGAATTCAGAGGTTTTATTTCTACAATATTGTAAGAATCAACCATCAGGGCACCGCTGAGATCAGATTCTTTGTTGGGTCTATGTTTCGCCCAGGGTTTTAAAATCTGATAAATAGCCAGTGGTTAAGCATTGACCTATGAACCAGGAGGTCATGGTTCCATTTCAGGTCAGGGCAAGGCCCTGGTTGCTGGCTTGATCCTTAGTAGGGGATATGCAGGAGGCATCCCATCAATGATTCTCTTATCATTGATGTTTTAATCTCTCTCTCCCTTTCTCTTTGAAATCAATAAAAACATATTTATAAAAAAATACAATTGAAAGAAATAAAATCCAATAAATAAAAGGAGGTTTTAAAGTATTTTAAATCGCAGAACGTTATAGAATATTATAATTATGCTGCAACACAGATCATTTTCCCAGGTTAAATAAAGAGTGGGGAACTTTTTTGGCCAGAAAGGGCATTCATTTATCTCACATAAACAATTTACTGAAAACAAGGAACCATATTTCCTTGACTCAAGTCGCTCAGAGGAGGTTATTGGAGTAGATCATTTAAAGCAGTGTTTCCCAAACTTCTCTCATGATGAGAATCACCTGGTGGAGTTGTTAAAACACAGATTCCTGAATCCCAACTAAGAAGTGCTAAACTAGAATTTTTGGGAACATATAGGTAAAATTGTATACTTAACTAGTGCTCTAAGACAGATGTTATATACAGAGCACTAAGTTAGGTATGCAATTTTACCTATATGTTCCCAAAAATTCTAGTTTAGCACTTCTTAGTTGGGATTCAGGAATCTGTGTTTTAACAACTCCACCAGGTGATTCTCATCATGAGAGAAGTTTGGGAAACACTGATTTAAAGGATAATCAGGGCAATTAGAGGCTCCTCATATTCTCCTCCCCTGTCCTTGGAAGTAGGTTCCACCCACCATTCTCATGCTGGGGACCTTGAGAGATTAAGTGTTGTTGAAACTGCCTGGACAGAATACCAGACTGACCCACGAGAAGGCAGAAACATTTAGGATTCTGGCTTACAGGTGTGCGCCCTGCAGACCAGCCTCCTGAGTTTCCTCTCTTGTTAAACCTACCAACCTGCGGAGGCCTCTTCATTCAGTCTTTCTTGCTCTCCCAGGCCTGGAACATTTTACATTCTCATCTGCATATTCTGAAGTTCAAGAACCAGCAGAAGCTACTTGAGGTAAAGAAAGAAGTTACCTTTATTTATCCCAAAGTGATTTGAGAAGGAGTAATGATTTTAAACTTTTTTTAGGGGAGGAGGGCGAGGTATTATGTAAAAACAACAACAAACATTTTACATCTTTTCCTATGTTGCAGTTCAGTGCCTTATCTCAGTATCATAGTGTTTGAAATGAGTGGATATTATTCCATATTATAATAGCTATGCACTGTAAATTTATCCATCATTAACACTGAAGAACGTTTACATTTGTTTGAATTTTTCTTTATTCTAAACTGGATGGAACATCTTCCCAAACATTCCCATGTCCTCCCAAACATTCCTCTCTCTCTTCTCCAAAGCTTATCAGTATTTTGGTTTCTAACATTGTATATCAGTTTTTCTGTTTTAAACTTTACATAAATAGTATAACGCAGTAAATAATTGCTTATGTTTGTGTTATTTGATCCAAATTGTTGGACTCATTTATCTGTTGACATGTAGTTACAGTTTCACACTTTTGCTATTGTGTAGTGTTTCACTGATTTATTATTTGGTGAAAATTGATGTTTGTGTGGTTACTAATTTGTGGCTATTGTGAAATGTTATAAATATTCTTGTACATGCAAATTCTTACATACACTAATGCATTTCTGCTAGATATTTTCAGGCTGTATGTTCAAATTTAGTTGATAATGCCAAAATGTTTTATAAAATGTTTGAAGCCAATGCTCAGGATTGAAAACCTTCTTACCAAACTTAAATTGGCAAAATTTTTAGGTATTTTGGTGAAGTGGTATCTCGTTATTATTTTATTTTCCATTTTACTGATATAAACCTAACTTCCTATAATTATTGCCCATTTTGTGAAGTACCTTTCCCAGTTTTTTATAATTTTTTATTAGATTGTCTTATTGATTTGTACAGTAAAACCTCGATATAATGGATTAATTTGAGCGAGGAGGTGTCTGTTAAACCTGAAAGTTGGTTGTATAATAAAGTAGGTTTTTCCAAATGCATATGTTAAAAATATTCACCAGTTTACCTGTTTTTATTTATGTAGACACATTTGTGTAATTAAAACTAATTATGCATGAAAAGTTTAATTGTACAGAAAAGGTTTTCATATGTATTTTAGTGATTTTAAATTTATACTGAGTAGGATTAGTAAATGTACGCATTTAGCAATCACCGCAAGTAAACAAATGCACACAACCTGGCGTGGCCAGCGCATTTGGGAACATTGGCCACACCTGTTAAAACCACTGTGGAAAGCCATCCCACGAGACAACAGGATTAATTACTGCGTGCAATGCTGAATGGTCACGTGCTAATCATTCACCAACCATTGTTTAGGAGCAGTGACTCTTGGATTTATGTATGTAGGCTACAGTTGTGGATATGTAATATTTATGTCAGTGAAATTACTACAGTGTTTTTTTCCCAACATATGGCCTATTCGCTAAAATTGGTTAAAAATAACAGTGAATTGCCCTAGCCAGTTCGGCTCAGTGGATAGAGTGTTGGCCTGAGGACCCAAAGGGTCCTGGCTTGATTCCAGTTGGTTTGCAGGCTCCTCCCAGGCCCTGCTGGCCAGGCTCTGGTCAGGTACATGTGGGAGGCAACCAGTTGATGTATTTCTCTCTCATCGATATTTCTCTGTCTTTCTCTCTCTCTTCCACTCTCTCTAAAAACCAGTGGAAAAATATCCTCAGATGAGGATTAAAAACAACACCACAAAACAGTGAATTAATAACAAAAAAGGAAAGCACATTACTTCCTCTCTGTAAAAAATCAATTATATATATATATATATATATATATATATATATATATATATATATATAAATATATATATATATAATTAAAATTGTCCTGAATGTAAGGCTTTGGTATCAAATTTATGCAGGCTTTATACAAACCCTGGGAAATATTTCTTATTTATCTCTCAGCTTGGAAAACTATCCATAAAATTGTTTTTGTTTATTTGTTTGTTTCTGATATATTTGGTGAAAATTACTAGTAAAATAACTGTGCCAGGTATATTTTGCAGGACTTTTTTTTTTTTTTTTTTTTAACACAGAATTGATTTTTTTTTTTTACTAGTCATGGAACTATTGTATTTTTCACTAATTTTTATGTTAACTTTAATAAGTTGCATTTCTGCAGGATTCAGTTCATTTAATCTAATCTTTACCCATTACTTTTATGCTTTTCTCTAGCTTCTTGAATATTTATAATAGCTACTTTATTAATATTTATATTCTAATTCTATAATCTATATCAATTCTAGGCCTATTCTTTGATTATCTCCCCCCTCCCCCCTGAATATGGACATATATTGCTATGTGCCTGGTAATTTCTTATTGAGTTCTCAACATTGAATTGTTATTTTGGGGGTGCTAGATATTTCTGTATTTCTTTAAATACTGTTGAACTTTGTTCTGGCACATCATTACTTAGAGTTAGTATAGTATTTCCAGGCTCACTTTCAAGCTGTTCTCATGAGTCCAGTATTTACCCTAGGGCTCATTTAATTCCACTAAAGCAATAATCTTCTGAAGACACTGCCCAGTGCCATGCATTGTGTTTCTTCACTCATGGTAAATTTGCCACAGCAAAGGAATCAATGCTGGCATGTTGCTGTTAAGTAAATGCCACACTTCATTTGGGTTTCCCTTTTTTTCCTTCTCACCCAGTGTCCTCCTGCTGATCTAGGACACCGTTCAGGAGACCACATTACATTTCATTGTTACGGTTCATTGGGATTCTCCAGACTGTGACAGTTTTTGATAGCCACGACAATTCTGGAAAGTACTAGAAATGCATTGTTTTAGAATTTTCCTCATTTTGGTTTTGTCTGATGGTTTTCTCAAGGTTGGGCTGGGATTATGGGCTTTGAGAAGGGGATAATAGGTAAAGAGCCATTCTCATCACATCATATCAAGGTGCATCCTATTGACATGCTTTATGCCCGAGGATATTAATATTAGTCAGCTGACCAGGGTGGTATTTGCCAGGTTTCTCCGCTGTATAGTTACTTTTCAACCCCTTTCCACCTGGGCTTTGTTTGTTTGTTTGTTTTGAGGCAAATCACTAACCCAAGCCACAGTTAAGGTTAGAAAAAGTACATTAAGCCACCGTACTATATACATAAACTATTTGGAAGTCTACTTTCAGGATTGTTTTGCTTCTCCTCACTATGTATAATGATTTTATATATTTTCTTGGGCTTTATGTTGAGTTATTTGCTATGCTCATGGTATTTGCTTTGTGTGGAATTTCATCTGTGATAATTATGTGTAGCCTGGCATATAAGACACCACGTATGCTCAACTTAAAAGCCTCTCAGCCTAAAAAAAAAAACCCTCTTGTTCCCATTGCCAGTGTGGTCACCAGGTCTCCCTGGGCTCCTACTGGCTTCATGTAGACACAGCCCCACATCACCTAACCTCTTGCTCATACCGCTTGACTCTTACCCAGAATTTCCCTTTTGATTTCAGGGTTTGGAACCTCAAAGACCTGGCTCTGTAAACAGTGGGACATTGGGAACATTAATGCCTCATGGGGAAAACACTTGACACGTGAAATATTGGAGCCAGGAGGTAGAATTCGCCCCTTGCTTTATCTGGAAAGATTGCTGAGATGTAGTCAGTATGTTATTCTCTCAAGGTGTTACCAACCTGGAACTCCTATTGTCTAAATTTGTTAGCTTGGGGATTCTTGCGTTATGCAGACATTGCACATTTCAAATTTAAGTTCTTATGAGCAAAGGATTATGTTTTTAAATTCTTGGGGACTTCCCCCCCCCTATTTAGAATCTACAGCAAAATATAAAAGGTCCCCCCCCCCCTTCTTAATTATTGAGTTGTCATTAAAAAAAAAAAACTTTTAGTCTATCTTATTAGTGAAGATGCAACATTGTTAGCATCACAGGTTTTTACGAGGATTTTAGTATTTGCCCAACTACTTTTCCCCTAACCATCTAAGGCTACTAAAATTTGAACTCTCTGTTATTGAGATTTCAATTTCCCAGAGAGTGGCTGAAACCTCAGTGCCTGCTTATGTCTGATTTCAGATTCTTCTTCACTTTTGGTCCTTTGATATTTCCCTTACATTTCTTAGAGCCCTGCTCTGCATTAAAATTATGTTTATTATTTTTCATCGAATTTTTCTAGGTGTTTTTAGTGGCAGAACTTTTATCAAATATTACCTGCCATATTCCCGGAAACAGAAACACTGGATATTTGCAGATCCACCAGGATTGGCGATCTGGTTATAAAGGCACCTCAACTTGAAAGCAGCGATTCAAGAGGAGAGTTTATTGTTAGCACATATATGCATTTTCTAAGAAACAGCAAGGATTTAGCGAACTCAGGGGGAAAAAAAATGGATCAGATCTAAGTAGTATGCATTGCAGTCCAATTATAGAGTAGGGACAATTATACTTACTAGTATGTATTTCAATAACTCTGAGGGTCATCCATGTCCTAGAGCTAAATTATAATTCATGTAAATGATGTTGACATCAAAGAAATGCAATGTTTAAAAAGAGATATTCGCCATATTGAAGATGGGAACACTATAAAAAGTATATTTTAAAATATTTTTTTCTGAAATAATACAAAATGTTGTTACCTAAAAGAGTGAATAATAATAAGATAAAAGTATGTGTTTTTGAGTTTCATATAGATGTCTGGTACTGGGCTCTGCATTTTACCCAATTCTTAAAACATTAATTTCATTCTCATAATAAACCTGCAGGATAAATCTTATGAGCTTTGCCTTATAATAATTGTATTCAGGTTACATTATTTGTAAGTGGACAAGACAGAATTGCAATTTCTCTGCTATTTGTATTTCATTATATCGTCATCCTCTTCCACTCTGGAAAATCTCTTATCCTACAGACCCAATCAAAGAATGTCCCAGAGAGCCTGGGCATTATCATAGAGAGTCCCTGACCATTCAGGAAGAGGCAGCAAGTATTTGGTGTCTGCCCTTTGACCCCGGTTTATGACATCTCTCTCCAAGTTCCCAGGATAGTCAGATCCTCTATCTGGAAGAGCCCGTGATGGGGTGTTTTGGACCAGATGCCAGATGTGTGGCATTTTGAAAGCAGTGGGGAGATGAAGAAGGGGGACTGCTAGTGAGTCAAAACTGACAAAAACAGCAGCAAACAGGATGGACAAGTTTTCAAATATGATAATTCTGTCTGGACAGTTGACAAGGAACAAATGCTCCCTTGCTCCCCGTGGAAATGATAATTTTAAAAAGCAGACCGGGGAGCTTCAGACAATTATTTAGGCCTTTTAAATATGTATGAGTTCCAGTGTGCTACATACATTTTAAAAGACAGTTGACAACTGCAGCATATATCATCTTGTTCCCTCTGCAAGCTAAAAATAGTGTTTCTTTTTAATGTAAAAACAATACTTCCAGTTTGGCATCCACGAAATAAAAGTCTGTAAAATACTAATTTACAGGCAATGACAGCAAAGAATGTTATTAGCAATTCTTCTTATAAACTTTCAGATGAGTAATCTGATCTGTCACTTTTGCCTGAGAGAGAGACTCAGGGGGGAGGGGGGGAACACTCAGGATTAGCAGCCAGGATGGGGGATGAGGCAATGGGCACCGGAAGCTTACGATGGGCACCGGAAGCTTAAGGAATGAACCAGGTCATAGCCTGGAGGTGTCAACTTAGAACCATCTTTGAAAGGAGATCCAGGCTTGGGACCAAAGAGGCTAAGCATTGGCAAGAGCAGGAGCAAGGCTTGACCATTGTTTTAAATCAGGCTCATATTTTTAGTACTTGTCTTGGGGACCTACAGGCCTGTAGATGAGTCTGTTTGGCTGAATGGGACAACTGGGTACCTCCCACTCTTCTGTTTCTTCCTGAGGCAGGAAGCTTTCATGGATGCTCTCAGTACCCTCCCCCCAGATCCATATTACCAGAAGGTGCACTCATTCTCAGCTACTGAGAGTACTGACTGTTAGCATCTCACAGCCACTACCTTGCTTGACAGGTTATCTACTCCTGGAGTCAGGACTCGATCAATGATTGACTAACTTGGGGAACTACGTGAGGCTGACTGGGGGACAGTTCTTGCTCCAGAACTCCCTGTGGGATGAGGCTGAAGGCCATCTTCAGCTGAAACCAATCCTTGCTCAGCTCCTTCCCGGGGCCCATTTGCTATCATTAACTCTTTACATGTTTTGCATCAGTGCACCTCCTCAATAAATCATTTGATGAGCATCTCCATCTCAGGTCCTTCTAGAAATCCCTCTGAGCCAGAACAAGCCAGACACATGTTCTGTCAGCCAATGGGGAAACTGAAATCTAACAAGGGAATTGGCATCTCTCATGTTACACAAAGTGCAGCCAGTGATTGGATCACCCAGAATGCAGCAGAGGCTTAGTAAACTGAGCCACTCTCCATGCTTAAAATATCCTTTTCCTCCTGAGCACTTGACTCAGACACCTGCAGGAGGTGTACACACTCAAGAGCAGGGAACCTCGCTTGCACATCTGAGCTGAGAGCTGGGTGCCTGAGTTTGCTGCATGGAGTAGCAGAGGAAGTCCCAGGGGAGGGAATACACAGACCTGGCTCTAAGGAGCTTCCCTTCCCTGGACCCCCAGTGTGCGGACCCTGTACCTGCAGGCACTTCTCATACTGGGCCTGGAACCTCAGACTAAGAAGCCCCTGTCCCAAGCTGGCCAATGAGTTGTAGGTACCTCACAGAGATCTGATGGATGGACCGAAAATGAGGGGCAGGCCAAGAATCACCCAGGAACAGCTCTTTAGACAGAGGCTAGAGCGTGCCAGTCGGTAGGTGCAGATCAACCTGGGAGAATCCTACTTATCCTGGGACAGATTAGTCCGAGCATATGAAACAGCCATGCTCAGCCTCAGCTAGCTGGTGCTGCATCCTCTTGCCACTGGCCAAAATCCTAGGAGGAGAAGAGGAAGTTTGATAAGCATATGAACAGGAGCTCAGAAATAAAATTTCCCCTATGCTTTCTAACCACTGAAAAAGGTTTGTTTAAGTCGATACGGTATGTGTCAGAACTGAGGGTTTGCTCCTCCCCCAGGACAGAAGGGAGCAATTCCATCCTGGGTATAATGCTGTATGCTTCAGACACACAGTTCTTAGTCCGAGATCCATCCAATACAGTGGAGTTTTGCAGGCAGAACCAGAATGCAGGTTCCAGGGCACTCAGGCCTCCAGGGTTTGTGAATGCCATAGAACGTGGCAGGGTCAGGCACTGTGAAGGGACCTGGACACAGGGCCGCACCCATTTCTTGGTAGGTTCGGTCCTTCTCCACCCCCTCAGTCTCAGCCCGACTGCGGGCCTTGGCTTCCGTGGGAAGAATATTAGGTTTGCAGACAGAAGCCAGTATGACTCTTATTACCATGAGCATGTATGAGTTGTCAGGTTTTAAGCAAACAACATTATCCTCATTTTTCTTCTGGAGAAAGGGTACAGGGTTACTGTGAAAAGTAAATGAGATCACTTAGAGAAGTGTATTTGGTATTCTGCCAACTACAGAGTTAAAAATTACAATTATTCAGTGAGCACTTATTATCTGTTAAAGTCTGCATTAAGCTACGTAGGGGTGCTACAAAGATGACTCTGGCAGCACATCTTCCTGCAGGTCACCCACAGCCCTGTTTTAATTTTGTGTTTTATTTAATTTTCATGTTTATTTAATTGTGAAATATCTAAACAGAAGTCATAAAATAAATGCAATAGACACTGCATTTCAGGTGGTCGCTGTAGGCCTAACACCTTTAAGAACAGAGGCAACCCCAGGAAAAACATCTGTAAAATGTTTAGTAGGTACAGCATCCTGGTACATAGCCTGTGTTTTGCCCACATCCCCTCTGATCCATGTATACCAACCAGTCTGCATTCCAATAGCCATTCCTGCACTTCTTGTTAGAGGGGAACTCTGGGTTTCTCAGAACCAGCTTTTCCCCTGTACTTGGCTGGTTAGAGAGGCCTGGTGGGTAGTATCTTCTCGAAGGCCTTAGGCTAGGGGTGTCGAACTCAATCAGAGAAGGGGCCAAAATCTAAAATCCAGCCTAAATCGCGGGCCGAATGGTTTACTGAACAGTCATAAACTGACAATGTCATAAACTGACAGCGGAGTGCAGTAATGACAGCGCGGTGCGGGCCACATTGCAAGGCCTGGCGGGCTGGATTTGGCCCGCGGGCCGTGTGTTTGACACATGTGCCTTAGGCAATGACTGCTGGGCGTGAGGTACAAATACCATTGTTCCCTATCCCTTGACCACCATGATTAATTTCCCCCTGTGATTCAGCTCCTGTTGCTCACTGTGGTAACTGATGGAATAAATGCCCCCTGTATGGGTACCCTTCCCTTCATTTCATCATCTCCCCACCAGTGTCGCCTTCTCTTTCTAAGAAAACTTTGGCACAATTATGGTCTCAGTAGTTGTTTCTAGAAGAACCCAAACTAAGACAGCAGATGCAACTTAAACAGAGATTGGATCATCTCTAGTGCCCGTATGTAAATAGTACGTGTGTGTGTGTGTGTGTGTGTGTGTGTGTGTGTGTGTGTTTTCTGATTATTGTAGCATTGACTTGTGTAGCCGTGGAGAATGTGCCAGCTCTAATTTTTAATTTGCATTTTCTGTCACCCAGAAGGTGAATGCGGGTCTCGCCTTTCCTATACACCTTGAGGAAAAGTCACTGCTTTGTGTCCCTTTGTCATCTCATTTCAGCAGCAAGGGCTCAGGTCACTGGTGCCTGATGGGGGCACAGCTATTGCTAGCAAAGGGCAGCAATGCAATTTCACTCTCCTCCTCCTTCAGTAGCAAGCACGCTAGAATAAGCAAGGCGACTCTTTCCAGGTTTAATTTAAATTCCAGAGCATTTGCATCTTTGGCCAATCTCTGGGAGTTAATATGAGTGGGCTGGGCCTGGCCAGTGTGCTAAGTGGTTTCACATTGACGGTTTGATTCATGGTCAGGGCACATGCCTGGGTTGCAGGCTCGATCCCCAGTGTGAGGCGTGCAAGGAGGCAGCCAATCGGTTATTCCCTCTATCCATTGATGTTTTTGTTTCTCTTTCCCTCTCCCTTCCTCTCTGAAACCAATAAAAATATAGATTTAAAAAATAATAGTATGCTGGGGCAGAGGGCCCCTGATTTTTTTGTGCTCCCCTCTTCTCTGAGCAATGGCCCTCTATGGTCATCACTGGTAACTTTATTTCTCATAAATGGCTTCTGATATCAATGTGATATACCACTATGCAAGAAAAGTCCTTGTTGACAGAAGGAAATGAGCAGGTCTCCAAGACATTAATTACTTAAAGAGTCTTTGGGACTGTAGGGCCATGGCCAATGATTAGAGTTAAGCACAGTCACAGGACTGAGAAATAAAGTTCTGAGGAAGGGAATTCATGTTTCTTAAGCACCTACCATGTATCACACAAAGCTTCAGGTTCTTTCATATATTATACTATACTATATTATATTATATTATATTATATTATATTATATTATATTATATTATATTATTATATTATATTCTTGCCCATAAAATTTAGTGATGAACTCAGGGAGGTTAAGTGACTTGCCCAAAGCAACATGCTATTTAGTGGTGGTGCCAATACCTGAATAGAAGCCCCTCCATACTGAATTCAAAGCCATGGTTTATAACATTGTCCCTCTCAAAAGTAGAGGGTGAAAAGAACAAGTCCCCAACATGATTCTCCTCCCCCCACCCTTACTTTCTGGAAAGTAGCGGTGGATTTTGATCCAAACGAGAAGAGGTGGAGTGTTTTTTATTTCCTTGGACTCATGATCCATTCAGGAAAATAGAATGAGATGCTATAAATTAAGTCCCATTAAAGGGGATATCAGAAGCTCTCTCTGCCAGGAAGCTAAGAGTAACATAAGCCAGAGACACATGTGACAGGAGGACAATCTGGTATCAGACCTGATGTCCCCAGACAGCAAGAGGTCTCACAGCTCTCGGGACACATAGACCAGCCCCTGTAACCCTGGGCTGGGACCCCAGAGGGATGCTGGTGCTCAGAGACTCTGGGGAGCCAGGAACCTGCTCAGCCTCTGTGTCAGACCCTTCATACTGCATTAGACTCCTCACCAAGCTTAAGCATAGAAACACTCAGCACTTATTCAGCTCAGAATTCTGTGGCCCCGTTATTTGGGCGGTTTTCCAGGACTAGGTTGATTTAAACTTTTTTTTACTGGAAACCCTCAAGCACTTGTCATCAGCTGGCAAGTCAGCTAGCTGCTGAATAATTCAGAGGAGCCTCACTCCTGTGTCTGGCGATTGGCCAGCCTTTGCCCGGGATGACAGAGGTGACTGCACCTTGTGTCATTCATTGTTTAGCTGGATGCTCCAGCTGCTTTCCCAGAGGAGAAGGATATGGTACCAGAAGCAGCTAGCAAGGGCAAGTCTGCATGGACGAGTTTCCCCCCAAGAAAACATCCAGCAGAACTAGAGTACCATATCACAACCAGGAGGTCAGCATTGAAACAATCCAACAGTTTAATTGCCCTTGTATATCCATGCCTACTTCTCTCCTGCTCCAACCTGTGCCTGTGTTCATCATTTGGGAATTTTCCCATTGTTTCTTTTTACTCACCTCAATTTGATTTTGGTAGCAGAGTAATATTGGCTTTATAAAATAAAATGGAAATTATCTTCTATTTTCTGAAAAAGTTTGAGTAAAATTTTCAATTACATGTTTAGTAGAATTCTCCAGCCAAAACTTCCGGGGTTGAAAACAAAAACAATTCAAGTTATAAATGGGCTTACGCTGTGAATAGACATCTCATCAAAGATGATGTACCAATGGCAAGTATCCTGTTGAGTGCTCAATATCACATGTCATTAGGGAATTCGACAACAATGAGAGAACACTGCACACCTAGTAGAGGGGCCAAAATCCAACTCTGGCAACATCAAATGCTGATGAGGGTGTGGAACAACAAGAACTCATTGCTGCTGAGAATGCAAAATGGTAAACACATTAAAACACAGTTTGGCAGTTTCTTGCACAACTAGACACACTCTTACCCTATGGTTTAGCAATGACACTCCTTGGTACTATATTCAAGTGAGCTGAAAATTTGTGTCTACACAGATTCTGTATGTGAATGTTTATAGCACCTTTATTCATAATTGGGGCAACTCTAAAATCTCTACTTGTGCTGTATTGATGTAAGAGGGGCTGGCGTCATAGTTATTCCTATAATGGTTGGCTAGAAAACAGATGTTTACTGTCTAACAATTTAGAGTCTTGGTTGGTTTCCCTTCTCCTTGACCTTTCGCCACAGACAGTAGATTTTTATTGGGGATTTTCTTTTGTCTGTGCCTGTTGGCTTTTCTGAGTCTCCGGCTTTTATAACTCTAAGTCTGGAGCATGAGCAAAAAAAAAATTTGATGGACTCACTACCTTTTCATTCCTTGGGTTCTGAGATCCTGGTCAATTCTCCTCTTTACCTTTCCGAATCCCATTATGATTTTATACAAAGTGTTCTGGGGTTTTTCTGATACCGATAGAAAACACAGGAAAAAGTACATCTGTTCCAGCTTCCTGTAAGCAGTAGTCTCTCTGATACTTTTAAAGTCTCTACTTATGTTAAGTTTCTATTGTCTCACAAGTCACAGTTAGTCACAAGACCAAGTGGGTAATAAGAAAATATGTAACAAGCAATTTAAGGCATGGCAGTGTACACATGAACACATGATTTCTTGTGGATAGTAAGAAGAACATGGGCACATTGGGGATTGTGTGGCTAAAGATTTCCTTATGGCTTTCATGGTTTGTTATCATCTAGCATGATGAAAATGTTTCATGGATTCCACTGTTGTAGAATAAATGGATGATAGTTAATTTCATGTACTTTTATAATGAATTATAGTGTGTTTTTTTAAGTTTTTGAAATATAATTTTTTCCACTTATAGGACATCCAAATTTTCCCACATTATGTCTGTCCAGGACTGGGAGTGACAGGAGATAAAGTTTGAGATTTTTCACAACTTTCCTCTTAAAAGCAAACTTCAAATTCTTGTTTCCTATTGACTTATCCATTTTCCAAAGTGGAATGTTAAGGATTCAGTGTGCAGCATACACATTTCCAAAGAAGGTCACTTCAAGTGAGAAGGGACCAGTCTCATAATTTTTCCCCCCTGCTCCATTCCTGTCTTCCTTTGGGTTTACATATTTCCCCCCATTTTTTATGATGCTTAAATCAGTGGTTGGGAGTCAACTTATGATAACTATTTTTTAATCATAAATTACAGAACATAATGAATAATCTGTTACTGCTGACATCACGTGCAATTCTAATGGATAGAACACTATTTTTGCCCTTAAGGGGACTCAATTTAATGGAGTATAGTATAGGGATTATGTACAATGACATGTTTCAAAATAGAAGTGTATATAAGCATGTTCAAGAGAGCATTGAAGCACAGAATAGGTAGGATTTGAAGAGGAAAGAGAATGAGATTTCTAAGTGACATACTGAGAAGGATGGTTTTTTAAAAATTATTATTACTTTGTGTTGAAAGTATTACAGATGTCCCTCTCCCTTTTCCCCCTGCCCCCTATTGATTCACTCCTCCTCATTCCCATTCCCTCCCCAGGCCTTCACCGCACAATTGTCTGTGTCCATGGGTTATGCCTATATACATATAAGCTCTTTGGTTAGTCTCTTTTTACCTTTCCCTCCACCCCTACCTTCTGAAATTCATCAGTCTGAGAAGGATGGTTTATTTGTAACTGCTCACCTACAGAAAGAGAATGGCACTTTTAGAGAACTCTGAGTGCTACAACAGGACTACAATGAGAGTAGTATGTACATGTGTCAAGAATATAGGACATAAAATGACAGATTACAGATCACAAGGTATTTTAATATCAATCTGGGGACTCTGAGCTTGTTTTATATGTGATAGGGAGTTGCTGAAGGATTTCAAGTCATGTGGGTGATATGACCTGATGTATATTTACAAAAATCACTACAGTAGTTGTGTAATGAAAGTTGATTGCAGGGAAAGAGGCATGAGGGCAGAAAAGCCACATACCATTTTGTAGATAAAGAAAATGAGACATAAAGAATTTACTCATGTCAGTTAAGCATGGCATAAACAATCCTGACGCATCATACATCCTTAACATGGCTGGACTCACCTGGTAATTTCTTAAATTATGTATTATATTCTCACATAATAGATTTTATTGATGATATTGAAGGTAATAATGTAATATTGCATAGTGTACAGATGCATTATATTTGCACTCTCCCACTACAGTAACCTGAGTGGGAGAGATGTCTTAGTATATGTATTTACATAAGTCCTAAGGGAAGAGGAAAAATGGTGGAGTCATCAGAGTTAGTTAGTGGCTGGTTTAAGAGGACAAACTTTCTATTCCAAACTTAATCAAGTATAACACATATATATTTAACCTGTTCCCTGCATAGATTTCATACACATTGTGCCATCCAAGTCATTTTAGCTGCTTTTTGCTCCTCTTCCGTCTTATGCTAGATAGATGATTGACTGGGGACTACATTTGATTGACAGCTATAACAAATTAAATACAAACACTTTATTAACCCTGCAAGAGCATCTTAATAAAAGAACATGATGGAGAGAGACATGGGAGGTAGATGGGCTGATTTGGAAGCCAATTGCATTGTAGCTGAATGTGACAGAATCAAATGGAATGCTGTGAAAATAGTTCAGAAGATATTTTCTCCACATTATTTAAATCAGCAGCTCCATGTAAGTAAGCAGTGCTAACGGATTATGCAAAGGCTTTATACTTCCTTACCCTTTACAGGATTTTAACTTAGACTCCAAACTCTCTTGAAGAGTTGCTCCTTTATGGACCTGAGATGGCTCTAGGACAGTGGTAGACAAACTGCAGCTCGTGAGCTGCTCTGATGACTAATGAGTTTGCAGACCACTGACCTAGACTCTCCATTCCAGTAATTACAGGCTGTTGTTGTTCCTTGTGATTAAACAAGTGATTCTTTGGAAGGGGCTTTTAGGAGAAGAGGAGTAAAGAAAGGAGAGGGGCAAGTGAAGTCACTGAAAAAGGATATGATTTCAGCCGGGATTTCCTCCATAGATCTGGTTCTGCCTTGAGACAGGCCAGTCATTCGTTAAATCCAGGTTGTCCCTGAGGAATGACTGCCTCTTTGGCAAGGTGGCCAGTAGATGGCAGGGACAATTACCTGGAGAAAAGGTCAGCTATGAGCACTGAGCAACCAATATTAAAAATACTAGGGGTTGGGGGTGGGTGCACCCACCAGGTAAAGGGAGATATTAGAGTATAACAGCATCTATTAATTCTAGACGTTCATGTATTCTGTTATTTATTGATGTGAACACTATTTCAGGGGCTGGAGATACCAAGATAAAGGAGCATGATTCTGTGCCTTCTCTATGTCATGGATGTGATAGCAAGAGCAGATTGTTATGGTAAAGGAGCCAAGCCAGATGACTAGAACAGTCCCTTTTGTCCTGTGGCATATAAAACATATATAAACATGTAAAACCATACAGCTGAATTGGTCGCTCTAAGGGGCTTCCTTCCCATTGAGAAAACAAATCCATGGCGTTGTTCATCATCTCACATGTTGTTTTCTCACGCACTCATCTAACAAAAAGCTATTGAGCACCTTGCTAGGTTCCAAAGTCATGATGACAAATAAGCCAAGCTCGCAGCTTAAGGTGCTAACTGTGCAGTGGGGACCAGGAGGAATAAATCAGGGCACGTGGGACAGTCTGGGAAGTCCTGGGATAAAGGTCAACCATAGGAACAATGGTTTCCCAGGGGAGGCATTGCTTCCTGGCTGAGAAGTTGCCCAAGTCCTTGGATTTCTAATTCAGCTCTCTTCTATCTACTAAACCGCAGTCAGAAACACTGGAGGGGAAAGGGTTCTTGAGGAATTCCCTAGGGTTTACATCCACTCAGACTCATAACCATGTTAAATATGTCAGCCATCACATTATGCACTGCTACAGTAAACTCACGATTACAATTTACCTTGGTTATAAATAAAAATAGTGTTGTCTTTACTTCCATAAACTTAACTGTGCCTTCTGAAATAAATACAATTACATTTATTGGCACACTTAGAATGGGCAACCTTGTGAAAATTATTCCTAAGTGGTAAGGGAGACA
This sequence comes from Pipistrellus hanaki, assembly GCF_964339955.1. Classification (NCBI taxonomy): domain Eukaryota; kingdom Metazoa; phylum Chordata; class Mammalia; order Chiroptera; family Vespertilionidae; genus Pipistrellus; species Pipistrellus hanaki. Next base: position 50,185,897 of record NC_140515.1, read on the forward strand.
GCTGGAGAAAGACGCTGGGGGAAGAATACACAGGATATTATCATAACAATTGGAAAATGATTTTTATCCTTACTAGCAAAACATTATGAAAGCACGTTCTGAAAATCTTTCTTCAAAGCATTTTTTATCATAGTGTGCATACACCTGAAGCCCCCATAAGTGTTATTTATCCATCAATTTAAATCAGGGGAAATATTACAAAAATAAAAACATATTCAGTACAAAACAAAGAAAATCTTTGTCTAATTTTAAAATATTATTTGGTCACCTAGGAAATCTTGAAAATATAAAAATTTATGAATGTTACAATCAGCTGCTTCTAATGTTTAATTGGTGTCATGTAGGTTATTAATTTGACTTATTCTTTATTAAGGTGTGAGAGAATCTTTTTCTTCCTAGTTTATTGAATGTATTGCTTTGGCTTTTGTTTGCTAAACAATTTTTAACTAAATTTAAATAAAGTCTTTAATGTGGGGATCAGATATGAATGAATGGATAGATGAACTGGTGCAATGTAGGATATTGCTATGTTTGTTAAGATTAGTTTGACACTAATTTTTTATTGAGGTAAAATTGACATATAACATTTGTTTCAGGTATACAACAAAATAATTTGATGTTCATATATGTCACAAGACATTCTAGTTGACATGAATACTTGCAAAACGTTTTTTGTGATGATAACTTTTAAGGTTATCATTTAATGATAACTTTCTTAGCATATCTCAAATATGCAATACAGTTCTATTAACCATAGTCACCATGCTGTACATTACAGCCCCATGACTTACTTATTTTGTAACTGGAAGTTTGGACTTAGGTCTAAAGAGGCCTTGTATATTTTTACATGTTTTCTTGTACTTCTCTGAGAGGAGTATGCTTGGGTTAGTGCTCATACAAGAGTATGCTTTGGTTAGTACTCATACAAGGAGGAAAATGAACTAGAAATGAAACGGAGCTGAATCAGAAGAGTTGGACCCTCCAATACCATTCAACTGCCTACCAACTTACAAACGCATCACTTAGCTGGCTGATATGAGTAGAACCATTAATGAGTCCAGCCTATATCAGCCAGCTCCCAGCCAAACCAGAAGCACATGAGCTAAGTACATTTTTATTGTTGTGTGGCCCTCAAATTGTTGCCAGAGAAATCAGTGGGTCCAATTTCCCCGACACAGGGTGGGAGTGGGGTGGCTCTTGCCATACCTTTAGAAAATGAATTTTCTAAAACTCACACAGGAGCATGAATGGTTTTTTTTTGGCATGGAATTATATTTCTTGGGTTGCATAGCCCCATGGCCCTTACACCAGTCCTGAAAAAGGTGCATCTGGGACTCCAGTAGAGCCAAAAGTAGGGCCAGTGACCAAAGTTTCTGTTCTATGGTGGAGCTGGGTCCCATGTAGCATGAGGCTAAAGTCCATCAGTCTGTTATGTGGGTCCCACATGGCCATGAGCCACGTGGACAGAATCAGGGCGTGCAACCCCTCAAGGCAGGGGTCGGGATGAATAGCTGTGGGGGAGGGGGGAAGCTCCTTGGTTCAGGAACTTAAATAGCAATTCTTCCTGTTTTTGCATTGGCCACACCTATTCTGGCTAATGACTTGCTCTCAGGTGTAACTGATAGGTAAGCATCTTCTCACATCACCCAGATCTTACTGGACACTAGTCTGTTGTCCAGGCCCTTTCCCCAGTAATCTGTGAGGAGTAGACTTGGAGAATGTTAACTGCATCATTCTGGCAAAGCTGTATAAATGGCATGCCTATAATATCTAGTCTTCCCTTACTCCTTTCCTGTTAAACAATAACCAGATTATTGTACCGGTATCAAAATGTTATGGTTCATTGTTATGCTGCATCCTTGTGAAAATAGGTCACTGATATATGTTTACATAAGATGGCCTCAACTAACAGTATGTTTTGTTGCCTACACAAGAAAATTTCTTGTTTCCTAATATCTGAAAAAATTTTATAAATGAGCTATAAACACTTGAAAAAAAAACACACTGAAAATAGGAATAAGCAACAATAAGTAATAAGTGAGGGACTTCAATACTCTACTTTCAACAATGGATAGATCATCCAGATAGAAAATTAATATGAAAATATTGGATTTGAACTGCATGTTAGATCATATGGGGTTAATAGACATTTACAGAACATTCTATCCAACATCAGCAGAATATATATTCTTCTCAAGTACATATTGGAAAACATCTCTAGAATAAATCATTGTTAGGCCACAAAATAAGTTTTAAGATATTTAAGAAGATTCAGATCCTATCAAGCATCTTTTCCAACTATAAAGCTATGGAATTGGAAATCAATTAGAAGAAAACTGGAAAATTAACAAATGCATGGAGAGGATCTGAGGATCTATTGTACAGCACAGTGATTATAGATAATAATACTGTATTATATACCCGAGAGTTGCTAAGAGAGTAAATCTTAAATTTTCTCACACAAAAGAGAAAAGGTAATTACGAGTATGTGATATGATGCAGATGTTGGCTAATGCTATGGCGGTAATCATTCTACAATATATAAATATCAAATCAACACATAGTCCATCAAAACTTACTGTATACAATGTTTATGTTAATTATATCTCAGTAAAGCTGGGAAAAATATAAACTATACCAAAAGAACTCCACAATGCACTTTGTAAAATTTCTCATTTCTGTTGTATTTCTATTGAAATATATATATAAATTCTATGACATATGTATCTAATACTAATAGCCATTTAAATTTTATTATGAATTATGATAGAAAATATCCTATCCTTCATGAGTACTGGTTTGAATAAGAGTAGAATGTCTTTTTTTATTATTGCATTTTTTTCTACTTAAAAAAATAGTCTATAGAGAAAAAAGTACATGCATACTGACCTTCATCTATATTTAAGGTTATGTTCTGAAATCAATAGAAACAAATATGAACAACTGTTATGTCTTTTCTTGTTAACTGGTATAAATGGATTGGACATGGGCATTTCCTCGGCCTGCTGTAAAAATGTACAACAAACAATATGTCTTAAAACAACAGAAATGTATAGAAGGGCCCAAAACAACTTCAGTTACTATTTTCACTCCTCTTTCCTTTGAGTCTAGCCCAGTTATATTTAAAGATGACATATTCTGCATACTGATTAAATAAACAGGGAGATAAAATGCACCCTTGTCTGATAGGAAACCATTCCCTCTCCATATTCTGCTCTGACAGTGGCTGCCTGTCCATAATACAGGTACTTAGCCAGATAGTCAAGTGCGAAGGCACACCCATTTCTTTCAGAACAACTCATAGCTTTTCATGTTCTACAGAGTCAAAGACTTCATTGCAGTGTATGAAACAGACTGATCTTGTGAAATTCTTTGGAGTACTCCAGTATCCAATAAATGTTCACCATTAAGTCTCAAGCGCCTCTTCCTTTTTTTTTTTTTTAAATATATATTTTATTGATTTTATTCACTATTATTTGATATTCACAGTGTGTGGTCAACACCACAGTCTGCTCCTGGTCTTGTTTGGCCAGAGAGAATATAGCTTCTCTATCTCCTGCTTCCAGTTGCATAGTTTATTTGTTTGTGTTTTTTCTAATGCTCACCAGAGGATATGTTTGTTGATTTTAGAGAGAAGAAGAAAAAGGAGAAGAGTGAGCGAGCGAGTGAAAGAGAGTGAGAGAGAGCGAGAGAGAGCCAGAGAGAAAGAGAGAGAAACATCGATGTGAGACAGAAACATCAATCATGACCTTCAACTGGGCATGGAACCAGCAACTTAGATATGTGCCCTGACCAGGACAAGAACCTAGCAAGCCCTTTGATGCACAGGACAACATTCTGACCAACTGAGCCACTCAGCCAGGGTTACTGAGTGTATTTGATTTTTATATTGGCCATCTGGAGTTATCCATATATACAGTCATCTCATTGTTTGAAGCATGTGTTTGTGATGCCCAAGTTGTTGGGTTTGAAAAGGTCTACAAGCCTATGCTTGCTTCATTTCTGACCCCTAGTACAAATTTATTTTGTTGTCAACATTTGAGTCAGCTTTGTTTCCTACTTTTGCATTCTAATCACCTGTGATTACTAGCATGTCTTGTTTAGGTGTGTGATCGATTTCCTCTTAGATACTTGCTTTCAATTTCATCTTCAGCCTGTGTGGTTAGAACATAGATTAGAATGATGGTTATGTTAAGGTCTTCCTAGGAGTCTTATTGATATTATTTGAGTAGACCTTGCCTCGTGGCCCTTAACTGTCTGTGCTACATTGTGTTTCTGTATTACCACCCCTTTTCTTCATTTCCAGAGTGGAACACTGCAGTTGCCTGACTGAAATGCTCAATCCCAGTCTATTTTAGTTTTCCAGCATCAAGCACAGCAATGTTTAGATGTCCCATTCCTTGTTTTACGATTTTGTTTTCCTTGGTTCATGCGTCTTACATGAACATCCATGTTCTGAAATGCTGTGCAGTGTCATACTTGCCTTTCACCTTGTGACATTAGCCTCTGGTCATCTTTCTGACTTTGCTCTAGTTGTATCATTAGCAACAATGCTAGTCATACTTGTTCTCTGCTCTTCCCCAGTAACTGAATGCTTTTTTTGACCTACGAGTTCTCTTTGGAGAAGCTAATAAGTCCCCCGCCAAAACCAACCAACCAACCAACCAAACAAACAAACAAAAAACAACAACAACAACAGATAAAGAATTACAGAAAGTTGTGGATTTTCTCCGAACTGAAGTGGCCATCCAGTGAAGCAACCCCTGGAAATCCACATATGAGGTCAGTTTCTTACAATATAAACACTAAGGCAAGGACTACTATACAGTTGAGGAAAACATCACCGTTAGAGACAAAAGCAAACAATGAAAATCAGAAACAAAAAATAGAGGTAATGCAGAAGGCAAAAGGAAACTTAAAAGGTAAAAATACCCTTGAACATTGTTGGTGGGATTGTAAATTGGTACAGCCACTATGGAAAACAGTATGACAGATCCTCAAGAAATTAAAAATAGAACTACCATATGATCCAACATTTCTACTTCTGGGAACGTATTCAAATAAAATGAAAATTATAATTGGAAAAGATGTATGCACCCCCTTGTTTGTAGCAGCATTATTTACAATATCCAAGACATGGAAACCACCTAAGTGTCCATTGATGGGTGAATGAATAAAGACGTTGCATTATATATATCATACATATGTAAATATATAAAACTCTATAACTGCATATGGTCATATGAAAATTATAATGGAATTATGTAGGCAAAATGCTCAGCAGAACACCTGGTGCAGGCTAAAGCACTCAATATATAGTAGCTACATTAAATAAATTCACTACAAACATTTATTTTGAAGTTGGTTAGAATTCTAAACCTATTTTTTTTCCAAAAAAAATATTAAATATGGAATTGCTAAATATCGAGACACTTAAATGACCTTAAGTGTAAAATTAGAGTCTCTAAATAAGCTTTTGCTAATTTGCTAACATTTGTTATGTTCTATAGCAGGTGACTATAGCTTTAAATTTTAATTTTTCCATCACCTTTGGTCCCCTCTATGCCCTCTACCAGGTCCATCCATCTCCCTCTGCCCTCACAGTCACTACACTGTTGTCCATGTCCATGAGTTCTCTCTTTCTCTTTTTTTCCTTTTTTCTCAATTTCTCTTCCTCCCCACCTCACATGCTGTCTGCCTGTTCTCTATCTATGAATCTGTGTCTATTTTGCTTGTTAGTTCAGTTTGTTCATTAAATTCCACATTTGAGTGAAATCATATGGTACTTATCTTTCTCTGATTGGCTTATTTCACTTAGCATAATGTTCTCCAGGTCCATTCATGCTGTCTGGCACAAAGAATAAAATTTTTTTCCTTTGTACAGCACAATAGTACTCCATTGTGTGGATTTATCATAGCTGTTTTATCCACTCATCTACTGACGGACACTTGGGCTGTTCCCAGAACTTGGCTGTTGTAAATAACGCTGCAATGGACATAAGAGTGCATATATTCTTCTGAATTTGTGTTTCAGGTTTTCTCAGATAGATTCCCAAAAGAGGAATCACTGGGTCATAAGCCAGTTCCATTTTCAGTTTTTAAAAAATATATTTTATTGATTTTTACAGAGAGGAAGGGAGAGAGATAGAGAGCCAGAAACGTCGATGAGAGAGAAACATCGACCAGCTGCCTCTTGCACACCCCCTACTGGGGATGTGCCCGCAACCAACATACATGCCCCTGACCGGAATCGAACCCTGGACTTTTCAGTCCACAGGCCGACGCTCTACCACTGAGCCAAACCGGTTTCGGCCCGTTTTCATTTTTATGAGGTAACTCCATATTGCTTTCCACAGTGGGTGTACCAGTCTGCATTCCCACCAACAATGCATGAGGGTTCCCTTTTCTCCACATCCTCCACAACACTTACTGTTTGTGGATTTATTGATGACAGCCATTCATTTGGAGCTCTAGAGAAGGTTCCCCTGACTTGCCTATGTTTAAGTTATTCTCAAAGTGTGGTGTGAGGACAGGGGCCGCTGCAATCTGTTTATTGAGAACAGTGATTGAGAGTCAATATTTAGAAAATTTTACAGCAATTTGATGGAGTAATTTTACATTTATTGAATGTAATAATTATACAAATTGTACTTGAATTTTAATTCTGATAAATTACTTGTATGTATTTTACAAAACTTTGGGTCCACAATGGATTGGGGGGAGGGAATAATAGGTCCTTATCATAGATAGACCACAGATAATTTGGAAAGCAAAGAAATCTCTACTCCAGCCATTTTATCACTCCTCCTACTTAATTTTATTTGTAGAAATTAACACTACCTGAAATTAACATCTTTGTTGATTTTTTTTGTTTTTGTTTTTGTCTCTCTCCTACTAGAAAGAATTCTTTGGGTGGGGATGTCTTATCTCTTTTAGCATTAACAATTAGATCAGTATCTAACACATGCTAGAGGCTAAATAAATTTCAGTTGAATGAATAGTAGATTAAATGTCAACTATTGTTATCACAGTAACAACTTGCCACACAGAGGTGGAAGTCATCAAAGCTCCTTCGGGGTGTGGCTTGCAGCTGTGGTGAGGTAGTGAGGGCAGAGTCCCTTCTCCAAGCCACAGGAGAATCTGTGGCTCCAGAGAATCTTTGGAATTTTATGAACAATCAACTTATTTGAATGGCAGGGCTCTGCTCTCTGACCAATTAGCATGCTAATTGTAAATCGTTTTTAAGACAAGGATTTGGAATAGACTCTATGTAGTTTACATATTTGAGTTAAATACTCCATGTGCTTGGGGTAATAAACTCTATTTTTAAAAAATATTTTCCATTTATTTTCAGTCTATTTTCTAACCCAGACCAAGCTCCTTTGCCCTATTAATGTGACTTACAGATTCTTCACTGTCCTGGTGAAAAGAGAATAAGTTAATTTATATCCTTGGATGACTAAAGTGGGAATGATAGTTTTAGTGATTCTAATGACTGAATCTTATGGTTTGCTACAAAGACAGTATTAGAAGCTTCTACTGAAATTAGAAAAGGGGTGATAGGGAAGTATATGTTGCAAGGATCTGGGCGGGGTAGGGGATGAGAGGGGTGGGAGATGAGGGAGCGATGGGAAATTTCAATTATATAACAGCAAATACCACAGCTGTCCTTATGGAAGGTCAGAAATGCAGCAACTGAAACTGCCACGTAATAGACAATTTGATGGCAGTCACTAAGAAAACACAAAAGGCAGCTAATCTCCCCCCTGCTGATAAAGCTGTCTGAGGTAGATCAATTTAGTCATGGTTGTTGTTAGGAAATTGCACTTGTTTGGTGTTCCACAAGCAGATCATGTAGTTTCCTAGGAAACATCCTTTTTCACTTAAATCTAATTCCCCCACATCGCAGGGTCTGATGAGTCACTCAGCCTGACTTTCCTCTCCCTTCCCTCTACCCATCAAAAAGGACATACCAGCTGGAAATCTGCTAACTGAAATGAATTTATTAGCTCTTTTACCTTGTTCTCCACTTAACTCTGCGTTTCTTCCTTGTAAGTCTAACTGCTTCCCTGATGGGAAGGGCCAGAAATAATGGGGCAAGGCATGTGGTGTGGGCGAGTGTTGAGCATTGCCTTCCTTCAATTTCTTGGTCATTAAACTACATTTCGGCTTCTAGCTTTAAATGGAAAACGTCACATGCTTAGAGATGTTTGCTTGTAGCCTGTAGTAGAATTTGATGTCAATTTCATTTAATTTCAGATTCCCAGGCACACTTTGCTAATCAGTGATGTGAAAGGAGAGAGAGAGAGAGAGAGAGAGAGAGAGAGAGAGAGAGAGAGAGAGAGAGAGAAGAGAGAAGGGGGTGTTGGTGGTAAGAGAAGACACAAAAGGAGAGAGATAAGCAGGGAACATACAAATAATATAATTTATGTAGGTGTTTTCATTTTAATCCAAGCCAATTAATAGAAGCATTGCCCCCCCCCCCCCCCCCCCCGGAAAAAAAATTTAGTACCTAAATATAACAAAAATATAATTGTAATTTTTTTGTGAAGTACAGATACAGGGATGGGCAAAAGTAGGTTTAGAGTTGTGAGTATGCAAAATAGAGTTTATTCTTGTATTATTTTTTTCATACAAACCACTGTAAACCTATTTTTGCCCACCCTATATATAATGTGTACATGTGTTTTAATTAAAGCAGCATGTTCACCATTTCTAAATACACCGAGTCCACAGTTTAGTGCATATTTTAAATATAGCTGTCTCTTTGGTAACTGGGAAGTGGCATAGACATAGGTGACAGAAGTCTGCTGAGATCCAGCATGAGTAAAGAATTGTCAGAGCACAGCCTCACTGACTCCAGGGGCAGCAGGGAACACCACCTGTGGAAGAGTCGGGATTGTGGGTCCTCCCTAGCTGTCCCATGCCCTGAGTTAGCACCTTGTCTTCTCTCATTTTTGTTACACTCTCAAGCCTATGTGTTAGGACCCACGGTAGTTACTCTCTTTATATTATCTCATGTGAGATGAGGTGTGGTACCTCCATTCTATAGATGAGAAAAATCAAGGTGTACAGTTGATAGGTGCCCAAAACCACACAGCGTAGGGCTGCTTTTGGACTCATTCTAAGTTCAGATGTCCTTGATCTCCAACCCTATCACATACCACATTCATTGGGCAAATGTATTGGTTTTATTTCAAATGAAGGATTGTAGAGGCTATGAAAACACCTGTAGCTGAGCCATTAAGCCACTAAATTTACAAAGGCAATTGAGATCCAAGCCTAGCTGGATCTCACCAATGTGGCTCAAACAAAAGCATGATCTATGTGGTCAGAAACAGTTTTGCAGTACAATTCCTTAGGTCAGGGTAGTCTATCAGACTTCCTAACACGGCATCATGTAATCCTGAGAAAGAGTTTTCACTCCTAGGATATGAGAAATAGAGATGATACATTCTCAACTGCCTCCTGTGCTGAAGGTTCCTAAGGCTGTCCATTGTGTCGACATGAAGGAAAGGAGCTGTGGTAGAACACATCTCACTGGGTGAAAAGGAATCAAGCCACCATGAGTTAGGACCATAACATAACAACAACCTGCTCCCCTTTATCGTCCTCTCATTTCAGGCTTCTTAGTAAATATTGAATTATTGAAAACCAGTTGTCTAGCTCTAAGACAATGCATAAGTTAGCTTTTATTGCATAATAAACCACCATAAAACTTCAGTGGCATATAACAATATCCATTACCATCGAGCTCAACTGATCTAGGCTTGAGTGGTCTTGGATAGACTTCCATGCTTGAAGCTGTGTAGAGTTCTAGGTTGAACTTGGTTTGGCACTCTGCTCACGTGTTCTTCCTCTTTCTCCTCCTTCTCCCCCCTGGTCTAGTGGACTAAGGCATAATTTTTCATCATGGTAGCAAGTCTCCAGAGCCCAAGTAGAAACACAAGGCCTGTTGAGGGCAGGGTCAGAACTATCATTTCCACTGAATTCTATCGGCCAAGCAGTTCTATATAACCCACAAGATTTATGCCCTGTTCCCCTCAGTGGGAGAACACTGCAATGCTAATGGCCAAAGGTGTGAGTACAGAGAGGGTGAAGAGACACATTTAAAACCCACACTGACTTTAATGGTGTGAAATGGTCATTTCTTCATAATGTGAGTCTTAATTTCCTCTTTTGTTAAATTGCATTATTCCCACCACATAGGTATTGACTGAGGAAAAACATGTGAAAGTCCCCAATATAAAAATGAAAAGTAGCTGACCCAGGGGTCCCCAAAATTTCATCCTGCTTCCTACCCTACCCAATCCATTCACTCACCTACTCATTTTCCTTCAGTATTCCCATTTCAGAAATATTCTCTTCTGAAATTCAAGGGGACTTCTTCCTGTGGTTGGGAGTCTCAATCACAAGAATCTATATTGTTTTAGCTCATTTTAGGACCTTGTATATTACCATACAACAATTAAGGCTATACAAGCAATAATTTTCCAGGAGGTACAGATGTTGTTTGTTTCATTTGAGCATCCAAGTCCTTTTGGTCCTACTTTTAAGGTCCATTTCCCAGAAAACATTTTATGCTCAGAAAAATAAAGAGCCACAAATGACATTATTAATATGTAAAGACTCATTAAGTTCTACTCAGAATTAAAATGTTCCAAAGCTCCGGAGAGTTCTGACTATAAATGTTAATTTAACCTACCTTTAAATTGCAATATTTCAATAGAGGAGGAATCAGATTTTGGTCAGCAACTGTTACGTAACAGCTGCTTCTGGAGGGCGGCTGTCTGTTCCCATTTCCTTTGGGTGTTTGAATTTGTAACTGTCGGAAGAAGTCTTTCCTTGGCTGGAAGATTGCCTTTACTTAAAAAAAAAAAAATGCCTTTACTAACTTCAGGCTCAGAACAGTGTTTCTCTTTGCTTTTTGGGGACAGACACTGTATAGATTTCTATGTCTTCAACTCCAGTAAAAATGTCACAAAATCTTTTAGAATCTGTCAATGACAGCTTCTATCATTGGAGTTGTACAAAGGATTAAGTCAGAAAGATTCAGAAGCTTACTGCATTTTTTTAGAGACTGGTTAGGGCATCTTGTGACCTGGTTAAGTTTGGAGGAGTTGTTTTCCTAAAGTTTAGGTGTGGGCATAGATTCAGATGTACTTTCCAATGTGAGGTTGACTCTGGATGTGTTGGAGGAAGACTAGTAAACAGACAGCAGAGTGTGTGGCTTCTGTCCAGGACCTTAGGAAAGCTACGTAGGAGGTATCCCTGAGCCTCGGTTATTAGAGGATAGAGCATTGTAATGGACAGAGGAATGTGGGGGTATCTGCAGGTGCACAGAGATATGTGGTAAAAGGGTGGGCATATACTGGGGAACAAGATTGGGACTTGACTCAAAAACCAGGCCTGGGAGACGAGGCTAAAGCTGGATAACCATGTCATCACTCCCAGACCTCCAACCCTATCACACACATTTATTTTGAAGAAAGAGCTTTGCATATATGGGACATCTCCTCGGTTCATCTCCACTTCTGGTAGGGACTATTTTAACACATTAACTCCTAATATTGAGGCCAAATTGAGAAGTGATCTGTGACCGTATTTCCAACCTGAGAACTGCACATGTCTCATAGGGCTTCAATAAAACAGAAAGCTGGGATTTCAAAGAGAACTCAAACTGATCATAGAGATGAGGTTGGGAGACAGAAGTGCTCCTAGGGATTAGCAGAGGTGGAAACTTGTTACCACTCATAGGTCCAAAGGGACAAGGAGAAGAAAAGAAGGTTGGTGAGAACTGGAGCTTGGGAAATGAGACCACTTGACATAAATGTCATTCAGAGATGCAGGGTTTCTACTACAAAGACACTGAGATATAGAGAGAACTAGGAGATAAATGCCTTGACCTCAGTCCCAAAATCCTACTGGAATCTCCCATTGGGGAACTCATTCAGAACTCTGAGAGTGAGGGAGCCCTGGTTAGATTTTGGGGGGAGAAGGGGAGGCAGAGAATTTGTCAGAGAAGGTAGGGGATGGACATGAGTGAACAGAAGTGAAGGAAATGAAAAAATACATGACATCGTCAAGACCACTGAACAGTTTGATCTATTAGTTCTGAGTTTTCTTTTTCGAATAAATTACTCTCATTGCCTTTAACTGTCTTCTCATTAAAACTGAGCCTTAGATTTGACACATGGTGACACATTTCATAATACATTCATAGCATTTTAATAATTTCTTAGTGTAGGATCTTAGAGATGTGTTGTTTGCACTGCTTATGGAGAAAACAAAAATAAAAACCCAAACCAAATCTGTGTGATCTGTGTGTACTGACATGTAATATGATCTCATTGCACTGAGAAGGAAGCTCAGAGCCTATCTACAGAAGCTGAGATCTGTCTATATCCCTAGAGTGAAAGGAAAGCATAGTGAGGTTGGATGCTAAGGTTATGGAGCTCATATCATAAGATGATAATGTTGGTGTCTTTAAACATCAGAAGTAAGAGGAATTTTACATTTTCTTCAACTTCAATTTTAATTCAAATGTCAACATACCTCTGTGCTTCCATTAAACTCCATGAATGCCAGGGGACCTATCATATTCCCCATATACTGACCACCTAATATGTCCCAGTCACTGCACTACGTGCTCAGGAGAGAAACAGTGGCAACTAAGACATCGCAGAAATAGTGCCTGCAATGGGCATACAGCTGGCTGCCAATGATGGTATTTTGCCTATTTTTGTAAAGGTGGAAAAACTATAGTTTATTCATTTCTTCAGTAACTCTCTCCCTTCGACTTACTAGATTCGTTGTCTATGATATATCTTTAACTCCTTCACTTTCGCCATTGCTTCCTGCACAACTCTAAGGTTGCTTCCTGACACAGGGATCTGAGACATCTTTTTGCTTTGTAATGTACTGGTCCTCTGGTTATAACTTTTTACAGCTAATAACCAAGCATCTCCAGGTATCTTCCATGGGAACAGGCATATTACACTCATATAATCGCCTTTAATATGTTCCTATGTGTGGAATCTACTTACATCAATTCTCTGCTTATATTTGCTCATGTCAAAAAAACGACCATTGTAGTGAAACTAACAAAAATCACATCATCCTGCTTTCCTACTTTGCTAGCACTAGTCCCAGTGTGCTCAGGTCTATGTAGTTCTTACTTGTTTTAAAGCACAAAAGTGTGGGTATAAAAAAAAAGTGAAAATGGCTAAGTAGGGGGAAAGCCATTGAAGAGGGAAAATGAGAGACATCACAAGGCTTGAGTTAGACTAACCTTCATCACCGTTAATAGTGATAGAGGCAACATGTGAACTGTGCCTAACCACTCAGTGTCTTGGCCTGCTCCATTCTGAAGCAGATCTCGCATGAGACTCTATTTCTTTTTCCTTCTAGCCTGAGCTTTCTTTCTCTGCAAACAACACCCCTCAGATCCCCCTCCGCCAGTCTCCTCTCCTCCCTTCCCTCCTTGTTTCCTGCACCTGTAACCAATCTTGGCTTTCAGTAGGGTGTTCTCAGCAATGCTGGGAATGGTTTTCATTCCATTTCAGAGCCTTATAAGTTTAGAGCCAGGAGTCAGTTTGGAAATTATCTAGTTCATCTTCCTCATCTCACCCACTGACAGTCCACAGTCCAGCAATGCAGACATTGACATTTCTTTAATGATGGGAATTTTCTATATCTTCACTGTCTGACATGCTAGCCAACAGCCACATGTAGCAACTGCAGATATGAAGTATGGTCAGTGTGACAGAGGAACTTAATTCTAAATTTTCTTTAACTTTAATTTAAATTCAAATAGCCACATGCGGATAGAGGGCAGTGGAGGTCTAGAAAGGTCTTGTGATGTGCCCAGTGTGACACAGCTTTTAAGTGGAAGAACTTACCGGATTGCTCAGGATTTTGACTCTATTCCAGGGATCTTTATTGGTTTTCAAATACTGGAGTAAATCAACAGGCTCAGCACAGAATGTAATTAAGGTTGGGGAAGAGAAGTGCCAGCTGCCCCAGCAATGACAAAGCAGAATAGGCGCTATGGGGACCTGGTCGTGGGAAACGAAGAGGAAGGCACCGACATTATCATCTTGTGATATGAATATTCCACACACAGCTCAGATTGATTAAAAGAAGTTTGGGTATATATATATTTTTTAACTTTATAAAGACGGCTGAAGTGAAAGCTAAAATATTTATAGGACCATAAAATTTGGGAGGTGGGAGGAACAAGAAAGAATAGACCAGGTACAGGAATGCTAAATTTATTTCGAGCAGAAAGGCAATAGATAATGCCCCCAAATGGACCAACTAAAGACCGATATAAGCATAAACAAATAAAAACATCTATAAGCAGAAGAAGTGAAAGCTTTTGTCTTTGTGGAATGGGACATTGCCTAGGGAGAGATCAGTAGACACACAGGGAATTAATACTTCTCTGCATCTTTATATTGGGCTAAGTTTGTGCTTTTTATTTTGAAGTAAATAAGCATTTTCTATGTGCTTCATGAGTTTGGAATTAGAACAGAAAATAAATTTATCAGAAATATATATATATATATATATATATATATATATATATATATATATGTGTGTGTGTGTGTGTGTGTGTGTGTGTGTGTGATATATTAATGAAATAATGCTTGGAAACAACACTTAAGGCACAATTTAGTTGATCACTGCTTTCCACCATGTATTTAGCTAGACTTTCAAAAATATTTATAGGATGCCATAATAAAATACAATATACTGGGTGACTTACACAATGAAATTTTATTTTATCACAGTTCTGCAGCTGTGAAGTCCAACATCAAGGTGCCACAATTCCATTTCTCGTAAGGGCTCTCTTTCTGGCTTGCAGGTGGCTGCCTTCTTGCTGTCAATCCAGTTACCTCCCAAATAATAAATTTCTAAATAGCATCATATTGGGTATTGGGTTCAGGGCTTCAACACATGAATGAGGCACACGTGCACATGCACACACACACACACACACACACACACACACAGTCCCTAAAGCTACTTAATGTGAATGTGAGTATGCTCCTACCAGACCTGGCTGCTTAAGGGAAGGCATAGAGCATGTTTCCTTGCTTTGTGATCCATCATTCATTAGGCTAATTTGTCCCATTAGATTTATTTCTGTCATCCCCTCTTAATATGATTGTTTGAGGTTGGATTACACCATCCACAGGATATGTTGTCTTACAGTTTGGTTGACACAATAGAATTTATGAATTTTATCACTTGGCCCCTTCTCCAGAGTAGCTTCAACCTCAAAATCCAGCACATATTTTTCCTTCCACTTCAATTACATCTATGGCCAATGTGGAGGCCAGCACGCAAACATGCTTGACAGGTGTGGGGGGCTGCTGATTAGAATGCCCCTGATAGTGAGTGACTGTGGGGACAGCCAGGCACCGATTTCATATGAAATCTCAATCTCAGATTTTGTATTAGCTTTCAAGCTGTTTATTATAGCTTTCAGTGCTCCGGGTGGTTTGCTTAACTCTCAGCGTTCTGACTTTAGTGATTTGACCATTTAAAGGTTGGCTTGACCCAGGGCACAAAGCAATCTGACAGTCTAATTTCCTTCATACCACCGGAGGTGTCCTCGGAGTTGCAGCTGGGGCAAATTCAACATGAAATTGATTTTGTAATTGTTGATGTGTTGAAGACTTCCAATGTACAGCCTCAAAATCAGGGAGCGAGTCTTCCAACAGAGGAATTTAAAATGTACGTCACAGGCCCATGACAGAATGGAGTCTATACCTCTGCTGGTTTGAGAGAAATATCAGAGAGGGTTGCATGATTTCTTTAAATAGGAAGAATGCAGATAGGGTGGGAAGAAGAAAGAGATGGACAAGAAAGAAAGAGATATATAATACTTTATAATTTTCCCATTTTAAAATATATGAGTTGTGGAGACTATTTCCTTTTCCTATTGAATCTTTCTCTGACATTAATCATGATTTAAAATTAGTTATTGGTAACTAAGAATAGGCTCCTCATCTTTCTCCTTTAACATCACCGAAGTTGTGATAACATATACATAGACTTCAAAGAGCACAGGTAATTCAGGAAGCTTTATGAGAAAGTTTTCCAGTGCAGGAAAACTTGGAGTCCAGATAGCTATATTCAGTTGTTTTTTGTTTTTTTTAAAAAAATATATTTTATTGATTTTTTACAGAGAGGAAGGGAGAGAGATAGAGAGCTAGAAACATCGATGAGAGAGAAATATCGACCAGCTGCCTCTTGCGCACCCCCTACCAGGGATGTGCCCGCAACCAATGTACCTGCCCTTGATCGGAATCGAACCTGGGACCTTTCATTCCACAGAGCAACGCTCTACCACTGAGCCAAACCGGCTTTGGCACTTTATTCAGTTTTAAACTCTTTAATTAACAATGGCATATAAATTATTTAAATTCCCAGGGCCTTAGTTTTCACATTTACTAATTGAGAGAGTTGACTAAATAATACCTAACACCTCTATTCTGTTTTATGTGGTGCTATTTTGTTTTGTTCTTCCCTGTTCTTCAAGTAATTCATAGATGGGAAAATCATATAATTTATCATCGAATCCTGGACACACACCACCCCCCTCCGCTTTTTTTTTTTTTTTAACTTTATTGTTAGCAATCAGTAAAAGCAAGTCTTTTTAGTGGTTAGATTTTATTTTATTTATATATTTTTATTTTAATTGGTGATAAAGAACCACCACATTTTAAAAATATATTTTATTGATTTGTTTTACAGAGAGGAAGGGAGAGGGATAGAGAATTAGAAATATCAATCAGCTGCCTCCTACACAACTCCTACTGGGGATGTGCCTGCAACCACGGTATATGTCCTTAACTAGAACTGAACCTGGGACCTTTCAGTCAGTAGACTGATGCTCTATCCACTGAACCAAACTGGTTAGGGCAAATCCTGGGGCAAATTCAACACGAAATTGATTTTGTAATTGTTGATGTCCTTCAAAGTCAGAATGAAATACCGCTTTTTTTGTTTGTTTGTTTCGTGTGTGTGTGTGTGTGTTTGGTGGTTGTTTTTTTTTTTTTTGGTGTGTGTGTGTGTGTGTGTGTGTGTGTGTGTGTAGATTGGAAGTAACTTAATTATGGAATTTGGAAATAAAAAGTCCACTGATAATAGGAACACTATTTACATGTATGTTAGACCCTTACAGTGTTGAGAGCCAGACAAGACGTTGCCAGTCAAGGGGTTCCTTTGACAATAATCCACCTTAGTATATTCCTCCCTCCCACTCAGGGAGTCAGGAGTCCCGCCTTGTGGCCAGGACCCTGTTCTGTAATTATTGGTTTCTTGGTCTCTCTCCTCCATAAGACTGTGGGCCGAATCTGGCTCTTTCAGCTCTGTTGCCTCAGCACAGGGCATCAGGGCTGAGACTAAAGAAAGCCAGGTAAGGCATCCACATAAAGGAGTACCCACTCTAGGGTTTGTGTCAGTGCAGGGTCAGCACTGGCATGAGAGTGGGTGGCTCTTTAAATTTTGTTCCCTAGGTGCCTCCTCCTAGTCTGAGTCCAGATGGGTAGAGCGATTAGCACATAATAAGCCTTGGGCAAAGCCAGTGGCATGAAGTACTAAACTTTAGAGGTTGTTTTTTTTTATTATTATTTATTTATGGTGAGGCCTAAATAATAGATCAAAAGGATGACTGACATTGGAAAGACAGTTTGTTACAGTTTCCAGAAGGAAAGCAGCTGGTTGGACCAGAGGCAAAGGGAACTAGGGAAAAACATGGGCAAAAAGCTCTATTGTGGTTTTCATGTGACGGAATGGACGAGGCAGGGCAAGCAGACAGGGTTGGCTGGTTTCAGTGAGTTCTCAGGTGTAGGGGCCATCTCTAGTTATGTGCTGTCTGGCCCTGGGGGAGGGAGGGTGAGTATGGCAGGGAAATAGTGTTTGTGAGTGGGAGAGCTGAGGTGAATGTGGTGGCTGGGTTATGGGCTTTGGATTGGTTCGTTTGCATATGGAAGTTATGCTGATTGGCCAGTCCTTCACTATCTCTAGGAATTAGCTAACATGGGGGGGGGGGGGGGGGAGAGGATGGAAGGGGGAAAAGTGGAGAGGACAGTCCCCGAAGTCAGCAAGATCCCAGGACAAAAATACATGTTTAACACAGGCTTTCCTGAGTTTGAGTATGTGCTGTCATCCATGTTTCTCATGGTCTTGGGCATATCACCCTGTGTCAAAAAACAAGAGTATTAATAATGCAACAACCTTACTGGGTTGTCGTGAGGATTAGAGCAAAGAGCCGGGTGCAGAGTAGGTGTTCAATAAAGGACAGGCATTAGCCAGTATGCACAGGAGAGTATCTGTGACATGGCATATGCATTTATGCACATATCATTAGATGAGTCTTGGGAAATATCCCTCAGCCTGTGTGGAGACAGGACTTCCTGCTGTCTTGAAAATGACCTCCATTTGAGGCCACCTCTTTGGATATCTGAATAATTCTGCAAAATAGACTCCATGCCCCTGGGAACGTCTGTCTCTCTTGAGGCTCCTGAAACTTCTTGCTTTGGACAAGGCAAAAAATAACCCAGTACCCTCCTCCCATGGGGGCTGATGGTGCTAGGAACTTCAGAGACAGAGTGAGGAGGTACAGGGGATGGTGTGTGTGTGTGTGTGTGTGTGTGTGTGTGTGTGTGTGTGTGTATTCCAAAGAAGGGTTCTGGAACTTTCCAGAGCTTCCAAAAGAAGTTCGTTTTGGCTGCTGTGCAACTTCAGAAGAAACTCTTAAGGCTGGTATGGTGACAGCAGGGGCTTCTTTCGATATTAAACCCAAGGCGAATGGAAGCTGCAGGGGACAAGGACTAGCTTTGTGGTCAAACCTTGGCTCTCACTCAGCCAGCATTTGGGGGCTGAGGGAGAGAGCCATTATCTCCAGCCTTTGTCTCTCCTGCCAGGGGTGCATCAGTGGATTCGAATAGGAGAGAAATCGCAAATGGTGTGTTGCACAAGCTGCGAAGAAGAGTTCCTGCATCTGTGGCCCAGACAAGCATAGCTGCTTTCTCCAGGGACTTCCGCTGTTCCCCTGCTGTCATTCCGGGTGAAATAGGATCTTGATCAGGAGGCCCCTGACAGTGAGAAGTTTCCCCCGGGGCCTCCTTCTGGGGTTGGAGTGGGTTTTTGCCAGGCAACCTTCGTAAGCTGACTCTGCGTAAACTGAGTCTAAATATAGAGAAAGAGACTGGCGTGTGAGCAGCATAACCATCCTCTTAACTTCTCTCACTCCGACAGTTAACACAATTCTTTGGAATCTTCCACTTCCTTCCTTCCCGCACTAAGAAGCGCCGCTGTACTTTGGGACAATTACAGTTCGCCCACATAAGGCTGTGGCCTCAAAGCTCAAAAGAGACATTAAATGTTAAGTGGCCTCCTTGCTCTTTTTAGTTATGTTTGTGTATATCTTTTCAGAACCAGCTTCGGGGACCTTTAATGGAACATTTGCATTGCGGCGGAGTTTGTTGACAGAACGCATGTCATAGCGCTGACCTTTGGAAAATTACTTTCCGTCGGAGATAATTTATCACCTGTAGATGATATCTGGTGTCTTAACATTTTCTGTTCACCCTCTCACTCTGTCACTGTTTCTTTTTATTGCATTAAGTAGACCTCCTCCGAGCTAAGCCTCCAGGTTTAGTATAGCTTTATATTTCCCAAGTAGCTACTAAGGGGATAAATGAGGTAGCGTTCTGGGTTATGCCCACTGTGACCCCGATGAGCCAGTGTTGTTCAGTTAAAGCTCCTGGTCCAGGTAAGGAAGAGAGAAGGCAAGGAGGAAGAGGTGAAATGAGGCCAACGCTGTTTTGTGTTCGTTTGATTCCTTTACAGAAGGCCAGGCATCTTCTTATGCTCTTGCATATTTTTTTCTAGATAATCTCTATAACAATCCTCTGAGGTAGGTATAATTATCTCCGTCTAATAGATGAGAACATTGACGCACAGAGGAGTTCAATAAATTGTCCAAGGTCACATCTGCTGAGTCATCCGGGAATCAAACCCAGTTCTGATAAAGCAGTTCTTTCTTTTAATCAAATTACATAATAGTTATTCAAATCAAATGGCACTAAAGGGCTCCAAGGGAAAAATCTCTTCCCATTTTTCAGTCATACAGTGTAGAGGCATACATTTTTTACTATTTATTAATTTTTCCTCAGATGTATCTCCACATTGCTAAAAATTGTGATTGCATTGGCTTTTTGCTTGTCAAGTTCAGACCTCAGAAACTTCCTGGTATGGCTTATATGAATTTATTTTACCTACGAGTATCCCCAGTCTGATTCCTCTGCCTTCATTCTCCCAACTACAATGTTTCCACTATTATTTCTGTTTAAGTGATGTCTTTTGCCAAATTGAGTGGTTTCTTTTTCTTTTCTTATATGACTTTACATTTATATTGGAATTCATATTTATTTGATTGCTTCACTTGCCCATTAAACTATATACCTCTTACAAGTTTTTTCCTTAAGTGTTCCAATAGATCTATCAAACATAGGCATTTAAAAAAATGTTTATTGATTTCAGAGAGAGGAAGGAAAAGGGAGATAGAAACATCGATGATGAGAGAGTCATTGATTGGCTGCCTTTCTGTTTCTGTATGTTGAAAACTTTACTCAATTGTTAGTGTTCTTTGGCTGCCCACTATTTCTAAGAAAGAGACACCAAAATGCCACTCAGAGCTTTGTGTAAAGGCAAAATGACTTTGAACTTTGGGGCTTCCTTACAGAGTGTTTTGAAGCAGAGGAGACTTTTTGTTGGGGAATTAAGGCCAAATGTCACTGTCCAGGGATATTTTATGTGGAGGCATTTTGATTGTGTACTGAAACATTTTCTCTTCACGTGCGGTGTGAAGTGGGTGGTGGCCTCAGCGTTTACATTGCTGGTTTCCAGGTAATTCAGTCGTGTTCAGATGCATGCCTCAATCAGGCCTTCCAGGTGGCCTGTACCCTCCAAGTCCTGTACCTTTCCCAGGACCAAGGGGCGGGCTGTTCTTCCTCAGTGATATTCCCTTCCACAGGCACTTTATTCACAGTTTCCTTTTCTCTGTTAACTCTAGGGCTAATCTTCCATTTGCTCTTTAGCTCCCAAAATGATGTCAAATCTCTTCGTAGAGATTTCTCTATTTATTGCAGAAAGAGACACACATGGGTCATCTGCCATGTTCAGTGGGAATCCTTTCTGTTTCTCATTGTCTTTCAACATACCCTCTCTTCTTGCAAGAGCATGTGAGCTGTACATCATGTGTGCTTTCCTCTTACAACTGTTTGACATTCGTCCGATCCTTGACAGTTCAAGAAGCACATGTTCAGAAGCACTGTTTAATTTCCTTTGTATGAAAATCCTTGGTATATTGTTATGTCACTCACATTTGACAGATGGAAAGACCCTCCCGGGGAGTTTAATTAACATGCCCAAGAATCCTCAGTCACATTTCCAAGCTTCTTCATTACAGAATGTTGCACCCCTTCACCTTTATCTCTCAGGCCTGATCTGTGGCGACTTTATGAAATAAATAAAGGAAAGAAGGAGATGGATTTCAATCACTTAGTTTTTTTTTTTTTAAATTGTTATTTCTTAACTAAACTGTGAAATTTTCAAAATTGCTTTAGGGGTCATTTGAGGATGTGACTGTATTCCATGACATGTAAGCACTCTCACAGTGAGCAGTTGAGCTTGGGCTGAAATAATAGGTGATCCATACCGTCCTGAGATCTGTTGAAACATTTAGAGAAGCAAATAGCATGTTGGGTGTGCTGGATAGAAGTTAACAAATGAATAGCCCCCTTCATGTATGCAAGGGCTTCTATAATAGGTGGTAGGTAGGTTTATTGATGGCACGAACACAATGGACAGCCAATGTGTTACGTCCACGTCTGGGCGTAATTTAGGAGCTAATGCATGTTTATTGTAGTATGGTTCACGTTAAACAATGTCCTGGCCAGCGAATATCCAATTCCTGCCAGCACTGTGACCCAGTTTCTGCAAAGGCCCTTCTCTGACCACAGAGGCTGCCATGATTGTGCTGACAACTTCACGTGCTGCAAACTGGAGCAATGAGGGGCAGGGGCTCTTGGCCTTCTGTAGCCCCGCCTACCTGTGAGCCCTAGGGTGGAATTGAGGGTATTTGCTTTCCTGAAGGCGCAGACCAAGGCTGACACCCTCTTCCCAGGCTCTCTCTTATCACACGTGTCCTCTTTCTGTCAGTTGCTCTCTTAGCCGCGGATGGAAGCAATACTGTCCTTTTCTGTGGAGAGATCTTTCTGGCTAGAGAACTGCCTGTGGGGAAGGCAGCTCTGAATGCCCCTTTTTGAACAATCCCTGAACAGCACTGTCACTCTCACTCGTTCTGCGACATTTGAATAATTCCTCAAGTCCAAGCCAAGGGACAATCCTCCTCTTGATGAGTATGGAGCCAGCTACTCAGTTGTCTGCTTCCTTCAAGACCCTGCTTGAATCCCAGCATTTTTATATATAAAAAAAAAATCTTTAAATCAAGAAAGACTTACTATCTCCGAATCCTACTCCCCTAATAGGCTAGTTGTAGTCTGTTCAGTACTTACTCCTCTGTGCTTTATATGGCGACAATGACAGTGGTGTTGATGCCAATGATGGTGTTGCTAGGACAACATATGCCTCAGAGACAGCCCTGTGTTTGAACTTGATCCCGTTGTTTACTCAGTTTCCTACTCTGTAAAATGGAGACAATAATACTCTCCTTTCCAAGCTGTATTAAAGATTAAGAATAAAAATGTATATCAATTGCCTGACAATAAAGGTCTTTCTTCCCTTTCATTATTGTGAACAAATTGTTATTAATGAATCATTTAATTTATAGTATAGTTTTTTGTTAAATTTAATGTTATATTTTACATTGGAGAATCTGCCTCTAAAACACACACACACACACACACACACACACACACACACACACACACACACACACCTATTATGGCACCTACAGATTGTGCCTACCTGTACATGTGTGTCTCTTCATGCATTTACCCTCCAGGAAGGACATGGCGCTATTTTTGCCTTGAGGTTGGCTGCTTTCTGTGCTGGCCCAGCATGGGGCTGATTCATCTCCATCCCCTTCTGAGCGCTTGGTCAGCTGTTATGATCAGTTCCTGGCTGTAAGAAGTTCTAGATGGTGATGATAAAATCAAGCTGAGCCCTCTGAGCTCATGATCTCCATTCTGATCAGGCAGGACAAAGCTTACTGAGAATTACAGCTTTGTTCCCTGATGCCTGAGTTTCAGTGCTTGGTCTTGGGAGAAGAAGACCAGATTGCTGCTCGGACCAAATATCAAAGAGTAGCTCCATCCGCTTGTAGCCACAACTATGATTTGCCTTGTGCTTTACCTTTGTTACAGTGCCTTGACAGGTGGCATCCATCTACTGCGATCCAGAGTCTGCCCTGGAGGTGGATACATTCCCATTCTGTAGATGGGGGAATTGAGGCTCCGGGTATCTGAGATTCATCCGAGGACAGTTGGCTGTGGCAAGTCTGCCTCTCATGTTTTCTGTCTCCAAGTTGGTGCACAGTCTCAGTCTTCTCCAGGCTGCTTTAGTGGTTTGTGCTGCGGGCACCCACTCTCATCTTTTCATGTTAATCATTCAAAGTCAGATGGAAAGAAACTCACAGAGCACTTGAAGGATGTGATTCATTCTCCTTGGAGCAGGGAGACCAGGAAAAAAAGGATTGTTTCAGGCTGTCTTCTAGAAAGAACTCTCCAACACCCTGTTGCAGAGATGTGAGGGAGGGAGACAGCCTGGAAAAGGAGCCTCTGTGATTGTGTACCTCACTCAGGGGCAGACCTCTCTCCACTCGTGCTTTTGGCCTTTTAGGAGACAGCTGGTTTTCCCATTTACTCAAAAGCCAGACCCTTTGAGGGAAATGTAATGCTGCTCATACTGGTTAATACTGATTCTTCCAACAAGTTATGTAGTAGATTATTTCATCTGATGGGTGGTTGAGAGTTTATGGGCATCCTTACATTTGACCAAACAGTGCCTTCTAACCATTGAGTTCTGTTATTCTATAATTTTCTCTTTATCTCTTTAGGAAGAGCACTCTCTTGTCCCCTTAGAGATGTTTGCCACTTTTTTACAAAATAAGTATATTCCTGATGACAAAAAGACATTCAGGGTCCAGAAAAGGTAGCTCCGTCTGAAACCATGCCTAAGAAAACCCAGGTCTGGCTTGGGATAGAGGAATTTCACCAGAGGGAAAGAGCCAGCGTGGCAAGCTTGAGTCCCTCCCTCAGTCAGGCCCTGTGGTGACCTGTTATGTGTCTCTGTGTGCGTATTTATCTGCAGGGGACATTCTGAGTCAGGGTCAGAAGTGACAGCTGGTGTTTGGAGCCCATGTCCACAGGCACATCGAGGGTGTAAGGCCTGGGTGAGTTGGCCAGGAATGCCTTGCAAAAAGGAAAATGCCAGTTAAGACCGCCCTTGGGAAGAAGGACTGTTGGATGGCCATCCCAGCTGGGGTTCTGGGTTCTCCCCGGGGTGCGGGTTTTACAGTTTAAGTCAAGCCCCAGCCTCTAAGCCCCATAGGCATTTGGCAAGGAGATCACTCGGAGAGGCTGTTACCCATTTTGTTCAGGGATAGTCTCGGTGAGATTATGCGCTGGAGGAATCCTGGGGTATTCTAAACACTGCGTCTTTTACATGCCTGCCTGTCTGAGGGCAAAATTGGTCTCAGTGGATGCAATTGAAGTTGTTTTGTGTTTTCTGATTTCTCATCACTTTGTTATTTTTTTTTTTTTCAGTCCAGGCAGCACTTCTGGGAAGTTTTGTTCTTTGTGGTTTGGTTTTGTACAACTTTGGGCCCTTTAAGGGGGAAAACACACACACACACACACACACACGCATTGAGAAATAATTTAATTTGACTGCTGCTGCATAAATGCAAGCTGGAGCTTTGGGAACCTGTGAAGCAGTCATAAGAGCCAGCACTTGTTTCCTAAAAAGGCACTGCCTGGAACCATATCACCAGGAAAACTTTTTTAAATGGAAGCCTGGGGTGACTTTTAAAAAGTGCTTGGGGGCCTTTGAAAGGGTTTTTGCTACCTGTTGTTTGAGTGAACAGTAAAGAGCAAAAACTTGCATTGACTAATCCCCCCAAATGTGCCTGCTCTTCACGGCCTGGTCACATAGATGCCTCTGGGCTGAACTGACGCCTCTTGTGCTCAGCCCTTTACAGCTCCGAGAAGCCCAGCCTTTTAGCATTTCCCAGAGACCTCGTCTGGGCGTAAAAAGGAGAGCTGACATGTGCTTTTATGAATGAATCCTGAAACACCTTGCTTTGGTGGCCCAGCTCCCGGGATTAACTCCGCATTCCTTCACTACTTCTTTTTCTACCAATAGCAGGTCTTTTCCTATGTGCTAACTCATTGTCTTAGAAGGACACACCAGGATGTTAAAAGTTAAGGCTTTTACTGAGTCCTTTAGCAAAAGCCCCCTGATTGATGAGGAGCGGCCTTATCTCACTGCTCTGGTTCAAGATAGGGAAGGAGGAAGTTGACTACAGATTCTCATCTTCACCCTTTTAGTCCTTACTTCTTGGTCAGCATATTTTGGGGGCTGGAAGTATTGGCTTTTATTTTTTTTTCTTCCTCCTTCCTAAAATCCAGGACTGAGATAGCATCTTTCACTCATCTTGATTAATCTTTGTACTTATTTTTAAAGTGTGATCTATCTTTCCTGCAGGCAGCTGCATAACTGATTCTGATTCCCCCGCCTCCTCTCCCCCTCCCCCCGTGCCTCCCCACTCACACACACTGATCTTTCCAGAACTCTGCCTTATCCTTTCCTTCTAAGACTAACTCTTCTCAGGAATTTCTACACTATGAATTTTTACCCCCAAAACAGCTAGTGTTGAATAGAATGGTTACATTTTCATGCGATCCTGAGCAAATCGGAAGATGGTGAGGGGGATTGCGTAGCACTAAATGGGGTAATTCAGATGTTTTTGGGCTCTAGGGATTTCTCAGTCTATGAATGTACCGGCTGGAATGCTGGTCTTCCCTCTTCAATGTTGCTAGCTCCTAGGAGCCAGTGTGGTGTTAGAGCTCAGGCTTGGAAGGACTCAGCAGAGGGTGAGAAGCCCCGAGAGGCACTGTGCTTGCTTTAGTACATCTTTGCTGTGCAAGATGAGACATGCTTTTCTATTCTGTAGACTTCAGTACTTTCAAAGGCAGTGCGATCAAATTGCAAAGTGCACACAGATTACCGGAGTCTTTGCTAAAACGCAGACTCTAATTCAAATCCCAGGTGACTGATGTTGGTGGTCCAGGGATCACACTTGGAATAGTGACATCTAAAGCTGCACCGTCCAATATGGTAGCTACTCACCACATGAAATAACTAGTCCGAATTCAGATGTTCTGTAAATGTAATACACACTTACAAAATTTACTTAAGGAAGACTTAATACCGAAAAGCGTGAATGTAAAATTTACCATTAGTCATTTTATATTGATTGCACGTCAATAATGGTTGGGGTATGTTGGGTTAGTTATGTTTGTTTTTTTCTAATTCTTTTGGTGCAGCGCTAGGACATTTAAAAGTACACATGTGGTGCATACTGTGTTTCTATTCCATAGCACTACTCCAATTCTCTTGCATTTCCATTTCATTGACTATAGGTAGTACTCAACATATCCTATTTTAGTGATTCTCAAACTTTGTCCATCACAGCCACCCGGTGGGCGTGGGAAAACAAAGATTGTTGGCCTATTCCCAGGCTGTGATTGGCTAATTCTAGGGGAGGGTCCAAGAATTGCTATTCCAGCCGAGACCGGTTTGGCTCAATGGATAGAGCGTCAGCTTGGGGACTGAAGGGTCCCGGGTTCGATTCCGGTCGGGGGCATGTACCTTGGTTGCGGGCATATCCCCAGTAGGGGGTGTGCAAGAGGCAGCTGATCGATGACTCTCTCTCATCGATGTTTCTAACTCTCTATCTCTCTCCCTTCCTCTCTGTACAAAATCAATAAAAAAAAAAGAGAGAGAGAAAAAAAAAAAAAGAATTGCTATTCCTAAGTTGCCACGTGATATCGATTCTGCTGGCACATGGACTCCTCTTGGGTAGCAAGACCCTCAACTTCTTTTCCCTCGTGCCTGTCCAGCAGCATCCAGTGGATCTGTTTGAAGGTGTTTTGTGCCCCTCTATGTTGCAGTAAACATTACTGTGTAAATAACCTCCACCTCTCCTACCCATCAACACCCACTCACCTGTGGCATTGCAAAGACCTTTAAGGAAATGTTGTGCCTGGTCCTCTTGCTATCTCCAAAGCAACTGGTTCAATACTTGGTTAGGTTGAAACAAACTGGATTTAATGGGATTAATCATCTTCCTTCCTTTTTATCCCCTCATTGGGAGCTCCGACAAGCACAACATATTAAACCAGGAATGGAATAAAACAGAAATAACCAGTCTATTGACTTACTAATTATTAAGTAAATTGCACTGAGTTTTGTTTCTGTTCCTTTACATCGATTTAGCTCAGGGCCTATTTTTTTTAGCACTTGAGGTGCCGCTGCTTAGTGGACTGGGTTAGCCCCGTTCCAGGTGCTGAGTGCACGGCTAATTGGAATGCCGGGAGGACACCGCCAAGTGCACTGAGGACATCGGAGCCTGGTGTCATGGGAGCCGGGTGGCGACAGGTGACAGCGCAGGCTCTAAAATGTGCCGAGAAAGCCTCGCTCCTCAGGGTCCTCTGTAGACTCACAGGACAATGGTGAGCATCACAGCATCAGCATCGCCTGGGAGCTTGTTAGAAAGGCGGCATCTCAGGCCAGCACCTGAACGTGTGAGTCAGATTCCGTGATTTGTAAGCACTTTCAAGTTTGAGATGCACTATATTGGGACGGGGGAAAAAGTATAGAATCGAGTCCCCTTTGTGGCTGAAGTTAAGTCTGGGCTTCTTTCCTGCCTCCCCTAAGGGGATGTGTGGGCGGCTGGTCTGAGACAAACCCGGTGACAGGATGGAGGCAGATGCCCCTCACAGATGGAAACACGCTTCACTGGGAATCGCAGACCACCGCGGAGCCCCGCCAACCTGCAACAGCCTTGCTCACAATGGGAGCAAATCCCTGAAAGATGCACGGCCAGGGGGATTAAGAGAAAGAGAGACTTACAACACGGTGGGGACGCTGTGGCCATCAACCAGCAGGGCGCTGCTGCTCCCTGACAGCGTGAGAGAAGCCCGGCTCCACCGGCTTACCTGTCTGGGGGCCACCTGTCACCTAGGAGCGGGAAGCAGGCCTACTGCCAGGGAGCGGGCAGATCTGCATCACCTCCTCCAAAGCCATGGCGATGAGACAAGTGGATTATGGGACTGAAGTTGCAAGCATGATGTAGCCATGAAAACATGTCCCCTCATTCATCTTTTTAATAAGAGGAATGGACCACATGAGGCAACCCTTGTATGGAAAAGCATCAGGAACAGAGACTCTAACAGACAGCAAACGTTAGCATGGTTGATTCAATACAATATTTTGAAGGTTGGCGGTTTGGAGAAAGGTTTATTAGGTCAACCACAGGTTTTTTTTTAAGTTATTGGTCAGATTAACATGAATTGAGAAGATATTTATCACTCATCTTGGGACTGGGGAAATACATATGGACAGGCAAAAATATTTGTCCTTTTGCCTATGTCAGTGTTCAGACCCACTGGTGACAGAGGGTGACAGACACATAAACAGACAAGGCAGTGCTGTAAGAACCGGGATACAGATGAGCCTGTTGCTCACGTGAGCTCGGGCCTGGCAGAAAATGATGATGAGTTTATTACAGGTCAGGTACTGTGCTAAGTATCATCCATAACTCATCCCATTTACTCCTGAGCATGACCCCATAAAGGAGGTAGTACTGCCATTTCTACTTTGTAGGGGAAAAGCAATAAAGCCCAGGAACATTAGGTAGTTTGGCCAAGGTCACACAGTGGCAGAGATAGAAAAACTTAAAAAAAACAGAGACGATCTGGTTTGGAAGTAACGTACTAAGGCCCACAGATATAAGATAAAATGACATTAAACATTAATGTTTATTGAAGGCCCACCAGAAGCAGCGCTGGGTGTAGCAAGGTACCAAGATGAGCAAGACATTGCTTCTCTCATCAGGAATTCAATGTCAGTAAGACATATGAACAGTCATAGGAAGCTGCTGGGGTACATTGTGCTCAGTGTGCTGGTGTAAGTGTGGAAGGTACTGAGAGAGTGAAAAGCATTAATTATCTGGAGTGGACAAGGAGGACTTCAGAGGAGGTTCAATGGCAGCTGGGCTTTGATTTGTGAATAGAAATCTCTCTACATGTACATATATATGGTGTGTATATATATATATATGTATACATATACACACATGTACCATATATAATATATATACATGTAAATATCTATATATGTATGATATTTATATACAAAAGTAGGTTTACAGTTGTTCATGTGGGAAATTCTACAGTAATTGATAAATAATACAATAATAAACTCTGTTTCATATACTCACAACCATAGACTTACTTTTGCCCATTTTGTATATACACGCACTCTACATAACCTTTTTATTGTATATATTCCATTTGGGAAAATGTGAAGGCTTTTATTTAATCTCTAATTCCTTTCTTCCACATTCCACTGTGATTTGTCAATGATGACGTGACCTATTGCAGACTGCTTTCAGCAGTTTGATCACCAGTATTACTCAAGTGTTACGAACAAGCCAGGAATGATGTGTTCTGTGCCGTTAGACATCCAGTATTATGATAAATAGCTCCGTGCCCTAAAGAAGAAACAAACATTTCAATCCCACGCAAACGCCAGGCCCCTAACCCTGCCGGATTCCGCAGGTAGGCAGAGACTGCTCTCTAGCTTTGATGAGGAGGCAGATTTCAAAATGGAATTAAGAAGCTGCCACACACCACCTGAGCCAGGCTCGCCCATGCCTCAGTGATTTCACCGTAATAGAGTTCCTATTGCCGGTATTGCCTATTCGCACACAACCGGGACTCTGTTATAAACAGCTTGTGTCAGGAAGGATGAGACAAATATATAGGACTGAACTCAGTGGCCCAAAACAGCTCCCTCTATGTTTAAAAAAAATAAAGATATAGCTTCGCTGTTTATAGGTAGTTCATCTCCTGTCACGGCTGAAACAGGGAGAGGTGTTCCATTTCTCTAACAATTTATTTCTCCGGTAATGTGCCCAAAGAATCCAGGCGTCCCATGTAAAGATAACATTATCAATTTTCATGAAGATTGTGATGACATTATTGGTTGAGTAAATAAATAATAAATTATTCCGCACTTCCCAAAGTGTCCTGATAAGAAATAAAATTTCTACTGTAGAGAAATCCTGCCTAGTGCACATCAGCATAGTAAAAGTTTTGAGAAATTTATTAAAGAAATTGGCCAAACATTATATAATCTAGACGTTTACATATATTTTATTGAACCTGGAACTCTGTTTTTCATAAAAAATCCATTTAAAAGTTATATTATTGATGCTCTACGCAGTGTTTCCCAAAGTGTGGTACGCGTACCCCCAGGGGTACTGGAAGAGTTTGGTGGGGATATGCACTGCACCGTGCTTAGCTGCGCCTAATTCTATGTTCTCATGACTACAAGGGGTACTCAGCATTACGAAAATTATAGAAGGGGTACACATATGTCAAAAGTTTGGGAAACACTCCAGAACATGTTTTGAGATTCTCTGAGCACTCTCATGAGCTCTCGTGCGCGCTCGCGCGCGCTCTCTCTCTCTCTCTCTCTCTCTCTCTCTCTCTCTCTCTCTCTCTTTCTCTTTATGAAACAAAACACCTGCCCCTATAGGTCATAATAGAAATGAAGATGGGTGTGCATCTCCATACTATTTATACAAGCAGAAACAGCTCTCAGATCCACTTGGTCATAAATAATTCCAGAAGAAATCTACAGAAAATTGTGATTACAGGAGGCACAAGGTTCCGGGCAAAGAGAGCTAGTGGGAATCACGGTAATATAGTGAGAGGCGTGGTAATGTTTTAAAGTCTTAAAAAATAAAGTCTTAATAATAGAGCAGCACTATTGCCTAGTGGGCCAGAGCAGGGGCCCTCAGGATCAAAAGTTAGAGACATGGACCTGATAACTTCTTTCTGTGTGATCTCTGCCTAGTTATTCAACTCCTTTGGGCCTTAGTTTCCTTATTGAAAGAAGTGGGGCTGACCTAATACACAATTCACTGGACTGTTGTTAGAATTTTAATATATGGCATATAAACACACAGTAAATATTAGCTAATATTAGAGAAAAGTAAGACATGGCATTGCCGTTGCCAATGTTTCATTTAGGGGGGATATTGATATGCAGTTTGTGGTGTCCAACCTACTGACAACGATTGTTGGGAAGGAATTAAAGATCATCTGGCTAATTTCTCTTATTTGATCTACACATAAACCGGGGCCTAGAACTCCTTTAGTCTCATGTACCTAGTCTCCCATTCATGGGACTGTAAGAATTTAAATGAAACAGAAAAAATTCTTATGCATAAAATTGACATGTTCCTTTGTGGGCACATTTTTGCCTTTTTCTTTAACTCTTCAAATGTCTTGAATACTCTTACACATGGTCTTGAAGTCAAAGCTTTCTTTTCAACCTTATTACTGAATGTACCCTTTAACTTGCGTGCCAATATAGAGTATTTCTTATTTTTGTAAGGGGGTGCTCTCATGGTCCGAGTTTTCCTGGCAATGGATGCTATGTTACCCTATCTGAACTGGGTCATTTGGCTCTGCCATGTGTTCTCCATTCTCTCCCTAAAGTAATTCATATATTTAATATCGTTTTAAAATTGATTTCAGAAAGAAAGGAGAAGGGAGAAAGCTGGAAACATCAATGATAAGAAAGAATCATTGATCAGCTACCTCCTACACTTCTGGGGATTGAGCCCGCAACCTGGTCATGTGCCAAGAGTGGGAATTGAAATATAACTTCCTGGTTCAACCATTGAGCCAAACTGGCTGGGCTCTAATTCATATTTTTTTAGCTTTCTCCATCTAATGGTGAGATACTACCTCTGTTTTTATTCTATTCAAAGCCTCAACACAACTTCAGTTCTCAGACTTTTTTCCCCTCATACAAATATCTGACAACAAGTTCTTTTTAACTATCTGCCTTAGCTTTATAAATACATAAATCTTTTCTCTTTAACATTCTCAGAATAAAATGAAAAGTCCTCAAAGTTGTCTTCCTTATTTTTTCTATAACTCTTTGGTTACGGTTTTGCTATTCTTTGTGACAGAAAAAAAAAATGCCCTTCACATTTTCTAGTTCTTAGAATTTACTGAGATTTTCCTGTGGTTCCATTTAAGTTGATTTTTGTTCATGTTCTAAGAAATTACAGAATAATTTTTTACTGTGCATGTAGAAAGTACTGTTTAACCATTGAATCAGTATTATCGATTCCCTTATAAAATTCTCTATATTTACATCATTTTAAAAGCTTTTGAAAAATTAAAATTTATTTTAAAAGTTACCACTATTAGCATAAATATGGCTGTATCTTTCATTTTTCTATTTTTTCTTACATATTGTTTTCAAACTGGCATATAAACACTATGCATTCTACCTTTTATCAAAACAAATAACTACTTTAGTTTCACATGATTTATTTATTCAAAGTTTACATTTTGATATTGATATTGAAACTACATGATCTTAATTGTTTTCTTTTTGATTCCTTACATTTAAACTTTGAGGGTCAGATGTATCCTTTCTAAGCAATGCATAGTGGGATTTGTCCAATGAAGTGGAGGTCACACAGAGCTGAGGAACTTGCTGTCATTGACCAGTGGCTCCTTTCACCTATAAACCCACTATAGTGCTCTCATGGACATCCACTCTACCTGATTTCTTTTGCAGGCTAGACCTGCTGTACATCATTTCTTAGTAAGTTACATAGTTCAATTAATAGTGAAGAAATGCTTCCTTCCTATTACATCTTAAGGTATTAGACTTTTACCTTAAAAAGTACCTTGTAAGAAAGGTATTGATATAAATATAATTAACTAATATATCAAATTACTTACTAAAGTGCTGTGAACTGTTGGGTACACAGGAACAGATGCAAAGCACCTCCTTGAAAATGTCTCCTGTGTGTCCTTGGGCAAATGCTGTGAACCATCTGAGACTTAGTTACTTCATCTATGAATGGAGCCATTGGTCTACCTTAACTATACAGTACTCCTTCTTACTTTACAACTCTAAACATAGTCAGATCTAAGTACTCAATTAGGCCACATGCATTTGGAAGAGATACACAAACTCTCTGAAACCAAGTTTAGAATTTAGTGTGGCTTATGGACAAGGGAGGTGTTAAATAATTTGAATATGTGATGATATGCTGTAGAACTGTTTTTCCTGGGAAGTTGGTTATTTATTTCAAGTACCTCTAAAAGTCCAATGTGTTGAGTCCAAAAAATGAGGACTTTTTTTTTTTCCACAGTAAACATGTATCTCCAAGCTCTAGTCAGTGGCTCATACATTTATGCATTTAGTCATTCAGCATTAGGTGATTGCCAAACACTGTGCAGCAAAACTAAAATGAATGAAACATCAGTCCTTGGAGACATATGCTTGATAACTGTCACTCTTAGAGCAAAGAGCAGGACTTTGATTTTGACCCTAAAATAATTTGTAGTAATAACCAATAAGTGTTTTTATTAAACACTAGTTCTCTAGAACATTATAGATGTCATATATAAACAATTTTTATATATGCGTTTATAATGTTCCTATTAATCCCCAAGAGAAATATATAGCATTCAACCTATTCTCCACATAAATTATTTTATTTTTGTGTTTGCTCATTGGACAGAATATATTGATGGGCACATATTCCATGGGGAATCTTTGGGATATGCTTAGTTGGGCCATAAATTTATATATGCAGATTGATTGAGCAACCTGTACAGCCCTATGGCCAATTTCTGAAGAGCCTTTCTTATTTAAGCAAATAAGATCAAGAAACCACTATTTAAGGAAAGTAGAAATGACACAAATCTAATGATTTGTATCATAGCTTCCTCTAGAGAGGTCTGACTGTTTAATGAGAACATAGAATCTGACCTATAGGACACCTGAGCATGGTTTCTTCTCTGAGTGCATCACCAATAATTTCATAGAAAAGCAAGTTACTATCACATTTGTCTTGCTGTACTTGAAACACAGTCTAGAAATAAAATCAGAAAAATCTACTGTATCATATTTCATACCACTTCTCAGTATAACTCTGAATCAAGTCATAGGAAGGACCTGAACTGAGAAGACAGAAGTTATATGAAAAATCTTTAGATGCTGGGGAAAAGCTCTCTTAGCTTTGGCCTTTTTGTTTCATCCGTGATGCCAAGTCCTCTACGTGCTATTGGCCCACATACTATGTACAGCTCCACTTTGCAGCTGCAAAGTAAATAAGGGGCCAGGAGGGGGAGCAGGAGGTAAGATCTTGCAGCCAGAACCATCCTAAAGTCAATGATAAGATGATTAATGCAGATGACATATGGAGAACTAAACGAGGCCAGACAGAACACTGCCAATGGGTACCTAAGGATAAAGAGTGAGGACTTCCAGAGTAAATTACAGAGCAGTGATTGAGAAAATCCACCTGTGCAATTTATTAAAATGGAGAAACTATGGTAAAAGATGAACTGTTTTTCAAATATAAATGGAAGTGGTGGGTACAGAAGTTCAGACCAGATAATGGTGCTTCAGTGTCTCACAATTATGAGACAAGAATGAAGCTCAACAAGCTGGTGTGTTACTTATCCATGGGATTTATAAAAATAGGCTACAGTTTCAATCACATAGCTAGCCTATGGTAAAATATTCCCTAGTGCTTTTATTTATATATTTTTCTTTTAATTTTTTTCCCCCTCAGGAAGCCCAGAAAAGACATAGGCAGCATTCCTCTTGAATGCCAGACTTTTAAAGCTTTCTCCATATTCTTTAGACCTACAAAGAGTCAGACATGAAGCATAGTGCTCTGCAGGATGGTGTCGGCTCCATTCTGCACAAAAGCATTTAAAATTTTCTCAAACCTGGTCATGAAATACTCTCCTATAAAGTATATATAGCAAGAGAAAAAGAGTGACAAGTAAAGGATGAGTCGAATGGTGACATTTTTAAAATTTGGATTTCCCCCCGCCTTCTAAGGCTACATATTCCCAAGTTCACTGTCCATCCTAAAAAGGTTTTGGTATTTAAATGAGTCAGGATGTCTGAATATGCAGTTTCTGTACAGTTCTATAAATATATTGATTTATAAATAAAGTTATGCATTTTATATTACATTAGAGCCCCAGTGCACAAATTCGTGCACCAGTGGGGTCTATTGGCCTGGCCTGTGGGATTGGATCAAAACTGGCTCTCCGACATCCCCTGAGGCAACGGTTCTCAACCTTTTTAATGCTGTGACCCTTTAATACAGTCTCTCATGTTGAGGTGAACTCTAACCATAAAATTATTTTCGTTGCTACTTCATAACTGTAATTTTGCTACTGTTATGAATCATAATGTAAATATCTGTGTTTTCCAATAGTCTTAGGTGACCCTGCTAGTGGTTCTCAACTCACAGGTTGAGAACTGCTGCTATAGAGCCTAAGATAAGCAAACAGACAAAAAAATACTCCACTGAGATAAGAATTACATTATTACCATAATGTCAACTTTTTATGATCTTGTGTCATTGTGATGTCAGGTTTTTATGCATCTTCAATTAATGAAAGTAGAAGAAACAACACTAAGAGTCAAGTGTTCAGAGTCTCAACTATTGCTCTCCACCCTTCCTCCACACCTCCTCACACTTCCATGGTCATTGTTGCACTAGAGGTAATACAAGTCCATGCAGTGAAATCCTACTGGTCTTGACTGTAAAACAGTATTGTATTAGTTTTCAAGAACTTGAAAGATACGGTATGTGGGGAGTGGCTACAGCATTTGGACAGGATCGAGCCTCAGACTGACTTGTGGCAAAGCCACATGCAAGTTTCAGCATGGAGGGCAAAGCCCTCCCAGTACAATTATAGCCAAAAGGCTATGGTTGTAAGCTTGACCTTATAGTCCCACCCTGCAGTCCTAGGTAGCTAAGGGATGTAGGCTGTGGGGGGTGCAGCAAGTGCTGCCTAAACAAAGCTTGATAGAGTTCAGAGAATGGCAACAACAGGAAAGAAGCAGATTTGAAACATTAAAGAACATTGTAAACATCTTGCCCTTGTTTTGCTTTGTGTGATCTGACTATAAAATAAAGACTCAGCTTACAGGCTGTGTCACTGTTTCCTCATCCGGGCAGGGGCAGTAATCCACCTGGCCCCAACTATCAATATATTCTCTTCTCTGTCTTCTTTAATCCTTAACCACCCCTCCTCAGGTTCACCCCTGGCCATGCTGGACTCCGTTCACTGGTGGAGAAAAAACAGGCCCATATCTTTGTGCATTCTATCTCTTGCTGGGTTTGTGACTCATGCAGAATCTAAATTTTCTCATTTGTGAAAGGAGAATAACCTTTTTTTTTTTTTTTTTTTTTTTTTTTATCTAAGCTTTTTGAAAATGAAAGAGGTATGGCATTTAAGCATACTCCAGGACTTGGCACAGTGTAACTGTTTAATGGATGCTGTTTTACTCAATGTCTAAAGAAAAATTTAGTATCACTGTCCAACATAGTTATTCTTTAAAATACCTTTGTTTTGTCATAAAATTGGTAAAGTCATGTCATAAGAAAATTGGTAAAATGGAAAATAATACAAAAAGCTCCCTCATATATTCCATAACACAATAAATTTTTAGGTATTTATCACATGATATCTCATTTTATCTTGGGAATCATTGTGTACATAAAACTTGGCATAATTTTTTTCATACTACATCTCATACTGTTTTATTTATTTATTGTTAAAATATATTTTATTGATTTTTTTTTTTAACAGAGAGGAAGGGAGAAGGACAGAGAGTTAGAAACATCAATAGGAGAGAAATATCGATCAGCTGCCTCTTTGCACACCTCCTACTGGCGATGTGCCTGCAACACAAGTACATGCCCTTGACCGGAATCAAACCTTTCAGTCCTCAGACCAACACTCTATCTACTGAGTTAAACCAGTTAGGACTCATACTATTTTATAACCAATAAATTTTAATACAGAAAACTTCATATCAGAACAATATATTTAATTTTTTTAAAAAACTTACTTTATTTTTGAAATTTCAAAAACTTATTTAAAACAAATGTACTTGCAAAATTACCTTTACATATCTATTAAAAAGCTGTTGTTTTACACTATGAGTGAATGTTATTATATCGTATCATTGAGACAAAACTTTTATTTTTTAGTTTATCTTGTCAGCATAAGCAATTAAGTTACCAAGTGTTCAAAAGGTATTGTGTTTGAAATATCTTTCAGCTAGAATAAATGCAGTATATAAAAAGATAGCACAAAGCCCTGGGTACAGTGACAAATGCCTGGTATGTGGAAATGATGGATTTTACCTGGAAGTAAATTACTCATCTGCTCGGATCTCTGAAAATATGAACCAAGCGAAAATAGTTGCTGAAAATACAGTAAAATTTTCAGCAGATTTTTTTCCTTGTTAAAAGCTTTTGAGAAATTTGCTGATCAAAAAAACCTTCAATTTCTCCTTCCATTCTTTTGAAACACTATCCACTGAAGGAATTCTTCATCTAAGATCCATGAGCCATGCTGAGGATACATGGATGGACATTGGGAGCTCCTTGAACTGTTCAAAGCTGTGTGCCAAATCTAAGGGTTTTGTACCTGTTCGAAGTGGTCTTGAGGGAGGGATGCTACTTTTGTCATAGGATTCTGTGCTGAACTGGTGATATCCCAGTTTCTTTCCAACTATAAAAGGATGTGTGGTCTTGATGGTCTGCTGGCTCCCTGTTGTGTTTGAAGATGCATGCTCCCATGCTGAGACCAGTCCCATCCTTTCATTTCCCTCTGAGTCTGCAGGGAAAAGACCCCAGTAGTATAGATATGGCACCTGGTGAGACCTCCATGGTATTATGAAAATCTGAACTAGAGAAGTTTGGAGTGGTTACTAGAAAACAAACCCCAAATCAACTCATCTCCTAAAAGCAGAATGCCCAGGCCACATCCATTTCCCCTTCCTCATACTGAAAATGTGGCTCTGTTTGAAGGGGCTCACACTTCTGAAAAGGAGGGGATGTGCCTAGTTATTCCAACATTTCATTCTTTTCTTTTTTTTTAATTTGAAAAAATATTTTTATTTTATTTTATTTTCCCCCCCATTTTTTTTTAAATTGATTATGGTATCATATAATTGTTCATTCTTTTCTTTATACCTAGGAAAAAGCCTTGAACCTTCCGCCACTCAGAGAATTGAGCCCAAAGTGATCAATTGTAAGTACTGCATGTTTCTTTTTCTCTATTTTTAAAAATAATGTCTGAGCATGCATTTAAAAGGATATAAATTATTTTGTGCCCTTCTTACTTAATAATATTAAAAATGTTCAAGTTGCTGAGATAACAAACGGACAAAGTCACAGATGCCGTGCTATACTTCTACAATATACAGTCTGATGGAGGGATCATCCATTTTTATTTTGCTGCCTAGAATCTCCAAAACAGTGTAAAAAAAATAAATGTGTACATGCCAAAAGTTGTGCCAGGCACTGAGCTAAGAGGGATGCCTATCTTATTTTGTTTAATCCCCACAGCAAATGGCAGCGGTTGCTATTTTCAACCCCATTTTATTTATTGGAGAAGCAGGCTCAGAGACATCAGGTAACATTCCAGAAATCTCAAAACTAGTCCGTGGCAAAACAGTTACATTCAGATGTTTCTGATTCTATCATGTTTTTTTCAAACCTTTTCATTGGAGAGACTAGAGATTCTTTTCAGATCACATGTCAGAAAATGCATATGGCGCTATGCTTCACGGGAATAAAACTGGTAGAGTCTGGGGTAGTTCTGATAATTTCAGTCAAAAATTAAAAGATATTAGGGATTCTTGAGTTATGCAGATGGCTACTCTTAAGAGAATCACATCATCAGTGTTTGAGTCACACTC
This sequence comes from Pipistrellus hanaki, assembly GCF_964339955.1. NCBI lineage: Eukaryota > Metazoa > Chordata > Mammalia > Chiroptera > Vespertilionidae > Pipistrellus > Pipistrellus hanaki. Next base: position 50,225,014 of record NC_140515.1, read on the forward strand.
TTGGCAAAATGGTTCTACTTAGATACAAGGCATATTATTATTATACTTCAAATCTGGACCTAGCGGTGCTTTTATTCATCTAAAACACGCTTCCAAAGTGATAACTCATTCACCCTTAATGATTCTCCTATAAATTTGTTTATGGGCGATTTCAGCGCTCGGGTGTCAACTAGGACATGGAGATTTAATGAACGCCGGGATGCCAAATCATCATCCATTCCAGTAGGCAAATGAGGCGCTTTGTCCAAGCCCATTTACTATAATGAGCTCTGCGTGGTAACGAAGTGAGCACACGTCTCCTGTTTGGTATAGAAAAGAGCTGATCAGAGTTGATGGCTGACCACAGCAGCTTTTACAGTGCTGCTGCTGCTGCTGAAGAATGACAAGCTTTCAGAACTGCCTGGCATCAGACACACTTTTGTCAATGCGAAATTAAGGACTTGCTCTTATCCTTACGGGATGTTGTAGAAAATAAGAGATACATATCTTATTCTTTTTATTCCTTTCCCCTCTTTCTCTTGCCCTCTCTTCCCTTCCTTTCCCCTTCCTTCTAGTCTCTCTCTTCTTTTCTTTTAACAAATATGTTTATGTTGGGGATGGGGATGGGGGAGAAATGGTCTAGTCCAGGGGCTGTCACTTCTGTATAGGGTCACACAGCTAATATTTTGGGTGCTGTGTGCCATATGGTCTCTGTCACAGATACTCAATTCTGTTGTAGCGTGGAAGCAGCCTTAAACAATACTTGAACGAATGCTTGTGGCTGTGTTTCAAGAAGGCTTTATTTATGAACACGGACATTTGAATTTCATATAACTTTCACACGTCAAAAAAGACTCTCCTTTCATTTTCTTTAACAATTTAAAACTGTAAACAATTCTTAGCTCCCAGGCCTTTGAAGCATGGGCACCCGTGTAAGTCTCTGTCAAAGGCCAGTTCAGCTCTCATGTCTGCCTGGTTCCATATTCTTAACGCATTTGGCATACAGTGTTTTCCTCAAAGGTATTGCTTCTGCCCAAAGATCTCTTCCCCCATTTCCAGCCCTTGCTTAAAATCCCCAGAATAATATTTCATTTGTTCAGTATCCAGGTTTTTTCAATTTTTAAAACTAAACTCAAATGCATTTTCTTTCCTGAAATCTCCTCTTAACCTCTGTGTTAGTATGCTAGGGCTGCCATAACAAAATGCCACAGACTGAGTGGCTCAAACAACAGAAACTTATTTTCTCACAGCTCTGAAGTCCAAGATCAAGGGGGCAGCAGAGTTGGTTTCTTCTGAGGCCTCTCTCCTTGGCTTACAGTTGGCCATCTCCTCATTATGACCTCTCATGGCCTATTTCATCCTCTTCTTAAAAGGGCACTGGCCCTATTGGTTGAGGGCCCCACCTTATAACCTCATTTTACCTTAATTATCTTCTTAAAGGCCCTATCACCAAATACAATCACTTTGGTTGTTAGGACTTCAATTTGCAAATTTTGATGGGGATGCAATTAGGTCATAATACCCTTACTCAGATGTGCAAAACCTAAGAGGAACAAAGAACTTAAATTTCAAAATAAAATTGCAATATATTTTTTTTAAGAAAGTTAAACTGACGCAAAAAAATAAATGATATAAAGTTCAAAAATTTAAAGACAGATTCTGTATACTGATTAAAATTTTTTTTTTTTTCCAAGCTTCAGTATGGCTCATCATGACACTGACTTTTTTTTGGCTTCTTTTAAAATGTATAATATAAAGCTTTCCTTGATTGACTGTAAATTTCTGAAAGTAGTTATATTTTATGACTATATGCATCTCCCCAATTTCTAGCACACCACCTTGCACATAGAAGATGCATAGTAATATATGCTGGTTCATATCTGTGCCTTCGGATGGTGCATTTATTGGGTTGATTAAATATTTAAGTAATTAAAGCACTTATAAAATTAGAAATGTTTGAACAAATGAGCTGTAACAAACTTTTGAGAAAGGCAAATATATTTGGAAGCTTGAAGAAAATGGAAGAAGGGGCAGGCAATGTGATCAATAATGGGATGGGGCCTAAAGTGAGATGGGAGGAAGAGCATAATATTTCTGAAAAGCCTTCTATGCAGCAAGCAGTACATGATGCTTGTCATATGGGATAGCTCTTAAGCATCCCACCTTTAGTTTAAATTTATAGAAAACAAAGGAGCAGATAAATTAAGTAACTTATAGCCCACAGCCAAAGAGTGGATTAGAGAGGATTTGAATCACTCTGAGTCCCATAAGAGCTACTTCCCTAAAATTGTGTTTGGGTCCACATTAAGGAATAAACATTATTCTTCTCTTAAGGGATTTACATTTACATAAAAGAATAACACAGAGCAGTGCAGACCATTAATGGCCTCAGGGTTCTGAAACAAAATGGTCCTGAAATCAGCCATCCTCCTCTCTCAAATTTCTCCTATCAGGTAGTGAGCAGCTTGAGAATAAGTAGTTTTACTCGACCGTGTATGTGTATTTACTATGACGCTGTGAATTCTGAGGAGTGAGGGTTTGACAGAGCCATGGCAGGCACACATGGGTTAGAGGAAACGGGGGTTTTGTCTCTTGGGGAGAGATGTTTCCCAGATTAGCAGAGTGCCCACCTTTCAGATGTGCTGAGCCACAGGAACTCATGAAGGACATCATTCCAACTGTGCTTAGGGTCCTTCTGCATAAATAAAGTGCAATGTTATTCTCATTTCATCCTTGCATCCGTTCAATAGACACCCTTGTTATCCTGTTCATAGTTTTTAGGAACTTTCTCTTACTTTCAGCCTCCCCAGCCTCTGACTAACATTATTATTCAGGAACTTAAGTTTCGTTGTTCTCTGCTTCTTGTCCTACAGCAGCAATTTTCCCTGTGTTGACATGCCCCATGCTTGCTTCTAAGATACAGTCTTAGGACTACTGATGACCCTTTCCTACAGGAGTGGGGTGATCAGACAGAGAGGCATCTAGGAGAAATGAGGGCACTTGCTGTTATAGCTTTGAGGATTGTATGACCGCACAAAAATCATCATCCACTCACTTGGGTTTTGTGCTTCAATGCTCGATATGATAATTCTTATTCATTCCTTCATAATTCTTAACTCAGTGAGAATTAGGGCTTTCCATGTGCCTATGTGACCTCTAGTAACAGTAGCACATCTTTAAAAATAGGCAGAGATTGGCACCCGCGCATGCGCGGAATCCTATCCATGATATGTGTAAGTGTTAAGAAAGAGGCAGCTGGACAAAAGAGGTAAACTGTGGGATCCCAACCTTCCTTCTGCCTATAAGGATAGAGGGAGCTGGAATAGGGAGGCAAAGAACACTGGTCTTAGAGGCAAGAGATTGGGGACAAATCCCAGCTAGGCCACTCATTATTGATGCAGCCCTTAGCAAATTGTGTTTCTTCATCAGTGTGTGGGAGATAATAACACCCTCATTTTAGGATTGTTGAGGATATTAAAGAAGATGCTAATGAAGCTTAAGCCGCAGGGCCTCTCCCTTGCGTAGGCCTTATAACTCATTTTATATTTAACATTATGTATATGTATGTTTTTAAATGTATAAATTTCAGGCCCAACATCATTTGGACCCATACTTGTTTCACTATTTCTCATCTTAAAATACATTTAATAATAGATACGAGTAGTGTACAAGATAGTTAAGCAAGAAATTACATATTTTTTTAAACCAACCTAAAATAACAGAAGTGCACGAGGAATAAAGGAAGATGTTTATTTAGAAATCTAACAGTATAACAGAAATTATATCCATTTATTTCAATTACTTCACAATCTGTGTATGTGTATATATAAGGATCTTTTATGTAGCTATTGCCAAGGCCTGTTTACATTTCAGCTTTCATTGTGATCTCTCTAAGTGGAATAGCCGGAAATAGATCTGGAATATAAGAGAAGTTAGCCCTTTATAAGAGTAGAGGCACTTCTTTCATTTCAATAATGAATTAGAAATATATCTAACATTTACTAAGCACTTACCATGCAAGAGAGATTGCTTTAAGTACTTTAATAATGTTAATTCACTTAATCTCCAGAAGTACTTTGGGAGATAGATCCTACCTCTGTTTTGAATTTGAGGGCAAAATAGAGGTGCAGAGAAGTTAAGCCACTTTTCGTTACTCACATCGCTATCAAATAGAGGAGCTGAAGTTTAAAGCCAAGATATCCTACTGCAGAGGCCGTGTTCTCAACCACTATAAACTGCCCTGTGTACATATGGAAAAGACACATTGAATATAAGGGTAAAGATGAGGAAGACTCATAGATTTGGGAGTGGTTATTATCTGATGAATATGTCATGATGAAAATAAGGAGAGGGGAATTAAGAATGTGTGCAAGGTACTGGTTTAGTACTGGTTCATGGATCCTGCATTGGGTAAGGAGAGAAGTGAGGATGTGGGAGGGTATGAATAGTTCCAATAATGATAAAGAATCATTGGAATAGGGGATGAGAGAAAGTGAGCTGACAAGGCCAGACCTAGTGATCTGAAATTAGAAGTCCAGATTTCAAGGATTTGAAAGAGATGCTGCCCTCATCGGTAACATTATCTAGGTTTGGACTATTTGTGTAAGTGACTGAAGTAGGACTTTCTAAAGAAAAACACTTCATTTGAGGAGATCAAGGAACAGAAAAACTATGACTTCTGTAGTGATTAAAAAATGGGGGAAGGACTAGTTGGTGGCAAGGAAGTTGGTGAGCTAGTCTGCCATCTGAGGATTGAAGGGAAGTGATCTGAAAGTAGCAAATAATAGTAGGTCAGCTTTCAGAAAGATTGTGCTTCAGAAGATATGAAGATTTGAAGGAAGAAGGTCGAACAATTATCCAGAACAGAATCATCTTGGCGAACTATAGACTGTGGGCGAAATCCTGCTCACCGGCTGTTTTGGAAATCATGTTTACTTGGAACACAGTCAAGCCCCTTCCTTAATTTATGCCTTAGGTTCCTTTGGAGAAAGCAAAAGGAAAGATTAACAATATAAATTTTTTGGTGGTATTTTGAGATCCTTCCTCAAATGGATTTTGCTTCTCCTTAACTCAAGAGGATTTAGATCTGTAAAGTGGCTCCAGTCTTTGTTTTGGATATTAAACTTCTGTTTTTACTAAACATAGAAGACTTCAGCTTTTATAGAGGATGTAAGAATTAGTAGATTTTCCCAAGTATTTCTTTTCTAGGGACTCCATGATCAACCAGTTAATGCCAAATGTCTCTGAGAATGAGAATATTCTGATTAGTGGGCTTCAGTGTTCATGTAGCTTTTCATATTTATATGGAAGAAACTAGGAAAATAAGTGTAAATGAATCAGCACCTTACAAACTAAATTTCCTGAGTAGATTAGACTAAAATTAAGGATCAAAATAATATCTATAATAATAAAAGTATAATATGCTAATTAGACCAGACATCCTTCCAGATGTCCTTCCCTACCAAGTGGCAGTGGCCAGAGCTAAGGCAGAGGGGGGCAGAGGCCCCTGCAGCTGTGGCAGTGGGGGGTGTGGGAGGGAGGTTAGGGCAAGACACTTGCACGAGTTTTGTGCATCGGGCCTCTAGTTTAAAAATAAAATGCCGTCATATATTTAAAATACCTCTATATTTCTAAGTAATTTCTAGGCTTAAAAAGTTATTAAGACTTATAAAATTTTTAGAGCACAGTGACAGTAAAAACAGTATATGTTATTATGTAAACAATTTTATGGAAATCTGTAACCCTAAAGGTATATACTCTGGAGAAAGCTGAGTGAAAATAAATTAATGAGCTAAGTTACTAACCAACAAATTTGAAAGTAAGTAATTATAATAAAGCCAAAGAAAGTTGATTGAAGGATAATAAAGAATAAAAACACTAAGTGATAAAATAGAAACATGAAAAATTGAGAGGATAAAGAAAATTAAAAAAATGTATTGGTTAATTTTTTCTTAAAAACATAAGAATGGAAAAAAATGAGGTTAAATGTTACCATATTTTTAAAAATATATTTTTATTGCTTTTTTACAGAGAGGTAGAGAAAGGGATAGAGAGTTAAAAACATCGATGAGAGAGAGTCATCGATCAGCGACCTCTTGCACACCCCCTACTGGGGATATGCCAGCAACCAAGGTACATGCCCTTGACTGGAATCGAACCTGGGACCTTTCAGTCTGCAGGCCAGCGCTCTATCCACTGAGCCAAACCGGTTTTGGCAAAGCAAAATGTTACCATATTTTGATGTGGTTTTCTATATAGTTATCTTATTATTTTTCATATTTGAATATATATTTTATAAAATTTTTAAATGAAGAAAAGGCAGTAGCTAAATTTTTTTCCTTGTTCTTTTTCTCCCAAAAGATCTAAGAATAAAATGGAAACATCAAATATGCTATCCTGAATGAAAGGATTGTGTTTATATGAGGCTAGAAGGAGACATGAGAGGGAAGATCTGAGAGAATAGTATATTCTAAAGCAATTTTCATTTTGTAATGGAAAAAACAGCGTTAATAACTATTCTTCTATTCGCCTTTGTCTCTATTGAGGAGAAAATGTTTTACTTTGGCATATTGTGTTGTGTTTATCATGAACTGCTTTTCTAACTGGGTTGATGACTAATTATATATTCTATGCAGAGGTACTATATACCTTAGGCCTAGTTCGTTTCTCTTGACTTTAGTTTTGAATTTTTTCTTTTATAATTTTGGCAAGCTCGGGATAATTTATGTCATGCACAGGGGTGTTTGCTAGTCAAGTTATTGTCATCTGAAGCTGATTATATGCATTCATTGTAAGAACATTTATTGAATGCATATTATATGTCAGAACCTGCCAAAGAATCTGATGCTATTTCTTGTGTTAATATATGATATAAGGGGACTCAGTTTTTCTTTGGCTATAACAAGATTAACAACTTCTTTGGAAAAAAGTTTAGCTTTCCTTTTCTTCCTTCCTTCCTTCCTTCCTTCCTTCCTTCCTTCCTTCCTTCCTTCCTTCCTTCCTTCCTTCCTTCCTTCCTTCTTTCCCTCCCCTTCTCCCTCCCCCCTTCCTCCCTCCCCCCTCCCTCTTCCTTCTCCCCCCTCTCTCTTTTCTCCCCTCTCTTTTCCCCTCCCTTCCTTTTCCCCTCCCTCCTTTCCGTCCCTCCCTCCTTCCCTCCCTCCCTCCCTTTCTCCCTCCCTCCCTCCCTCCCTCCCTCCCTCCCTTCCTTCCTTCCTTCCTTCCTTCCTTCCTTCCTTCCTTCCTTCCTTCCTTCTTTCCTTTTATTTTCATAACTTCTTTATTTTCTTCCTTTCTTTTTATTTTTCTTTGTAGGCTTTTACAAGCATAGATGGCTAAAAGCTATTATTTATTAAAGATAAAAACTGAATATAAAGATGTTCCGTATCAACTATTCACAAGAAAATAAATCTAATTACTAAAATATTATAAGGTTCTTGTTACAATGCAATTTCACTGATTTTAAAAAATATTTATGTGTTGTTTTATGGTTTGAAATTTTTTCCCAGATATACTTTATCATTTACATTCACAGAACTTTGAGAGGCAGATATATCTCTTTTACAAATTAATGTTCCATGCTTTAAAATAAGTAAGTTTGTCCTTTATTCGTGCTAGAAGCAGGGCTCAAGCCCTGGAGTTCCATTCCAGGTCTTGTGGTCTATTTGTCACATACGCTGTTTCACAAAGGGGACCTCCTGGCGTGGGGGTACGGCTGTGGAGTTGGAGGGGAGAGCAGTGTTTCTTGGTGGTTTCTGTCATGTCCTCAGAGATTTTTCCCAGGAGAACCTTCAAATTAAATAGTTTTAGGGGCTTTAAATTTCTTCTAGCTTTCATTTTTTACCTTACAAAATTTCATTATGGTGGTGTTTTTCAAATCTCTAAATCCACTATCAGGAGACCTAGTTACCTATTTAATATTAGTGTAGCTAAGACCATTTAAACAGAACATGAACATATGACATGGAAAATGAAAGCCTTGGTCTTTACATTAATCATACTTCTCCCCCCAAGTTAGTTCTGGTTAATAATTTCTAACGTAGCCTTCTAGAAGTTCTATCATCTATCTATCTATCTATCTATCTATCTATCTATCTATCTATCATCTATCTATCTCTATCATATATCTATCTAGCTATCTATCAATAATCTATCTACTTATCTGGCTGTCTTTTCTTTTTATCTGTGGTTAGTGTGAGTATATTTACTAAACACTATATAAAAGAGCATTTGCTGAATATTTTTTGTCACCTTTTTTTTCCTTTCACTTAGTACATGAATATGTCATGATGAAAATAAGGAGAGGGGAATTTTTTTCAGACTGGTCAGTGGTTATGAAGTCAGTATCAAATCTCTATTGTAGCTGACTTGATTATACCATAGTCTCTTCATTCTTACCTATGGCATTATCTGATGTTTTCACGTCTGAATTCCTTTTCAGATTTCTCACACTGCTGCATCTTTGGTCCCATGTGTTTGTGAAGTAATTTCTGCACACTTTATATCCAAGTGCAGGGTGTCTCAGCCCCTCAATGGCAAGATCCCTATTTCTAGTCCTGATTGTCTAATATGAGTAGGCATATTGGGTGGACTTTTCTGGTGGAGGAGCTATTCCTAGGTGCTATAGACTTGGGTTTCCTTATAATTCTAAGTTGAAGCCCTAACCCCCATGTGACTGAATCTGGAGATCAGGTTTTTATGATGGATCTAATGTTAAATGAGATCATATGGCTAGAGACCTAATCCAGTAGGTTGGTAGCCTTATAAGAAGAGGAAGAATTATCTCCTCCCCTACTCTCCCCCACTCTGTCCTCTCCCTCTCCACTGTGTGAAGACATAGCAAGAAGGTGGCCATCTACAAGTCAGGAAGAGAACTTATCTCAGAAACTTGATCTTCGACATTTCCAGCCTCCATAACAATGAAAACATATATTTTATTGTTTAAACCACCTAGCCTATGTATTTTGTTATGTCAGCCCAAGCAGATTAAGGCATGGAGTTTGGGAAAAAAAAAAAAAAAAAAAGCCTGGAGAAAATCATAGGGCATGGAGTAGAGCAGTTGAGGCCTGGGTAGCATTCTTAGCATGTTCCATGGAGTTGTAATCCTGGACAAGAAGTCCAAAACAGTACTATGTTAACAGTAAAACTGCTTCAGGAATTAAGTTTTCAAGGACTGTTATTCATCGCCATCTTATCAGAATTCTAGTGATCCTTTCCCAAGCAAGAATACTGAGATCTTTTCATCATACACCTTTTCCAACAGAGAAAATCATGATGCAACCCAGGGATCCTTGGGAAAAGCTAGAAGCATAAGTATCTTATTCTATATGGATGTTTTATTGTTAATTCTCACCTGAGTATATTTTTTTCAGTTTGTTTGTTTGTTTTAGAGTTGGAGAGACAGAGAGATGGGTGAGAGAGAGAAACATTGATGTGAGAGAGACACATCCACTGGTTGCCTTTCACATACGCCCAAGGTGAGGCCAGGGATCAAATCTGCAACCCAGGTACTGCCCTTGACTGGGAATTGAACTCGTAACTCTTTGGTGTGTGGGCCTATGCTCTAACCACTGAGAAATCCCAGCCAAGGCCCAGACATAGAAGTTTTAATCCCAGTATGTTTATCGTAAAGCACATGCAATTTGCGTTTTACTTCTAAATGCATTTATTTTTACATGAGATAACATTTAAATTTACTTACCATGGGATATAATTGGCGACCCCCAAAGAGAGAAAAGTAGGCTGTGTTTATTTGGTATGTATGGCCCTTTATTGCCCCTACGCCACCTGTTGCAAAATGTTACCCAACCCCTGGAGGTGCGCATCCTGGAGCCAGAAGCCCTAAAAGGGAAACACGACAGACCCAGGGCACAAGAGGAAGGGCTCGCTCCGCACAGAAGGGCATTTTGCTGGCATCTGACAAAACTGAAACAGAAAATAGATCACACTGCCTCTCTAGATCCTTGCCAGGGACCGTTCTTCAAAATTTTCCATCCTTCTGACTTTTTCCTCTGAGTGCATCCGTCACAAAGATAGAACTCCAATTTAAATAACAGCCCCTTGAGACAAAACAGCGCTTGAGAGAGACGGAATGAAGAGAACTACAACACAGAGAAATTGTCTGAAGCCCGGAAGCTGTTGCTAACTTGTCTCCATCAGTTTCCAAGCACAGATTTGGGCAAAAAGCTCTTTCTATGACTTGAACAAAGAGCCAGAAAGTAAGCTACCTTCAATTGTGCTAATGCCATTCCTCTGGTTTTGAAACTTTCATTTTACAGAGGCTTTTCAGTATTGATGTGCTGGGTGTGTATGCACAGGATTTAACGTGATCAGAGGGACTGGAGAGAGTCGCTTGAGCAATGCAATGCACACTCTTTGTCATTGTATAACCTTCACACAGTCTCTTTATCCTGGAAGCGCAATGCCGCATACACCCCTCATAGAAACACATTCACAGTAAGTGGTACAGTGCATTCTCATCTATTTCAGTTTCATCGAGCTTATGAAAACTGTATCCGGCACTTTGCAGAGCTAAAAATTATGATGATTTTTCACAGTCAATTTTTTTTTATTAGGTATGTCAGAAAATAGGCACAGTCTCAGAACATTTTGAGGAAAGCGTGTATTGTACTATTGTGATGGTCATGGATTGTGAAGTTCCCTATAATTCACTCTCCAACCTCAAGTTCAGCTGGGACTTGGGGTCCAAACTAGAGAGGCTGAAAAGAATTTTGAGGCATGTTAAGTTCTTCCCTGATTGTTCCTGATGTTTAAATTTGAAGAAATATGAGGAAGGAACAATGTCTTACAGAGAAGTTAGAAGGTCTAGCCTAAACCAGTTTGGCTCAGTGGATAGAGCGTTAGCCTGTGGACTGAAGGGTCCCAGGTTTGATTCTGGTCAAGGGCATGTACTTTGGTTGCAGACAATCCCCAGTGGGGGGTGTGCGGGAGGCGGCTGATCAATGTCTCTCTCATGGATGTTTCTGGCTCTCTATCCCTTTCCCTTTCTCTCTGTGAAAAATCAATAAAATATACTTTTAAAAAATTGTTTAAAAAGAAGGGTAGAAGGTCTAGACACAGCATCCATCCATCCATCCATCCATCCATCCATCCATCCATCCATCATCCATCATCCATCTATCCATCTGTCCATCCTTGCAGCCAGGCTTTCATTAATATATTCTTTCATATTAAATTTTCCATAAAGGTCAGGTAAAATTACTTATTATCCTCTCACATAATCTAAAAAAATGTTCCAGGCCAATTATTGATTTTAAAAACTGCCTGATAGGTATCAATTCATATTGAAGGAACTTTAAAAATAAATCAAAAATACAATCAGTGAAATAACTGAAAATAAAACTAAATTTTAAAAATGAGGCAAAAATCATCTTAAATATTTTTTCCTTGAAAAGCAAAAGCAACCCTAAACATATACAAAACACACCACTAAAAACCAATGCAAACTAAGTGTGTTTTAAGGAGAATTACTTTTGGAATTCTTTATGCCTGTACCATACATTTAGTACTTTTAGCAGTGGTAGTCAAACTATGTTTCCTGGAAACATTGATATTCAGCTAGCTGGACAGATGTTACCTATTCTTAAATCGTAACTGTCATATTTTTCCAACTATGTGCATTATTTCTCACCAGTACACAAGCAGATAAATACAGAAACTGAGAGTAAGCAGTTGGGGATTTTGGTGGCAGAGCAATTTAATGTCTGCTTCATCTAGCACTCAAACTAACTGGGGGTTTTATTTTATTTATCTCTGGGTTTATTTCATTTTTCTAATAACCCATTTATATTGCATTTTACTCAAATATCGGTCCATGGTGGATTAGAAATAAAACAAAGCTACAATAACATCAACAAAAAGCGTCCATCATCACAGTAGTTTGAAAGCCCTGTTCTAGAGTTCTCCTGATTGGCGTGGCATTTGGAAAGCAATAGTATATTTTCCAAAGCTCCCTCTCTCCATGACACATGCTTATACTCATGCAGCCCATTAACTTAATGCAGTGCAAGGCCAAAGATACAAGTGCCTCCTCGGCTAAGATCTTCGCTTTCATAACATTTCATGTATTTATTTAACAAAGGCTATTCCATTTTCTTGGTGATTTTTTTTTTAATGATTTTTTTATATAAAGAAAGGATGCTTATTTAAAAAACGTTGTCTTCTGCCAAAGTATACCTGACCCTTGAACTGACATTATACCACATCCTATAAGCCATAATGATGATAATAAGTTTTAATAAAATTATCTTCCACTCTTCCTGAGGGAGTAACATCTTTGCAGACACTCATGACACTGTCTCCTTGGTGATGCCAGTGCGGGGAGTAGCGTGGTTTAAACTGCAGAAAGGTTTGTTGCTAAAGCCTGCTCCTCTGACGGCCCAGTGCTCCCAGAGGCTGAGCCATCACCCTGGGGCACAGATGTCTGAGGGTCAAAGCTTTTTCCACGTTTGGGGTGCAGAATCTGAGTCCCTTGGGAACCTGTCATTTTTGAACCAGAGCTTCCTGCTGGCCTGTTACAAGCAGCATCTTCTCAAGGTCCTTATTAAAACCACATATCACGCTCTTGAGTATTCTGTGAATAATGACCTGTGTTTCAGGATGAACTCACAGTGTTTCAGCCAAAGGCGTCGGGACTTTTGTAATGAGGATTGGTGAGAATAGCACACAGGGGAACCCATCTGTGAGGGTGCTGGGGCCTGTTTGAAGTCCTCAGTAAGTCCAGTCCATCCTTGCCTTCTTCTTATTTTGCAGAGGTCTGCTAAGGAGAAGACCCCTTTTGAAATTCATGAGAGTTTTTCTATTTGATCAGCTTAATGGGTATAAAAGACATCCTATAAAAGACAGTATGCCTTCCTGGCTGATGATGCTCAGTTGTTGGAAATGTTGGCCTATACCCACATCCTCTCTCACCCCCCTCCCACCCCCTACACAAAATAGTACTTGGTAATTTAGAGGGAAGGAAACCTACTTGCCTTTTCTCCTCTCTCTCTCTCTCTCCAGAAAAAAATAGTTAAACAATAGAAGATATATCACATTAGCAAATAATAAAACTTGACTATGCAAATATGGATAGGGTGCTGGGAAATATTATAAGAACTTTTAGACTCTATAGAACTAATATATTTCTGGTCCTGGTTCCATAGTGATATTGTGAATGCTTAGTAACTTTTAGTTCTCATATATCCTATTACCTGAAATCCACCCCAGACAATAACAAGTATGTGTTCTTTTGGGATAGAAGGTGGACAAGTACCCACCTCTATGGAACACAATCTCACATTGTATACGGATTTTTCTCACTACATCATTTATGGTAGTGTGGGTGCTGGAGGCTGCCTAGGGCAATGTAAATATGAAATATGGTAGATGCCTCTATGCAATACTCTGTAGCAGTCAAAAGCAAGTTATAGGCACACCCCATAACAAGAATAGATTTTAAAAGCATAATTTTGAGCAACAAAGTTAGGAATAAGAACAAGATTTATAGTGCAATAATATGTACAGAAAATTAACACCCACATATTCAACACAACACCGTATATTTTTCAAAGACACATGCATAGCCAAGTATTAGTACTAAACACCTATGCCATAAATTAAAAAGAATGAGGGGACTCTTGGAATGGAGAGGAAAAAATACAATGTGGCAGAAAAGAACCCCAAAAAACAACAAGTATCTACTCAGAGGGAAAGTGCCTTAAATATATATATAGGAAGGTCACTGAAATCAGATCCCACATAAAATTAAATCCTACTTGGTCCTTACCTGCTAAAATTGTCAGGAAATCCAATTTCAGTTATTTTTCAAGGTATCATTTCTATTTCTGTTCATTTTACCAGAACCCTATATGTATCTGTAACCCAACAACGTTTCCAGAGGCTCCGTGACTTTAGCTTGTCATGGTCACAGATGCTCCTTTGCTTGCCACTCCTGTCAAGACCTGGGCTTTACTTCTGCTTGGTACTACTGCTCCTCTGAGTGAGAAGCAGCCACACCTGCTTTCTGGAGCCTGTCTTATGATTGTACACAGTCCTAACGTAACCATGAGCAACCCCTCCGTCCCTGTTAGTTTAAACTCTTCCATAGAGTTGGGTACTTGTCCACCTTTTATTCCAACCTGAGTTCCCTTGCTTCCCAGGGTAGTCCAGGACAAACGAAGATGAAATTGACCCTAGAATTACCAAGAACCAAATCATAGAACAGAAGAGCTCAAGTCTTGCCTGGCTGGCATGGCTCAGTAGTTGACCATATGAACCAAGAGGTCACGGTTTGATTCCTGGTCAGGGCACATGCCCAGGTTGCAGGCCCAAACCCCTGTGTGAGGTGTGTGGGAGGCAGTTGGTCCATGATTCTTTCTCATCATTGATGTTTCTATCTCTCTCCTCCCTTCCTCTCTGAAATCAATACAAATATATTAAAAGACAAAAGAAAAAGAAAAGAAAAAAGAAAAGTTCAACTCTTTTTTAAGTGCAGAAAGGGTGAATGGAAGGATATTACTATTTTATTAAGGGGCTAGAGGCCTGGTGCATGAAATTCATGCATAAAGGGCGGAGAGTTTCCTCAACCCAGCCTGCACCCACTTCTGGTCTGGTTGAGCCTTTGGTTGTAACGTTTGTTATGACCCTGGCTCTTTATTATATAGATAATTTATACCTACAAGAATCTGACACAAATTAATGTCTTCATGAATAAGCCAAGCACTGATGTGAACCAGCCTTCCATATTTTCCATACCACTTAGTTTAAGAATTGCAAGAGGATCTGTATGTACATTTTACAAATTAATCTTCCTTTGATTTTTGTTCTTAGAGTGTACTATAAAACACTATTTAGGGAACTCCAGTTTGGGAAATGCTAAACTAAAGGATTGCTTTACCTCATTATAATTCATTGTATGGCTAACTTCAACTCAAAAACTGAACTACACATTAATTATGTGATAACACAATTTATTGAAGCCCAGGACAGAATTGTTCTTTCTCGGTCATTCCTATATTATATATCTTCAATGATGAAACAATTGTATCTCATTTTTTTCTCCAGATATGGCTGAAGAAATTGATTCTGCCACATGGCTAACTAGGAATCAATAATAGTTGATCTTATGTAATTCACTGGTGATTTGCTTAATTAGTTCTTGTAGAAGCATGCTATCCACTCTGTAGGATATAGAGTCATTTTGTGTTAAGTACAATTGAGGGATAAATGCTGAGTTTTCCTTATGACTGTTTTGTTCTTTGTTACTACTATTATTTATGGTAATAGTAAATGATAGAATCTCAATAATTGCCCATAACAAGTTAATATTAAATACATTTTAGTTTAAACTTATAATTTTGTTGATAAGGGAACAGACTTTTAATTGCCAGGTTCTTTATGTCTCCATTCAATGTGACCCAGCTTAGAAACACATTTGAAGAGAAATGAGGTTAAAGTGGATACAGACCCTTTTTAATTTGACTTGGTTAATGATAATAATTTTATGTAAACATAGCCTGTAATTTTGTATAACACAAAAAATTTATAGAATTCTAGACAGGAGTACAAAATATGAGTTTAATTAAAGAGGAAATATAAAAGGCATCAAAATACTTCTTAAATGGTTCTTATAGAAAAATAAGGAGCTGAGAGATGGTAGGAACCTCTCAATTTAGCTTGTGTTTTTGCCAAAAGGCTAGACATTAATAACATGTACTGCGTCAATTTATGTGCGTGTGGAGGAGGTGATAAAACGACAACTATATATACATGAAAACCCTCATTAGCAATCATGATGCAATGAAAGGATCTTGGATTTTCATCTCTACCAAGATATATGTACTAAATTGAGCAGAGCAGCACAACTATCAAAATTTAGAAACCTCAAGAGAAGAAATATTTTTACTGTTTCTATCATTCTTCTGTCCTGATATTCTAAGATTCCTTCTTTTATTATTTTCTTTCTATTTTAGAAAGCTTTATTTAGTCATTATTTTGGTGTAAATCTACTGGTAACAAATTCTTTTAGTATTTTTCACCTGAGAATATCTTAACTTGCCTTTAATTCCTGAAGGATCTGTTCACAGATTGACGATTTTTTTCTTCACTTTTTAAAATTAATTTTGGGGGGATAACTTTGCTTACTAACATTTATATAAATTTGAAGTATACAACTTTATAAGATTACATCTGTATACTCCAGTGGTCGGCAAACTGCGAGCCACATGCAGCTCTTTGGCCCCTTGAATGTGGCTCTTCCATAAAATACCATGGCCTGGACGAGTCTATTTTGAAGAAGTGGCAGTAGAAGAAGTTTAAGTTTAAAAAATTTGGCTCTCAAAAGAAATTTCAATTGTTGTACTGTTGATATTTAGCTGTGTTGACTAATGAATTTGTTGACTACTGGCTATACTCTATTGTGTACTCATCACCCGAAGTCTAGTCTCCTTCTGTCAGCATATATTTCACCTTCTTTGCCTTCTTTGTCCTCCTCATCTCCCAATTTACAATTTTGAGTTCACAATTATCTTCTGTCATCACTTGAAAAATATATTGTGCCACTTCCTTCTGGGCTCCATAGACTCTGATATGAAGTATATTGTTGATAGAATTATGTCCTTTCTATAGTTAAAGCATTGGTTTTTTTTTCTGAGTGCTTTCTAAATTTTTACTTTGTCATTTGCTTTCAGAAGTTGAACTATTATGTGACTTGGTATAGATTAATTTTGTTTTCTGTCTGGATTTTATTCAGCTTGAAACTGTAGGATTCCATCTTTTATAAAATTTGGGATCTTTTTAGGCATTTTTTTTTTAGTACATTTTAGTTTCATTTTTCCCTCTTTCTGGAACTCTGATGGCATTAAT
The DNA here is from genome assembly GCF_964339955.1 of Pipistrellus hanaki. Taxonomy (NCBI): domain Eukaryota; kingdom Metazoa; phylum Chordata; class Mammalia; order Chiroptera; family Vespertilionidae; genus Pipistrellus; species Pipistrellus hanaki. The sequence continues at coordinate 50,241,853 of NC_140515.1, forward strand.
GTTAGTACTTTTGTTATAGTCCTATAGGTCACTGAAGCTCTGTTTATTTATTTTCCCATACTGTATTATTTCTCTGTTGCTCAGTTTGGGCAATTCCTATAGTTTTACCTTATGGTTCACTGATAACTTCACCATTATTGTTCTTTTTTTTTTTTTTTTATCTCTTTATGCCTTCTTCTTTAGTCTAATTCCTAACTTTTAGGCTCTAAAGGGACTATATCAAAAAGTTAAATCTAACTTTTTCTGAGATTTACATCGTCATTGGATTTCTTTGTTAGTATTGCAATGTACATATTTTATAGACATTTACTTTTAACCCATCTATGTATTTATAAGTAATTTATTTTTAAAAAATATATTTTATTGATTTTTTTACAGAGAGGAAGGGAGAGAGATAGAGAGGTAGAAATGTCAATGAGAGAGAAACATCGACCAGCTACCTCTTGCACACCCCCTACCGGGGATGTACCCTCAACCAATGTACATGCCCCTGACCGAAATCAAACCTTTCAGTCCGCAGACCGATGCTCTACCACTGAGCCAAACTGGTTTCAGCAGTAATTGATTTTTTAATGAACAATACATAGTTGGTTCTTTTTTCTATAATCTGATAATGTCTGAGGTATAATTGGCATTTTACATCATTAAAATTTAACCTAATTATTGATATATTTAAATTAAAATATACTTTTTTACAGTTTTCTATTTAACCAACCATTTTTTTTCTCTGTGTGTCTCTTCTATCTTTTTCTACCTTCTCTTGGATTAATTGAGCATCAATTTATAATTTGATTTTATCTTTTTACTGACTAATTTATACCTCTTACTGATATTTTCAGTGATGTTCTCTAGGATTTACCATATCTATCTTTAATTAGAAAATACCTTTAAATAATGTTATACTGCCTAGTGACTGGTATAAAGACCTTATAGCAACATATGCTCAGTTAATTCCCTTCATTCTCTGTGCTACTTTTATCATGCATCTCTCTGTTTCATGTGTTTTAAATATATAATACATTGCTGCCATTTTTAAGACAGTGAGTTACCTATTAGAGAAACTTTAACAAAAATATTTTATTTCCATGCATTTATTGCCCTTAAGAGCTCTTCATTTTTTGTGCAGATTGGTTTTTTTTTTTCCTTTCTGATATCATACTTCTTTGCCTAAATAATTTTTAAATAGTTTTTGTAGTGCTCTGTCAATAAATTACCCCAGTGTGTATTTGTGAAAAATCTTGGTCTTTAATTTTTGAAAGATAATTTTCATTGAGTGTAAAATCTGGGCTGAGATCTTCTTTTTTTCATTTCAGTTAAAAAGATGTTATTCCATTGTCTCTGACTTTCATGGTTTCTGATGAGACATGTACTTTAATTCTTTTGTTCGTTTGTTTTTCTCTATCTAATGTAGCTTTTATCTCTGGCTGTCTTCAAGACTTTGATATTTTAATCTTTTGTTTTTAGCAGTTTGATTGTGTGTGTGTGTGTGTGTGTTCATATTTATCCTACTTTCATTTCTCTGAGTATCATATCTGGGATCTCTGGTTTGGTGTCCTTCATAAACTTAAAATAACATTCAGATATATCATGTATTTTATATATTGTGATTTAGACTTTGCTAATTATGGTCTCTGTCATAACTACTTAACTCTCATGTTGTAGCAAAAGAAAAGCACCATCTCTCTCTATATATAAAAGCCTAAGTGACTGGCCAACTGGCCAACTGGCTGGTAGCTATGAGGCACAGTGACCACCAGGGGACAGACAGTACAGGAGCAGAAACCACAGAAACATGGAATGGAGTGATGAATCTCAGAGGGAAGGGAGGAGGAGAAAGGGCAGGAAGAAATTAACCTAAGATCTTATATGTATACTAGAGGCCTGGCGTATGGATTCATGCATTGGCCTGGCCTACAGGGATTGGGCCTGAACTGGCTCTCCAACATTCCCTGAGTAGTCCCAGATGGCGAGAGGGTGTAGGCAAGGCCAAGGGACCCTACTGGTGCATGAATCTGTGCACTGGGCCTCTAGTATATAATGATACATAAATTAACATGAGTATGTTCTAAGAAAACTTTACCTAAGGATACACAATTTTAAATTCATGCAACTGTCACATAGCTTGAAATATTCTTCTTGTTTTGGTTTTTCCCTCCAAATATTTAAAAATGGGATTTTAAAGTACATCTTGTTAGGAGCTGACCTAGTTTGGAGTGGGTTGCTGTTATGTTTACACACAGTCCATAACCTAGTTTAAATTTCTATAGAAATAACTTGTGTTTGATGTGGAGGCTGATTTGCCAAATGCCAACTCCATTCTCATCTGTAAGTTTTTTCCTTTGTGCTGGTCATCAAAGAGCATCTCTCTCCAGGCTCTTACTCCTCCTTTATCCTGCCCCAGCTGCACTCTGCTGTGATTTGTTACTCAGTGCTTATTAGCTGAGTATTAGAAAACAACGGTAAAGGGTGTTTTCTCTTGTTTTGATGAAGCTTTGGTCTTAGGCATGTGTCCTTTGGTCTTGGAGTGGGGTTTTCTCGGTACTCCTGCTTCTCTTCTAACTGTTGTTCTGGATCCAGTTTGCATTTCTGACCCTCCACTAGGGATAGGTTTATTTATTTTTTCAGCTGCCATGAGTTTTCACAAATACCCTAAGCAAGACAATGCTTCGATGGTTTTATTTTCATTGGAAAGATAGGGAGGAATCATTTGGGTGGGCATTTATGTTCCTCCTGCAGGGATTGCAGTTCCCCTCTCCCGATGTGCCCAACAAGAGGATATTTTAAACGTTTCTTTCTAATCATTTTAGTAAGTACCTGTAGAAAGAGACTGCAAAAGGGTGTGCATTCTCCAATTGCTATGGCCACCAAGGATTTCTCTGCCAGGGGCACACTTAGTCTCTGGCAATTCACCAACCACTCTAGCTAAAATCTTCTTGCCAGTGAGCGGTTGCATCAACCCCAGGTAAGACAGTGCTTGTGTTTCACATACAGTTCTCCTGCAGATACTTGTCTGTCCTTCAATTTGGATTATCCTATGACCTCGGCTCTTTGATAGTTATAAGAAAACTCATAAACTTAGAGTTTTACTAGCTTTTCTGATTATTTCAAGATAGAAGAATGATATTTTTCACTCTCTGCACCCATAAATACAAATTAGAAGTTCCCAATATTCTTTCAATTTTAACCTTCTGATGAGATTTAGGTAGAAAATGCTTCCTAATTAACTTAATTATATCCATTTGGTGTGACCTGGTACAAAGAAATTTTATGATGATACATGGGTTTTATGTCAGCTTTTTTGGGTCAGTTTAGACTGTTCATCAAGGCACCTCCTCTTTGAAGAGAGAGGAGGGAGAATGAGAAAGAAAGATTAGTGCAAGCCTTCTATTTGACTTACTTTTATGGATGGGATTCTTTAGAGAATTACAGAATCTTGATACTGATATGGTATGGACACAGGCCAACATTCAAATTGTTAAAATCTAAAAGACTTCTGTGTCTCCTTTCTTTACCTTTAAATCTGTTGAGCTACATATTCAGCTGCCATTCACCCTTGGGGGTCAGAGTCTAAATGTAGGAACCCACAGCACTGCAGCAAGAAGATAAACTCACACAACAGATGAGTGTCCTTCTGTAAAGATTGAGAAGATTATCTAGCACGCATTGAGCATCAAGGGAATAGAGAGCAGTACTCTCAGAATGGAAGTTGTCTGTCTGATTTGTTGTTGTTATTGTGTGTGTGTGTGTGTGTGTGTGTGTGTGTGTTTTCTTGGGGGCGGTCTATTTTCTTTATTAAATGGCTGATTACCTGACAAGGGGGACTGAATCTTAATTGTCTTTGCATCCAAAATACCAAGTTAAGGCTTTGTGTATAGTGAATACTTGATAAACATTAGTTAACCTCATTACAAGAAATGATAAATAATTGTCATGCTCTATTATGTTTGTCTCCCTGGCCCTTAATGAAACCTCCATGAAATCTGAGACCTGCCAGTCTTTTCCATTATCCTATTTTGATGTCTAATTTTATATGGCAAATTATAGATGCTTAATAAATACTGATTGTTGGAAATAGTCTCTTTTGACAAATTTCCTCTCCTTACACATCTTTCATATGGTCAAAAAGTGTTTGTTCCAATATTTGGGCCTGAATAGTATTCTAGATCCATTATCAACTAAAAGAAATACCACTCTCATTTGAGTTTGTTTGCTATTGGAATGGTTCTCTGTTTCTTAAATAATGTTATTTTGATAGAATTACCTGTGACAGAACAGATGTGTATGGAGCCTCAGGACAGCTTATCTGAGAAGTAGGAACTCTGGACAAGGCTAAATATCTAAGTCTGAATTGTCAGGAAGAAGTCAATTCCAGGTTTCAGATATTCATCTGTATATGCTCATTAGATGTGATGTTGACAGTAGTTAGTTCCACTTCACTGAACATTTTAACAGTCCAATTTGAAAGGCTGATAAGAATAATTGATACCCAACTCATTAGAGACAGCTATTAGAAAAATTGGAGAACTTATCATTTATTTTGATGACTTTATAATCTAGTGGAAAGAACAAGGAATATATCCTTGAAATGATATTATAGGTAAAGTTCCATAGAATGAGCATAAACAAAAGTTGAACTGTATCTCAGATAGGCACATGTCTCCAATCCTGATATCAGGGGTAAATTAGTGCAAATTTTTTTTGCAGTATAGAAACAAAAAATGCAAGCAAATATGAAAGTATAGGATATATATATATATATATATATATATATATATATATATATATATATATTACACATAATTATTAATAGGACTATTGGGATTTTAGACAACTTCTTTCTTTCCTTTGATATTTTCAAATAAATTATGCAATGGCTATTTTACATTTGAAGAAATAAAGCCTGAAGGATTAATAAAATTAGAAGGGATGGCTTTCTAAATTAAGAGTATTTGCAGTAGATTAAAAGCATCTTTTTTAAAAAAAAAAAAATCAAGCAATTACTCTATGGCAAGTATTATTTTATAATCTTTGTAAGTATTGCTACATTTATTTATCATAAAAACATTTATCATTATCATTTTAGAGTGAGGAAACCGAGGCATGAAGATGTTCAACAAGCAAGTAAAAAAGGGAGCCAGGATCAGCACCTGGCAATCTGAGTGTAAATATCATACTCCTTATCACAGGAGCAGAGTTGCCACTCCCACTCCCAGGCCTAGATGGTAGGAAAAGGAAGCAATTTCACAAGAACTGTAAGGTGAGAAGTTACAGAATTAAGCTTAAAGCTTATATAAACTGAAAGACATACCAAAAAACTCTAAATAATACCTTTGAGCAAAGGCCAGTTGTAGCCATTCAGAGGAAGGAGATAGGAGAATTCCTGTAAGATCCTAACAGAAGCAAGAATTTGGGCTTGGAGTGGGAAAGGTATTTTGGATGGTTCTACTCTGGAATATAGAGCTCTGGATTCTAGGTGACTTCTTATTTACCTCGTTGGATTGAGGTATGTTGTGTAGAGTAGGAGTTGGAAGAACATTCTCGTGAGAGTAACAAGAAACCTTTAACATCATGTATAAAAATTTAGGAATTAGGGCTGTGCAACAGGCAACCACAGTTGTATTATTCACGCATCAGATTGTTTCAAATTTAATGTTCACTTGACCCTGTTGCTTGCCTTGTCCACCTAAAGCCCTGGGAAATAACCAGTGGTCAGTTGAAGAGCCCGGGAATATAATTTTGAAAGATTCACACTCTAGAATCACCTAATTGAAAGGAAAGATGCAATTTGGTAAACACCTAATACAGCAATTTACCTAAATCACCAAGTAAGCTCACAGACAACGAAAAAAGCTATTTGGAAACCTAAATAGAATTCAATGTCCTGTTTTCATTTCTTAAAGATGTCAGATATCTTTTCACTATAAAGATATATGCTTAAAAGCACTTTAAACCTTCCTTTAAAACTAGAAAACATTAGCTCGAATCCTGTAGTAGTTATAGTAGCTATATATCATGAAATCTCATTACTACAAACTGGGCATTCTGGCTGAAGCTGGAGAAAATTAATCCCCATAGTTTAGCAATGCTTGTACTTAAGAGGTCATACCGAAGTGCTCTTCCTACTTCTCTACTCCTCTGTACATTCCAGGGAGAGAATAATGCAATCTATTTGTGGCTGCATAGACTGCCTGAAACACTGTAGTGAAAGAATTCTTTGCTCCTTTCAGAACAAGCCTGAGACTGTTGTATTCCATGGAGTAAGAGAGTATAATTATTTTACCATGGGTTTTACTAAAACATGTTTTATGAAGGGATAATTCCCATATGGAATCAGCTCCTGGACAAAGTTCCCATTCAATGCCCATTGATTGAGCTATTTTAAAAAAAATCTTTTTATTGATTTTTTTTAGAGAGAGAGGAAGGGAGAGTGAAATGTGATAGAAACATTGATGAGAGAAATATTGATCTGCTGTCTCCCTTCTGGGGGTTGAATCAGCAACCTGGGTCTGTGCCCTGACTGAGAGTCGAACTCATGACCTCTTGGTGCATGAAGGATGCTCAACCAACTGAGCTATACAAGCCGGGCAATAGAGCTCATATTATATCTTCTGCATGAGACTGCAGCTTTGCAGCATGCTCCATGGTTTATGATGAATTGGCAGCTGTTTGATTCGAATACTGCTGAGCTTAATAGCTTCTTTTTCCCTCTGATCACCCGTTCCCCTTATTTAAACCTGTCAAACTGAAAGAGATCAGGAAGGTGTAAGTAATTACTAGTTGTTATATTTATTTAAGTGGAATCTTTCGTTAGGAGTGAGACCACATACCTGGAATTTGAGACATGCTCCACTTCCACAGATGACCCTTTCAGAGAATCTTAATTTGGAACTAAACAATGAACTGCAGGGGGGAATGAGAACTCTTTGAAAATACTTTGGAGGCCAGCCATTCAATGAAAAGGGTTAATGAAGAAGAGTCCACCAACTTCAATCCTAGGAATAAACTTGGCCTTTCTTAGCTGGGGTGTTCTAAGCAAGGGTTGAAGTTTGTTGAACCTTAATTTTCTTTACTGGAAAGATGAAAAAAAATGGAGGCATGAACCTTTTTATCAAATGAGATTATGTATTACATTTCAAAATAATGTAAAATGCTTTGTTATTATAGTTATGATTGCCTTATCTTGTCTAGTTTTTATCCATTGCACTTTATTCAGCTCAAAATGTGACAATGATTTACTCCTTCTATAGGTAGGTGTGCAGACTTGAACCCAACATTATTCTAGACTCTATAGACAGAGTAGTAACTTCTCATGCAGCTCCAATGAGAGAAGCAGATGAAACATAATATGTCAGGTGCCAACAAGTGCGGAAGGGTGCTGTGTTTGGATTGGGGAGACTAGAAAGTTCTTTCTGATAAGGTAGCATTTAAGAAGGCATCACAGATAAGTGAGTGAGCCTACTAGTGGAAGAATGGCCGAGGGACTACCAAGTGTAGAAGCACAGAGATACGAGCATGGTTTGTGTGTTTCGGGAAGAACAAGGAGATCCTTGTAGACAGCATGGTAAGCCAGAGACAACTTGGCTGAAGATAAAGTCAGAAAGTTATCATGGGCAGGATAATGTGAGGCCTTGTAAGCTAAGTTCAAGAGCTGGGATTTTATTCTGAGGAAGATGTGAAACATTGGAGGGTTTTGAGCAGAGGGTGAAGTGAGATGTTCTGAAAGGAATTATTCCAGGGGTCCTCAAACTCTAAAGTGGGGGCCAGATCACGGTCCCTCAGAGAGCTGGAGGGCCGGACTATATGAACTACTAATTCCTACTGTAACACCTCAGCTGCGCTCACTGCCCAAAAAACCTGGTGGGCCGGATCAGACTCCTCTGCGGGCCGCATGTGGCCCGCGGGCCATAGTTTGAAGACCCCTGATTATTCTATCAATTTTAGAATAGACTAGAAGGGGCAACAGGGGAAGTAATGATAAGCAAAAGACCAGATGCCAGGTGATGAAAGCAGTGGAGGAGATGGTGCCAGAATCAGATTGTAAATATATCCTGAAGTCAGAGCAGAGACTATCTCCTGAAAGATGATATTGTGGGCATGAATGCAAAACAAGTTAACATGCATTGCTGCCTATAATAATTATATGTAATTAATTTGAAATGACACCCCCTAACCCATACAGTTTGTCATGAGATGCATACTCAGTTTAGTTTACTTCTATTTTACTCCACTTGGCTTTCATTTTACTTTTACTTTATTTTCACTTCTAATTTCTTTTCTTTTAATATCTGAGCATCTCAGGCATAGAGGATTATAGTAATCACGTGCCTTTGTTTTTGGAACATCATTAAGGCAGGCAAGCTCTTATTTAATTTTACTTTAATCTTTTATGATTTTATTAGCCAATGTCACCCCAGTAAATTCAATAAAATAATAAAAGGGAATATAATTTGGAATGTAAGCACTAAAATGTTAAAATTTACTCTCATATTTTAATAAAATAATGTCTGGTTTCAGAGGAACAGAATTAGGTGCTTCCAGATTGGCTGTCCCCAGAGTGGTTGGAAGGCTGCATTCCAGGGCTAAACCATCTGTAGGGTTACATGCTCATGTGTCACTGCTACCATGTCCATGAGCAAATTTCTTAACTTTTTAATGCCTTCATTTCCTTATATTAAAAAATTGTGGTGATGCCTATCTTTTTTTTATTTTTTATGAGAGAGAATGTAATGATTTATATCCATGGCAGCTCCCCAGACATCACAATCAGTTTTTAGGCAAAGCTGAGTTTATTGATCCTGGGATCAAGGGAGAATACCACCTCCACAGAGATGGGACAGTATCTCATCGAAGGAAAGATAATGTCAGATATATTGAGATTTTGAAGTTTGGTTTAAGGCAGGAGCTTCATAAACATTGGGTAAAAACCATGGTAACATGGTTTAGAATGGATGGAAACAGCACATTCAGAATTTTGAGACATAAACTGTCTATTGATACTTCTCACTAAATAGTGGATGGATTATTCTAGAAGTTCCTCCAATGAACAATCAAGCTTTTGTCTAGGGAAGGGTGTCCTGAAATACTAAGGTTATGCTAGTGTAGAAAATAAGCCATGTGTGAGTACTTTGGGGGAGTGGGGGCAGTTCTTTAGGTAGATTTAGTATTTTAGTTAATGTGTATAAAGAACTTATTACCTCTATCACATGGAGCTCACAAAATATTTACACTTGATTTTCCTTAGATACATTTAACAACAGTAGGAAAATATGAAATGAAGAACTGATGAAGCTAAGTCTACTGTAGACCCAGTGTTATCCATATAATTGATATATGTTGTAAGTGTTCAGGAATCATGTGGTAAGGAAGTGAAGGGACCTAGACTAGGAATCAAGAAAACTGGCTTAAGCCCCATCTCCACTACTGATGATTTGTGTGACCTTAAACAGCTTATCTTTTGCAAAATCTAGTCTCTCCTCTTTATAAGCTTGGCAGTGATACCAGTAGCTATATATGTCAGAGCACTGTCCATTTCTAAACATCCAAGAAATACTGTTTTTATTCATATATTATTAAAATTTACGCTCGTTGGACTGTAAATGATTGAAAACTGTGAAGAAATAAAGCATTTCCCTAGCTTGTTTGGCCCAGTGGTTACAGTGTCAGCCTGTGGACTGAAGGGTCCTGGGTTCAATTCCCATAAAGGGCACATGTCCTGATTGTGTGCTCAATCCCCAGTAGGTGGCGTGCAGGAGGCAACTAATCAGTGATTCTCTCTGATCATTGACATTTCCATCTCTCTCTCCTTCTCCCTTCCTCTCTGAAATCAATAAAAATATATTTAAAAAATAAAGCATTGCTTGAGCCACATTTTCTGGTGTGTGAAGTTTGCCAACTTTTTTGAAAGAGTAGGTTTGACTTCTTGTTTCAAGGGCACCATTTAATCTAAAAGAGAATAAACTTACAAAATGTTCTCCAGTGACTCATGTTAGCAGAAGTTATTATTCATAAAAGCAATCTAAATCATGAAGAATAATTGATGGGATTTACTTGAGCAGATTACTTATTTTTTTCTAGGTTTATAAAAATGTTTCAGAAATAAGATTTCTTTTTCTTCTGTACATTTTATAATAGTTTTTTTGTCTATTCAGATTGTATACTGAATGTGTACTATGTACCAGATACTCTGTAATTAACACAAAATCCATTCCATGAATATATCTACATTTAGTTGAGAAAATGGACAAAAGAAAACAAAATAAGTATATGGATTGATATGAATTATAATTTCAGAAAAAAAAATATAAGTGCTATGAACAAGATAAAATACAGATCTTACAGAACAGCTGATGGCAAGGAACTATTTTAGAGTGGAAGACCAGAAACACTTTTCTAATCAGGTGGTTTTTGAACAGAAATCTAGTAAAGCGTGAGATACGGAAATCGAGAGGAGCAGCATCCCTGGCAGCGGGAGCAGCAAGTAAAGAGGTTCTGGGAAAAATAAACTTGGCATATTCAAGTTCAATGGCATAGTCAACAGCTAGATAAGAGTGACTGGGGTATAACAGACAGGAAAAGTAACCAGGATTCTGGCCATGTGGGTTGATTTAGGAAATGGAGATAGGAAAGTCATTTGAACGTTTTTACCAGAAGTGTAAGACAATTGACTTTATTTTTAAAATTTCACTCTGATGATGTAAAAAACATTGTATGAAGGGGAAAAAGATGCCTAGGAGTTCAGTTAGAAGGCTCATTGAGGTCCAGTGGAGAAATAGAGGTTTGGAATGAGAAGGTGGAGACAGGGAAAATTGATCAGTTTTGGGGTATATGTTAAAAATAGGCTGATGGTTTTTGCTGTCTGATGGTATCTACTACTGGAGAAATAGAGAAACAACATGAGGCTTTTGGTCTGAGTAGTTGTTTGAAGGGTGGTGGAATTGACTTTGATGAAAAATTGAGAGAAGAACCGAGCAAATCTTTGGAACAGGTAAAGTCCTGTTAGTATCTGGTTGTAGCATCCAAAACTTGGCCTCAAGATGTAATTTTATGTAATTACAAAAGGCAATTCTACTTCCTAATTATCCCTCCACTGTGCATGAAAATCTCCTAGCGCTAAAAAAATTGCCTGATACCCCTGAGAAAAACTTGAAATGAAAAAGCCATAGCAGTAAATGATGATGGCAGATCCTTGCCTTGAGTGGGGCAAGAAGGAGAAAGTGGGAAATGCCCAAAAGGTGGATATAAACATTGTCTATCTCATGGTTTTGCCTGAAACAAGCACAATATGATCTACCAAAAGCAATGCTTTGTCATCCACTCTGTAGTAGTGACCTCAGGGAAAATTCAGTTTTTAACTATCATATCTTCTGTTTCAAATTGACAGTGAAAGGTAGAAAATGCTTCTTTGGTCGAACAAATTTTACTTTACTTCTAATGTGGAGACAATGCTTTCACTATTTATTTGCATCATGATGTGTAAACTGCAAATAGTTCCCAACTCAAAGGAAAATTGTAATGATTAAATAGATAATTAGAATGCCTGGTAGAATAGACTCAGTAAATGTTAGTTTTCTTCCTTTTTGTCTTCCTTTATTCAAAACACAAAATCAGGTTTTAAAATACTCTTTCTTCCATTCATCTTTTTTACTGCTGTTGTTTGTATGATGTTTGTGGAACTATCTGATAGGATTATCAGACAACTCCAAAGATTATGTTTTGGCTTTGGAATGAAGCAGATGATGGCTTTGTACAGATGTAATTCTAATCTTAATAGAAGACCAGACTATGGTAAATTGGGGCACCTCACAGAGTTGATGATTTGAGGATTTCTGAAAATGCTGAATTCGTTTCACATATTTACATACATATGTATCCTGAAGGAATTGTATAAAAAATACAGTTGAACTTTGGGCAAAGGAAGTCTGAGATGGAAAGGTAAAAACAATATTTCAACTTCCATTATTTAGTCTGTTTTTTTTTTATAAGTTCCACAATAGAGTCATTTTATAATGAATTATCATGTTCATTTTTAAAAAGTCATCTTTTATTTTCTCAACACAGCTAATTCTGCACCTTAGTTCCGATAGAACATTTAAGATTATCTTGTCTTACTAACCATATACTCCTTAAAGTAGAACTCACCCACAGAGTCTCAGATAAGAATGAGAGAGCCCAGAGGGCATCTAAAACTCAAAATTGTCTGAGGAATGTTGTGGTAGGCAGCCACTACGTTTTCTCTTTCTCTCCTAATTTATTTTCATAACATTTGAAATAGGAATTTTTCTTCCCTCTCTCCCTGCTCCCAGAAAGGACTGAAAAAGAAGACAAAGAAATACAGCTGTCAAAGCCACAAACTTGTTTAAAAAAAAAAAAAAGTAAGAAACCACGAGCTACTGGGTGAAGACAAAAAATCATAAGCCAGGCTGTCTAAAAAGTATTCATATTCACTCGGCAGCATTAGTCACTAAGGCATCAAGTCTAGTGGGAAACCAGGAATGATCCCTTTAAAAGAACTTTTCCAAGCTCCTGTACACCTATTTCTATTGTCAGGAAATCTACAATATGAGTTTGACTTTTTTCTGCATACTTTCTCAAAACTGTTCAGTATGATTTGGGAAAGTAGCTTTTCAAATATGCTCTTGTTTTTTAAGGGCTTGTATGAACACGTTTGAATTACATTTTCCCAATTATTCATATCAGTACTAGTTCAAGTTTAGGGTCTCCATAGATTTTTGCCAGTTGCAGAACTTATTTCTTGACATGTTCTAGCTAAATGTTTTGCTTGATGAAAAGCAAGTCTTCCTGACAATCTCTACAAGGTACTAGCCATTAGTTAAGTATCTTTTTGAATGCTCAGAAGACATACCATTCATAAATAACTTGGGAATATACTGAGAAAACCATTTTACATCAACTTTATATTGGCAAATATTCTAAATTTTTTGACCTTCAGTTTGTCCTCTTTTTCTTCAGTAATTTACAAATAAAAGAGATAAAGTCCTTCCTCTCAAAGTATAGGCAGGTGGGTTCTTAGGAACTATTGGGGATTGGGAATGATTTGTAGTTTTTCAAATAATCCATAGATTTAATCTTTTATAGTTTAAGAATAAAGAAGTGTTTGGGGCATACCTCTTTTGGATAGGTACCTTTGATTACCCTGGGGATTCCCATGAAAAGATATCACACTTTTAAATTCATGTCACCAGGCATAGCCAATTAGAATACAAGGATGTTTACTCTATACACGTCAGCCAGAAACTCCACATACCTGAATACTTACCTACAGTGCAATACAGGTGTTTATAAAGATAACAAAAATATTAATTTGAACTTAAATGTCAAATGAAATATTTTCAGTTTTCTAAACCATAGTCTTAGCGGATTATTAGAGTATATATCAGGACTCAACAAGAATCACTCTACGTTAAACTATCTGAGATGTCTGGCTAGCTGTGTATCTTTCCTTACCATGGTTCCATCTTTGCTGCTTCTTTTTTTGTCTGATCTTGTCTCAGATGGGATTTCCTGGGAGCAGAGCCTGAGATAAGGATTTGGGTTCCTATTCCCAGGTCTAACCCTTTATTGGCCAATGGCAGGAGCCCAGGGAAGGAAATCCTTCCTCAATCGCAGGCCACGGTGTAAATTCCAGCCAGCTTTGTGTTTACTGTCACTATGAGCCTAGGTCCTAGAGCTGCCATACATACACTAACATCATCAGGATGTTTTCCAGATTTATGAAAAAACAAAAAACAAAAAAAACTAAGAAAAACCTTAATTCCCATATTTCTAATTTCTTCTAATTATAATCATGGGTGTTAAGTATAGAATGCTGATTATAGATTTGGACTTAGTCTCATAAGCTTTGAGCTACATTCCACCATGCAGATGGACTCTTACCTACCTGACTCACAACAGCATCATCCAGTCTGCTCTCTGAGTGGTCCATTCAGCCAACAGACTCCCAGGTGCCAAGAAACAACCCATTCACGTCTGTATTACTCACACAGAAGGGAGGTGTTTCTCTAGGGTTGATATAATGGTATTTCTTTCCATTTCTAATCCAACAGGCCTCCCTAACCCCCAGTCTTTCCAACAGGAGCTATAGAGAGACTGATTAAACAGCAATTAAGCATCCTAACACTGTCATTATCTCTGCTTAAGTAGCCACTTCAGCCACGAGGAGAACATTAGCTAAATCAGGATTTAATTTTCCAAGGGTGTAGGTAGGCTTTCAATTTCCCTGATTCGGGGTTTCTCAAAAGAAGCAGAGAGGCTTTTGTTTATCCTAAGAGACTCTTCAGCTTGAATTTAGAATTCGTGGGGATGCAGTTTCCGTCTTTAGATCATAATATTTGTAAAATGTATTTCCATCCAACGGTAAAGTGGTGTCTGCAGGGAAGAAAACACCACTTGTACAGCCTGTTAACATGGAGTCAGGTCAACAGAGATTGGACACGTGGGCAGCCCACTGGTCCACATGACTGGCCAGGCCCACCACCTTCTCAGGACAGCTTTTTTTGTTTCTCAACCGATTGTGAATTCTGGGCTCAAAAATCTGAGGCCTGGAGACTGCCGTAGAGAGAGATCTGATCAGTTGTCTCCATCCTCCTCTAACCAGAATTCCCCATTCTAGTTAGTCCTCCACACTGCTCCCAATTTTGTTTCTCAACTGTTTAATGGTCACACTTCAACCTGCTAAGGTGCTACCAATGCCACGCTGAGGCATTTTGGCAGCCCGAGAGACTCTATTATGAAAAGGAAGGGCAATTTTGTTTGCAGAATCTGATGTGATTTTATCCTGTGGCATGGTCTGACCTACCTTTTTCAACTCACCTGTGCCTTTGATCTTTTGCCTGAAGCTTCCAGTCACTCACACTTTTTTTTTTTTTTTTTCGGTCCCTGTTACTCACCATGATGGTTCCCACTACCTGGCAAATGTCCTTTATTCTGAGCTTCACATATGGCTTGTTCCTTTTCATTCAAATATCAGCTTAATGTCTTCTTAGTGACATTCTTCCTGATTACCCAATGACAGTCACTACTCAATCCTTTCATTTAATTTTTATTGTTTTACATGAGTAACTTTTAATTTTGCTTTTATACTTTGATTTTCACATTAAAAAAAGTTAAAGAAATTTAATATTTGCCCTTATTTTCTTCTATAATAATTTCAGAATAAGCCTAGGATAAAGGTTTTCTTGCATTTATTAGCTCAAACAATCCTTAAAGAAAACATTTGTTATTCCAAATGCTTTTAGTAAATTAATAAGGTGGAAGATGGGCAGGAGCCTAGTAAGAGAGCCTGGATGCTCAGAGACCAACCTTCCATGTTCATAAAACTAGATTGCTTGTAGCTAAAATATTGGATCCCTAAAAAAATATTAGAGCACCTAGGTTGGTATTATCACCTGAGTTCCCCAGTGCCTTATCTTAACATATACTATTGAGATCAACAGAAAAGCTTTTAAGAACTTCTGATACGTAACTCAATACACTTTAACAAATATGCATTACTTGAGCAAGGTCCTATAGGATAATACAAACAGGAAAGAGACCTGGCATCTGCTTTTTAAAAGAACACAGTCAATGGCAGGAGGCAGACATGTCAATTTATGATTAGGGCACTAGGTACATTTATAAATATATGCCTAATATGAAGTGTCCTCTTGGGAGTTCAACCTACTGGGAGTTTGATTGCTCACTATGCACTCACTACCAGGGGGTGACTCAGAATGAAGGAAGGCCCTGTCTGGCAGCCAGAAGCCACTAGGGAACCTACCAGTGCACGAATTTCATGCACAGGGTTGTAGAATAAGAGTTCTACCACAGAGCCAAGGATGGTCTAACAAGAGATGCATCCTAGACAGTGCATCTCTCAGGCCCCACACTGTTTATCATATTTATTTAAGGAATATATTTAGGGAAAGAGACTTAAAGTAAATGTCACTCAGGTGCCAGTGTTGGAGAGGTTGTCAGTCTTTAACTCGGCCATTCCAAATACTCGTAACTTCTGATGAACTTACTGTCCTTAATGCCAAGCTAAGAATAGCACAAGGCAGGCAGTGATGCCTGAGATTAGTGCTATGATTCCATTGCCAGAGACCAGGAGAGGAATGAGACCCTGTCTTCAGAAACAGATAACTCAATTCTCGTCCACTCAAAAGGTGGTTTACATTTGCAATCTGTAACACAGCACTTATATCTTTCAACAAATTTGGAAAAAGTGGCCTTTATCCAAATTTAGTTCACTCTCTTCACATCCTTATCATTCCTACTTTCAAAATATTGATTAAGACTTTTATTACTAAATTCATTTGGCAGTTTCAGTGTATAATCTTTATTTAAGGCAAGCATAAACATTTATTCCTACTTGAATAGAACACATTAAGGTGCTTTAGTCCATTCTCTCTCATTGCTTACTTCTAATAACAGTAAATCATTGGAAATGGTATAATTATTTAAAAATATTTTTATTAATTTCAGAGAGGAAAGGAGATAGGGAGAGTGATAGAAACATCAATGATGAGAGATGTTTCCTCCTGCATGCCCCCTACTGGGATTGAGCCCTCAACAGACTGACACTCTATCCATTGAGCAAAACTGACTAGGGCTGGTATAATTATTTAAAGCAGTTTTTGAATTATTGTCCTCTATCAAGTGGGTTTTGCACCTGTATTTTCTCAGTTGACTATATGTTGGGAGCTCATATACAGACAGATAGGTAGATTTGGATGAAGGTTGCCTGATAGCTTTGGTCTCTCTAATTAGCCTTTTCCATTTATATCTGTGACTTGTAGCAATCTATGATAATGCAGAGATTCAGGATGTCCAATGGTGGTATCCAAAGACATGAATGGTATCCAAGGATGGATGCATGTCTTCCTGGAGAGAATGAGTTAGAAATACTTATGCCAGATTTGAGTCTGAGTAAATAATACAGAATTATGTACTTTAGAGTAGAAAACTTGGCAAATAAACTATCATTTATGTCAATAAGTTAAATTATCTTTCTTGATTATTATTCTTTTTTTGACGTTAGGCATTTGCTTCAAATACATTTAGTAGGGTATATAAAGTCTTGATATAGTGTCCCTAGATTCTACTGAATTTTGTAACTTGCTGCAAAATACTTTTCATTGCCATGACTAAGCTTCCCTAAAGGGATATGCTGTCATTATCTGGTAGGAGCACAGTGCCCAGGTTCATTTCTTAAGCCACCAGAAATATTTAGAGTTCAATAGTGTCAAGTATTCTATGAAATGCAGTAAGACAGAAAATGGTAATTCTAGTTGACCTGAAAGACTAATTGGGATTATATTAATCAGAGGGAGTTTAAGCATAGTTTCTTATTTCATTTGGGTGCCCACTGTCACTTCACCAAATGTGGTTAAAGACACAGTCAAAGCGAGGCTCTTGGTTATCCCTTCCTAATCCACTTTTCCAGCTCTGCTCTAATGGACCCCAAATGACAGGTTTCCCCTAATCTTGCTTTAATGACAACTTGTCATTACAAATTTAAACTAAGTTTTTTAAATTCTTCCACGTTTTTTTTTTTACTTTAAATTATTTTATTTTATTTTCCAGGTCTAACTCCTTGGACATCTCTGTTCAGCTTTCCTCTGATAACTCCAGGCTTTTCTGCTCTGTTCTAACAGCACTTAGCTCAACCTACTGACATAACTCTTACATTGAAAAATTAGTATTCCTTTTATGTTGTTTGCTTTTTTCCCCTTGCTAATAGGAAAAATATGGCCTGTTATGGAAGAAGAGTGATATATCAAAGTAAATAGCATTTAATGCATTTGTTATACCTGTGCATATATACTATATGTAACGATAGTTTAGATAAATTATTTTCATAGTAAGAAGGTTAGCAATTCAAGGAAGAAATGATATTTGTAGCCAGTCATATAATTATTCAGTCCAAGAGTTAAATGCGGACTATGAAGACTCAGTCAGTTTAGATTAGTGATACTATCTATACAGATAACTCTAATAAAGTATTCCCTGGCAGCTGAAATGCTTTTGAGTTTTCAAGGAAAGAGAAACCATCTATTACAGTTATAGTGTTATCTTAATATGTCCTAATTGTGTGAAAAAATAATCTGTTCATGAAGCCATGGTCGTGAGATTGCATGGACTGATCTTCATGCCTTTCAAGACAGGTACTCAGAGAGGTAAAATAAATGCCCACAATTAAAAGACAGCTGTAGCTGTAGTAATAACCTCTTCTCTATTTCAAGGAAAAGTCTATACAAAGTCCTTTGCGAATATTTTCTTCAGGATGGCTCAGAGGAACTCAAATATCTAAAATTGATTCAATATCTACTTCTATCTTCAAAATTCTTTGCCTTTCATATTTGTTTATAGAAGTTATTATCATAGTATATTCATACTCTTATCCCAAAAGCCCAAGTTTCACCTCTGAATCATTTTTTTCTGTTCTATCTAATGGATTATCAATTCTCTTCATGTATTTCTAAAATTTATTTTTTTCATTCTTCACTCATATAACCCTAATGTACTCCTGTTTACTTCTCTATGTTATGGGTTCATTTAATAATTTCTTAATTGTCTCCATCCAAATTATCTCATGCATTGCAGTAAGAATAATATTTTTGTGACTTGATTCCTAAAAATGAAAGGCCAAATTCTTTAATGCGATTTTCATGATATTGCTATATCCAGACAGATCCTTTGCTTGCCCCTTGCATATAGTATCCTCATGATATCCTGACCTGCTATTAGTCTTTCAAACATGCCATGCCCACTGACATATCTCTTGTTGAGAACAACTTTTGGGTTTTATTCATCATTCTCTGCTAAACCCTTTAACCTAATTTTTGGCATTTGATAAAATTTAGAGTAGATAAGGAGTTGAGAAAATATGTTGAAGATCTTTTTATTGCATTTTGTGAACAACCTGGCATTTGCAGTCACTTATAAAGATTGTCAGTACCTAGGGATATGGCATTTCAATTTTCAAATCATCCACATCATTTTGTCCCTTGTGCCTCACTTTGGCATACTTGCCTTTGGGTATTTTATAGTCAGTGAGAGAAGGTGCACTTTAATATAGTATGTATTGTATTTTTGTCACAAAGGTCATTGGTTAAAATCTCAGTGCTTGTACATGCAGATAAATGTACTTGAGTGTTAGTTTACTTATTAGCAAAGTGATATGGTGATAGTTACCTCATAGGGCTCTTTAAAAATTAATGATAATAACATATGTGAAACATGTAGTATATCAGGTGCACTCAGTAAATGTTCTTTTTGGCCATGGTTTAGTTAGGTCACAATATATTAGAAATTCTGAACCAAGTTTTATTTGAGAAGATGTTTGAACAACTTCCAAAAGCAGAATACCAAAATATATGGCTTTCAATTACTCATTCTATTTCATCCCTGATATTGCTTTCAGATATTTAGATATTGTCTGAATTGCCAAATACACATTAAGGTGATAAATTGAGAGTCAAGGAACATTATCCTAGAGCAGGATGAACTAGTCTACAATGCTGTTTAATTTGGCCTGAGAAAGAAATGTTGGGTTTAGTGTAGCATATCGGAAAGTACACTTGATACTATGAAAATTGGAGGTTTTATTTCAGTACTATTATTACCTGAGTTCAGACAAGTTTCCCAATTGGAGGGCTAGGTTATTCCATCGTTACAATAAGATAATAAAATAGATGACAGTTGCTTGGATAGATTTTATATAGCTCAAACATTTAAAAACTATTTCTTTAGTGCTTGTCAAATAGAGATAACCATAAACATTATTTTAAAAATATATATTTTATTGATTTTTTTACAGAGAGGAAGAGAGAGGGACAGAGAACCAGAAACATCGATGAGAGAGAAACATCCAACAGCTGTCTCCTGCATACCCCCCACTGGGGATGTGCCCACAACCAATGTACATGATCTTGACCAGAATCAAACCTGGGACCCTTGAGTCCGCAGGCCAATGCTCTGTCCACTGAGCCAAACTGGTTTTGGCAACATTATTATTTTTTTACATGATTAGGACATAATAAGAGAACCCCATAACTATAATTGATGATTTCTCTATCCTTGATAACTCATACGCATTTCAGCTTCCAGGGAATACTTTATTAGAGTTACCTGTATAGATATGATCACCAATCTAAACTGAATTAGGAAGTGGTGCTGGGGAGAAAAAGTTTTCTAAGGAAAAGATGCTGAATGAATCAGTTTTTAACGTGAGTGGGAAGAAATCCTTTAATGTAATTAAGAAGACAGCACTTTGTGTAGAACATTCTGCTACAGCTTTATTTGGTCCATTTTCTAATTTTAAAATGGAAAACATATTAAAAATGAAATGAATGCTCCGTAATACATGCCCTCTGACAGTTAGAATGATGGATGGGCTCTAAGAAGAAACATCCACAATAGGCTTGTGATAATAGAGCGAGTCCTTAGTTTTTTGTAGCCAATAGAAGTGAAAATGTTCAATGATCCCCTCTAACAAATGAATAATTTTCCATTATCTGTCAGTATTCTTTTGTTTTCTCTTCTTTACATAATTCTATTCAACTTGGTTTTCTAGTTTTATAATTAGATGTCCTTGAATATGAGTAGAGGGGAAAGAGAAGAATCCAAAAAGGGAATAATTTTGTAAAGGAAAGAATTGCCTTTCAGAAAATGTAGAAAATGTTAACTCTTTGCAGTTGGAAAGGGAAGTATTTTGATTGAGTGATGATGGATATGTCAGAATATAATAAAAGCTATTTTTTTCTTGTTAGATAATATAGCTTTTCAAAACTTTAAATATATTTTTTATGCCCTTTGGTCAAAAAATGTTGTTTTATTGTGCTATGCGGTTTTCAGTAAACTACTTTCTAGTAATACATAAAGCAAGAGAATGCTGAGGAAGCAGCGTGTGTAGAGGAAGGAGACTCGGTTGAAGGGCTTAAGCAGCACCCAAAGAAGCACAGGAAGGTTGGTCTTTGGAAGGTGTACAAAGGAGACCCAGCCTGAATGAGAGAGAGCCAGAACGTTTTCAGACAGAATTCAGAATTTGAAGTTGCTAGGAAATAATCCATGGTTCTGAGTGTGCTAATTAATCACAGTAGAGCCATACCCTGCACCAAAAGTGAAGCAGAATGCTTCCCCATGGAGATGTGCTGGTTATTAAGCTACTTTCTCTAAGCTTTGACCCCACCTTTTTATACTCTATTTTGTGATGCAAAGGTAAAGAATTTGCAAACCGCATTTCTCCATTGGGAACTGGGTTCATGTCAGATTCTGCCAGTAGGGGTCTAAAAGGAAGACCAAGAGTCAGGAAAATTAACAGAATAAATTCAAGGTCACCAATGGTCACACAAGATGCTTTATCTTGACTCACGTGGTCCTCCAAAGAAACTGCTACTTTTATTTATTTTTATTTTATTTATTTTTAAATTATTTTTTCCCTTGGGAGTTATAACTATGCTGCTATGCTCTGTGGAAATGGAAAATAATTAAGTTGCTCTTCATGTTCATATTCTATAAAATAACTTTCCAGCCTATTTCTTACTCCTACTCCCCATCATTAACCTCATGCTGGTCCAGATATATTCTCTTGATTCCACATAACATGTCTCAGGCTTCTTTGTAGCTTCCTCATAGTTGCATTCTTCTACCAGTCAACACTCTTCCATTCCATTCTCTCCCAATAGTCCAGAATGTTGTTGAACTTTCTCATCTGGTCCTGATTCCAGTTCTCTTTGTCATTATGGATTTATTCCACTGAGAATTCTAAACGTTTATTTCATTTGAATCTTGGTGTGAACAAGAGATGAATATGTAGGTACTCTCTTCTCCATTTTAAACAAAGTTTTAAATTTTCTTTAAATAACGTCTCATAAATTATAATTGCTATTGATTTTTACTTCCATGTCTTATTCATTCAACAAAAGAAGTTTGATGATGTCTTCTTTAATTTTAAAATATTGTTCTATTGTTTTCAAATAAATAAATCATTACTATTTATTCAGAAATTACAGATAGGATTTATATTCTGTGGGAAAAAAAATGACCATCTTCATATTTGGGACTCACTTTTCACTTGTATTTTGGCCTTAGTAAAGTACTTAACCTCTCTGAATCTCTAATTTCTTCATCTATAAAATTAGGGTAATAATACTTATTTCATAGACATCAAAAAAATTCAACTGGAATATATGTACTGAAGAAATAAACTACCAGGCCCCTAGGGAATTTTGAGAGAGAATATATTAATTAAGATTATACAGACTACTTTTATGGTATAATTGTAGCTATAAAGTGATAAATGTGGTTCTAACTATACATGTGTATTTTATTTAATTTAAGAAAATAAAGGCTTAGGAAAGTTAAATGCACTATTTTCCATGTACAACAGAAATTTATTGGGAACGGGAAAAGAAGCAATTGCCTTAAAACAAGATCCATGGAAAACTAATATGACAAAGAAATGGGCAGAGTGCATATGGCAGTTTCTGAGTCCATAGCAGATTCCACTGTAGATATGTAGAGCAGTGGTTAGAAGGAGCAATTTCAAATGACCACACACATAAGTAGGGGGTATTTTTTTTTTATCACTATCTTGTTATCAATGGAAAGCTATTAAAGAATTTAAAAGAGAAGAGAAATGAGATCAGAACTCAGTGAATAATAGTTCTATTGGCAACGAGTCAGGTGCTATGCTATTTTCCAGAAAATAACTTTGGGATAGTACATGAGTGTGGAGAGGTGAGATTTGGGAATGTGAAGAATTTTGGAAGAGGATAAGAAAGCTAGACTGTTCCTAACTTGATCTCAGTAGACAGTGAGGTGGTTAGGCAGGATAGAAGATCACAAAGAAAGGTGCTTCTGTTGCTAAGAGCAGGGTCTTTGTGGTACACTACAGCTAGATATTTACTCAGTTTGAGCCTCAGTCATCTAAACATGGGTACAAATTGTATCATTATTACGATATATTAATAATGCCCAATTGTTAGAATGGTAATGAGGACTCAGTGAGATGATACGCATTCATCTTTCAGGGTTATTGTATAATTAGATGAGATGATACATACAAGATTTCTATCCATTTGCTAGCACCTAAAGAACAGTGAATTGAATGAAGACTTATTTTTATTTCAATGACTTCTACAACCAATTAGAGGCAAAGCATGGCTGTAACTGGCTCTCCTGACCAGCTATCTCTTCTGCCTTTCCTTGTGTGATTTCCTGCCTTCTGAAGAGGACAGATTGACTGTCCTTTCCTTAAAATAGACACACTTTCTTAAAATAGATTCTCCAGGTACTCAAGTTGTCTCCTGGAAGGTACTTTCTTTTACTGAAAATCTTAAGGGTACTGGCCAAGAAAAGTGATGGCAAGTCTTTTTAAAAACAGGAATAACTCAATAATACTAAGCAGTTGGTTCACTGTTTAAAATTTTTACTTTTCTCTCATTGGTAGGCAAATTTTCCTCAAGTTTCATGCCATCCATTAAAAGATATTTGCCAAATATCCTTCCGTAATGAGCCATTGTTCAAGGTGAAATGGTGGAGTTGTCACCAGATGTTAGAACCTAGGTTTAAAACAGCAGCTGGGGTGTGAGTGAGAAAGCAGGTTTGCAGGCAAAGAGCCATGACCACTAGGCGTATTAAACATTTCTGCACTATGGACCTCTACGAAAAGAAACATGTCTGCACTATGGACCTTGACATACATATTTAAATTATTTCCATGTCGTTTTTGAGCTATTTTAAACAAATTTCCTTCAAGAGGGTAGTCACAGATTTTATTTCTGAAAATAATAAATGTGAAAGGGGACTAACTGCTTATTTTTAGACAAGAAGATAACTGGGGTCGAGGGATGCATTCATTCCTTGCAATGGGTGGTTAAAAAAAAAGTATCGAGAGTGTACACAGAGCTTTATAAATGTCAACCTTCTTAACATGCTCTTAGAGAGTTCCTAGGGATTTAAAAATTTCCAGCATAATAAATCCAATTTTGGTCTCATTTGCTTGTCTATTTTTACTGTATTTACTTATTCATAACCTGACGTTCAAAAATAATTCAAAGTGTCTTATAAAGATGCACATATTAGAGCAGAATGAAAAACATAGAGGAAGAAGTGGAAAAGTTTGCAATAAAGACAAAAAAATATAGCAAGGCGGAACCAGCTGAGAGAGAAGCTTAAATGCTTTGCTCAAAGTGCTACATGTTTCATCCCAGTTTTGCTTAGGAAAAGCACAAGTCCTTCCTTGTTTTAAGGCCATGGATAAGTGTCTTCTACTGGTCACCATGAATAGCACATTGCACAAAAGCATGAGCACCTTGTTCCATTCCCCCCGCCCTCCCCCCTTGCATAGCTATAAGTTGCATTGCACCGATTCTTTTGAGTTTCTCCACTACAGTTGGTTGGCATGTACATTACACCGTACACATTATGGCAAACAAAAGTTTTTAATGATCTGATATGCTGTCCATATTAGCCATGGGTATATTTTAATATATACACTGAATGGCCAGACCATTATGATTTCTGAATGCATAATAGTCTGGCCACTCAGTGTATATCCTATATAATAAAAGGCTAATATGCAAATTGTCTCCTCAACCAGGAGTTCGACCAGCAGGCAGGCCAGCCAACTGCCCATATCCCCTCCCCCGGGCCAGGCTGGCTGGACCCCACCCATGCATGAATTCATGCACTGGGCCTCTAATATATATACTAAGTGGCCAGATTATTATGCATTCAGAGATCATAAATATCTGCCCACTCAATATAAATAGATATATAAATATAGATAGATATAGATTTAGATTGATTTCAGAGAGGAAGGGAGAGATAAAAACATCAATGATGAGAATCATTGATCGGCTGCCTCTTGCACGTCCCACACTGGGGATCCCGTAATCTAGGCATAAGCCCTGACTAGGAATCAAACCATGACCTCCTAGTTCATAGGTTGTCACTCAATCACTGAGTCATGCCACTTTGGCAGCCATGGGTATATTTTAGAAAAATTTAAAAAATAGATGGTTGTGAATCTATCACCATAATTCTTCACAAAAGTTTCTCTCTTAGATGGATTTTTAAAAACATCTTGAGCAGTAAAGAATTCAATATTATGCTCCTCCAGTGAACCCTAAAATAGAGTTATTCTTTGCCTACTTTAAATCATCTGAACAAGGGAGAAGATTGACCTGCTCTTGGGAAACATTAGCAATCTGTTTTGTAATTGCCTTATTAAATTTACAGTTCTCTCTCTACTTATTTAGTAGAGAGTTTCTTTATAAATCAATTTATTTGTTAAGAACAAATGTTTATTGAGATGGTATTAGCCCCCAGACAAAATTTTTTTGGGGTGGTCACAATAATTATAAAAATAATCAAATTCAAGACAGAAATTTTACAGTCTTGGTAGCGACTGTACACAGAATGAGTTATAAAGGGAGAAACTGATGAGGGCCAAAAGGAGAGACTGGTAAAATGTTCTGTAAATTCAGAGGAGAGTTAAAAAAAATATGGCATATGAGTATTTAGGGGCCAGAGGGAAGATTCCCTCTAGAAGATAGATAACAGGCAGAAAAAGAAGGAGGAGAACAAAGAGATTATGCTATTTCGGATTATAAGGCAATAAAAACCTTTGAGAAATATGCAGAATCATCTGTGTCAAAAGAACTACAAAGAGGTTAAGGAGGGTGAACTGGAGGAATGGCCATTGGCTGATGACAAGGGACTTCATGGATGTCTCCACTTAGCAATGGAATAAGTAACAATGTTTGAAATTTTAAAATAATGTTATTCTATTAAAAATATTTTCATCATGGGCATTTACTAAAAAATATTTATTGAAAATATATTTGAAGTTCTTGAAGAGTGGACTCACTTTCTGATAGAACAGAGTCAAAAAATTATTGCAGATCTAATTTAGGATTGTCAGCAGTGCTACAGGGCATCTCATGAACATTGCCCTTCTTTTCTGACTTATTTTTTAAATTTATTTTTTATTAAATTTATTGGGATGACATCGGTTAATGGGATTATAGATTTCACGTGTACATTTCTCTGATACATGATCTGTGTATTTCCTTGTGTGCCCACTATCCAAAGTCAAATCATCTTCTGTCACCATATATTGTCCCCTTCACATATGAGTAAAATCATATGGTTATTTGCTTTTGCTGACTGACTTATTTCACATAACGTAATATTCTCAAGTCCCATCTATGTTGTCTCAGATGGCAGTATTTCAACTTTCCTTATGGCTAAGTAATATTCCATTGTATATATGTACCACTTCTTCTTTATCCAGTCACCTATTGAAAGACACTTTGGTTATTTCCATGTCTTAGCTGCTGCGAATAATACTAAGATGAACATTGCATTGCATAGCATCTTTGCAAATAAATGTTTTCAATTTTTGGGGGGTAGATATCCAGTAGAGAGATTGCTGGGTCACATGACAACTCTATTCTTTAAATATATATATTGGGTCGGCAGCTAAGTAATTGCGGGTTCCACACATATATGGCTTCAGTTGAATTTTTAGGTTTGCAGATGTAGTACAAATGTAAAACACATTTTGTTATTTGATAGTTGGCTATTCAGCTGTTAATCAGTAAAAAAAGTTTTTTGATCTGTTTTGTAGTTTTCGTTTGGCGTTCGTTGAAAAATGGAAAATCAAAAGGAACATTTTCGTCATATTTTGCTTTTTTATTTCAGCAAAGGGAAAACGCATTGCAAGCTCATAAAAAGTTATGTGCTGTTTATGGTGACGAAGCCTTAAAAGAAAGGCAGTGTCAAAATTGGTTTGCCAAATTTCGTTCTGGTGATTTTTCACTCAAAGATGAAAAACGCTCTGGTCGTCCAGTTGAAGTTGATGACGCCCTAATCAAAGCAATAATCAATTCAGACTGTCACAGTACAACACGTGAGATTGCAGAGAAGCTTCATGTATCACATACATGCATTGAAAATCACTTAAAACAACTTGGCTATGTTCAAAAACTCGATACATGGGTTCCTCACGAACTGAAAGAATCACAGTTAACGCAACGCATTAGCAGCTGCGATTTGCTAAAGAAACGTAATGAAAATGATCCATTTTTAAAACGACTGATAACTGGCGATGAAAAATGGGTTGTTTACAACAATATCAAGCGGAAAAGATCGTGGAGCAGGCCAGGTGAACCAACTCAAACAACATCAAAAGCTGATATTCATCAAAAGAAGGTTTTGTTATCAGTTTGGTGGGATTACAAAGGAATTGTCTACTTTGAACTCTTACCACCCAACTGAACGATCAATTCTGATGTCTACATTGAACAACTAACGAAATTAACCAATGCAGTTGAAGAAAAGCGGCCCGAATTGACAAATCGAAAAGGTGTTGTATTCCATCATGACAATGCAAGGCCACACACATTTTTGGTCACTCGGCAAAAATTAATGGAGCTTGGTTGGGATGTTTTGCCACATCCACCATATAGTCCTGACCTTGCACCATCTGATTACTTTTTGTTTCGATCTTTACAAAACTCCTTGAATGGTAAAAATTTCAATAATGATGATGATGTCAAATCGTACCTGATTCAGTTTTTTGCTAATAAAAACCAGAAGTTTTTTGAACGTGGGATTATGATGCTGCCTGAAAGATGGCAAAAGGTCATTGATCAAAATGGGCAATACATTACAGAATAAAGTTATTTAGTTCCATGAAAAAATTGTCTTTGATTTTCTTTAAAAAATCCGCAATTACTCAGTTGCCGACCCAATATATTATTGATTTTTTACAGAGAGGAAGGGAGAGGGATTGAGAGTTAGAAACATTGATGAGAGAGAAACATTGATCAACTGCCTCCTTCACACTTTCCAACTCGGGATGTGCTCGCAACAAAGGTACATGCCCTGGACCAGAATCAAACCTGAGTCTGTAGGCCAACACTAATCCACTACTGAGCCAAACCGATTAGGACAACTTTCTTTTTTTTAAATTTTTAATCCTTACCCCAGGACATATTTTTATTGATTTCTAGAGAGAGAGAGAGGGAGAGAGAGGAGAAAATGAAAGAGTGAGAGAAACATCAATGCGAGAGAGAAACATTGAGCAACTGGCTCCTGTAGATACCCTGGCCAGGGATTGAACCTGCAAACCAGGCATGTGTCCTGAGAGAGAATGAAATCCACAGCCTTTTGGTCCCTGGACAATGCTTCAATCAATAGAACAACTTGGCCAGGGTTATTATGTTTATGCTATCAACTGTTCTTTTTTAATTATCTTTATTAACATAGATGCCCCCTTTTCATAGAGTGGGCATTCTAATTTTTTTTGAAATTACCAGCTGTTAGCTCATATTTGCATTCTAGAATCCCTGAATCATTTTTTAGGTGTGACTTCTGATTAGTGGCTTGTCTTTGGTGATGTTAGTTGTAGTATGGAATGAAGGAGGCTCTGTAGGACTCTGCCTTGCCTCTGGGATTTGAAGCCAAACACTTCTTGTACTAGTCAGAGCACACATGTCCCCATAGGCTGCAGGTGGGGACAGTGGGAGGGGGGTGTCTAGAAAGCCCCTCTTCCCTAACCGCTGTCCCACAGTGAGCCACGCAGAGGGCTACTCGCATTTTCTCCTTTGCTCTTTGAATTCAGTCACATTGGGCTTGGAGACTCCTTGAGCCAAACCATGCACAGCAGTTCTCTGTCCATGGTTTCAGCTCAGGTCTTTTTCATTCCTGTGTTCCCAAAGGCATAACTCATTATGCTTCCAGTCTTTCAGAACTTCCCCAGAACAGCACTGCTTCATTTCTTTTCTCCTGACCAGCTTTATGACAGATTTACCTTTCTCTGAAGTCCCCTCTCAGTCATTTCTCATGATTTTGTGTGGGAGGCGGGTAGATGTGTTCTCAGTCTGCTCTCTTGATCCAGTTTCTGCTTTATTCTCCAAAGAAACTCTCATGTCAAATTAAAATGCAATTATTTTCTTATCTTGATAATACCCTGTAATTTCTCTAATGCAGTTGCAGAGGAATGATAAAAGCGAATGGGTACCGCATCTCCTAAAAGAGCCGTAAACCAAGGGGAACAGAGTTGCATATGTCAAGGATTTAACACTCATACGTTTTATACCTTCTTGAACTCCACCAGGAAACATCATTCTTCCTCAATGAATTTCTGGGGAGCAGCCATTTCAATTAAGTTGTTTATATTGCCAGGCCCATTTGTACAAGCACATGCTTAGCTGCCCCGCACCATAGCATAATGGACGGGTTAAATAACGGACATAAAGCTTTCCATCTGGCTGAAATCCTTGTGTGTGTGTGTTCACACATAAACCTAGAGATGTAAACTTCCTTTCAAGATTAGACACATTACACTCCTGGCTCTTCAAGACTTAACTTTAGTATCACATATAGGAGACTCTTTTTGTTCCTCCTAAGATCCCTTTCATTGCACTGCAAACACTCTATTTTTTTTTTGTATGTGTATGTGTTTTTTAAATAAATTTTAATTTATTTCAGAGAGGAAGGGAGAGGGGGAGAGAGAGAGAAAAACATCAATGAGAGAGAGAGTCATTGACTGGCTGCCTCCTGCATGCCCCACACTGGGGATCAAGCCTGCAACTTGGGCATGTGCCCTGACCTGGAATCTAACCATGATCTCCTGGTTCATAG
Source organism: Pipistrellus hanaki (assembly GCF_964339955.1). NCBI lineage: Eukaryota > Metazoa > Chordata > Mammalia > Chiroptera > Vespertilionidae > Pipistrellus > Pipistrellus hanaki. The sequence goes on from NC_140515.1 coordinate 50,271,508, forward strand.
GTCGATGCTCCACCACTGAGCCACGCTGCCTGGGCCAAACACTCTATTATTCCAGTTTCTATGGCTCAAACCACACTGTAATTTTTTTCTTTGTTTAACCTTCCCCATTCCCTCACCTGTCACTGAATCTGAGCTATTCAGGGATGGGAACAGGGGATGCTTATTTATTTGTCTTTATCTTTCAAAGTTGACTTGCAATGTTTTGTTCCATTGTGAGTATTGTGGGCTCAATAAATGTATTTTTAATATTGATACACATATGTACAAAGTGACAGGTATTCACACATAATGCCAACTATCTAGAAACTAAATTCAAATGTTATAGTAAACAATTTTATCTAGTTTAACTTACTGGACCATCTGCATATAAGAAAGCTGTTTGTCTCAAGATATGTTCAGTACATATTTACATAAATATATCTCCTGAAACCTCATATAAAGTATACAGACTTAAGCTACACAGGGTGGTTTGCCTTGATAATTTTATATATTTATAACACAAATTTTATAGTCTATACAAACATGCACATATATCCAGTTTGTATATATACATATATTTATTAATTTGGTTATTTTGATGTATGTATGTATGTATACATGTTTATTATTGTGCATGTGTGTGGTTTTTTCCCCCAAGAATCGGGGATTGACAAAGTAAAAAAGAAACACTATGGACTGTGGCAACATGAGACCTTGACATTATTGTGGATCATGTATTGCATGTTTTTGTACATATTGTTTATGTTTTGGTCCATGTCAAGTTTAATTTGTTGTAGTTATGGGAGGCAAGTGATTTATTAAAATGAGTGCCGAGGGATTTTTTTATGGTCTATGCTGACTGGCTTAAAAAATCTATCTACATAGAAGTTGGGAAGCAGCCGAAACCGGTTTGGCTCAGTGGATAGAGCATCGGCCTGCAGACTGAAAGGTCCTGGGTTCGATTCTGGTCAAGGGCATGTACCTTGGTTGCGGGCGCATCCCCAGTAGGGGGTGTGCAAGAGGCAGCTGGTTGATGATTCTCTCTCATCGATGTTTCTAACTCTCTATCCCTCTCTCTTCCTCTCTGTAAAAAATCAATAAAATATATTTAAAAAAAAGAAGTTGGGAAGCAAATGAGAAGAACTAAGAGAAATGGGGCAGGCAATTCTCTTGAGAGTCAGTAAGAGGAAAAGTTAACTGTACACATTTGGTGTTTGAAAAAATGCCCTTCAAATTAATACATCCTGTTCTGTTTATGTTGCATTTAAGCAACTGTACCTGAGATGATCTCTAAGTTTGATTAAGTTTGTGCCTCAGAGAAGCTCAGTGACCTTGCAAATGGGTGGCTGTGCATGGACTTCAGCCTGTATCTTAATGCCTATAAGGGATGGCCCTCCAGTGTTGGGTTCAACTGTCTTGGTATAAATTACAATATGATGCTTGGGACAAAGATCTGTAGGGCATGGGTATCACCATCATGTAAGTATGCACCTGACAGGAGCTATACTAGCTACCCAGCCTTTATTACAAAAGAATCAAGACCTTAAAAGTAAAACAACCCCCTTAACAATATCTCAGTTTAACATACCTCATAGATAGCTTAGGCAGTGTTTCACAAAGTGTGGTATGCGTACCCCCAGGGGTACGGGAAGAGTTTGGTAGGGGGTACGCGTTGCACCTGAGTTTGGTGGGAATATGCAATGCACTGTGCTTAGCTGCGCCTAATTCTACATTCTCATGAGTATGAAAATTATAGAAGGGGTACACATATGTCAAAAGTTTGGGAAACACTGACTTAGAGCAAAAGGTATGCTTGAGGAAGGATTTTGAATCCAAATACATCCTATGTATTGGGCACTCTATATTTCTTTGTTCTCAGTTTTAATTCTTGGGATACTATAACCAATTAGCTTGAGCTAATGATATCTCCAAGTCAAAATATTCTGACTGTGTCTGTCCTTGTACCTATTACACTATCCTATGTTATAGCGACAAGTGAAAAGCGACATGTGGCCTCTGCTCCCTGCTGCCCCCGCCAATGCCATCATTGCATTGAGAAAAGCTAGCTGCCATCAATGACAATACTTCTTGATGCTGTCCTCGTCTATAGAGGACAGCTAGCACAATGATCTCCAACGATGCTGGTGTTCCTTTTGTTAAATATGTTCTTTGATGCCTTTATTAGGTCAGGATCCTCTGACTCTTCTCCTGGGACATGTTAGGCAGATGATTATATAGATCTCATATGATAAAACCCCCTCCAAAATTCCGATTATACAGAACCTTGATATCCTTTCCTTTGTTTTTGTTTTTTTGTTTTATTGTTTTTTTGTTTTTTAATCATCAAAGATGTGGCAGCTCATCTTTCTTTAATGGAGTAAACTATGCTTTAGTCAACCAACTAAGCCAACTGTTAGAGCCACTTACAACTGCCTAGCTACCCATTAATTTAAGAATCTCCCTATATAAACCTATTTCTATATATTCATCCTAATTTGACACTCTATCTTCTTGGACATAACATCCTTAGAATATATTTCTGCACATATGCCCCACATTTCTACAAATACAAGTTAACACAATCTTGTAGTTCTTTTGATATTCTAGTTACCTCTTTCTAGGACCTACTTTCTTCATTTCTCTCTGAGGTGGGATCCAATATGCTTGAAGTTAGAGTCTCAAGACAATAAATGGGATCAGGTTCACCATAAGGAAACTAGTAGGTTCCCCTCCTTTTTTCTTTATTGATTGTTTAAGGTATTACATATGTGTCTTTATCCCTCCAATCCTCCTCCACTCCACCCTACTCCTGCCCTCATCCCCCTGATGTCTGTGTCCATTGGTTAGGCTTATATCGCCACTCCTCTTTTACATAGTACTGGAAGAATTAGCCATTGCAATTAGACAAGAGGAGGAAATAAAAGGCATCCAAATTGGAAAAGAAGAAGTAAAGTTATCCTTATTTGCAGACGACATGATATTGTATATAAAAAACCCAAAAGACTCCATTAAAAAACTAATTGGCTTAATAAATGAATTTGGCAATGTAGCAGGATACAAAATTAACGCCAAGAAATAAATGGCATTTCTATACACCAACAGCGAATTTATAGAAACAGAGACTAAAAAAGCAATTCCATTTACCATCACACCAAAAAAATTAAGATACCTAGGAATAAACTTAACTAAGGAAGTAAAGGACCTATACGCGGAAAACTACACGACACTGAAAAAAGAGATAGAGGAAGATGTAAACAGATGGAAGAACATACCATGTTCATGGATTGGTAGAATCAACATCATCAAAATGTCCATACTTCCTAAAGCAATCTATAGGTTCAATGCACTCCCCATTAAAATACCAATGGCATATTTCACTGACCTAGAAAGAACTCTCCAAAAGTTCATTTGGAACAATAAAAGACCCAGAATAGCCACAGCAATCCTGAGAAAGAAGAGTAAAGTAGGAGGGATCTCAATACCAGACTTCAAACTGTATTACAAAGCCACTGTTCTCAAAACAGCCTGGTACTGGCACAAAAACAGACATATAGATCAATGGAATCGAATCGAGAACCCAGATATCAACCCAAATCACTATGCTCAATTAATATTTGACAAAGGAGGCACAAATATACAATGGAGTCAAGACAGTCTCTTCAATAAATGGTGTTGGGAAAATTGGACAGATATATGCAAAAGAATGAAACTAGATCACCAACTTACACCATACACAAAAATAAACTCAAAATGGATACAGGACTTAAACATCAGACTGGAAACCATAAAAATACTAGAAGCATCCACAGGCAACAAAATCTCAGACATATGCCAAAAGAACTTCTTCACTGATACTGCCCCTAGGGCAACGGAAGCTAAAGAGAAAATAAACAAATGGGACTACATCAAAATAAAAAGCTTTTTTACAGCAAAAGAAACCATCAACAAAACAACAAGAAAGCCAACTGTGTGGGAGAACATATTTGCAAATGTTACCACTGATAAAGGTTTAATCTCCAACATCTACAAACAGCTTATACAACTAAATAAAAGGAAGATGAATGATCCAATTAAAAAATGGGCAATGGACCTAAATAGAATATTTTCAAAAGAAGACAGAAGGAAGACCAAAAGGCACATGAAAACATGCTCAAAGTCACTAATTATCCGAGAGATGCAAATCAAAACAACAATGCGGTACCATCTCACACCTGTCAGAATGGCCAACATCAACAAATCAACAAACGACAAGTGTTGGCGAGGTTGTGGAGAAAAAGGAACCCTCGTGCACTGCTGGTGGGAATGTAGACTGGTGCAACCACTGTGGAGAGCAGTGTGGAGTTTCCTCAAAAAACTGAAAATGGAACTCCCATTTGACCCAGTAATCCCACTCCTAGGAATATATCCCAAGAAACTAGAAACACCAATCAGAAAGGATATATGCACCCCTATGTTCATAGCAGCACAATCTACAATAGCTAGAATCTGGAAACAGCCTAGGTGCCCGTCAGCAGATGATTGGATCAGAAAACTATGGTACATCTACACAATGGAATACTATGCTGCCATAAAAAAGAAGGAATTCTCATCATTTGCAGCAACCTGGATAGAACTAGAGAACATCATGCTGAGTGAAATAAGCCTGTCAATGAAAGAGAAATACCACATGGCCTCACTCATTTATGGATATTAAAAAACATTATAAACTGACAAACCAAAAGATAGATATAGAGACAGTAAAGCAACAAGCAGACTGTAAAATTACAGCGGGGAGAGTAGGGAGATCTGGGGGAGATAAGAGATCAACCGAAGGACTTGTATACATGCATATAAGTACAACCAATGGACACAAAACTCTGGGGAGGGAGGGTATGTATGGGGGGGGGCAATGTTAAAATATGTACACAGATAATAATTTAATAAAATAAAAAATAAAATTAAAAAAAAGAAAAAATAAACACACACTAATGAACTTGTCTGATTTTTATCTATGTTTCCACCATATTCTACAAAAATTATATTATTGTGAGAATTCCATAGAAGCTGTATTTTTTTTTCTTGTTCATGTTTTGAGACCATGTTTGTTATTGTCTTCTTCTTATAAATTATTTGATTAACCAGGTGCAGTATGACCATCACAAAATCCTTGAAGTTAACATATTATACAAGTGTAGGATACATCCAAATTTTTTCTTAATGTGCACTATATCTTCAGGATCTGTAAGTGATAATTGTTATTTTTGCATGTGTGTGTTTTGAATTACTCCAGTATCCTATTTTCTAATTGGCAGTTGGGTCATAGTTGAATTTATTGTCAATTATTTTATTATCTAATCCAGAATCCCACCTTTGAAAGTTGGCTTCTGATAGTAAGTGTTGTAGCAGTCAGGATCAGGATTAATATAGAGACAACTTCAGGTGTTTAGAACAGAAAGAATTTAGTATGTGGGATTCATTATATACTTGTTGGATACACTGGAAGAGCAAAGGGTGAAGAAAAGAGCTGTAGAAAAAACAAACAAATGAACAAACCCAAAAGGAAGAAAGAGAATACCCCAAACCTGCAAATACTCCCACTTGCATTTTCTTTCATAAACTTCTTGTCCCCATTTGCTGTAGTTTCCATAAAAGTTAACCAACGCTCCAATTTCTTTATATTTATCAACAGCTCCCCTCACTGCAAGCCAAATGCAGCAATGATCCTGTTTATTTTAACATCATTTCCAAGTTAAGGATGGGTACGCTTTTTAGTTCTCCATTGCACTCTCTAAGTTCCATTGGTTGTATCAAAATGTTTCTGAAATCAGCTTTCTTATGACTGCAAGAGCCTATAATGACAAGCCTTTTGGGGAAATGGGGTTGGATTTGTGATCTTTAAAGTTGTTTTTCATGTTTCTCCTTCTGGTGGGATATAGGGACTTCTCAGTAGGGCTGAATGGCTTATATGCTATTTTCAAATTGGCAGCCCTGAGTCAGGGAGCAACAGCTTTCTTAGATGGGCATACTGCTGATTACATCCTCAAACTTGATTGTCAGTTGAGGGGATTCATGACCCACAAAATTGTATGCACTAATTGTACTTCTTAGGAAATAGACATGTTTGAGATTCTCCCTGTTCCGAGTTTAGACCAGAATAGTGCACTTCCCTCTTTAAGCTTTGATCTTAAGGTGAGGAACTAGAGTATCGATATCATTCTGTTGGTAGCCCTCTTTCTTAATGCTCAGATATCACTTTTATTTGATACTAGAGGCCTGGTGCACGGATTCATGCCCCTGTGGGGTCCCTTGGCCTGGCCTATGGGAATCGGCTGAAACCGGCTCTCTGACATCCCCAGAGGTGTCCTGGATTGTGAGAAGACAGTTCTTGAGTGATGCACCCCAGAATCGGGCCCCCTCAATGGCAGGGAAGAGACTATTGACTCCCATACCTCCTTCCACACTCTGCAAACATGTTCACATACATCAATGGTTCCTGGTGCATTACTCAGAACTGCAGCTGCCAAATCACCTCAGCTTGACAGCTCTTGCATTGAGTGTCTACCCTCTGGTGGTCAGTGTGTATTATAGCTACCAGTGGGAGTGTCAGCCCTTGTGGTCATTGTGCATCATAGCTATTGGCCTGTCAGCTGGCTGCTTAGTCAAAAAAAAAAAAAAAAAAAAAAAAATATATATATATATATATATATATATATATATATATATATATATATTGATATGATGATCTCTATTTTACAGATGGGATATCTGAGGCTTTGAAAAATTAAGTGTATTTTTCTTAGTCTGTGTTTCACAACTAATCAGCTGTATTACTTTGCATAATGCCATGCATTGTTTCCCATCATGTTCTCTCTCACACATACACACACATCTCACTTGGGCTTGGGCAAATAAAATAGTTACACACAAGGTTTTGCTGACAATATTAAATTGTATACATTTCAAAAGTGAAGAAAGCCTTCTAAAGCACAATTTAAATGCAAATATGCTTATAAGTTCTGCTTATGAAAATGATTTTTAGCTAATCCTGATCAAAGCCATAAAGTAATCCTGGTTTATATAAACTTTGTCTCTAATCAGTTAACATTATATAATGGGTACTGGAAGTTAATAAGCAGTATTTCAAAAATACTCCTTATTTACTCATTATTGACATATATATATATATATATATATATACACACACACATACACACATATATGCATATATACATGTTTGGGTGAATTTTTACACTTAAAATGATATATAAATAAATACGTATGTTAATATTTATCTTAACTTGTAAGATAAATATCAATTATTTACTGTCTTGGACATTTATGATTGCATACTATAACGGTTCTCTCACTATAAATATCAGGTAACTATTCCTCACTGTAACTGAAACCATCCTAAGTTTCCTCTTTCATCTGGGGGAAACTAGCATGTCTCATGTGTCTTCTGGGGGGAAATTCTCATTGCTAGATGACTGAATAACCTTTAATATTTTGGCATTTCCATCTAGTTAGTTATTATACCTTATGATCTAATTAGCATTTGGTATTTGATGTCTCCAGTGACTAACAAGACCATCTAAATTAAAGCACTTCAAACCTTAATGTCTTGTTAGAGGATTCTATTAAAATGGAAGAGAAACAATGGCTTTCTCCATTCCTCACAGTTTACCTTCAGGTTTATCGGTTAATGCTTAATTCTCCAATGAAAGCTTAATGATCTTGGAATGTCACGTATTACGAAGTCCCAGGTTGCTCCTTGCTGTGTCTCATCTCTCAACCGAATTCTCCAAGGATTTTAAGAATCCACAACTTTTGGCTTCAGTAGTTAGAAAAACATTTTTAAAAATATCAAGACAATCTTCAAAAACCATCTTTATATAGAAAGCAATAAAAAATGTCACTAATGATTATGAACTTTTACAACAATAATTGCTTGAAATTAATTGTATGTTTGTATTGTATGATGCATTCATATAAGCACACATTCTGAAATTTGAATAAGGTTGGGTTTGTTACATTTTATTCTGAAGTTTTTTAAAAGAGTACATTTTAAGAGAATCGGTACAAAACTATGTTGCAAGTGAACATACCAGGAAGAGAAAGAAAAGTACTTTAAATAATATACTAGGAATCTACATGTTTAGTGTAACACACACACACACAGGACCCCAAAAAAGAGGTGAGCAGTTACCATAGCAGATTTTTAAAATTATCAGGTCTTTTAAAATTCAGTTTAGTTTACACATTTACCCCAGAGTCATCTAAGATCTTGTCACAACCTTTTCTCTTAAAACATCCCCAACTTTCTTCAATTCATACTCAGAAAAACCACAACCGGTAAATACATATGGTAAATCAAATAATATATGTTAGTGGTGAAAAAGAGAGTGAAACAGGAGGTATTACATATTTTATAAGTCCCTGCCTGCAGGGATATACCTTTTATTGGAAAGGATACAGAGATAAAATGTTACACACATTCATGGGCATTAAAGACTTCAGTGGGCAAACTCCAATATGATTATAAATTAATAGTCTAGCTCTGGCAACACTTAACCTATGGGAGAATTGCCATTGTGGCATAGAAAGGGTACAATAGAAAATCCCTATGGCACACTTAAGGGGCAATGGCTTTGAGTTATTTTCTTAAGGACCAACCAGTTTGCAAGTTATCTTCTTCCCCGCAAAATCAAGGTCATTCCACAAGGTCAAGTAAGGTGTGCTTTGGGAATTCACAAGTGACCAAATCAGGGATGTTTACATAATTAGGTAAACGTAGCCACCATCATTTCAAGAAAATGTTGTAGATCCTACATCCCAAATAATGGGACCTCTGTCAGCCTAGTCCTGGAGAGTGAGTGAGCCTACCCCATCTCCTATTCCAGAACATGTTAAGGGAATGAAGGGAGAAATCTTCATTGTTTAAGCCACTGAGAACTGGGAGTTGTCCTGAACCCCAGCATAACCGATAGCATCCTGACATACACAATGGGGGAACTCAGATTATACTGCCTGTGAATCTAGAGAGGACCTTGCTTTTGTTGACCGCCTTTTTCTCTCATGTTCTACACAATCAGAGGGCAAAGAATGAACCCAAAGCTTGTTTTCTGAGTCAACAGCAAAATAATTTTATTCCATACTATAGGATGCTTATATGAATATTAAGTAGAACTAGGTAACATAACAAAGGTAATTTTTCATAGGACAAAAGATTCTAAAATGTATTTAAGGAAACTTTTCTTATATATTATTTTATTCTACTTGGAAATTTAATCCTTCTATTAATCGAGCTTTTTATTTTTCCTTCTTGTAAACCAGTGATATGAGGTCATTCAGGGTTAACTCGGTCAGGTTTTCAGGACAGTCATCCAATCCTCTTCTGCATGGAATTACTGATCAAATTCATAACAACTGAATCTAAAATGAATGTGATTGAAACAATAGGTTGTTTTTCGGTGTCTTATTTGGTTGGGGAGAAAAATAATTCAAACGACCAAAGAAAATGATGGTACACAGGTGTTGTTATTGCATTTACGGCCCAAGGTGGCTTGTAAAGTGGTTGCTATGGTAACACGATCATTTATAGACTATAATCCCATTAGGAAAAAACAGTGATAAAGTAAGCTCATTGTAGCAGACCTTATATTGCTTCACTTCCGGTTGCGTTTGTTTTATGGCAAATTACGTTAGTAGAGCTATTTAAAAAAAGCAAATAAGAATGTCACACTGAGTCATATTTTTGGACAGAAGAAATGGGGATTTGAAAATCACTGCAGATGTGCATTTTTTTAATGGTAGCAAAACTGCAAACAAATGCAAACTATCCAATTGTAAAAGACTAAATACTAGACTAGTGAAATATACAATAACAATAAATATGTTATATAAAATATATACATTATTTAATAATATTATATATTTCACTACTTTATCAGTTCAGTCCTTCCTCCTACCACATGCTCCTAAGATCACACCTTTGCCTATATAGGCCAACAGCTTATTTATACCCAAGGAAGCTGGGATCCAGACAGGACTTATCTCAGTTTCCTAGCCCAAGAAGTCAACGGGTTGACTAGCCAGCTTTTTAAAAAGAAGATATTTTACTCATAAATTTATTTTCTCCCTTCATTTTATTGGGGAATTGATTTATTGCTAAGAATTATTCTAATTTTTGTGGTTTTAATTTTAAAATACTATTTTCACTAAAGTAAAATTAGTTTCCTATCTTGGACTGAGCATACTGATTTCTATATATGAACATATAAGAAATTGGTCATCTGGTTAAGGGGGTCTATGCTGATGAAATCAAGCGAATTAAAGACTTGGGCTGACTTTAATTTCTAGGATGATGGGTCAGAATTTCTTTTCCTTAGTTTTTTTTATTATTATACAAATCAAAACTCTTGATACTATACATAAAGGAAACAGAAGAAGACTGAAAAATGGACAGAGAAAGCTGACCGGTCAGAGATCTCGGGTTGGTGAAGTCCCTAGGTTTTCATTTTGTCACATCTAAGCCTGGAAGTGGAAGAAACCAGGAACTTGAAAATGCTCTACATGGATCATATGGCTGTCATGGACCACAATAGCCCTAAGAGTGGTTTGCTTTCTTGGGCCATGGAGGCAGGAAAGAGGCATTTAGCAAGGAAAAACAAACAAACAAAAGTACCCCTTAGACAATAATTGCTCTACTCCAGTCAAACATAAAAAACAAAAATGGTGGCCTAGACCCACTAATACCAGCAGAGACTAAATGGGGAACCTGGCTGCCCACCCTCAGCACTGACTGGCTGTAAGGAGATGCCAAGCAGGCCAGGTAGGGCGCCTGCACTCTCAGCTCTCCTGGACCACAGCAAGGACCTGGTCCTGCATTGTTGGTGGAGATCATCTGGGGAGTCTAGAATTTTTCCCCCATCCAGCAGTAAGGAGGTCACATGGAGAGAGGTCAGAGGAAACCAAATGGAGAGTCAAAACTTTCACCACCAACCAGCAATAATGAAGCCAACTGTTTATGCTCTCTCAGTAAGGCCATGTGAGAAGAAGTGGAAGATATTTCTTACTTTTCCATCCCAAATAACAAAAGCCAAAACTCCCACCCCAGTCCAGCAGTAATAAGGAATCTTTCTACCCCTTGGGTGCCAAAGAGGGCTGAGAGGAGAAAGTGGATTTCTATCACCAGGTAGCAATGACCCTTTGTCTACTGAGGAGAGGCTGTCACCTTACCTATTGGATAAAAATAACTTGAATATAACAACAGTTTTCTCATGGGAAGCAAGGAAAGTTACAAGGAGGTGGCAACATCTTTTTAAGTGTTGAAGGAAAGGGACTGTTATGTCAGAAAATGCTTTAGAAGCGAAAGGAAAATCAAAACATTCCCAGATGAAGAAAAGTTTACATCCTATAAGGTTCCACTTTTACAACATTTTTGAAATGACAAAACTATAGAAGTAGAGAAAAGGTTAGCAGTTCTCAGAGATTAAGGAACAAGTGTGGGGTGGGAAGTGGGTGTGGATACATAAAGACAATGGACTCATTGTGGTGAGAGAATTGTTCCGAATTTTGCATATTCTGGTTATGTTAGGGTGAAGGGTGCATGGTTCTCTCTATATTCTTTCTTTCTTTTTAAAATATATTTTTATTGATTTCAGAGAGGAAGGGAGAGAGAGAAAGAGAGATAGAAGCATCAATGATGAGAGAGAATCATTGATGAGCTGCCTCATGCACTTCCCACACTGGGGATAGAGCCCGCAACTTGGGCATATGTCCTGACTGGGAATCAAACCATGACTTCCTGGTTCACAGGTTGATGCTCAACCACTTAGTGCCAGGAAGGCATCTCTATATTATTTCTAACAAATACATGTGACTCTTCATTATCTCAAAAAAAAAGTTAAAAGAACATATGGAGTCTAAATATTCTTTTATCCTGGGACAGGGATGCATTATTACTTTGGCGACTGGAAAGATATATATTCTCTCTGCATTGAGGATGTGCACTGAAAGCAGAACATTTGTAGCCTTGTTCTCAGAGGGACCTTTGTCTTCCAGTGCAGTGCTCATGACAGGTATGTGAGTATTTGTGGACTAAGTTAGTGAAAGGATTAATGACAAAATTACTCTATCATCTTTGAATGGGCTCTATTATTATATAGGTGAAAACTTCCAGTGGGCAGCCCTCTAGAATTTGATAACATCATTATACAACCTTCTTCCTCTCCAGTGTTTTCTTTTTCAGCACTTGGTTGTTTAGCCATTCCCTACATGGAAAAGACTTTTCATATCTTTAAGAAGTCTGCTTATCTTTCTTAGAAGACTCTCGGACTTGTTAACATCCCCAATAACATGAGACCGTATATGTAACCATGATAGGTAAGATGTAGTCTTACATTATAGGATAGATGGATTGGGCCAGAGGCTTCCTTTTGTAGTTTTTAATGACATACCTGTATTTATTAATATTTAAAATGCCAGTGGCACAAAGACACATTTAAAAAACCTTAACCAGCTCATAATTTAAAATTTAGAAACCCCTTTGATATATAAAAATGATACAATCACATTTTTATAATATTATGTTGTAAAAACTCCATCCCTATAGATAAATGCTATTAATGATTTCTTGCATATCCTTTCAGAAACTAAGAGTGTGTATATTGGTAAATCTGTGTATCCTACACATATCTACAAAATATATACACATATATTTATAGTATATATTATATATATATATTTTCTCAAGAACTCTATTGAAAAGGGTATAATTAATATCTACTATATTCTTCTTACAGATAACTATAGTGAGACCAAAAAATTTAATAGCTTGTTCATGTCTGACAAGAGTAGTTATCATATTAATCTCTTCTAATAAGTTGGGAGAATGATCTAGAAAATTTAGTGATGCAGAAAAATGTTCCAAAATGAGAAAAGTAAAAGCAACCTACAAAGTAGATAGTTCCCACTTTTTTTAATATGCAGATTATTGAAGGAAACTCACAATTATTTCATGTCAAACTTGGGCCAAGGAATTATATAACTATTTTTACTACTTTTTCTGTGTTCATCTACATATAAAACTTTACCATATATATGCATTAGTTTTTAATAAGAAAAATCATGTGTTACACAAAACATTCAAGTAATAGATCTATGCAAAATTTTGTATATTAGATATTAAATCTTCATCACATGTAATAAGGTTTAAGAATATTTTAAAGGCATAGCAAAATGAGAATTATAGAAAACATTTTGCATGTCATGTAAAGGCCTATTAAATAGTTATTCAGAGGTTACTTAAAAGAAATATTTTTGTCTGATAAAATACTTAAAAGTAAAGTAAACTTTAAAAGGTCAAACATTTTTTTCTAGCCCTAACCGGTTTGGCTCAGTGGATAGAGCATAGGCCTGTGTACTCAAGGGTCCCAGGTTCAATTCAGGTCAAGCGCATGTACCTTAGTTGCAAGGACATCCCCAGTGGAGGGTGTGCAGGAGGCAGCTGATTGATGTTTCTCATCCATGTTTCTGACTCTCTTTCCCTCTCTCTTTCCCTTTGTAAGAAAATCAATAAAATATATTTAAAACAAAACAAAACAAAACAAAACAAAACATGTTTTTTCTATTGGAATGTTTAATCATCCACTTTAATCTCATTTGTAGGGAAGGATTTTTAACTGTAATTTTTGATGAACATTTTCTAGTTTGCCTTCTTTTAGCATGTACCCTACTGTTAGATTATTTTACTATGAAAATTTTTAAATAGAATGTACCTATTGCTTTTTTCTTTTTTCTTTTTTTTTTTTTTTTTTAAACCTTTGAAAGCCTTGAGGATCAGTTTGCTCATTAAAACAGGAACAGAAAGTGAATCTGTCCTGCTTGCTGAGCAAACATGGCATTCTTTGCAAGGATTTTTTAAAATATAAAGACATGCACACATTTACTTTCTCCAGCTAGGTAACTAAAAACCAAACAGATGACCCTCATTTAACAACACACAACTCCTGCAAGTCAAGTTCTAACAAAGCTGTTCACTTTCCAAATGATGATCATCTGTTAGCAGAAACGAATCTCCCACTGTGCCCTGGCACAAGAACAGATTATTTGATTAATTACCACCCAGCCTGAACGACAAATGCTTTGCCCTCCATCCAAACCTCTCAGGTCCACTCTAACCGCTAATTTCCATTTTTGAGTTCAGACCTGTTTACTGAAATCAGACAATTCTGTGTCCTTATGAAAATTTCCTGCACTTCACCCATTGGAAAGTCAATGCTGGGCAATTATACCAATTTAAAATAAAATTATGGCATACAAATACACATACAGGACTCTATATAACCTAGACATGACCAGTCTCTAAAGAGGGAGATATTGGCCTGGGGCAAGTATTTTTGCTTGCTATTAAAGGCACATATACTATTGAAAGGATACAATTAGAAGCTTGAGTATATCTTTCCTTCTTGTACTATTGTGAGTGAGAATAGAGAATGTTCTGTGTTTTGAAATCCTGAAGGTCTCAGTAGATATGTTATGCTTGCATCAAGGAGGCCATATTATTTTGCTGTGGAGTATGATGTGCTGAAATGTGGCATATGATGTAATGTTCCACAAAGTGGGGTTCACACTAGCCTAGCATGATGCGCTAAGGAAGAAATGTCCCATGGCATCATAATTTGGGGAGAATTTTATTCTATTTATGCGCACACACACACACACACACACACACACACACACTCTCAGACATTCATAATACATAATAGCATATATTTATACTTCACGAGGTTTGGTAGTAACAAACCTGCTCAACTTATTTTGACTTTATAATCCCTATTCATTCAAACATAGAATCTGTTTGGAGTAATAGTTGTATATTACAAATATTTCTTGAGTCACAGTTTTGAGAATATTATATTAAAGATTTCACAATTGGGAGTATACAAACATCATGATTAATATTGGTTCACGGCATAGACCCTGGCCTTACCTTGTATATACCACATTCTCCAAAATTCTCAAATAAAAATTTGCTTGGTAACATTTATTTATTTTTCACCATTTGCTTCACAATTCACACATTTGAGGAGGCATTACTAAAGTGTATTCCTTCTTTTTACATCTTCAAGTTCTAAAGCACATCACCAAAAAAAGTGTCCATGATAAGGCAGAAAGTATACCAGACATATTAGTAGACTTAGATGTTAGGTAGACTCAAGTCCTGATTATGCCTTGAGATGGTGAGGAAATCTTTGTGTTTTGGTTTCTGCAAACTGAAACTAGGAACAAATGCTTTATAAGATTTGCTAATGTCAGAGGGAAAGGTGTGAGGAATCATCAATACAAACAGTTCTATTGTGCTCACATTCTTTTGTTGTTGCTGTTAATCCCCAGCCCAGGATGATTTTTTTCCATTGACTTTAGAGAGAATGGGAGGAAGAGAGGTGAGTAGGGAGGAGGAAAGACACACATCAATTGGTTGCCTTCCTGTACACCGGGGTTCTGACCTGCGACCCTACAGGTTCTTGGGCTGGCAAGCTATCCACTGAGCAACACATGTCAAGGCCATACTCGCATTGTTAAGGAAGCTCCATGAAAGCTTCATTAACTGAAGGGAAAGTTCACATTTCTTGTCCATAGCTAACAACATTTAATTAGATTCAGGTAAACGATTAAGATATGTGATAGCAATCACTTTAAGGATATCATGGGGGAAGAGTGGGAATCAGAGTACAAAAGAACCAAATACCTTTGATTATAAAACCACATCTTCTGCTTGGCAACATTTCAATCCACACCATACGTAATGTCTTACACTAATGAAGATGAATTCTTGTGCTCTCCCTGGTTCTGAGTGGAGATATATCTCTTTGGCTATGAATAATGATAATGGTAATAATAATAATAACAATAAAACAGGAAGCAAATCTGGAGGATATTGGATCATAGAGACAGTGGACTCCACATGATGAGAGGAGTGAACATAACCTCAGGTTCTGAGCTCGTTGCTCTTTCAACATTAAGGGAGCCAGATGATCTTAGTGAAATGGTGAGGGCCACATACTTCTTTTCAAAAAGAACAGATGGAACTGGGAAAAATCTATGGGGGAAGATGCTGTACAAAAGAGTCATGGTTCAAATACGGAGGTCAAAAAGTGGCACGATTTTGAGGAAATGACAGAGATGAGGCTGGAGAAGGCCCTTGACCTTAATACTTTTTCTAGAGAACACGTTTGCTGTGAAAGGATTCCATCTTTCCTCTGAATAGAGTGAATTGAATTGAATGTCATTTATAAAATAATAACAACATAAACACTACTAATTAATTCCAATTGTTAAAGCTTAATGAGACAAACACTGAAATTTAAAGCAGAGTTATAGTGTAGAAAATAAAGTTTGTAAACTTTTAAATTGTGGACTTACTGGTTTAATTAAAAGAGTTTGTATGTTAGAAGGAAGAAAAATGAGAATGTAGGGATGCTAACCTACTTCTCTTTTTAAAAAATATGATTTCACTGATTTTTAGAGAGAAAGGGAGAGAGGTAAAGAGATAGGAATTTTGAGAGAGAGGCACATCATCAATCAGCTGCCTCCTGCACTCCCCCACCCCTCATTGGGGATTTAGCCCACAATTGAGGTACATGCCCTTGACTGGGATCGAATCTGTGACTCTTTAGTCCACAGGGCAATGCTCTATCCACTGAGCAAAACCAGTGAGGGTAAAAGTACTTCCCTTTTGTAAAGAGGGAATTAATTACACTGTCTAAAAGGTCAGTGGATTAAAAATAAGTGCGACCAATAGATGCATGAAAGTAAAATCATTATGAAAGCTGGGAGGTGGTTGAAGGGAGAAAAACAAGACCATGGGGAGTGCTCAAATTTGGTAGCAGGGAGCAAACAGGTAGTAATTAAAATTAGATAACATTAAGAAATCAAGTGAATAAGCATATGTGGAAAATCACCAGGAGAATGAAAACAGAATTCTAAAATTTAATTACCTCCAAGGGTGGACTAAGGGTAGAGGATTTTTAATTTTGTTCTCATCTGTATTAGCTGAACATTTTATTCAGGCTTAACTTTAATTAAAAAAATTGTTTATCCACTTGCAGATTTGGATCATTTGAGGTAAATGTATTTTTATTTCCTTTTTCTCTGTCCTTGCTGAAATATCTTCCTAATTACCCAGCAGTCTCAGCAGACTGTTTTCATTTTGTTTTCCTTCATTTTAACCAAACTACCCAGGTTTATCGACCTTTCCCTGGGATTAAACCATATCATCTGATGCTCCTTGCCCCTGCTGAGTGACCTGCTGTTTTTCAATTTTGCACAGAAAAAAAAAAAAAGTCTAGGGCACGTGGCACTGGAAGGTATTAGCAAACCCTGAATCTCTCTGCTTCTGCTGGGCTCCAGGAAGATGCTCCAGGAAGATACTCCAGGCCAAGGAAACACTTTTGTGCAGAAATAAGAGAACAAAGGCTAGCCAGCAATCGCTGGAAAACATAAATCACCACCAAAGTGCATCAGGGCATAACAGCAGTCATTTACAAAATAACAGCAATTACAAATGTAGCTATCATTTCTTGAACCCCCTGGACTTAAGCAGGTAACGGAATACGTGTTTCTCATACACACACCTTTAAGCTTTATAAGCCCTGAGGGTAATATTTTGATATTTGAATTTTACCCCCCCAAAAAAATCAATCTGAAACTCAGAAAGATTATGTAAGGTTCTCAAGGGCAACAGAGCTAATAAATTCCAGGTCTGCCTGTCTCTGTTTGGAGCATTTAGAGGGAAATAGAATTGAAAAGACACGGGCATCTGGACCGTGATAAAAAGAAATATCATCACCCACTCAAATGCTTGGCAACGACTGGGGACTCTGACCTCACTAACTCATTCCAACTCTGCCTCTAATCAGCAAGTCCTGTGAATCCACTTTCAATGTGCAGAGAAGATGCTGCTCCTTCTCACATCTGCACTGCCAGTGCCCCCAGGAGAGCTGCCAGTGCTTCCCTCCTGACTGCAGGACTAACACCTCCCTGCTCCCATGCCCACCTCTTCTTCCGCCCACTCTTAGCATCCAGAGTAAACTTTTGATTATGCAAATCAGATCAACTCTCATCCTCTGCCAAAAATGGCCCAAGACTCTTTCCACACTTGGAATTAAGTCTTACACTTGACTATGATTTGCAAAGCTCTGTGGCATTAGATCCATTCGTGCAATCTGCTCTCTTGCTCACTAAGATCCATCACCACTAGCTTTCACATACTACCTTGAAAAGGTTTAGTTATCTTTTTAGGGGGGGGATTGTGGTTGTGGATTTCAGTGTGGACGGTGAAGCAGCAGACAAGGGCAGATGCATAATGGAGATCTGATGGCTCAAAGGCCAGTTGACCTTCACTTAATTCTGGAGAGCTTATTTTGAACCTCTGAAACTAAATGTGAGAAAATGACAACAGAAAGATAATTTTCAGATTAAATAAGGCATTCTAGATCATGATAAATAAAGATGGTATGTGTGGCTTCATGTGTGATGGGAAGCCATTAGAGTTTGGAGCAAGTCAGAGAATCATATAATTTATGTTTTAAAATTATCTCTGGTCTGGCAGATCTGGCTCAGTGGACTGAGCATCTTTCCATGTACCCAAGAGGTGACTGGCTCAGTTCTGTTCAGGGTACATGCCCAGGTTGCAGTTTTGATTCCCAGTAGGGGGTGTACAGGAGGCAGCCAGCCCATGGATTAAAATGAGCCAAGCCTGTTACCTTGTTTCTCTTTTACCAATGTTTCTCTCTTTCCCCTTTCCATTTCTCTTTCTAAAATCAACAAAAACATATTTAAAAATATTTCTGGGTTCTGTGGAAAATAGCTAGTAGAGAAAGATAAAAAAAATTAGCAGAAGTCAGGTAAGGAAATCATTACCTCAGTTCCTGTGAGCAAGAGGTGGCTTGGTCTGTGTTCAGAGTGGTGGGGTGATGATGGACGGTCAAACTCGGGACATGTTTTGAAGGTACAGTCAATGCATGGGTTTATTATGAAACTTGAGAGAGTTAGGGATAAAATATACTTCTAAACATTTTGGCTAGAGACATGGAAGATATTAACGCCCTTAACTAGGATGGGGACATTTTGGGAAGATTCTCTGTGTTGTGCATGTTCTATTGAAGATATAAATTAGACATCCACCTAGAGAAGTTGAATAGACAACCTGGATATGGAGCTAAGAGGAAGACTAGGAGTGGAGATGTAGCTAAGGGAACTATTAGTCTGTAAGTCAGTGCCACTCAAAGTGCAGGTCTTGGTCTGTATCTGTGTATGGGCTGTTACTGGAAAGCAACCTGAGAGGGCTCAGAATTGAAAGTAATTGCTTAGAAATTGTGTTATTGGGTGCCATCCAGGTCACATGGCAGTCATACATGGTGCTTGTGTTACCAAAGTGTCAGTCTCTGATAGATTGGGGAAATACAAGGAAAACCGTTTCATCACTGACTGGTAAAGAAGTAATAAAAAGAAGAGTTTAAAAAGCACTGATACAGATGCTACTTATGGGGCTTTGTGTGATCTTCTGGGGATTAGGCATAGATAGCAAAAAGAAAAGAGCCAAAGAACGATCCTCCAGCCTCTCCAAGTTTTAGAAATCAAGGTGAGGAGGATGGACCAGCTAGAAACTGGAAAAGAATGGCTTGTGAAATGGAAGGAAGTGCAGAGAAGCCAACAAAGAAAATGTTTCAAGGAGAGAAAATGAGATCATCCATGTCACATGTAATTGAGGGGCTGAGTAAAATGAATAGTAAAATGTAGCCTCCTCAACCTCAGATATCTGTATTTACATATCTATATCCATATTTACATCTATATTTCTTTCTACATATAATTCTGTCTATACCATTGTCTATATCTGTCTGTGTGCCTATGGCCTTTTCCACTTTCATTTGCACAAGTAATATTAACTCTCATTTCAATTATTGTGGTAATATCTTAATTGTTTACTTTTCTCTCATGACCTTGCTGCCTTTAATTCGTTCTCCACAGTGAAGCTAGAATTTTTTTTCCTAAAGCTCAATAGCGATAATTTCTCTAACCTTTTAAAAATCAATCTATATTCAGTTGTCTAAACAAAAAATGCTATCATCCATAACATTCCTAAAAATATCATTTTATAGCTGTCAAATCCTTCTCTTTCCCGTCCCAAGACTCCTGCAGACAGTGAGCTGGGATGGTGAGTCACATGTCTAGGCTATTCATGCACGTTAGGGCAGTATAGTAAACATGGTGATTCATGTGGCTTATGACTAAATACAGGGTGAGGAATGACAGCTCTGCAGGATGGAAGAGGATTCGGCTTCTTCAGGCTTGGCTCATTTTAATCGTTTTTACGTCCAAACCAAGTTCATTCCCCTAGTTGTCTCCCCCATTGTGTGCTACCCTAATCTCCCACAGATTTCTCCCCAGATGTCCCTCTAAGGATGAGAGAGCTTATATTTTGCTCCATTTCAGAGTATTATTTACTTATTCTTTATTATGACATTTCTCTCTGTAATGTCACAATCCACATATGTTTTCGGCTTATTTCACACATGATTAAAACAGTCTACTCAGACTCTCTATACAATGCCTAATTAATTCCCATAATACTTTGTAAATCTGTACGTGTTCCCCTAACTTTATTGGCTATGTGATTTAGATTTCTACATAAGTGCATCCAGTTTGTCACTTAGCATGATAGGTTCCTTGTGGATACTTTATCACTCAACATCAAGAAAGGTGAATATCAAATCTGTCTGGGAGAGAGATAATTATAATCTTAGCACATTAACTGGCTTAAATCTTCCCCAATTTTATAGAAAAGTAATGCAGAGTTTAATTTGCAGGTCTAAGTAATGGTCAGAATATTAATTTTTTCCCAAAATAGTAAACCAGATTTCTCAGTCCCATTTAATAAGCACAGCAAACTTTCACCAATAAATTTAAATGTCACCTTCAAGTTATTAAAAATGTTACAGTCATCTGAGCTTGTTTGGGGTATTATTAGTATGTTCCAATGACATCTTTTGTCAGTCAGGTTCTGATACAATCCAGTTCTAATTTATTGAATATAATATATGCTATAACAATTTAATATTTATCAGTCTTCTTAATTTAAAATTATAAGTCATATAAGTTTCTTCATATTACATGTTTGGATATTATTAGGTATCAGATCTTATATCTGCTCTATCAATGTGAATAGATACATTTTTGTATTTTTCCGTCAGTTGTAGAGAATGTGTTAATGTTTTTAAATTTATAACTAGTTATCACTCCTAAATTAATTTATTTTAAAATATTTTATTTAACTATTTTATTTAACTTAGATTTAAAAATTCAGTTTCATTTAATTTAAAATATTTAAATTTTATCATATTTAAAATTTATTTGAAAAAAATAAGACCTTAATATAACTGTGTCATATATATTTACTAGAGGCCTGTTGCATGAAGAGATTCGTGCATTAGGCCTTTCTTCCCTTGGCTTCCAGCACTGGTTTTCCTTCAGCCCCCAGGACCCAGGCCTTAATACTGGCCAGAGTCTGCCTTCTTCATCTTCGCTGCAGCCACTCCTGTAGATCTCTTTGCCTTCCTCACCCCCACATCTTTCCCCCAACTCTGTTCCCCTCCCCCCAATAGCAGCTGTCCTGCCCTGCTGGGACCACTTCTTGCCTGAAGCAGCTGAGCTGCTGCCACCTTTGTCCTTCTAATTTGTATATCCCCTCCTGATTGGCTGGTGGGTGTAGCAGAGTGATGGTCAAGTTGAAAGTTTCTCTTTTATTAATGTAGATATATTTTTCTTCTGTTTTCCAGATGATTATCTTAGGCATTCAAGTCAATATTTTATGGTTTTACAAATTTTTTTCCTTTTTACAATATTTATACTTTTTAATTAACTTTTCTGTAGTAAGCATAGGAAATATCTTTTATTAAGTTAGTGGAAATTTTTCTACATTTTAGTGATTATATATGCTATTGATAAATACTTTGTAATATATATAAAGGAAATGTTTGATGCGCATATGTGTGTGTACATTTAATTGTACAACAATCCTGTTTTACATCTATTGGGATGACTTCTTTGTTACTTTTTTTTCAAGAGTTACTTACATTAATAGGTTGAAAAAGAAATTTTTAGTACTTTATGGAGAAGTCAAAACCCTTCCCAGATGAATTCATTCATCTTCATGGCAGCTGTATTATAGATAACGGGACAGGTATATTGGTATTTTCCAAATGGATGTGAGGTCACCTGAGGAATTTTTATCAAAAGCCATAAGGATATTACAGTGGAAAGTTGGCAGAAGCCAGCAGCACATAGTGACTTGCCCAGAGGGCTACAGCCAGTTGGCCACAGGTTGGGTTGGAAGCCTGTATGGGATGGAAGCCAGTGACCTTTGCCAAATAGATAGATTTCTTAGTGTTCACCCACCCAAGCACTTATGAAATTCCTTGTATGCGATCATGCTAGAGCTTACCTTAATATATTTTTGTTCCATTTAGTATTCTTCCTTACCTTTAAAAGTATATTTAGAATGCATCATTTCTCTTTATGTAGGCAAACATACAAATCCAACTCTTACACTTTCTCAGAGAATTCCTCCGAAACAATTGTGATCCATAATTTTATGATTCTTGTTTAATCAGTAGCACAAAGCATTCAAGCATTTGTTAGAGAGTTAATCCATAAATTGGTTGCAATTTTGTCTTTTTAAGGCTCACTTAAGGTAATTGAAAGGAAACCAAATGTAAGGCAGATGTAGCATCTTTAACTGTCAGTTCCTAAGCTCACCCCTTGCACTGTAGTAGGTTATTAGAAACTGGCAAACAGTAACCACATTCTCTTGACTTCCTGAATATTAAAAGACATTCTGTCACCCTTTAGATTTAAGAAATATCCCATTCATATGAATTACTTTTGATACTAAAAATGATTTGAAATAATAGAATATATATGCATCTTTTAAAGTTTTAACTGAATAAAATTTACATATTATTGAAAAAATATATAAATTATCTGCATATATTATTTTTTTACAAAATTTAGCACAATGAAACATTTTGCTTCTCAACATAGGCTTGACATTTTAAAAAAAATACATTTTTATTGACTTCAGAGAGGAAGGAGTGGAAAAGAAATAGCAATGATAAGAGAGAATCCTCAATCGGCTGCTTCCTGCACACCCCCCACTGGAGATTGAACCTGCAATCTGGACATGTGCCCTGACCTGGAATCCATACTGGGTAGGCCAGGCTTGACAATTTTTAAAGCAAAATTAATTTTTTTCTTTATTTTTCAGATACCCAGAATCAATTTGTATTCAATGTCTTGTTCAATAACTAAATGTTTCCAAGTGGTTGCTGATGTCTATTTTATAACTTTACTGTTTTATATGCAATTAATTATATAAACTCTCTCAACTCAGTCTTTAAAGCAAATTAAAATATCCCCAGCCACACAAATTAGTACCTCATACAGTTAGATTACTACCAATTAACTGAATTCCCAATACTCCAAAACAATCATCATGTACATATATTATTAAGAACTCCTGTATGGTTCATGTTTGATATATTATGGAAGAGCCTATACGTTGACTGAGATTTATGTCTTGCCCTCAAGGAGCATTACATTATAATATGACAAATATATTTAGATGTCAATTTATATGACATAATCTCTAAACACTGAAAAAAAAAAACTTTTTTAAAGGAGAGATGGGAGAGGTATGGGTTTGTCAAGGCAAAGAATTAGTTTGGCCATGAAGAAAATACAATAGAATTGAGATAGGTAGATGACATCATAGTAGCTGAAACCACATAAGGAAAACCAAGGCTATGTGTGGTTTTTCGGGCAGTGTGGACATGACAGCAAATATTTATATCTGAACGCATCTCTGCTGAGCTGAAGAATGGGGTGTTCCTCCCCAAGCTGCCTGCTACAGACCACAAGACTATGCTATGCTGGTTTGGTTAATGATTTGTGGGGTGTATGTGTGTGTGTGTGTGTGTTATAGTTACTGTATGTGTTTTATAGGTTACTGAAAGATCTTCACCAGGCCGTCTTCATGCACTGCAGAATTCAAAATGCAAACTCCATTTAGTTTTAGTGGAAGACATCTTTATTTGTTGTTGTTTTTTACTTGTGGGTTAATTTTAGGAGGGCTGGATTTGTTCAGATAGTAAATACCGATTTTCCTACAGCTAAATTTTTAGCATTCAATGAAAAAAAGATGAGTTCCATATGCTGTTTCTATGAGGATGTTTATCAGGTTCGAGGTCATGGGATGCTCTAGAAATTTAATCTAGAAAAGGGCATGGCGCAAAAGTAGAGGGGACCAATATAGGCCGGGTCAGAATGGCTCCCAGTTGAGCTAGTGTGTGTATTCAGTTTTGCTTGTGAAGGCACTTTTATGCTTTCAATGTAATATCAGTCCTTCCCCTATTGTCCCATTCTTTATGACAGATACCAAAGAGCATAGTATCACTTGGAAGGGAGAATAAATCTATTTTTTATAACCAAGCATTAATTTGCAAATTACAGCATTTGTTTCCTGTGTCTATTCCATAAGGAACACCCTAATGGACACATAATGAACTGTCATTATCACATCAGCAAAAAGGAAGGTGCGTTTAGTAGAATAAACTGTTATATTACAATTAAGTAAGTCCAGTAGATTCATTGGTACTTCCACAAAATTATACCCAAATGCTTGATTACTAAAATCATGGAAGGGGGGTATATAATTAAAATATCGCTCTGTCTTAGCAAGAAGAAATGCTTCAAAACAATAATATGTGTTTCCTACATGAACATTTCTTTTTATTACTCAAGAAGTATTTCTTTTCAAGTGGGAAACAAACAATTGTGAGTGCTTATTACACATCAAGTATTTGCAAACTGAAAAATGCACCCACAATTAGAAACAGTACTTTTTCTGAATGAGAGGCACTTGCAATGATGACGGATGAATGAGCGTGTATCATTCTCTTGATGTACCTGGTTAGAAGTAAGAGCAGGGTCCTGTTGGATCCCACAGGATCCACAAAGCTTTAAAAGTGGAGGTTAGCACGTGCTTTCTAGAGAGAGTAAATGGCTGGACTTAATATTTGAAGATGTGTAAGAATTTGATTAGGTAAAATCATGTGTGGTGATCATATTCACTGGTCAATAGACTGGATGGATCCCGGTAATTCTTCAAGCAGAGGAAGTCAGCATTTTGAAGTTGCATAAACAAGACATGGCAAAATAGGCTAAGTGAAGAGTACTCCATTGTGGGAAGCTTGGAATGTCTGTGACAAAGAGGACCAGGAATAATCAAACAGAGGGGCCCAGTTTCCAGTGTAAGGAGAGTCTCTCCTGTAGGCCGTGAAGGCCACCAAAGAATTTTAAACAAAAGAATGGCAGTATCAAAGCTGTGGACCAGGGGGTGGGTGGGGAGAGGTCAACCAGGAAACGTATGCATCTATGCATAGCCCATGGATACAGACAATAGTGTGGTGAAGGCCTGGATACAATAGTGTGGTGAAGACAATATTGAAAGGAGTCAATGGGAAAACAGAAAAAAACAGAACAAAGAGGACGTAAGTAATACTTTCAACAATAAAGAGAAATTTTTTTTAAAAAAAGAACAATAAATATGTCTGATGACCAGTCTGGGAGATCCCTATGCAAATG
The DNA here is from genome assembly GCF_964339955.1 of Pipistrellus hanaki. NCBI lineage: Eukaryota > Metazoa > Chordata > Mammalia > Chiroptera > Vespertilionidae > Pipistrellus > Pipistrellus hanaki. Next base: position 50,297,173 of record NC_140515.1, read on the forward strand.
AGAACATCATGATCATACTTCTGCTTCATGATATATATATAGAAGGAAAATGTTTTCAAAAGAAAAGGAGCTTCACAGTCCTCTTTAGAGCATAATCTCTTCACGAAACTTTCAGAAGTTGATGACTGACTCCCTAATTGCAGTGGATCACCTTGCAAGAATGTTATTTTTCCTAGTGGTTCCAGAATATCTTACGGACCTTCAAACTCATGTCTTTTGCTGTTTTCTTTTTTACCAGATATATGGAAATTGTGGGACTTACAGTAGGAGAGTATTTCCAAACTTGAGATAAAATACTCACCAGGCTTCCAAATTGAGTGCTTTCATGTAATTGCCAAATTACCCAGAACTCAAGATTAAAAGGAAAAAGCAAGCCACTTCCTTAGAAATATCTAGAGGCGCATTTAATCCGATTTTTCTAGTACCTGTGCTTTTGAAAATGTGAGTTTTCAGGTTCATACTTTACCCCTTTGACAATTTACAAATTACCTTTTGATAAGAAAGAGAGAGTCTGGATTTTTGGGCCCTTGCTAGCTAGCTCTGTGCGAATGTCACATAAAATAGCTCAGGTTGCTTATGAGACGGCTCAGAGATTTCTGTGATGCCTTACGGTTTTATAGAAAGCATAAAAATAAACATCCAAAAGCATCATTCTTATTCATCCCATTTTGCCAATTATATCACTTATGTTTTTAAAATTCCAAAGTGAATATGTTTTTTATCAGAGTTAGTAATTTTCTTCCCACCCAGTTATTGGGCAGTGCTTGACGTACTTATTTTTTTTCTTACTAAAACCACTATCCATTTCCAACATCTACTGGACCCATTGCTTTTCATACCACTCTCTCCTCAATTAGTTTAATTATAACCTCCACTTCAAATTACAGTTAGCTCTCTATATCCGCATGTTCCACAGTCACAGGTTCAAACAACCACAAATCACAACATATGCAAAAAAAAAAAAAAAAACATTACACTGTTGTGGATGTGTAGTTAGGCCTACAATGGGTACATCTGTACTGAACATGCATAGACTTTTTTTTTTTTTTATGTTTTTATTGATTTTTTTTTTTTTTTGAGAGAGAGGAAGGGATAGAGGTAGAGACATCATTGATCAGAGCGAGATGTGTCCTAAGGTATCAGAAAACCCTAAGAGAGTTGGGAGGGGTGTTACCCTCAGTGTAGAACTGAACATAATTGTTTCAATGGTGGTGAGCAAAATAAACACCTTTTGTGTGCATTGAATTTTAGGTCTAGAAGTGCTCAATTTTTTTTTTAATATATCAATCAATGGTAATTGCTTTTTTAGCTTTGTGACATTTCAGCTTACCACATTTTTCATAGGAATGCTCTCTTTTTGGAGGGTACAACAGTAATAAAAGTAGACACAAGTTATTTTCCTCATTGGAGCTTATATTCCAAAAGGGATAGATGTGACTAACAGTACATAACAGACCATGTAGTGATACCTCCTAAAGAAAAAGATAAAAATATGAAAGAGAATAAACCTAAATACAATGGAGAGTCATTCTGACTAGGAATTGAGAATATTCTGTAAAGGAACGAGAAGGAAGCAGGCCAATCTTTTAGATGGAACTGTTGCAAAATCCACATGAGGAAAGATGGTGGAGCTTGGGCCACGTGGTAGCAGTGGAGGTGGTAAGAAGGGCCTCATTCTGGGTCTACTCTGTGCAGAGCATAGACCATCTATGTTACATTCCAGGAGCAGGGGTAAGGGTCATGTCATCCTTGTGGCAATAGCAGGTGGAAGAAAGGGAAAAGAATAGAAAAACAAGTTCATGAAGAAGTATTAGTAGTTACCTTTTTGAAAAGAGGTAACTGAACTCTATGGTGAATAAAAAAACCAGCTGGGTTTGGATTCAAACACGGAACAGCCTACAACAACAAATAACTTTCTAGAAGATAACAAAAGTTGTTACAATAGTGTACCAAAGGCTTGTGAGGAGCAGGTGGGAAAAATGGGGATCAGTGGGGGGGAAAAACCCTAACAAGCCCAAAGGGGACATCTGTGATACTTTGAACAATAAAGATAAATTAAAAAATAAATAAATCCAAAAAATATTTTTAAAACTTAAAAAAACAAAGTGTGTTAATGAAGACAGGTACTGTCTGGTTTTATATTCATGATAGTAGAGATTTTAAGGTTAATTAGAAACTTACTGAAGGCTATTTGTGGATTTTTTTTGCCCTATTTGCCAGTATGTATTTTTCCTACCAACAGTCAGAAAAATTCTCTTTTTTGAGCAAGACAAACCTGTATGTGTTATTTTAAACAGAGCGTAGCTAAGGCAAGAAGTTAAGCTGGATTAAATTTTTTTTCTCTCTCCCTTATTTAATTCTGGGGAATTTCACAAGACATGAATAGAATTAAATCAATTAGGAAATAAGAATTAATTTAGCAATAGAAATAACTATTTTATTTTAGACACATATAGCACATATACATGACATCCCCACTAATATTTCACACACACACACACACACACACACACACACACACACACACACTATGTATAAAACTATATAAAATTCCTTATGTACTCTCTGAGGTCACCTTGTCAGTAACATTCTTGAGTGGACAGTGAGATTATTATTCTCTCCTTTGCAGTTGCAAACTGAAGTTCAAATAAAGGGCAAGATTTGAACACCAATGTTTTAGGCACTAATTTTCTCCCATCACAGCATCTCCCAGTATATAAATTACTGGAGGCTCAGTTCATGAAATTCTGAATGGGTAGTGTCCCTAGGCCTGGCCTGCAATCAGGTACTATCTGATTTTATATTCCTTCATTCTACGCCGCCCCCTGGTGGCCAGCACAAGTCATAGCGAGCTGTTGAACTCCCCGTTGGTCAAACTACCGAGGGGATAATTTGCTTTATTATATAGGATATAGCCTCTAATTCTTTTGTTTACAATGTCATGAATTCCTTTCTTTTCTTAGCTTAAATACTTATTGTACTGGTTTTATCTGCTCCAGCAGCCATGCTTGACCAGTGGATTTTCATACAGAATTGGAAGGTTATGGTACTTGAAGCACTTAATTTTTCATTTTCCCAAAGATACATTTTTTACTTTGGGACTCAGACACAAACAATTTTATTTTTTCTTTTTAGTTTATCAGCTAGGTTTCTTTTCATATCATGACTCAAAATCCTTGAACCTCCCATTATTTCCCATTGTCTTTGGTTATTCCTGTGAAAAGGCAAAAGTGCTATGGAAATATGCCAGTGAGACTGTAATCCACATAGCTTATTTCTATGTTCAGAAAGCCCTTAGGGGCCCTGGATGATGTTGCTCAGTGGTTGGAGCATTGGCCTGCACCAAAGGTCATGGGTTCATTTCTGGTCAAGGACACATACCTGGGTTGCAGGTTTGATCTGGTCCTGGTTGAGGCATGTGTGGGAGCCAACCAATTGATGTTTCCCTCTCCCTCTCTCTCTCTCTCTCTCTCTCTCTCTCTCTCTCTCTCTCTTTCTCTCCCCTATTTTTTCTCCTTTCCACTCTCCCTAAAAATTAATGGAAAAAATATCTTCTTCGGGTGAAGAGTAACAATAACAACAAAAACCCTTATGGGAGCACACACTCAGCACTCTGATTTTTAGAGACATTATCCATATGCACGAATTCGGAAAGATCTTTAAAAATTTGGTGCAATAAGCATTTCATTTTATTCATAAACGGTTATGTCTTATGTTAGCAGGACTCTTCACAATTTTTCTTAAAAGATAAGTGAAAAGGCTTGGCATGGGGAAATCACTTCATTATGAAAAAGAAAGATGCATTGCATTGGGGAAGAAGGGGTCACAGCAATGCTTACAAAAATATGTTGTCGTTTTCATGCCCAGCATTACAGGGTGGGAATACAAGCGCACTGTGGGCCATTCAGGGAGTGCCCTGCCCTCGGGGTAATAAACACCCAGTTCTCTTCTTTTCCTATCTTCCCTGAAATTTGTCACTGAGGTATTTTTACTCTAACAGGCGTGAGTCTGCTCTCTGAGTGAGAGGCTCATGCTCCGTACTGTGGAAAATGCTATTTATTATTGATATTGCTATGCATATTCTATGGAATTTAAAGCACTTTAAATTTTCTACCGGTGCCCATGGCACAACCGAGAAAAGAACTTTTTGAAAGGAAAACATTGCCTCACCTGTAATAAATTAATCACAACTCAATATGAGGCTTTTTACAGGTAACTAAGTGCATCCCAGCTATTTTCAAGGGGATTTTAGGCTATATGCAAATGCACGGCTCTAAAAAATTTCAATTTGGGGATTAGCATTTTGATGCTTTCTCTCCCTCCGGGTATGCTTGCCCTACCTAAAGTGTTTATATTCCTTCTGAGAGTCTGTGTGTGAGCAGACAGGAAATAATTAATGCTCGTTCTTCAAGTGTTTCATAATTTACAATTTCATATCTTGCTGTTTATTTCTGTTTTGTCTTCGTTATTGTGGAGAAATGCCATAGTTCGGGTTATTCTCTGTCCACGTTTCCGATAGAAAATCCTGGGTCTTAGAAAAGTTGTAGGTTAGGTCATGCCATGCACTGGCTTGCTCAGCATTGAAGATGTCATTTATGTCCAGGCCCCTTGCCAGGTTATTTATGTCATTTATGTCCAGGTTTTTTTTTTTTTTTTTAGGCTCTAACTTTTATCTGTCTATTGCCTCCCTGCACAATATTTTTAAAGAGACACTTCATTTGGCCCATCTGTTTCTTAAACTCTCCTTCTGAGACTTTGCTGCTGGACTATTTCTGTGTCTCCTATTTGCATTTTGCTTCTGGAACTCCATCCCTACTCTTGGTCCTCAAAGTGAGGAAGACAGAGACTCAGACCTAAATCAGAAAAAGAAAACAAAAACTAGCTCTCTATCTCCAGGCTGCCTCTCTATCCTCAGAGTTATATCAGGAGAAGACGGAACTGTGGTATGCCTATGCTTGTACCTGCAGAGAAGATGGCCCCACAGCCTTGTCATTTTTTTGACATCTGCTGGCTGGGTTAACATTTGCAAGTCATATGAAGCACTCTGGTTCTCTTTCTCCTGATAGAAAATGTCGATAACAATCTCTCATTCTCTGACAAAGCTATTATGAGGAGCAAATGGCCTGTGAAAGTGAGTATTTCTTTGCTTTGTAAAGCTCTGTGTAAGGATACATCAGCTGTTATAATGATCCTTTCCATAGACCTCCTCAGAGCAATCAGTGGCAACTGTAATGAAATAAAAAGCATTTGAAGCCACAATGAATAATTATGCTCTTCTCTGTGTTAGGTATGAACTTTCAACAAGAAACTCAGATAAATGAGAAACTAAATGTCTTTGTTTTCTTTAAAATAATTTTGGTTTGAATCGGTGTCTCATCCCTCCAGATGGGTAGGATATGCGAAAGGACATTTTAAGGCATGTCTAAGCATCGGAGCATCTCTTCTCATGATCGATCTGTCAGTGGTTACACCACTGAAGTACCTGCTATTCCACCATTCTGGAGGTAGGCTGGGTGGCTATGCTACTTCCTTGTCAGGTTTGTGGTATAAGATCCTTTAAGACCCTGGAATATCTAAGTATCATGGATCTAGTAGTCTTAGATCAGTCAGGCAGTCATCCCAAGAGATCTTAGCATCTCCCTGAGTGGTTCTTAAAGTGTAGGCTAACTGCTAGCCTACAGATCTCCAAAACTTCCAAGTTCTCTGCCTCTCCGGACTTCTCAAAGACACCACCTAAAATTCCCTCCCTGTCTGGAACCCCAGTCAAGTATTCTGTTACTTTGATCCAGATTCTGGGTATTATTATTATTATTATTATTATTATTATTATTATTATTTAGAAAGGATACTGAGAAAAGAAAACAAAGAAAATCTACCTTTTTATAATGGTAGAAGAGAACATAGGGAAGATAACGACAAGTTAATATGTGTCTATGTATAGTTAGCAATTTGAGTACAAATCCTTAAAACACAAAATAAGGTTGCCTGACTGCCACCCTGGTTTGCAGAAAGATACTAACCAATTCATTGACTTGATGGTGAGTTCCTTGCTTATTGTACCAGATTAACCATACATTTTCCCGGCATTCAAAACTAGAGGCCTGATGCACGTAATCCTTGCAAAGGCCTTGGCCCTTGCAGCCATGGTGGCAGCCTTGGGCTTTGCAGCCCTGGCTTCTTCCAGAAGGACATCGGAAGACTGTTTGGCTGTCTGGTCTAATTAGTCTAATACACTTTTATTGTTACAGATAGGTTAATAGCCCATGCAAAAATGCAGCACGTTGGATGAGAGAGTTCAGACTGGGAGAGAGAGACAGAGAGACAGACTCTAGGGAGGGAAAAGGGGATGGAGAGGAGAATGCAGAGAGTGGAGCAGATCAGTAAACACAGTAAATTGGTCAGATAAAACAAGTTGCGGTTGCTCTTCAAATAAGTGATAATGATTGAAGAATGGTATTCTGTGGAAAACAGTTTGTTTTATAATCCCAGTAACTCTTTGAAATAATAAGAAATGACAAAGTGGGGGGGGGGGGGGGGAAAGTAATGTGCATCCAAAACATAGCAAATCTTAAATGTTTTCAAATATCATGTTTTTTTCTTTTTATAAAACCAATGAGTCATTGTAGAAAATATGGAAACTTAAGAAAATAATTACTGATAATCTATTACACAAACAAGCATATATAATAAAAATGGCTTCATCAGTTAACTTTATATACATACAATTTCTTCATATCTTGAAAATTATTTGAATAGCTCATTTAAATAGTTAACATTTCCTTCTATGAATATATCATGAGCTTATCATTATTTTTTTAAATTAGATGTTTAAGTTGTTTCCATTCTTTTAATTTTATAAATTACACTGAATTAAAAATCTATGTACATAAATTTTATCTTTTTAATCATTCCATGTTAAAGATTCCAGGAGATTAAAATTATTTAATCAAATGAATAAATGTGTTTATTACTCTATATTTAGTGATCATTTTTATCAATGATTAACTTTTTAAAACTAAATGTTAATTTTTATTTTTTCCTGGTCATAAAAAAAAAAAACTTGTTTCATTAATTTAATAATAGGAATTCACTTTATTCTCCAAATGTGATCTTATGAATACCATGGAGGCCTTTGAATTTAGCCAAGTCTTAATATTTACTCATATTATTCTTGTTTCCTGATATAATGAGTATAATCAGATAAGCAGATATTAGGATTACTTTCTGTTTACTTGGAATAAAATTCAGTGTTCGCTCACTTGCTGCTGATGTACCATGAATGGACAGAGCATTAACTCAGAGACACAAGTCATGTCTGTCTCAGAAATATAAGTTCCGGGGACATACCAGGTAGCTTTCTGACAGCAAGCTCACCATAGGTTAACCCAGGTTGATGTGTATTGAAATCTGATAATTTACAATGAGAAATTTAAAGCTTTGATAACCAATGTACAGGTCCATTTATCCTACATGCCCCAAATCCAGCACCATGATTTCCCCCAAATGGTACAAGAACAGAACATCAGCCTATTAATTTAAATGTGAAGAATTCCTAATAATACGTCCTGTCTGACCTCATCTTGCCAAGGGTCTTTAGAAAGCCACTCGAGATTCTCCAGTGCTTCTGTCATATAGAAGGTGATATAGCTGCTCCTTGCAACTGGAGCTCAAATCTAAATGGAACTCAAAAGACGTGAAAAGTAAAGGGGAAGATCAGTGTTCAACCCAAATTTTACTTGAAGTGTCAGAATCTGAAGCATTTTTATTTGTGACATTTGTTTCCTGAATATGTTATGTTGCCTTAAAGAAGATAAGAAACTATGCCTTCACGTTGCCTTAAAGAAGATAAGAAACTTTCATGTTATGGAAGATTATCAAAAGAACAATGAACTTGTCAAAATAATTTTAGTTTAGATGCATTTTGACTGTCCCCTAACATTGTGGCCAGGAATAAATCTTTTAACCTCAAATATTGCTCTATGATGGAAAATTAGAGTTACATCTTGAAAGGATTCAATACAATATCATTAAATCCACAGTGAAAGCATTTTGAAATATGCAAAGTACAAAAATATAAAAGGGGGCAACCATGCAAAATACGAACTTTGGAGTGAGTTGAGTCCAGCTCCTGGTTGAAGACAATCAATGTGTGATAATTCAGGCCTGGCCATGGGTATTGCAAAGGCTTTTTCCCTGAGAAATTTCAAGGAGGAAAGCTCCCTCCCCATCCCAGATTTGGGGCACAGCCCTTGCCCTGCAGTCCTTTAAGGTTTTATTTTTATACTAGGAGCCCTGTGCATGAATCCATGCGCCAGTTGCTCTCTGCAAGGCCTGGCAGCTCCATGACCCAGAGGCCCATCTGTGGCTGGGTGTGGAACATTTGCCTCACTGCTGTGGTGATGAAGCAGGTGTTCCGCCAGGCCACTCATGCTGCCCACTGTCAGGGGCCACCCTCCCCCACTGGGACAGCATCCTGGCAGGGCTGAGAGGACAGGGTGCTGCCATCTTGTGGCTATGGGTGCTGCCATCTTTGTGACAGAGTGATGGTTAATTTGCATATTGTTTTTATTAGATAGGATAATCCAATTTATGTACTTTTCCTTACTTGTTCTATGATATACTGTTTTTGTACCATAATTTGATTGGTTTTCTGGTACTAGTTCCTTTTCCTTCCATTCCCTTCCCTTCCCTTCCCTTCCCTTCCCTTCCCTCCTTCCTTCTTCCCTCCTTTTCTTTCTTTCTTTCTTTCTTTCTTTCTTTCTTTCTTTCTTTCTTTCTTTCTTTCTTTCTTTCTTTCTCTTCTTTTTAAACATAGCAGTTACATTTATTTGAGTTTCTTTTCTACATATTTTCCTTTTTCTTTTTTTTTTTGCTTCAATTATTTTTTTCTCTTCTGCTTCTTTAAACAATGTTCATGTAATTTTTTTTTTCATTCTTAAGTATTTGAAAGAATTACTTTGCTTGTAGTATTTTAAAGGTCTGAGTTTTAGAATATTTCCTGCTGGCAAGCTAGAATCACCACAAGTTTAAAGAAGGCCCTGAGCTTCCTTCCTCTTGTCCATGGCTGCTGTTCTCTTCTCCTTCCTGACATGAGGTGACCCCCTGAGTCCTACATGAGGAAGAGAGGGAAAGGAGGGAGAGCAGGATAAGAAAGGGATCCAAATAGCGTCATCTCTAAGAATGCCCTCTCCAAAGGACTTTAACCACTACACCCCAAAGCACTGAATTTATAACAATGCCCTTTGGGTCTAAATTTGATTTGAAAAATACAGTAGGGCAGCTATTTAGTCTAGTAGGACAGAGACAGGGTGGTACTGAACAGCCTTTAAGCTGGAACTGCCTTTCAAAGCCTCTCTGTTTCTTGAGAACGGAGCCCTGGCCTACTCTTCCCTAACCGTCCAGCCTGCAGCTCTCTCAGCCCTGCATTTCCGCCTCAACTATGGCATTTCATAAGGGCACACAATAATAACCGCAAAGCTCTGCATGTGGTGAATATTCGCCCACATGTTAATTCCATTTTATTATTTTATGACTCTCATTGTGAAGGGAAAGATCAGTGTATAATATGTGAGTCCTGGAAAGATTGATAGTAGGTTTCTCTAAGATTCTACCACAGAACTTCTCAAGGCGAAATATCTAACTCACCAAAAGCTACAGGGGAGCACAGGGCAACCTGTAAAAAACAGCACTTCTATATGGCATAACCTCATAAATTCCCTGTTTTCTTCCCACTTCACACCCATGTTTCTGATGGAAAACCTAAGCTTTTCTGTATTCTAAAACAGAACTAGGAAAGAAAACACCCTGAGAACTCACCTTTAGAAATATGAGACCAGGAAAACCAGCCCACAGAAGCCAGAGCTACCAGAGTGGGGATTTAAAGGTGGCCAGTGTCATCAAATATTAAAACTTGGTTTAATCAGAAGTGAGGGATGTAAGCAAGCTTAATTAGAAATACATATTATTATTATTTGACTTTACAGTATAAAATGAAAAATTAAAGCAATCACACAGGATACGTAATCAGGGAGGAATAGCATGTTGGGAAATGAGTCTGATGTTGTAATTGGTGTGTGCAATTAAAACTAATTAATTTTAGCTAGTATTCACGCATGCAAATATAAAATCAACAAATTTTAATTATTTAAACTCGCAATTATACTGACACTGGTATGTTGCTGTGAAGAAGCGAGAGACTCCTCTGTGAACTGGAGTCACCCTCAGCTATCATGTGCTGTTGCTGATCAAATCAGGGAGATATTCTATCTGCAGGATGTCTGTGCAGTTGTGACTATATGCACTGCTCCTTCTTCTAAACTTTTAAATTCAGATTAGCAGTTAGGTCAAATTTTCTATCACATCTCAAATGAAGAAAGGGACTTAATTTTAATTAACACATCATTGCAGGTACCCTAACATTCCTGCCTTCTAAGCCCTTCATAAGATTCATTAACATCTACTTTGTGATGAGAGGACCCAGGGAGCAGATAAAAAAGGGGGAGGGTATTTTTACTGATTTCACTATCGATTTTGACAAAATAATGAAGACTGAAGAATAATGTTTTTGCATTCTACAGTTGGGTAGGAATGAAGGCATTCTAATAAGTAAGAAGAGAGAGGGAAAGAAAGGAAGAAAGTGTCCGTCCATCCATCCATCCATCCATCCATCCGTCTATCTGTTTCTCTCCTATCTTTTGCTCCCTTTATGTTTAAATACAGGGTGGGGCAAAAGTAGATTTACAGTTGTAAGTGTGTAAAACTACTCTTGTTTTATTGTTTATTATTGTATTATAATGTAAACCTACTTTTGCCCACTCCTGTATAATTCTGTTATATATGTAATGTTTGGGGTTACTTTTTCTATCAAACAGAAAAAAAATATATGGTTATAAATCTTTGTTTTATTTCTGCTTTTACAAATTAATATCTAAATTTTACAGGTTTGCAAAACATCTGGGCTCAAATAAACTGTGCCTAGTCAAATGAGCAAACTTACATTCCTTAAGAGAGAATGATGACCCCTGTTGGGCCTATGAGAAGCTCTGAAATAGCATTAAATAGTCACAAAATTATCATTTTCCCCTATTCCCAATTTTTCCTGAACAAAATCCCTGAACAGTGTAAGTGTATGTTTTTGACATTTATGTAAATGGCACCTCCTGCATGTATCACCGTGTCTTGTTCTTCTGCTCAATATTATGTTTGTGTCATCCATGGTGTTGCTTAAGCTCCTGCATTTTTCATTTGATTTGATTGCTCTATTGTATTCCATTGTGCAGATAGAGCATATTTCCCATTGTACTGGTGGACTAGTTTAGAGTCCCTTTGCTATGTAAATTTTGACATCCATATGTATACATTATTTATTGCTGCATAACAGATCACCACCTTTGCCATATTCCATTGGTTAGAAACAAAAATCTAGGCCAGCCTACACTCAGGGGAGGGGATGACACAGGAACATGCATAATGAGATGGGCCCTTTTGGAGGCTGCCTAGCACAGCATATTATACCAATTTTTTCAAATAAATGAAATCTTACTTTACAAATAAATGTCTCTTTCAGACTTAATTCCCGAATAATAGAAGTTCTGCAACCGGAACTTTGCTTAGCACTGAAAGCAAATAATCTCCAATCCTCTTAGCTATCCTGCAAGTATTACTATCCTTCTTTTGCAATTTAAGGAAGTATGGCTCAGCAGGGTTGAATAATTTGCCTTTGGAAATTCTGGTACATGAGAGAGACCATATTGTATGTTTCAGAACCAGTGCTGTCAGCATGCTGCTTAAATATAGTAGAAATGAGCATAAGTGATTACAGAAAATAAATATTGCTGTTGCTCATCCTAATTATGATGGTCACCTCCCATCTACATCAAACACAAGATAGGATCAAATGACTTTTCTCTAGAGTTCATGCTAGATGTATTCACAAAGGTAAAACGTGACAGGTTAGCTCTACTTCAGGTTGCCATCAATGAGTAATTTCATGACCTTTTGTGATTCTTTGAAATCTATAATTTGATAATATGTAGGTACTCCTACCCAAGGTTAGTGTAATTATATGGTGTACTGCAAAGAGTAATGCTGCTAGTTATATGTAGCATTGGGCCAATCTAGGTGCAGACAATATTGGCAATAAATTCTACCAAACATCCTATATAATAAAAGGGTAATATGCAAATTGACCGAATGGTGGAAGTACCAGTCTCTATGATGCTCACTCACCACCAGGGGGCAGGTGCTCAATGCAGGAGCTGCCCCCTGGTGGTCAGTGTGCTCACCCAGAAGCTGGGTTCATGACTGGTGAGCACAGCAGAGATGGCAGGAGCCTTTCCTGATTCTATGGCAGTCAGACATCCCCTGAGGTCTCCTGGTCTGAGAGAGGGTGCAAGCCAGTCTAAGGGACTTCCCCGAGTGCATGAATTTTGTGCACCGGGCCTCCAGTTTAGACAGAAAAGCATATTTTATCATGTTTTTAAAGTTAGAAGAAATAGAAATTCTCCTTTTTAATCTTTGTTTCTGTTTTAAGTGATAAGTTCTTTTCTTATATAGTCATGCTTTATTTTATTTCCTCCAATCTTTTTTATTTGTTTTCCTTTTTATTGAGCTTATTGGAGTGACACTGCTTAAAAAATTATACAGCTTTGAGATGCATAATTCTACAACACATCATCTGTACACTGTATTGTATGATACATAGGTATTCTTTAAAGGATGGCATCGAAGAATCCGGAATTAATAGTCATGTCTGGGAATACCTACCTTATTTCATTTCTGATTGAAGATCACAAAAGATTATATATGGATTCCATTATGCATAAATGTATATTGTGGAGAACATTTCTTTTACCAACATCTCTTCCTTGAACAATTTCAATAACCTCCTAGCTGTACTCTTTGCTTTCACTCTTTTTCCTCCTATTTGTTTATTTACTCATCAATGAATATTTATTAACCTCCCAGGTGCCTGCTTCTAGAAATCTCTTTAAAATGCTCATCCGATCATGTCACCTCTCTGCATGGTTCTTTATTGTCTTCAGGACCTATTTCAAAGTGTAGACTAGAGAGTTTCAGGTCTACCTACTGACCCGTCTGCTATTATATACACATACTTGGGGCATCCCAAATAACTTTTCTACCTTAATTACTCTATCCTGTTTTATTCCTACATCATTTCCATTGCAATCTGCATTTCTTACTTTGCCACGTGACAATATTTTTATTTCCTGTCTCACATCTATGTTTATTACTCAAATCATAAAAATATAGTTTTATGGCAAAAATCAATATAGCATGGATAAGCTGGGGTCATCACCCAGGGTGACATACTGGTACCTATTAATGGCATTAAAGTTCTGTTGGCCCCACATAAATCATTGGATCCCAGCACAATGTTTCTTGCATCTGTTACATAGCAACGATGTTATTTCCCTTTCGCAAAATGGAACCTTTCACCTGAGCTGTCCCCTGTGTTTATCAGTTCAATAGCACAAGAAGATGAAATTAGCAAGTGAATATTCTCAGATTTCAATTTTGGGGAACCACGAACATATTCTCTGATGAAAATGTTTCTCTCTTAGGAACTAGGAATTCTAAATTATCCAAGTTCATGATTAGGGACTAGAAGCCAAGATTTTAAAAGAAACTTATTAGGTGAGTGAACCCCTCCTATATCCACCCTGAATTCCTGGATTCATGCATTTTGATTGTAGGGAAATGTCATTACTTAATGGTCACTGGTTTAAGAATTGTCTCAAACCTCCCCTCCCCCTTTCCCCCGCCGCTGTTGTCTATGTCCATTGGTTAGGCTTATATGCATGCGTACAAGTCCTTTGGTTGTACACATTCTTTAAATAGTATCCTGACCTTATATGGTAGTATCACTCAGTTGTGATACAACTCTTCCTTTTGTAAGCCATTTCACCACTCTCACAAGTCAGTTGCCTCTGGATGATGGGGCACATGGTAGACCAGCGGATACCATAGACCCTAAGCCCATTGCCTCTTTTATTGTAAAATGAGGTTTATCACCTACATTCATCTGTCAGTCTAAGATGGGGCTGCTGGAAGAACTGAGGACAAACTTGAATTCCTAATATTTATCTATTTCTATAAGGACAGATTGCTGTTCTTCCCAAAATGGAAATGGTCCAATGTAATCAACCTATCACTAGGTAGCTGGCTGATCCCCTCTACCCATCAGTTCTGGGAATGATGCCACGTCAGTGCTTAGGTTTGACCTCTGTTATTGGCAATTTGCATTCTCAGTAGGTATAGCAGTGAGCTCAGCTATGGTGATGGGGGATTTTGTGTTTCAGAGCCTACGTGAAACCTTCACGGTTGCCAAATGTTCATGAGTCCATTAAGCAAAACCTGGGGTCACTGAGTAAAGAAGCTTAACTTTTCTCTTTTCCACCTGGTAATTGACAACCTGGGCCACAGTGAATTATACCTATAAGCCCTTTCATGGGGTACCAACATTTCTTACTTCCATTCTGAGATGAACATCATATATTTCTTTCCTAGACTTCTTAGGCACTAATTATTCAACCTCATTCAGTGATTTTGGGAACTTAAGTCAGATTTATTTCCATTAATCTCAAATTTATTTGATTATATTCATTGGTAACACCTTAGTAAGCTACTCATCTATTTCATTCCTATGGGCTCTGTAAAAAAAAAATGAGTTACTGTCATGTATTCCTGAATGTCAACACACTTTGATTGCAACTCTGTCCCTGTGGGTTATTGCAGTAATTACACTCACCTGGTAAAGAATAATTAAGTGCCATCAGGTGGTCCCTGCCACTCCAAGATCATATTATTCTCACTAAAATAGGACGCCTACATTACTAATGGTGAAATGGGAGCCCAAATTCCCCCTTTATCTTCAGACTGAAGAGACCACAACAGACAACTACCTGTAATAGAGGTTTACAAGGATGCTGCTGTTGTCCTCATCAAAGATTTTAAATAATTTAGTGAAGAAAGTTTCCTCTGAGCCCCGTGAGGGTTAGCATCTATTCCAATATTCTCAAATCACGTAGCCGTCAAGTTCCTTTCTCTGTTGTATGCCAGAGAAGTTATGGAATCTCAATCTTGTTGCATTTAGTGTACCAGAGAATCAAACTTCAGTATACCAAGAAAACTTAAATCCACTGTTAGGTCATGAATCTCCGTATTATGACATTCTTTGAGTAAAATCCTCAGAATCTCATTTCTACCCATGTTTCCAGATTTCTTCCAGAGCAGAATGCAATTATCCCTCTGGTTCATGGAGGGATTGAAGTCTCTTTGCAGCCAGGGGACAATAAACAATGAAATTACATTTAGTCTCAGGGGTGAATCAGCATCTCCTTGTGAAGAACTTGGACTAAATAGGATCCCTTAAATGTGTTCATGCAACGGAAAGCTAGTTTCCTCCGATGGCAGAGAGGAGATTTTTCTGCTGGAAAAGGAAGACTTTGCAGTTCAACATTTTCAGCTTCATCATCGGTGTCTGTTGAAATGTTTTAATTCAAGTATCAGAGTCCTCATTTATTCTTAACTTTAGAACTTTTACTTTAGCATACATCCTTGGGATCCTATCTCTGTCTCTATCTCTATCTCTATCTCTATATCTCTGTCTCTGTCTCTATCTCTATCTCTATCTATATCTCTGTCTCTATCTCTATCTCTATCTCTATCTCTATCTCTATCTAATCATCAATCTTATTTCTTAGAGAAGGAACAGAATCATATTTTGGATTAGAATAAATTATAAAAATAAAACTGGAAAGGAAAGCTTTTTTGAAAAATGACAGATAGGGGTCAGAACTGGTTTGTGGTAATAGGATGAGTTAATGATTAATTTTAATGTTCTATGTCCCTTTGCTGATTTTATTCTCAAAAGAGATCTTTTTGTTGGTTATGAATATGGATTTATATTTCGTATTCATAATCTGCTATATGACAAGCTCTTATGGTAATTTCTACAATTTATATGATATGTGTGAGATCAATTATCATCATTTTGCTTTTTGATTTTAAAATTTTGCACCTTGCAATAATTTTCTATCACCAAGTTACATCTATATTAGCCCATTAAATATTTTAATACTACCATATATATTCATGCAGTGTTATTTATTTTGTACCATCTTCTTAATCTCTTTCTCTCTCTCTCATTCTGTTCCCTTCCAAACCTCCCCTCCCTTCCAAACTCTTTCTCCTTTCAGACCTGCCTCCCTCTTCAACTTTTTCCCCCCCATTTACTTGCAGGAGTAGTCTGACTATCATCAACAACATTTATTGACTTCCCTATGTTTTCAATAATTATTGAAAAATTCCTGTTATATAATAAAATTAAATTATAAATTAATGAGTCTAATTATGAACTCTGTTCTGTTCTATTGACCTATTTTTTCATGAATACTAGACTGCTTTAATTACTATTACATTGTAGTATGTTTTAAAATCTGAAAGATCTAGGGCATCTCTCTCAGTTTTAAAATATAATAAAGGTGTTGGGTTTCACATTATCTCCCAGATCAATAGTCCTGTTGTCTAACATTTTGCTGAGACTTTGAGTGGGCAGAAGGAACTATTTTGCACCCAGAAATATATGACTTTTTCTTCATTAATATCTTGGCTTGTGTCCTTCACTGAAGTGTTATAGATTTTATGATAGACCATTCATGTTTTTAGTTAAATCATTACTGAGCTTTAATTTCACTGTAAATACTCCACTTTCTGCTTACATTTTTTAATATAGCTGGTATAAAGGAAAACTTTTGATTTGTTTATGTTGGTCTTTTTGTTAATACCTACTTCCTTGAACTTTGGGTTTTTCTATGACATTTTATTTCTTACTTTCCAATATTGAAACAGTGACATTTTTATTTCTTTCCAATATTCACATGCTAGTTATTTATTTTTCTTGTCAACTTCTATTTATCATATATTCCATTGCACTGAAAGAAAAAAGTAATTATGATAGCAGTTTTTCCTATCTCCTTCCTCATTTGATTTTGATCAAAATATGTAAATTTTATCATTAAAGTTTTGTTTCATTATATTTCTGATAAAAATCTTCATGATATTTTCTAAAACAAAGTTTCCTTCTATTTTTAGCTAATACAATAAACTTTGACTAGAAATATTGAATATTTTACTGCTATTGGCATCTGATTGAGATTATAATATTCTTTAATCTCTTTGAATTTCTCAAAGTATTAGAATAGCTTAATATTTTCTAAAATTAAACTACTTCTGCATTCCTAGAATACAGGAATCTTTTATACACTTGCAGAGTTGTTGATTAGAGATCTATTTAGGTTTTTTTTATTGTTTATATCTGTGCTTGCTTATACATTTGAATTTTTGTACTACCACTATTATAATTTGGCATCCAGTTATGAAAGACATATAAAACAAATTAGAAGGGATTTCATCATATTTTATGACTTGTGGCATTTTATAAAAGTTGAAATATTATATGTTCAGGCATGTATTTGTAAAAACAACGCATGGCATTTCATACTCTATGGCAGGCATCAGGTTGAGCTTAGACATGGGCTAATTTAGCTATCTCACTACTCAGTCATAAGCTAAGATGAAATATTGCCACTTGTGGACCTTGAGAATATTATACTAAGTGAAATAAGCCAATCAGAAAAAGCTAAGAACCATATGATTTCACTCATACATGGGGTATAAAATTGAAACTTATGGACACAAATAGCAGTGTGGTGGTTACCAGAAGGAAGGGAGTGGGTAGAGGTGAAGAGAGGCTTAATATATGATGATAGAAGAAGATTTGACTGTGGGTGATGGATGTACAGGGTAATATACAGATCTTGTATTATAGAAATCTGTACCTGAAACCTGTAGGTTCCTATTAACCTCTGTCACCCAAATAAATTTAATAATAAAGAAAAAGAAAACACTTGATGCTGTTATTATCCCCCATAATAGAGATAAGAAAACTTCTTCTCTGAAGGCCAGAGCTCAGTGGGAACTGCAGGCCCTGAGTTGGGAAACCTAAATGCAGAGGGAGTAATTGAGTCCTCAGGTTGCAGGAGTCCAGGAGGGCACTCAACCACCAAAGTCAAGGCAGATGTGGTTGCTGTAAAGGAGAGCAGAGTCAAAAAGAATCGTTTGACTTGTGCAGACCTATGGCATTGGCTTATTGATCAAGGTGTTCCCAGGAGTGAAATGGATAGGGAGCTTACTAAATTCTTATTTGACCTGTAAAAGCAGAAAAGTTCCAGGTCAAATGAACAAAATCGAACATTCATCATAAAAACATTCATGCCTCCTCAATTAATCCCGAGACTTGAGTCAGTTTATGGGTCCACATGCCCTTGGATGAATGAGAGGCCAAGTCCTCTTGAGAAAGAACCCTAGTATACTACTAAAACTTTATAGTGTTCATCTTTCTCCTACTCTTCCCTGAAGGGACCTGAGACCTTTTGCCAGGGTGAGTGCACGTTGGAGAAAAGAAAATAATTTTTATCCTCAGACTTTTTTAGGAGTATCAGACACTGTCTCTGAGCTGACACTGATTCCAGGAGACACAAAATTTCACTGCGGTCCACCAGTTAAAGTAGAGACTTCATGAGGTCAGATGGTCAATAGAGTTTTGGCCCCTGTCCATCTCACAGTGGATCCAGTGGATTCCCCAGCCCTTCTGATGGTGGTTTTCCTAGTTACAGGATGTAAAATTGAAACAGACATACTTCACAGATAACATAATCACCACATTGGTTCCCTTTCCTGTGGAGTGAGGATTATTATGGTGGGAAAGGCCAAGTGTTAGCCAGTGGAACTGCCTCTACCCAGTAAAGCAGTAAGCTGAAAGCAATACTGGGCTGCTAGCGGGACTGAAGCGATTAGTGCCACCACCAAGGACTGGAAAGCTGCCAAAGTGATGTGAATCCCACCACATTCTCATGCAGCTAACTTATTTGGCCTGTGCAGAGGACAGAAGGACCTTGGAAAATGATAGTGGATTATAGTAAACTTAAACCAAGGGGTGACTCCAGTTACAGCTGCAGAACCAGATGTAGTTTCATTGCTTGAGCAAATTGACACACTCTCTAGTACGTGGTATTCACATGTTGATCTGGAAAACTCCTTTTCTCCATCCCTGTCCACAAAGTCTAACAGAGCAATTTTTTTTCAGCTGGTTAGGCAAGGAATACATTTTCATTGTCCTATTTCAGGATATATTAACTCTCTAGACCTATGTCATAATTTCATTTATAGAAATTTTAATTGTTCTTCTCTTCCATAAGATATTGCACTGATCTATTACATGCATGCCAGTATGATGACTAAACCTAGTAAAGATGAAATAGCAATTATTCTAGAGAACATTTATTGTCAAAGGAACTCAAAATACAACTAGGTTGGAAATAACCGTTCTCTGAAATCGTAAAACGCAAACATACCAAATCAACATGCCTTTTCAAGACTCGTCTAAAAGGAAAGTTGTTAAATGGAGTTCAAGAATTCCAAATTTATGACAACCTCAACAACAACAATTGGTCACTAAATCTTAAACAGCAAACAGTGAGCTGGACACTTATTTCAAAGAGACATATTTGAACTCCACAATGTATTTAAACCACTGGGAAATCTCTTGTATCCAGTTTGTTTTGTAGAAGGCTTTTATTTCTACTCTCTCTTAGGCTTTTGAGATCAGGTCTTATTTCAAAATCCATGTTGGGAGCTCAGTAAAAGGCGAGATGTCAGCCCTTCCCGATAGACCTGGAGAGAATGGATGCCAGTGGGGGAAACTCTCTCTACTGTTCCCTTTTCAGTTTGCCTTAGGTAATCCTTGAAAGTTCAGGTGCTTACTGGAGACTTATCTGAGGGGCCTCCAGGGATGCCACGATTTCTCTGGAAACTGTTTCCTGCAAGATCTTTAATATTTTCTGCTTTCCCAACACAGATAACACCAAAACACTTATTTTCTTTCTTCTCAAGGAAGTTCTATTGCACTTTCTTTACAGATAGTTTCTGGAGGGGTGAGAAAATATTTTAACAGAGTGAAACTGAAGACAGTGTGTGAATTTTTAAATAATTAATGGGCTTTGCAAAACAAGTTATGGGTTAGATAGATAATGTTTGTTATTGCTTTCTGATTACTTACATTCTTATTTCTAACTTTGGGGCCTTTTACTGGAGATATAGTACCAGCTAGACATGAAAAATGGAAGCAGCAATATTCTATATCATATAATAAAAAACATTTATTATTGGACTTCTTAATATAATCTGTTTTTTGTTTTCATATATGAGTACATTTGAGAGGAGGGAATATGTCTCAATGAAGAGAGAGTTGGGCACAAAAGGTCACAAAGTTTGATATTCAATCCACAGTTGATGTTAATTTCTCCTGGAATAAAAGTCATCAAATGTTTTGATGATCTCATCTCTATTGCCTACACAGGCTAAAATAAACTTGTTTAGACCTAAAAATATAGAATATTATTTTATACTAGGGGCCTCAAGAGAACCTCAAGAGGAAAAGGCCAAAATGAAAAAGCACTTTCAAGTATCCATAAGCCACATAGTCAAGTCCAGGGTTTGTGTACAAGGAGATTACGGAAGAGATACTTACAAGGAGATGTGAATGAATTGGAAGGCGTCAGTGCAATATAAGTCACACAGTTCTTTGCTTCATTCAACATATAATAAACCAAGGTCCAAAATTCTTACACCATTGGAGGACACAGTCCCATGATACTTCTGTCTGATTACCTTCCACCTCTGTTCTGGTCTAAGTTGCTCTGTCCCTGTAGAACTCCAAAAAGCTCATATTTCTTTTATAACAGATGTTTGTCTTCCTTATACGATTCTGAGCTCTTTGAGGGAAGGACCTCTCCATCTATAATAAATATGCCACCAAGTAAATTACAACTAGATGATCAAATGAAGACTTAGTTGGTAAATAGTTTTCTCAAGGGGAGTTCTGTGTGCTGAGTGGACATAGATGTTTATCACTCACTTTGTAGAGCTACTGATTAGTAAAGAATTAACATTACCCAAAGAAAGTTCTGACCTTTGTCTTCAGCTCCTGGGAGGTGATCTTTACACCCTTGGAATTCCCTGCCTGGTAAGAGTACAGCCCAGCAATCTAAGTAATTCTGATGTATATGTTTCACATTTAAGGACCACTGATGTAGGTTCTTGAAGACCCAGTAAAGATACAGTTTTCTCTGAAATACCATGGAAAGTAATTGCATCATTGAATGGTTTTAAGCAAGGGAGTACGACTTTACTTATATTTTATAATGGCAGAGTTATGGCTGTGTTGTGGACAATAGGGAACCTGAACAGAAGTTGGGAGATCAGGGCTTGTGGAGCTGCCCTGATATAGGTGTGAGAAGATATTGGTACAAGTGCTACTGAAAGTGGAGGGATATGGGATATACTTGGGGGTTAAATAAAATTGATTAGTCTTTCAATGAAGGACATACCAGAGCTTCTTTAACACTGATGTACGTTGTGAATCTCTAAAGGAATTAAGTAATATGTAAGGGTTCTGCATTTTTTTTTTGATTATGGGATCCTTTGTCTTTTATACTATTTACACTTATAGAAAATCTCCTAGGATGCTTGTCTCCAGGGAAAATAAGTAAAATTTGCAAAACTTTCCACTATAACCTAGAGAGAAAGAAGTTAAATACTTTCTATATTACTAAGTCATAACTGCATAGCTTTAAAAAGAAATGCAGCTTTTAAGACTATTTATCAGTTGCAAGCAGACTAACCAAGTGGTTTTCAAAGACAAGCCCCACTTCGATAAGTAAGTAAGAATAATATGTCTGTTAAAGAACTTCTCCAAGAGACCTTCTCTCTCTGCAAGTCATAATTACAATCATTTTCTGCCCAAGTGGTCATTTAAAAATATGCAAGGATATTATAATCAAATTAGTAAAAGATTGTATTTAGTTACATATTTGTTTTAATAATTTAGTTAGCAAAACCCTCGAAAAAGTATAAGGAGGTATTTGGCCCAGGATCTATGCAAGTTATAATATTTAATTTACTAGCACATGGTTTTTAAACCCTGTACTCTATAAATGTTCAGTACTTGTTATGCTTCTTTGCAAGGTCTAGGTAAACTTAACTTTTTTAGATAAATGTAACATTCGACATCCTCCTTTTTATACTAAAAAAAAAACCAACAGCAAAATATATTAAACACTATACTCTGGAAGCACAAACATTTAGAATTCATGATTTTGTTTAAATGTTTTTATTTAATGCACGTGTGTCCTGTGATTTCAAAGTATTCAGATGAGACTGGTAAAGTAAAACTTAGACCAAATAAATGATCCCTGCCTGGGCAAGGCCCGGCACCAACATTTACAAGATGCTTCCTTAGGTCTCTTCCACCCAATGGGTCTTCCTTTGTAGGGATGTGTGCCTTTCCCCAAAGTCTAGTGAATCCTTGCCAGTGGGACCCAGAAAAATTTAATGCAACAAAGGAACTGACTTTACAAATCCTTCATGTACTATTTACATTTTCTCTATTTCCATTTATTTGTTCCAACTTTAGATAATATGTTCTCTTAAATGGAATATGCATCCACACAATAAAAAGTGCTCACAGATTATTCTGGTGCTGCCAGCTTGGCCCACTTTGTCAGCCAAAGCCTTTTAAGTCCCAGGTGCCCTGTGGCCAATCAACTGATAAGAGGTTTATGAGATTCCCAAGGAGTTTGGAGTACACCAGGCATTTTTGAGATTAATGTGTTCTTTGGGACTCTTTCAGAATCACCGACAATTTATGTCTTTTAAAACGGAGCAGTGTTTAAAACAATTTAAGATAACTCCATAGCTCCTGAAAGTAGCCGAACAATTTTCAATAAACAAAATAACTGTTTACCTTGCAGGATCTGGTTCTTTATTATTTAGGAAGATAGATTGTAGGTGAAAACTTACAGATTTATCTTCCCGGAAACATGTAAAATATGCAATTGACCATGTTTTGGGGAAGATAAAATCACACAACATTTATAAATGTCAGGCATAATAGCTCATATGGCAAAGACTTAGTTAATATAGTTTAAATGAATAGATAAGTCAGTCAATTTATCCAGCAATCACCAAGACCTAAACCCCTTATTATTTTAATTTAATGGGGATATGGCATAATGTTTGCTTATTAAGTCATGCATATTATAAAACAAGGGTTCATAAAGTAGGGGATATAGGAGATCTTCCTGTGATGTGGGACCTATCAGATTCTGGCCTGCAAATGAGAAACAGGTCTATAAAAGAGTCCTAGATGACAGCTAGACCTGCCTACAGTATGCCAACCAAGTCATGGAATGTTTCTCATTTGCATAAATGAATTTGACTTGCTCTTTTACCTGCCATCAAGAGAGGGGGAAAATCTCTATGAAGGCCAGAGTGTTCTGCTTATGAGGTTATCTGAGAATAATAAGATAATGTAGGGATGGTTATTATAATCGTTTTAAGATATAGAAACAGTCAACTGAGATTTTAATTGATAAGGCCACACACTTAGTGGCAAATCTATTTTTAATTGATAATGGCAAATCTAGGAATCATTCCTATTTATCTATTTTCTTCCCAGTTAACTGTACTAAATTTCCGTTTCCTCATGAGTAAATGGGTTAATAACACCCAATCACATAGCATGGCTGTGAAGTTCAAATGAGATAGCAAACATCGTGAAAATGCATTAGGAATAATAAAATGCTACACAATGCCCTGTTACTCTCCGGGTATTATTTCTATATGGTTGCTGACATGTCCTCAAATTGTGACTATTCCTTGTTGTCTGCAACGGGTAAGGCGCATTTTTGAAACTGGTGATATCTATTCTATAGGGTGGGGCAAAAGAGTTTATTATTGTATTGTTATTTACTAATTATTGTATTATTTTTCATACAGACAGTTGTAAACCTATTTTTGCCCTGCTCTGTATGTCCCATATCCTCTATCATGAACCTGTGTGCTTGCTTTGGAGATAGGAAAATAGTTTTTCAGGAGCTATTCTATCAGAAACGGCCCTTGGCAATATTCAGGGATGTTACTCCGTTTTTGTCCCAGATCTCCATGAATTATCCTTAGTCAAGGCATCAATATTTCCTGTGCAACTATGATACTCATCATTGTGGGTAATTAAATAACCCTTACCTCTCAAAATGCAAGTTAGGGGAATTTACTAGAAGGATGAATTTGAAAGATCATGGCTTCCATAAGTGTCAGTGAGACTTGTATTGGTTTGCTTTGTGTCCACTTAAGGCTGGTGAGAATAAAATAGCCTTACAAAAGACACTCATGGAATTCAAGATTCCTTTGATCCAGTTATGCTTCCAAGAACATTTTGAAGAAGTGAGGGTGTTCAGTTACCACTCTGCCTTTGAAATGCCCCAAAGCTCCCCCTGTTGTGTAATACCTACTGATCACAGAAATCTGATGATGGCTGGCATTTCAAATTGCTAATCTGGTAGAACTGCCTGCAGATTCTGATGAATGGCATTAGCAAAGCAATACTCCATATGCTCCAAAATTGGCTGGAATTTGTCCTCTTTTAAATGACACTGAATATAATTAAAAGTGTCAGACTCATAAAGTTCATGTTCTCATGAAACTTCACCATGAAAAACAGAGAAAATGTCCACTCAGGAATCCTTTGGAAGAATGTCTGAGGAACCATTATGCTTGCTTAACTTGTATGAAGGTATTTTAAAAATCTTTGGACAAATTCAATACTGAGGTCTTTTCTGATACTCGCTTTTATATTGTCAATGATTTTCATCTTTCTTCTGTTCAGCAAAATATTTTTTTCTCTTTCTGAATTTCCTTTTGAAAATGCTGAGCTATTACTAAGGTACAGTAAACAGAACTCTTCTGTGAGAATGCCTGTTTCAAGTAAGCCCCTGGGCTTTCATACAGGACAATGGAACAAAATTTGTTAATTATCATTTCCCAGACTGAATGGGTGAACTCTGACAAAGCACACTAGTGGAAAAGCTATCAGCACCAAATGTTCCAATCCAAGGTCAAGGTATTTGAGCCCAGGGAATGATACAAACACTGAATGTATTTATTTCTATAGAGAGAACAGTTTGGTTCATAATAAGGAAGAACTATTTAATAATTAAGAAAGACTGAAGACTAATGGCCTGAGGTGGCCAGAGTCCTGTCATTGGAAGCATTTTTTGCAAATGCTTAGTATCTGTTGAGTTCCAGTGTAAAAAGAGGGTTAAATGACAGATGGGAGAATGAAAAAAAGCAGTGTTTTGAAAACTGTGGGCCACACTACATTAGTAGGACATGAAATCAAAATAATGCATCTTGATTTGGATTTTTAAATAAATATGTTAATTTTTACACAAGTAGTCATTCAAATTTATTGCGGAAAACAGGTACATATAGGTAAATCAAAAGGAAATACAATCCAGGGAGAGTATGATAGAGATAATCACCTTAATATTTATATGTTATTTTATACATTTTAGTCTGTGTACATATATACTTAAATATGTTTATTATCTACATATGCATTTGTATATATTACACATTTAAATATATGCATATATTTTTATATCCACTTAAATGTGTCTGTATATTAGAGAATCCATCTTTGGTACTTGATTGGAAGGCTACAACTGATACCACAGAAATGCAAAGGATCATAAGCGACTATTATGAACAATTATACAGCAACAAATTTGATCTCCTAGAAGAAATGGATAAATTCATAGAAACATACACCCTACCAAGAAAGAATCATTAAGACATATAAACCCTAAGCAGACCATTTACTAGTTAGGAGATTTTCTCAGGAATCAAAAACCTCTCAACAAACAAAAGCCTAGGTCTAGATAGCTTCACTGGTCAATTCTACCAAACATTCATCAAAGAATTATTCCCAATCATTTTCAGTCTTCCCCCTAAAATTAAGGGTTAAAAAAAGAAAAAGGGCCCTAGCCTGCTTGGCTCAGTGGATAGAGCGTCAGCCTGCAGACTGAAGGGTCCCAGGTTAGATTCTGGCCAAAGACACATACCTTGGTTGCGGGCTCGATACCCAGTAGAGGGTGTGCAAGAGGCAGCCAACCAATAATTCTCTCATCATTGATGTTTCTATCTCTCTATCCTTCTCCCTTCCTCTCTGAAATCAATAAAAAATAAAAAAAAATAAAAAAGACATCCACAAATCAATCAATAGTATGTATAGAGACAGCTTATTCTGGATTTAATTTGCATATCTCTAATAACTAATGGGCTTAAACATTTTTAATGTCCTTATTTGTCATTAACATATCTGCTTCATTAAAATTTTAGTTCAAATATTTCACTAATGTTTAAATACTGTGTTTTAAGCAAAATAGAGGCATACTCATAAACAGAGAGCAGGCAGACAAATCTGGTGTGGAGCGCTATTGGGAGGGCCTGGAGGGATTGAAAAAAAAAAAAAAAGGAAGAATTCATGGACACAAACAACAGGGGGTAGAGAGAATAAAAGTGTAGGAGGGTATAGGAGGAAATACTGATAGAAAAATATAATAAGTCTAGAGGCCTGGTGCACAAATTCATGCACCAGTGGGGTCCCTAGACCTGGCCTGCAGGATCAAGTTGAAACCAGCTCTCTGACATCCCCTGAGGGGTTCCAGATTGCAAGAGGGTGCAGGCCAGGTCAAGGGACCCCACGGGGTGCATGATTGGGGTGGGGAAGGACAGGGAAGGTTGGCCAGTTGGGGAGATTGGCCAGTGGGAGGGCTCAGGGCATGTCTGTTCCATTTTGCTCACTCCCAATTGGCCAGACACCAGCAGCAAGCTAACCTACTGGTCAAAGTGTCTGCCACCTGGAGGTCAGTGCACATCATAGCGAATGGTTGAGCAGCCATAGCACATCATTAGCATATTATATTTTGATTGGACGAATGGATACTTAGTATATTAGGCATTTATTATATAGGAAAAAGAAAACGAAAAAGAACAATTGTGTTTTATTTCTTTCCACTGAGTTTTCAGTTTGTTATATGATAAGTCATTAATTAATTATAGAATTTGCAAACTTCCCCCCATTATGTTGCCTGTATTTTTTCTCAAGAGTCTTTTGAAGAGCAGCTGCTATTAATTTTACTGAGGTCCAGCATATTAGTTTTTCTTTTATGCACTTTGCTTCTGTGTTACATATATATAAGAAATCTTCAACATGCAGTTAAAAGTATTTTCTCCTATGGTTTCTTCTAAAAGTCTTATAATTTTAGGTTTTATGTTTAGCTTGCTGATCCATTTTGAGTTAATTTTTATATAAGATATGATATATGGATTGAGATTAATTTATTTGGTACATGAATATTCATTTATTCCAGCACCATTTGTTGAAACAAACACAATCATTTCTCCATTGAATTGCCTTTGCACTTTTGCAGAAAATGAATTGATCATATATGTCAAATCTATTTTTAGATATTCTATTTGTTACATTGATCTATACAACCAGCATTTTAATAGAATAAATATAACAGAAAAGGAAAGGGAAGGGAAGGAAAATAATAGGGGAACAAAAGACAGAGAAGGAAGCGAAGAACTCATTATAAGGGCAATTATTATATTTTCATGAAACTTCTTGTTCAGTTAAATAGTAGATTATTAATAGATAGATAGATAGATAGGTTCTCTCTTAATTTCGTTTTTGCTCTTTGCAATGGTTCATAAAGGTGATGATGCCTTCTACCTTTCCTTCTATGTATGCTCTCCTCTTCTACCACAGAAACTGACTTTATGGCTAGGCATGTGCCCATATACATATATATTCCTATAGCACTTGCACCTATGTGTGCCAGTAATTATTCTATTACCAATGGAATTTAAACCGAAATATCATATCATGGGACAGATTTGGGAAGCTTTTATTTTGACTTGACTTATTTTGTCCCTGAAAGAAATGCTGTCATGCATACTATGCCCTACTTCATTCTTTCCTTTTTAATATTTTCTAGTGACTGGGAAGAGCATGTCGGCTTGCAAATTGGAATATCAAGCCCATGCTGCAAGGTTCCTGAGCAAAGCTGTCATTACAACTGGAGGCAGCATCAAAGTTCATTTCGGTAAGAAACACTCAACTTGAATCTTGTGGGGTTTTAAAATCTCTTGTTAATTTAGGTTCTTCTGATACTTGAAATGGCATAGCCATCCTTTTTGACATTACTCCTGATTTCCCCTCACCACTGTGAGTGATCTCATTGTTTTCCCCTCTTTATAAATCATGCCACAATGCTGTTAGTTTAGACCCATGAAATTTGGAGTCAACTTTGACTCTTCTCTTTCTCTCTTCTCATCTGATCCATCAGCAACATCTCTCCATTCAACCTTTATAACATGTCTAGAAATTGCCTTCTCATTATTTGAACCTGGTCAGAGCCATCATCATCATCTCTCATGTGGAGTGATATAGTTACTCCACAATTGTTCTCCCTGCTTCTCCTCTTGCCGCCTTAACTCAATTCTCATCTGAACAACCAGAGGGAGCCTATTTGGAATGCGTCATATCACTTCACCCTCTGCTCAAACCTTCCCTATTGCTCTTCACTCACTCAGTAAACAGCAGTGCCCTTCTGATGTCCTTCCAGGCACCAGTGTTTCTGATCCCCGGTATCTCTTTAAGGTCTCCTCTTCATTTCCATTTTTATCTAATATCCACCCATCCTGGATGGCAGGCTGTTGTTTTTCTGCCAGATGCCTTCCTGGCCTCGATATATTCATGGTTCACTTCCTCCCTACAGTCAGGTCTCATCCAGAATGTCAACTCATCTAAGAGCAGTATTTTTTTCTCACCTATATATAAAAGTATCCCTTCTAACACTTTATATCCTCCATACTTTGTTTCAAATTCTTCACAACACCTAACCTAAAGTGTTAGCTTTTGAAATACTTCTATTGGCTCTTTTCCCATCTAGACACCAGGGCTTTGTTTTGTTGTATCTATAGCACCTAGAAAAGTGTTTGGCATATAGGTGGTATCGACTCAAATAATCACTTGTTGAATGAATGCATAAATGGATGAGAAGAAGAGGATGAGATATATGCTTTTGAATCATGACTATGTTAACTTACTACCTTTAAGGTTTCAAGTAATTAACTTACCTCTAATCCCCACTTTCTTCCTCTCTCAAGTGGGTATAAAACTATTTACCCGAGGGCATTGGTGTGAGGATTAAATTATCATAGTTAAAAAAAAATGTCCCACACAAGGCTCTTCAGAATTATGGATTCAATAAGAGTTTGATAAATCACTTCACGTTTAAAAAGTGTAACCAAAGGCATCTAATGATTTTGAGGGAAAGTATCTTGCAAAATTTTCCAGGCTAATGGCATGAGTAAATTCAGATAATCTCCAAGCATTAAATAGAATTTACAATGCCTTAATTCAATTCTCCAAAGCATTACACATCCATGATTAAGAAATATCTGTGTGTTTTATGACTTGTAAAATGAATGGTATTTAGTACTATAGGTCTGGATTGTTCGGCTGGAAGCTTGGGAGCCTGTTTGGCTTTTGGCAAACCCCCTGAGAGCAATCCTGGTAGAGAGAGATTGGCACATTCCAATGAATGCCTTGTCCCCCAGGAAAGGCTGCTGTAGTATTTAACATGCTCTTTTATTGCTCTACTCAAATGGAACAGGCCTCCCTTGAGAGTGTAGTCAACTCAGACCCCAGTTCCCTTTCCACCAGAATAATCCAGAGACAAGTTAATTTGGAAACACTCCTATCATTCCTGACGTGTTTGCCAGTCTTCACGTCACCTTGTGGACTCTGTCTTCCCTTACCTACCTCCCCAGCTCATCTACTCTTCCTGTCCTGCATCCCTAGTTATGTCTGCCTTCCTCCATCTCCAGGCTTTCCATTGTGCCCCAAGAAATTCATTTTTACTCCTTAACATCTTAAAATTTCCATTCTCCTTCTGGCATTATATATATATAATCACACACACACACACACACACACACACACACACACACACGAGACCCCTTACAGGAAGGCTTCCTGCGGTAGTCTCCACCACTCCACCTGCTTCCCTCCCTTCTCCTCCACTCCGCCTGCTTCTCTCCATTCTCTGCCTCCCTGCTTGCTTGCTTCTCTGCAGCTTTGCTCTTTTCTGCAGAGCTTGGCTGCCTTCTACACTGTCTTTAGTCTTCGCTCTGTGCCTGGATATCCAAATTAACCACCATCTTGGTTGGGTTAATTTGCATACTCACTCATGATTGGCTGGTGGGCATGGCTGGTGACATAGCAGAGGTATGGCCAATTTGCATGTTTCTCTTTTATTAGATAGGTTTTCTTTTCTCTAATGAGCACATTTGCCTCCTAAAGTTACCTCAAGCTTGTGCTGCTCATGCTTTTGTACTTCATAGAATTCAGGATCTTTGGATTTTCCAGTTGATTTTATTGTTTGGTAATTTTTTAAAAATCACATTATTGAGGTTTCATTGACATACAAAAAGCTATACATGTCTAGTTCAACTTGATAAGCTTGGATAAAATATGTACCTTAAAGACATCACCACAGTCAATATTATAAACATCCATTACCACCAAAATTTCTCCTGTCTTCATTTTTTGTACATATGATATGAACTCTTAACAAAGATGTTCGCCTTAGCAAATCTATTTTTCGTGAGTAGATAGAGTTTATGTCTTTTTAAGGAATACCAACCCAGAAGTGACATGTACTTTTTAGTGTGTTTTACCTGGTTACATGTTGTCAATATCTCTGTCTTATCACTGGTGCTAGAGCTCTCCTCTCCCTTGGTAAAGGCGGTGTTTACTGGGTTTCTCCACCATAAATTTTTTGCATTCCATTTTGTAAGTAAAAAATATCTTGGAGATATATTTTGAGACCATGCAAATATCCTGTTTCTCCTCAAACATCAGCTCCCTACTTTTAACATCCATCATTAAATCTTGCCAGTAGCAATCATTAGCATGAAGCTATACTTGTCATTTTTTATTCCATCATTGCTTCTATATTTGAAATTCTTCTTTGAAAAAGAACTCACTCCTTTATTTATATAGGCATGTTTATGTGAATGTATGTACATATTTTTCCATTCAGTCTATAGATATTCATTTTGTCTTATGATTTTTAGTCTACTATTATTATTATTCAGTTGCTCAAACCATTCCAGTTTTGTCTCTTGGGAACACTTTCTGATTGGCTTCTGTGCCATTTTTGACAGGACCTCATCCTTTTCTTGAGAACTTTAAAAATGTTCCAGTGCCACAAGATGTTCTAGCATCCTGCCTCTTCTTTTATAAGCTCTAGCTATGGTTTTTGATGCTGTTAAATCTTAGTTTCAAGTGTTTCTTTGAAAACTGTTTGCCAGGATATCTCTATTCTGCAGTATGTTGCAATATGTTTTTCTAAATATGTTTCATCTTAATCTGCTTATCAGTGTATTTCTCTGTTTCCATTTGTAGATAATCTAAGAACATTAATGAAAAATTTAATAGCCACCATCACATAATTAGAAGGTGAAAAACCTTGGAGTAGGTCAGTTCTTCTGACTCCAGTGTTAGTGCTCTCTGTGCCATAGCACTGAGCCTGTCATAGTGGGAGGCATATAGCATCTCCTCCTCACAGGTTATTGAACACTTCAGGCTCTGTTCCTATTAAACCGTGGTGCACACAGTGCCTTTAGCTACCTGAAAGCTCCCACTAGGGAGCCCTTACACCACACTCACACTGTTCAAGGTTTTACATCTCATGTCTGGTAATATGAGATACACACTCAGGTTTGCCTGCCTTTAAACGCTGCTCTACCCTGTCATTCCTGAAACCAGCAATCCAATAGCATGTTAAACTTCACAATGTTTCTGGTGGAAAATATTAGTGAATGGGTATCCAAAAGCTTAGCTTTTTATATATACTTGGATCAGTTCATAACTTCAAGGAATTACTTGAGAAAAGATGAATAGCACAACTTTTGCTTAAGTTATGAAATAAGATGGATCCCTTTTGTCTGTGGCTGCATGTGATCTTAATTTCAAAATAATAACAATGAAAGACAATAGTTCAATATTAAAGTGCTATGGGCAAGAGGACATGCGCGCGCGCGCACACACACACACACACACACACACACACAAAAAAAAAATTATTGTGGCTATTGTTTTCTGAATCTACAATAAGAGTACATGTCCTGACCAGTGTTTCTTTTTAGGCAGTGCCAGTTGAACTTGATGCTGTCAAGCCACCTAGGATGTAAGTTTCCATAGAAATTTCACAGAAATGACTCCAAATAAGAGAAGCTAATAAATGCTATAACTTGTCGAGTCTGAGAGAAATATAAAATTCCAATGTACTTCAACAGCAGCATGAGCTGTGGGGCATGACATTTGCCATACACTTCCCAAGTGTCTGAATCTTTTTTAATTTAAGTTTCCTCATCATTGAAGTGGTTTCGATAATATCTTCCCAGGAAGGGAGCTGTAAGGATGAAGTGAGATACCGTAGGTAAAGCTGTCAGCACACTGTCTGCCGTGGATGAACTGCTCTGTTAACAGTGGGGGCAGCTGCTAGCCTTATCACCCCCATCATGAACATCACTATCATCCCTAATATTAAGATTAATCATAACCTCCCATGCATGGGCCTGTCTCTAGTGTGGGATGTGGATATTCTTTCCCTTCTCTGTAGCACAGGTGTAGCTGATCTGGGAAAGCTACATGTAGAAATCCCTGCACATGCTTTGCTAAGACCTGTAATTGGTAACTATGATTCTGGCCGTGATTGAAGGAAGGACAAGAACCCACTTCACACGGCAATGCATTGTAACAGCCTCAGAGAGGACGATTTCCTGCCCTGTGACAGTGTCACTATTGCAGCTTTCATCTCAACAGGGGGGATAAATACCACCTTCAGGAGAAGTGCTCACGATAGGCCAGCGAGTATTCCTCCGACTTTTGATGCAGGATCCACGGTGATTATAACTGTGATATTGTCACGTTAGTTTTGTGCTTTGGAAAAGCCAGCTAGAATATTAAGCAGGATGCTGTTTTGTAGAAATGTTAATGATATGTTCAACTATATGAACATGAAGCAGTCTCTCTCTTTCCATTCTCCAGATCTTTTTTTTTCTCTTTGTCATACAAATGTTCATATTCTGGATTCCTTGTTCTTTACATTAATGTTCATCTGCCTTCTGAATGAAGTTTGTAATGAAAGATAGGAGCAATGAATGATATTACTATGTTCTTATCTCTTCAACATTGTGCTAGAGATCCTAATCAATAAAGTAGAACAATAAAAATATATACATCTTGAAAGAAATGCCATTAATTGCAAAAAAAACCCAAAACATTGTATAATATCTGCAGATCAACAATTGAAATTATAATAAATTTTATTATGGTGTTTGGATGTCAGTTACACATCCATGTAGCTAAACACCTGCAACATCTTATTATAAATTAAAATTCTTTTAAATCCATATTAGTAACTATGTATATAAAATTGTTTGAAATATGTTTCCAAAATTATTAAATAATTTTATTGAGAAAATAATTAAACTATTTAGGGACATGAAATAACATTTAAGTGGAGATATGTATCCCATTTATGTATAGAAATACTCAGTGCCATAAAAATGACGCTTTAATCCAAATTTGTAAAAAAGATAACGTATCATTAAAATCATATTCCCACAACTGTTTATGTAGCAAGACTAGATAGGAGATAAATTAGTAAGCAGTACGTCTTCAGTGCATTCTCTTTTCACTGGGTTTTGCTCAGTGAAAGAAAGAAAGTGCTAAGAGAAAGAGGTCACCAGGTGAAATATCTTTGTAAACTTTCTTGTAAAAACAAGAGAATGGCATTAGCTGGCAAGGAAGATTTTATCGGTGCAATTCTATTTTCTAGATATACCTGGTTATCTAGGATTTCTTTTGGTAAAGAACCTGACCTGTCACTTAGATTTATATAGCATGTGGCTCCATGTAAACTATGTGCTCTGAAGATATTTCATGGCTGCACACCTTGTGGAGAAAACCTCCTGTGCTTACCTGGGTCCAGAGAGTGTCTTGTTACTGAAAGAAGGGAACTGGATAGCATTGGACTTCCCAGGTTTCTCCCTGCTTGTATCTGGGC
Source organism: Pipistrellus hanaki (assembly GCF_964339955.1). Classification (NCBI taxonomy): domain Eukaryota; kingdom Metazoa; phylum Chordata; class Mammalia; order Chiroptera; family Vespertilionidae; genus Pipistrellus; species Pipistrellus hanaki. The sequence goes on from NC_140515.1 coordinate 50,331,303, forward strand.
ATCAAGATCATTGTATCCTTGGAATTAGTAGTAAAGTTTAATATTGGGTAAGGTTTCTGGTTCACGGTAGTCTTATGCAGCCATCTTATCCTTTGTAGTTTCTCAAATCTAACTATTAATATGGAAGGTAAAGGGGAAAATGGCAACATGGATTTTTTTAAAGAAGAATTTGAAGTATCGACTGGTTAGGGCAGATATCAAAGCTTATTTTAAATCCGTTGTATGAAATTCGGTACTATTGAAGGAAACAAACACAACAGAGCCAAAACTCAGAGAAGTAAAAAGTAAACCTCAGAATGAGAGGAAAAATTTGTGACAGTATATTTTATTTATGCCTTTGTCCTCTCACCGAGAAAATGAATCACTTCGGTGATATGGTTAACACATTCATTTTTAGTCAATACCAAACTTGATGACAAACTTTTTTTTTATGGCATACATTTATAAAACATCTTCATTTTTAGTGGGCTCAAGAGTTATACTCAATATATTAAGCACAGCAGAAAAATAACAACTGGACTTAAGAAATAATTTATGCTCTTTTAAAATATTTATGATAAAATTTCACAATTTCAAAAATAACTCCTCACTGTTGTAAATTTAGAATTTTAAAAGAAGATTTCCATTTCTCACAGGCAGTGTGTTCTTGAAGGTATAGCTGGTTTAATGCTTCCATGATATGCCACATTTAGATGGTTTCCATGGAGACAATTTCTGCTTAAACTTAGGTGAGAATGTAAGTTAATTTTAAATGAGTTAAGGAAGTGGAAATTTCATAAAGTGAATGGTAACCTTATCTGTCTAACTAATCAATTTTAAACCCTTGAGTTAGTGAAATATTTTTAATCTATATTTTGTCTCCTTTTTGTCCTTTGCCTATTTCCTCCTCTATCTTCTCCCTGCTCTCTTCTTTTTTTTTTCTTCTTTCTACCTCATCCCATTTCCTTTCCAATTATCCTCTTAGCTTCACCTTCTGCTTTCTCCTATGACTTCTTAAAGAAAACAAACTAATTCTAGCAAATAACTCCAACCCCGATCCACATCTTAATCGTAAGTTTCATGACTGGAGTGGCATTGCTATCTAGATGTCCCTTTGACAGTTAAAATGAAGCATAACCTAAGCAGGACTTCTCTTCACTCCCCTTACGCTTCCCAATATCTCTATTTTTCTTCATGGAAATATAATTATTCCCAGTGTTCAGGCTTAAAACTCAGATTTATCTTTAGTTTCTTTCTCTCCCTCTGACACTTCCACCCTCATGTATCAATTCCTTGATAAGCTCATTCCTGAAGTGCCATATCCCTTACTTAAGATGTGGTGGAAGTAGGAAAAACTATTAAGAGACAAAAGTTGGGGGTTGACTGCTTGGTCTTGGATCTTAGTTCTACCACTTACTGGGAGGATGAGTTTACAGAAAGCACTTAAACTAGACAATTGGCCTAATAAAATGTTATTGGAAAACTAAAAATTAAAATGAATTATATGCATAAACCACTTGGTAGGACTCAATAAATGTAACTTTTTATTACTGGTCAAAAAATCTTATTTTTTTAATTTAGGTTTTCCCATTTCCTTCCAAAATGACATTCTGGCCTCCAGACTCTTACCTTCACCAATGTATTGTATTTTATATGTTTTTAGGGAGGAGTAACTATTCCTTACTCCTGAAATTTTATTTTTATGTTCTTGGAATCCCGCTTCTCACTCATCTAGCTCTATCACAGTATATGACATGATTTCTCTTACTGATAAACATACAGATAAGCCCATCTTGCCTAACTTGGACCAACAACTCTTCCTTTGCAACAAACTGATGACCAGTCTGTTTTGATTCCGTGTTCTAGGACTGGTGTGAACTGTAGGCTGGTCTAGTTCTGAAGTTCAATTAGTAGGCCCTTCTGGTTGTCACATTGAGCTCTAATTTAGCTGCTATCAGCAATAATGATGATAGTCTAGCCAATATCTGCTGTGGCACGATTTTGTTTCTCAGAAGCTGAGAAAATTAGTTCCTCTTCTGATGCCTCTTGGAAAAACACACCCATACGGCTACCAAAGCTCATTCTCATCATGCCATTCAAAAGAAAATTAAAGTATCTACAATATTTATTTAGTCATTAATTTAACAGGAATGAGCTAAAGAGGAGGATGGGGTAGTTGGAGGGATGCCAGCTTCTAAATAATGTCTGGTAGGTACTAGAAGACAGATTAAGTAAAGGATGCTGGGCTTATGCTATTTCTCACTGATTCTTCAATCTAAGGCTTGAAAATTTATGTGATTGCTACCATGCTGAACTTTGTCAAACCAGACTGATTGTAAAGATGGAGAGCCTGTGTTTTGTGCTTCTACTGCATTTACTTTATTAAGCTCCCATCAAATTTATGACACCATTCCCTGAATTATAATTGTATGAATCTTCATTGCAGTTAGCCAATGAGAGAGCAAGCTTCTTGATGAGAGCCGCTATATTTCAAATAGCTATGCCAAGAACTTGTACCGAGGAGGAATGCCAATAAATATCCAATGAATGAACTAATTTATACCAGTAGGAACTGTATTATCTTTTTAATCAAACACACATGCATTTAATATCAGCTTCATCTTTCAATAAGCAGTTTTCCTCTTTGTGTATTAAATTAGAATAATAATACAAAAATTACATGAAAATTAAATAAAATAATACACATGAACAAACAAATCACAGTGCCTGGTAGATGGTATGTGGTCAATACATGTTAGTGGACTCACACATTGCCTTATTGGGTGAAGTATGTGTGATTGGTAAAAACTTTTTCCATGCAAAGTACAGGAAGCCATTCGTTTTCATCATCAGTTTCTTTCAGTTGCCCATTATAGGTATTTGAGATATCTGCTTTAATATTGACACTGTTTTTTTTTTTCTTTAGTGTAAATTTTGTAACAGTTCGTACCTGTACTGTACAATTTACATACTTGGAACTGATGGTTTGCCAAAGAATTCAGGATGGCTGACAAATGCCCAAATCACCATCCTGAAGACTTCATTCGGAGATATGTTGCCACGTAGAATTAATGACCTTTAGCGAGGCAATAGGGCATGCTCAGTGTGTTCTCAAATCTTACTAACAAGATGCTATTATGTAGATTTTTGTTTCAGTTGCTTGGTTACCAGTCTCGGTAAATCTTTTCATGTTGCTCTCAAGAGTTAAAAATAAAGGAAGTGTTTGCAGCTTTTCATTTTTCTTAAAAATAACATGTGCATACAGACTAAAAGGAGAAATCTCTCTTTTCAGGGAAGGTATAGTTGGATAAAAGGAATTGCAGGTGAATGGAGGGAGTGACGTCATCTAGGTAAAATTCTGGGAAAGGAGAAGCTGATAGAGAGTATTTTGGAAGAGAGATGAATCAAAACAAAACCAGGCATTAACCAGCAAGAGAACATAGATTAAAGGATCCTAACATCACTTCAACACTAGTGCCCATTCATTAACAACCAAGGAGATAAGCTTCTATTTTGGGTACTTTATTTGGGCAATAACAGTTTATTTGATGTTTGGTTAGAGGGATTTGTTTGTTTGTTTTTAAATATACTTTTATTGACTTCAGAGAAAAATCGAGAGGGAAAAAGATAGAGGAATATCAAGTAGGAGAGTTATTGATCATCTGCTTCTTGCATGCCCCACACTGGGGATCCAGCCCTCACCGATCCTGCTCCTGAGCTTCTGCCCTGGCTGGGAATGAAACCATTACCTCCTGGTTCATAGGTCAAAACTCCGCCACTGAACCATGCTGGTGGGGCTATTTAGTGATGGTTGTTTTTTTTGTTTTTGTTTTTTTGTTTGTTTGTTTTTACTTATTGACTTGTCTGGAAAATTGGTAAAGGAGGTTTCTTTCTTCTGAGCATCCATTAAGTTGCATTTGGTTCATGGGCATTGGAAAGAACTTGATTAACACCTCTGATTTCACCTTTTAAACTCCTATAAAACTGAGATTGAAATGAAAAGAAATGATAATGTTTGTATTATTTTAATTGTGCATAAATGAGTAAAATTTATATTAACCATTTTTAAGTAAACAGATAAGTGGTATTAACTACATTCATATTGTTGTGTAATCTTCATTACCATTCATTTCTAGAACTCTGATCATCTAGCAAAACTAAAGCTCTGTACCAATTAAACAATAACTCCTTGTTTTTCCCTCCTCTTAGCCTGACCCTGGCAACCAGGACCTTACTTTCATCTCTGTGATTTTGACTGCTCTCAGTACCTCAGGTAGGTGAAGTCATTTGTCTCTTTGTGATGGCTTATTTCACTTAGCATGTCCTCGGGGTTCATCTATGCTGTAGCATAAGCTGGAATTTCCTTCCTTTATAAGGTTGATTACTATTCTATGGTATGTATTTACCACATTTTGCTTATCATTTAATGAACTTGGGTGTGCAAATATCTGAAGACCCTGTTTTCAATGCTTTTGGGCAACACCCAGAAGCGGGAATGCTGAATCATATAACAGTTCCATCTTTAATTTTTTGTGGAACCGTTTTCCACAGAGGCTGTAACATTTTTTAAAAATATATATATTTTATTGATTTTGTAGAGAGGGAGATAGATAGTTAAAAACATCCATGAGAGAGTCATCAATCAGCTGCCTCTTGCACGCCCCCTACTGGGGACATGCCCGCAACCAAGGTACGTGCCCTTGACTGGAATCAAACCTGGGACCTTTCAGTCCCCAAGCCTATGCTCTATCCATTGAGAGAGGTTGTACCATTTTATATTCCTGACAGTGCAGAAGGTTTTTCAAATTATCTATATGCTCACCCCCACTGTTGTCTTTTGGGGGTGAGCATATAGATTTTTTGTTTTTTTGTTTTTGTTTTTGTTTGTTTTAAATAGTAGCCATCCAAATGGGTGTATCTCATTGTAATCTTGATTTACATCCCTGGATGATTAATGATGTTGAACATATTTCAAATGATTGTTGGCCATTTGTGTATCTTCTCTATGGAATAAAGCCTATTTGCTTATTTCTGAATCATTCCTTGTTGAGTTCTCTATACATTCAGGGTATCAATCCTTTATAAGATATATAATTTACAAATATTTTTTTTTACTATTTTGTGGGTTGCCTTTTTTACTCTGTTTATAGTATCTTTTGATGCAAAAAGGTAGGTAGCCGAGTTTATATGGTGGGAACTTGTGGGTGTGGGCCTCTGACTGCCTCCGTTCCTTCAGTAAAACGCAAACAAGGGTATCTACAGATAGTGAATATAAAGGGAAGCAGTGGCATTTTAAGTTGCTTGATGTTTCTATTTGTATGTTTTAGATTTGGTTTTAAATCTATGGGGTACTCTCTGTCTCTGGATCTGTTTTTGTTCATCAGTTTATGTTGTTCATTATATTCCACAAATGAGTGAGATCAAGCAGAGGCAGATAAGCATCTATCAGGCTGTCAAACCTCAGGGAGAAGGTAGGGGAGGGTGGGGGTAAGGGAAAGAGATCAACCAAAGGGAGTGTATGCATGCATATAAGCCTAATCAATGGGCACAGACAACAGTGGAATGAGGGCATGAGTGAAGGGGGTGGGGGACAATGGAGGAATAAGAACACATATTTAATAACTTAATCAATGAAGAAAAAAGAAAAAAGCTACAAGGAAGAAAAAATAAATCTATTGGGTCTTGGAAAAAATATCTAATAAAAGTGTGAAATGTGACAGATAATTTTCAAGAGGGTATGTGTACTTTTCTAAAAGTCTTCTCTAGATCTCTTTGTTCTTAGACTGAAGGATAATGTATGTCAGCTTTTGAAAGTGTTTGTTCTCTTACAACTACCAAAGATGGGACTTGGGAGGCATAGGATATGGGAACATTTCAGTCCAATAATGTATTTACCAACATACATACATCCTCTCACATTTACAGAGATAAGAGAAGGAGAATAGCCAGCCACAAAGTATTTAAGAGCAGTGAGCAAGTCTGAGAATTTTCAGCAGCCATACTATTTCCCAGCTAATCACAGTTCCATTTAATTTGTCAGGGATGTACGCTCATCTGTCTCAAGTGATGAAAGATCTCGGAAAGATTTCCAGGCAGAGAAGGGTTTACTTTTAAACAATAAACTCTAGACACTCTTTCTAGGTAGATGACCTGAGATCTAGTCTATAATTATGACAAATAGGAGACAGTGGCACCACATGTCGAGCTCATCAGCACCCTGCTTCTCGACCGAGACAAAATGCAAGTGATGATTCATCATTTCAATTGTATTAGCCACCATTTGTCTGTATTATTTTAACATTAACCTTTCTCACCTAATATCTTTCAGCAGAATTTACCTTCAATAGCTCAGAGAGAAGAGGCGACTAACTTTTATTTTTTCCATGAATGCACTTGGTGTGTGGGGGGGGGACATCTTAAAGGAGAGAAATTATTATTTAAGCTAAACAATAACCACTCAAAACTTGAGGATTGTTTGTATCTGGTTGAGTGGTTTTAGGAGGAGATAAAGGAGCCAATAGTAGCATATATCGAATGGGGCACCTGCATATGTGTGTGTATGTCATACACAAATTCCAATGCATAATGTGTCCCCAATCAACACAAATATGGGTGCACAGGCCAAAATCTAGTTAATGACTATTCTTTTCCCCAACCAAAGATAAAAGTGGCTTCTTTTGCCAAAATATGAATATTTTTAAGTCTTTTTCATTCCCTTCATACTTGGTTGGGGAAGGAGTGACAGTTGGTTAGTGGATTCTTTTCTATTTCTTAAAGTATCTTTAGGGAGAGGCGTTTCTTGATGGCACAAGTACCCACTTGATGTCTTACTCTGGAATAAAACTCAAGCAAGAAAAACAGAATATAAAAGTTTTCAGAGGCATTAGAATGTCAAGCTTCTGTTTCAGGGGTTGGCAAACTTTTTTTCTAAGTGGACAGATAGTAAACATTTTTGGTTCCATGGACCATGGTATCAGTCACAACAGCTCAGCTCTGCCATTGGAGCTCCAAAGTAGTTGTAGATAATATGTAAATAGATGGATGTGGCTATTAGTTCTGTTAAAACTATATTTATAAAATCAGGAGGTGGGCCTATGGGTCACGGTTTGCTAGCTCCTCCTCTATCTTACAGCGGTCTCCTCCTTCTCTGTTAAAAAAAAATAGGTATTGATTTTCACCCTAGGAGATATGTAACAAATAATGAAAAAAAAGTGGTTGAAAATTTAAGAAGCTTTAGTGACACAGGTATAGAGTGTCTTAATAAAAAAGCAAACACAAAAAAACATAAAAAGTTACCCTTGGCCCTAACCTGTTTGGCTCTGTGGATAGAATGTCAGCCTGCAGACTGAAAGGCCCCAGGTTCGATTCAGGTCAAGGGCATGTACCTTGGTTGCCGGCACATACCCAGTAGGGGGAGTGCAGGAGGCAGCTGATTGATGTTACTCTCTCATTGATGTTTCTAACTATCCCTCGCCCTCCCCCTTCCTCTCTGTAAAAAGTCAATAAAATATATTTTAAAAACAAATTACCCTTGACATTGACCTCAATTAGCAAAGTGGGTGTTTGTAAGAAATGTGGTTTCTTTACCAGCGCTGAGTCCATCAGGGTGGTGGAGGGGGTTAATGAAGAATCAAACATTGAACATAACCACTGTTTCCTCCTGGATTGACACCTAACCAGAGATTCCTGATGGGCCTAGGACAGCACACACACAATATGAATTTTTCAGTGGACTCTATGTCTCTTAAAGAGAACAAGGTCCAAAGGAGAAGGTGTAGTGTCTCCAGGCTCCTGCTGTCATTTGTGTCTGAATGGTGGGGATAGGGAAGTTCAGAATGGTTGTGTTTCTGTTATAATGTCATATATGTATGTGTGTGTACCATTATATGTGTGTGTTTGAGTGTGTGTGTGTGTATCTAATTGTGCATGTGTTACTCCATATAATTTCTGCATTAAAGCCCACTAAAAATGACAGGGTTTATGAGGAAAACAGAATAGAAAAATATCATTTAAAAATGTATGAAACTGTAACCATAGCACTGGAAAATTATTGAAAATTAAAACAAAACAAGAAGGGGGGAAAACTAGCACAGCTTCATCTCCACTGTCACCAACATCATTATCACAAGCCTCCTCTCAGCCAGCTGATTTCTCTGCAGCCTTAGACTGGAGCGTGGGCTTTTTCCTTAGGAATAGACCCTCGAGGTCATTTGCTTATAAGGGAGGAAAGTTCTCTAAAACTAAAAATCTAATGTCGAGTGTGGGCGTCTTCGCATTCAATTATTTTAATCCTGGAGGGAATGTCTCCGTGCTCCTTCATCTCTATTCCCAGGCTCTCCGTGTAATCTAACATGATGGGAAGTATGGCAGTTTTTCATGCCACTGAAACAATTGCATTTGTTTTCCATTGCTGTGTAACACATGATCACAAGTGTAGGGACTTAAAACAAGGAACATTTATTAACTTACAATTTCTGTGGGTCAGACTCTGATGGGCTAAACGGTGTCCTTTGCTCGGGGTCCTGCATGGCTGCAATCCCGGTGTCAGCCCTGTGTTCCTTTTGGGCACTGGGTCCTCTTGGAGGCTCACATCCTTGTTGGCAGCATTCGGTTTCTTGGTATTGCAGGGCTGAGACCCTCTCTTCATGTTGGCTCTCAGCGGGGGGGATGGGTGTGTGTGTGGGGGAGGGTTGCTCTCAGATTCTGGAGGCTGCTATAGCTCCTTTCCATGTGTCTTTCTCACAGGCTCTTACACACCCGTCTCACAGCATTCTAGGGTGGGAGAGAATCTCTACTCCAGTCAGCTAAGAGGAAGTCTTAAAACACAGCCTCCAAACACATTCAAAAGTGAGTGATTGCATAAAGGGGAAACCTTAGAGGCCTCCTCAGGTTGTATCAATGTACCAGCCAGCCACTGTGCATACTAAAAGAAGGCATTTCTGGAGGATTACCACCTTTTAAAATTTGTCCTTATATATTTTTCTTTCTTCTTTAAATTTTTTTTTATTGATTTCAGAGAGGAAGGCAGAGGAAGAGAGAGATAGAAACATTGATGATAAGAGAAAAAAATTGATCGAATGCCTCCTGCATGCCTCTTACTGGGGAGCAAGGCCGCAACCCAGGCATGTGCCCTGACTGGGAATCGAACCATGACCCCCTGGTTCATAGGTCAATGCACAACCACTGAGCCACGCCAGTCAGCTAGCTGTCTTTATATTTTGCTACGTCTTTCTCTTTACATGTGAGAAAACTTACCCTTGGATGTTTAAATAATTAATGTGTTGGGGAAAATTGTATATGAACCAACATTCTTTTGCTATCATAATCACATTACTCTTCCATTTACCAAGAGGATGTGAGAAAATTTGCGTTAAAAAATGAGTTGCAATTAAATAGTTATGTTCCTCTACAAACAACTTCTGAATTCCCAATATAATAAGAGAGAGTGCGTGAAAACACTGAAAGATTATCAGGCTGTGTGTTGGCTGGGATGAGGTAGGATATGGCTCGAAGTTCATGGGTTTGACTTTGGTGGAACTCCCGTTCTTACTAGGATTATAAGGATATGGAGAGGTTGCGGGGGTCAAGAAGTTATATTGCAGAAAGCAGAATCCCGTGATAGGTAAAGCATAAGAAAAAATTAAACATAAGGTATTATCTTTCAAAATGACTAGTTTCAATGCCAGTTTGTAGAGATTGAAGAAATACATAAGTACCTTTAATATTAATTTATATATTTCTGGCTAGTAGTGTTAATAAATAAGCTAAGAAAATATCAGTTTCATTAGCCCTTCTTCCTCAATTCTCTATTGTGCATAGTTTTACATAAAGCTGATGTTTATTTTTTTTCAATCTGTAAATATCTGTCTTTAAAGTGACATGTTTAATTCCTATTCCTTAATATTGATAGTGATTCTTAATATGTTTACTTCTATTATACAAGACTATTTTGTTCTGTCCAGTTAGCATACTTTCTATTTATTTGGTTTGCTCATTTTCTTTCTGGTCTCTATTTATTTCTGTTGAAAAGTTTATAATTATTATAATATCATTTCCTTTAGATAATTTCTCTTTTTGTTTGCTATTGAGAGTTTTTTCCTGTATTTTTATTCAGGTTACATCGTTGTGGATTTATTAGTTCTTATTCTACTTGAGACTCTTTGTATCTCTTAGGTATGAGAATTCTCTCAATTATTTTTAAATAACCCTAGCCATTGTCTCTTTGATTTTTGTCAGAACATTCTCTTTCTATAACTCATGTATCCAAATCTTTTTATCATACATTTTACCAATCTATACTCTATATTTTCATTTTTCTTCTTAAGAAATTGTATGTGATTTTTAAAAATCTGCCTCTTTTCTTTTCTCATAATGTTCTCTCTCTCTCCCTCCCTCTTCCTTCTTCTCTGAAATCAATAAAAATATTTTTTAAAAAGAAAGAAATATTAAAACATAGAGAAGATTCCTTGTTAACCTGAGCTAGTAGGTAGACTTATTTTCCCCCTCGTTCTTATAGCTCTTTGTAGATTTGAGCTTTATACAAGACCTCAGTTCTAGCAGTGCACCTGTAATAAGCTCAAGGCCTTGTGCCCTGGTCATACATCAGCATTGGAACTCCAACTCAATTTGATAGAGGCAAAGGAACTTCCTTCCTTTCTTCCCCATCCTGAGAGATGCTTAGAGCTCTGATTTAGTTTTCTCTTTATTTCAGCTCCTGGTAATTTACTTTTCATTCTAAAGTGCTTTTTAAAGCCATATGTAGGTATCCTGTGTAGGTATCTATAGCGGGAGTATTTTCAAATCATAATAGTGAGAATATTATTTGTTTTGTTTTGCTTTTTTTTTTATTTAAGCCATGCTAACTCAAAGTTATATTTCAGATTGCTTTATGACTGGTGCTTCTGGGAGGCAGTCCCCCCCATTTGTTTTGTCTGCAGACTTTAATATTAGCGTACACCTTCAAGTGCTTTATAAGTTTCTGCAGCCTCCCCTTCAGCTAGAATTGTTTCCGAAGGAAGGTCTCAATTGAATTGTGGGAATGTTCCCAAGTGTTAATTATGAGCTTTCTTCTATGGGAGCCTTATATATTTTACAAGACGAATTTTCATTTAATTTGTTGACTCAGGGTTTTACAATTTTAATCACTGAGGTTAATATCCTCCATCTAGAGGTAGCCCAGGCTCATATTTCCAGGCTTTACCCAAATGAAGAGTGTGTTTAGATCCCTGGCTTTCTAATGCTTCCATCACAATAGCTGTTATACAAATTATATGTCTTATTAAGGACTAGTATCTAGAATATATGAAGAACATTTACAGTAGATTAATAAAATATTCCTACTTAAAAATGGGTAAATATTGGAGCAGACATTTCTCCAATGAAGCTATACAAATAGCCAATAAGTATATAAAAATGTTCAACATCATCATTAGTTATCAAAGAAACATAAATCGGAACGGAAATGAGCTATCTCTTGATGCCCACTAGGATAACTAGGATCAAAACGTCTGATAACAATAAGTGTTGACAATAGACCATGGAGAAACTGGAACCCTCAGACACAAATGATGGGTATGTAAAATGGTGCATATGTTTTAAAAAACTATCTGGAACTTCTTCAAATGACTGACCTCAGTGTTAACCAATGGCTCAGCAGTTTTATTACTCAGTATATACCAAAGAAATAAAAACATATATCTACCAAAAAACTTGTATAATGAATGTTTATAACAACATTAGGTATAGTCAAAATAAGAGTCAAAAGGTCTGAACAACCCAAATGCCCATCAACTGATAAATGGATAAATCCCTAAAAGTGGAATACAATTCACTCATGAAAAGCCATGAAATACTGACACATGCTACAATTTGGATGAACCTTGAAACATTGTGCTGAGTGAAAGAAGGTGAAAGTCCACATATTATATGATTCTATTCATATGATTGCCCAGAACAGGAAAATCTATAGAGGCAGAAAGTACATTAGTGGTTACTTAGGGCTTGGAGAGGGATCATAACTACCAGTAAATGTGATAGCCAAAGAGTTCTTTTTCTTCTTCTTCTTCTCCTTCTTCTTCTCCTCCTCCTCCTCCTCCTCCTCCTCCTCCTCCTCCTCCTCCTCCTCCTCCTTCTTCTTGTTCTTCTTGTTCTTCTTGTTCTTCTTCTTGTTCTTGTTCTTCTTCTTGTTCTTCTTCCTCTTCTTCTTCTTCTTCTTCTTCTTCTTCTTCTTCTTCTTCTTCTTCTTCTTCTTCTTCTTCTTCTTCTTCTTCTTCTTCTTCTTCTTCTTCTTCTTCTTCTTCTTCTTCTGTCTTGTTGAAACAAAGCCACCAAAAATTTGGGGTTGCCTTCCCCCCAAAAATGGAGAAAGAGAGGAAAGAATAAAGCATTCATTTTAAACTGGTAGAGAAATGTTTTAAAATTGAATGATTTTTTTTATGGCACATATCTAGGACTGACTAAAAGCCATTGAATTGTATATTCTAGTGAATTATATGTTGCATGAATTATATCTCAATTAAGCTGTTTAAGAAAGAATGTCATATAAATGGAATCTTCAGGTGGGAAAATCCAAAGACAAGATTTAATATGAAGAAAAAACAATAAGCAATAGAATGAGTGCTGTATCTTATAACGAAAATAAACGCTGGCATCTGATATGGCCCTTACTGTGAACTCTCCTGATAGGTAGCTTTATGACTTTAACCACCAGACGTTGGTCTCTCATTTGGATAATAGAGATACCATCACCTACTTTAAAAGTTGTTTTTAGAATTAACTAAGAAAACGTGTGAATAGCATTTGCACAGTGCTTGGCACATAGCAAGTTCTTCAAAAAATGTGTTAATTTCCAACTCCACCTCCCTGTTCTGTTATAGAGTCACGTTGAAATCGCCATGGTTTCACATGCAAGGGAGCAACAACTGCCAAACAGGGACTAGGAATGATTCCAGTTGGAACGAGCTCTGGGGAGGGTTGAAGAACGAGAAGGATTTAACCAGGAGAAATTAGTGGGAGATGGAGAGGGAGATGAAAGACAAAGCAAAAGAGCTTACTTCATCTGGAGCAATGAGATGAAAGTGTTTAATAGATATTCAGAGTTGTATTGGGTCGGCAGCTAAGTAATTGCGGGTTTCACACATATATGGCTTCAGTTGAATTTTTAGTTTGCAGACGTAGTACAAATGTAAAACACATTTTGTTATTTGATAGTTGGCTATTCAGCTGTTAATCAGTAAAAAAAGTTTTTTGATCTGTTTTGTAGTTTTCGTTTGGCGTTCGTTGAAAAATGGAAAATCAAAAGGAACATTTTCGTCATATTTTGCTTTTTTATTTCCGCAAAGGGAAAACGCATCGCAAGCTCATAAAAAGTTATGTGCTGTTTATGGTGACGAAGCCTTAAAAGAACGGCAGTGTCAAAATTGGTTTGCCAAATTTCGTTCTGGTGATTTTTCACTCAAAGATGAAAAACGCTCTGGTCGTCCAGTTGAAGTTGATGACGCCCTAATCAAAGCAATAATCAATTCGGACTGTCACAGTACAACACGTGAGATTGCAGAGAAGCTTCATGTATCACATACATGCATTGAAAATCACTTAAAACAACTTAGCTATGTTCAAAAACTTGATACATGGGTTCCTCACGAACTGAAAGAATCACAGTTAACGCAACACATTAGCAGCTGCGATTTGCTAAAGAAACGTAATGAAAATGATCCATTTTTAAAACGACTGATAACTGGCGATGAAAAATGGGTTGTTTACAACAATATCAAGCGGAAAAGATCGTGGAGCAGGCCAGGTGAACCAACTCAAACAACATCAAAAGCTGATATTCATCAAAAGAAGGTTTTGTTATCAGTTTGGTGGGATTACAAAGGAATTGTCTACTTTGAACTCTTACCACCCAACCGAACGATCAATTCTGATGTCTACATTGAACAACTAATGAAATTAAACAATGCAGTTGAAGAAAAGCGGCCCGAATTGACAAATCGAAAAGGTGTTGTATTCCATCATGACAATGCAAGGCCACACACATCTTTGGTCACTCGGCAAAAATTAATGGAGCTTGGTTGGGATGTTTTGCCACATCCACCATATAGTCCTGACCTTGCACCATCTGATTACTTTTTGTTTCGATCTTTACAAAACTCCTTGAATGGTAAAAATTTCAATAATGATGATGATGTCAAATCGTACCTGATTCAGTTTTTTGCTAATAAAAACCAGAAGTTTTTTGAACGTGGGATTATGATGCTGCCTGAAAGATGGCAAAAGGTCATTGATCAAAATGGGCAATACATTACAGAATAAAGTTATTTAGTTCCATGAAAAAATTGTCTTTGATTTTCTTTTAAAAATCCGCAATGACTTAGTTGCCGACCCAATACATTTCAATTTTAATTTCTAATAGTTTAGTAATTTAGAGAGAGAGAGAGAGAGAGAGAGAGAGAGAGAGAGAGAGAGAGAGAGAGAGAGAGAGAGAGAGAGAGAGAGAGAGAAGAAGAAGAAGAAGAAGAAGAAGAAGAAGAAGAAGAAGAAAAAAGAAAGAAAGAAAGAAAGAAAGAAAGAAAGAAAGAGAAGAGAAGAGAAGAGAAGAGAAGAGAGAGAGAAAGACAATCGCTGCCTGCTGCATACCTCCTACTGTAGATCTAGCCTGCAACCCAGGCATGTATCCTGACTGGGAATCAAACCAGCGACCTTTTGGTGCACAGGATGATACCCAACCAACTGAGCCACACTGGCCAGGGCTCTACATTTCAAGTTCAGAGGCAAATAAACCAAGGCTTAGAAGCGTCACAGATCAGTGTGCCGTGTTTGGTATGTGGCAAAGGTGAGGCAGGACCATAGATCTCCTGACTCCACATCTGAAGCATCCTTACAGTGAAAAACGGGGCTGTGGTTTCCTTTTCAAATGTATGTAAGTAGAAACAGTTGTAATCCATGACACTATGATATCCTAATTTCGACGTTATCGTACTTCGGACAGGGTGAGGTGGTCCTCGCTCCACATTCTCTCACAGATTCTGCTCCCACCTCCGCGGCGAGACAGGGAGCTTCAGAGCAATAACCGATATCTAATTCAGTCTCCAGCCAGACAAAAAAATAGCCATGATCAGAATAAAGTGGGTTCTTTAAGCAAAATGTTTTCAATTGTGGAAGGTATTAATGTAAATTCCACATGTTCTTAAATCGTAAACATCCTGAAAATGCCTTCAAGAACAAATCATGCTTTTAAAGAGTCACTAGCTGAGACTCTTCAAAAGAGCAAAGTTATTTCCAAATATTTTTGGGGAAAAAAAGTGTATAGTTTTTGATGCACTTAGAGAGGCAAGGCATAAAAAATAAGCACTGGCATCAAATATTCATTGGGATATGTAATGCAAAGATTTCTTTTGCAGCAGAATAATATTGTAATTCCTCTCCTGTGACTACTCACAATATAAAATTCGGCAGCAATTCCAAGAGAAGCTCCTTTATAATAAATAGATGATGCCTGTGCTTGCCGTCGCGAGAGCACCTAATGGCAGTACTTCAGTTTTTTTTATCCCTCTCTGCTGTCATAAAAAGCATATTTCAAACCTTTTGGGGCTGAAATGTTCAAAGGCACCTAACATCTTAATGCAAAAGTATTTAAAAATTATTTCCAGGAATAATGAAATCCCAAGCACAGATTCAAAAAATGTATCTGTAGAAGTTTTCTGCAAGTGTGTCTCACAGATTCCACATGCATCCACAGATAAGCAGTAGCTATGACTGCACTCAAAGGAGTACTGAAAGTACATTACCCTTTCCATACTTCAAAACTGTCACTGTATGAATATAGGGTGTCCCTATGATAATGTATACACACTTTGAATAATGATTAATTCCAGTGGGTTCAATCTGAAAAGAAAGAAACATGAATTGAGCTACCAGGGGGAAAAAAGTGTGTACACATTTTTGGGGGACAGCCTGTATATTCTTGTGCATGTGCGTGTGTGTGGGTATGTGTGGTGTGTGATAATGGTGTTTGGTAGGGACTGGAATCTTTAACTAGTTTGCTTTCTCTAACTAGCTGTACGTTATTTATTTATTTATTTATTTACTTACTTACTTATTTTGCCACTTCTCCATCCTTCTCTTTTACAATTGGATAAATATAGCATTCAATATTTAGAAATAAATTATAGCTTATGCATATTTCTATATGAAGTTATGTTTTAATGTTACATTTCAGTTAACTGTTGTCCGTAATATTATATTTAAATGTTGTCAGGTTTCACCCACAGTAGATGGAATGTTTACTGCCTTTGCAATGGATTAGTGCACATGTGTCAAACACAAGGCCCGCGGGCCAAATCCAGCCCGCCAGGCCTTGCAATGTGGCCCGCACCGCGCTGTCATCACTGCACTCCGCTGTCAGTTTATGACATTGTCAGTTTATGACTGTTCAGTAAACCATTCGGTCTGCGATTTAGGCTGGATTTTAGATTTTGGCCCCTTCTCTGATTGAGTTCGACACCCCTAGATTAGTGTGTCCTTCCTATCCTACTTAGTGAGTGTGGTAAATCACAGTCCCTCCATTTTTTGTTAAAATTCTCCTCGGATGAATGAATACATCTCACATTGGAAGTCAGGACCCTCATTTTATACATGTGAGGCCAATGCCTGATTCAAATGTGTCCAGAAGGCTGTCCCTCTTACCTAAAAGCAAGGACAAGCAAGTTGCAAAATTTATGTTTGAGGGAGCTTCAGGATTAGGCCAAGGCTAGGCTTAGTCTGAGATGCTTTTGCTCTGTTGCTTCCCTGTTTCTAACCTACTGCTTTTCTTCTCTCTCTCTCTTTCTCATTCATTCTCTCTCTCTCTCTCTCTCTCTCTCTCTCTTTCTCTCTCTCAAATATATACCTCCCCAAGGATAATATGCAAATCAACTGAATGGACAGAATGACTGGTTGCTATGATGTGCACTGACCACCAGGGGGCAGACGCTCAATGTGCTTCCACAGGGGGAGTGCTGCTCAACCAGAAGCTGGGTATAGCAGGAGTCTCTCCTGCGTCTGCTGCCTCTGTGTCAGCGCTAAGGATGTCCAATTGCTGGCTTAGGCCCACTCCCTGTGGGTTCCCAGACTGCAAGAGGGGGCAGGCTGGACTGAGGGGACCCCCCTCAAGTGCATGAATCTCGTGCACCAGGCCTCTAGTATCTGCATATCTTTATCATCACTTAATCCAGCCATCATTCTGTGGCCAAGGATTGCTTGAGTGAAATGCTAAAAGGAGACAAAGTTACAAGAACAATTCTACTTTCTACCTTATGTATTTTTTGATTGTTTGGATTTTTGACAACTTATGCATATGTAGTATTTTTTAAACTCGACAACAATGAATGAGGAGGAAAAACGTGTTAAAGAATTTGAGTTTGAGGTAAATGTATGTTGTGGAATCTCTGATGTATTCTGATGTGTACTCTTTGGATGCATCCACCACCCTTGGTCTGAAATTGATTTTTCTCTAGGCTTTCATAATGTTGTCCAGAGCTTATATTACTCATTACAAAGTTATTTCCTCTGAGTATACAGTTGGTGATATAGGAGAAGAATTAGGTGATATACATGCCTTTATGAACAGATTCGGGAGGCTAATATTCAAACCTGCAGTTCACCAGTTCACTTTTATTTCAAGTTAATGAGATTATGCAAGCAGTAATTACTTTCGTTCACATCCCTCTTTACCATTACTCAAAGCTAATTTAAATATCAAATTACTTTTTCTCTCTATTCCTAGGCAGTAAAAAAGGTGGACCCCCTCTTTTAAAAAGCACTTGGAATCTCCTTCCTGAAAACATTTCAATTTATCTAGGCCTGTGTCTGTGGGATTTTAATTGACCCCACTTGCTTTGTGCAAATGGAGCAGTCACCCATTTGTTTTGTAGAATATATTTCTGAAGAATTGTTATGTTACTGGATTCCCACCAACCTCTCATTTTAGATGGAGGGGTTTAGTGATGTGGGTGCCGGACCTTCTTCACTTGAGTGTGTTTTTAGAAAGGACCCTTACATATTTGGGCATAAAATTAACCAATAAAATCTATTATATACACTGCATTATAATGTTATCATTTGAAATATTACATAACAAATATCTCTTGCCAGCTGAAAATGTCTAGCTGTGCCGTGCAAGTTGGTCAGCAATGTTAGGTCTAGTTATCAGATACAAGATTTTTTGAAAGTTTCCAAATTGTTGGTAATGTTTTAACTAACTTCTGTTTTACTCAGACTTAATGTTCCTATGGTTGAGGCATTTCCTCAACAGTTTATGCATGTATGTGTGTATGCATGTTTGTGTGGATGTACACATGTATGCATTTATTTATTCTGGGGGACTCAGGACATTTCCAAGATTTATTTTTTTTTTTATGCTCTGAGACAGAAGGATAAATGGCAGGGCAATTAATAAAAAATAAGAGTAGACATTGATTAAATTTTAAACTACAATATAATCCTTTAAATATATTTTTCTTGATTTTAGAGAGAAAGGGAGAGGGAGGAAAACATCAATGATGAGAGAGAATCATGGATTGGCTGGATGTCCCCTACTGGGGATTGAGGCCACAACCCAGGCATGTTCCCTGCCTGGAAATTGAATGGTGGCCTCCTGGTTCATAGGTTGATGCTCAATCACTGAGCCACTTCGGCTGGGCTAGATCTGACTCTTTATCCTGCTCCTGCAGTATCATGGACCAACAAATCCTTTGTCTTGATTCTCCTACCAATATTCTGTGTTCCCATTTACTAATATTTTAGCTATGTATTTAACTTAAACTCCCTGATATCATAATCACTATTTTCACATTTTATTTAGATTTAGCAATAAGTTTCCTATTGTCATTTTCTTGCATTCCAGACCCTGTTTTTGCTATCTCCTTTTGTGCTGAGGAACATGTCTTCCAATTATTTAGTTAATCTGTGATTGGTAAGCATTCTTAGTCTTTGTGTGTCTGAACATGTTTCCTTTGTCACCTTCACTCTAGAATAATAGTTTAGTTGTGCATAAAATTCTAAGTTTATACTTTCCCTAAATGCTTTAAAGACAATATTATATTCAGTTTTCATTTTTGCTGAAGAAATGTCTTTTGATTCATGATCTTTTATTATAAAAGTTTGTGGGCTTTTTTTTCTCCCTCTGATAGCTTTTAATGTTTTCTCCTATCCTTTGAGCTCATTTCATTGTGTTTTCAATTTGAAAGATTATAGCTTTATGTCTAGACTTGCTATTTGATACTTCTTAGGATATGCCTAAACCCCTTTCTTTTTCCTTTCTATCATCTTTTTTATTATCTCTAATTATCTGAAAGTCTCATTCGGTGTTATTACTTCAAGAGCTTAGAATACAAATTCTTGTGTTTAAAGGCTTTGTCACCTCTTCCTTAGTGACCTTAGTATTCTCAAGGAGCTTGGTTATCTCATTGGGTGCATCATCCAACCTGTGCCTCCCTACTATTACCCCTGTACTGATTCTGCAACCCTGAGCACAGGTTTTCTGCTTTTGCCTCCATAATACCCTGCATCAGCACCATGATCCCTTGCCTTGAACGCTACCATTATTGCAAACATAGAGCCTAACTTCCGTCCATCCTGTCTGATAATGTCAAATATGGAATCAGATATAAGCAGCCCCCTTTGACAATTTATACTTTCAAAATTTATGTTTTCATGGATGCTGTAACTCCCTTATCTTTTCTGGAAGTAGAGCTCTGGTCTGTAAAATAGCTCAATGTGGTTATAAGTTGATTATGCCCAGGCCCATGACCATGGGGTATAGAGTCTACTGGGACTAGCTGATCGGGAGGAGCCTAAAACCATGAAGCAGAGTAGAGCAAAGATCTGCCTGAGCAGTGAGAAAACAGGAACCAGGTTGTAAGCTAAGGATTGGGGATAAAGAACAGACAAAAGGAGCTTGTTCAGGAGTTTTAACCTTGGGCATAGGAAGAGGAAAATGTTTATATAGTGCCCAAGGGCAGGGAGCATCAAGAAGTCTGAGTCAAGTTAATGCAAGATTGTCTCACCCCCTCTCTTGGGTAGACAGGAGCTATGCTTTCCCCTAGTTCACTACTCTGGGCTTTCTGAAGTTTGGGGGCAGGCTTTCCTATGTGCTCCCTGAGGGTATACTCAACAACACTGAAAATATAGATATTGAGAATCTATAATATGCCCAATTCAGTAATCAGCATACCATTAAGAGTTCAGCACCTCCCTCAAAGCTTTCTTAGTTTTTGCAACCCACGTTACCCTGGTCTGTCACCAAATATACGATAGAAGGTAGTGAGCAAGATATTAAGGAGATATATGCATGAAATCTGAGCTGTTGCTAGAAATATAAATAGGTCCTAATGTAAACAGCACACAACTCTTGGATATCAAATATTATGTCTTAGTCAGTACTGAATCTATTCATTAAAAATAGACCAGGTTCAAAGCAACTAATCCCCATTTCTTGTTTCTGGGGCAACTTTCCCTGTGACATTGCATGGGAGAGTCCAGTTTTACAACTACTATCCAAGGATAAACATTAATGACATTCATCTTGCTCTCAACAGTATCTGGGTTTGGGTGATAAAATGTTCAATCATCCCACCTACCCTATAGGTCATCCTACTTATGTTCTTCACATATACAAATACATCATTTTAATGTCATTGTGTAATACAGAAGTGTATTGCTTTTCTGCTTCCTCTGTCAGTGACAATTTCATCTTTGTACTTCTCATGTGTCCACTATTTGCTGAGTAATCACAGATAAAAATGATTACTTCTATAGTTTTCTATGGATTATTTCTGTGGTTTAAAGTGAAAAGGGAATATGAACCATTAATGTGGGAGAGGATTGTTTTGACACATTTTGAAGTGGCTGAGGGAGCAGTAGTTCAAAGGTGCAGAAAAACAGGTGCCAACCCTGGGCATGCAGAAGGAGCATTTATTAGCTAAGTGGATCCTAATTCAGGAAATAAAATATCTCTTGGATACTTCAAGTTATGCTAGTTAAAATTAATGATCAATCCATCGTTGTTCATCTATCTCTTTTCAAAAATAGATAATTAAACCATCAGGTTCAGGTCAAGTAGCTTGTTAAGTGTAGTTTATCCAGGATAGAAGTGCGGAAGAAGGGAAAAAAGAATCCATCACTTAAAGCTATATTAAGACAGTTAAGCCCTCACTGCATGTATGTGCTTCATCAGCATGACTGTATAGTTTTCTTAACATTTTTAGCTTCAAAGACTCTTCCTTTAATTGAAACCCAATATGTGTTTATTGCTGACACATGTTAAAAATCTTGCTTATACAGTACATAGATCTCTCTCCAAAGCAATAGTCCTACATTGTTTGTTTCTTAATTAGCACAGACACTATATGAAAAATGCAAGAGACATCTGCTAGGTGGAATGCCTATCGGTTTTAATTGATTCTTTATTTTTGTCCTGGGTAGATCAGAGGCACTGACAGTTTTGGCTTGTCTTTATTATTCTTTTAATGAGCACAGTTTCCAGGTGCATTTAACATAAACTAATTTGGAGGTATTTCTTAGTAAATTATAGATTCACCTCACATAGTGCTTGGTCCAGAGTTGAGCAGCAGCAAACATATATTATTATCTAGAATTATCTAGGGTTTGAAATGAAGTCAAATAGTATTATTTAATCTTGATATCAGAATTATCTAAGCTGCAGAGTACAGAGAATTCATTGCAAAATGTTCTATTGACCATGAAGCCTTTAAAAAGGTCATTATTCTGTGGCAGAATTTGAGGTATAAAATTCAATTAACCTTTAATTTTTTTTTAAATTAAGGTATAGCCCAATCAGTGTGGCTCAGTAGTTGAGCGTCGACCTGTGAATCAGGAGATCATGGTTCAATTCCTGGTCAGGGCACATGCCTGGTTGCAGGCTTAATCCCCAGTGGGGACACGTGGGAGGCAGCCTATCATTGATTCTCTTTCATCATTGATGTTTCTATCTCTCTCTCCCTCCCCTTTCCTCTCAGAAATAAATAAATGCACACACACACACATTAAACATGGAGATACAGTTGTTCCTGTGTTCTAGCTACTACCAGACAATTAGTGATATATGTACACACTGTATATGTGATTTCATGTAATACTCTCCCTATCTGTCCCCCACCCTACACACACTTTATGTGCACCATCTTTACCCCTCTAGGTTAGCATTACACAC
This sequence comes from Pipistrellus hanaki, assembly GCF_964339955.1. Classification (NCBI taxonomy): domain Eukaryota; kingdom Metazoa; phylum Chordata; class Mammalia; order Chiroptera; family Vespertilionidae; genus Pipistrellus; species Pipistrellus hanaki. The sequence continues at coordinate 50,353,492 of NC_140515.1, forward strand.
TCACTAGTCATTTACTTTTGACTTAACCTACTAAGAAGTCTACCATCTGAAATTAGGACAATTTTTGCTTTCATCTTTGTATTCATATTTTCTGGCATAGCAAAGGAACTCAGTAAGTAAGTGATGGATGAATAAAATCTTGGGCAAGCTATGATGATCTCCTGTCCTCATCTGTAGAGTGAAGATAACTGTACCTAACCCATATTGCTTTTGTCAGGCAAATTCTTCACACAAAATATTTAGTTCTTCTAGAACCTCTAAAATGCATTATGTACATCAGAGAATTGTTATGTTTTGAAATAATATGTTTTTCTTTTGATATTTTGTTTTATATGAGTATCTTTGAATTTACCTATAAATATCCATGGCCTTGGTAAATATTAGGATTCTTATAGCAGAAATACAAAAAGGAAAGATAGCTGATAATTTAATTAAAATGAATTCTTAATTGGGGATAGGGAGTGGTGATGGTACATTTGCACATATATCAAGATTAAATTTATGAATTAATTATGTACTTATGACAATGCTAATGTGAGGGGGATGCTGATATATATTGGAAGTCAACTCTATTCCAGGTACAGCCATGTCTGATTTGCAAACATTCTCTCAATAAGTCATCACAACAGATTCTGAGATTGGAATGATTATCTACATTTAACAAGGGAGGGCACTAAGGTGAGAGATGAACTCAAGTGCCAATGACAGATATTGGGAGTTCAGTTATCTGAGAAGCATATTCCTTAAGGACTCCAGCCTGAGATGGAAGGAATGGGGTGTTCAGGCAGAGGAAAGGACTGAAGGGTCCATCAAGAATCCCGGACTATGTCTATGCATTGCCTTTTCTAGTTTATATTATCTACAACCTTTAAGTAAAAGCAAAATAGAGTTAGACTTGAATAAGGTCAGGGAGTTAGATCAAATTTAATGAAAGTTGGTTTTCTGAGTTGACTGCTGCAGATTAAGGGACAGAATTCTATTTTTATAGATAGCCTGGCCTTTGTCAATTTGTGTAGTTAAGTCTCTTCCACTTCTCACCCATAGACAGCTAGGTTGCATGGATTTCAGTACTTATTTGAATTTAGATCTGAGAAAGGCCATGGCTAGACATCTGCAGCCAATAGGATGCTCACATGAGAAATCAGAGTATAGGTGGTAAAATGAAAAACAACACCTACCAGCTCCTGGCATCTATAGGGAGCAGTTACTAGCAATTCTAGGAAGAATAGGGTAGTAGCAATCCTGGACTCTAGTAACCCAAGAGGAGGTAACACTTTTCTGGTGGATCGTTAAAAAGGCATCTTCTATTCCAGGGCAATAACTAAACCAGAAGTGTCAGTCCTTCTGATCCAGGAATGATTTCCTTTATCAAGTTCTCTTTCTTTTTTTGTGCCTTAACTCTTCCAGTACCATGCACCTATATTAATAGTTTTTTTTTCTGATTTTATATATATATATATATATATATATATATATATATATATATATGAGAGAGAGAAAGAAGGGGAAGAGAGAGAATTTATTTCTACATAGAAGGTTAAATAAGTCTTAAATTTCACTTAATATAAATAGAACTTATTATTATTTTATATTATATTATGATTCATGGCTAAACTCAATATTTTCGGTAGAGTGTTGCCCAAGCTGGCATATTAACAGAAGACTTGATTTTTTATATACCTTTGTGCTAAAAATCATTGTCTGTTTAAGGTTTTCAAATACCTTATAAATAATTACTTTCATTGATTTCTTAAGTATTGTTGGTCCACAAACAACCATGCTCACTCAGCAATGCAATCCATATTATTCACTTGGCTGCATTAGAAAGCAAAAGGTTTTTTCTTTTGTTTCTTGATCATGCTTCTCGTTAATGAATCAAACACCCTTTTAGAAGATAAAGAATTGTGCTGTTAATCAGCGTCTTTTAAAGGCACATCAACACAGACCTAGGGTTCTTTCTAAAATCAATGTCCCTTATAAAGAAATTTAGATTTTCTACTTTCTTTTCCTTCAAAAGGTATATTTTATGCTTGAAAGAAAAATTCTCTCTCTCTCTCTCTCTCTCTCTCTCTCTCTCTCACACACACACACACACACACACACACACACACACACTCACACGCGCACACACACACCTTTACCTCATTATCTGGAACTTAGTGAGTTTTCCTGATTTTATTTACATACATTCAGAGTTCAATTCCAATATGATTAGAACAAGGTGTGAGTAGAACCTAAGATAGCAAATTTTGCAATAATCTTTCCATTAATAGAGTCCAATCCATGTACATGTTATCTTAGAAATAATGCTAGTATGACAGCAAAAGAAGAAAGAAACATTCATTTCTTTTTAGTGTAATCGACTTAGGAAAGACAATAGTCCTTTGCTAATTTCTTTCATCTGAGTAGGCATATGTTGTAAAGAATCACATTTAGAACAAAAGCCAACTGCATTAAGTGCCACAAAAAAAAAAAAAAAAAAAAAAAAAAAAAAAAAAAAAAAAAAGCAAAGAATGGTTTGCTTTCTGAGTATGTTAGATTGTGAAGGTTTAAAGAAAAGACTTCTTTTAATGGCCTATGTGAACTCTTTCTAAACAAACAAACAAAAAATTGTTAAGGTTGATCCCAACCTTTCTGTTTCAAATTATTTCAGTGTGATACTGACTTCTTCCATTATAGACTATTGTGTGAAAGTCAAAGCAACTGGATTGCAAAATAACCATTTGTACAGCTCAAAAGCATTGTTTGGTTTTCACATTTTTGATGAACTATAAACGAACTAGAGACACTGTGCACAAAATTTGTGCACAGTGATGTGTGTCCCTCAGCCCAGCCTGCACCCTCTCTAATCTGGGACCCCTCAAGGGATGACTGACTGCCCATTTAGGCCTGATCCTGGTAGGGCAGTTGGACATCCCTCTCACACTCCAGGACTGCTGACTCCCAATTGCTCACCTGCCTGCTTGCCTGATTGCCCCTAACTGCTTCTGCCTGCCAATATGATCACCCCTAACCACTTTCCTGACAGCCTGATTGATGCCTGATTCCCTGCCAGCCTATTTGCCCCCTAACTGCCCTCCCCTGAGGCCTGATCCCCCCCAACTGCCCTCCCCTCTTGGCCATCTTGTGTCCACATGGGGTCAGTCATCTTTGACCACATGGGCAGCCATCTTGTGTGTTGGAGTGATGGTCAATTTGCCTATTATTCTTTTATTAGATAGGAGGATTAGATAGGATAGAGGCCTGGTACACAGGTGGGGGCAGGCTGGTTTGCCCTGAAGGGTGTTTCAGATCAGGGTGGGGTTCCCTTTGGGCGTGGGGTGGCCTGGGCGAGGGGCTTGTGGTGGTTTGCAGGCTGGATACCCCCCCCCCCCCCCCCCCAGTAACCCCAAGCAAAGGCCCTGGTATTTGGGATTTAATTATCTTCTATAATTGAAACTTTGTAGCCTTGAGTGAGGCCTAGACTGGCCAGGGTGTGTGGAAAGCATGGCTTCTTTCATTGCTCTGGGAAACTCAAGCCTCCTGCTCTCTCCAGCTCCATGGCTGCCTCCATTTTTGTTGGGATTTATTTATCTTCTATAATTAAAACTTTGTAGCCTTCAGTGGAGTCCTAAACTGGCCAGGGTGTGTGGGAAGCTTGGCTTCCTCCATTACCAGGGAAACCCAAGGCTCCTGCTTTCTCCAGCTCTGTGGCTGCTGCCATTTTTGTTGGGATTTATTTATCTTTTATAATTGAAACTTTGTAGCCTTGATTGGAGGCCTAGGCCAGCCAGGGTGTGTGGAAAGTTTGGCTTCCTCCATTACTGGGGAAACCCAAGCCTCGTTCCTGCTCTGTGGCTGCAACCATCTTGGTTGGGTTAATTTGCATACTCGCTCCTGGTTGGCTTGTGGGTGTGGGTTGTGGGAGCAGCAGCATGATGGTTAATTTGAATATTAGTTTTTTATTAGATAGGATGAAGAATATAAGACAGAGAAGGCACAACATGGCTCACAAAGCCTAAATTATGTATTATCTGGCCTTTTCCAGAAAACTTTATTCACCTCTGATATTGACCATGCTTTCTTTGTTCAGATAATTTACATTGGGTTCAGCAGTATGGTTCTTTGGTCTTTGCTAGCATAGGTCACACATCTCTGGTCTGTTGATGTCAGTTAAGTGATTCTGCTTCTGAGGATCACTACCTGTTGGTTGGATGTTGGGAGTACCCTGGCCTATGTCTCTTATTATCCAAGAAGTAACCCAGCCTTTGTTCACATGGTGGCTGTAAGAGGCCCAAGTGGGAGGACGACAGTGCAAAAAACCCTCTCCAGGCCTGCACTGGAGCTGCAGGTTCATGTCCTTCACTTTCTATGGATCAAACTGAGTCATGAGGTCAGAGAGACAGGGGAGAGGAGACATGGAGCTGTTTTTACAAACTATCAAACCAAGGGCTTCAGGAGCAGAGAAACTTTACCTGGAACTGGAATGAGGAAGAGGAGAGCTTTCAACCACCTGCACTGATGACCCTGCCCTCAGGGTCTCTCGCTTTGATTTTTTTCTTTTCCTTTTTTGTTTGTCTCCATCTCTGCTCCTCTTGCTCTTTTATTTCTGGTATGGTCCTCACTTTCAGCCTTCTGAGGTCCAGCTTCTTTGCTTCTCTTTGTGTAGTAGATGCTAAATGTGTCTGTCCCAGTCTGGGCATCATGAGCTCTTATAGTGCTTCCGGGGGAATTAGGAAAAGTGAGCCTCTCCTCATGCAAACTGAAGCCCAGAGTTGGCTTCAGTTGGCACAGGGTTCAACCTGCAAGTTCCTTTTCAGGAGCTCTCGTCCCAGCCTGGTCCAGCTCTCCATGTGTCTCCTCTTTTTGATTATCAAGTGAGACTGACTCCTGAGAGAGTCTAATTGCATCTAACTACAAGTACCTAAATCTTGTCAAATTATTTGGAGCTCATACAGTGGCCAGTGGCATCCTGTGTCCCACCACCTACCCTGGAAGAGGGCATTACCTGAGACCCTGAGAAGCAGAAGTGCTTTAAGAGGTAATCCAGAAAGGAAATGATTATAAAAGAATGGCTTGCGCTCATGAGTATATTTTTTGCTGGAAGTTGGAAAAAGTCTGAGCTTTATTTTATATGTACCTACAAATTGTGGTCACCAAGAACACATTTTTATCTATGTTGTATATTTTATGCATTGTGTAAAGATAGCATAAGCCATACCTAGCCTATATTAAAGCTTATTAAAGAAAAGGTCTTACTTCCATAACTTTTTTATTGATGGACACCTGCATATTAACATAATTATTTTAATTTTATTTTAATCATAATTGATGTAGAATGTTATATTAGGTTCAGATGTATAACGGTGACTAGATATTTATACAAATTTTAAAATAGGGCCCTTACAATTCATTTATCGTTATATCATTGTCTGGAGGGATGTAATACCTGGGAAATTTAATAAAAAGCACACCAAGACCAGTTAAATATTACTAGACATATCACCTTGCAGCTTGCTCAGGCATAATTGCATATAATTAAAATGTAGCATCAGTTCTGCTATAAATTTCACTAGTGAAACATTTAATTACTTTTTAATAAGGAAAGAGGCTATATAACAAGTATAGATTTTTCGTCTTTATCCAAATTCTCCTGGCCCTCTTCTGAATGATCTATGCTCTGTTTATCACCTTCCTACTGGTGTGGAGAAACCAGTATGTGCTCAGTGCTATCCTGTTCCTGTGCTCACATATTGCTATCCTCAGTTTCTAAATGTATTATGAAGTCACACTGTATAAGAAAACTATAAGTATTTACTTGGGGAATCCTATTTCTGGAAGAAACCAGGAATGACTTCTCAATCTCTTTGCTTAGTACTATCTGACTTGCTGGGTGAAGGGGGAAAATATATTCTACACTTGGTTATCTCTTTAGCAAAAAAGATCAATGGGTACTCCAGACCTATTTTTGTAGTTTTGTATCCCTGTATCTTTGGTAGCCACAATTCAGAGAATTCAGCCACAATTCTTATAGCATTCCATGTCCCATGTTGGGTGGGGTTGGGCCATGTCCATTTTCCTGTGTTTTCTATAATCTTTTCAAGTCACTTTAAGGGTAAACTGAAAGGTGAGTTTTGTAGGAAAGCAGAGTTGACTTTGAATCTCAGTTCCATAAGTTACTAGTACAGTGGGATAAAAGGTAAGTAAAAGTCTGCGTCTATTGGGAAGATTTGTAAAAAATCATATTAATCACCCTGTGCCCAGAACAATTTTTAATGATCAGAAAATATTTTATATTTTTAAGTCTCTCTGAGGAAAACTCTGCTGCCCTCATCAAATTCATAGAGGTTAACTGGAGACTCCACTCCTATTAATTAATATATTGCTAACAGTGACTTACTATGTGAGCATTTCTATACTCTGTGAGGGATTAACCTCTTAAATGCTGCACTTTGGGGATTCAGCCACATGCAAATAAACCCAACATATATGGTACAACCCTGTACAGAGTTGATTTATTTTTTCTCAGATTACAAGGAATCTAAAATGTAGGAGGTCTAGGATTATTAGTGCAGTGATTTCAACAATACCACTTTTATCCTCTGTTTTTCCATCCGTCGCCCTTGGTCACAGGCTAGTTGTGTAACCTCAGGGCATTGTGCCTGTATTCTAGGCTGGTAAAAGGGATGGAGGGGGAAGCAAAGGCGTGCCAACTGAACCTGTCATTCCTTATCTGCACAACAGATCTCTTACCTACCCTGGCCACTCAGTTTCTGCTCATGTCACATGGCAGGACCTTTCCATTTCTTGATTTGTTTCTTTTTTTTAATTTTTAAGGTGAGCATGATACCAAACAGCTTTGGAATTCTGTTTGGAGGAGGGAAGTAGAATGTAATTATTCATAGGCAAATAGATCTCTACAGGCACTTCAAATTTAGCTTCTCCAGGAAAATTTTATCCCTCCCTTCTTTGGATGAAGATACAATGGTGATATTCTCCAAGTAAAATAATTCAGACTTTGGTAAATATAGTGTTGATAAATGTCTGCCCATGGATTGAGTTATGAGGGAACAGTAGGATGATAGGATGCTAAGGGATGGTGCTTTCCTAAAAACAATACAATTATTTCCATATTGTAGAAGTAAGCTAGGAAGTATGGCAGCATATGAAGACTAAGAACTGAAACATATTGTACAAGGAAAGCCAACTGAAATGAGCTTAAGCTTGGGAGTATGTTTCCTCTCTTATGAGGAACATCAGAGTAAGTATACTACTTACAGGTTTTTAAAATACTTTTTACTATTTCCTATGTATCATTAAAATATTTGTTACTTACAGAGCTAATATGATGGTATTTGAGATAAAAATCATGATTTAATACAAAGAACTGGCCTGTTATACGTCTTTTCCTATGTTGCTGACATTTGGGGTGAATTAGCAGTGATCTCTCAAGGAAACTGTGCACAATAACACCAATGAGTGCCTGGTAGTGTGCTATGAGATGATTCTGAGGTTCTTTCAGGGGATGAGCTATAGCTAGGAAAGTAGTTCAAGAATTGAGACAAGTTCCACTTTACCCAAGATATATAGAGGAAGATATTTCTTGACAAGATGGAAGCTGATATTGGGTTATAAGGGTATGAGGAGCAAGAAGTTAGAGTCAAAAACTGGATACTAGACCCTGCATTGCCATTCACAGGAATGTGATACTTATATATTTCAGAGAGGAAGGAAGAGGGAGAGAGATAGAAACACCAGTGATGAGAGATAATCATCAATTGGCTGTTTCCTTCATGCTCATTCATCCACTGGGAATGGAACCCAAAACCAGGCATGTGCCCTGACCAGGAATCAAACCCTGATATCCTGGTTGACCTCATTTTTATTGGACACAATTTCCACTTCTGCTAAGTCAAGGTAATATACCAGATCAGCTCCACCTTCTTACCTGAAAAAAATTTCTGGTACTCTGAATTTCAATGTAGGCTTAATGAACTTGGGGAGGGTACAAAACACCTTGCAATAAGCAAGGTCTTAAATGAGCTGCAGATCACTTGCTCCAGTTTGTTCTCTACCCCGTCATGAGTGGGTCCAACCAGCAGCAGGAAAGAGCACTGCATTTTTGTGCACATTTATGATAAGTGGTGTTACTGCAAATGTCATTATCAAGGACTTGCCCTCTGTTTCCCAATGGAGACGCCATTTTATTCATTCTTCAGCTATTCCTAATGTGTTATTCTAGGCCAAATTTTGCATACAAAGTTTGCCAGAGAAAGCTGACTGGAAATCATTAGTTATCATATAAATTTTAGGGAATTTGCTACTAAAATGTTATTGAAGTGTAGCTAAAAGGAAATTATGTTTATCTGGGGGATTAAGACTTCATTGGGAAGGTGGCCTTTGAACTGAGCTTCAAAACTTGTGTAGGGATTTAATGAGTGCAGAAGGCAGATGGTTCATTCCAAGCCAAGGGAAGAATTATTTTTAAACGGGGTTATAATTTAAAAGATTGTAACAGAAAGGTGCAATGCCAGATCCATAGTGCTGACTTGGAAAAAGATTTAGAGAGAACTTCCTTTCTTTTCTTTCCTTCTTTTTTCCCTCTCCTCCTTTCTTCTTTTCTTCCTTCTGTTCTTCCTTCCTTCTTTCTTTCCTTCACCCCTTCTTTCCTTTTCTCCCTCTGGTGTACTTTTTAACAGATATGTAAGCTGATTCAAGGAAGAAGAAGGGATCTATCCAAAGTCACATTGCTCATTTCTAGCAACTGGGAATTGTGCTGATTCTCCTGACTCCCAGGCTGCCATTAAGAAAAAGAGTTTGAGACATATCATGAAGCACCTTGCTTTCTAAAGCAAACAATTGCACTTAATATTGTAGGCAGTCAGAAACCAATGCTGTAGCACAGCCTGGCTTGTGGTTTGGAAAGGTAATTCCAGAACTAGCGGAAAATTTTTGATTAGAGTCAGGTTGATGAGTAAGAAAACAGTGGTGATTTTCTCGGCAAGATCTGAGGAATGTCATTGAGTAGGGATGGGAGAAGTTGGATGCCTAAGGAAAATTGCCTAAGTGCTACTATGCCCACATATGGGGCCTAAAAAAAACTTTACCCCAATCAGCCATTCTCTATAGGCCTTGTTATCTATGAAAATCTACAGTGGTGACAATTTATACGATCTTAATGGTATAGAAAGTTGACTATGTTCCCTTTTCAGTTTCCATTTATAGGAGAGAAAGTTGGCCTACAGAGAGGTGGTCTTGTTAGCTCAGAAAACAAATATATGCATTGAGCAAAAAGTGGAGCAATTGAATCACATATCTAAAGAGTTCTAGTGACTCTGCTAATTGCTCAGCTGAGTCCTGCATCATTTTATAGCCTGTCTAGCATGTTATCTGCAAGTAATTTCCCCAAACATGTTTTCTGTCCTTCCTTAGCTGGTGCCATGCTTCTAAGCTTCTGTTTTCTAATTTGGATGAATGAGTGAACTTGGCTGAGGGGACGCATTGTCAAAGCTGATTTATGTTGTTGTCAATCCAAACTGCTTAGCTCTGCAGCTAAAATTATCCTTACATGCCCATTGTTCAGAGTTCAGAAAAACACCGTCTGTTCTATTGTTCAGCCATGGCCGGGATACAGTTGTTCTTTTCCCTATGCATCAAGCTTTCGTAGGCTAATGGATGACTCTTCTGCAGAGGATTGTGGAAGCCTCACAGGAAAGGCAAATGCAGTTTTACAAATGGGCAGCAGTGTGCTCGAGGTGATACGGAAAAAATATCTGAAAGTAAAAAAAAAAAAAAACGCCCGCCATTTTTATTTTCATAGAATATATTCAAGCACTAATGAGAGAAACCAGTTTGTTTTTTTCATTATGGCATAAGCCATCAAAACTGTAGTTCCTCTTTCTTAGGCAAAACAAGAAAATGCAGGAAGTCAGAAATATCATAAGGATGTTCAGTGATTATGTGTATGGAGCCCGGAGTGATTTCTCCAAAGACAAAGAGTAGGCTTTTCCGTATATACCTTTGCTGCTTCAGAGTCCAAATGGGAAACAAAAACTTTACTCAAATTAGAATAATTTGAGAAAGTCTTATTTATAAATGAATTGTAATTTTTTTTAAAAGGACAGTGCACTGAATTTGGGAAAACTCCCTTCTCTCACCACATATAGGCCTGAGTGAGTGCCATGGAATCTAGAACTAGAGAGATATGTGAAAGGGTCCACCTGGAGAGAAAGAGTGACTTCGGTCACAGAGCACAACTAGCCTTAGCTGTGTCTCAAGAGGGAGTCAGAGGAATAGATAACGACCTACTTAGTCTTCACATCTCCTGGGTTCCCCATTGGCTAACCATAATTGGGAACCAGATACCCAAGAATTCCAGTGCAGCTTCTAAAGTGATTACAAGTCAAGCTCAAAGAGCGAAAGAGAGGAAGAACAGTTCTTTTCCAAATGAATTCAATTCCTAAGATCATCCTTTTATTATTATACTATTAGGAGGCTTAACATCCCATCTTTTACCACAGATGATGGCTATATATAGCGTGTCACACATTTTGGAGATCTTCCTTTGATGAATGACTTCATAGACTTCCTGGACCTACAGATGAGGGTCTCATTTTCTTTGCTGATTTTAGTAAGAGCTTCAATCACTTTTGCTTTTAGCAATGCCTATATTCCTGAAGTAAGACCCTGTGTTTCCTCCATTTTGTATGGAAAGGTTAGACTCAAAATCAATGTGAACATTTTGTTAGCTTTAATTTAAGCACTTTGTAAAATATCAAATATGAGCATTTACCTGGTAATGTACTGTAAGAATAGTCCACCCCCCCAATTTTATAACATACTTTAAATTGAAGAAATTCATGGGCTTTTCTATTTGTAGTTAGCTTTCTGCAGTTTCTCAGTAAAATGCATTTCAGAAAAAAATCCAGTGAAGCCATTTTTTAGAAAAAAAAAATTCTTTCTTCCCGCATTTGAGCTAAGGAACAAGAAACAATCACAGCAGTGAATTAATTACTCTAATAACATCTCTCATAATCACATTCTTTTTAGAACAAGGGTCTTTTTCCTTCTTGTGTTAAAGAACAGCCAATCGAAACACAGAGATAATTGTACTAAAAACTCCTGGCTCTCCCTTTTAATATAATTATTTTAAATATCTAGGGAGAGAACCGAAGGAGACACAATCAGAGGAGGAATTAATTACTCTATTAACTTTGCTTTTACTCGGCTTCATTTATTCACAGTTCTGGGAGAGGCTTCCCCGAGGTCACCATTCCTTGTATCTGCCACCTGTCAGGGCTGCTTTGAAACCATGCAGACAGATGGTTCGCCTCCCAATGTTTTTGCTCTACTGTTTAGTTTATTTTTTTTTTATTTCTTATTATTCCTCTTTCTGTGCTTTTTGGGCTATAGTTATCCAGAAGAATAAAAAAATAGGTGTACTTTTGTTTTCATTCTTCTCTAGGACCTTCTTCAGTTTCTTAAAGATAATACGCACTGTCACAAGTGTACTTTATTTTCTTAACTTGTTTGGCTCAGTGGATAGAGCATTGGCCTGCGACTGAAGGGTCCCAGGTTTGATTCCGATCAAGGGCATGTGCCTTGGTTGTGGGCACATCCCCAGTGGGAGGTGTGAAGGAGGCAGCTGATCAATGTTTCTCTTTGATCAATGTTTCTCGCTCTCTATCCCTCTCCCTTTCTCTCTGTAAAAAATCAATTAAAATATATAATTTTAAAAAGTGTACTTTATTAAATCTAAAACTTATTTTTGGAAAAGTAGCATACCTTCAAAGATACATTTCCATGTTGAAGATGTGAGCTAAAATACTGCAAGGTGGCCTAGCTGGTTTGGCTCAGTGGATAGAGTGTTGGCCTGGGACTGAAGGGTCTCGGGTTCCATTCTGGCCAAGGGCACATTCCTGGATTATGGGCTCAGTCCCCTGTGGGGGGCATGCAGGAGGCAGTCAATCAATGATTCCCTCTCATCATTGATGTTTCTATCTCTCTCTACCTTTCCCTCTCTGAAATCAATAAAAAAATATACTATAAAAAATAAAATAAAATACTGCAAGGTGGATGATGACAGCACTCAGGAAACACCACAGGGAGCAGAGAAAGGAAGAGGAGACATGGGGAATACTGCCTCATTCCTGCTATTGGCCATGAATGTCATTTTCAACAGTGATGTTTATTGTTGAGATTCTCTTTGGTTCCCTGCACATTTATCATCTCTTAAATATTCCCTTTAAACATTTTAAAGAAGATAAAAATAAATTGTTTTTCAAAATAAAATTGATCATGCATCTCTTTGTCTAGTGAATAGCATTCTTTTGAATAAAATTGTAAAATAAGTGAAAAAGTCTGTCATTGGATAGAGTTTAGGTGAAACTCCTATTTACGTTGTCTCACAAAAAAATGAATGACCATTGCAATTAACCTTATGTTTATTTTCTCATACTTTATCTTCAATATTTAGGAATCCAGAGTTTGGATTAAAGACTGAGTAGATATGAATTGCAACCTCTAGGTTATAATACCTAGGGCTATAATAATTATGACTTTGAAGAATTTGGAGACAGACCTAGGTCTCTGTCCAAGGACCCCGTGTAGTTAGGAGGTTCTGTCTAACAAATTTAAGTAATCCCATATTCCATTGCCCTCTATGTATCTTTTGCCCTTTGGTATGATTCTCCTGAAAGGTTAACTGGCAATCCTACAGTATCTTCAGCACTCACTTTTATTATGTCCATTTCTCTGTCTGAGCTCTACAAGGAGGTTATTTAAGGATTTTCAATGGGAAGCCAACTGCATCTTTTCTGTCAATTGGTTTAAGTTGATTTGATATCAAACATGCTCACAAAATAATGGAAACAGCTACATCAGCTTTTATGATCAACACTTCAAAATATAGTGGCTTAAAACAACAGTGTTCCTTAGCTCCGTTGGCTGAGTTCTCTGGGTATTCCTTCTCATACATCTGTGGTCATCTGATGGTAAGGGGGAGGATGGATAATCTATCAAGAATGACCTCCCATGTCATTTTGGAAGTCTGGTCAGTCTACAGGGGCCTTTCATGATCTCCCATCATCCAGCAGCCTACCCCAAGCTTCTTCGCATGTTGTATACTGCAGTGAGTAGTCGTTTCCCCCCACCCTACGAATTCTTGTTTCCCTGGAACCTCAGAATGTAACTTTATTTGGAAATTAATTAAGATCAGGTTATACTAGATAGTGGTAGGTTCTAAATCCAATAACTCCTGTCCTTATAAAAAGGGGAGAGGACAACAGACCCACAACCAGAGAAGAAGGTCATATGAAGATGGAGGTAGAGATCAGAGTAATGTCATTACAAACCAAGGTAAGCCCAGGGTGCTGGTAACCACTGGGAATTAGGGGAAAGTATAGAATAGATTTTCCCTCAGAACCCTAAAAATAAACCAGCCCCACCAACATGGACATCAGACTTCTAGCCTCCAGAAGGGTTGGTAACTTCTTTTTAAGCTACCAATTTGTGTCACTTTGTTATGACAGCCTCAGGAAACTAATAGTGATGGTTCCAGGGCCCAAAAGAAGAGAAAAGGAGAGTAAACCCACTGTACAAGGGCTTTTCAAGTCTTTGATTCTCATTTGCTAATGTCTCACCAGCCAAAGCAAGTCACATGGGTAATCAGAGTCAAGCAATGAATAAGAGTCCCCAGCTCTTGATGGCAGGAGCTGTAAGTTGCCTGGAAAAATTGAAAGGAACATGGACACATATGTGAACAACATCTGTAAGGTTTGGGTTTTCCTTTTATTGCATTCTACCGCTGGCCTGTACCCTATGACCTGTGGCTAGCATATGGCTCAAGGATGCCCCTGAAGAGCAAATTCTTTGGAAAATACTATGAAGGAAATTATTAAATTAACTGATAAAAAAAGATCAGCTTGAATTGACTCTAGGCTGTTGAAGTCACAGACCAGGAATATGGTCTTTTGCCTAATAATAAAAAACAATTGAGAGTCCAGTGGGACATTTGGACTGGATAATTATGACTCAAAAATTTTCATAGTTACCTTATTAATACAGAGATCTCTTAGACAATAGAGTAGACCAAGAGGTGTCCTAAGATCATATTTCTGTTATTTTGTGTGATTTTTTTTTCCTTCTTTTACATAGCTGTTAGCTTCATTGAAAGGCATTGTAACAGCTAACAGAGCATCTTTGTCACTGCCAATTTCTTCGGTGCCCTGGGACATTAAGAAAATAACTCATATAATTTCTTATATATGCTTGTTCAGATGCGTACATTTCACTAAGCATACATTTCAAAGGACTTGGTTCTTTTCAAAATGCTGTAAAGACGTTATTAAACTGACAAAAACATTACGTGGATGGTGGATTAGAGAAAAATACTTAATATAAATTTATGAATGTGTCAACTCTGTTGGTGGCATATAAGCAGATATTCCCATTCTTAAGAAATACTTATGCAAGTATTAGGGGAGGGGGCATGATGTAAACAGCTTACTTTCAAATTGTTCAAAAATATGTAAACACACATATAGGATGTAGGTAAAATATTAACGATAGGGAAATATAAATTAAAAAAAGCAGCAGGTGTTATTTTCACTATTTTTATTTTTGCAGCATTTTTTTTTTAGTTTGATATTACATCAAAATGTAAGGCCTATCATAAAAAAAAAATCTTGGTTTTCTTTTATAAAATCAACTGGCAACTAAGTCATGTCAATTCTAATTTTTCTTGTTTCCTCTCTGATATTGCACAGTTGTTGTTTTCTTTCTTGGGAAGGAGGTGACTGCCTTATGTGGAAAGATTTTGATTAGGTCAGATCTACTTTGGAAAGGCCAAGTTCTTATGATTGTTTTACTCATGCAGAGGGTCTAAGCAGGCAGCAATCTGTCTGTCAGGCTGTACCAGATGTCCCAGCTATTAAGTTGATCTACTACCCAGTGCCCACATTCTTTCAAAGGCAGGCTAATGGGGGAGAAAAGCAGGTAAGGGAAATGTCAAGGAGAAAGGCACTAAAGGCTGGGAATTGTATTCTAGTCTGCTTTGTAAACAGGAAGATGGATAGAAAGTAGAAGCATTATGTTCAATGGCCCTCACTGAACATGAAAAATAACTTTCCTATATTAATAGATGGCATTAGGTGTATTCATACATCCCTTTTTATTGCAACCAACTCAGTCATGCAGTCACAAGCTCAATGATGAATAAGAAAAACAGTCCATGTCTTAAATATCTTTTATTCAGTTACCAGTGTGTCAAGAAACTCCACGTGGTGGGGTTTAAAGGTGAAATGGCTTTATTTTCCCATCACTGCTTTGTAGGATTTCACATTGCTTTCCGTTAATGATGTCGTGCAGATTCCACAGCTTTCCATTCACTCGCAGTTATTAAAATGTGGACCATGTTAAAGCTTTAAGAACCAAATCCATTCACTAGTAGTTATTAAAATATGGTCCATTTTAAAGCTTGAAAGTCAAACTCAATTTAAAATTCATTTCCTTACCCTACTCTACATAATCCCCCATTCTCTTCCCCATCATTGCTGCTGCCAATGAAAATCTGAGTTGAGCTGCTGACTGGGGAAGGAGGGAGTGAGGAGATTTCTGATTCTGAGACTCGTACCTCTTTTCTAGTTCAGCTCATCCAAAGAGCTGCAACTGGGTAGAAAAGGAGCAGAGTGAAATTTCTCATTAATTAACCAGACAAGGCCTGAATGCTCTTGGTATAGGCCACTCCTGTTGCTCCTGGCCTTTGTTGTCCTCTAAATAACATACATGTAAACCCTGCCTCTCATAGGATGCATGTTTAACTTACTACATCGTGTGGTCTCCGCATTTACCTTTCCTTGAACCTGAGTTTGGCAATTTAAATGGGACCAGATGACTCAAGCTTGGCTACCATTTGACTCCTGATGAAATACTTAGGTATAAATCTAAGAAAACGTGTATAAGGCTTCAATTTTGAAAATTAGCTCTGTATCTGGTATTTGTTTATGTATCCCTCTTTCTCAGACTACAGTTCTTTAGCAGAAGTCACGTACAAGCATTTTTATGTTTGTAGTAAGCATTCTTTCTTTTAAATGGTATAAATGTTTAACAAAGGGATTGATAAATGCATGAAATAATGACAAGCGTGCATTTGGAGCTTTGGAATGTAGAGATTAGTTCGAATGGAACTTCTTTTAATCAATGCGGAAGCCAGTTCGGGCAGTGATAGCTAACACTGACTCATGGCACCTTTGTCATTAAGGCTAGACTTCATTGTGATTAGAATCTTCAAATTAAATCTTTCTCCATGATACTTCCACTTTCTCTACTAAACATGCTTGAACTTTAGCTCTGAAAAAAAAAAAAAAAAAAGTTTGGATGCATAGGAAGCCCGTGGGAGGAAAGGTAGATACAGAGGTGTGTCTACTGACTCATTGCTTGCCTTTTCCCCAAAGATCTACCTGCTCATCCTAAGAACAGAGGAGCAGTTAGCTAATTAGAATCCTTAAAATCCCTCAAGGAAAGTATCCCAATAACTGGCCTTACTTTCAGTTCAAGTCCTTCATCTCTCCCTCTACTGTGACTTCAATTTTTTGTTTTGTTTTATGACAATTTCTACAGTCTCACCTTCTGTATGATCCTTAAATGTAAGAGTGTGGCATTATTTATACTTATATCCTTCACAGGTATAGCGCAGCCATAGGCTTTGCTCATAGTAAGTCCTCGGAAATATTCCAGGAAAGAAAGAACAACTGTTTATTTATTGCCAATGTGCAATTACATCATTGGAACATACAAGTGTGAATAAAACAGCTATGGAAGAGAAGAAGACACATGTCAAAATAAATAATCATATATGCAAATGTAAACTTATAAAATAATTAACATTAAGGTAGATAATTTATTACTATAGTATGACTGAGGTGAGAGCAGAAACTATGCTCAGAGTCTGATAAAGGCATCTCTGAAGAACTGACATTTACACTAAAATCAAGGCTAAAGATTTTTTAATAGAAATTAATTAAGATTTAAATATAAAACAAAGAAAATAACATTCTAGCAAGATGGAACAACTCTATGAAAGATAGGCAAGGTCTTGAAGAACTGAAATAATCTAACAGAATTAGGATTTCTCCCTCCACCCCAAAATCCTCTTCACTTTTCTTCCATATAAGAAGTTAGAAGATGGACGTCCCCCAAACAAACACTTCACTAAGAGGCATCTCCATCTTGCTTGCATATGAGATCTATAGCAGCTGGGAACTTTGCTTCTCAGTGAGGTTCACAAACATGTATCCCCTTGTTACCTGAAGAAAATTTATATTAAAAAAGTCTTATTAGCACAGCCGGTGTGGCCTCGTGGTTGTGGTTGGGCATCAACCAATTGAACAAAGAGGTCACTGGTTTGATTGCTGGTCAGGGCACATGCCCAGATGGGGGCATGCATGATCTGTGTTTGATGCTTCTCTCTGATCAATGTTTTTATATCTCTGTCTCTTCCCCTTCCTCTTCTAAATCAATAAAAACATATATATTTTTAAAAGTCTAATTACTCCACAAAGGTCGGGAGACATAAATAATCAGGTAACGTTGATGTAAAAACCACCAGTGTCTTCTTTATTCCAATGGTGTATTTGTCTTCAGTAGGTGATTGCTGACTTTTACTGCCCTAAGCTGCAGCCTAAATAGTATTTCATGTCACTTTGAGAGGTTCATTTTCCCCATTTGGCAATTCTAAATAAAGTGCTTTAAAACACTTTTTAGATTTGTTCAAAGTAGAGAGAGAGTTTAAAAACACACCAAATCAAATTGGAGGATATTAAAGTATGGATGTGAAAAGGTCTTACATCTTTTGTCAGCAAAACTGCAGCTGTCCTACTCTGGCCACATCATGAGAAGGCAGAGTCCTTTGTAAAAGACAGTAGTGGTGGGGGAACTAAGCAGGAGGAAAGGAGGAAAAAATAGGAGATGGATGGCTCTGTAGAAGAAGCCATAGGCATGAGTCTTTGGGACAAGCAGGGCTGTTGAGGGCAAGACACTGGATAGTATTCATTTGTAGAATCTCAGGAATCAGAGATGATTCAATGGCATGTAATACACAGATTTTCTGAGACTGAATTTTATATGATTTGAAAATTAATTATTGATGGTTACACTGTGAATTGTAATTTTCCCACTTCCTTGATAGTATCAAATCAGGGTGTATTTTTTTAATGATATTTTAAAGGTTTTATCATTAAGGAATGAAAATTTGTTGAAACCTTAATCAACCTTGATATATATTAAAATACCTATGCCTGCTATTATTATTAGCCACTGATGTTCCAAATAATTTGAAAGGATAGAGAAGACTGTTTTTGTCGCAGTAGACCTCAATCAAGCCAAGTAGCATAAATAAACACTAGGTTAAAAAATTAGCATGTTCTGAAAGATTCTGAGTGGAGGTAATGTGTAGATTTTTCCCCCTTTTATTTCTTTTTGTTTTCTTTTCAACTTGGAAAATTATCTGGACCAGTCTTTTGTATTTCCTATTTCAATAATTGTCGAGTAAGACCCATAGCTTAGTATTCTCACAGAAACTGCAGCCTCTATTAGCCATCTGTTGTTCCTTTAATTATGGTTTGCTGTGATAAGTCTGAAAGAATAGAGATGAAGCTGAAACCGGACTGAAAGGTCCCAGGTTCGATTCTGGTCAAGGGCATGTATCCTGGTTGCGGGCACATAACCAGTAGGGGGTGTGCAAGAGGCAGCTGATTGATGATTTTCTGTCATTGGTGTTTCTAACTCTCTATCCCTCTCTCTTCCTCTCTGTAAAAAATCAATAAAAATATATTTAAAAAAAAGAATAGAGATGAAAATTTGGTAGAGAGTCCTAAACCAGAAGCATTCATGATTCTTAGCCTAAGAAAATGATTTTATTAGACAACTTTTTATTCCAAAATACCTTCAGATGTTACATAAGATAAATTAATTATCTAATTTGACACTGGATTTTAATAAATGTCATATTTCAGTAATGTTTAGGTTTGGAATAATTAAAAGGGCACCATGGGAAGAATATGGTAAATAAATAAAAGTGTTCTGTGTATAATAAGTATAACTATTTGGACCTCAATATTAAATCTACCTCTACCTTATTACATGAGAAAGATATCCAGGTAAATTCCTCTCTCCATTTTAAATCTAAAAGAAATTGCTGTAGTAATAAATTAAATAAATACCTAGTTCTATCCAGAAAATTTCTGGGGCCATTGTGAACACTCAAGACTTCAATAGCGGACCTGGAAAGCACAGTAGGACCCGTACTTTGGAAATATCTAGTTTCACATGAAATTATATGAAAAAAAACTGTAATCAGTACCCCTCAACGTTCAGGCTGTGACTAAATCAGTCACCCATTGTACATTTTCATTTCAGTTTTTCTTCTTCAAAAAATACTATTTTGGGAATGAGTTCTGGTAAAAAGATAATTGGATGAAAATAATATAATCCCAACTGTGGCTGAAACATTTGGTGATTGTGAGATGCTAGGAAAGTTATTCACACTCTTAGGTCTAGGTTTTCTCAACAATTAAAAACTAAAATATGAAACAAAAGTCTATTTTCTTGGTTTTGCATGTAACTATCCAGCTCTCCCACCATAATTTGTTGAAAAAAACGATTCTTTGCCCTCTTGTCTTGCCTTGGTTCTAAATCAGTTAACTATAACATGAAAGTTCATTTATAGACTCTGTGTTCCATCCCATCATTCTTTTTGTCTACTAGTATCCTGATGCCAGGACAATACAGTCTGAAACACTATAGTTTTATAATAAGTCTTTAATTTAGAAGTGTGAATTATGCAATGTTTTTCCACTTTTTAAATAATGTAGCTGTTCTGGGCCACTTTCGTTTCCAGATAAATTTTAGGTTCATCTTGTTAATTTCTACAAAAAATAAAAGCTTGGATTGCAATAAGAATTATGTACTAGACTTTGTAGATCGGTTAGGGGAATATCACTATATAATACAGTGTTAAACTTTCCAGTCTACAAACATGGAATGTCTTTTCACTTATTTGGGTCTCCTTTAATTTATTTTAATGGCGTTTTATCATTTTCAGAACACAAGTTTTACATTTCTTTCGTCATAATAACCCCTATGTATGTTATGCTTATTTTGCTCAACTGTTATAGTGCTAAGTCAGTCCTCTGAGATCATAGCCTTGGGCTTGTGCATGGTTATCCCAGGATGACTTTGGTTTTAATATGACTCTTTAGTTACCTCTTTCATCTCTGTTAAGCTGTCTGCCTCTGTTGGTATTATATGCAGCTAAGTGACTCCACTAATTACCCCCTGATTGCTCTATTGATTTTGACAATGTTCCAAGGCATAAATTGCTCCACAATTTGCTCCCATTAAATCCAGGCCCCTCTGCAGAGGTAATGTTTGAGGCCAGTCTTTGAAGTTTGTTCTCACCCTAGAAGGGCTCTTCTTAGCTGCCCCATTCCCCAGTTTCCTCTGATAAACTAGCTGGCCTACATTTTAGCTTGGTGCTCTCATGGAGCTACT
This sequence comes from Pipistrellus hanaki, assembly GCF_964339955.1. NCBI lineage: Eukaryota > Metazoa > Chordata > Mammalia > Chiroptera > Vespertilionidae > Pipistrellus > Pipistrellus hanaki. The sequence continues at coordinate 50,374,018 of NC_140515.1, forward strand.
GGCCTCCATTTACTACTTAACATCTGAGATCTCCATTGTTTTCAAGAGCAACCTTAACCTTAAACTTCTCCATCTTCTGTGTTAAATGAAGTCAGTCTGTTCGTCGGAGGAGAGCTTCAGAGCTCTTTGTTTTCACGTCCTGTATCTTATCCCTGGGTGAAATCTCTATTGTACTTGCTGGATTTACGGGTATGGATAGCAGTTGCTTCTCTTGAGTTGTGACACCTGTGCTTTAAGAGTTGGAGGCCACGGACACAGACAACAGGAGGGTGAGGGCATGTGTGGGAGGAGTTGGGGGGATAAAAGAGGGATAAGGACACATATGTAATACCTTAATCAATAAAGAAATTTAAAAAAAAAAAGTTGGAGGCCAGGTGGGGACAGTAGGTCTGGTTTTCTTAGCGTGTCTCTCCCAGCATGGGCATCTGTGCTCTGAGTGGACTGGGATTGAGGACCTAATATTTTATTATTTTATTATTTTTTATATTTTAAATATATATTTTTAATTTTTTACAGAGAGGAAGAGAGAGAGATAGAGAGTTAGAAACATCAATGTGAGAGAAATCAGTTGCCTCTTGCACACCCCCTACTGGGGATGTACCCGCAACCAAGGTATATGCCCTTGACCGGAATCGAACCTGGGACCTTTTAATCTGCAGGCTGATGCTCTATCCACTGAGCCAAACCAGTTTCAGCAAGGACCTAACATTTTAGTCTGTGGCTCCTGAAGAAGAAACATCACCTATGAGATTACTCTCTGCAGCACAGAGATGAGGATATGGTGAGAATGGCCTTCTTGGGCATGCCCACATGGACGGGAGCCGGAAGTGGGAGGGGCAGCAGAGCAGCAGCTTTGGTCTCCATGCCACAGATGTTTGCTCTTCTCACTGAGATATAGGAGGCTTTTTCTAAATAAAATAAAATAAAAAAAAATGTTCTATATTTCCTGTGTGACCTTCTGACAATTTCTGTAGACTTTACATAGTTAGTTTTAAATATAATTTGTACCAGTTATCATTGTCTCACTGGGGAGTGTGTACATAGAGCCCTCATGCTGTCATTTCAAAAGCAGATTCTCTTTCATTTCTCATTTGTCTTCCATTTCTCCGGTTCCCTATTGAACTGAGTGCACTGCTTCATTTTTAAAATTTTAATTGCTGTGTGGCTTATTTCTATAAGTTTCAGAGTTCATTTTCAAGCCTCTAAGCATTTTTATAATTATTAATCTCTGCATTTATTTTCCAGTTTGCTTCTAATTTCCTTAAACTTTATTGTAGCTGTTTTATCATCTCTCACATATTTTTTTGTAGTAAAATATAAATAACAAAATATATACCATTTTAACCATTTTAAGAGTATAATTCAGTGGCATTGAACATATTCATTTCCTTGTACTTTTTATTGTGTGTTTGATGAATAATTAACATAAGCCCTGGTTTTCTTAGAAACATATTTGTGAGCATTGTTTGAGGCCTACAATAAAACTGTGCTTCTCCAGAAAGATTTGTATTAGCCTCCTCCGGGTGCCTAAGAAAATACAGAACGAAGTACCTCCTGAGACATAGTCACAGGAAGTTAGTCCAGTATGTGAGTTTTTTTTTGTTTTTGTTTTTTGTTTTGTTTTTTGGATGACCTCCTATGGCAGGCTAAGCAATGGTGCTTGAAGATGCCCTATTCTAATCCCTAAAAACCTGTGAATATGTAATCTTTCTACCCAGGAAAATTTGTGAATGTAATTGATATAAAGGTTCTGAGGTACAGACATTATTCTCAATTATCTGGTTGGGCCCAATGTGCACGGGCTTTTCTTTATTCTTCCATTTTATGCATTTATATAGGTGCTGGCCTCCTCTCTTACCTGCTTACTGACACTTTTAAAATATTCTGTCCTGCCCTAGCTGGTTTGGCTCAGTGGCTAGAGCACTGGCCTGTGGACTGAGGGATCCTGGGTTTGATTCTGGTCAAAGGAACATGCCTGGGTTGTGGGCTCAGTCCGCAGCAGGGGGCATGCAGGAGGCAGCCAATCAATGATTCTCATCACTGATGTTTCTATCTCCCTTTTCCTTTCCTCTCTGAAATCAATAAAAAAATATATATTAAAAAAATAAAATATTATATCCTTTTGTTGTAATTTTGTTTTACTGTTTGATAATTGTTTCATCTAGAATGTGGTATGAATAGCCTAATCTGGCATATTATCAAAACAAGACAGTAGTGGTATTTCTACATTTTTATTTCTCCACTCTGGCCTGTTTAAATTCTTTCAAAGCCTATAATGAAATGAATAGTGGAACTACCGAATCTGTATTTTATATGACCTAATCCTTTTATAATTATAAACCTTGTATATATATTTTGGTTGCTTATTTTTAGGGGATTATCTAAATTTCTTTTTTTTAAATTTATTATTTTGCTCTTTCGGTAAACATACCTTACGTATGTAATTAAAGATTCAGTTTTATAGTTACTATGTTACATATATTTTAAAATATCCAATATTTAACTTACCTATCAGAATGTACAAAAATCTTACCTACAATCTCCATACTTATTTAAAAGTCCTGTTCTCATCAGCTCTGTGCTGTGTTCTTGGCTGTAAATAGGTTCTTTCATTATTTGTTATCTTTTCCTTTCATGGGAATAACTCTCTTGGAATGGTTGTTGATTCTTTGTACTCATCACATGCTCCGGATTGTCAGTATTTGCTAAGAATAGCTGCTTACACAATAGGCCATTTGGGGAGCAACACGTTATGCTGCTGATCTGTTTCCCAAGGTATTGGAGAGGGAAAAATGCATGCTGATATATGGGATTGCCTATTGGATCTTTCCTGCATGTTTGCATGCCCAGTTTAATCAAACATTAAAAAGTACCCATTTATTGATCTTTCTTTTTTAAAAAATATTTATTTATTGATCTTTCTTAATTGCAACATCTTAACTCTCTCAATACCAATGGGGCATCAGGGAGACTTTATCTGGGATAATTCAACTGGCAACCTCCAAGGGAACCCAGGCTAAAGATTGTGTGAATGACCTCTGTGTCTCCTCCTACTCCCACTACCTACATCTTTAAGAAGGAAACAAGCATTTGTATGCATTAGTCAATGGAATCCCCTCGTCTCTCCATGTTTTAGGAATTTTGAACAGTTCTTGAGACACAGAGAAGTCTACTTTTTGCTTTCCTGCAGAAAATGTCAATAAACACACGTATTTTAATACATTTGGGAAATATAAGTAAAATATAGCACGTGTCTGGTCCAATATCTTAAAATCAATATATAACATATTGAAATTAGTATAAGTAAATTAAGTATATAAACTATGACTCTACAAATCAATGAGTTAAGAGTAAATTATTCAATAAATCATATTGGTACAATCATTAAACTGTTTTTGAAAAATTGGGAAAAAATTGTCAGATCATCATTTTTAAGAGACTCCTTTAATCATAAAACAAATGGGAAAAATGAAAGATTTTACAATGTAAAAATGGAATAGTTCATACAGCAAAACATGCAAATCACACAAAGAATTTGGAAAAGTAAATATAGGACCTATGCTTTCATGTTGGAAATGCTTAAGATATATCCTATTTTAGAAAAAACAATTATTCTTTGCAGAAAACAGTTGAATAAAGTGATATTATATATTGCTATCAACTGATGGAAATAGTTTAAATAACAATGGCAATTCAGTAATAGGTCATATAATACTAATGTTTTAAATATTAACTTCCCTGTATGTGGTTTAATTTAATGTTAAACAAAGGAGTCCATTTGACCTAAGATCAAAGATATAAGTACCCAGTAAAAATATTTAAAAAGAAATATACAGGGCCCATATGAAAAACACACACACACACAAAAAAAACAACAACTTTAATTTACCTGAGAAATATAGGTAAAATTAAAACATTGTTTTAGACGATGAGTAATATTATAAATATGTCAATTCTTCATAAAATTAATATATTTACAATATTATCACACTTACAGTACAATAATAATTATGATACCCACAAGATAAGAAGAGATATTGAGGGAAGAGTTTGAAAACTATTATTAAAGCCCTAGCCAGTTTGTACCTTGGCTGCAGGCTCCTTCCCGGCCTGGGCCCTGGTTTGGGGTTCATGCAGAGGCAACCAATCGATGTGTTTCTCTCACATCAGTATTTCTTTCCATCTTTCCCTCTCTCTAAAAATCAATAGAAAATATCCTCAGGTGAGGATTAAAATAAGAAGAGAAATATTATTAAAGATTATCCAAAAGAATATAAAACCCTGTAAAACATGAATAATGAAGGAAATATTGCTCTACTAAATATAAAGAAGTTAATGGTACTAAAGACAGTTAAAGCAGATTAATGAACTGCACCAAAGTGTCTAATAATAGATACATAGGTACCCAGAATATGCACCTCAAATCACTATGGTAAAGAAATGTATTCAATTAACAATGCTGGGGTGAAGGACTAACTCTCTCAGGAAAGATGATAAAGCCAGATACCTTTACTAAAATTAGGTACATATGGCACCAAAATATTAAACTAAAGAAACATAGAATAAGCAGGAATCATTGAATAATCTAAAGTCACTTACCTGGCAAAAATAACATCACAAACTCAAATAAAAATTGAAAAAAACACCCCACATAGAACAGGTAATGAGCAATATCTTAATATTTAATAATTCTTACATATCGTCAAATAATCTTGCATTTACCAATGTAATATTGAGAAAATTATATATTAGACAACCTACCAATATTGTACAGAAAATTAATCAACTTTATTAAAACTTCAAAACTGTACATATATAATACCTCAATAAAAATGAAAAAACCCTTCAAAACTAATGATATATGTTTAAGACATATAATTAAAAACTTGAACAATTACAATATACAGTGGCACCAAAAATTAGGGAACAGGGCAATTTTACTTATTTGTACATGGTAAGGTGTAAATAGAACAATCTCTGTGAATGGCTGTTGATCAATGCATATCAGGAAGCCTTAAAACAGTAAACTCAGTTTGACCCACCAATTTCACTTTAATTCATCCAAAGGTAAGAAGCATTTTAGTTCTTTATTGAACAGCATCTATAGAGTATGTCCCATATGCCAGTCACTGTGAAGAGCATGTCAAACATCACCTCGTCTAACATTGGCAGTTCTGCAAGGTACTGGGAAGCTTTTGATATCCTGATTTTCACATGTGAACACTGAGACCCAGAAGAGAAAAATCTATTTCTCAAATGTTGCACAGTTACTTTGATTGAGTAGCAGCTGCTTTTCATATACCTTTTTGACATATATCGTCATGTATTATTTAACTACGGGAATATGTGCTGGGAAAAACGTCAGGTGATTTTATCATTGTGCAAATATCATAGAATGCACTCACCCAAACTCAGATGATAGAGTCTACTGCACACCAAGGCTGTCCATTAGAGCCTATTGCTCCTGGGCTTCAACCCTGTCCTGCTTGTTACTGTATTGAATACTGTAGGGTACAGTGAAAACACGGTGTAAAAGATAAAAAATAGAACCTGGGTAGGGAACTTATGATTGGAGCTTGCAGGCCTGCAGGTAGCTGGAGGTGAGTCAGTGAATGAGTGGTGAGAGAATCTGAAGGCCTAGGACCTTACTGTACACTACTCTAGACTTTGTAAATACTGCACACTTAGATACACTAAATTGGTAAACATTTCTTATAATAAATTAACAATTTTGCTATAATGTTTTTGGTATATGAACTTTTAATTAAATTTTTTTTGAGTTTTTGTAGTAACACAGATTAACACAAAAACACATTGAACAGCTGTTCTTTATTATCCTTAGACTATAAGCTTTTCCCTAATTTAAAATTCTTTATTTTATTCTTTGCTTTTTAAACATTTTTGTTAAAAATGAAGACACAAGCATAGACATTAGCCTAGGCCGATGGTTAGGATCATCAGTATGGCTGCCTCCCAACTCTCCGTCTTTCCCCACTGGAAGGTCTTCAGGGGCAGTAACACGCAAGGAGCTGTCATCTCCTATGATCGCAAGGCCTCCTTCTGGAATACCTGCTACAGGACCTGCCTGAGGCTCTTTCCAGAAACATGGTTGTGGTGGTTTGTTTGGTCTTATTCTTTCCTCCCTCATAGATTCCTTGTAAACAGAGTATGTGCTGTGAAAATTCCTCTGTATTAATGAAAACCTTTCAATGTTGGGGTCCATGTTTTTAAACTCTTTAATGAGCTTGTTAAGGTCTGCATAAGCTCCTCCAAACCTTTCACTGTGCACATTCTTGGGAGTTCTTTTTCTTTTTTTGTAGTTTCTTTTTCTCTTGCTGTTTCTTCAGCTATGCATTCCTGTTTCAGTTCCAGCCACTCCTCATTAGTCAGTTTCTCAGGAACCACCTCTGGGGGTTCCTCAATGTTATTATCATCCACACCCAGGTTAAGGCCTTCTCATCCACAGCCTTGTTGGTATTTGTAATCTTTTCTTCATCCTTGGTAAATCAGTTGAAGCCATGGGCTATGACAACACTAGAGGTTAGCAATTTTTCAGTTCCGTTATAATCTTATGGGACCACTGTCATATTGGACATAGTTCATCACTGACCAAAATATTGTTATGTGGAACATGACTGTATATGTCTACTTATAAAAGCCTGACATTCTGGAGTCCCTTGAAAGCCAGAAAAATGATTTTATAAGAAATGTGAAGCTTCAAAGGTTTTTTGAATAGATGAGTGACAAAGTTAAGGTGTGTGAGTATGTGGTGTGTGTGTGTGTGTGTGTGTGTGTGTGTGTGTGTGACAGTTAATATGGTGGAAACACTTGTGATGAATTTTATCTGTTACAAATTGTATGTGAGGAGAAATGCTCAGAGCTAGACATATCATCTGAAGTGTTATAATAAAATTTGGGAAAGGAAGAGAGAAAGTGTGAAAACAGACGTGGGAATTTATTGATTCTGACATTAGCAAGATCAGAAAAATAAGGGAGGAAGCAACACTGTTTACACCTGGGGTAATTACTGACAAGCATCCTGAGAATATTCCTGAACATCCCTATAATAAGCAGTGATTTGCTTCCTTCTGAAGACACACATTTAGTCAAGAGTAGAAAACAGGTGGGAACATTTTCCATGTTTCGCCTTATCTTTACAGGATTCTAATATTTTATTGCAAGAATAACAATAATTAGAGCAATGTACAACAATATGAAGGCTTCATTAAATTAGCAATTTAAACTTGTGCTATATTAGCATCCTGTTGAATTATTACTCATCCTTGCTAATATAGCATTTATCAGAGAATTACACTGTCATGTCAGCCTAGTGTGAAAAGAAGCCCTAATGGGGCATGATGTAATAGCTGTTATGAAATATACTCACTATTAGGAATATATGCAATTTTTCCCCAATAATACTATTTTGGATTTTCCCATAGGTATCCTCACCAAAGTAGGGGGCAGTGGTGGGCAAAGGATATTGACAGTGGAGAAGAGAATTTGTATAGCTGAGTATTATCTTGAATAGTACTCCGCTAAATTCTTTTTTGTCATTCCTCCCTTAGGAAATTTCAAAATATATTTTGAAATAAGGGGCTTCTCTTAACCTGTTGAATTTTAATTTTGTTTCTTATTTTAAAATATATATGTTATTTTTCTATTCCTAGTGGCAAGTTTGCTAAAGGATTGTTCTTAAACTCCTTAGATATCCCTAAATGTATGGTATATTCTTAATGTAAACAAGGAGTTCATAGTGAGCCAAATGTAGTAAGTGAGCTAGAGAAATAGAACTTAGTTCAGATCTGTAGCAAATGATCCTTAGATTGTTTCCATGTATGTGCAGGGCAGTTAATGTAGTGGCATTAGGTACCTGCTCATGCTACACAAAATAAGCTGTGGGCTCTTTCCAGATGTATAAACACAAGGATAGGCAATGTTTTGTTTCTTTGGTGATCATTTAGTTTTGTGGATCTGTATGGATGAGAAATCTTGAATATCTTTTGAATGAATTTTAAAAAAAATCTCTTAATAGTTCTTGATTCAATTTTATTGTTTTACCAGAGGCTGACACACAAGACTTGTGTGCGGGTACGGTCGCTAAGCCTGGCCTGTGATCAGGGCCATCTTCTCCAGTCCCCACTGCCACCCACCCCTGATTTCCCATTCACCAACAGGTGATCAGAGCCTGCCAGCCAAGGGGAGGGACCGAGAGGTGGTCAGTGTGCCTCATAGTGACTGGCCAAGTGGTCATTCTGGTCATTCTGCCATTAGGGTTAATTTGCATATGACCCTTTTATTATATAGGAGGATCCTTAGTACTATATCCTTAGTTCTCTTCCACACAGTCCTAAAGAATGTCATTCTCATGTCTCTGAATGTTTTTCTTGTGTTTTTTTATCTTAGAGTCCCGCCCCCCATTCTTACACTCCTTACTGTCCTCAGAGGTTGTTGCATAACTTGCCCCTTTCCAGAAATATCATCCACCCCTCCCTTTTATGCACCTCTTTCAAGAACTGATTTTAAATTCTATTTCTCCAAAGAGACTTTTTCCATTTCAGTTTATTTCTTTACCCGGCACCCATATCCTACCTCATCTTTCATTTGATATATAATATTTTCTTCTTTAGAGGCTTGTGCATCTCAAAACTTGGTCCCTGGGTATGATCTCTGTGATTGGCAGTAAGGTGAAGCCAATTGATAGGATTGGTGAGGGGTAATGGGAGAGCTCCTAAAAAAAGAGAACACAAAGTTATGAGTAAAATATTAGGTATGAAACTAAGCCCTCACTTTGATTAAGAAAATAAACCAGGAAAAATATTGCATTATTGTTATGAATGAACCACCCGCTAACCCTCTATAATGCTTTCCCATGTATTTTTGACTAAATATTCTTTAATTCTTCTACAGCATCTTCATATAGGTAGGAATTGTTTTTGTATTATCATCTATAGAGAGAAGAAAAGGGTAACTCAGTACTTTCTGTAGTATGGTTGCTTAAAATCTGTTGTAACTATTAGCAGTAGTCCTGATAGTAGTAATAGATGTAGGAGTTTAAGGAAAATTTCCTTTCACCTTATTTATAAATAATGTCATTAATAAGTGTTAATACAAGCTTTATCAAATCTTTTATATGTAAGTTGTAAGATTGCAGTGCATTCAAGTTTTCTCATGTAATGACTTAAATATCTTTTGAAATGACCACATACATAACCAATTAGTTTCCAGTGTCTTCATTTTGGTGGTAAATGAACATTTTGTGTTATCTGCATTGATATTAATATTTATATTAAATGTGCAAGAAATTGAATTTTTTAAAATGTGTTTTCATGTTTCATGCTTCTTCATTAGGCTTTTCAAACAATTTATGGATATAGTTGTCACTTCTATTTCAAAGTTGTATTTTACTCTTAATTAACCACTACTTTTATTGATCTACTCATTTTTGTAGGATTACATTTGCTTCTCTATTTAAAAATATTTATAATTTTATTGTGGGGGGGCTTTATTTTATAATCCACTTTTATCTAAATCTTCTGCCTTTTGTTTAATTAAAGATGAGAAAAGAAGCTACTCTTCAGAAGTCCAAAGCAGAGTCTGCAAATTCTCAGTCATTTAATTAGAATGTTCACATCTTTCCATATTGTTGTTAAAATAATGTAATTCTAAATAACCTTCTTCTGAAATGAGTCCCAGCAATGTCCAGTGCTACTCCCATGGAATATAAAGTGGCAACATCTAAAAAGAAGCAATGATCTTAACTAATTCCATTAAAATATTTTCCTTGTGACTGCATCACTGGGCCCCTACAAGAGCCTCAAAAGGGATTCATGCAAGTGAGGGGTCTGGAAGTGTCAGTTCTTAAGTGTCATCAGAAATCATCTGCCTGTGGCTCTTTCCATTTCATGTGATCTGACTTTATAGTCAGGAATAGAGAAGACAGGCGTTAGTTGGGTGTAAAGAACTTTAAGCAAACTCATTCATCTTGTCAAAAATCCATCAAAAAGTGTGTGTGCAGTAGACAAGCATATACTGGGAAGTGAGCAGGTCATTAGGCAGGAGTATGAATTGGTGAGAGCATATTTTCAATAGATTGAAAAAATACCAGCGTGCAAAATATGAAAATGACTAAGAGAACTGGAGTGCATGTGCATTCATTCAAAATATTTTGTAAAAGGCTTAGGGATTGTTTGGGAGAATTTGAGAATAAGTCTGGGTGTGCATGAGAGTTGGAAAGCATCAGAATTGGAATAACTGTATGGATTTACAAAAGATGCTGAGTGAGGTAGAATTTTGCTTTGGAATGCACTGAAATAATCATATCTAATAAAAGAGTAATATGCAAATTGACCACACATTCACTACACCCACAAGCCACACCCACCAACCAATCAGAAGCAAGTATGCAAATTAATATAACCAAGATGGCTGCAGCCACGGAGTGAGCAGGAGGCTTGGGTTTCCTTGGCAATGGAGGAAGCCAAGCTTCCTGCTGGCCAGCGCTGGACTCCACTCAAGGCTACAAAGTTTAAATTATAGAAGATAAATAAATTCCAACAAAAATGGCAAATGGCAGCAGCCACAGAGCTGGAGAGAGCAGGAGGCTTGGGTTATACCTGGCAATGGAGGAAGCCAAGCTTCCTGGTCTGCCTTGGCCTCTGCTCAAGGCTACAAAGTTTCAATTATAGAATATAGATAAATCCCAGATACCAGAGCCTCTTCTTGGGTTGCCCATGGTATGGCTGGCCTCCAAACCACCACAGGCTCCTAGCCCAGGCCACCAAACACCCCAAGGGAACCCCCACCCTGATCCAGGACACCCATCCGGGCAAACCATCTGGTTCCCACCTGTGCACCAGGCCTTTGTCCTATCTAATAAAAGAGTAATATGCAAATTGACCATCACTCCAACACACAAGATGACTGCCCCCATGTGGTTAAAGAGGGCAGCCCTATGTGAACACAAGATAGCCACTAGGGATGGCCAGCAGGGGAGGGCAGTTGGGAGGGACCAGGTCTGCAAGGGAGGGCAGTTGTGGGCAATCAGGCCAGCAGGGAAGGGTTTTGGGGAGGGACCAGGCCTTCAGAGGAGGGTAGTTCGGGGTGACCAGGCCTGCAAGAGAGGGCAGTCAGGGGCAATCAGGCTGGCAGAGGAGTGGTTAGAGGGTGATCGGGTTGGCAGGCAGAAGCGGTTAGGGACAATCAGGAAGGCAGGCAAGTAGTTGGGAGCCAGCAGTCCTGGATTGTGAGAGGAATGTCCTAGATTGGAGAGGGTGCAGGCTGAGCTGAGGGACATTCCCCACCTCCATGCACAAATTTCAGGCACCAGGCCCCTAGTAAGTAAAATAAAGCAACAAATAGACCAAAACTTCTCCCTGCTGAAGAGTTCCTATCTTCTGCCATTACTCTGACAACTTATAATATATAAATAATATCCAAGGCATTATCAGGAGAGATGGAAAGTTTAAGATGCCAATGCAAACATTTCCTCCACTTGAATATGCTTTTCATCAGATATTATATCTTCTTTCCTTCTTTTGAGATCTGTGTGTTTCATTTCACTACTTCATTATCCATGAAGACTTGGTTATTTTATTTATTTATTTATTTGCATTTTTATTTATTGATTTGAGAGAGAGACAGGGAAGAGGGAGGGGGGGAACACTGATGTGAGAGAGAAACATGGATTGGTTGTCATGACCTTGGATCAAAGCTACAAAGCAGGTATTGTCCTGACAAGGAATCGAACCAGCAATCTTTTGGTCCACAGGAAAATGCTCAACCAACCGAGCCACTTTGCCCAGGCATTGATTGCTTCTTGGATGTTCCCTGATGGGAGATTGAACCCACAACCTATTATCTGGACAATGCTCTAACTGAGCTACCTGGCTAGGACTAAACTTAATTTTTAAAAATTAATGCAGAAACTCTTGATGCCTTATCACTAAGGGTATCTAATGTGAATAGAGCACAGCAGTTCCAAATTATATAACATTTAGATATTAAATAGAAGAGAGTTGAAGGTAAGTTATTTCAAGGTAAAACGGAGTATTTGTTTTCACTAAATATGCTGCAATAGAGGGCTGTGGGTATCCTGGAAGACAAAGGTTGAATATGCTCAGTAAATAAATCACCATGATTTTGGTCTCCCCACCCTACGCAAGTCATATTGAAGTTCTAAGACTCAGTTTCTGCTGCATATAGCAGAAATCCAACTATAGTTGCTTAAAACTGACAGAAATTCATTTTACTGCAATATAAAATAAATTCAGATGTAAGCAGCCCAGGACCAGCTTAGAAGCTTTAAGTCATCAGGGATCCAGGCTTTTTTCAGCTCATCTCCTTGCCATCCTCAGGTCACCTATGGCAGATTAAAGGTGGCACAGATTTTTTTTTTTCTTTTTTTTTTTTTTTGCATTCCATTGCGAAGTGAGGCCTATGTCCCCACTCCTTGAATCTGGGCAGGATATGTGCCCACTTTGAATAATGGGATATGGCAGAAGTGACACTCTGCCAGTTTCCAGGCCCATGCCTCAGGGCACTGTCAGCTTCTACTTCCTCCTTCTGGAAACATTTGCTCTTAGAGCTCTGAGCTGTCAGGCAACAGACCCAGTTCCCCTACTGGGGAGAGGATGTGGACAGGCTCTGAGACTACATGGAGGAGGAGAGGGACCAGCCATTCTTATCCAAGTGCCAGAGATGAGAATAAGCTGTCATGGTCCTTGCAGACCAGCCCCTCTTCCCAGGTGAATTTTAATGAGATACCTCAGACGCTGTTCTATGGAACAGAAGAATCATCTGCTATACAGAATCAGTCTTATCAAATAAATTGTTCTTTTTTAAGGCCACTAAGTGTTGGGGTGTTTTTAATGTACTGGTAGATAACTGCATCAGCTTATGGTTCAGAAAGGGCTATCATATTATGGTTCGGGAAGCCATGCATCAGAAAGGGGAAAAGGACAAAAATGTACATCATTTCTACTTTTAGGAAAACTTCCCAGAATTCACATATAATACTATTTAACTACTAGAGGCTCGGTGCATGAAAATTCATGCACTGCGGGGGGAGGGTGTCCCTCAGCCCGGCCTGCCCCCTCTTACAGTCTGGGAGCCCTCAGGGGTGGGAGACGACCTGGAGATCAGGGGAAGGCAACACCCTCATCACACCTCTGCTGCTGCCACTGCTGGCAGTGTAAGCCTCAGCCTGCCCTGGTTACCTGAGCCTCAGCTGGCCCTGGGCAGCTGGGAAGCCAATATCTGAGGCTTGCCTGCGCCTCCACCTTGTCCTGGGGAGCTGGGAGGCTGAGGAACTGGGGGACTCTGGAAGCAGGGTAGGCAACAACATATCCATACTGCATTTTCTCAATTATCTTATTAGTATAAGATAATCATTTTTTTCCTCATTAATGTTTATTATTAAGATTCTATTTTTAGAGTAGATTTTTGTACACAGCAAAATTGAAGAGAATGTACAGACATTTTTCATATACCCCCCCATTTTTCATATGCCTCCAGAAATGCATAGCCTCCTCTGTTATGAACATCCCCCACCAGAGCTGTACCTTAGTTACAATTGCTGAACCTACATAGGTATATCATTAGCAACAAAAGTTTATAATTTACATTACATCTCATTCTTTGTGTTGTATATCCTATGGGTTTCGACAAATTGAACCACGTTTACAGTATTGTACATATTATTTTCACTGCTCTAAAATCCCATGTTCTATCCATACCAACCCCTTGCAATCACTTCTGGAGAAATTTCTAGACATTTTTACTGTCTCCACAGTTTTGTGTTTTCCAGAATGTCATGTGGTTGGAAATATATGGTATGTAGCCTTTTCAGATTGGGTTCCTTCACACAATAATATGCATTTAAGGTCCTTCCATGTTTTTTTATGCTTAATAGTCATATTTTTAGCACTGAATAATACTCCATTATATGGATGCACCACAGTGTATTTACCCATTCACCTACTGAAGGACATTTTGGTTGCTTCCATGTTTTAGCAATTATAAGTAAAGCTACTATTGTATAAACATGTGTCAACATAAGTTTTCAACTACTTTGGGTAAATGCCAAGGAACATAATTATTGGACCATATAGTGAGAGTATTATCTTGTGTAAGAAACTGCCAGACTATTTTACAAGTGTCTGTTAAATTTGCATTCCTAATGGCAATGTATGAGAGCATTGCTCCACATCCTTGTCATCATTTGGGGTTGCCATTGTTATAGGTTTGGCCATTCTAATGTGTACTATTCTAAGGTGTGTAGTGGACATCTCATTGTTTTAGCTTGCATTTCTAGGATATAAACTATGATGTGGGATATCTTTTTATATACTTAGTTGCCTTCTGTTTATATTTTTTGGTTGTGGTGTTTGTTAAGATCTTTGATTCATATCTTAATAGGATTGTTTGATTTTTAAATTACATTTTAAAAATGCTTTTTATATTTTGTATAAAAGTTTTTTTTATGAGATTTGTCTTTATACATATTTCCCTCCAGTCTGTGTCTGACTTCTCATTCTATTGATATTTAACTTTATTAAATTTTATTAGGATTTTTAACTTTATTGCAATCATCAATTTTTACAATTTATTACAGCTTATCAATTATTTCTTTAATGGATCACATCTTAATATTTTATCTGGAAAGGCATCACCCTACCCAAGGTCATCTAGAATTTTCCATATGTAATCTTCTAGGAGTTTTACATTTTACGTTTAGGTCCAATATCAATTTCAAGTGTATTTTTATGAAGGGTATAAGGTTTATGACTCAATTTTATTGATTGATTAATTGCATTGGGCTGTCCAGTTGTTCTAATCCCATTTGTAGAAAAGACTATCTTTGTTCCATTGCAATGCCTTTGCTCCTTTGGCAGAAATCAGTGCACTGAAAACAATAAGAAAGCCCACTGCACAAGAGAATGAACATATTTGCCAATGGTATTTCAGATAAGGATTTAATCTCCCAAATTTACAGAGAACTCATACAACTTAACAAAAGGAAGATAAATGATCCAATCAAAAAATGGGCAAAGGACCTAAGTAGATACTTTTTGAAAGAGGACATACAGAAGTCTGAGAGACATATGAAAACATGCTCAAAATCACTAATTATCCAAGAGATGCAAATAAAATGGCAATGAAATACCATCTCACAGCTGTCAGAATGGCTATCATCAACAAATCAACAAATGACAAGTGCTGGCGAGGATGTGGAGGAAAAGGAACCCTGGTGCACTGCTGGTGAGAATGCAGACTGGTGCAGCCATTATGGAAGACATACAGTTTCCTAAAAAAGTTAAAAATGGATCTCCCATTTGACCCAGTAATCCCACTTCTAGGACTGACTATATCCCAAGAAACCAGAAACACCAGTCATATATGCACCCTTATATGCAGCACAGTTTACAATAGCTAGGATTTGGAAACAGCCTAGGTGCTCTTCAGCAGATGATTAGATCAGAAAACTATGGTACATCTACACAATGGAATACTACACCACTATAAAAAGGAAGGAACTTTTATCATTTGCAGCACCATGGATGGACCTGGAGACCATTATGTTAAGCAAAATAAGCCAGGCAGAGAAAGATAAATATCACATGATCTCACTCATATGTGGGAAATAATGATCAACATAATTTGATGAAAAAAATAGATCCAGAGACAAATGGCAGCAGAGGTGATGGGGGGGGAGGGGAGGTTTAGAGAGCAACCAAAGGACTTGTGTGCATGCATATTATCATAACCAATGGACACAGACACTGGGACGGTGGGGGCTTGCCCTGGGTGGGAAAGGCTGGAGGTGGTGCAGGGGGCGGGGTCAATCAGGGGGGAAAAGGAGACATATATAAAACTTTAGAAAAAAAAAATCAGTGGGCTGTATTTATGGAGGTCTACTTCTGGGCTCCACATGATATTCCAGTGATCAATTTGTTGTTCTTTTGCCAATACTACACTGTCATGATTACTATATGTCCTACAAACATTTATCCCGACTTTTTATTAAAATTGTTCAATTCCACTATTTCTATGAAACTGAAAACTTTAAGCATGCCTTAGTGTATGCCTCAAACATTTAGCAGTGATCCTAAAGCATGGGTATTTGATATATAATTGTTTACAAAAAGCAAAGACCTTGCATCTGGATGAGGAGAGCTCTACGAGGTCTCTGCACACAGAAATAGAGGAATTCAGAAAGAAGGAGCAGCCTGTTTATCAAGCAGGAATTGAGACGTTTCCTTTTCATCCCTTTCCTACTGCTTGAGCTAAACAGTGAGAGGATTATTTTCTTTTTGAATCTAGACATTTATTTTTTTTCCAAAATGTTCTAAATATATATTTAGATTCAAAACATTCACAATTAAATCGAATTGGCTGTGTGAAGAACTGGTTCCCAGTGCTATCTTCCTCACGGGGTAGTTTGGGGCATCACCCTAGTTCACAATCCTATACTGGGTTTCTATTGTACAAAAAAAAAAAAAATGGTGTTGCGAGGACTGGATAAAAGTTGCAGCATATGTACTCAAGAATCTGAGAGTTCAGCAGGAAAACATATAAATGAAGCTCATGTTACTTGGATAGATTTGGTAATGGGCAGCCCAGGGACTGTATTGAGACATAGGAGTGATGGCTCCCACCTTCACAACAGTGAGGGAGAGGATTCCTGAGAGCTGAGAGCAGAACGAAGTGTTGAAGGAGTGGTGAGTCAGCAGGGGAAGGGGTGGTGGGGAAGAGAGTTTGGAGCAGAGTTTAAATTCTCTGCAATAAGGATACCAACGTTTACTATTTGAAGCTCACAGGGTAATCAAGTTTCACTTGAGGAAGCAAAAAGCAAACTATTTCCCTCCTTGCAGTGTTTGTAGTTAAATCTGCGCCCAAAAACACAAGATTATCACATGGACTGCATTGGACATGTTTACAAATAACACTAAGAGAGCTCTGTACTTGCTTTTGACTCTAGACATATCCTTTATTTGTTTTAAAATTGCCTGATACATATTGGCCTACATGACTTCTTAAAAATTTCCACAATTGAAGAGTTGATCATGTACTTTAATTACAAAGGGAAATGGAAGGAGAATCTTACTAAACAGAGATGGCACGCTGGTTCCCTATAATGAAAAAACTCAGCGGACTGAATAATAGGACTTGAGTGGGCTTAGAAAACAATAGCTAGATGGGTTCAGAGTTTTCAATTGCTGCGTGCAATCAGCTTTTCCGTGGGTCTGCTTAGAAACTATTTTTTTCCTGGCTGTCCCTGAGGAGTTCTAAGTTTGTCCTCTCTTTGACTTTGAATCTCTGTGTGTAGTGGTTTTTAGAAAATTAGCTTTTATGTGATCAAACTGCTCGTTTTTGATTCTGGATTCAAAGCTTTTGTAATTGTGTTCAGAGTGCAGTAAAAAAAAAAAAAGTAGAAATGCATCTTTAATGTATGGAGATTGGAAGATGAGCAGCCGAGTGAAACTCCTGCATGAAGGAGAGAGTGTGCAGGTCAGTGGAACTGTTGAAAAGAATAGAAATGAGAACCTGTCAAAAGGGGTGGAAGAATGGGACTCATCCTAAGGAAAAGAGCTGCCCAAGGAAAATTTCACAGTGCCGCCCCTCATTAATAGAGGCAGAATATTAGACACTTGTAAGAGTGTGGACAATTTAAAATGTGGCGAATACCGACCGCCTACTTACCCACCTCCCGTGTCATGAGGAATCCAATTATTGGACATTTAAAACATTCCCTTTGCATACACAGCATTTGCTGAGTTTTAGCGGGAACGTACAGCAGTTCATATGATATTGATGACTATCCATGACCGAAGAGGAAGAGGCATATACAGGTACTATAAGTTAGGTGATGAGAGGGGGTTTTTTGACCTTCAAAAACTAAAAAAAAGCTGCATAATTAAAATCTCCTCCAATTAGGCACCATGGTGTGAAAAGCAACATATGTCTAGGAGAAATAACTGTCTTTCACATTGGATTTATTTTTTTTAGATTTCTGTAAAAAAAAAAAATGTACCTTTTTGCAACCCCCCCCCCCCCACCCCATGGCACATGCTCATTACCAGTGAAAATAAAATGGTTATATGACTAATTAGACTTCACCTTATCAGTTCGGGACAAGCCTGACAACCGCCCCTTGTTATCATACATTAATGATGCCTCCCCCATTACATGAAATGATCACTGGTGGTTCATTACAGCCATGTCCTCGTGTTCTGTAAATGTCAAGAGATTAAAGGTGAAAGCTTCAGCTGCACATTTCTTGTCGGTGGATTTTTTAAAAGTTCAATGTGGTCAGATTATTTTAGGGCGACAGGGACAGTTTCTTCATGACACCAAAATGTCTAATAGGAAAGTCTAAAAACTTGTTCAAAAGCTTCTCTTTGTTCTTACTTCTATTCATGTCAAATACTCTGTGCCATTGATTTTTTTAAATATATATATTTTATTGATTTTTTACAGAGAGAAAGGGAGAGAGAGATAGAAGCATCAATGAGAGAGAAACATCAATCAGCTGCCTCCTGCACACCCCCTACTGGGGATGTGCCCGCAACCAAGGTACATGCCTTTGACTGGAATCGAACCTGGGACCTTTCAGAACACAGGCCGATGCTCTACCCACTGAGCCATTGATTTTTTGTTTTTGTGTGTGTGTGTGAGTGTGTATGTGTGTGTATATGTGTAATAGTCCACTGACAAGATAAACCAACGATTAGAGTTGTGCAAAAAAATGGCTACCTTTGTGTTTTTCAGAGTGTATGGTGAATTCACTTTGTGCACAGCACAGTACTGTTGCACCCCTAACGCACGAGCGCGCGTGCGCACATACACACACATACACACACTCACTCTAATGCTGGCACAGCTCCTTTTAGATGTGCACAGCTTTTAGAAAATCTGCTAGTTACAAACCTATTTGATTTAGTTCAGCATCTCCAAAGTTTTCCAGTTAAGGCAATCTCTGTGTATATGTTGTAACTTCTTGTAGAATTATTGTTCCTGAAACAAACTATGGGACAAGTTCTGTTAGATGACAATAGTGAGTATTTGTGACTCATTCAACATCGTGTGAGAATAGATTTTTAGAATCGCGACTTGAGGAGGCAGTGTAGCCCTATCACCAGTTTTAGGCTTTTGCTGTCCTAGAGGCCCCTCTCCTACTCTTGCTCCCTAATTGTTCCTCTGGGATTCAGTGGAGAATTAAAACTCTTGGGTGCATGTGATGGTTCCAGAAGTTTTTCCTCATCTGGGAAATGGGAAAGTTGGTCTAAACTATTTCTAAGATCTTTTGGAGCTTTCACTCTGATGCTTCAGTGACCTAGCCCTGTGACTGACAAAGGGAAATCGCATTTCCTATAAGCTTTACTAACTTCATTATTATTTCTCAATATTCAACTATTTCAAAAAATACTATGGGTTAAAGGACATGGAGCACACAGAATCGCTGGACAAAATAACTGTACTAAGAGAAAGAAAATGGTAATTTTTCTTGATACACTTTTTCAGTGTTACATGATTATTTTACTTAAGTTGTATCAATTGTGGCTGGATACTAATCCTCATATCACAGAGGAGACGGAATCTCAAAAAGTTGATGTAAACTGTTCCATAGCTTATTTTACCTACAAACAAGAGGGTTTGGATGCAAATCCAGGTCTGGCTAATTTCAGTTTCATTTCTTTTTCATATTATTATGCTAGTATTAGCATAGAAATAACAAATGTTAAGTTGAATGAGAGGTAGGCCATGGAAGAAAATGACATTTTCGAAGAGTAAAAAATACCAACAGAATCTGCATGTCCCCTCATATATGACCATGGTGAATAAAAAACTCTTTAACTTAGGACATGTTCACAGAAAGTCAGAAACATACATCAAAGGATTAAGTTGAACACCTGATTTGTATCCAAACAATAAGATTTTAAGAGCATATTTAATTTTATTTTTCATGTTCATATTTTCACTTATAAAAAATGATCTTAGTGTTTGGGAAAGAACGTGTCACAGGGGAATAAGAAATGTGCAATGGATTTTATTGAATTCTGGAGAAGTATGGTCTACTATATGAGACTAAACCCTCACAGGAGTAAGGGGGTTGTTGATCTGCAGAGATTTAATGTATGATGAAATGAAAACTATTTATTGGGGAAAAAATCAGTTGCTTGTAGTCATTTAGATAGTCTTTTTTAAAAAAAGTTGAGTTCAAAAATATTAATGTCCTATAGAAGACTATTTTTTTTTTTTACCATACTTTTAAGAAATTGCCTATAAATTTCTTCTCCATAAGAAAATTTTAAAATTCTGTCAGTAATAAGGCAACTTTTCAGAGGGGGGGAAAAAAGCATTTGTTTATGTATGAACCTAGATAACTAAATCTTTTTCTTTCCTTTTATTTTATTGTATTGTATATTGGTTTCATTAAGCCTCACCTGAGGCTATTTTTCCATTTATTTTTAAAGAGTTGAAGGTGGGGGAGGGGAAGAGAAACATCAATGTGAGAAAGTCACATAGATGGGTTGCCTCTCACATGATTCCTGACCAGGGATTGAGCCTGAAACCCAGATACATGCCCTTGCCTGGAATCAAACCAGGGGACTTTTCAGTCTACAGGCCGACACTTAGCAAAACCTGCTAGGACCTAATTTCATTTTTTACTAAGATACTATTTGTGTTGCTAGAGAAATCATGATGATGGCCATGATGCAATGTGATAAAAGGGTTAAAATAAATGAGGAGCATTTTTTTTTTTTTAGGAAAACACCCAGAGGGAAAAGAAAGCCACAAGAAAATAGATTCACTAATGAACAAGGAAGGGCATGAAATTAATGATGACTCTAAAATGGCTGAGTTATTGAACTCATTTTTTAAATCTGCCTTTAACAAGAGAAATGAACCAAAGAAATATAGACAATTAGGGAGTAATGAAGACATTGCAAAAATTGTCCTAGCCAACAGAAAGATAAGGGGATGCCTTACGTGGCAATCCCTGGGTGATCCCCATCACCATGTTATATGGGGGTTGTTCAGCAGGTTCACCAATACATGAATATTGATATTTGGAAAATAAAAGACTATATCATATCCTTGGGGCATATGGAGAAAACAGACTCTTTGAAAAGTATCAGAAACTTCTGCAGCGGAAGGTGACCATCGGTACAATGTAGAGTTTAATACCCCTGAATATTATTCAGAAAGGAAAACAGGCGGAGTGTCATCCATAAGAATAAAGCAGGCCATATAACTCATGGGTATTCCATCACAAGCCCACAAAAGAAAGTGAAGGAAAAATTTGAAAATTCAAACATTTGGACTTCAGATAATTTCTGATTTGGTGAGTCACCCAATTGTGCATGAAAAATGAATCAGAGTGACTCAAAGAAAGGCGATTTAATCATGATTTTGGAAATAGGTGAAAGATCACTGTGAGTGATGACAATATATGCCAAATTTTATAAATGACTAATGGGGTTCAGTATGGGTTACTATCAGTTCTGTCTTGTTTAGAGGTTTCATTATTTATGATTAGCAATGTGATTGTTTAAAAGATTTTTAAAATGGTGTTATTCTCTTAAAGTCAAGGAAAACTTAAAACAGTCAAAGAGGCAAAGGATCAAAGAAGTACTATGAATCTTCTAATGGACTCTTATACTGATAAAAAAGAGGGGATAAGAGTTCTCAAGGGTCTTAGCTAAAGAACTTATGCACCCTCTTGCCATTTAATGAGACAGAAGTCCAACAATGAGACCGCAACACTGCTGAAGGAGGTCACTGCTTTCCCCCACCTTGATCCCAGCTATCCTAAAATACTCAATGCTGGAAAGACTAATAGGCGTCTTTTCTTATTTACTCAGTAAGCAGCATGAAAGGCCACCACTTCTCAAAGGGGATGCACTGTATATTTTCCTTCTTTTATATACAAACAAAACACTTCCTAACGACAGCTCTACCCTATCACATACTTGCAATGCCTGACACACTGACCCTTATTACTACCACTCACAGCACCCATCCAGGGCAGGCATTATTATCCAGGTATCACAGATAAGGAGAGTGACAACACCTTTACACGGCACTTCCAGTGCCACATAGCATGGAGGTTGTGAGGCTGGATGCTTCACCCAGGTAACAGGCTTCTAAATGCTCTTGCTCCATCCATCGCTCCACACCAAGACTGACTTACATTGCAAAATATTATGTGCCTGCCTCTCCCCCCCACTTCCCCCTCTCAAAATCTGTGCTTTCACCATTCTGGCATTGTCCTCAACAGAAAGGAATTAAAATAGGTTCTTGTCACAGTTAGTGATCTTTATGGGATTTCTAGTCATGAAGAGGTTGGCAAAATGTGGCTCACAAGCCAAATGTGGCTCACGAGCCACAGTTTGCCGACCACTGACATAGTCATCTGGGGGAAAATAGGCTCTAGGTCCTTTGAGAGTCAGCTCTCACAATCTAACTGTATAAATCCCAGACCCAAACCTGGTTCTACTTCTAGGGACAGTGGAGTCCAGTACACCACGATGTCCATCACACACTGGTTCAGGCATAAACTCCCAGGCCTTCAATCTCCAGCGCACCATCAACCCAAACCATTCCAGATGCTCTGCCTCACTCAGAGCCTTTGATGCCTTCTTCAACTCTCAAATACCTGTCTATGCCCTGAGGCCTGCTCCTTAACTAGAAAATGCTCAGAGGTCCTTAACTCCTTCTCTGGGTGTTTTTGCATTAACTGAAACATGGCTGTTACCCACTCTACCTTTTCAGGCAGCCCATTTCACCTATTGTAGTGGAAGCCTCGGCACTTTGTCATGGCTCAGGTTTGCAAACTACAATACATAAGAGTTTTAAGCCAATGCATGCAGAGCGGGTATAGAAATTAAGAAAGGAGATATTCTATAAGAGCCATAATAGTAAACAGACTTGACTCTTAAGTGCTAGTTATTATTACTCTTCTTTTTCAACATCATATATAGTTTATATTTAAGAAGGTTTCTTGGGAAAGGGCAAAGAGAACATGAACTATTAACATTAATACAATGTAAAATGTGCTATAATTGAAGTACAAATAAAATGTAATATGGATAGAGCATCGACCTGCAGACTGAAAGGTCCCAGGTTCTATTCAGGTCAAGGGCATGTACGTTGGTTGCGGGCACATCCCCAGTAGGGGGTGTGCAAGAGGCAGCTGATAGATGATTCTCTCTCATCGATATTTCTAATTCTCTATCCCTCTCTCTTCCTCTCTGTAAAGAATCAATAAAATATATATATATATATTTAAAATGTAATATGAATACATAACCCCCCCAAAACAAAAAGGCTTGGTTTGCATCCAAAGAGGTCCAGTTTGATCACTGAGCTCTCATAGTATTGGGTTTTGTGCTATAGCCATAGTGAATTCCCATCAATTCCCCAAAGTATCAAAATCTATGTTTTTCCTTTTCTTCTGTCTGAAATGTCCTTTCCCTTCCAACTTCTTTATTCACTTGGCTAAATCCCATTCACTCTGTAGATTGCAGCTCATGTTTCTTCATTTTGGACAACCCAGATAATTTGTCCTTTTCCTCATGTTGGTACATGTCATGCTGTCCTGCCACTGCTTGTTCCATGCTCCTTGATTTCCAACACCTGAAATGGTACTTGGCATCATCAATGTTCAATAAGTGGTTGTTGAATGACTAAATTATTAATAGTTGGACAAATACATGATTGAATGGGTGAATTGATCAAATTGGTGAATTGATGGGAGATATGTAGATATTTGCTGGTTTCTGAGTATGAGTCACATCACAGAGAAAATTACTGTATGTGAAAAGAAAGAAGTCAAGAGAACTGAGTAGCTGATTGAGAGAATCATGCTGAAGTAATTCTCTATACATTCTTGCATCATTCATCCATCAAATATTTATTAAATGCTTAGCTATTATATCAAAAGTGACCCTTGTTTTTTGTTAATGTACTCAAACATTTATTAGATGCCTGCTGGTTATGTAACAAATTATCTTTGCTTCTTTGCTCCAATAGTTTTCTTTGTTGTTTTTCATATAATTTAGAAGTCAATAATGAGTTAAACCATTTTTAAAAACTGCCTCCTGTACATATAGAACACGTGCTTATAAACTTGTTCAATATTTTTTCTCCATTCCTTTGCAGGAATTTTAAAGCAAAGAATAATTGTCAAACTAGGCCCAATGTGCACCTTTCATGGAAAATTAACCTGCATATGCATATACAAAATAAGTGATTGCAAATGAATAGGGAAATTAGCTCTGTTCTTGCTGTGTGGAGCTCCCATTGGTACTATGGTGATCAACATTTAGATCAGCTATGGGCCTGAATTCAAGTAAAGCTCTGTTGGTACAGGATGTTCTATGACCTCCAACACTCACAGGGAACTACTTCAAAAGTTGATTTTTTAAAAATGTTAGTTGGGATTTTTTTTTTTTTTTAATCAAGGAGAAACTGGACACATGCAAAGAGGAATGCATAATTGAAATTAGAGCTGAGCTTCTGGATATGTAGTCAAACAAATTATGTTGTCCTGACGGTGGAAGAATGTTTCTAGATGGAAAGAGGATGGGTTTTGGACTCCATTCCTTAATAATCCAATGCCTTGTGGCACAGCACTGATATTCTCCTGAGCTGAGAGTTGGCTCACTCCCTGCCCACAGAGGACTTAGTGATAATGCTTGTTGTGCTTACCAAGGTATGGGAGCAAGCCGTTTTCATTCAAAAAGCACAAATAGAAAATGTAAATTCCTTTGGGAATTAATGTAGCATCTTTATTAGTACAAGGACAGAGGTTAAAAGGAAGAGAAAGGCATGTAAAATTATGAATATGGGTATTGAGATCTATAGACTAATGTAGATGTGGATCATTACTGCTTATAAATTAGATTATATTCTCTATTGCATCTAGAACCAACTTCCAGCTGCTCCCCCTCCCCAGGTTATATTCCAGTTAGACTCCTCTTACTATGGACTGGGTAGTACATATGAAATCTATACTTGTCTTTGGATTATTTCAAGAGAAACATTTTATGTAACATCCTTCGGTAGGGACCATGCTTATTTTCAGCTGTTCTTCTGTGTTTCTCGAGTAACATACAGAAAACAAAATCTCATGTGGATCAAGAAAATTTCAATGATGCCATGATGCCTGACAGTTTAATGTATAAAGGATCTAGAATGTCTGTAGCCTTCCTTAAAATTAAGTAAGGCAAAACTAAAGTACTATAGTACAATATTTCACAACCCTGTCCTAGTTCTCCCTCCCATCACCATAACAACACATATCCCAAGCATCTATGACATTATTAGCATCTATGAGAAAGTAAGCCTTCCTTTGTGATCTTTACCTTGAATTTGTGGATGTTTGTCTTTGGAGGTCTCATGTTTTCTTCTCTTGAGAGGTTTGGCAGCCTAGATCATTATGCACCTCCTTAGGACCAGGAGAAATTATCTAAATGGAACAAGATGTTATCAACATTTTGGCATTATGCATATTAAGCTCTTCCTTCTATACAGGCTCAATAGACCAGAAATAAACAAAATTAAAGAAAAAGTCTTTTATTCTATCTAAATAGCTGAAAGTTAGTGGAGAGTGAGCCAAGTTAATTTCTAGGGGGAAAGCAATGCAGACAGAAGCAATCAAGAACTGCATAGATTGTAAGAGAAGTGAGTACAGGGAATGTTTGATAAATGGCATGGGAACTTATGTGACAGGAGAGGAGAGAGCAAGAGGAGGACTTGCAAGTGAAGGCTGGGCCCAATGGGAACATGTACCTCAGGGAGGATTTTGACTGTTGCTCTGAGTGACAAGAGAACCCTTTGAAGCAATGTGTTTTTCATTGAGGTGAAACTTACATCATTTGGAACATTTCACTATGAACTATTCAGTGAAATTTGTGCATTACAACTATTCTTAATGACTTCACATAAATAGAGTCCTACAACAACCTTTTGGAACTGGCTTCTTTACTTAGTATACTGCTTTTAAAGATCAGCGTCTTAATGGACCATCAAGGTCCCATTGCAAAGGGGTATGCAAAGCGGGGAAGGATTGGTAGCTTGCTGCTGCTGCTACTGCTGCTGCTTCTTCTTAATTTATTTTTATCTATCACACCATGGAAATGAAGATATTGAGAAAATAATTAGTTCCATGCTCCTGGTGTTCAGGGGAGAGGATTGGGCTGGAGGTAAGTATATAGATTGATGAACAGGAGAATTTTTCCAAAGATTGAGCCCTGATGTTGTCCACTAATTTAAAAACCAATGAAATAAGGGGCGGGGGGGAACAAAAACAGAAAAATGAATTAGAAGGATCTATCAGAGAGGTAGAAGGAGGCCAAAAGAAAGTTGTATCTACTCGGCCGGCATGACTCAGTAGTTGAGCATTGACCTGTGAACCAGGAGAACGAGGTTCCGTTCCTAGTCTGGGCACATGCCTTGGTTGGGGACTTGGTCCCCAGTGTGGGGCATGCAGGAGGCAACCGGTCAATGATTTTCTCTCATTATTGATGTTTTTGTCTCTCCCTCTTTCTTCCTCTCCTTGAGATCAATAAAAATATATATTTTTAAAAAAGAAAGTTTAAGAAATTAAATTTGTCATTGAAATACAGAAAAATGATGGTACATTTGTGGTTTATGTAGTAGATCAAGGCTTTTCTTACAATTAAGTGAGTTTGAAGTTATCTGACCAGTTGCTATTGGTGACTCTTCTCTCTAGCCCTCAGCAAAGGGAGGGGCACTAGTTTATGTTAATACTAAAATTCCTCTCCTTTAAGCTCACTAAAAGATCTGAACTTCCATTAATATCCAAGGAAACTAGGCTAGAAATTGTCCACAATGCTAATGGGAGCTATGAATTTAAATTTTCATTGACATAATAAGGCCAGGTGTTTTAAACGCTGGCAAAACTCAGTGGTGAGGGAAACCGACAGACATTCAATGCTTTATAACCCTGTTGAAACAAGTAATATTTATTAAGCATCTTCTTATGCACAAAGTCATTCTAGGCCCTCCTAGTTACGCAAAGTTGAATGAAGCACTTGATCTTGTTTTTCAAATGGGTTGCCATTTAAATAAGACAACACGGCTGAGATAATACATTTTATAAAATGCTAATGGGAAGGGAAAAGTGATGCAGTTCACACAGTCATAGCAATGCAAAGCATGGAAAGATGCACTTAGCATTAGAGTTCAGGAGAGAAGCCATAGCAAAGAAAAGAATAAGCATTAGGGGGCCAGAGCCAAATTTCTACCAATTAGCAGTTTCTGTAAACAAATCTCTGTCTACTAGAAACCCCAGCTGCCGTTTGTTTTTTGTAATGTGCCTAGTATCATTTTCAATACATCCATGTTGATTTACTTAGTCCTCATAGCAACCAATAAGGTGGGAGACATTTTTTGTTGTGTGCCTGTACCACATTCAGTCAACTTACTTGTGGCCAGTGCACTCCGGTAGCACCTCCCCACAATGCATGCTACAGTGACTCTGCATTCCTACCTTTAGATTGCCCCTAAGGCCTTCAGTGCCACTCAGCTTGCAAGCAGTTGCAGTTTAGGAGCAATCCTCAATTATTGGGGGAGGGGAATCAACAGAGAAATACCTTGGCTTTCCTGGCTTTGGAGGGGTCATTCTGAGACGCATTCTATGCGGTTCCTTGGGCAATCCCCAGGGTGAAGAAGCTTTTAGTTGTCCACCAGAAAGAACTGCACCTTTCATTGCCTTCTTCCCTTCCTGTTTCATTATCCTACCGTTACCATCATGATTAGCTAGTTAATATTAATAATAGGAAAAAGAGCAAAGGGGAAACCAGTCATTATAAACATGGTCATCTGGGCAACTTCACGCTCCACAGGGAACCACTGATTCATTCCCTGCAAATCACTGGGGTGAGAGGTCCAGCAAAGGGGAACATGGACTCATGCACAGTGAAGTCAGAGTGACATCAGGAAGGTGCTTGCCTATCACTCTGGCCTGGGGAACCAAGGGCATGAACTCCTGCAGGATCCATTAGGTAAGCTCCTAATTAAAATCCCCTGACAAAGAAACTTTCTCTCTCTTGTTCCTCTTGCTACACTCCCGCTTCCTTATCCTCACTTGCTCCATAGCCAATACTAACCCGCCATGTGGCCCTAGAAGACCCCACCTGCAATGGACTACAGCTAGAAACACAAGCAAATAGCAGGTGCTGGACTAGCCTGGCCTTCCATAGGGAGCAGAAACTCTCAGTAGTGGCTTTGATCTTGGCCCTGCTGAAGACAAAATGGGACTTGATCCATGGCTAGATGGAGAGAAATGGGACTTTGGTGGGGAACTCCCTTAATATTATATCATCGATAAAGCTTTCCACAATACTTCATCCTCCTGACGAGGTGGTGAGGGAGGGAGCGGCTCAAGAAATTCTTGTTCCCATTTCACCCCAAGAGCTCCAGTTCCACCAGCAACAACAGGTAGGGATACAGATGACACCCCTCCCTGTGTTTTCTGCAGTTCCCTCCCAATACTTTCACTGCAGCCAAATCCGTGTTTCAGGTACCATTTGCAGAGAACCCAAAATATAAGATAGGAACAAATTGCTCCGACACTATAATAGTAGGTATAAAAATAAGGTTATAATACTTCAGAAGGGATACAATCCAGATGTGGCCCCTGATCTTCCATATTAAGTACACCGAATCTCTTGGAATTAAGATTTGCACTATTTAATTGTTATAGACAAATAAAATATGTATAGAGTCAACTATGGAATCCTACGATTCTACATTATAATTTCTTATGCATAAAAGAAGGAAATAAATATTTTCTCGATAGGAATTTAAGACCTAGAACACTGGATATTCTGGGTAAGAAAAGTTCTCTTATTTCCCTACTCTTCTCACTATAAATTAATAGTATAAGAATATCCTCATAGGTTAACCCCTAACTGTTTTTATTTCAGTAGACAATGCATTGGAAAAACCTGTGTTTGATATTTTTTGAAAAGTGTTCATTGTGTTCTCTGACTCTTGGTTAAAGTCCCTTCTCCCAGCTTTATGGAGACTTCGATGACCGTTATAGCCTACATTTGGATAGTATTTCACTGTTTAGAGTAATTGCACATATGCTCTTCCATTTAACTTTTGGAACTGTATTCCATGAGCCACATTAGAATCATTTTGCAGATGATTGCATTGACTGCATCTTGCCCGTGCTGATGTACTTGGCAGAACAAGGTAATGAAAACACATCTTCTTGTATCCAAGGCAGGCTTTGGCTTCTGCAGCATCACCAGTTATGAAGCCTTTGACTACAGCCAATGCAGAGGAAGGCAGTAAAAAATGAACTCTCTGGGTGAACCATGTGGAAAGGAAATGGTTTCAGTGTACTTATACATAGCTAAAAGACATCAATTGATGTCTTCAGTTTTCTACATTTCCACAGCACTCATAGATTCATGAAGACAGATTCTAATAAAACTTATAGAAAAGAACCACAGTGTTAGAGTGTCAAGGAATCAAGTTAAAGACCCTGGCAGGACTAGGCAGTTATTCAGCTCCTCCACAGATAATTCCTACCACTGATTCCTCTTCAATCTCTGAATCCCCAGTTTACTTATGTTTAAAGTGCTGCTGATAATCTAGAATCAAATCAGAATATAAATGAACTTAGGTGTAAATTCAAATCATAAATTTGAATTTGTGTGGCCACCTTGTCTTAATTTCAAGCTGCTGGCTCTCAGCACACTTGAAAAGGGGGAAAGGAAGAATCTGTGTGGGAGTAGTTAGCAATTTGCCCTTTCTTAAAAGTCAGGGAAACCATTTTTTTAATTAGTCTTTCTCCATCTGAGCAGTTTGCAAAGGGCAAGATTTTCTATGTTCTTCATCTCTGCATCCAGCTGAGGAGCAATAAATCCTTTCAATCTGTATGACATTTTCATGTGATCTTAACAAGTCAACAGTACTCAACTCTTCTACCCTATATGCAATGTCCCAAGCAAGCTCTGTTCTGATCTGTTGACATCATAACCACTTCCTCTCTACAAGTTGTTGATACTTTAATTTTTTATTGTGACAAAAAAAAACAAAACGCATAACAAAATCTACCATATTAACCATTTCTAAGTTTACAGTTTGGAAGCATTAAATATATTAATGTTATTGTGCAACCGTTCCCATAATTTTTTTCTTTCTTTAAAACTATTAAACAATAACACACCATTCTCCCCTCCCAACAACCCCTGACACTGACTGGTCTACTTTCTGTCTCTTTGAATTTGACTAAGTACCTCAATCATTATCACTATCCATTCCCATATTTTCTTTATTTATTGTCAGCCACCAACAGCCTACACATAGTAAGCAAAGTAAAGCATAGGGAATATAGTCAATTGTATTCTAATAACTGTGAGGTGTCAGATAGTTACTAGACTTACTGTAGTGATGACTTTCTAAGGTATATAAATGTTTAATCACTATGTTGTATACCTGAATCTAATTTAGTATGTCAACCGTAATTGGAAACAAAACAAAAACAAAACAAAACAAAACAAAACAAACACACACCAAAAAAACTCCCTGTTTTTCCCTCCCCAAAATCCCTGGTGACCACCATCTACTTTGTTTGTCAATTTGACTACTCTTAAGTACCTTATGTAAGTGGAACCATACAGTACTTTTATTTTTGTGACTGAATTGTTTCACTTAGTATAATGTCCTCGATATTAATTTCTATTGGAGCATGTAACAGAATCTCCTCCCTTTTTAAGGGCAGAATAATATTATATTGTATTGCCGAAACCGGTTTGGCTCAATGGATAGAGCATCAGTTTGGGGACTGAAAGGTCCCGGGTTTGATTCCGGTCAAGGGCATGTACCTTGGTTGCGGGCACATCCCCAGTAGGGGGTGTGCAAGAGGCAGCTGATTGATGACTCTCTCTCATCGATGTTTCCAACTCTCTATCTCTCTCCTTTCCTCTCTGTACAAAATCAATAAAATATATTTTAAAAAATATTATATTGTATGTATATACTACATTTTCTTCATTCATCCATGATGAACACTTGGGTTATTGCAACCTCTTAGCTCATGTGAATAGCGCTACTCAGAATATGGGGGAACAATTTTTTTAATCTTAAGCTTTCAATTCTTTTGGATACACCAAGTGGAACTGATGACTTTTATGGTAGTTCTATATTAATTTTTTAGTAACTCCACATCGTTTTTGCCATAGCAATTGCATCATCTTTTATTCCCACAATACACAAGGGTTGCAATTTCTTTGCATCTTCACCAATACTTTTTATTTCCTGGGCTCTCAGTATAATGTTTTATAGTAGCTAGCCTAACAGGTTGTATCCACAGAGGTTATACTTCATTGTAATTTTGATTTGCATTTCCCTAATGATTAGTAATGTTGAGCATCTTTTCATATGTTTTTTGACCATTTGCATATTATCTTTGGAGAAATGTCTGTTTAAGTCCTTTGCCCATTTTTAACAATACGGGATACTTTGTGAATTTATCCTTACTCAGGAGCCATATTCATCATCTCTGTACCTTTCCAAATTTAGTATACTCTGAGTGGCCAGATTATTATGATCTCCTATATAATAAAAGGCTAATATGCAGATTTTCCCCTCGACCAGGAGTTCGACCAGCAGGCAGGCCAGCCAATCACCCATGTCCCCTCCCCTTGGCCAGGTTGGCCAGATCCCACCCATGTGGGCCTCTATATATAATTGTGGCCAGATTATTATGCGTTCAGAGATCATAATAATTTGGCCACTCGGTGTGTGTCCTGCCAAAGCAGGCACATATAGTTGTTTCTTAATGAGAATTTTCAATGTTTTATTAATACATTTTCCTCTTATCAAAAAATCATCCCACAACTATTCAAATTATTCACCTGTGTCCAATGTTTTCTCCTTTAAAAATATAGAAGGGAATTTGTATTTATTTTAAAAATTTATTTCTTGTTCCTCTTCAGGTCATCAGCTCTTTACATTGCTCGATCACTGGTAGTCTTTGTGTTTTGGGGGGTTTGGTTTGGTTTTGTATTTTGTTCATGACTCTAGATTTGGGGGAAAGGAAAATTTTAAGTTCTGGCTTAACTCTTCCACTTGAAACATCCTAATCAAGGTGGAGATGAGTAAGGAGCAATATTTCAACCTTGCATCGGAAGGGGACATAAATCTTGCTCTTTTTTTTTTTAATTTTAATCAGAAGTTTCTTAATTTTCTCACCATTGATGTAAAAATCATTTATGCTTGCACTGCAACCAACATAAATCATTAACACAAAAGAATAGTAAGCAACCTTTAATCAATATCACTTCCTTCTGTGCAACACTGGGAAAATGAAAGAATACAATTTGTCATTGATCATAAGTCTCACAAACGTTTAGCCAGGACCTCGTGTCTTTCCAGCACTTTCTTTGCTCCAGCCCCACTGGCCCTCTTTACATTCTTAGGGCAAATCAAGGTCATTCCTTCCCCCAAAAACTGCACATCTTGTTCTTTTGATCATTTTCATTGAGGTCATAGATTAATAGCGTCTCCTTGCAGAGGCCTTCCTGAAACTTAGCCCAGCAGTGCTGCCTCTGGACAGTCACTTTCTATCATTGCATCCACTTTATCTTCTTCACAGCACAAATCACTTTCTGAAATGATGGTATTAATTATTTACCTGTATGCTTGTTTATTGCCATCCACCATCAACAGCCACTCAAATATATGTCCCATGACTTCCAAGGCCCTGTATCTTTGGTTGGCCTTTATATCCTCAGTGTCTGAAACAGTGCTTAACAGCATGTATTTAATAAATCTGTGTTGAATGAATACAAGTGATAAGGTCAATCAAGAGTCAGCAAATTTTTTCTATAAAAGGCCAGATAGTAAATACTTTAGGCTTTGCAGGCCATATGGTCTCTGCTGCAACTGTTCCATTCTTCCACTGAATGCAAAAGCAATCAAAGACAATACAACAGTAAACATGCATGACTGTGTTGCAATAATATTTTATTTACAGAGACGGGGATTGGGCTGGATGTGGTCTATGGGCCAGAGTGTGCTTACTGATGGAGTAGATATCTTGTTATTAACTTTGGTGTCAGGGCGCACTTGGAGGTTGATTCAGAGGCTGGTGTTTGCCAGAAATTTGTTAGTAATAATAAAGAGCCAAAGCTAAAATTGGATTTACTTCAACTATATAGGCAATGATTAAGATAAAGAGAGCATTCCAGATTTTTCTATGCAGCATTATGACTCTAGCGCACTCAGCCGCTTCAGTGGGAAGAGGAATATTGGCATTAAATTTAATGTGTGAGTGGAAGAAAATATTTGATATCATATTTCATGTAGAGCAGGGGTTCTCACACTTGAATGTGCATCAGAATCACCAGTCATTGTATCCACAGAGTTGCTGATCTGGTAAACCTAGGATAATGCCTGAGAATTTGTGTTTCTATTTCCACATGATTCTGACGCTGGTGAGAGGCTGGAGAGTGGAGAGAAAAATGCATGTTAAGATATGAGTGAGGCCCTGGCTTGTTTGGCTCAGTGCTTATAATGTCCGCCTGTGGGCTAAAGGATCCGGGGTTCGATTCCAGTCAAAGGCATGTGCTGGGGTTGCAGGCTCCATCCCTGGTAGGGGGTGTGCAGGAGGCAGCTAATCAATGATTCTCTCTCATCACCGATGCTTCTGTTTCTCTCTCCCTCTCTCTTCTTCTCTGAAATCAATAAAAAATATATATTTTTAAAAAAGGTGTGAGTGAGGAGATACAGGTGATAATAGGGTTTGTGGGAATGGTAAGTAGGATTCAAAAACAAGAAAATTTTCCAGAAGAGTAGCATAAACATGGATTAAAGATCATTTGGCTGTACAGATAAGAGAAAAAATAGGACCCATATAACTATAACATTATTATCTGGCAAAACAAGGTGAATGAACAATTTGTTCAATAAAATAAGGGGTCCCAAGAGGAGGTTTGAAGGAAATATATGTTTTATTTTTGTATGTGCTGTTTGTGGTACATACACACATCCAAGAAGGATTGTCTAGAAGGCCTTTGGAAATATGGGTGAAGCTAGAAATGGCTTCTAGACTAAGACATACATGTTTGGTAGCAGTCAGGAAATGGTTGGTCACTAAATTCATGGGAAAAAGTAAAATGGCCCTTAGCAGTTGTGTGGAACAGGAAGAGGAGAAAATCTTAGGAAATCTAAACTATGCCTGGCTAAGTACATGGTTATTTTTTTGTTTTGTTGTTGTTTTGTTTTTTGTTTTTATTTAACAGAAGTGCTAGATGGTAGTCATAGAGCTGCACTAGATTAAGTATGGCATTCACCAATACATTTCCTGATATTATGTTGGATAAAATGAGATACTCTCTTTGACAATGTATGGTGTTAATACCTTGTTTTATGATTGTAGATAAAGCATGTTAACACAAGAGCAAAACAATGTGGAGGAGGATGACTGAGCGTGTATCAGCAGTCTCTTCCCTCAGCTGTGTCTTCATTGATAGATTATGTCAGGCCCTGCATAGGTGCTCTCTCTTTCTCCTCCTATTTATACTTCTACATGGTTTGTCTAATTTCTTGGTTGCTAAACAAATTCAGTAGCAACCAACATATATTAAAACCATCTTTTTTGACTCCTTTCCCCAGCTCAGTAATCATTTGTTCAGTTTTGCAAATTATTGCAGGCAAGAGTTTTGTCAAATATTTTGAATTTGAATGACATGGATAAGGAGCTATTCAGATTATTGTATGTGTTGTCTTATCATCTTCCATTCAGTCACTAGGCTGACACTGAATATTGAGAAATGTTTTCACAATGCCATTCCAGTCCTGTTATTAATAATGGTAAGACATGCTGGCTGCTGAAACAAACAATACCGAATCTCAGTGCCTTTAAATAATTATGTGTGTATGTGCATGTGTGTGCATGCACGGGGCCACACACATAGCAGAGAAAGAGAGGGAGAAGGAAACAGGTAGTTCTGACCTGTACTGGTATCTCTGGGAAGATGGATTTTAGAGGGCTGATGAAAGCTAAACACTGGATCTAACTGCTACTTGAACTCTGTTGCTGCTTCCAACTTTATTATTACCAACAAATTTTTGGCAAACACCAGTATCTGAATCAACTTCCAATAGAACCATAAGCCAACCAAGAAGGAGCTAGTCTCTGTTTCTTCTGCCTGGTACCCTTACTGGCACAAGTAGCAGAAAGGCAGCTTCAAATGAGAATATAATTGTAGATTCCCAGCCCCAGCATTAGAGATAACTCTAGGGGATGGGTGGCTTTTGAGTTGAACACAATAGCTTAATAAGAGGTGCATTGTTTTCTGACAGGTATTCTTGCTTCTTACCCCAGTTTTGGCAACCAAGTACTAATAGCAACTCATATTATTATACAGAGCATTGTAATTTAAAGATTAATGGTGTCTCAAATGAAATTTCTTGAGTCCAGATCTCTAATTGCTAAGATGATTAGGACCGTGGTCACACTAGGAGGAGGTTGTTGCATTGCTTTTGCCAACACATATATTACTCAATCCTAAATATGCCCATTAGAGATGGGTCTTATAATGGGGCTTTGATTCTGCCAGGCTATTTCCCCAGTGACAACCACTGGCTGGAAAAACCGAACACAGTGATTAATCATCATCTCATAAAAGGAATCATCTTCTGCTGTTGGACTGAAATCTGCTCATCTCAGAAGTTGGTTTTCTCCAAATGTCCAATTTTCTAGTTCACTCCCGAACAATAGATTTGCTGAGGAAAGTTAAGTTTCCAAAAATAATTTTTCCAACTATGAGTTGGAAACTAGTGTTCCATTTACTTATTGCATTTAAAACAACTACTTTCAAATAACAATTTTATTAAGTTACATAATTTTGTGCGTTAGGAATTTGGGGAAGGCTCAGATGAGCAGTTCTTCTGCTCCGTTATCGACCTGAGTTACTCAGTGCTATTTAACTGGAGGTTGGGTTTGTCTAGACTAGAGCCCCGTGGTTGGCAAACTGTGGCTCGTGAGCCACATGTGACTCTTTGGCCCCTTGAATGTGGCTCTTCCACAAAATACCACAGCCTGGGTGAGTTTATTTTGAAGAAGTGGCATTAGAAGAAGTTTAAGTTTAAAAAATTTGGCTCTCAGAAGAAATTTCAATTGTTGGACTGTTGATATTTGGCTCTGTTGACTAATGAGTTTGCCAACCAAGAGAGTTCAAGATAGCTTCATTCATATGGCTGTCATCCTCTGGACTGATCTCAGGGGGAACCTCTCTCTGTCAATGAAGTTATAGGGATTCTTTATATTATCTCTCCCCAGGATAATTGGGGCATTTTATATGGTGGCTCAGGTCTCAAAGAGATCAAGACAGAAACCATCAGTCTTCTTAAAGACTCAGAAATGACAATCACTTCTTCTATAACTAATGTAAAGGAAATATATTCTCCATGTTGCCTGTACCTTTCATGGGAGATAATTTTGTAAAGGAGGCATATGGCCATATCCATGCAGGCAGAATTAATCAGGTTAGCATATGCTGATGAACTGACTAATTAGGCTTTCTTAAGCAAGTCAGCAATCTCAGAAACAGAAACCAAACAGAAAGTAGGCTTGGAAGCATGACGTTCTGCTTTTCTGGTGTTTTCACTTCAAACAATTGGAAAAATAAGAAGCATTGCCCATGTGCTCAGGAAGTTTCTCAAACAATGGTCTAAAATCATGTCTTAATTTGGAGATTGAGAAGTTAAGCACAGCCATACATAAAACTCCACATGGGAGCAATCCCAAGGAAAGGCTGTTTACTTCAGTCCTATGTTTAAATTGTATGCCTTTCCACCAACAATTCAGAGAATCTGATATTTTTTTAAAACAATAATATACTCATGATCCATGGGGGCTCCAAAATCTTAAATCTTTTGCCTTGTATCTGAAGCATATGCACAACCCACCCTTTAATTTGTAACAACTTTAACTTGTTCCTTGTCTCAGCTCACATATATCCCCATCCTTCTTTTAAAAAAACTTATTATTATCCTTATTATTACTTTGCTTTGGTAAGAAGTGGAAAAGAAGTCTTCATTATGTAAAATGTGATATATAAATCTATGGGGAGTGCTTCTAAAAGTAGAATGTCTGCCAAGTTCTCCAGCAACTCTACCAGCATGTAATTAAGTACTCATTTAAACTATAGTTTTGTATGTGTGAGGGGAGAGTGGAACTCAGAAATAGAAGTTGTTGTGGGGTAGTTTTTCCTCTCTGTATTTTCAAATTATATGTTGGTCTCTGATTTTGACAGCTATGACTTTTAAAGGAACAAAACTTGATTTTCAGTTCTAGTAATATGGTGGCCCAGAGGACCAGAAAACCTGGCTTGATGCAGAATACCTACTAGTAAAATGTCCTAGATAAAACATATTATTGAGCATGAAATAAGAGAATCTTCAGAGGCTAGAGATCGAAAATAAAAGCAAATGTAGAACAATACTTAGAATTAATTACAAGATATTCCCTAGAGCATCTGATGACTTAGAACTAAATATTGAAGTCTGCTTTTGTGGTTGATGGGAGAGAAAGCTTGAGATGTGTGCAATGCAGGTGGGTTTGACACAAGATTCCAATATTAATTTTGCATTTATGAAAGACAAAACCAATGGTAAAGTAAAAGCAAAATAATGCAGAGAGAGATCGACAAAATAGCTGTGTGTCTTATCCTTGACTTTGAATGGAAGATAAAGTAATAAAAAAGTGAATAAATTATGTATATATGTATATGTGTGTGTATTTATCCACCCATACACATACTCAATTACTTTGAGAATTTCTTTTAAAAAGACCAATCTTGTATAGGTTTAAACAAATTCATATATCTGTGTGATTAAAACTCACTCAAAAGCAAACAATTTAGTTTAAGGTGATTCCCCATTGCTTAAATGCCTCCAAGTTAAGAGTAGAGGAGTAAAAATATTCTCTGGTGAAACATAATTTAACCCCAGGAATCAAACATGTTTTACAGATGGTGTTTCAAAAAAATGTGAACTTCTCTGTAGCAACAACAAAAAAAAAGGATAAATTTTAAAAATCCAGTATACAAAAAAGCCACTGTGAATAGAGATTATGGTGAAAGGAAAAAACAGAATAAATTAGATCAGATACATTAAGACAGCAAGCAGAAATATTTATTTAAATATATTAGTATGACTATTTAAAGATTGCATTATATTATGAAGAAGAAATAAGTAACTATCAAATTAACCAGTGTTAATAAGACCAGAATAGACCAGAATAGACCTTCTAAAAATTATATATAGTTGTAATTTGATATTCTTTCTTCTTCAGAATTTTAATTTCTTTTAGATTCTTTTCTGTTTACTTCTAGGTATTTGGTTATTGATATGCTATTTCTAATTATATCTTTTAAATTTATTTCATGATCATTATTAAATATTAAAATATATTAGTATTTATATTTTCATCAAATTGCTTCATTCACTTAATAACTATAACACCATACCTAAAGACTTTTTATTTTCTATATAAAATTATATTTGCAATTAATGGCAGTCTTCTTTCTTTGTTTCCAAATCATGTGTTTTAATTTTTCTATTTGCCTCTTGGTACTAACTCAGATGTAGTCCAGTGGTGAACAGATAATTCAAAAGAACGTTTTTGTTGGTCATTTATAACTACTCTATATAAAATTGAGAAACTATCTTTTTATTCCTGGTTTTCAAAGTATTTTTTTTTATAAGTTGCTGATAAATTGTATCAGATACCCTTTTTATGTCTATCAGATGATTATATTGTTTTGCATCCATGGGAGAAATTGATCTATGTTTCTATTCTTTTCTAATATTCTTGTCAGATTTTGAGGATTGGGGATCTGCTGTTCTCATGGGTTCACCTAGGAAGACTTCCTATACCTGTTGGTAGAAGTTACTACTGAAGGTATGTAAGCATGGATATTTCCATGTTGAAATGACTCAATTGTAGAATCTGTTAAGTAGTTGGAGAGTAAGTTGTTATTTTTCTTTCTTATACTAGAAGCTCGATGCATGAAATTCATGCATGGGTAGAGTCCCTAGGCCTGGTGGGTGATCAGGGCCGATCTGTGAGGCAACCAGCAGGGCCAACAAAGGGTCCCACATTGACCCCCACCTTGGTTGGTCTGGGGCTTCCCACTTGCTGGTCTTGTCCCCCTCCCCCCCCCCCACTCCTGCCACGAATCACCTCTCTCTGTGGGGCGACTATCAGGGTGATATGGTGGGGGAGGGGCAACAGGAACCTGGCTTGGCAGGCCTGTGGCCTGGGAGCTAGGGGCAGCTCTTGCATTAAGTGTCTTCCGCCTGGTGGTCAGTGCACATCATAGCGACTGGTCATTTCACTGGTAGTTCCGCCATTGGGTCTATTTGCATGTTAGGCTTTTATAATGTAGGATTAGTTCTTAGAATTTATTTATTTATTATTCAATTTTCAAATGCATTGCCATGATTCATAATATTTTTGTATCTTTTTAATGTCAGAAGAATCAACATTCATGCCTCTTTTTCTTCCAGTGATCAGTCTCTTTTTTGTGTCTCTTTTTGTAAAAGAAAATCTCTCTTGCTACTGGTTTATGACTTTTAGTAGTCTTTGGAGTAAAATCATTTAATTTTGGTGGTCTTATCTAGTGTTGTTCTATATTTTATTAATATCAAATTCCATATTATTTTCTTCTTTCTGTTTAATTTTCTGTTCTATTTCTATCTTCTGTAGATGACTCATTTTTAACCTTTTTTCTTTTGTAATATATTAGCACATCACCATTTTATAAATATAGTATTTTTCTTTCACTGAATTTAATGTTTTAAAATATTGTCTAATTTTTATCATTAATCTTTTATCCATTCATTTAGAAGAATATTTTAATTTCACATTATTTCTGAATTTTTTATGTTGTTTTGTTATCAATTTTTCACTTGGTTTGGTTTTCATAAAGGGGAATCTCAGTATGTCAGTCATTTGAAATTTGCTTTGGGGTATAGATTTTAATAATTTTTGCAAATATTTTATGTGTGCTTGGAAAAATATTCTACTGTTTTGAGGGGTAGAGATTTATTCATCAATTATATTTATTTATGTTGCTCAAATCTAAATATATGACTTAATGTTTTACATTTATTTGATGAGTTAGTGATAGATTTGTGTTAAAATCATCCCCTTTCTCTTCACTTGCTATGGTCAGAAAGAGGAGTGACAAAGAGCTACAATTAAACTTTTAGGAGAGATAGATAAATGTTTAAGATTGTCTCGTGTGTGTGTGTGTGTGTGTGTGTGTGTGTGTATGTTAAAACTTACCAAATATCCCAGCCAGTATGTTTTACACCCAGCTAATTCAATTCAATTCACAATAATACACTCCCCCCCACACCTTACATTTGGTTGAGCATCATCCTATAATCCAGATGGTCAAGGTTCAATTCCAGTCAGGGCACATGCTTGGGTTTCAGACGTTCAATTCCAGTCAAGGCACATGCTTGGGGTTCAGGCTCAATCCCTAGTAGGGAGTGTGCAGGAGGCAGCCAATCAATGTCTCATCATTGATGTTTCCATCTCTCTTTCTCTCTCCCTTCCTCTTTCTGAAATAAGTAAATATATTTTAAAAAGGTTACCAAACAGTACACTTTTAATATGCCAGATTTACTACTTAGAAAAGAAAGTAAAGAAGTAAATACACACGATTATCTTGATATATATTCAATACTAAATATCATTTGATAAATTACAATATTCATAAAAGAACATATTAGTGTATTAGAATTTGATAGAAATTTCTTATTCCATTGTAGAAAATAGTATATCCCTCATAATCGCATACATCTATGCAAAATGGCTATCATGATAACTAGTGGTGAAAAATTTAAAACTTTCCACAGTGAAATGAGAATGATTTAATGTCACTGCTATTGCTACATTTATCAAACACAGTACTATTTAACCTACATACAGTTGAATCCATACACAAAATAGAGGTTTTATAAATATTGACAGGTGAATAAATAAATAAATGCATAGGTCAGACAACTGTATTTCTAAGAATATTTCTAATTTTTAGCAAACGTTTCCAGTTGTACTTCTTGGGAGAACTATGTTTTTATGCCCTAGATTATTTATTATGTTTGGTGAATTAACTTCTGTGAATCTAGACTGGCACTAGTGTGTGCCATCCTTAGGAGAATGTAAAACATTGTCACTATGATTATTTTCTGAAGCTCAGATGAAGAACTCTGATGGAATAAGACTGACAGAGGCCATAATTTAATATTCTATTAAATTTGTACAGATTTCTTGGTGCAGTGTCTGGGAATTGAACAGGTGATATGCTTAGTGACTCTTCTTCAAAGGTTGACTTTTCTGAAGAATTTTCTTGATAGCAGACAAAACATAGTGCGTTGACATCTACTGTATAAAATAGCTATCATCCATTTCATTCAATCTCTTCCATCTGCTCAAAAAGCCTTAGAATTTTTGTAGTGCCTTTAGTAAGTGTTAGCAATAAGAAAGAAACTTTATAGGCTACTGCTCAAATGCAAAATTAGGTATTTTT
This sequence comes from Pipistrellus hanaki, assembly GCF_964339955.1. NCBI lineage: Eukaryota > Metazoa > Chordata > Mammalia > Chiroptera > Vespertilionidae > Pipistrellus > Pipistrellus hanaki. The sequence goes on from NC_140515.1 coordinate 50,415,618, forward strand.
CAATTTAATGCCAGTATAAATTAATTTATCTCTGTGTAGGTAGCATGAAAATTAATAACCCTAAAAAAGAGCAAGATTCGAAAGTAATGCTGCCAGTGAATAAACTCACTAATAGCCTTTATCACTACAAGCTGATGAACTACATCTAATATAATTGGCCTAATTATAATACATTTGTTTCTTTAGCCAGAATACTCTTCACTTCACTCTCTATTGATTATCTATGGGTCTCAGTTTAGTCAATTACATTTCTCTTTCCACGCCATCCATTTCTAAAACTGATAGTATACAGATGCCAGTGTACCTGTGTTCTGTATACTTACGAGCTGCATTGGGGAGACAAGAAATAGAGAGGCAACAAGAGGTAGTTTTTGTCCTAGAGAGCAGGCCATAAAACAAGATGTAGAGTGAATAATAGTTCCTTTGGATTTCCACCTATTGTTTTTAAGTGGAGTTGCTGGACTGTATTTAAAACCTCATTATGCCATATACCCCTGATATATTCTAGTTCTTTTAGTTATTTTATTTTCATGGCAAATAACAGAGCACCCAAATAAAAGTAACTCAGCAGTAACAAAAAATGTTGCAATTTTTTAATATAAAACATAGTCTGGACTTAGAGAGTGTCACATTTGGGAAAGTAGCTAATGAATATCTTTAAGAACTCTGCTTGGCTCCTATTCTACCAGCCACTGGATATCAGGTAAGGTTTTTTGTTTGTTTGTTTGTTTGTTTGTTTTTTAAATTTATTTCTTGTACCCATTGGCTCCTGTTATTTTCAGATGATTTCTATACCTCTAGGCATCAGGACCACATTCAAAGGCTGGAAACAGGATAGAAACTAGGACAGTGAAAGTTAATTATCAAATGATTCTCCTATTATTAGAAAAGAAAAATAGTTACATGGCCTTCTCTTACTTCTTTCTCATTGGCCAAAAATTGGTAATATATTCATGTCTACATAAAAGAGAGATTGGGGATATTCCTGGATTTTCCATTGTTTTTAGTAAAAAAGTCATGGATATAATAGCTTTTGGTATCCAACTAAAAGTCTATTTAAGAGGAAGAATGTCCCTTTTCTGGTAAGTGGAAATCTTCATGGCATTTTATTTCTCCTTATTTATCCTGAAAAACTGTATAAATTTCATGGAGGGACAAAATTGAATTCATGTACTTGGAGTTATAGCAGTATTTCCAGCTGAGTTTTAATTGAACATTAGAATCCTATATAATAAAAGGCTAATATGCAAATAGAACAAATGGAGGAACAACCCAACATCTGGTTGCTATGATATGTGCTGACCACCAGGGAGCATGTGTGAAACATAGCAGGTGTTGGCTGTGGCAGGAGGGAAGAGCAAGTAGCAGGGGTGCCAGACCAAGGCAGGGCACCAGTTACTGTCACTAGGATGAGCCTCTGGTGGTTACTGAAAATTCTTTGCCCCCACATGTCATGGTCCCATCTAGCACTCACACCTGCTACCAGCACTGGCCCCTGCTGCCAGCACTGGCCCTGCTAGCATCCACTGCCAGTGCCAGTCCCACTCACACCTGCAGCCAACGCCGAGCAAGAGCCACAGCTTGCAACCACTGCCAGTGTCTGGTGCAAGCAGCAGCTGTGGGCCCTGATGGCCCCTGAGGGCTTCTCCACCTTACCCTGCTCCTGAGGGGCGATCGGGGCAGCAGCTGCCACTCACACCCGCTGCTTGCACCTGCTGCTGGTGCCAGCCCCAATCACTCTGCTCTGTCAACAGATGCAAGTGGGGTCAGCGCTGGAGTGGTGGCGGTGGGAGTGGGCTGCTAGCAGACAGGAACAGGGTTGGGAGGATGGGCGAAGACCTGCCTCTGGGCCTGCCACAGCCTCATGGTGGTGTTGACATAACTTCATACTGTAATACCAGGAAGCCTGTTTCTCTAGGAGGGCCCAGGAGAGGATTCTGCATAGGCATCGGTGGAAGGCCTCGTAGCGTTGTTAACTCTGAAACTAACTGGGAAATTGGGATGAGGAAAGGGAGGGAGGTACGTTAAAGTGTTATTACCCTGAAAGGGATGAAGTTGATCACCCTGAAACTTTTGAAATTGCTCCTTATAGGTCTTGGGTATGGTTCAGGAAAATATTACACTGATAGTGTTTGGCCAAGTAGGTTGGAGCATGAAGTGTCATAGATAAGTGACCAGTGAGAAGTCTAGTAGTGTTTCAAAATGCATGCCGCAATGGGAAAGGGAAGACAAACGTGTGAAGAGACATTAGCAGTTTGATAAATTGATTTATTTATCCAGCCCAAACTGCATATTTCCTATAGCAAGTCTCGGTATTCAGTGAGCTAACTGACAGAGATAGAAAATGATAATAATAATAATAATAATAATAATAATAATGATTATTATCAAAACCTGGTGCCTCTTTTTCAAGAAGTCACAAACTGGAGTGGATAAAGCTATGTCAACAAATAATAAGGCTACACCAATGACTTCCATTTGGTAAAAGTGGTGATGGATAAGAAGGATCCAAATATGATAATGAGGTTTCCAGGAATCATGATGAGAACTGTAGCAAGATATAAAGGATTGGCATTTTTGTGCAAGTTTAAAGTACCAGAACAGCGATGGGTCTTAAGAGTGTAATAAGAGGAAAAGACGTAAGTAGGATGGACCTAAAAGGTAAAATCAACATAAAAAAGCCAAGAAGTTTGTTTTTAGCTAATTTTAACACAACATATTGCATTTGAAGTACTAGGAAAAGGCACATGTTTATCTCAGAATCTAGTAGTGAGAAGGAAATATTTATAGCATAATAAATGCAGTTCTAAAGGTATGGCTTGGAACCTAAGAGAAATTGCTTATCAACTTTAAATGTTAATTTAGAAATTATGAAATAAAGGATGACAAATATACAGTTTTGGTTAGTGAGAAAGTTAAATGTTACTTAGGGAAAATAGGCACCAGTTGTGAATCCAAGGTAGACCACTTACTTGCATGTTGTGATCAGAGAGGATGCATTTCTCCTCAATGGCATCCTATTCTACAGGTCTTACAAAAACAAAACAAACAAACAAACAAAACAGAAGTGGGAACCTCTGTGCAATTATCATGATCCTATGGAACATCAAGAACTTTAAAAAGTGTATAAAATTTAAAAAGCAATGCAATTACTTAGAAGCATTCTTTTAAACTGAAAATTGTGATCTCTTATATGGTAGGCATTATGCTTAAGCAATGGGCATTCAAAGTTAAATAGAACACAGTGCAACTCTTCAATAGTGCAATTGAGAATAAAAACACACACTGAAAATAGACTGTTAATGACATTTTTAGAGTTGTTCTCTTTGGATATACAGGCTGACACAGGGGGAAAAAAAGAGTAAAAATTGGGATATAATAAAATGTAAGAGATAAGGTAAAATTCTTGGGAAGTTAACACATACACCTATTTATTTCTACATGAGAAAGACAATTGCTCGTATTGGGTCTATATGTAGCTATTTCTGTGCTAATCCCATTGAGACTTGGGGCTGTGTTATGAAAAGATCTCTGATCTTGGTACTTAGAAATGTGCCTACTTAGCAATTGCCATTTACTGTTGGGTTGTACATCTACCAACTGAAGTAAATGCAAAAAAAAGAAAAAAAAAGAGTATATTCAAGATCCTAGACTCCACGTAAAAGGACAGGCTTCACTGGACTTTGAATCAAAATATTTGGTTTGAGTCTGTGTGTGTCTTGGACTAGTCATAGCATTCTCAAGGTCTTGCTTTGCTATTGATAGAAGAGGTTGATAATTCTTGGCATACCTGTCTTAAAGGGTTGATGATGGCATCAGATGAATAAATGTGTGATAAGGGTTTTTAATCATATAATACCATGTATATTTGAAGTATTATTGCTTATGTAAGCAGATCAGGCACAATTTAAATCATACACTATCATTTGTATTTGAAGTATTATTGCTTATGTGAGCAGATCAGGCACCATGCCTGATGTTCATATTTTCCCAGGCACCTGGAGCAGACTACTGTAGAAATGAAGCTTTTTCAATTGAGTCCACAGAAGATTAAGAAAATAATTCAAAGGCTGAAGGGACTGATCTACAGGGCAAGATTAAAGGAGGACCTGCAGTTCATCATTCTGTAAGGCAGTGCCTAATGGAGGGTCAGGACTGCAGAGATATATTTCAAAGAGGTAAACACCAAAGATGCGGGAGAGTTATTTCAGTTGAGACAAAATAAAATAAGTAAGACCATTGAAAAGGAAATGAAAAGAATCCGGATTCCAGAATATGATCAAAGTTCTCTTATTTGGAGCTTTTCAAGCTAATAGGGGAAAAGCCTAGATTTTTCCCTCTTTGCTCCATTTTATAATTTAGGTGGTCACCAAAGTCTAATGTAGATTTTCTGATATCACTGTCTCCCTCCTCATATTAGATAGGCAGTCCTCCTAAAACTATAACTTACCTTCTGAATTCAAATGCTCACGGGAGGAGCATTTGAATTCAGAAGGTAAGTTATAGTTTTAAAATATATACATGTGTGTGTTTCCCCCAGAGTGCCAAAGCCTTTTCCACTGGCCTTGTTTTCTTTTCTTACCCACCATGAACTTTTCATTTCATAGTTTCTTTGGGGAATGCTTCTGTAACTGCACGAGTGGAACTAATTGAAAAGATCACATTTAATAGAATTTAAACTTCCCGAAGGGGCAGATGAGTTTAGTTGCAGGAGTATCAGGGGAAAAGGTGACAAGACCCAGGGAGAACCTAAAATACTGCTCCGGCGATGCTGTGAAGGCAGAAGGCAGCGTTTATGTATTGGAAAGAAGACAGTTATTGTTCAAGCTAATTTGTAAAACATTTCCTAATCCAAAGGGGCACACGTCGGTATCTTTTTTTCTAGCAAAGAAATTTGATCCAAAAGGTGAGAAGAAAAAAAAAATTAAATTCCTTTCTTTATGAAAACAGCAAGACTTTATGTTTGTTTGTTTTTCTTTGTGTCTAATAAGAATTGGCATTTCACTAAAACAAAGCAGTTGTTTATTTGATCTTTTTCAAAGGGATGAACCATAAGACAATTTGTGCAAGTTTGTCTTCAAAATTCAGAATCATTTAGAATAATCCTGAGTTGGTGTTGAGCTTCATACTTATTTTTTTTTCAATTTCTCAGAGTCACTTCCTTAGATTTCTGTTTCAACCTGATCTTACTGGGCAGGGCCTGCTGATAATAAGTAATGATGCGGTCTTGATCTACAGCTTAGAGCAGTTCCATGTATATTTTATTTTCTCGGCAATGCTAGGAAATTTGATTCCTGATCCAGAGGAACCTTCCCCCCACCCCCTCCCCACGCCTCAAGTCCTCATGTTCTGGTTCTTTCTATCCTGACACTCTCATTTCCATCGAAAGTAGCTATTCTGTGAGTCTTTTCTTCTGGGCACTGTCATCCTGGATGATGTAGAGATTTCATCTTTAATTTCAACATCACCAATAACATAACCAGTTGAAAATTCTTGCTTCACCTAACTACCCTCTTTGAAACTCTGTTTGTTGTGTTTATTTGTTTTTCATTTGTCTAATAAGATGACTTCAAACTCTCAATCACATGCCTTAAATCAGGATTTCTCAACCTCAGAACTGTTGACATTTCGGGCTGGATAATTCTCAGTTGTAAGAAGTGACCAGTACATAATGGAATATGCAGCAACACCCGTGACCTCCATGCGGTAGGTGCCAGTAGCAAACAGGACCTTCCGCAGACATGGGCAATGTCTCCAGGCATTGCCAGTATTCTCCCGGGGGCAAATCACCCAAGTCCAGAGCCACCATTCTGACTTCATAGCAAGAAGAGCATTTTCTCCTGCAGCCTGCTGACATAGGTTTGGTGCAGTTATCTCGAGGAAATTCCTTGAGCATAAGCTGACCTAAACTATTAATTCCACACCCAGTAGAATCCCACTGGGCCTTTACCGATCCTGCAATCTAGCAGATCCTGGCTCTGCTCTCTACTCCCTGTTTAAATGCTGCTTCTGCCTCACCAGATGTGGTCTGATCAAGGCTCCCCTGACAGCCTGCGCCCTGAGCCAGCCAGCTTAGCACAGCTGGCGCTGCTACATTCAGTTACTTGTCTCTTTCTGTGGTTGCAAGCAGGCGTGCGCTGGTGTCTGTCTCTGTGACATCTGGCTGTGCTCCCTCCTCCCTGAAATCCTATCTGCACACCCACCTCCCTTACCCACCCCCCACTTACACCCCCCCCCCACACACACACACCTGAAAGAAATTTGCAGTTTCATTTTTGTGGTTTCCCTCCCCCCTCCCCTGGTGACAACTGGTGACTTGGAGTAGCCACATCAGTGAGGAACTGTTTCCCCACCTGGACTGTGTCTGGGCTGAGAGCGACCCCTCGGCTGTGTTCCCTCAGAGTCCACAGCTCTGCACGGTGCCAGTTGCAGAAACAGCATGAATCATAACCAGTACCTGTACAGCCTCTGACCCTAGGAAAGGAAACTTTGAACATCCATGCCTCCTTCTTACACACTTGTTGGTACTTGAATTCCAGGCATCCTCTATGATGCCAAAATTAAAAAATCCTGCATAATCATTATTTTCTATATTTGTTAATAATAAACGCACATTGATTCGAAGTGTATAATTCCTGTTGAAGACATTTAACCAAAGCGTTCCTTTCCATTTTGTCAACAGCACTGATCCTTTGGATTCTTTAAATAATCACATATTCCCTTAGTAGGAACCTGTTGGAGGGATGTTCCTTGCATTGCCAGCGAGTAAAATCGTGTTGCAAATGTAGTCTGTGGAAACATGATGCCCACCGATTCAATCAACAGGACAATCAGGCCATGAGGTATTTCAGACAAAAGAGATCCCCACCTACCTAGAGAATTGCTAGGTTGTGGAGCCTCTGACATTTAGTAACCTCCACTCCACTTACCCTCTTTCCTCTAATATCTCCTCTCATTTTTAAATTGGATTGTCTTATTATTGAGTTGTAGGAGTTCTTGATATTTTCCAGACACTAGTACCTTTTTGGATGCTTGATTTTCTTCTTTTTTTTTCATTCTGTAGGGTATCTTTTTTTTTATCCTTGATGATGTACTTTTATGTACAATATTTTAAAAATTTTGATGAAGTTTAATTTATTTTTTTCTATTGAATAGCTTTTAATAAAGCAAGAGTTAAATAGAAGATGTCATGGGACTTCTATATCCTGTACTTTTTGAGCAATGTTATTTTTAGGGTTCTGGTCCACCAGCTAACCAAAAACAATTAGCTTGTGTTACAGTAACCCATGGAAATGTGAGATTATTTCCCAGCCATATAATCTAACATCTTATGCTTATCTTTTGTTATATAAATATTATTTAAGTATACCAAGGCTTAGGCACTGAGGGAAAAATACAAGTATATAAGATATTAACCCTACTGTGAGGAAACCCACAGATTAGCAGAGGGGATAGATACATAAACAAAGCCAAGGAGTAAATACTATGATTGACGTTTTACAAAGTACAATAAGAACAGAGATAATAAAATAACAAATGAACTCCCAACTATTGGGAGGGTCATAAAAGTGACATTTTTATTTTATTTTATTTATTTTTAAAATATATATTTTATTGATTTTTTACAGAGAGGAAGGGAGAGGGAGAGAGAGTTAGAAATATCGATAAGAGAGAATCATCATCGATCAGCTGCCTCCTGTACACCCCCCACTGGGGATGTGCCTGAATCCAAGGTACATGCTCTTGACTGGAATAGAACCTGGGACCTTTCAGTCCGCAGGCCAATGCTCTATCCACTGAGCCAAACCGGTTTCGGCAGAAGTGACATTTTTAAAAGGTCTAGATTACAAGATGGGCATTAGGGAAAGGACATTTAAGCTAAAGGGGCCAGCTTGAGCAAAGTCTTTGATTACTTTGGGGAGATTGGATGAAGCAACTTATGTTGATGCTGAGGAAGCAGCACATCTGTACTCTTGGGCTTTTCAATTTGACATCTTAATGGCTATTTTTAAAACATATTTGTTAATATATAACTCATGTTTTAGAAAATTCATTCATGTGCATAATTTTAATGTCTCTTAGTACATTCAAAGGGCTTTATAACCATCACCAAGAACTAAGATTAGAATTTACCCCCCAAAAAATGCCATACCCATTATCAACAACTCCACATTCTTCTCATCCCTGCCCTCTAGCCCCTAGTCCCTAGCAACCACAAACTTACTTTTGGTCACCCTGGATTTTCCTAAATGGAATCATACAGTTATGTGATCTTTTGTGACTTGCTTCTTGCATTTAGCAGAATGTCTGCAGAATAAATCCTGCAACATGAATCTGCACTTGATTCCTTTTTACTGCTGAGTAATTGCCCATTCATTTTTAATGTTCTAATTGATTTGGTTGTGTTTTCATCTGCCATTTGCTTTTTTGTTTTGTATATTTGTCCTGTTTTATTTATTCCTTTATTCCTCTTTTACTGCTTGCTTTTGTATGGTGGGGTGTTTTATAATTTAGCATGTAAAATACCTTTAATGATTTGTCAAATATATTTTTAAGTTATTAGTGATTGCACAAGAGCTTTCAATATATATGTTAACTTATCAAAATCTACTTCAGATTTATACTTTTACTGGAACTCTTAATTACTGGGGTTTTTGCTTGTTTTCAGCCTGGAAAATTTCCTTTACTATTTACTATGAATCAGGAATCTGACTGCAACAACTTGCTACAATTTTGTTTTGTTTTTCTGGGACTGTTTTTATTTTGCTTATTCTTTTGAGGGATACCTTTTTTTTTTTAATATAAGATTCTTCACTGAGTATTTTTTACATACTGCATTTTAAATGTGTCATTCCACTGCCTTTCACCTTCATTGTTTCAAATCTGAAATCAGATGTTAATATTTTTGGGGTTCCTTTGTGCATGTTGAGTTATACTTTTTTAGTGTTTTCCAATTTTTCTCTATCTCTGGCTTTCAACATTTTCATTCTGAGGTGCCTGAATGTGAATCTCTTCGTGTTCATCCTATGTGGAAATGACTGGGCTTCTTGTATTGTTTTATCATTAAATTTGAAGATTTTTTTGCCAGTATTTCCTTCAATATCTTTTCTGTCCCTTTCTCTGTCTTTTCTCTTCTTGTTAAATCCATTACAAATATGTTGCTCTGCTTAATTCTATCCCAAATTTCCTAGCATTTGGTTAATTTTACCTAATCTCTCCCTCTGTTCTTCAGATTACATAGTCTATATTTAAATTTGTTAATGTTTTTCTCCTGCTACCTCAAATCTATTGTTTAGCCTCTTTAATAAAATTTTTTAGTTATAATAGCTTTCAACTCTAGCATTTTCTTTTGCATATAGACATGGCTGTAGATGTATAGGTATAATTGCAGATATAGATATATAGTTTTTCTGTCTCTTCATTGATGCTTTCTATTTGATGAGGCATACTGTCTTTTAATTCTTTAGAGATGCTATTTCTTAGTTCTCTGTCTGCTAAGTTAGATATTTGCTCTTGCCTCCCTACCCCCTCTGTAGTAAGCTTTATTGCTTTCTTTTGTTACTTTGTTATAATTTCCTATTTCTTGGCATGTCTTTTAATTTTTAATAAAAGTGGGGTTTTTTTAAGGAAAAATAGCAACTCTAAATAATGATTCCACAACCCCTGCCCAGGACATATATTTGTTAATCTCAATATAAAAAGCAAACTAAAGAGCAACAAGTATTTTTATTTGAGATCCAAAAGAATAACTATTCCGGAAGCACTGATTCAGGCAGAGAAACCCAATTAGTATTCAGATTAGGAGATAAAGACAAAGGGTGTTTATGAGAAAGGGAAGGAAACACATCAGTAGAAGAATGGGATTTCTATAAATGAAGATAAGCTAACACAGTGATGCTAATTGTAAAGAATAGTTTTAAATTTTCAGCCTGGCAGTCATGAGTCTGGGAGTCACTAATAACTGCTTTCTCATTATCTTTCCGAACAGTAGGTTGAGGTTCAATGTTACTTTAGGCCCAGCTCAAACATTTATTTATTTTTGCCCAGTTTTAACATTCCAAAGTTTGAGGAGTAAGATGTACAAAGCAGTTCCTCTAGAATGGCAGTTCCAACTTCATTTTAAAGTGGCCTCATATATAAACATGAAGTTCACTTCCCTCACTGTAGACAGCACCTGATATCCCTGTTCACATTTTGTTTCTTATTTTTATCTTCTAGTCTGGCTACCTTGCTGTTACCCCTGGGCCAGCATAAGCCAGCTGTTGAAAGGTTGTCCTTGAGACTGCTTGCTCTTTATTTTTTATCCTTTAATGTTGGATGTGTGGGGCTTTGAGGCTGCTATCCTATATTATGTATGCTCTTGCCCCATGTTCAGCCAGGGAATAGTTGCTTCGAAGTTTACCCTTTGATTGCTCCTGAGAGCATAGACTGGGGCACACACCAGGTCTTGCAGTCTGATGGGAATAAGTGTGATTTTTTTTTAAGTCTGGCTGTCTAGAAATTTTCAGTGGGTAAGAGCAGCTTATTATTCAGCCAGTGTTTGATCAAAGGCTGTCTCTAAATTCTGTGTCAGTGACGCTTCACCCTGTGTTGATGGATCTGTGTGTGATTCTGGGAATGCTTACGAGTCTGCCCAGGTCTTGCCCTGATTGCATCTGAGTGATTAAGCCTCACACAAGTGCACAGCCTTACCAATCTCTGGGGTTATCTTGATCCCAGGATGTCTTTCTCTGGTTCTCTCTGCTAAACTTCTAGCTGATCTGCCATCTTCTATGTTGTGACCTCTTAGTTTCTCCCCACCAAGATATATCTCTTGTTTGACAAGGTATAAAATTGTGAAGGTGTAAAATCCTTGAGGAGATATTTCAAACAAAGGCATTTCCCTAAGTAAAGCTGCAAAGCCCTCCAGCCTTAAGAGCTGCCTCTTGCCCTTGGGCATAATCCTTATGCCACTAAACCAGAGCTGGGAGCATGAGGAGTGAACCCTGTCCTTCAGGTGGGTATTAGATTCTGCTCTCGTTCATTTGCCCTTCCTGGAATGAAGCCTTTGACCTAGTAGGTACCTGCGGTGGGGGCATTCCGGGCTTCAGTATCCTCGGCCTGCCATGTCACAGGAGATCCTTCACTTTTGAGTTGGGGTGTACAGGAGAAAGGAGTCTTGTTATGTTATCCGTGACCTCCAGAACAGAGCTTCTGCAGCACAAGACTGGGAGGGAATAGAGCTGGAGAAACACAACTGATCTGTTTCTCTGAGTTTGAAACTGCATAGCCCTGAACTGGGAGCTAAGGGGAGAGGGAGCACCTGTTTTCTGCAGTGTTCCCAACAGTTCCCATTTACATGCAGCAGAGTTGGGCATAAGGGACAAGAGCATGGATGTGCCTCAAAGGCCACAGATCCTTGGTGTTCTACTGAGATTTATTAGTTTTTCTCGGATATGTATGTCTCTATTTTCTGTGTGCTTTTAGGAAATTTTTCAGAAATGTTAGATAATTGTTTTGCATGCTTGGCCTGCATGGCTCTGTAGTTGAGCATCAAGCTATGAACCAGGAGGTCATGGATCAATTCCCAGTCAGGGCACATGCCCAGGTTGCAGGCCTGATCCATAGTGTGGGTTGTGTAGGAGGCAACCGATCAGTGATTCTCTCTCATCATTGATGTTTCTATCTCTCTCACCCTCCCGCTTCTGTCCTTTCTAAAATCAATGGAAATATTTAGAAAAATAATAACTGTTTCATCAAGTGAATTGTTTTGTTTGATAAAGATTTTGTAGAACACCTCTCTTCTCCATTCCGGAAGCCCCATACCCTCAGTTAATTGTTTCTAACATGTAGGCAAAGAAAATTATTCTGCTTAATTAATATCTTCTCTCAATATCTAATTTCCTCCTGACCTCACTGAGGACATAAATAGCATGGTCATAAATTTGGTAGATGCCCATTCATTTAGGCTTCCTATCTTGGCCATATTGCTCCCAGCCCCTTTATTTCTACTTTATATATTATTTAGATTTTAGTTTCCCTAGTTCCTTCACATCCCTGTTAATCTTCTCTCTGATTCTCTAAAAACAGCCATAGGGGTAGTGTGATGACTTATGCATTCATTATTCACTACTGAAGGGATCGTCATATACCCTGTCAAAGGAGCCCGTATCAATTGTTCTCAAGATGAGCATCTTCCCCTTGTCTGGAAGGGTTTTAACCAGGGGATCTCAAATTCTATGGGGAGGGGACCTCAGTTGCATTTCAATTAACTTGGCCTTCAAATTGGTAATCATTTACTAAAGTGATACATTTATTGTGAAAACAGACAACATGTTCAGTAATTTTGTTTGGATAAAAGTGTTTTTAGCAGACATTTTCTGGTTATTCTTGTGTTTTAAAATTTTTTCATCCGTTAGGAACAGCCTTAAGAAATGAATAAAATTAATAATGATAATCTTCATATATCAATTGGCATTCACAACTCTCTATCAGGTATTTCCTCCACAACAGCTCTATAAAGTATATGGCGTACCTTTTAATTTCTGATGAGGAAATTGAAGTGTAGATCACTTCCCAATCTTGCATATTGCTGGCAGAAGTTTGTCTGAAGTCTGTCCTCTAAGTCTGTGCTCTTACACAACTATATTCTTAAGTGATTATTACAAAAGGACAAAAGGACCATGCCTTCACCACTTTGTGCATCTAAAAAAAAAAAAAAAAAAAAAAAAAGATTGCATTGCAGCCATTTGCTTGCAGACAAGGGCCCTGGAGGCCCAAGCAAGGCATCAGACCCCTTTCCAGGAGGCCTTAGGTATTATCACCAGTCTGTAGAAACTCATTCTTTTAGGAAACATGTGACCATTAAGTAATCTATTAATTCAAAATGTGTACCACAAGTCGCCATCTCTTCTCTCTCTGTTACCCTTGGCCCTGCCCTCTTCACTGGGCAACATGTACCTTTTTCACGTCTCCCTCCCGAATCCCTCCTCTGCTCTTGTAGGTTTACCTCCCAGCATTCATCTTCATGGTGCTGATCACACAACATTGGGTTTTATGTTCATTGGTTCCATGCCTCTTTAGGACTCTAAGGTCTGGTAGTACAATCTCTGAAGTTAACTTGACACATTGTAGGTAATCAATACAATTTGCTCAATAAAACCAAAAATAAAAATACTGTGTCACATGAACTGCTTGAAGACAATTGCTGACTTCCTAAAGTTCTCATGTCCATAGGAACACTTGCAACATGTTCTCCTTATTTTCCTTTCTAATTTTCTTTTAATCTTTCCCTGCTTTCATATCTTAATAGTGAAGTTATTTGGCTTTCCTTTGTTAAGCATACCTCTGTTTAAACATGGTAAATCATGGGAATATTACAGATTTCCCTGACTATCTGGCTCTGTAAATTTGAACTTAGATTTTAATGATGAGTATATAATCTTTTCTCTCTCTTATACTTACCACGTATCCCTCTGATTTTTTTTAGAATGTAATTCTGGAAACCTTTCTTTTCTCTTTTATTTATTAATAAACACTCATCTTTTCAGTCCAATTTACTAATGGCAATCATGTGAACCACACTTTGGTTGGTGATGGTGGTGATTGAAAAGCAAGTAGGATATGCACATGTTCTCCAGGTTCTTACTGTCACAAAACATAAATCTCATGCATGACAAGTGTTACACTTATTCTAAAAGATGTAGATGTTCCCCTATAAAACAAAATGCTCTGTGATCTAACATGAAAATCCAGACTCTTGATCTCATGCACAATACATGATGGAAAAAATATGATTCTTGGCTCCCGGTAGATATGTTCTGAGACTATCATGACCTCTGGGAAAAAAAGCAAAAGTTGCTTCGCACATAAGTTTTACTGGACAGAAGTGTGGAGGGTAGTATGTTCTGGAGACTGGAGAAGAAAGGCCACTTTCTATTTTGCCATACATTTTATATATCTTCCTTTTTAGAGGAACCCCATTCTCTCGACCAGATACTATAGAGGACATTCCCAAAAGAATAATAATTATCTATAGCACATGTGTCAAGCACAAGGCCCGCGGGCCAAATCCAGCCCACCAGGCCTTGCAATGTGGCCCGCACCGCGCTGTCATCACTGCACTCCGCTGTCAGTTTATGACATTGTCAGTTTATGACTGTTCAGTAAACCATTCGGCCCGCGATTTAGGCTGGATTTTAGATTTTGGCCCCTTCTCTGATTGAGTTCGACACCCCTAATCTATAGGCTTATGGCAACAACTCTGTAGATCTTTTCTTTCCGCTTTGGAATTCTGTGTCTCATGAAATATGTCTATGGTTTTTGTTGCTTCAGTTCACCTGAATGTTCGTGAAGCTTTCGACGGAAGTGCCATTTGAACATTCAAATTTGATGCCAGCCTCTCATTCAGCTCATTTTTCTCATAGCCCACTCCTCTATCCCTCTGGGGCACCCATCAGAACATCTGGAGGGAGGGTTCCCAGATGTACTTGCATATTTTCAGAATCGATCTTCTGCCCGTGTTTGGGAAATTTTAAAATAACACTAAGCCATTTCTTCAATATATATAGTAATATTCAAGGATGGATCTCAACTAAAATATTAAAATCACACTAAGCCATTTCTTCAATATATATAGTAATATTTAAGGAGGGTTCTCAACGGAAATTTCTAGGAAACACATACTGAAATGTGAAAAAAAACAAAAAACAAAACAAAAAAAAAAAAACAAAGAAAAAACAAATAGAACTAAGTTTGAATGTTAACGGCAGCAACCACCTTTTCATTGCTCTTGGGTTTCTTGATTACTTACTTAGTGTTTTAAAATTATATGCAGTCTGCTTCTCAGATGTCAAAGCCCTGTTTTCTTCTTGTTATTATGTTTTCTGATGCACCAAACAGATCTTTAGTTTGATTTTCTCTTTTCTACATTTAAAGTCATATTTCTTCAGTTCAGCTTCATTGGCTGGCTGGATCCTAAATATGTCAAGAGTATGTTTTCCAAGAAGTAGAAATTTTATATTTCTCTCCCTTTCTTTTTTTTTTTTAAAAAAAATATATTTTATTGATTTTTTTCCAGAGAGGAAGGGAGAGGGATAGAGAGCTAGAAATATCGATGAGAGAGAAACATCCACCAGCTGCCTCTTGCACACCCCCTACTGGGGATGTGCCCACAACCAACGTACATGCCCTTGACCAGAATTGAACCTGGGACCTTTCAGTCCGCAGACCGATGCTCTATCCACTGAGCCAAACCGGTTTCGGCTCTCCCTTTCTTAAGAGGTATTGCATCTTCATCATTGAGATTCCTATTTCTTTTACAGCAGTAAGTTCAACTTCCCTCCTAGTAGAGTAATAGTAAGTTATTTTTGTTGTTGTTAAAATAGAAAAACTTGGAAAATCCCAGAACTAAATGTTTCTATCAGTGAACCTTTATCTATATCTTGAAACTTCTAGGTTTAGAAAGTTCTCAGACAGTATTTTACTTTGAGAAATTTACTCTTTAATTCATAGTTTGTGTTGTATTTACTTCTTTAATTTGTAAGTTGAAATTACCTTTCAGTGTTCTTATTGATTTATTATAGATATTACCTTTAGGCATACTATGACCTGTAATATAAATATTATAGAAGAATAATTTTGCAGAGGGCTGTAGCTCACATTTTTATTAAGCAGAATCTCAGCCCATCAAAAGTGCATATTATTAGCAGAGAAGAAAACCATCTAAGTATATTTCAAGAAAACTACTAAAAGGATAGACTAGAGCTTAAATTTATAATTTTTTCACTTCTTCCCTTACTCTGCCTCAACCACATATCACTGTGTTGCTCATGTTTAACACAGAAATAGTGTGCTCACCATACTATGTACATGTGGGGCTTACTCTAGAGCAGGCATGTAAAACTCAAAGGCTAACACAGGCAAAAAATAAATGAGGTATGCGGCCCCTAGGCCACGAGTTTGACATGCTTGCTCTAGAGTGACATCCCACTGCTGTATTTAACCTCAGTCCCAGGTGGCAAGGGGTTTCAAAAGACAAAGAAGATAATACCCTCAGGTCTCATGGAAGGGAGGGTCCCTCATGCTTGAATCTCTGCTATTATGTAAAAGGAATGCAGCTTATACCGTTGATTCCTAGTTCTTCTTTTCCATGAAGCATGATACAAAAGAACTATTTTTAAAGAAATATTGCAGAGTAGTTAACAACATGTTAACGGAATCCGTCATTTTAAGCACTTGAGAGTGCTGAGTGATGCCATTTCTTGCCTTGTGAAGCATGGATAATACACAGAATGCTGACGAGAATCCTGCCAATCTGGTACCTCCAGATGGTTGGGAGATAGGAATTTATCAAATGGATTGCTACCTTCACCGAATACGTCATACATTTTCCTGTCATTTTTTTCCTTATCATATGCCTAATTAAGTGACATATTTTAAAGAGGCTTGGATAAAATTGTGCGTAAGCTGGTATCCAGGTGTCCAGGATAACTTGACTCAATTTCCTCATGAGTGTGGTAAATTCATCTTCTTGTGCAATGTCATTAGCTTAAAATCGTTGATATTTGTATGCCCTAAATCAAACACAGCTTTAAATACATGCGGCTTGCATATATGGAATACAGCAAAGGTTTGGTTGATAATTACTTGAAGTAACTTTGGAAATTTTAAATAAAGTAACGCAGCCACAGCACATACGTACATTACTCTCATCCTGCTGCCCAATAATTAAGTGACATAAAGTGACTGTGACATAAATTCAAGTTTCTATTTGTAGCTTAATACACCATGTGCTCTCACTGCAAAGGAGATGGATGAAAGTGAAACAGAACTCTGAAAGAAATATTATGGCTATTAAGTTTCCTCATGAAATGTGGAAGAACTGACCATCACACATCATGATGAACTTTCTTCTAAATCTGGTTCCACAGGCTTTGAATTCAATCTTCCAAAAACTTGATTTCAAATGACTAATGAGTACATCAGACCCCTAATATTATCGGGTATTTCCCTGGGACTCTCAAGATGAGTAATGAATGTCCTTTGAAGAGAAACCAAGAGGGAATAGTGAAGCATCTTGGGGTAAGCCACAGAGGGAAGCAGTTGTCAAACCTAAGCCTGATGGGATGAGTGTGAAGAGGGAGTTGCTAGAACACAGAAGGAGACTCGTAAGGCAGGGCCCCTGACAGGACAGGTGACCTATAAAAAGGAAATGCATCCACTGCCCATCCATGACCTGGGCAGAAGAGCTCCAGGGGAATGGATGCCCAAAACTATGTCTTTCTCTCCTTCTGATCCCCTGCTGTGCCTCCCATTGGCTGCACACAGCCTGGAGTCAGACAACAAGGAAGTGTCACTCCCAGAGGGTAAAGAAGAGAGGGACATGTGAAAAATAGGTTTGCTACTGGAAATTCTCTACGAGAGTAAATCCTAATCACAAGTTGTTGCTTTTGTTGTGTTTACTATATATAGTGATGGTTTATGTATATATCAAGCTAATATACTGACATATTAAACTTACACAGTGTGGTACATCAATTATATCTCAACAGAACTAGGGAAGAATGAAAGAGGAGAGTAGATTTGATGTGTTCAATGTGGAATAATACCCAGGCTCAGGTACACTACTGACACACAATCCAAGTTGTGGCTGGCATGTATCTTCCGCATTATAGTCATAAAGGTACATTATGTCAGACTCGCTTTATCATGGTTTACAGAAAGTCCACGTATAGGTATGCAAAGGTGACATCTGTTCCTCAGGCCAACATTCTGAAAGCAAAAATAGAGTTACATCAGCAGCTGCAAAGTAGATTTTTTACAACCCACCCGAATACCCATACTGCACTATCTTTTCCATTGAAGTATCTCCTACTTTATGAGTTATGATAGATCAACTAAGCTGAGGCAAATGAGGCTTGAAAGGGCAGCAAAATTCAGTAATCAGGATAATTAATATCTTAATTCAATACCTAAGAGCAATATTTTAAAGTACTAAACAATACAAAAATGTATAATGAAGAAAAAAATCATAATTTTAAATTAGATGTGATCCAACGCTGCTCTTGAACAATGCTGCCTCACTTGCCTTACCCTAATTCCTGCCCAAAGACACAAACATCTGTCTTCTTATTTTCCCTAAACTGCACTATAATGGCAAAAGTTTAAGTATGAAAACACAACAACTATAACTATCAAATTCATTTAAAATATAACGTGCGTTGAACAAATGCATTTTTAGAGCTGGCAATGAAATTATTTATTTGAAAGATTAAAGCAAAACAACCATAATTACCAAAATCATTTAAAATATAGCACATGAGTTGAATCAATGCATTTTTAGACCTGACAATGAAATTATTTATTTGAAAGCTAAACTCAGTCATATTCTTAGGATCCAGGTTAAAAAGTCAAGGAGTACCTGCCAGTGTAATTTAAATAAGCTCCTGTATAAAACAACTTTGGCTAAGACCCAGGTGCTTCATAAAAGGAAGTCAACGCTTTTGGAAAGGTCCTTTCTAACCCTGACTCAGAAACCCAACCTTCTTCCATCTTGCTCTCACCATCCTCTGGCTTCCAAGTTGCATTGACTTCTGTCAGCTTTCCGATGAAGGAAAAGAGAGGAGGGGAGCTGGAATAAGGGATGCTTAACATCAACTTGCAGTGAAAGGGACACACATAACTCTGTTGTTGACTGCGCATCATCCAGAACTCATCTATATGGGCCCTGATTCCATAAATGGATGTTAGGAGATGACATTTTATTATGTTTTGATGGAAAGTAAAATGGTTTAGTGACTAGATAGTGTTGCATCTGCCACAGGATATAGATAATTTGAGAGAGGAATTTCGAGGGATAGGGGAAATACCCAAGGAGTCCAAATCCATCTAATAAAAGAAATCTCTGTAGAGAGGAACAGACACAAATGAAAAGAAGAAATCAGACAATAAATTAGAAGACAGTGTTTTGAAATGAATAATCAATTATTTAATTGTCATATTGACTGGGAAACAGGATTGATGAAGTATTGTCCACATGGAATTTCATACCCTCAGAGACAAAGGAAAGATTCTAAAAGCTCCCAAGTGCAACAGAAAGATATTCACAAAGAAAAATGTGTAGAGACAACCACCTGTTTTCTCAACAACACTGGATACAGAAGAAAATGACAAGTTTTAAATTCTGAAGGGGACAAAAACCTAGAATTTTATTCCCAACCAAATGTGATTGGTTGTTTTACCAATTAAGATGTTTTACCCATTAGATATGTTCTTATTTTAATATCAAAGTGCACTTTATAAATATATTAGCTAGGATGTAACTTTAGCAAAATTAAAAGTAACTTAACATAAGAATGACAACTAAAGTAAACATTGGTAACTGAGCATGATGTAGAATAGGAATTACAGTGTGTATACCTTCTAGACTGTCTATTCCCAGTCTTTCTATTTAAACTGCACAAATCTTACACCAAAAGCAAATTATTTCTAAAGTTGCATAATATGTGCAGTTCATAGAATGACAAAGATCATTACAACAAGGTCTAACATTTAAAATGCCTCCAGATCCCAGCCGGCATGGCTCCTATGAACCAGGAAGTCATGGTTTGGTTCCCAGTCAGGGCACATGCCTGGGTTGCAGGCTTGATCCCTAGTATGGGGCATGCAGAAGGCAACCAGTCAATGATTCTCTCTCATCATTGATGTTTCTTTCTCTCTCTTCCTCTCCCTTTCTCTCTGAAATCAATAAATATATACCTATATGTTTTTTACAATGCCCTCTGAGAAGGATGAATTTATTTTGTTCTCCTAATGAAGATGTAAGGATAAATTTGTCTTAGCAATAGTCCTGAAATAAACATTTATATCTACCTGAAATGGATACTTTGTGGCAAATTGTAGATAAGTAATATAGATTCTACTACCTAAGTGATACCTATTGAGCTCAGTAGAATACAGCGACTGGGTACCATCATTTGCACACAATTTAAAGAACTGGCACTTATCAGCTGCTGAAATTAAATGCATCTGTTTAAGAAAAATTTAATACTGCAAAGCTTCATATATTTATGTAACACACATGCAACATTATATAATGCATAGATTAAGTGATATATTTAAAAATCATGGCTTGGTGTATGTGTTTTGGTTTGCTTGTTTTGTTTTTTGGTGAGGTAGTGAGGTAAGGTTGTCAGAGGGAATACATTTTAAAGAAATCATAGAAGAAATTCAAGATTGAGTTGCTAATAAACTATACTATTAGAGGAATACAAAACGAACCCTAAGCACAAAAATCAATACATCATTATATGCCACACAGTTTTGTCCAAAATATTTTATCATGACCTGAAAGATGAATACCTCAATTAGGTATGCAGTGAAAAATGAACACATAACATTTAACAAACCAGGCCAGTAAATGAGGAGAAGACTGAGAATCCCGACTTCCTGAAGAAAAATCAATTGAGCTTTGCTTTCAGAAAACAAAAACAAAACTGTAAAATAGATCATACATGCATTTGTCATTGTTCTATTGGGTGGAAATGTGTTGTGAAAATAGGGGCTAGAATATGCAGAGATTTGCATAGCAGATTGATTTAATTCCTTCAAAAACTTGCTAGTACGATTAACAAAACTCAGCTTATAGAATCTAATATACAAAGTATTTAAACAACATATGGCTAGTTAAATTATACATAATAAGCAGAGATTGCATTTCTTTTCCAGAGACTACTAACCATTCAGTTTTAAGAGACCTATTAAGATATTGCACCATTTTAATGGTTTGAGGAGGGGCGGGGGGAAACAATTACCTCCATACATATGGCAAAGGTATTTGATTAAATTCAACATCCATTCTTGAAGAAAACTCTTAAAAGTAAACTGTGACTATTTTAACAATAAGTAGAGGAGTAGGCAAAAGTAGGTTTATATTTGTTCCTATGGAAAAATACTCGCAGAATATGATTATTAGAATAGTTTTCTTAATTCTGTGGTTTTTGTACTCCCAACTGTAAACCTACTGTATGTTTGTCCACTCCTGTATGTATGTTAGGTCCAGGCATGTATTTCTGAGAGTCAGCATCATGCTTAGGGTTACATAATGGAAGCATTCTTGTTAAATGCAGGAAATCACCGAGGATACTGAAATCTAGGAGTGTGTCCAGGGCAGATAGGCAAGAGAAAAATGCCAGCTTTGGTACAATATAAGCTTCATGAGAGTCATGGCTTATCTTTTAATCAGTGTATATTTATTAAATTAATTATCAAAGGATATAAATTTAAAAGAAAAAACAACATTATCCATATTTGCAAATTACTATGAGAATTTCAATGCCCCAGAGAAGCAACTAAGAGATAATTAGGTCTAAGAGGAGAAATCAATATATTGGATGGTTACAGAGATACAAATAACTTAAAAAAATCATTTATAATGAATCATTTATAATGAAAACTCCATTTTTAGATTATTTAAGGCAAATAAAATATTTGAATAAATGGTATAAAAGACATAATTTAGAGTTAGGAGATATATTTTCAAAGTAGCACTTAGTTAATTAATTGATAAATTTGATATTTAACTATTTTAAAGGGATTATTAGTGACTTATGAAAAACAGAATAAGTAAAAATGTCCCAGAGCAGAGTATATTCTACAAGCTAATGAAATATAAAGTAGCAGTTAAAAGAATTTGCTAATGCCAAGCATGGTTCAGTGGTTGAGTGTCAACCTATGACCCAGGAGGTCATGGTTCAATTCCTGGTCAAAGCACATGCCTGGGTTGTGGGCTGGATCCCTAGTGTGGAGTATGCAGGAGGCAACTGATCAATGATTCTCTCTCATTACTGATGTTTCTATCTCTACCTCTCCCTTCCTCTCTGAAATCAATACAAATGTATTTAAAAAGGAATTTTTTGATATTTCAGAAACACGTTCTTTAAAACAAAAAAGGAAGCACAGAAATAGACAAGTAAAGATAGAAACATAACAAAATGAGACTTGCAACTCAATGAATAAAAATAAATGCACTAATTAACACACTGAGGCACACAAACTTGAGAACAATGAAAGCTAATTTACCTTCTTATAAGAAAGATTTATGAAAGCATGAAAATACTAAAAGAAAATGTGTTGAGAACACAGAAGGCATAACAAAGTGAGAAAGTGAAAGATGACTACATTGTAATTTAAATACAGGGCAATAAACATAAAGTCAAAGACAAATAATGAAATGGGAATATAGCAGTTTTCAACACATATGCCTTACACTGGGTCGATTACAGCTTTATATTTATACTCATGCATATTCCTTGACAAATAATATGAAAAGACATTTTTACAGAAAGTAAGATAAATAAGTGAATTTTTAGAAATTAAAAATAATTTTAATGTATAGACAAGTAAATGTATATTAAAAAAATAATAAGATAGCACTTTTTACCAAAAAGTTTAGCAAAATATAAAATGTTGATTATACAAGTGCTGGTAGATGTGTGTGCAAACTTATTTTTTCATCTAGTTTTGGTGGTAATATAATTTTTTTTTTTTTGGAAATTGGCACCAACTATCAAAATTTAGATTGCATACTCTCTTTGATCAAGATTTTGCTGCTAGAAATTTCTTAGTGTCTGTGTCCTGTGTGAAAAGCTGTGTGGTATTTAGCACAAGGGACTGTTAATGTAAACCACTCTAATGTAATTTTATCTTTTATTTATTTATTTTTTAAATATTTTATTGATTTTTTACAAAGAGGAAGAGAGAGGGATAGAGAGAAACATAGATGGGAGAGAAACTTTGATCAGCTGCCTCTTGCACACCCCTTACTGGGGATGTGCCCACAACCAAGGTACATGCCCTTGACCGGAATTGAACCCGGGACCTTTCAATCTGCAGGCCGACGCTCTATCCACTAAGCCAAACCGGTTTTGGCATCTAATGTAATTTTATCTTTTAGGGCAATAATATACATTGAGATCTGGTTTCTTAATCAAACCAAACCTATCCCACAAAGCACACATTTCCTGAACAACTTTAAGCTAGGACCAGGTTGGGTTGGGGAAGCAATTTGGCTTTTTTTTTTCTGCCAGTGACCTCAGAAAATTCACTCTTAGAAGTGAAAATTCTCTATTAAACATTTAGGAGATAGGAATTGTCCTATACATTATATATGTATATATGTTGCTTCTAATTCTCCCATTGATTCATCAAATGAAATAATCTTATCTGCATATTGAATGTAGGGAAGTTTGCTTTTCATGAATAAAAGAGAAAGTTCAGACCCCAAAGGGGAGGAGAGGTCATAAGATAACATGGTGGCATATTTTCTGTAAGTAGGGAGAGGAGAGAATTTGTATTCCTGCAATAGCTGATGTCTATTTCTGAGTCTGGAGAGAGGAACTAAGTATATTGCCTTATGGTAATCTCTAGGTCAATGCAATTAGTTTCACCCTGAGAAAAAAATTGCTTCCTTTAAACTTATATAATTTAACACCAGAATCTAGGAGTCAGCAGAAGTTAAATTTACATTTATTGAAGTATTCTCTTAATCACCATGCGGTATAAAGAAAGATAAACTTAGAGGGGCCTTTACAAGGAAGCTGGCAGAAGAAACTTGTTCTGCCCAAGAGTACTCAAGGCAGAGGAATCTTTATGTGAAGGAAATTTCTGGTAATTCCTGGTAATTCCTGGAAATTTCTGGTAATTCCTACTTGTGAAAACCTGGACACCAATCAGGAGCCCAAAAGACATGGTTTAACAAATGGAAATTCTGTAGCCTCAGGTAACAAGAAGTTGGGAGGCCAAGTAGGTGCTGGACCCGTGAATGGACTAGTTCCATGACCTCAGAGCTCCTGGTCAGCTTCTCTGTGACCTTTGTCTCTTGGTTGTGTGATGGCTGCCGGCTCCAAAGCATCATATCCTAAAAATAGGAGGGAAAATCTTGGATTTGTGTTTTCTTCTTTTTCAGTTCATATTATTGTTGAGAGTAGTACAGATGTTTCTTATTTGCCTGTCTTTGGTTCCTCTACCGCGCTCCCACTCCATCCCAGGCCTTAACCTGCCTATTGGTGTCCACGAGCTATGACTAATTTGTACTTCTAAATCAATTCACTCATTGAATGAGGGTAACTTCCCAGAAGCCCTCATAGCATTTGTTTTATGTCTCATTGGCCAGAGTTGTGTCGCATGCTCCTATCAAAACAACCCCTGGCCAAGGCTTAGAGATCCCCAGTGGTAGTTCACTTTAATCAACAGTCAATGTATGGAATGAAATAGAAGCCCACAAATCACCTATGACCAAGGCTTAATAATCAGTGTCTGCAAACCTATTATTAAATTACTTTAAAAAAAATGCAGACAAGCAAGGAATGGCTCCTCAGATTTTTTTTAAAATGAGTTTCATATTTTCCATTCATTTTTCATGCAAGCTCTTGTCCAAAATTTTCCAGATTTTGGTAAATTTCTTTACTTTGGTCCATTAAGTTGTATAAATAGACTATGTCTTGTGAGTATTTTTATAACTATTTAATTAGTTTTCTAATTCTGATTTCTTTGCCGATGGGACTAAGATTGCTAGCCTCCTTCCCAAATGAGCCACTGTTCAATACAAAAGTAACTTTCATAGTTGAAGTGATACCACATCTTAATCTATAAACCTGTCATTTAAATAAATAATGACATATCATTAATCTGCCTTTTCACTAATTTATTTTTTTCAAATGAAGTTTTAAATTCAGGTACTTCTGTAGTCTCAGTTCATTTTAAAACCTCAGGACTAAAGCAGCCCAGTAATTTTGGGGGGGCGGGGGGAATCTGTGGATTTATTTGATTCCTACTGATGGAATTATATTGGTTTTCAGAGGAAATGTCTTTTGGTTCCAAATTATGTATATTGTGCAGCTTCTGTATGTATTTTCCAAGTGATTTAAATGAATTTGAATCAGCTCATTAGGTTCCAGACTGGTGCTAAACATAATGACTCATTCCCAAATTAATATTGTCTACTCTGAACCACTCCTGTCTAAATCACTTTAATCACTGGAAACATTCATACTTTTCAAAAGGACGGCCACATTCAAATGAATTCTGCAACAGTTCATTAGGTAATGATGTCATTTATGTTTCCTGGGTCAGCAAATGTGTTCCTGCCCGGCTTTAAAAATGGACTGACTGTGAGCAGATAAACAGGTACTCTGTATGCATTTGACATTCATACGTGCACAGAAGGGAGGCATTATGGTGGCATAAAATGTTTCACTTTGGGACTTTGCTATGTCTCGAATTCAGCCTCATTTTCCCCTTTCTTAGCTTGGCAGCTTTATTGGACACATGTTTCTCTCTCCGAGAAGCAGTTAATGTGTCAAATGCTTTGTCACATCTCCCGGACACCAGCTCATTACAAAGGAGGTTCTCAGTGGACTGTAACTTGGGCGCCATGTAAAGCATGCTTTTAGAAAGAGCATCATGCATGCTGCTGACATGTGGTGCTATTCAGATGAAGGCTGCTGCTTTAGGACTGCCTTAGTAGCAATAGACATGATTATAGTCCTATGGCATAGCAGACTTCCTCCTCCCACTGTCCCTTGAAATTTAAGGGGGAAAAAACTAAAAACAAAAACATACAAACGTGGAGTTGAATGTGATTAGCTTCCTAGCATATTGACGAGTGATCTATGAAATCAGCTTCTCAAGTGGTTCTTGAATGTATAGCCGAGAATGAATGACAGGTGGATTCCACATGAATCACCAGGGAAGAGTATCCTGCACTCTTCTTGGAGGTTCTACTCGGGGTGATGCCCCAAGGCATGGGTAACTTATCATAGTTCACAGCATTGGAAATAGACAGAGCTTGAACTGTGGTTCTAACAGTAGATTCACTAATTTACAAATTTATTAGTCCATTCAAAAGCACTTCGTATAGGGGACATCTATAGTGCTCTCAACAATAAAAAATATTTTTAAGAAGCAAAAAACAAAAGCACTTAGTATGTAACATATCTACCTGTTGCATGCTTACTGTGAGGTGGACATGACACTAGGATTTTTCAAATATTATGTGTAATTTAATATTTATTACAATTCTGTGAATTCAGTGCCCCTTTATTTTAATGGTTTTTTATTGTTTTCAGAAAGAGAGAAAGGGAGAGGGAGAGAGAGAGAAACATCAGTGATGAGAGACTCATGGATCAGCTGCCTCCTGCACGCCCCTTTAATGAGGATCATGCCCACAACTCTGGCATGTGCCCTGACCTGGAATTGGACCATGGCATCCTGGTTCATGGGTCGGTGCTCAACCACTGAGCAACACTTGATCCTTTTTTTTATAACTAGGGAATTTAGAGATATGAAATAACCTCCTAAGCCCTTAGAAGAAAATTAAGAAGCAGAAATGGGATTCAAACCCAAGTCTGTCTGATATTACACCATTTTCAGAAAGAAATCCCAGACCCATATGGCCTCACCAGTGAGCTCTTCCAAATATTCAAGGAAGAAAGAATAAACAAACTCATCCAGAATGAAGGGGGGGGGGGGAGAAAAAGAGAGAACACTTCCCAACTCTTTTAGAACACCTAGGGAAACCCAACACCAAGCCTTCACCAGGACATTAAAGGAAAGGAAACTTCCATACGAATTTCTTTCAGTCACATAAATGCAGTGATCCCAGAGCCAGTTCCAGAAAAATCAGATCCAGCAACATATAAATAGCATAATACATCACGAAACGTAGGGTTTATTCCAAGAACGTAAGATGGGCTTAACATTTGGAAAATGTATACATATGTTCACCAAAAGATGTGCGCATGAATATTCATTGCAGCAAGTCTTCATGAAGCCAACCTGGAAGCTACCCAAAGGCCTATCAGCAGCTGAATGGATAAATAGACGGTGGTATATTCATACAATGCAATCATCCACAGCAACGAGAAGGAACAAAACACAGCCACTCGCAAGTACAGTATCGGGGAAAACAACCCAGAAGGAGAAAAGTGCCTGCTTAAGATGCAGTTTGCATAGAGCACAGAAACAGGCCAACGGATCCACAGTGTCTGGATAATGGCTCCCCCGGGGTGGCAGAAAGACCATGATCAGAAGGAGGTGTGCGGGGGGCTTCTGTGTGTGGGTCCATTGTGTGCTACCTTTTCCTGATGTATGAAGCTGTACACGCATGCTATGTGCATCTTTCTATGCATAGTCACTTCTACACCAAAAAAAAAGGAATAAATGTGTTCTAAATGAGAGAGATGCCTCATTTCCCTGTATGGGCAGGAAAAAAAAAGGGGGGGGGGATTTATTCCCCTCTGCCACCCCATCCTGCCACCTGTCGTGTTTGTTATTTTAGTGACAGCCCTCAAGAAAACAAGATGCAGCAGAAACCGGTTTGGCTCAGTGGATAGAGTGTAGGCCTGCGGACTGAAAGGTCCCAGGTTCGATTCCA
Source organism: Pipistrellus hanaki (assembly GCF_964339955.1). Classification (NCBI taxonomy): domain Eukaryota; kingdom Metazoa; phylum Chordata; class Mammalia; order Chiroptera; family Vespertilionidae; genus Pipistrellus; species Pipistrellus hanaki. The sequence goes on from NC_140515.1 coordinate 50,443,030, forward strand.
GTCAAGGGCAAGTACCTTGGTTGCCGGCACATCCCCAGTGGGGGGTGTGCAAGAGGCAGCTGATCGATGATTCTCTCTCATCGATGTTTCTAACTCTCTATCCCTCTCTCTTCCTCTGTGTAAAAATTCAATAAAATACATTTTTAAGAAAAGAAAAAGAAAATGAAAACAAGATGCATGTGATGTGGTGATGGTATGTGAAGTATTGGGACTGCTGATGATTCATTTTCTTAAGGGACTGCCTTTGCCTTTCGCAAATGATGAGAGGTTTACATTTTCTGCAGGTAGAATCCTTCCCTGCAGGATGAAGCCAAAGCCATCCATTGATCGAAAGTATGAAAATAAAAGATATGGCTGTGGGGGAAAAAAATCCTCTCTAATAGGGCCATTAGATAAGTAGTTTAACTTTGAACAGCATCATTTACAGAATCAATCTTCTCATTTTCTCTTTTGGCAGATTTTCAAAGTTTTCAAAATATAGCTCGTGCCGTAATGTAAGTCCCACAGCTGTGGTGCTGAGTTAATTTTCTAATTTCTTAGTGAGAGAGTCAATCTGCATAATCAGTGTCTGAAACAATGGTGTGTGTTTCCCCTGCTAAATAGCTGCTTAAAGGGGAGGATTCTTTAATCTGTGACTTCTAAGGGAGGAAGATAATGAAGTTAGCTACAGTCCATTCCAATCATCACATAGTTTCAGATATGGGAGTAAAAAAAGCTGGAAATCCTTTCAGTATAGCTGTAGTCTTCTTAATTTAAAAACCCAGTCACCTGTGCTTTTGATGTGCCACCTAAATGCCCACATGAGATTTCTGTACACAATTGTAGACCCTTATGGGTATGCATTCCTAAGTATCCTAAAATATTAGCCCTTCAGGGTTTGAAAGCCATAAGTATGAAATACACACACACACACACACACACACACACACACACACACACTCACACACACACAAACTAGAGGCTCAGTGCATAGATTTGTGCACTAGTGGGTTCCCTTGACCTGGCAATGCCTCTTGCAATCTGCGACCCCCTGGGAGATGTTAGAGAGCTGGTTTCAGCCCGATCCCCACAGGCCAGGCCAAGGGGCCCCAAGAGTGCACAAATCTGTGCACTGGGCCTCTAGTGTGCATGAAGATCTTTGGTTAATCTCTTCCCACCCTCCCTCTTCCCCCTTTCCCTCTGAAATTCATCAGTCTGTCCCATGTTTCCATGCCTGTGGTTTCTGCTCCTACATTGCACATCTTTCCCCTGGTGGTCAGTGTGTGTCACAGCTACCAGGCGAATGGTCGCTTAGGCATATATCAGGCCTCTAGTCTTTCATAAGGAGCTAAGTATCTCAAGAACCTAGCACAGGGCTGGCCACCTGGTAGAGAGCCAGTGCATACTCACTGAACTGAACTGATTGGCAGATCTTTTAACTTTAACATATCAGGAGACTTTTTTTTTTTGTCATACTAATTAGAAAGATTATAGTTAACTTTCCTTCTTTTACAAATTGGTTAAGAGCTAGTCCTATTCTGATGTGGGTGTCATTGTTTGTTTCCTGAACCTAAGCTAAAACTTCATGTGGAGCCATTATGTTCCAATGAAGTAGAATATAATACAGGGTTATGAAAATCAGAATTTCATAGTTGAGGCTATCCAAGATTTGAGTTATCAGTGGCTTTTCTGACCCTTAGGTTTGTCATTTAAATCTGACATTCCTACCTGTGAGCAACATTTTATCTAGAGATTTCTGTGACTATACACCTTTGTTAATAAGATCCTTTGAGATTGTTTGAGGTAATGATGTGACATGAGAAATCTTATTGTTTTCTTAAATCAGAGAGCCCAGTGGAAGATTCAAGAAATTATCAGCAACATAATACTCAGTGATATTCCAAGAGCAAACATCTAAGAATGGTATGTGGGATGCACACCTTCCCCCTATTTTTAATACTTACTCTTGGATAGGCAGCAGTAGAAAAGAAAAAAAAAGAAAAAAACAGCTCTAATAAGAAAATATCCTTTAAAAGTTGTTGCTTTTGCAAAACAAGAGAATTTTATCTAGATTATTACAATCAGAGAGTTTGTTTTTGGTAATGATAAACATTAAACACTGAAGACTAATTTCTATGGTCCATATTTATTTTTTCCTCAAAATGATGGCAAAAAAAATTGCTTTATTTTTCTGATTGTTGTTGAAGTCATCTTTACAAAGATATTCCTTTCAAATTATTCTTGAGATATTAGTTTAATTGCATCAAATAATTGAGCTGTTTTGCCAACACAAATAGTATTCTATCATTTGGCTGTGATACAGCTCCTATTCTTTGTTGAATAAAAATCCATTATACTCTAACTGAAACAGAGATTAAATAAATTCCAACTTTTAAAATCAAGGCGCTATTAGTATTTTCTAGATCAGATATTGGTCGGCCTACCAAATATTCATTACTTTTCAGATATCCAATATATCTAGAAATTCGTTCCACTGTTTCCCTTCTCTCCACCTTCCACCACCGTATCCAGTTACATTTATTATCATTGACAATGGAGTTTAGGTCTGCCACCTGCTTGCTATGCCACTCTGCAGGATTGGATGTTGGGTTTCCTTTTTAAAATGCAAGGAAATTGAAAGTGTGGGAAAGAGAAAGGAGCAAAATGTGCCTACCCAGTAACATGCTGTGTAGTTGAGTCATATTCTAGAATTGCTGCGTGTCCTCAAAATATTGTTGAGCTAACACTTGCCAGAGGACATACAATACAACACTGGCTTACACTGTTGATTTTATTTTCTACATGAATTATTGCCTTATTCAGTGCTGACACAATGGTGATGATAACAATAATGATGATGATGATGATGATGTGCTTGAGTCATAGAGTTTCCAGCCACAAATTAGCACAATTACTAAATGCTTTTGAAAAATGAGTATGCACCAAACGAGTTCACACATTAGAAGAACGAGTCTGGGGTAGAAACAGTGATATAAATTGCAATGCAACTCATATAATGTGACATAATGTAAATATTAATTTTAAAGTGTATAATTTGGCATTTAGCAGCTGTTGTTGAACTTGTAAGTATCCTCTGGGTGCCTGCAAATTGCAGTGCTTCGGAAATGGAATGTGATGGATCCTTTCAGTTTAGATATTTTGTCACAATAACTCTCATCTGCCATCAACAAAATGGGCCTACAGATGAGAAGATGGCAGCGCCTAGACGCCAGTTGATAATGTGTTTTGGACTTTGGATAAGCTGCTTATTTTGAAGAGCTGCTGCCAATATCTCTTCCCACAACCAAGCTGTCAAGAGCATTTTGTAGTCATGCTTAGAGTAGTACATTAATGGATTTAACTGCCTGGGTGGTTGGATGATGAGATCACAGGCCTCCATGTAACTTGAATAAGAGATCAGATAAGAGTCTCGCTTTGCTAAATATTAATTAACATTAGTGTTTAGGGATTTCTTTGTTGGAGGAGGAAAAGAAAAGGAAGGAAGGAAGGAAGGAAGGAAGGAAGGAAGGAAGGAAGGAAGGAAGGAAGGAAGGAAGGAAGGAAGGAAAGAAGTCATTGTATGACTGTATAAGATTTCCTTGGCTACATAAATTCAGATCCAAAGCAGTATTACCCAATGGAAATCTATGCAAACAATTTTTGTCATTAAAGTGTTTCTGGTAGTCACATTTAATAAGTAAAACAAATGGGCACAGTTTTTAAAAATATTTTTTAGTTAATCCAGAAGTTATTTCAATATGTAATCAATAAAAAAAAAATCATGAGATGTCTTACATAATTTTTGTGTTGCATCTATGATCTGGTTGTATATTTTACCAGAGCAGGTCTCATCTGGGGTTGATCACATCTCAAGTGCTTAATTGTCACATATAGCTAGTGGCTACTGTGTTGGATACTCAGCTCTAGAGCTCCTTATATGATCAGGTTAAGCTAGTCCCCAGCTGAGACCACATCATTGCTTAGCTTCTACTACCTGTCTTATCTTGCTCTTCTCTCTTTTTCCCCAAATATATCATTTGTACAAAAGTTCTCATCTCGGGTTTTGCTTCTAGGAAAATTGACCTAAGCCAATGTTTAATAACAGTTAGTACTTTTTACTTCTTGATGAATTAGACAGATTTCTTCTTGATACTACCTCCTCCTTGCCACACCTCCTGACTCCTTGTTACTCAGTGTCTACTCATCTCTTTCCATATTCCACTTGCATTGGAATATATATGATCTGTAGGAACTTCCACAGTCAGCAGCAGTCACCTCTTAGTAGTCATTGAAAAGAAGATATTTAATCACGTGGTGAGAGGTAACAAACAATTAAAACTCCTGATTTGGACTTTGTTTCCCAAATAAATATTCCTTAGTTTATTTTTTTAATATTACTCAAATTCCATTAAGGGAAATAGCAAACATTTGGTTCCTCTCATCATTTGGGAGCAAAATAAAAGACCTTTACAAATGTTCTCTTTTTGTATATAGCCCAAGAATAGTGATGGATGGATTGTCACTGTTCCCCAAATGACAGAATGTTGGCTATCATAAAAAAAATGTTCATCCTCAGACAGCACTGACTCTAGGATAACATTGAAGCTATCTGTCTGTTAAACAGCTATGCAATTTTATTTCACTGTGCTCTTTTTTTTTTCTGCTTCTATTCTGTTATTTTATATTTTAGGCAGGATCAAAACAAACTGGCGTCGAAACCGGTTTTGCTCAGTGGACAGAGTGTTGGCCTGCGGACTGAAAGGTCCCAGTTTCGATTCCGGTCAAGGGCATGTACCTTGGTTGTGGGCACATCCCCAGTGGGGGGTGTGCAAGAGGCAGTTGATCGATGATTCTCTCTCATCAATGTTTCTAACTCTCTATCCCTCTCTCTTCATCTCTGTAAAAAATCACTAAAATATATATATTTTTTTAAACTGACAAATTGCAAAGTTGCTGACTGGCAAGTTGGTGAGGATATTAACAACACTTTAAAATCAGTTCACTTCAAGAAAAACTCTAAAGTTGAGAGAAAGGAAACTCAACAATCTAGGATTTAAACTCCAAATAGTTCTGCAATTAGTTCTAATTTATTCTAATTCACAGTGATCTCAAATGCACTTTTTCTCAATAATCCCTCAGACCTGTTCATAATGGGAGAAAGGAAATGTTGGTGAATGCAGATTTTTGTATGTTTCATCAGTAAAGATAATTGATTAAAATAGAGGATAAAGAATGCAAAATCGAAAAAAAAAAGATAAAAGTTATCTTTATTAAAGTAAACCAAATTGTTAAGTGAGAGGTAAAATATCATTATGGATGAGTATCTTAATCTGTTCAGGCTGCTGTAACAAAATTCTGGAGACTGGTGGCTTAGAAACAATGGAAATTTAATTTTCCTAGTCTGGGGAGTGTGAAGTCCAAGATCAAGGCTCCAACAGATTCAGTGTCTGTTGAGGGTCTGCCTCCTGCTTCATAGACAAGCAATGGATTTCTTCCTGTGCCCTCACATAGCAAAAAGGGCCAGAAAGCTCCCTGAGGTCTCTTCTATAAGGACACTAATCCCACTCATGAGGACTCCATCCTCATGACCTAACCACCTTCCAAAAATCCACCTGCAAATACCATCACATTGGGGGTTAGGTTTCAACATGAATTTTGGGGGGCAAGGATGGAAGGACATAAATATTCAGTCTATTAAATGTATTCAAATATAAAACTCAGAGTTAGAAGACTAGAGTTATAGCTTTAATATGTAGCCTTGGGTAAAATTTTGAATCTCTTGGAGCTACAGTTTTCATCTTTAAATAGGGTGATTTATTAAACTCCCTATCACTATTATGGTTCCATGGTTCTAAGTCAGCTTATATAATGATGCTTGATATTATACTTCTTCCTTTGCCCTGATTCCTGGGTCAATAAGTATCGTGGAAAGAGTTTTGAGAAAAGATAAATCCAAGTTTAAATCCCACACCTACCGCTTAACTATATGACCTTGAATAAATTACTGGCTCGTCTGAAAAAACAGAGATAATAATAACTACTTCCCAGAATTTTGCTGACGCCCTTGAACAATGTCTGGAATGAAATAAGCTTGAAAAAAAAAATCTTCCTTTTCATCTCAGTTACTGGGAGGCCATTTTTTTTGGACACGTCTCTCCTGTATGTGAGAAAAATAGTTCTCTGCAGGAAATTGGCTTCTTCCTTAGCCTGTGCAAAGCAGTATGGGTAAGAGGGAGAACTGGGCCCCAATCCATCCTAGGAAAAAACTTCTGATGCTCCAGGGGATGCCATTCCTCATAAAAGATCTCCCCAGAAGGCCAGAGGAACCCAGGGGGACCAGATGGCCGGTTAGGTAAATAAGCAGAGAAATACTACAAAGAAATGTTTCCTGAGACTCAACATATAATAAAAGCGATCCAGAGAAATAATGCCAAGCCCTGCAGGGGAAGGGTAGGAGAGAGAAGGGAAAACCTGACTTATGGATCTGTCTGCCTCTACAGCAGGAATCTTGGCAGCTTTTTCTTGTGGGCACAGGGCACAAGTGACTTTCAGCAAGGTTGGCATTTTGATCCATTGGCAAAGAAAGAATCTGGGACTTTTCCACATCCAAATTACAAAAAATAAAAAATTAAAAAACACACACGCTGCTTTGTATTCCTTTGTAATGGAAAATAAAGCCACTGGCATTGTAGCCCATCTTCTCTTACACCTTCCTTCAGTGAATAATAAGCATAGTAGGTTGTGATGGTTATATTTTTGCATGATTTGTCTAAATAAAAAAAAAGCTATTTTATATGCCACATTATCATTATGTCTAATATCTCCTGTTTAATGTGTCCAGGAACATAATTTTTGATGTGAGCAATTTGCATATACATATTGTCTCATTATCTTAATATAATACTGTTTGGGAAGGCTGATTCTTAAATACATACAAGGAATACAATTACCCTGATGAGGTCTGGTTTAAATGATCAGAAAACTTTCTAAATATGTTTACATTTTGATTTGTATAAATTAATCATTAAAACAAAAATTAAGGATTTAGTAGAAAGGTTGTATGGTTTCTTAACTAGGCTTTCTTCTTAATGCTTTTACACATATAGGCTGAGTATTTGCCATTAGCTTAGATGTTTAACAAGTACTATAAATTACTGGAGGAAGAGTAACCAGTGAGGACTAAAGGAAAGCAGAATATACACCGAGTGGCCATTATGATCTCTGAACGCACAATAATCTGGCCACTCAGTATATATCCTACATAATAAAAGGCTAATATGCAAATTGTCCTCTCGACCAGGAGTTCCACCAGCAGGCAGGCTGGCCAATAGCCCATGTCTCCTCCTCCTGGCCAGGCTGGCCAGACCCCACCCATGCATGAATTCATGCACAGGGCTTCTTATATATATACTGAGTAGCCAGATTATTATGAGTTCAGAGATCATAATAATCTGGCCACTCAGTGTACATTATCCTATATGATCATTCATTCATGTACTCCTTTATTCCAGACCACATGCCATATGTCAGGCAGAGAGACAGAAGCCAAGAGTATAGTGATAGTGATGACACAGCCTGTGCCTCCAGGAACCCCCAGCTTAGCAGGGAAAATAGATAAATGAGCAATGACCATTGACTTCTGTCTGGCTCTAAGCTGAAGAGCAGGCTCCCTGCTGAAAGCCAAGGAGCTCTCCTGGTCATAATGAATACCCCTTGCTCCTCATACCGAATGCATACAGATATTTCAGTTTTAAAACCTTCTTATATCCAGAAAGACATGACTATGCTGCACTGTCATTGAGATTTGTATTTTGTACAACCTGTATCCTTACCAGTGCTGTTCCCATTCCATAAAAAATACTAAATAAATTCAAGGCAAGAGAGGAAAAGAAGGTAGGGAAGGGAAGGGGAGGAGGGAGAATCATTCTCTTATTGTGTAGTTTGAATGTGCAGACCATGGGGTCAGAAATATACAGGACTGAGTTCCTTGTCATCAATTTCTAGTTCTGTGACTTTGAAGAAAAAGCATTTTAAGTTTTAAGACTCATTTTCTTATTTATACTATAAGGAAGGAGATACCTATGCCTTCCTAGTGTGTCTGTAAGAATTGGAAAAGGTGTTGTATGCATGAATACTAGCAGATTATATAATACTAGAAATTTATGCCTGGTTAGGGTCCCTAGGCCTGGCCGGCGATCAGGACCAATCTGTGGGGTGACTAGCAGGGCAATCTTGGGGGCCCTGCGGGCACCTGCCTTTGGCCAGCCTGGTGCTGCCTGTTCGCCAATCTGGCTCCCACCAGTCGTCTCCCTCTGTGGAGTGACCAGCAGGGAAATTTGGAGGGCCCCCATTGGCACCTGCCTTGACTGGCCTGAGGACTGCGGGTAACTCCTGCATTGAGCATCTGCCCCTTGGTGGTCAGTGTGCATCATAGCGACTGGTTGTCCGGTTATTCAGTCGATTTGCATATTAGGCTTTTATTATATAGAGTTGAGACACAATAGAGAAGGAGCCCCACATTAAAAAGGCACAATCCAGCCCAGCAGATGTGGTTCATAGCATCAGCCTATGAGCCAGATAGTCATGGTTTGATTCCTGGTCAGGGCACATGTCCAGGTTGCTGGCTTGATCCCTAGTAGGGGGTGTGTAGAAGGCAGTTGTCAATGATTTTCTCTCATCATTGATGTTTCTATCGCTCGCTCTCTCATAGTGTCTTCCATAGTGTTGAGCATGTAGTAGGTATTCAACAGGTAGTACTTAGTTGATAATGAGCCTGAGTTTTTCTAAGAACATCTTTGACACTGTGGCTAAAGAATAGTTCTTAAGCCTCAAATATACTCTTTGAAAAATTCACCCTATTGTTCACAAGCAAGGGGGGAAAAACTATTAGCACAGCAAGACTCTAAAAGTGTATTTTAAAAGCCGTACTCCAGTTACTATTAGTGATGACTTAGTAATGGCATAGATGCAAGAGCCAGGAGCATGCTCTGCTTAAAGTATACACCAAAGCCAGAGTTTTTTCTTACAATGTGAAAATGTGTCTAGACTTGTATTCACATGCAGCACGAGTAATTTTTCACATGAATTACATTTCCCCCCCTCACATCTCAATACCTACATTTCAGTGATAGCATGTGTGTTCTTCACCGATGGGTGTGTCAGTGTCTTTTTTCAAAGTTGGGAGTTGTAAATTCAAAATATACTGAGTTAATCCTGGGACCTTCTCTATCAAAGATAATGGGTTGATATAGTCTTTTACTTTTCAGCTTCTCTTGTGAAAATGTAGGAGCTTTTAATTGCCTAGCCCTTTGGGGAAATTACAAAGATACGCTGTTGGCAAGCTGACCTTTGAAGAAGCTGTTTGGGGTTTAACAGTTCCTCTCACACTTAGCCTCCAAATCACCCCTCTATTTCTTAATATTGTAGTAAAACAGCTTAATATCAATGTTTAAAATAATATATGCCGACAATAACATGCTGTGATTAAAAGTTTACTATTAACCAAGGGGTTCAGCCTGAAAACTTACTCTAGTATAAGATCCATGAGTTATTCAAATGGGATCTATTCAACCATCTTTGATGATTTCTGATAATGGTTCATGCTTATACTTCTGGGATAAAATGAACAGTCCTTGGTATGCCAAGCAATGTCTTTCATAATCCATTCCTAATTTTCCATTTACCTACTTTCTCCACCTTCTGCGACTCTATCCTAATTATTCATCCCTGAAAACTAATAAAACTGAATCACTCTTTGAATATTCCAGGCTCCCTGAGCTCTATGTCTTTTATTATTATTATTATTATAACTGGAATATCTACTTTTTCTTTGGGTTATCTGTTAAGTGCTGTAAAAGATATATGTGTCCCCAAGGAAGAAAAATGTATTATATCTCTTCTTATATTAGGTATACAAAATTAGACTAGTTATAATGTTTGATTATGCACAAAAATAGACTCTTTATTCTGCCATTCACTTGTGTTAAATGCACCCTCAGAGTGTTGAAGTTCCAAAAGGTACATCCAGGCATGTCTTGTAGGAGAAAGTACTACTCATGATTGTCTTCTTATTTTTAAGGGAGAAAATAAAAATTTCTCAGAGCCCACAGCAAATACCCCATCATATTCCTATGAACAAAATTGTGCCTATGTTCCTCATTCCTGAAATGAATGTCAGATTTTCAGAGTTCACATAATCTAATTATTTGAGGTGAATAGATATTGAGATTCCACCACATTGTCATTGTTCAATCCCATGGCATCCTACAAATAATGGCAAAGATCCTTGAAATCAACTTGTTATAACCTTTCCATTTCAATATACACATCCAAGGATATTTTCTCATCTTCTGGGTTCAATTCCTAACTATGAGGAAGAAAGCAAAGACTTCATTTGATTGCCCCACTTACTTATTGTGTGGTTTTAATCAATTAATTTTGTTCCTCTGGAACTTGTTCTTTTGTGTTTATACTAAAGGATTTTGTAAGAAATTATGTTCTCTGTGGTTATTATGTGAATGGTCTATGATTTCATATCTATTGATATATCTCTGTTAAAACTAAACTTTAATAGATTCATACAGCTATGACAATGAATGTTGTAGCTTCAAATAAATAAGGATAAATACCAGTGTGGTATTTAGGTAACCATGGAGACAGTGGAAAAAAATAGTTCTGCTAAATTAATTGATAATAACAAATTTATCTAAGTTAAATTACTGAAAAACAAAGGCAATCAGCTGGTTTTGCAACTAAAAGGGGATAACATTTCTAAAGAAGCACAAAACATAGGCCATAAATACCAGCTATTGTATAAATGTGTTTAATTAAAAATGTCCTAGTAGTGCTGAACTGTATCTACTTGTTGCTGGGATTTCCTGGCAAGATTATTGAATGCCTAGCATCAGTTTCAACATTGGTGGAAAGGTAGTTGGTATACTGAAAACCAGAAAAAAAATGTGCTTCTCATTCTCTCATTAGATTTGTAGGCTCTGTCATCTTGGGAGAGTTACTTAACTGTTTTGAAGTTTTTCCAGTTATAAAGTTACCTGGCTCACATACAATCACATGAGGTAATGCCTGTAAAATGTGCTTTCTAAATTTTAAAATAAGGATATTGCCAATATGATGATGGTGATGAAGATGATGATGATTTTCTGGTTGATCTATTCAATAAACAGTTTCTGAAAATCTGTCCTTTATTAAATACAATGAATATCATCTCTTTCAACATGTATAATTTAATAGACCCATGAGCAAAAGTTTACATTCATGAAAAAGTTCTAGAAAGTATCTAAATACTCACATTAAAAAAAATTAAGTGTTTATGATCTAGCAACTTGAAGGACAAATCAATCTTATGTAGAATGTAAGTATAATGTTCTACATTATGCAAAACAGACATAATGAAAGTTTTGCCTATAGTTTTTTTTTCTACCAATATAAAATCTTCAAATCATCCTTGACCATATCATATTCTTTATTTCCAAAATATATTGACTTTATCTATTTCTCTCAAGCATCACTGTAATTTCATCATTACACATTTCTTCCTGGATTTTTTTTTCTCCTATGATATCTTCTTCTAATCTACCTTCCCAGAATTTTCTGGATGGAATTCACTTTCTAAAATTCAAAGATGTTATCATTTCCCTCCAAAAACACTTCCATTGTTCCTTGAGGACTGTGAATAAGCCCATGTTTCTTAATTGGCCTACATTACCCTTCATCTTACTTCCAAATCCATTCCCACAATCCTCCAACCAACCAGTCTACATTATCCAAATATTGCAATTTCCCTGTGAACAGAATTTGTTTGGATACTCTACTCCCTCTTTCAGAGCATCCTTCATTACCACTCTTGACTGAAAAAAGTTTTTTTCAAGTCTTAAGTGAACATAATCTCAGTTATACTAAGCCTTCTCAAAATAGAACCAATCTATCCCTCTTATAGAATTCTCTTTTTAATGTGATCTTAGTTCTTAATATTGAGTACTTCCAACAAATGACTGCAAAAATCTCCCTGAAGTCCTCAATATGCAAAGAACTTAAGCTATAAAAATAAAAAATAGCACACTTGGTATTTGGGAGCAAAAGGTCCAACTATGCATCCTCAAATTACCCTTCTACTGGCTGTTTTGTCTAATTATCATTTAAGTCATTAGCAGGCCTCTATGAGATGCCAAGTGATTTCTTTATAAATGTTTCACAGAGGACAACTAGGGAATTGGTTAGGATAATGACTCTGCCATTTTTACACATGAAAGTGCAGTATAAACAATGAATAGCATCATCCCAGTGTTGTAATGCTCAGTCATTTCAGTTTTAAAAAGTAGTATATTAATCTGGCTGGTGTGGCTCAGTGGTTGAGTATTGACCTATGCACCTATAGGTCACCTGTTTTTAATTCCCAGTCAGGGCACATGTCCAGGTTGCAGGCTTAATCCCCAGTAGGGTCATGCAAAAGGCAGCAGATCAGTGTTTATCTCTCATTGATGTTTCTATCTCTCTTTCTCCCTCTTCCTTCCTCTCTCTTTAAAATCAATAAAACCATATATATATATATATATATATATATATATATATATATATATATACACACACACACACACACACACATATATATATATATATATATATATATATATATATATATATAATTTTTTTTTTAAAGTAATATGTTAGCCCTCGCTGATTTGGCTAGGTGGATGGAATGTCGCCCTATGGACTGAGGAGTCCTGGTTAAGGGCACATACCAGGCTTGCGGGTTCCATCCCCAGTGGGGGACCTGCAGGAAGCAACAGATCAGTGATCCTATGGTTCTCTCTCATTATTGATGTTTTGATCTCTCGTCCTCTCCCTTCCTCTCTGAAGTAAATAAACATATATATATTTTTAAAGTTAATATGTTAAATTTTACCAAAACTTTTCCCCAGTGCTTCTGAAGTAGGATCAACAAAATAAATGCAGATCTGGAGTTTCATATCAATCTGTATTTGAGTTAAGACTGTTTCAACTAAAAGATAGATTTGCATTTATTTATTTATTTTTTTATTTTACAGATTTGGAAAGCCTACATTTCTTTTCAAAGGCTTGTAACTTAAAAACTACTTCTATATTCAGTCAAAGTTTTCTAAGAGGAAGTTTTCTTCCAGTTAGAGATTTTACAAGAAAATGTTCAAATGAAAAAAAATATATAAAAAGAAAAGGCTTTTAACAGGAAGTTAATAGGGTTGCCTAAATGGAACCTGAAATGGAAGAATTCACCCCCTTAATGTGATTCTGTGTGGAGCTTCAAAAGAAAAGACAGCATGATAGGCCCTTACTAAATGCAAGAATGAGGGTGGGCTGCAGTTGTCATTAGCCGACTATGGTTGCTTCCTTTCCTAATGTATTTTCTCTACAACTGAAGCAGTTGCCCATGGTATTTAGATTATTTAAGCACCAAAATAGTCGCTGGCTGGAAAATTAGAATGTCTCTCTGCGGACTTCATTCTCAGCTTTGTGGAGAGAACAGTCATGTTGAGTTGTCATTTTTCATCTTAAGGAAAATGTGCTCCTAAGAACACAAGATATTAGAGACACATTTTTATACTCTCAGAAAAAGAAATGGTAGTGTGACATTTCCAAATCTTTCCCCAATCATTGTCATGAAAATGAGACTCCAGATGTGGATGAATATTGGTTATCTAAATGCCAATGATGATACTTTACATTTATAAAAATGAATGTTGATGGACTGTTTATGTGTTGTGTGAACAGTGTAGCTCTTTGCTTGGTGTGAGATGACACTTGGAATATTACTTCAACCTGAATTAGAATTCATCTGAAGTCTTGACCGAAGTCTGAGACATAAAGTACTGTTGAGTATCTGCATTATTTAATCTACTGTTCTGGGTTTGTTTGTTTGTTTTTTTGTTTGTTTTTTGTTTTGTTTTTGTTTTTGTTTTAATTTGGCTTTAGCTCTATTCAGAGTTGAATAGTTTTGTATAGGAACACAAAATACAGAATTTAATAACCCAATAGAGCCTTTACTCAGAACAATATTTATGAGCATTTGATTCACATCCAAATGTCTAATAAGGAATATGTATGTCTAAGCTATTAATGTTTTATTCCCGTTGTCATCTAAATTATTCTTAATGGAAAAACTTGGAAGAGACCAAAGCCAAAGTGAGGTGTCAAGGCCAAGGAAAAGCCATTTCAGTGATCAGGAGCAGGAAGATATGAAGGCTCAGTGAGAGAGATCATGGGATAAAGATAAATCATGATATAGATCTTGTTCCAAAGGACAAGAACAAGGTCAAGACAGGAGGTATCAAAGCCAGGTGGAACCAGGGAAGCCCACATATAGAGAAGGGAGGTGATCAGGAGAATGTGTATGCCTATCAATTGTATTGATGACATACAGTACTATTTTTTTAAATATTTTATTGATTTTTTACAGATAGGAAGGGAGAGAGATAGAGAGTTAGAAACATCGATGAGAGAGAAACATCGATCAGCTGCCTCCTGCACACACCCCACTGGGGATGTGCCCGCAACCAATGTACATTCCCTTGACTGGAATCGAACCTAGGACCTTTCAGTCCGCAGGTCGACGCTCTATCCACTGAACCATACCGGCCTCGGCGACATACAGTACTATTTGAAAGGGCACAGGAACAGAACAAACATGGACTTCTTTATTCAAACAGTTGTTTGGAAAAGAACAACTATATGTGAGGGTGTCAAAGGAACAAAGATAGGTTGAGACATGTAGAAGATAGCCTTTACTAATAATTATAGTGCCCAAGCCATAGAATTCAACTGCCTTACAGTAGTCCTTCCAAAAGTGAGCTTGCTATACTGATTGCAAGTTTGAATTTCATGTGAATTATGTACTTGCAGTGTGACCTCAGGTGAGGTTGCTGTTTCTCTATTTTTCTTTTTAATATCTCTCTGCCCCAGTTTTCTAGTTACCAAAATGGGAATAATAATACTATATCCCTTATAGTGTTACAAATCATATTAAGTGAGTCAGTTTATGTAAGTCCTGGCAGTACTGTGATTATGGATCATATTTTCCAGGACTTTGCTAGAGTAAAGGTGGAAGCATCTGAATTGTAATGGCCGTTTGGGATGACAAGAGGGCGTGAAATCTTCAGTCTCTCCCAAAATAGATCTAGTTCTTCCTGACTGTCTATTCTGTCCTGCTACCCTGCATCACAGGAGGGGGTGGATCTGGGTGGGGCACATCTATAAGCTATAAGCTTTAGGAAATCTCTCATGGCATGTGGTATTTAGATCCTAAACACCATCAAGAGGAAGAGCCTTAAAATAAAAACAAGACAGATTCACAAGGAAGATATTAAAAAACCAAATGTGAATAGAAACCAATCAAAACTATACACAATTCAAATCCAGCTCAATACCTGAAGGAAGCAAAGGGAACATTCCCTCTGTGTAGTTTCCTGACAGTAGAACCCACATGCCTCCTTTGGTGAAAAATAACATTAACTCTAGTCTCTACTATTTTTGTTTAAATCCAATGTCCAGAATACAACAAAAAGTGTGAAACATGTAAAAATATCTGAAAATATGGCATAAAGGCAAAATGAAAATATACAATAGAAGTAGATCCACGGAGATTCTGGTATTAAGATTAAAAACCAATATATTTAAAGTAAGCATTATAAATTTGGTGAAGGGATTATAAGAAAAATTGACAAAAATCGCCGAAACCGGTTTGGCTCAGTGGTAGAGCATCGGTCTGCAGACTGAAGGGTCCGAGGTTCGATTCTGGTCAGGGGCATGTACGTTGGTTGCAGGCACATCCTCCATAGGGGATGTGCAAGAGGCAGCTGATCGGTGTTTCTCTCTCATTGACGTTTCTAGCTCTCTATCTCTCTCCCTTCCTCTCTGTAAAAAAAATCAATAAAATATATTTTTTAAAAAAAGAAAAATTGACAAAAATGGATCAAATGATGGAGAATTACAGCAGTGAAAAATTACATAGGAAAATAAATATATATAAATATGTATGCATGTGTACATATTCCATTATGTATGCATTATTTGATATCAAACATATAAATATTTAAGAAAAATTATAAAACCCTGGTAAGTGAAATAAAAAAGAATAAAATCCATGGAGAATTATTCCATTTACATGTTAAAGAAAGTTCAATATTTTCAAGATGTCAGTTCTTACCAAACTGACTTATATAGTCAACAAAATCCCAATCAGAATTCCAGCAAGTTATTGTGTGAATATAAAAAAAATTAATTCTAATGTTTATGTTGAATGATGAAAGACCCAGAATAGACAACACAATATTGAAGGAGAAGAACAAATTCAAAAAATTGACACTTCCTGACTTCAAGCAATTCTATAAAGCTCCAGTAACCAGATTAATTGGTATCAATAAAAGAATAGACAAATAGGTCAAAATAGGAACCCACACAGTTGATTTTTATAAAAGGAGAAAAGATAATTCAATAAAGAAAGAATATACTTTTAACCAAAATGATGTGGAAACAACTATATGTCCCATGCAAATTGTTTAAATCTACATACAAATTTACACTTCTCACGAAAATTACGTCAGGAAGGATCATGGACCTAAATGTAAAATGCAAACTATAAAACTCATGTGAAATGACCTATGAGGAAATCTTTGTGACCTCAGGTTTGTCAATGCCTTCTCAGACACAACACCAGAATTCATAAATTGCCCTTTAGTAAAAGTAAAAAAAGTCTTCTCTGCAAACATTCTGTTAAGAGCATGAGAAGACAGACCACAGACTGACATGCACAAAATGCATACCTAATAAAAGACAGGTATCTAAAATATTCAAAAACCTTTAAAACTCAACAATAAGAAAACAAACAACCAGATTGAAAGATGGGCCAGTGATCTTAACAGACAATGCTCCGAACAAGATTTCCAGATGGCAAAGAAGCATATATAAAGATGCTCCCAACAGTGTGGCGCCACAGTTGAGCATCGACCCAGGAACCAAGAGATCTCTGCTTCCTCAGGACAGGAGCCCGGGTTGCAGGCTCAAACCCCAGATAGGATGTGCAGAAGGCAGCCTATCAATGATTCTCGTCATTGATGTTTCTCTCTCTCTATCCCTCTCCCTTCATCTCTCTCTAAAGATAAATAAAAGCATTTAAAAAAAAAAAAAAAAAGATGTTGCCCTAACCGGTTTGTCTCAGTGGATAGAGTGTCTGTCAGCCTGTGGATTGGAGGGTCCCAGGTTTGATTCCAGTCAAGGGCATGTACCTTGGTTGCGGGCACCACAACATATAGCATTAGGGAACTGCCAATTTAAAAAAATAATAATATCACCACATACATATTAGAATAGGAAAAATCCAAAACACTAACCACACCAAATGCTGATGAAGATAAAGAGTCGGGAAGTTTAATTGACTGAGAGTGGGAATGCACTATGATGTAGATAGCTATTTTGGAAGACAGTTTGGCTGTTTCTAATTAAACATGGCCTGGCCATATAATCCAGCAATCGTGCGCCTCGGTATTTACCCAAATACATTGAAAACTCACATCTACACAGAAACCTGCACATGCTAACATCCCAATTAGTTTAAAAATTATTGTGGACAGTGTGAGCAGGGACCAGGCTGTAAGAGTCAATTATGTGAATTTCTTCCTCTCCTGCTTTAGTGATTTCATGTGGTTAGCTAAAGCGTGCCACGTGGGAGATTTACAGCAATGGAATCAACCAATGCTACAGACAATTATTTTCTGTCCTTGGGGAGCTAGATGTTAAAATACCTCCTAGCACACCACTAATTATACAGTTTTGTTGCTGAAAGAGAAAAATCTAAATTGAAGACACAGTAGAGAAATTGACATTGGTGACATTGGTAAGTTGCTTTAATTAAAAGGGTTCAAAGTAACTTTTACGTAGGCCAGTGATGAAACTCCAAATTTATACTAAATAGGAAGAACAAGCGAATATTATAAACATAGGTGTTCATGTTCTTAAGTAATGCTATTTATTATATCTCCCTGCTAGGGTCTAACAGATTTTGTGAGGCATAGTAATTACAAGGTCAACACTTGACAGGCTGACCAGCTCTTACTAACCCAAATCGATTAAGCAGGAGTACATTTAGGACTCTAGTGCAGTCTGTTTCATTTGTCCATGCCTGTCTGCTCTCTAGGTGCACAATGAAGAATCAGGAATGACCAAAATGAAAGGAAGACCAGGTTCTACTTAGTCTTTTCCCTCTTGCCTTGTGTCTCATAGATATGAAAAGGAAAGATTAAGCATTAGCTCAGTCACCACTCTTTGTATAGCTCATTCAGTAAAAAGAGACATTGATACGCTACAAACAAACTTCCCTCATTGTTTCCCTTCTTACCTACAGCATGGAGCTTTGCCTCTCAGACCTTCATTCGCGTTGTTTTATGTGACTGTCTGTCTCTTGCATTTGGGTCTTTGGAGTATTTTTAACCAGATTTAGTCACAACATGAAAGCATAGTGACAATTGTCTCATGAGGCATGCTGCTCTGCGCTTCCACATGAGAGAGCAATGCAGTTCAATAGCACTGTTCCGTGGTGTGCCTCCTGCTGAGCAAACGCCTCTCCATCACTTTAACCTTCCAGAGGGTTCTTTCTCCAGACTCCACGTTTACTGTTGGGAAGGCCAGCACAACTAGATCTTGGAAAAAAGAACATAAATTTATGAGGACAATTTATCCACGGGGTGTGCTGTTTTTGTTTTTCCTGCTCAGACTTTGGGCCCACAGAGTGCCAGGCTTGGTCACAGCACGGTCACTTGCTAGCTCCAAGTCCCTTAATGTCTCAGAGAATAAGTTTCCTTTCCCATAAAACAGGAAGGCAATACCTATCTCAAAAGTCATTAGGGGATTCAGTGAAATGCCCAATAAGCGCTTGCCTCATAGAGAATGCTCAGTGAACCATAGCTTGTATTATTAGAGTTGTTGTTGCAATAATAAAGCTACAGAAAAAAAAATGTCTGTCACTCTTAAGATTCGGGTATTTTTGGTAAGAGCTGAGCTTCAAACACAAGTTACATATTAAGATTCTTTTTTGAAATTGAGAGGGGAGTGGTGTTAATTGTAGTCATTTTAAAGTGTTGATAGCATAAAAATCTCTTGGGATACTTGGTGAAAATGCAGGTTTCTGTGTTCCAAACACAGAGATTTGATTCATTAGATCTGCTTGGGATCCTGAGCATCTGTGGTTGTAAGAAGCAACCTTGGGATTCTCATGCGGAGAATTCCAGGGACAAATCTGGGGAAATACTGATTTGTTTCAAGGATGGGCCATGTAGTCTACATGCGTTAGTTATCTCCTCTAACCTAACTGCACACTTGTGAACTTCAATTGGAAAAAGCAAGTTGAAGACCTTAGATCTATTTAAACATATCCATAATAGAGGACGTGTTTCAAACACTGCTGAGCCTACTCGCAGATTGGTACAGAGCAGTGCAAGGCCCGGTAGGGGGTCACACATCAACTTGTATTTGCTTAATATGGATCTTCTTGAGCCTTAGTAGCTCCCAGGAGCTCAGGGATGATTATCTAGGGATGCTAAGCACAGAGCAGGCTTCATGGCCATGTGACCTGTGCAGCCCCACAGGGCTCTGCTGTAAGAAGGTCCTGTACTTGGTCTGATGCTCTGCTGTCAGATGGAAAATATTTCAATAATGTTTTTAAGGAGTCTCACATTTCATTTGGCGCTGGGCCCCACAAATGGGTAATTGAGGCAGCTTGGTGATATCAAAAATTTAAACCACTCTCAACCAATAAAGTAACAGAATCTCAGCTATGGATTCATTTGCTCCAAATCACACTGGCCACAGATTTGAATTCAGGCTGGTGATTGATTGGCCATGAGATCTTCAATTTACAAGTAACTGCAGAAGCCATCTGTCATCAATAATTGTAGGCAGCTCTACAATTAAAGTGCCTCAACTGAGTGGGCAGGACAGGGCATTCTTTAAGTCTCAGTAACTGGTCCTAGAGAAACACAACTAGCAACCCAGGGCCCTCCTCCTGACTTAATGATGCTCAAATTCTTCCTGCTGCACCCCCCCCCCTTTTTTTGGGCTGGGGGGGGGGGGATGGGGGAGGTCCGCCCCAGGATAAAAATTATTTTTTTACTCTATTTTAAACTTTAAAATATTAATTAAATTTTGTTCTACTCACATTTTGAGTATATAAAAAAATGTATCATTCCATTTTATATGCCCTTCATGCCTCCTTTGCTTCACATTTGACCTGCAAAGCATTGCGGAATAAGCCCCATCTCTCCCTCCCTTCTTCCTCTTCCATGGCATTTCCCAGGGGTATTTTTAAAGTGAGGAGGAAAAAATAACACAGAGAGACTGTGGAAGAAGAGGAAAGAAATGCTAAGCGATTAAGAACTGTTTCACCTTTTTTTCCATGATCTGTATCTGACACAAAAGCATTTGGCTTCGTTTCGTTTATAAAAAGAACTGAGCAAACTCAGGAGCACCTATAACTTTCAAGCCCTAAGTAGCTGTCCCAACCACCCGGAAGTACAATACAGGCCTTCAAGACAAGGCAAGTGGCTCACACCTGGGAAGCTGGGAGGTGAGGAAAGGGCAGCAAGAAATTTGCAGCCAGTAAAGATGGGCTTGGTTTCCATATTTGCCTTTTAAAAAACATATATGTTTTTTACTGATTTCAGAGAGAGGGAGGGAGAGGGAGAGAGGGAAAGAAACATCAATGATGAGAAAGAAACATTGATTGGCTACTGGGGATAGAGCCCCAAACCCAGGCATGTGCCCTGACCAGGAATGAAACTGTGACCTCCTGGTTCCTGGTTCCTGGCTCAACCACCAAGCAACACTGACTGGGCCAGAGGAGCCTTTGATGATTGTGCCACTCTGGGAACCTTTTTTTTTTTTAGCTTTATCTGCCTCAGTTTATTCATTCATGAAATAGCAATTATGATGCATCACAAGGTAGATTCTAAATTTAAATAAAAATGGGTTGGGAATGGACAGAAGAGTTTTAGGATCCTTTCTGGGAAATGGCTTCTGAGACATCTGCTGAGTCAGAGCTTGTGTCCACCATGACAATGGCTGGAAGGAGTGATGGCAAGATGAAGGGAGCATGCAGAGCTGAGAAACAAAACAGAACAAAACAAAACGACCAAGATAGCGGGAGAACCAGTGAAGAAGGGGATGTAGGCTGGTCACCAAATGAGAAGAAAGCCAGTGCAGGAAGAGCTGGTGGAGCAGAGCCAGGGAGGTCCTAGCAGTCACCTGTCACCTGTGAGGAGATCAGAGGCCCGGGCTGGGGCAGGCACAGGGTTATTTGCCCACTTGCAAGCTTTGTCCCTCACTCCCACTTCCTTGTTCTTTAGAAGTTCTTGCCAGTCCTTTGCAGTTTGAGATGAACATTGCTCAATTAGCTAGAGAAATATATATTGAAGAAATAAAGACATGGAAGGGGACAGTAGGATGACTAGGCTATGAACTTGGAAGCCATTCTTCCTAGGGGCTTTTTTTCAAGATAACGATTCCTTTTTAAAAATACATATATTTTATTGATTTTTACAGAGAGGAAGGGAGAGGGATAGAGAGTTAGAAACATCAATGGGAGAGAAACATCCATCAGCTGCCTCCTGCACACCCCCTACTGGGGATGTGCCCTTGACCGGAATCGAACCTGGGACCCTTCAGTCTGCAGGCCGATGCTCTATCCACTGAGCCCAACTGGTTAGGGCAAGATAATGATTCTTAAACTGTAGTTTGCATCAGAATTCCATGGGAAGGTTTGTTAAATTGATTTCAGTGTTCACTTCCAGAGTATGTGATTCAATAAGTCTGGGAGAAGGACATGTCTACAGGCTCCAGGTGATGCTGATGATTTTCCAGGGACCACTGCTTGAAGGGAATAGTCTAACTGCGATGGAAAGCCATTGCTGGGGCTCCACGATTAGCATATTGTCTCTTCTTCAAGTCTCCTATTTTCAGTGTCCAGCTCCAGGCACTATCAAACTGCCATCAGAATTTACTGGATGGTTGTCCCCCCAAAAATGTAACCCCAGAGCTGGTATCAATCTGCCAGATTTGAAATCCTTTTTTGTGTCATAGGTGTTTGATTATTCCCCACTTCAAAGGCCTATTTTGTTTTGCTTTCAGCAAAAGTTGCTTAGAGGAAAAAGGGGTAAAATCTTTGCATGGGAGTAACCTTTCAAAAAACCATTACAGAACACAGCTGAGCTTCTGAAAGGTGCATTAGGGGGGACAGCTGTGGAGGAGGCATTTTGTGGAAATCTCCAAGCCTGCAATTTGAAGGCCCTTTTAACCACCTCCTGTGTCCTAAAGACTTCAACTTTCATGCTTACAAAATGATGTTTTCAGATTTTTCCTTTGGTTGCCTCAGACTTCTGCATACCAACACAAGAACTCATATATATATATATATATAAGTTCTAGGCAGTCTGCTGCTGATGTATATGAACATGGCATCTTCTAAAGAAAGAATAAGAAATCACTCATGTGACACTGGGAATAAATCAGTGGGTGAAAAGAGCAGGCTTACCTGGAAATGGGTTAAAGTTTGAGTCCATATTGATATTAGGCTGTGTCGTAATAGATAGCTAGAAGGTGAAAAAGTGAGTCTACTTGTGAGGTTCTGTTGGATGGAATTTACAGGATAAGACATTTTTTATCTAGGATATCTACTCTACATCTTGTCTTCTATCAAATGGACAGGCACATCCTCCTCTGATTCTTAATAGATTTCTGGGGCAAACAGGCAAAGAAATGCAATGCTGGCCACTCGGCCAATTTAAAAAGGGCAAGAGCTTCCAGAATGTTATTTCTTTAACAGCTTTTCCAAACTGTCAGATTATCTGTTGTTTTTTTCCTTCATACCTTGTGAGCACCACAGCTACATACAGTTACACTATTTAACAGCATGCCGAGTATGGACAGGAACCAATCAAAATAGATCTGGCCACACACAGCTAGTGTGACTAACCCGGTTCATATTAGCTGCATCTCTACTCTGATTAGAATAATGCTAAACCAAAGAAAACACACAGCTAGGCAAAAACAAAAACAAAAACAAACAATAACAACAATAACAAAAAACAGACATGGTCCTAAGAAGAAAGAAAAGGTAAAAGTTTTTTAATAGTAAAAAAGACATCCCTGAAAATTATCAGCCTTGCATTCTTAGCTCTAAGGTTTGGTCCAGGAAGGCTTCCAGTCAGGTGTCAGTCAGACTGAGGATGGGTGCCAGGTGGTCCAGAAAATGGGCACCCAATGGTCTGGCTATGTTCTGTGCTTTGGTCATGTCCAATAGTTTGGATAATGCATGCCAGATGGAAGTATACAGGGTATCCCCCTAAAATATATATGCACTTTGAATGATTATAAAGTCAATGTTTATTAATGTCAATATTATAAAGTCAGTTCATTTTCAAAATTTAGAAGAATCTACAGAAGTGAATAATTTTTTTGCCAATGCCCGTTTTCAAACTGATGACCATTCTGGTGCAGGCACTGCAGATAATGTGAAGCAATGGAATAGCAAACATCAACAATCATTTTCTTCAGTATTTGTGTGCCCTCAGTTTATCAACTCTTGCAAGTTTTGTACTGTAAACTTTATCTTTTATGTATCCCCATACAAGAGTATAATGGATAAATTATCTTTGTTTAAAGCATAGTCTGGCTTCCCCTATTATTTCAAATCGGTTTAACCTGCAAAGGAGTAAAAATTAATGAGTTATCAGCTGAATAATTGTAAAGGCAGTGTTTGTACTTCAAATGTGTTTTCAAACTGCCAGTCGCATTTTAGGATGAATATCCTTTGCTCAAAGCTTAGTCTGACTAAAAAGAAAGAAACATCAATTGAGCTATCAACTATTGAAGTGTGTACACGTGTTTTGGAAACACCCTGTATCTGAGTCCTTCAGGGGGTAATCAGCGTGTTGTCTGGAGTCCAGATGTATATCCAGACATGGACACAGGACTGGAAAGTTTAAAAAGTTTAAGTTCTCAGGTTAGTTAGAACAAGAAATGGAGTCTTTTCTCATGCCTTAACCTTCATAATGTTCTTCATTTTAGCTTCTTGAGTCCATTTTATAAATTCCTCTCTTCACTCTTTCCTCACCAGCTACATGTTTGGTAGAATTGGAAAAGAGGGGAAAGAATGATACAGAACTTTGTCACTACAGTTGTCCCTCGGTATTCTCAGGGGCTTGGTTCTAGGACCTTGCACAGAGATTAAAATCAATATGCTCAAGCCCTAGCTGGTTTGGCTTCAATGGATAGGGCTCCGGCCTGTGGACTGAAGATTCCTGGCTTCAATTCCAGTCAAGGGCATATGCCTGGGTTGCTGGCTCAATCCCGGGGAGGTGGGGGCGGGGGGCGGGGGGCGCGTCCAAGAGGCTGCCAATTAATGATTCTCATCATTGATGTTTTTTTCTCTCCCTTCTTTTCTCTGTGAAATCAAAATAAATAAATAAATAAATATCTTCAAGTCCCTTATATAAAATGGCATAGCATTGCACAAAGCCTATATTTACTTGTAGGATACAGCAGGGTGTGCTTGCACATCATTTCATTTGCATAGATTCAGGATCATTGCAAATTCAAATGTTGCCTTTTGGAACTTCCTGGGACTTTTCCCCTCAAATGCTTTGATCAGCTGTTGATTGAATCTGCCTATGCAACACCCGTGGATGTGGAGAGGGACAAAGATGTTGAGAATAATTCTGAGGTACCTCAATTTCTTTAACTCCTTTTTTATTTTTAAATACATATATTTTATTGATTTTTTACAGAGAAGAAGGGAGAAGGATAGGGAGTTAGAAACATCAATCAGCTGCCTCCTGCACACACCCTACTGGGGATGTGCCCACAACCAAGGTACATGCCCTTGACCAGAATTGAACCTGGAACCTTTCAGTCCCCAGGCCAATGCTCTATTCACTGAGCCAAATCGGTCAGGGCTCTCTCTCTCTCTCTCTTTTTTTTTTTTTTTTTTCTTTCTGATTTTAAAAGCCCAAGAGCCAGATTTTAAGTTTAAATACCCAAGATAAAATTTTCATTCAAGAATGAGGTATTTTATATCCAAAACCCCACACATTTCCTAATGCTTTAATTCTAAAAAGAAGATTATAGTAGATCATCTTCTCTGGAGGGCACAGGTTTTGGGTGGGGGTGGAGAATATACATAAAATATATTTGCTCTTTGCCATTGTATTGACAACCATATGTAATGGACCAAAATTTGCCACCCCCAAGATGTCTCTCTTTGGCATGAAGATTATTTTTAGGGAACAAAAGATTCAAGAAGAACCTTAGATCTTTTCCCTAACTGTGCAAAAAAAAAAAAAAAAAAAAAAAATTAGATAGCTGGTCTGCTCAGAGAAAGGGGTGTCATCATAGACAACTGTAGTTTTATATGAAGGAGGTGTGATAGATTGGGACGGACCCCACAAAGCTCATGTCATCAAAGTCCTCTCTGTGTCCAATTGTTTCAGTGTGGCCCAGCAAACATTTGACTACCAAGTAAGTGCACTTTTTATCTTCTTCTAAATGATCATCTTTCCCCCTTGAAGTCCCAGACTCTTTCCCCATCCCTATTCAGAATAACGCAAGAACTGTCAATCCTTGACTGTCTGTGGGCCTCAGATTTTTATGGAGCCCCTGTACATATGAAATCAATTTTTTTTCTTCTAGTATGTCTTATGTGAATTTGAGTGTTGGACCCTCCAAAGAAACCAGAAGGGTAGAAGGCAACAACATCCCTCCCCTTCACATATAAGGAGGAGTATCTTGCATCAGAAATACAGCTAATCCCCAGAAGGAAGTCTCTATAAATTTTTGGTGCCCATGTCCTTGCTCTCCTCCATGGCTTGGTTTGGTTGATTTGCTGGCTCTCACTGGTTTTCACTGTTGTCTTGACTTTTTAAATGCCCTGTTCTCATAGGCATTATTTTCTCCCATCAGACACCTGGAGTGATTGATAGTCATTGGTTACCATGAGAATGAACTTCCAGGGACCCACCTCCAGTTTGCCTGAGTCCTATTGAGATGCCAATCAAAGTTGCAGGCCTCAGGGGAGGAAGACGTCCTGGGGGCATTGCTATTCTGAAATGTAAATTATGGGTTTCCTTGGCTTCCCCTGCAGTCTTTGAGATGTCCTCCTCCCTTTGTTCAGAAACATGCTCCAGTGCAGCTGGGGATGCTTTTTCCAATTAACAGACCAATCTGCATGGAAGGAAAAGGAGACTATTAACATTCTTAGAGTTAAGCTGAGAGCAGCAATTTTCCACCTTTTTTCACCTCGTGGCACACCTAAACTAATTGCTAAAATTCTGCAGCACGCTAAAAAATAGATTATTTGCTGATCTGCCAAAAAAAAAAAAGATAAGTATGATTTTGATTCATTTACACCAGACAGCTATTGTTGTTTTGGCTGTTGTCACTTTTTTTAAAAAATTTTTTTATTTGACAATCTAAGGGAAAAGAGGTCAATGCCCTTGACTAAATAGTCAGGTATTAAATGTTTTAGAAATTCTTGTTGTGCACCAGTGTGCCTGCTGCAGCATGTCAGTTGAAAATCTCGGGCTTAGAGATTTGTTTGTTTGTTTGTTTGTTTTTCTATTAACCATGTCAACTTTGCAGTAACTTCAGTCATTTGATGGTATAGATGGAATACGACAGATTCAGAATGGAATAAAAACTCAGTAGGACTTATGCTTATTTGAGTTGAGGGATCATGATAAGCAACCTGTGCCAGCTCATTTAGGTGTGTCTGCCAACATATTTAAAGAGCATTTTATAAATGCAAATAGATAAGAATCTATTTTGTGATAAAAATTGTCACTTTGAGGTATCCGTTTTTCTCTGACTGCCATTAGTAGGATTTATTTTAATATCAACTTGACTAAAGTCATACCAGGCTTACAACTATACTCAATTACCAGGAATGTACAGGCTGGGGCAAAAGTAGGCTTAGAGTTGTGAGTACACAAAACAGAGAGTTTATTCTCATGTCATTATTTCTTAATTACGGTATTGTTTGTCATATGAACAACCATCAACCTCCTTGTGCCCCGCCCTGTACATTTCTCTTTGCAGTGATATAACCAAAGGGCAGTCCACGGGATGAGATTTTGTGTTAGTTCTTTAGTAAAGTGAGACATTTGTTTGACATCATAAAATGACAATGTAACCACACCCATAGAAGTAATTACATTGCAGTCGTCTAATGAGAAAACAAGTAAATAAAAATAATTAGTATGCAGTGATCTCTATGTAACAAATGGACCATGGGGTGTAGCACAAATGATGGTTTCCCAGCTGGTGGTTATAAGAGAGAGAGAGAGAGAGAGAGAGAGAGAGAGAGAGAGAGAGAGAGAGAGAGAGAGAGAGAGACAACTTAAACCATCAAATAGGATCTAAAAAAAGAAACCAGAAGCGTAGGAGGCAAAAACATGCCTCCCCTTCACATATAAGGAGTATCTTGCATCAGAAATACAGCTAATCCCCAGAAGGAAGCTGCTATAAGTTCTCGGTGCCCATGTGCTTGCTCTCTTCCATGGCTTGATTTGCTGGCTCTCACTGGCTTTCAAAATCACATGTACATTAGCAAGCAAGCCCTTATTCACATCACAACCAAAAATCTTTGGGCCAGAAAAGATCACCTCTTCCAACTTCATTGCAGCCACCCTGGTCACCAGCCCCTCCCGCCTACTTCTGCCCCTGTTTCCTGTTATGGCTCTGCTAAAACAGAACTTAAATCAGCTCACTCCTCTGCTCAGAACCTGCCAACGCCTTCCCATCTCACTCAAGTAAAGGCATTTCTTTTAAGGGCCTCCAGTCTGTCCAGGATCTTCTTCTTCCTGCTCACCTCCTCCCCCACAACCCCACTTCTTATTAATATCTCTACCCTGAGAGTACAGGTCACACTCCAGAAAATCAGCCTTCATGGTATTGGGGTGTAGGAACTTGTTCTTGCCATTCCCTCTGTCGTGAGCTGGCTTCCCACATATATCATTACTGTTGACTTCCTTCTATCCTCCAGGCTAAATAAGTCATCTCCACAGTGAGGCCTCTCTGACCATCTTACTTAATGTTAAAAATCACCACCTTTCACTCATAATTTGTGTCAATACAA
Organism: Pipistrellus hanaki; assembly: GCF_964339955.1. Classification (NCBI taxonomy): domain Eukaryota; kingdom Metazoa; phylum Chordata; class Mammalia; order Chiroptera; family Vespertilionidae; genus Pipistrellus; species Pipistrellus hanaki. Next base: position 50,471,171 of record NC_140515.1, read on the forward strand.
AATATCTGTATGTTACGTTATATGGATTTATTTTGTTATGATCTGTTTTATTTCCACAAGAATATAAGCTCCAGCCCTAATCGGTTTGGTTCAGTGGATAGAGCATTGGCCTGTGGACTCAAGGGTCCCAAGCTCAATTCCAGTCAAGGGCATGTACCTTGGTTGCTGGCACATCCCCAGTAGGGAGTGTGCAGGAGGCGGCTGATTAATGTTTCTCTCTCATGGATGTTTCTAACTCTCTATCCCTCTCTCTTCCTCTCTGAAAAAAAAAAAAAAAAAAAAAAAATTCAATAAAAATATTTGGGGGGAAAAAAAGAATATAAGCTCCAGGTGGGCAGGAATTTGGACTATTATGTTCACTGTGGTAATTTCCAAACCTAGAACATGTCTGCATGTAAGAGATGCTCAACAAATACCTGCTGATTAAGTAAGTCCTTGCTTATAAGATGGTGAGGGTGGGAGGCGATCAACTCTGTAAAAGGGTTGACATTGTGTCTTGTCCTATAGAAATCTCTCAGCAAATGGTGGTGGTAATCGTGTTTCTTATTACTCATTGAAAGTCAATTGTAGGTGATGATGTTTGGAAGAGAGACAAGTGACTTAAACTTAAGAGACAGACGTATTTTCAAGTGTTCTAAATAGATCTATAACAGACCTGATGATTTCTCAAAACTATTTAGAAGCTTTGGACTTAACTTTATAAAATAACAAAATTTCAAATTCAATCAGATCTCTCTCCATTTAAATCATCCGGAGAAAATAAATACAGTGACAGATGAAACGAATGTGATGAAAGGCTCCCATTTTTGAGCACTTCTCCTTATGTTCAAACTCAATAAAGAGCTGACTTGTCCCTGGAGTCGTTGCCAACAAATAAATGCACTTTAATTCTTTGGCTCCCCTTTCCACTGGGTGCACTGGTTCTGCCTTGCTCAGGGCCCTTCAGATTTTCTTAAGGTTCTGCCCCTCAGTGAGTTCACTACTGAAATGTTTTCAGCCATTGCCTGTGCTCAGATTATAACCAATTTTCCCTGATTCCTCATTCTTTTGTCAGTTTTTTATTCTGTGCTACAGCTAAAATATTTTTATATTGAAACATCCGAACTCTACTAGGAATATGAAAGTCTCTTACCAACATGTCAGCTGCCTAAAGGACTCCTTTATTTTTGTTTCCTTGGTCTGCTTCATCAAAGATCTGAACTCCCCCTGCTCCATCATAATTCCTATATCTCTTTTTGTAAAAAAATGTATTTTATTTATTTCAGAGAGGGAGGGAGATGGAGAGAGAGAGAAACATCAATGATGAGAGAGAATCATTGATCGGCTGCCTCCTGCATACTCCCAACTGGGAATGGAGCCCACAACTGGAGCATGTGCCCTTACCTGAGATAGAACCATGACCTCCTGGTTCATAGATTGAAGCTCAACCAGTAACCATTCTAGCCATGTATTTCTGTATCTTTTCTTTCCCTTTTCCCTCTGTACTTGTAGTTACAGTAGGATATATTAAAATAAATTATTGTTTTCTATTTATTGCTATTATCATAACATATCCCTATATATAATATAACACATATTGAGTCCAGATACCTAAAATATATATGCCTACCCCTTGGGTGAGAAATAAAACAGAAAAAAAGTTAAAGCTCCTGTATACTCTTCTATAAGCATATTCTACATTTTCTACAAATAATAACTGATCTCCTGAATTCATTATCTTTCCCATGCATGAATTTTTACTGTAAACCTAAACTTTTGTTCATATTTTTTTCCCCTAAACAGCTAATTGTTTTTAACATTTTATATTTTATGTAAATGTTATGCTGTTTTACTCTCAGCATTATGCTTTGGAGAGTCATCAATAACCATGTGTACAGTTATAGTTCATTCCTTTTCACTGCTGTATAGTATTCCAGCATATAACTATGCCACAATTTGTTTGTACAGTTTATAATTGATCCTTATCTGTTCTCTTTGTTTTTATGCTCTTTAATGCCCAATCCACCACCCAGTTGCTTAAATAATCGTTTTAATAGCTTTCCTAGTCACTTATCTGCCCTGCTCAAGAATGTAAATAAATCCCACTGCCTGTAATAGCAACACTAGCTCTCTTATGGCTACTGTTTAAGATAATTCACCACAGTGTATTTCCAGTATCACCATTCTCCCAAATGTTTTCTCTGTATCTTGGTAAAATATATCCTACTTTTATTTTCTAATAACATCTTCAAATATATTCCAGAAAAATTAGCCAATGGAATAAATTTTCTTCTTCTTTCTTTTTATCTTATTTTAAAACTTGACTCTAAAATGTAGTTCTTCATGACTTTTGCCTGATTTAAACCTGTTTCTTCTACTTTAATCCCTGACTCCTTCTCGCCTCTGTCAAAAAGAACCCATTCTACTAAATAAATATTTATTGGGCATCCACTGGGAATGGGTGGGGTGTAAAGAAAGATGCAGAATAAAACATAACCCCTGTTCTTGGAGACTCTAACTAAATGTATATCCGTAAATGAACACTGACAATTCAGCAAGGTGAACAGCAGCCGGTTCAGATCTTAGGCCGGGTGCTGTGAAAGCAGACAGGGGCTCCTTGCCTGCTTGTCAGAGAGCATGAAAGACAGGCTTGTGGAGAGCTAATAATGTTTCTGTAATGATTTTTAAAGATAAATAACTAGGCAAGAAGCTGAAATATGCCAGGCAGGTGAAGGAATGCCTGGCAGATGAAGGAATATTAACAAAATCTCATGAATGATAAGCCACATCACATATGCAAAACATACTGTGGAAGTGGCAAGTTTTGAAGCTTGAGAGGAAGGCAGTGATCAAATAGGAGTGTTATGAGGATCAATGAATTAATATATCAAAAGTGCTTAGAATAGTGCCTGATGTTCCATAAACAATCTATAATGGTTAGCCTAATAAAAGCCTTGACTGTCAGGTTACAGCACTTAAATGGTGGAGAGTGTTTAACTGGTTTTAAATAAGGAAATGGCAAGGTAAGCTTTGGTTTCAGAACAGTGTGAAGACCATGTGAAGGAATAAGACAGGAGGCAGGGAATCTAATGAACAAATGTTGCCATTTCTCCCAAGAGCTGGCAAGGCTACGACAGAAGTAATAGCTACAAACATGAGGAAGAGATGAATTCAACAATGACTTAAGCTAATGGTCTGCTATTGACTGTATTCATTGAAGGAGAAGAAGGAAGACTCATGGTGGTAGACTAGATGGCTGGTTAAAGAAGGTTCCCTTTAGAAAGTGAGAGCATTCCCTGTGCGTTCCTCATTAAACCATCTAATACACATGTGTCAAACACAAGGCCCGCGGGCCAAATCCAGCCCGCCAGGCCTTGCAATGTGGCCCGCACCGCGCTGTCATCACTGCACTCCGCTGTCAGTTTATGACATTGTCAGTTTATGACTGTTCAGTAAACCATTCGGCCCGCGATTTAGGCTGGATTTTAGATTTTGGCCCCTTCTCTGATTGAGTTCGACACCCCTAATCTAATACATACTTCTCCATGTTGTGTATGCTCTGCAAATATAGCTAATTGTGACTGAGACTATGAAACAATGTTTTCTAATGAGGTGTATTGTGGCATATGACATTAATGGATCATGTACATTAAAAGTGATTACAACAGTGTTTGTCCAGTAGAATGGGCCTGGTGTTTGTTACCTAAAGAAAAGACAGGTGTTAATCTTCAAAAAACGGGCTTTTGACAATGGTTCCTGGATTGAGACTGAAAGCCATTTGTTTTACAATTGAGAAATTTTTGCCTCCAGCATGCTGTACTAATTGTGGCTGTCATATTCTTGTTCTTTCATTGTTCTGTGAGATTAATGTATGCCTTGTAATGATAATTTCATAAATTGGCTTAAAACACAATAGGGAATATATTATGACTGTTTCTTAACATGGAGACCAAGACCTAACTAGCCATTTTAATTCACAAGTCACTAATTCAACTTTTTTTTTTTTTCCTTTCTCTGTGTGTACCATATGCAAGGAAGTGTTTTAGGAAATGGGGACTGAGCATAAGAAACGGTATTTCTGTCTTGGATAAGGTCACAGTTAAACTAATAAACAGTTATAACAGAAAAGAACTGATTATGGCAGAAGTGTGCATAGGACCTGAGGATATTCTGCCGTAGGTTTACAATCCAAGGAAGAATGGGGAAGCATTGTAGTGTTTTAAAATGGAAGTGAAAACAATCTGAGATACATTTTTAAAAGAGTCTCTTTGGCTGCAATCCAGAAATGGCTTGAGCAAAATCAATATGAGAGACAGAGGGATACAATATATAGCTGTTGAAATGCCCAACTGAGAGAGAATCCGTACCTTTAATTAAGGCAGTGATATAGGATATGGAGAAAAAGAGATGGCGGCCAAAGGAGTTTAGGAGTGGACAGATGTATATGAGAGCTGTGGGCTATTGAACCAGGGACGATGTAGGCATATGATTTCCATCTGGCACCAATTGGATATAGAGTTACTAGTATTTGTCAGCAGGGGTCACATGGCATGGTGGGCAAGAACATACTGTGCCTGAATGTGAATCCTGAAATTGCCACTTACTTAGCTGGGCGTACATGGGTTTCTTAACGGATACAAGCTCCTTATTTTCAAGACACAACAATGACCAAAACCCTTCCTTTCTAGAGGAAATAAAACCAGCCAAGTCACATCAGCTATCACCCCTGGAGTGTGACTTCTCTAGTACCCACCCCACTGCTTTATTGTGCGGCTTCAGCAGCTTAGAATAAAAAAGTGATTAAAATAAAAATAGTGGCTGACACATCAGAAGCCTAATGTGAGTGCAGTCATCATTCTCTTATTCCAACATCCAGGTGCCTGGGTCTAGTAGCATCATGATGCAGTTACGAGTATTTCCAGATGATGTTCACCTCGGACATTCTAAGAGTAGATGGCACTTTCTTGCCAGAAGGAGAGCGTGGCACCTAGGGACTTGGCATGGTTCTCAATACCCAACCTTGCTCCCACTCACCAGAACTTCCTCCCTCTTAATTAAGGCCTTGCTGGGCATCATTCAGAAAAGTCCCTCGTGCTTCATCTGTGACTCATAGTCCGACCATTTGAATGGTACAAATGTTCCCTCGGCAGGAAGGAGCAGATGCTCTGGTGGAAAACAAGCAGGGGGCGAGAGGGGAATAAAGCAGGGAGCCTCGTAAATGCGGTGGAAGTTGGAGCTATAGACATCCCAAGTTTCCATAGGCGCGTGCGTCAGCTTGTACAAACCCCTTATTTTTCTTGACACAACAATCATCAGAGACCTTTGTCTCCCAAGGAAATGAAACCAGCCTCAACTGCGTCACTTGCCATGCACAGGGCCAGAGAGGCTTCTCTCCAGGTAGCAATAAAAGAGTTATCAACTCATTCTGGTACTCCCCTGGGACCGAAAAATCATCTAAGTCTGGCACCTAGGTACTTTCCTAAGTTGGTTGTCATGGCAACAGGCTAGAGCAACTGTTTTTGGGATTCTAGGATCTTGGCAATTCGCATGCGTTTCTTCTCTGCCTCAGCTTCTATGTATGCACAGACATATGGACACCAGAACTGGTGCCAGAATTGAGAAGAGGATTTGAAATTGACGCCAGGATTCCTCTGGGTTACACGGGACCTCAGCCGACCTCGCAGAGTTGAGCTTGCTCTGCATCACTGCTGATAGCATAACCCATCTGGTTCCATTGCCTGCTGGGACTCAGTTGCTCCAGCTGTAAAATAAGGGGATTGGACACAACAAGCACAAAGGTTAATGTGAGCTCCAGAATGTTTTGAATCTCAGTAATTTTATAGAATTTGCTTCCAGGGTTCTTCATGGTTGAGTTTCAGTATGCTGTTGTGAGAAGAGAAAATCACCTCCATTAGGAATGTTAATGAATATTAATGATCCAATTATTCATCCCTGATTGAGTACTTTATTGTTATTCAAAGACAGCATTTATCTTAGCTTAGTATTATATATAATTAACATATATAATATAGAATAAATTAGATATAATATACTTAAGACTATATATATATTTTAAGGCAATATATATGTATATGTATGTGTATATTATATATCATATAAACATATATACATTTGGAGAGAGAGTGAGTATAAGGGTATGAGTGTGACCATCTCTCTTACAAAAAGAATTTAAGATTTTTTTAAAAACCCACCAAAGTAGTGCCTCTGAGAGAGTAGAGAGGCATTCCAATATTCATATTTTTTACTAACGATTTAATTTATTTGGTTTATGACTACATGGCATGCAATGTTGTATTAACTATGGATGAGCGTGTGTATGTGCATGTGTGTGTGTGCATGCCCTCATGCATGTGCATGCGTTAGAGACTATATATGCAAGTAAGTCTTCAGCTTGAACTCGAGGTCTATTTCCCCCCAGAATTTAGAAAAGGCTGTACTTCTTATGAGCTCAATAATTGTGTCTATCTTTGCAGACTGTTTTATCCTTAGCACTTTCAACGGCACTTGACAAATGGTAGATGATTAATAAATATTTGGGGAATAAAAGAATGAATATATCAATGAAATAGTTTAGGCCTACTCGAGTTTCTTTACATCTGCCTTTACAAGTACCTCTTAAGAAAGAACACTCTAAGTGTTCTTTGTCTATTGCTGTATAACAAATAACCATAGACCACAGTGGGGGAAATCATTGAGTATTTTATGCTCATAAACTCTGTGTGCCAGGAATTCAGGAAGAGTACAGTGAAGTCCTCTTTTTTTACCCCATCACCCTAAAGCCTCAGCTGGGGTGACTATCCGCTAGGGATGATGCGAAAAGATCTGAGATGAAGGCATCCAAGATGCCTCCTCCACGCTTAAGTTTGGTGCCTTGAGAGGACTGCTGAGAGGCTGGGCTCACCTGGAACTCTCAGACCTCCTATCTGAGGGCTGGCTTTGAGAGGGATGATCTGGAGATGCTCAGAACAGAAGCTGAAAGACTTCTTCGGACTTAGCCTTGAAAGAAACCCTGCCACCTCTGCCATGTTTTACTGGTTGTAAGTCATTAAACTCACTTCTGACTCAAGAGAGAGTGACAGTGCACAATCCCAATTGTGCTGGATTGAGTGACCGGAGGTTGCAGAGAGGGTGGCCAAGCAGGAAAGGTTCTGAAAAAATGTCTGATGCCAATCTGAATGATTTCCTTTTTATTTGGTCTGCCTCCTCCCTAAATGCTTTTATAGTGTTCTTGGTGTCCTTTATATTCTGGGTTTTCACGTCATTATCTTGAACATGCATTTCTCTTTTTTGTCTTGGTTAGCATCCTATGATTCACTTAAATCTTGTGTGTGTTTTTTTATCTTTAAATATGGGAAATTCTTTATCAAGTAGTTCCTACCTGTCTTTATTTTTTTCTTCTCTGGAATGTTATTTAGTTCAGAACACTTCTATTTTGATTCTCCTTAGCTTTCCTGCTATCCTATGCTATTACCATCTAAGAAAATGTTTTCATCTCATGTAATCAGAATTCCATCTGTGCCCTTTCCTATATTTACACCAAATATTCTGCTTTCTCAACTAAGCATTTGATACCAAAATATTTCTACTTGTTCCCAATTTTAGACTTCTCCTCCTGACTCCCTATTGTCAGTATTTTCGCCCTTTTGTGTATATTGCTTGTACTTATTTTCAATAGTCATCAGATTGACTTTTTCCTTTGTTTGCAAAGTGTTTGTAGCTTTCAGGTATCTAGTCTTTTGGCCTTGGTACCACCTCCATGATAATGTGTAATGTATAATAAGGTCAAGGTCTGGTCTTGGGGTACATCTCAACTGGGGATGAGAGATAAGCCCAAGACACCACGCACCACAGAATGACTGAATATTCTCCTCTGTATTGTCACTCTTGTGGACTGTCTGCCATCTTCCAGTACAGAAATCACCTTTAAGTGTTTAGATTATATTATATATTTTATAATATAGAATATGAAGAGATTTTTCCATGTGTGTGTGTGTGTGTGTGTGTGTGTGTGTGTGTGTGTATTTGATATGTATAACATGAGAGATATTTCCCATAGCTATACTCCTCCAGCCATGGGAATTAGAAGGAAGGGACTAAAGTAATGAATACTTGAGAGTTGCTTTTAAAAAAAAGTATATTCTTATTGCTTTTAGAGGGGAAAGGAGAGGGAGAGAAATATAGAAACATCAATGATGAGAGAGCAGCACTGATTGGCTGCCTCCTGCATGTTCCACACTGGGGCTTGAGCCCACAACCCAGGCATATGCCCTGACACCTCCTGGTTCATAGGTCAATGCTCAACACTTAGCTACACCGACCGGCCAGGCACTCAAAAGTTGTTTTCATCTACCCTTTACTTCAGTGATTTTTAAAATATATATATATTTTATTGATTTTTTTTTTTTTTTTACAGCGAGGAAGGGAGAGGGATAGAGAGTTAGAAACATCAATGAGAGAGAAACATCAATCAGCTGCCTCCTGCACACCCCCTACTGGGGATGTGCCAGCAACCAAGGTACATGCCCTTGACCGAAATCTAACCTGGGACCCTTCAGCAGTCTGCAGGTTGGCACTCTATCCACTGAGCCAAACTGGATAGGGCTACCTCAGTGATTTTATGCTGCTTTCATGCTGACCTTTCAATACCATATCAGCCATTGCAATTTCTATGGAAAAAGATAAACAAATAGCTCCTTAAATGCCTTGCTTTTCTTCTTCCTAAGTCCACAATCTATTTCTCTCTCTCCCTCTCTCTCCCTCCCTCTCTCTCTCTCTCTCTCTCTCACACACACACATGCACACATGAACACATATGCACATGCATCAGTGGATGATGATGGCCTCACATTCCTCCCCACCCCCAACTTCCAAGGGTGGTTTTAAAGCAGGAGGCCAGCAGCCCATGTTAATTTTCCACCTCAGCAAAGAAGGAAAGCTCCTCCAGTATTTTTTCTAATTACATGCATTTTTACATAAGAAAAGAGTAACAAAATGTCACTTTTTTCCAAATGCTCCAATCATGTGTTCTAATGATATGCCCCAAAGACATGCATGTTTAAGTGAAGCTTTTCTTAGAATTTTACTTTAGATATAATAATGATTATAATTATAATCAGCATTATCATCATAGTCATCATTGTAGTCCTTATTATAAATGTTCAAACCTATTCATTATTTCTTATATGCCATAGCCTGGAATAATCACTTCATATAGGTAGTCATTTGAGATCTAGGACCTCTGAATGGGTTCCTCAATAAGGTCATACACAAAGATTCAGAATCCAACACTCTAAAATAAAATAAAATGAATGAGGAGCCCTCAAAGAGCACAAATGGGAATTCTGCTACCCCCTCTTCTCACTTCCTCAGCTCTTTGCCTTCCCACATTCTCCCAACTCTTGTCCTGAACTCTCTTCCTACATCTACTGTTTTTTACTTAATGACCTAATTTCTTTGCTAAGTTCTTTCCCATTTACTCCAATTCTTTCTAGCCTATTCTGCTTCACAAAAGGTTTCTTTGGAACAACTGGGTTCTAGGAAAAGGGTCTAAGCCTGGAAGATTGGATTAGCAACTGAAACCCGTTTGATTGACTGAAGCAGTGGGACAACATCTCTGAGTAATTCCTTATTAATAGCTTTTCCATCACACATGTGTGATCTCATGCATTTCTCTCAACATTATGGGTTAGGTATCATAACTTTTAGATATCACATCTCACATATTTTTTTATGTGAGAACAGCAAATCTTAAAGAGGTCAAATTGCTTGCCCAAGGTTATAATAGACTATCTTGAATGTGAAGAAGTGAGGATTTGCCGACAGATTATCTGATGTTGATGCCCAAGCTTTGATTACTCTACATTATTGCTAGACTTCATCCTATGGTACATTTTCAAAAAGAACATCAAGGTCTAGACTCTCATATAAACTCCCCTCTTCATCTGAATGTCTGCATCGAGGGAGATACTATATTGAAAAGAAGCTGTCTGAGCTCTGTGCTTTTGCTTCTGCTTGCTCAAGTGTATCTGCATTCCCAGAGAAATGCTCACCTGAGGTCAGCACAGCAATTTTAGCCTACATAATTTAATAGACCTGGTACCAGTGTAACAGCTATTAACAACCCATTAGTAATCATTTGGGCCAGGCTAGACAATCTTTTGTACTAAAGCTCTTATTGTGGTATTTTAAGTCATTAGATGAATAAATAATAAACTCCCTACCGGAGATATTCAGTATAAAAGACCGCACTTGAAATGTCCTGGCAAATGTTATTAAATAGAATTAAGTTATCCAACTGTGGACCTGAAGCAGTGTTTCTCAGAATCTTGCCATGCCCATGACCTTACAAGCAGCTCAGGAAAGACAGTGCTTTTCCCTGAAATTGGGATTCCATTTCCAGTTGCCATGAAGTTGAGAGGGAGGTGTGTCTACTCATTCAAAAGACCCCCCTGCAGAATGTCAACAATCATCCTACTTGCAGATATCTTGTTATGTTTGGTAGACTGAAGGACGAACAGGAGACAGGTGGGAGCTTTTCAGACTGGATGCTTTATTTGTAGCTGTGGCCAAATTTCTAATAGCAAAGGAAAAGCAAAAATTTGTATAGCCATCTAGAGAATGTTTTACCTTCATAATCCATTGTAGACAGTGTGTACCAGAAACGAACCAGCTACAATTTCCTTTCTGACATGAAAAAGAGAATTGAGAACATTTAATTCAATGTTCAGGATCCGCACATCTATGAAAATGAAAAGTCCAAAGGTTAGGCTATTTGTTTCTCTCTTGCAATATTCCAGATCCAAAATAATTAACTTCCTGGTACTCAGCAATTGGTAATGAATGTACTAAAGAACAAATTCACTTTTTTATTTCTGTCATGTTGTTTTTTACAAAGTGTATTTGCTTGTATTACATAATAAGAAATGACAGGAATCTGTGCTATTATTACCTTAAAAATAAAAGAAAAAACAAGAGTTTTGGAGCTAAACACTGTAAATGTTACCTCTGTCACCACATTAGCTTTTAGTTTGGGTCATACTGTCTAAGCTCAGTTCCCTCAGCAATCAAATGGTAATAAAGAGATCAAATTTTGGAGTCACCATAAAGTTTAAAGGATTATAATCAGAGAAAAACATATCAAATAAATCTTTCTTCCTGTCTGCCCCACCCCCTAGCTTCCCTTATGGAAATCTTGAGTGTTGATTTTCTTAGAGGTGATTAGAAAGGTGTTATTCCATTACTAATTTTACTCTTAGATACTGCCTCTTAAAATTTGCCAAGCTTGAGAAATATAAAAGTCTGATGGAAATTTTCCCTTAATTTTACCCATGGACCTAATCTTTCCTGGCCACTCACGTGTTCCTATTCCACCTCACAGTGCTATCTCAAGCCATATTAAAATCCAAGACAGAAGGAACATTCATTCATGCTAATCTTGACTTTACATTTTGATGTTTCATTATGGATTTTTCTACATTAATTTTTATGTTTAACATATTACATTGAAATGCTGTTTACCTTGATTCCTGAATTTTTTTATTCTCTCTTAAATTTCACACCCAAGTTGAATGTCTCAATTGTCTCACCCTAGTCCAGGCCCTGCATCCAATTCTCTCCTTTCAGATTTCACTTTTCAATCTTATTTTTCACCTATTTCAAGGTCAGTATGAATCTGACTCAAGCTAACTGCTAGGATGGTGTTCAAAGAACGATGAGGCTCTGACAGGGGGTCTTAAAGTCCCCAGAAGTAGAAGAACCTTCTACTTTTCCAAGACATTGAGAACATTAGGAAAGAGCATGAGGGATCTTAAGCCTGGAGTTTAAAGTGGGAAGATTTTGTTTGGTTTGATTGTTTGCAGGGTTATTTTTTTGTTGGTTTGTTTATTTTCCTGTTTATTTCTCCAGCAAGCTATGATCCATCACAATTAGGGGTTCAGGAGATAAAGCTGTTCCCTTCCCTAAAATCTGACTTAAAGACAATGGATCCAATGAGCTCCATTAACTTCTCCTTACTCTTTATCTAGAGGCCATGAGAATTGAGCTGCTCAGGGTTGTCCAGAGTTATAGACATCTCCATTTTCCCCAAAATATCAGCTTAGACACGTGCACAAGGAGTAAAGAGGAACCCGAGTGACACTGCAGGAGCTGAGCCCCATGCTTCCTGCCCAGGATTAGCTCAGCTGGATTCAAAACATGATGTGTGTGTGGCGGGGTTCACAGAGGGTCACTGCCTTTGCTACTCTTGCTGATAAAAATTAAGTGCCGAGCTTTGTATTGATAACAGACTTTATTTTTGCCAGAACCTTTAAAATGAGAAACCAAAGTGACTCAATGCCCCCCAAAAGGAGAAAGTGTGACCAGCAATAATAATTTGGTTTAGCACTTCCCGAAATATAGTCTTCCATAAGAAATTAACAATAATTAACATTTATTGCCTGCTTCTCAGTAGCCTAGAGCTGTTCTTGGTTATTTTGTTATATTTAACAGCTGCAATGACCTTATAAGACAGTCATTATTTTTAGACTTGCGGAAGGTCATGCTGCTAGGTCTTGAGCTCCGGTAGACTCAAGGGTATGTACACTAGGACTATGTTCCTCAGCCTATAAAGGAAAACCAGCTTTAGGAAAATCTAAACAAGTATTATTGTGTAGAATCTTGGTTAATGGGAACTGTTATGAACTGAATGTTTGCCCCTCCACCAAAATTCATACATTGAAGCCCTAAACCCAATAGGATGGTTTTGGAGGTGGCGACTTTGGGAAGAAATTAGGTTTAGATGAGGCCATGGGGGTTGGTCCCCATAATGGGATTGGTGTCCTTATAGGAAGAGACACCAGAGTCACTCTCTTTGTACCTGTGGGGACATAGCTAGAAGGCAGCTATCTGCAGGTTAAGAAGAGAACCCTCACCAGGACTGAATCTTGCCTTTACCTTTATCTTCTATTTGTCAGCCTCCAGAACTATGAGAAATAAATGTCAGTTTTTCAAGCTGTGATATGTTGTTATAGCAGGTTGAGCTGACCAAGGCAGAGTCTACGTATGGTAGGTATGTTGAAGCATGTGTATATGTTTTGGGGAGCTGTCTATGGTGAGGGGAGAACTCCGAGGTCAAGATTTTGGAGGACAATGTCAAACAGCTCAAATAGGTTTGTCATTGTAAACCTACTCAGAGCCTTTGGCAGGAAGGTGAACAATGATGCTGAAAGAGAGGCATTCCTAGTATAGGTTTGCTAAATGTACTGGACTTGGGATAAACCTTTGTGACGTAGTGGCTGCTAGGTTGCCTTTCATTTGGCCCTGGCGTCTTAGTGGTTAACAGTGTCTGAGTGGATGGCAGCCAGAAGTTCACTACCAACCACAGGTGCACAAGTGCCACCACAGTGTAGACTAGCTGTCATACCAGCCTCGGTTTGAGTGAGGAATGCTTAGCAGAGTGTGGCTGTGCATACCAGCCCCATCCATGAGAGACAGAACAGGCATGCAGCAGGGCCGGTGAGGCAGCCAGCTGAAAGAGACAGTGATGACTCAGGAAAGCTTATAGAATCGCTGGGGTTTCATAATGGGCCCTCTCTGCCCTGGGGAAGGCGTAAGGAGAGATTTAATGGAGCTTGCTGGGTCTGCTACTGCGTCAGTCCCACCTCGGGGGAAATGACTAGCACAACAATATCAGGTGTCAGCACTGCAGACATTTGGCAGATGTGGCATTGGCCTATTTACCAGCGTGCAAGCTGTGCGCTGAAGGCCAAGTGCGTGAGCCCATGAGTATGCGTGGCGGGTCGGTACGGATGTGAACACATGGCATTTTTAAAAAATCCACTGCCCACAAGCAGAGGCAGAGTTGAAAGGGGGGTGACATTTGACGTGAGGTTCGGTGCACAATGATAGAGTTTAATTTTTACAGCTGCATTTTTAAAGCAGCACCCCACATTGACACACCCTCTCACACACAAGTGAAAGAAATCACATTGCCCGTGGCACCCATGGGAGAGAAGTGCTATTAGGCGGCTTCCAAAGTGGCTGTCAGATCCTTGGAAATATCTTGAACCAGCGCCTCGCCTTTCATGTGACAAGGACTCTTAGAAGCCTCAGAGCTTGTTCTAAGGAAAAAGCAAAAAAGGTGAGTAGATGGAACTTATTTGAAGTAAAAGTTGAGAGGGAAGGAGAGGCAGAAGATTTGTATTAATATGTGATATTTCATCCTTATTCTGCATGCTTATCCTCTGTCAGGCCAGGGATAGCCCAAAGTAGGGCTGGTCTCAAAGCAGATGCTCAAACTATTGTATTGAATTGAATCCAATTAAATCAATAGATTGCATAAGTGTTCACCTGTGTCCAAGGATTGATCCTGGATATGAGAAATAATAACCCCTAATACGGTACATGAATCAAGGGGGAAATGAGATCTATGTGTTGGGTGGGCAAGAGTTTCTAGCAAGCACAAGATAGTCTTAGTTTTTAAATCCAGAGCAAAAGCCAGATCAGAAGCAAAGTTTCAGACTGGAAGCAGAGTTGACTAAGAAGGTAATTTGGAATCTGGAGCCTGGAGAAAATCCCAGAAGTCCCATGTTCAGAGCCAACCTCATTAGGATGCAGGCGGTTATTAGAGTAGAAGGACTCCAGGCTAGTCTCCTGGTCAGGAATGGGGATGGGATGTCCTGGCATTCAGAGTGTGCAGCACGTGTTGTAGCCCATAGTGGTGACCAATGTTTTCTAAACTTCAGGAGCAATGGCCCAGAGAATTGTTAGCACAGATGAAGTCTGAACAAGGGGTGGTTTGGGGCCCTCCCCTTGAAAATCCTCACCTCTTTCCCTATACATAAGCCAGAACATTGCAACATGGTTAGATGGCTTTCTTTGTGTGCATACATGGGACAGAAGCCCATAAGCCAAGAAAAACATCCTTTTACAGTTAATAAGATAATTTTCAAAAATTAATTGCTACATTAGTTTTGCTATTTATTTTCACATTCAGAAGAGAGAATTCATTTGAATGTGGAAAATTGTGCCACCCTGATCTCGCCATAAGTAAATCATAGAACCAAAAAGCCTGGCATGCTTTTGGAAAGAGAGTGAATCCATCCTCCAAACTCAAGGCTTTGTGGTATGGGCCCCAGAACAATTAATTAGAAGGGTGCTAGAATAATTTAAAAATCTCCAGCACCGCACAATCCTGCGCTAACCACTCCTTCACCTTCCAAACCTTCCATTTCCTTACTTGTAAAATTTTGCTAAGAATAATTGCCATACTTAACCAGTGCTCACTCTGTGCCATGTACAGTTCTAAGGACTAAATGTGAATTCACCCATTTTAATTCCCATTCAATCACTCAAATAGTAGTTCCAATTTAAAGCTGAGAAATGGAGGTATGGGAAAGATAAAGTACTCATCATGCTGCTACTATCTGAGATCATCAGCATTTGCACCAGGTCATCTGGTTTCTCAGTCTATTTATTTAACCAGCAAATTATGCCTCCTACTAGGGAAAATGATTCTTTTATAATATGAATACAATAAAGGTAAAATCCAAAATAGTCACAAAGGAAGATTCAAGAAATATTGTCCCCTCATCTTATCCAGCAATTAACTCCCAACCTCAACCCCAGACTACATACAATCAAGGAGAGAGGGAAAACACAGAGTTTTAACTTCCCAGGTTATTTTGATGAAATGCCAAAATTGAGATCCATTATGTTCTGTGAACCCATTTCATGGTTTGTAACACTCATTCTCAGGAGGTTCCTTCCTGACTTCCAACTTAATTTGAACATGAGGGACTGTGAGATGTTTTCTTCTTGTTCTGTTAAGAATTTGGTGTTACAGCGCTCCTAGGAGTTTATGATTATGTCAAACATGTCACGTTTGTTCGGTATAAAATTGTTTGGCTCTCTGAGGGCTCTATTTTCTTTCAACATTTACTTGTACAATCATGGCGTAGCTATATCAGTGGATATCTCCTGACAGCCAGCACATTCTGCTTCTTGAGTCTCTGACTCTTTCAAAAAATAAGGTCTGAGTGCAATGTGCTGGTACATTCAGATCCATCCATCACTGCTGGCTGAGTTAGACTCATTCCCTCCATCTCTGTATGCTCTCCCTTCTCACCATCCTGGGCCTCCTTATAGAGATCTTGGGCATTAATTGCAACCCTAACAGGCGTCTTAAGAGTATGAACAATGTTAGACCAATCTGGAAACATTCAGAGTCCCCACAAACTATTATGGGTTTAAGAGGTTGGATGGCTTTCCTTTCATGATCAAAGATGGGAAATATACTTAGAAGTGCCATCATTTTTTTCACAGCTCTGTGAATCTAACTTCTGTGCAGGCTTATGAAGCATTTCAAAGCAATTTCAACGAGTGAAATAAAATAGGATGACTATATCTATGTAGAACTTTAGGATTCATGTTTGATTAAAAATAAATAGGAGCCAAAACCGGTTTGGCTCAGTCAATAGAATGACGGTCTATAGACTGAAAGGTCCCAGGTTCAATTCCAGTCAAGGGCATGTATGTTGGTTGTGGGCACATCCCTGATAGCTTATAACTTAACAACATTTGTACCTGAGGTAAAAAACAGGTTGACCATTTTTTAGGAATCTATGTGGGGCCAACTGCCAAATAGAGAGTTTGATAGAAATGGTACACACTGCTCTTTTAGGATGTAACCAAACAATTCAATAACATAATCTTAAGGTGTGAGAGTCAGCCAACATTAGTAATCTATGTACAACTTAAATAGTACATCGACCAAAGTTAAAGAAGCAGGTGACTGATAAAAGGAGGGGATGGGCATTAGGGTACCAGAAAACCCAAGCTCAAATAGTTACAGCAACTACCAGTTCAGTGCTGAACTTTGTGGGAGAGAGAATGAACAAAACAAACCATGAAGGTATTTAATGGATAATTAAGGCCACTGCACAGCATGGGGGAAGAGAACTTAAAGGGAAAAAATCTATCCCATCCATTTACTCTGGTAAAACTGTGAAGTTAGCTCTGTGATTGAAGTTAATTGCAAGGGAAATTTCACATTATAAATCAATTTTTCCTAAACATTTCTCTACTTAATTGGCTCAGAAATATTTAAATATAATACTGATTTCTGCTGAATACTCGGCAGCTCATGGAGGTAGAGCTACTGCTGCTCTCAGGTCTCATGTCACCCCAGGTCTCCTTACTTACTCGGCACAAATTCTAAACTTGGGCATTGGCAGGGGTAGAATCTGTTTAAGTAAGCTAACATTTGTCTCTAAAGTGAGAGTCGATGCTTTTCCATCAAAGCATTACTTTTTACCCTTAAGATATTCTGCAACGGAATAAGGAAATGTCTCTCTGAATTTCCAATTACATAAAATAAAGCAGTCCATATTGACTCAAGGTGCCATAATCAATCATTTTAGCCAAGAATATACTTGGAAAGATTTCTATGCATTATATAATATCCTTGTAATGTCTGTTTAGGAGACAGGGATATATTTGGGGAAAGCCTATTTCACCTCTGTAGAATCTCTAACATGCTTGCCATTCCTTAGGCTGCCATTAGGTAGAACAACATGGATTAGCAATTTAGTTTTTAATCCTTAAATCATGTCAATATCCAAAACATCCCCATTGGGTCAGTTTATGTTATAGAGATCCAGAGTCACTCTCATTCTGCAAATCTGCTTGGCGCGAAGCTCCCATGAGTCAAGGAAGTGCAAACTCACCTAAGAAGAAGCTGGACAGAATTGAAACCATATGAAATCATTATCCTGGATCATCCTTTAACATATCTGCCATAGAAACCTTCCTTACTTGATTCTCCAATTCAAGATAAAATATCCAAGACCTCAGGATATACCTGAAACCAGATGAACATTCTAAGTTCAACCTGGCTAAAAGCCATCTAAAACTGGGCCATTTCTCACAAAACAAGGACATGGTTCTCCAAGATCAACCTTTGCCCTCGGCTGGCTCTCAGTATGTATAGTGAGAGGTCGTATTTTAATTTTAAGGATTCAACTTTGATAGGATTATAGCTGCATTATAAGATAGTGACCCCCTTGCCGAGACCGGTTTGGCTCAATGGATAGAGCGTCGGCTTGGGGACTGAAGGGTCCTGGGTTCGATTCCGGTCAAGGGCATGTACCTTGGTTGCGGGCAGATCCCAAATAGGGGGTGTGCAAGAGGCAGTTGATCGATGACTCTCTCATCGATATTTCTAACTCTCTATCTCTCTCCCTTCCTCTCTGTACAAAATTAATAAAATATATTTAAAAAAAAAAAAAGATAGTGACCCCAATTCTCTGTGCCTTTCATGCCAAGCATCATTATCCCTTCAGGAATCTCAGGAAAGTGACATATTTCAGGGAGACTCAGAATTCCACCTTGTAAAATGCTGAACAAATACCTTATACTTCAAAGCAGATGACTAAATAAAGGCTCGGTTAGATCAAGGTCCTTAAGACTTAAAAGCCTAAGTGTTCATAGACTTCCACACTGCTTCATTCTCCTCTTCATTCTTCACATTACCTCTGCCACAAAGAAAGGGAAAATAATCAAGAGAGGAAACAACACACACACACCAAAAAACAAACAAACAAACAAACAAAAAACAAAAACAAAAAAACAGAACAAACAAACAAAAAAACAGAAAACAAACAAACACTGAATCTAAATTTGGAGGCAGGAGCCTCAGCCAGGTATTCAAAGACAATTGGCTTGGATCAAAGTGGGGCATAAGTCTGCATTGGCACAGTAGCTTCCAGACTGGAAAAGAGAGACAAGAGCATTGGCTACCTTTCCCCGTGAAGGCATTTGGTCAAAATCTGAAGCAGGAAATTCGAGAGAAAGGGAGAAGATGGCTTCCATTCTTTAAGGCATGGTAACTTCACCCAGTAGGAGCTCATGATGAACCCAGGCTCTAAAAATAAAACAAGTAACTCTTTCTGTTTTGGAAGGAGAGCAAATGCAGGCCTGATACAGGAAGAGAAAGCAAATTAGCCTTGCAAAACAACAACAACAACAACAACAACAACAACAAAACCCTTTCCTTTTCTTATTTTAATCCATTTAGCTTCTCACTCATCCATTCAGCCACTTAGGGAGTAACTCCAAATTATATCACTTTACTTTTTTGTGCTTCCCATTGTCGTCCTACATAGTTCAATAAAGAGCAACCATGCCAACATTGCCCAGATGGAAGATAAAACATGGGAGACAGTCAGCTCACCCTTTCACATGCCCAGTAAAGACAGCCAGAACCCCTTTTGAGATTTTAGTTGAACTAACAGAGACATCCAGAGACAAACAGCAGGAAATAAGCAAATCCGTGTTTGGTATCCCAAGTCTGTGAATTCTAGACTGAGGTCAATGGCCTCAATAAGACTAGAGGACTCTTTAGGATTATCTGTTCCCGGCTCTGTACACACCCAGACTTGTCCTTTAGATTCCAAGATGCCATTTCCGCCAGTGTTGCCACCTCCAGTAAAATTCCACTCTGGGGAGTTATATATAGGACAGAGCACTGCAGTTAGCCTTCGCCCTTATTTTCAAATCTGACTCTTCGTCTTTCATAACCAAGCACACTTCGCATCTGCACATTTGCTCTAACTTTTCCTGTCTATTTTCTTTTTCTTTTTCTTTCCAAAGCAGGAACTTTTGTACTACCTACCCAAAAAGACATGGAGATGCTGAAAAATAACAGAAGTTGCCATTTGCTTCCTTTTGTATGTAAATCTCATTCCTTCTCTCTCTTATATTCTTCACTCATTCTTCTATCTTTCAACTCTTTATTGCTTTTTGTAAATGTAAATGTCTTGCTGGCTATGATTATGTTTCTTCTTTGAGGTCCTTCCCATAGTAATCTATATCGAGAAATGGAGAGGGAGGGTACCCATCATGAAAACAAAAACAAAGCTCTGTAGTTCTTGCTACATTTCTCATCCTACAGTCATCTTCCCTACTATTCAAGGATGTGTTTCTTTTTTTCTTTTTTTCCTGGATATTATAACACCTATTTTTACTTCCTCTTGAGACATAAATCGGTTAGGCCACATAATAAGTTATGCCAAAACTTAATGACTTAAAACAATAGCCATCTGTTCGGTTCACAATCCTATGCGCTTGTCAATGTGCACTGGGCTCAACTGAGCAGTTCTGCTGATCTGGCCAGGGCTGGCTGATCTCAGCTGGGGTCATCATTTGTCAGGAGTCAGCTTCCAGACTGGCTGTGGGCTAGCTGGTCAGAGGTGGGCCAGATGGAATGGTTTGTTTCATTTGCCCTTTCATTCTTCAGGCTAGCCCAGGCCTACTCACAGGAGGGCCAGGGCAGGATACCTCAGCACTGAGAGGAAAGGTTCAAGGTCTCTAGAGGCCTAGACTCAGCACTCACAAGGTAACGTTTGGCTGCATTTCATTGAAAAACTCAAGTAAAAGATTGGAAGGGAGAAAAAGGGATGATTTTAACCATTGATAAGAGGGATACAGTAATCTACTAGAGAGCAATAGAAGTAGCACAGGGTAGCTCTGAAGTTTAAATTTGGAGTCAGAATATCACAAATTCCATCTTGTACAATTTATTAGTTATATCCATGTTCTTTACTTTTCTGTGGTTCCCTTTCTACACGTGAAAGGTGATAATAATAATAATAATAATAATAATAATAATAAATGCAGACAGAGTTATTGAAGATAAAATAATATATTCATACCTATAAATTACAAACTTAGTACAGTGCCTGATACATAGTAACAATATATTTGAGATATTGTTATACTATTGTCATTTTTATTATTAGGGTTTTAGGCCTAGCTCTTAATTTATATAGGTTATGATTAATCTGTAACTTTTCAAGTCCTTGTGAATTATATTAACCCACAAGCACCTTTTTATCTTAAAGTGATATTACTCTTATATTTGTCAACCCCTTGCAGATGTGACTCCATTCTCCTTCTGACTTCATAACAGACAAGATTCGTTGATTTTGGCAGTTTTTCCCAGATATTGTGAACAGGCATTCAGAAAGCCACTACCACTTGATCAGAAGTAGAACAAGAGATTTAAAAAAAAAAAAGTTCTTGATTTACTAGAAAGGAGTCAGAAGGTAACAGGACCCTGCTATCAGAAGAATCTATTAGTCGATCTAAAAAGAAAAAATAAAATGCAAATAAAGACTGCTTGGACAGGATCATAAGTCTTCATGAAAAGTCAGGGCAGTTATGAAGAAGCCTGCGGGTGAGACCATGGGCAGGCTCCTCTTCTGGAAATTAGGTCATGGCTTTACCTCTCCCCATACCCCTGGCACTTTCCCTGAGTCCAGGTCAAGCCCAGTAAATAAAAAATGCTTAGTATAATTTTTTTAGAAAATTTAGCAACTAATGTATAAAGGAGTGACTTTCGAAAAGCCATGTAAATGCCCTGGATCTTATTACTCATCTGTTCAATGGGAATGGTAAAATAGAGCTGATAAATTAAGAACTAGATAGGAGATATAAAGAAACTGATTATGGAAGATGTAAGAAATAAAAGAGTAGGAACCCAGTTCAGCTGTGTGTCTAAAATATAAAATATTTCAATTAAAAATAATGTTTCTAATTACTTCAGAGCTATACACCTCACAGCTTATGCCACAAGCCACTGACAGAGCTCATTCTCAAAGGCAGCTGTTCTCTCAACTCTGACCTTAGTCCACAATATCCACGCTTAGGAGAACATGATCACTTCCTACGTTTATCAATGTCATGATTTAATTGTGAAAGTGTTAGATGGTTGCCTAGATAAATATTCTCAACACAAAATCCTTAGGGTAGAATGTGTTTAATATTTCATTAGAAGAAGAAAAAAGGAATTTGAGTATTTTGTTAACTTTGGATTTTCTTGTGTTAACTTATATTTATTTATTAATTTGCTACATCAAGTTATATGAATAAAGTCATCATTAAGTCAACAGTAAGTAGGACTAAGAATATTTTTTTGTTCATTAAGTTGATGGAAATATTGGCTTTTATTCTCAAGGGTTCCAGAACACTAAAATTATATAATATAACATGATGATGATGATGTTTATTACAATCACTAGTTCCTATGTGGCACTTTGGAATTGCAAAATGTCTTTATATCACATGTTATTTTGCACAGCAGTCCCATGAGTTAAGTCAGTATGATTTGCACTTTACAATTAGAGAAACAGAGATGCAAAATGCAAAAAAAGCCCAGTAATATGATGTTAACTCCCACCACCCTTTAACATACACTTTAAGAAATACAACTATTAAGAAACAAAAATAACATTAATTTACCACTATTTCAATTACTATATATATAGATATGATAAAAGAACCAAGAGGGTCTGGAAAACATTAAATGCTTAAAGGAAGATTTATTTATTTATTCAATGACTGATGTTCAGAGTTAGGTACTAAGGATACGGAATGTGAATAAGAATAGATGCATTGAGTCCCTGGTAGAGTGTACAACCAACTAGGTAATAGGGGATTGATGAAACCTTACCACAATAGATAAATGTAAATTTTGAAATACAATATTATGGGAATTTGTCTTAATTCCTGGAAGAAAGAATATTTTTTTTTACTTACTTGATTTTATACACTCATTCATGAATTCATTCCATTTTTATTAAATACTTACTGTATGCTAAGCACTGTTCTAGGTATTGGGATAGACTAGTGAATGGACAAAACATATAAAAACATCAGATTTGAAGAGTTTTATGAAAAAATAAAACTGTGTATGGAGGATGTGGAGTGTTTGATACTTTGTTAGACTTCAAGGTTGACATACATTGCATTCTATGCATTGATGCCCTCCTGCTGTGCGATACTATGGCTCTGATAGTACAGGCATGGCTATTTTAAAGAGGCAAAGATAATGGGACACAGAACTGTAAGAAAGTGAAGAATTGACATAGGGGGAGATCTGGGAGAAGAACATTCCAGATGGAAGGAATAGAGACTGCAAAGTATCTGTGGTGAAATTGTGCTCGGTTTTTTCAACTAGCTGCAAGAAAGGGGTAAGGTGAGGGAAATAGTATATATTGTAGAGAGTCTTTAAGACCACTGTAAGGATTTTGGCTCTTTCTCTGCCTGAGAACATGCTTTTACTTCCATATTATCAAAACCTCACTGGCTGTTATTGTGAGAATAGACTAGTGGTGTAGGAGGTAATGGCTGAGCAACCAGCAGCTCTAATAGACTCATTAGGTAGACAATGAGGCAGATGAGAAGTGATATAGGTTTGTTCCAAGATGGTAAAGGGAAAGATAACAATAACACTTCAGATTCTTGAAACATTTTAAAACATAGAGCCAACAGGATTTGCTGATGGATTATTTCTGTTGTTATAAACTGTGAATACTATTATGCCAGTGAACACTGCTCCCCACCCTACCCCCAATGCAGAACTTCTGGGGTCTTTTGTTGTTTTTTTTAAAAAAATAATAAAATTTTGTGCCAGAAGGAAGTAGAACTGTTTTTATATGGATGAAGCTTGGAATCCAAACCTTAGGTTTGGATCTGGCTGTCTCAGCTGTGCAAACCTGGATTATTTCATTCTTTTGTTTTACAGTTTCGCCTTGGGGATTAAATGAGAAGGTGTACATATAATGCCTATCACTGTGCCTGTCACATAGCAGATGCTGGACACATTAATAGCTACTAGACTTTTTTGTTATAACCCTGCCCCTGATTGGTTCAGAAGTTGATTGTGAAGTAGTTGAACAAGCACCTCTTTGGACCTACACACTTTCCACTTATTCCATAGGTTCCATTTGTTTCATATTATTGTTCTTAGTTCTTTAGGTTGGTTGAAGAAAGAAAGTAAGATGTAAAGCATGGAAGCTGTGACCTGCTGTGCTTTTTAGCATAGGATAAGAGCCACACTGCAGCAGGAGGACTGGATGACCCTGCAGATTAGAGTAGAAGTGAGGCATGGAAAGAAACTTTTCTGCTTGTTTATTTTTTTAATATATTTTATTGATTTTTTACAGAGAGGAAAAGAGAGAGATAGAGAGCTAGAAACATCGATGAGAGAGAAACACCCAACAGCTGCCTCCTGCACACCCCCCACTGGGGATGCGCCTACAATCAAGGGACATGCCCTTGATCAGAATCGAACCTGAAACCCTCCCGTCCACAGGATGATGCTCTATCCACTGAGCCAAATAGGTTTTGGCTTCTACTTGTTTCTGAGTCATAGAATTGGCCTTCCAGAAGTTGGATTGTTTGTTTTCTGAAAGACTCCTATATCTATACAGGATATGCCTTAAATAGGATTGAATATAATAATACTTCTAACATTACAATCATGATAACAATTGTTTTTATTTGCCTCCCAAGAAGTCCTAAGGAATATCCCTACCTCTGTAAGGAGATTGCATTTCATATTGTACATAATGGGGACATATTGAAGTGTTATGTTCAGAGGGTTGCAATTAATAGATTTGCACTTTAGGACAATTATTCTTGTAACTGTGTGAATGAGAAATTTGAGAGGAACAAGACTAGAAGCAGAGAGACATTTTTCAGACTTTCATGGTAGCATAGGTAAGAGAAATGGGGACTGAACAGAACTGAATGTTGGGATGGAAAAGAGAAGATGGATTCCAGATGTCCATGAAAGATACATTGATATATTAAGGGATAATTTTATTATCCCTTGTTGAATATCAAAGAGAAATTGAGACAGGATGAGGCCAACTTTTTAAGATAAAATTTATAGCCAAGGTGCCAATTGGGTGGAATTTTTTTTTAAAGAAAAATCAGAATTGGAGTATATTGAGTCTGAGATATTGACATTTCTGTCATTATGTCCAGTGGATAGCCTAAAATGACCTGAAATATGGGGGTGGAGGTGGGAAAGGAATGTACTAGAATTAAATATTTGGGAGTTATCAGCATATCTGTCATAGCCACATTCATGAAAGGCAATGAAAATGCCCTTAAAGATCATGGGACAGTTGGATGAAGAACTGCAAAATTTTAAAGCCAGTCAGCAGAAAAGGATGTCAGAAGAATCAAAAGAGTCATGTAAGAAAGAGGAGGAAGTTACTAGCTTTAAAATTCAAAGAAAGATAAACTAAAAAGTGTAATATTGGGGATTTATAGTTAGAACACTGTTGAGTGCCTGGAATTAGCTCAGTAGGTATATTTATTTGGATGAACTATTGTAACACAGACTTGCAGATTAAACCTTTCAGAGAAATGGTCCCCCAACATGTCAGTCCTCCCCTCAGATCATCATTAGGAACTTCCCCAGTGATGAAGATGCTTATAAAAGTTGAGACACAATGCCTCAAACAAAAGATATTAGGCTTCAAACTCCTTTCTGCCTTGTCCTCGTGTTTAGAGTTTAGTTTGTGTTTAGCGAGAATAAGAGAAAAGAAAGTGAGGGAGGTGTTGTCTAGGGACTTGCTTTAAATGCTAAGGTGCTTTGGAAGCAGTTTGTTATTTGGGTCACTGCAGCCTTGGGTCTGTAACTCCGCTGTACTGGTCAGGAAATCTGAGGCTGTCCTGGTGCTAGCGCTGACTCAGAGGAAGTGACTCTCTTAACTGATCTCCCAAATGGATTACAAACAAACGAGGAAGCTAATTTAATTCCCAAGGCTTCAAACTGACCCAATTTCTTGTGTCCACCAATTTATATACCTCCCTGGGGTAATCAGAAGCCATATTAGACCAGAAGGCATCTGGCAAGTATGACATCTGAGCATGGGCAGTAGGGAGGAAGGTTTTAGGCAGGACTCATCGATTCGAAAGCTCGCTGAAATGTTCCTGTCACACGTCAGAGTTTCTATCCAGGACACAGAATGTGAACTGCTTTGTCCAGTTGATCTCCCTCAGACAGCCTTCCAGGGTCATGGATTACTTCCTTCTCTTTACTCATCTTTCTTTGAATACGATCCAGACTGCCTTCTTTATAAAATAAAATGTAAGTAAGTTTGGGAGTTAGACAAGCCAACATTTACTTATGATTTGGGTAACTTGGAACTAAACAACTTGATTACTTTCTTAGCCAGCTTTAATGAAAAGCAATATCCAGACTTTAGTTTTATCGTGAGGATAAAGGAGATAATGCATCTAGTCCTACATTTGACACAGAGCAGACACCCAGTAGAGACACAGTGGCTCGCCCTGGCCAGGTGGCTCAGTTGTTTGTAGTGTCATGTCCTGCACCAATAGGTTGTGGGTTTGATTCCTAGTTGGGGAACATACCTGGGTTGTGGGTTCTGTTCCCTTTTAAGGCCCAGCATGCTGAAGGCAGCCAATCAATGTGTGTGTGTCTCTCTCTCCCTCTCCTATTTGTCCCTAGACTGAATTACACATTGCTTTCATATAGCCATTAAACCCAATAAACACTCAAATTTCCAATGATCATGTTCTGATATTGACAGATGACAAGTAGGAAGCAACCCCAGGAATTTCATGCATTTGAGTGTTATTTACCCAGTTTTTTTCAACACATCAACTATTTTATTATTTTATTTTTATTTTTTAATATATTTTATTGATTTTTTACAGAGAGGAAGGGAGAGAGGGAGAGCTAGAAACGTCGATGAGAGAGAAACATTGACCAGCTGCCTCTTGCACACCCCCTACCGGGAATGTGCCTGCAACCAAGGTACATGCCCCTGACCGGAATCGAACCTGGGACCTTTTAGTCTGCAGACCGACTCTCTACCACTGAGCCAAACCGGTTTCGGCACATCAACTATTTTAAAGTGAATTAAAATAAAAATGGGGAATAACATCAAATGAATTGCAGGGTGAGCATTTCTTCATGAAATCCATTTACATTTTAGGAGTTATCAAAGTGTGTAAGAATTCTGAGAAACTCTAGAAGAATTTCTAACAAAGGGAGCTAAAATAGACCATAACTCTCAAAAGAAACTATAATCACAGTAAGGATCAGGGAGTTATGAAAGAAAGAAAAGAACAATTGGAAATCCAAAGCAAATGAAATAATGCAGGCTTAATCAAAGAGAGATGCTAGGTATGAATAGTCAATAAATTATAATCAACATGGAAAAACCAAATATGAGAAAAGTGTACTACAGCTGTAATACAGTTATAGTATTAAGAGCATAAGTTAATAAAAGCAAATAAGTATTTCCACTCAAATCATTCATGTCTGATATTTGGTCTATTATGAGACACAGTTTGATGTGAAACAAATCTATAGACAGTGTAATTTAGTAGAAGTTGCTGGGATTAATTTATCTCCAGTATCTAATCACAGATAACTCTGTTGCTCTCACAGGAATTTAATCATGTACACTGTAAATTCAGCATTCGAGAAGAACAGGATTAATTGTCTTTATAATTTAAATATACAGATAAATTCAGGGTCTTAATATGCAACTTTATTAAGTGATGGTAGATCTGTGGATTTGAAGCTGGATAGAGCTAGTTGTTGTTCCTGTAATTAATGTCTTTTAATTTCTTAATATCATTGCTATCAGTGATAAGGAAGTACTGAGGTCCAAATCGATTATGAGTATATCCATTTTATCCATGCATTATACATTTGGTTAAATGACAGCCTATTAGTTACAATTTCAGATATACTGGTAATTTTACCTTCCTGAGATTTTGCCCTGCACATTTTACCTGACCCAGGCGTTGCCACATTAAATCATAAAACCCTTCCTAATGGTAGGTCGTTTTTTAACAGATTGCTAACTTAATTCATGTTTTTCCTGCATTTACCTTGCCTACTTACGATTTTGTGATTAAAATTATTTTTACATGCTCTTAAAACACTCCATATTCCATAATATATTCTGGCAAATATGGCTGATCTAAATAACCTAAGATTGTAAGGCAAAGTTTAGTAGATGAAGAGGGTCAGATTTCCCCTCCCCCCAAATTGTCAAAACAGCTGTTTTTTTGCTTTCTGTAAAAAGAGAATTGCAATTAGTTTAGTTACATTGTCCTCAATTGGGAAGAATGCATATACATTCTCCTCCGGAGGAGCAGGTCGTTTTGGAGGGAAGACTCACTTCCTTATTTTGTCATGTGAGACTGGGGGCTGGCTTCACCTGGGAAGGCAATTGACAGAATATATTGATAGAATTCCATGCATCCCATTTTCAAGCACTACAGGATGTTTCCACTTGGTTTTCTGAATTTTACTCCAAATACTCTTCCTTGCAAAAGTTTTGATTTTGAAAGTTGAGGTATTTTTAAGTCTCAGCTGTGTGAAAGGCACATTTTGAATTTCTCTAGCATAGTCTGCAGGCCTGTTGGGTATTTATGTCACCCTTGCATAACTCAAAAGTAGCGGAACAGATTGTGCTCAGATTGGCAAAAACCCTCAGACAGGGCCAGTCATGGTCCTGGGAGATAATGTTGGGGAAAGCCATGATGGCACATACATACAGAGGTATTAAAGGTTTGCATTGACAGCTTAGCAGCGCCGTGTTTCCAGCACAGATCTCAGACGGGTCTGCAATGTCACTTGAGAAAGCGGGAAGCACTTTTTACTCTGTGCATTAACTTTGGTTTCGCACATGCTCCTGGCTCTAGGCTCATTCCAAATTAAAAGAAACTCAATAATAAATGTTGCTTTGCACTTGATCATGATCAAGGTACTGTCATTATTTCGTTTTCCAATAAATCCTCCCAATTCTATGTGACATGGATCATCTTTCCTTCTTTTTACATGTAAGAATGTTGAGTTATGCTGAGCGCAATAAGCCAGTCAGAAAAGACAAGTATCACATATTCTCACTCATATTTGGAATGTAATGAACAAAATAAGCTGATGAATAAAATAGATGGAACAGAGACATGGAAGCATGGAACAGACTGAGGAATCTCAGAGGAGGGGGATTAACCAGGGAACTAGTATGCCCATAATAGTATGTCTATTAGTCCATGGACACAGACAATAGGGTGGCAAAGGCCTGGGGGAGTGCATTCAAGATGGAGGGGGTCAATAGGGGAAAAAGGGAAAGATAGCTATAATACTTTCAACAATAAAGATACTTAAAAGAAAAAGAAAATTGAAACTCATCAAGTTAAAAAAAATGTTCCAAGGCCACTTCAGCTCGTAAAAGGTAAAACCAGGACTCTATTTGTTCAACATCTATATAATAAAAACCTAATATGCTAAGTGCCCGGTCGTCTGGTTGGCCATTCAACCAATTAAAGTATAATATGTTAATGATATGCTAAGGCAGCTCAACCACATGCTATGATGTGCACTGACCACCAAGGGGCAGATGCTCTGACCAGTAGGTTAGCTTGCAGCTGGGGTCTGGCTGATCAGGACTGAGAGAAATGGGCCAGACATGCCCTGGAGCCATCCTGTGGTCCCACTCCTGCTGTCCAACCTCCCATGTTCCACTCAGGCCCCACGCAGAAGCTGCCCCCTGGTGGTCAGTGCACTTCCACAGGGGGAGTGCCACTTAGCCAGAAGCCAGGCTCACAGCTAGCAAATGCAACAGCAGTGGTGGGATCCTCTCCCACCTTGGCTGCAGGATGGTGGGTGGTAAGGAGCGAGGGGTCCTGGACTTCAAGAGCCCTGGCCAGCCAACCTTCCATGACCTGGACCCCAACCATGCATAAATCCGTGCACCAGGCCTCGAGTAAATGATAAAATGTATTAAGACATTATGATCTATTAAGAAAATGATATGAGTATTTTACTTTGAACAACAGTTAGCTAATATAGCATTCTTATCCAATCAAATTTATTATATAAATGATATTGCTTCCTAGATTTGTAAGATTATTGTTAGATATATCTGAAAATAAGCACAATGTAGTAGGACTACATAAGCTCCAAATCTGTAAAAAAAAAAAACTCTCTATATGTTAAGCCACTTTTCCATGGTTCCTATAAAAGCCTCTTTAATACCCAGGATACTGGATTTGCAACTGATGAGAGTAAACAAACCTGCCAGCCAATCCCCAACCCCTTCTCTGACCCACAGAGAGAAAGGGAGTGGGCGTGGTCAGCAACATGATCAGAGGAGCAATGTGAGTTCCTACAGTTAAGCCGAGGAAGGGATGTTGACCCCTAAAGTGCATAGAGAAAAATTAATGCAGTCAAAACAACAATAACAATTCCCATCTTCTTCCCTTTTTCAAACTCACCAAAGATAACATGAGCAAGAAAGAATATAAAGGGACAAAGAGCACCTTCTCAGTAGCCCTGCATTGTCCCATTCATACCAGGTATATTTGCCCTCGGAGACAAAAATCAATGCTATAGACTTATTTACATTTAAATTACTTCTAGTTGTTGATACAACATCTCCACTTAAATGCTTCCTGTCTGGGATGGAGCAGACAATGGTCTGATTATTATTACTAGCATCATGATTCATTATTTTCAGTCTCTCTCCTCTTGAGATAACTACCCTCTGGGATAATATTCAAGTGAATGGGGAGAGCAGATGGTTCCAGCCATCCCTGGGCAATGGTGGTCTCTCTTGGCACACACTGATGGCCCTCAGGGCAGAGCTCTCTGGCTGGGGTGCTTAGATTTGTACATGTCATATGTTTGGGTGCCCTGTGCATCTTCGGCTGGTAGATCCCACTTGGTGCTCAGCTGGTAATAAGGGGAAATAAGGAGCTGCCTTTTCTGTGCTCAGCTTTATGAACTGTGACTCCTCTTCACCTGGCTGATGCAAAATCTGTCCATGAACATTTGGGAAGACATTCATTTTCTTCCTTTGTCGGCACCAACAATTGAGAAGGAGCGTGAAGTCCTACTTTTTGAAGGCCTGTGACTGACAATTTTTAGGGAAAGGCTTCAAGAGTGGGGGTAGAATGCTTCCTGAAGCCAGCTGGGCCAAGGTGTTTACTTTGAAGGTACCTGATTCATGTCTTTCCTTTCGGCAGTGACCATGGAAACCTCTGTGTCCTCTATGCTCCGTGCGTGCAATGGGCTCAATTCTGTTAGGAATACTCAGGCCAAGAGAACCTTTTAAATTTTAAAGCCCAAAGTTTGACACAGGCCTGACACTGGATTTAATGAACCCAGAAACATGCCCTTAAAAATAGATGGCAATTGTTCAGTGGCATTGTAGCCAAAGGGGTTCAGACTCAGAGCGGTCTGGGTTACACATGTCTGTACCTATTGTAACTCTTCAGGTGGACAGAACAAAGAGCACTTTGTGAATGCTCAGAGCTTCAATGCCGCCTCGCCTCTCTGTCTCTGTGTGTGAGCTGCCTGCATGTGTGTGTGTGTGTGAGCATACACACCCTCACTCTTGGTGCTTGTATTGTCTTCCTCCCCAAATGCCCTTTTTTCACCTCTGCCTTCGCTGCCACCTGTGCCTGTCTTTTAAGTCTCAGCTGAGACATCACTTAGCTCTATACCGTTAACCTAGCTCTTTTCAGCTAGAAGCAGTCCTTTCTTCTGAATCCACAGCATTGCATCTCCTGTGATTCTTTCTACGGGTCTTCTTTTTTATTTATGTTTAACATAGTTCACTCATTTCCCAGGAGAGCAGACTATGGAAACACCCATATCTAACACATTGTTGGCCTGAAGAATATGAATGTTAAATGAATGCAAAACACTAATAAATAGCATAATTTAAGTCAGGCCCTAAAGTGTGTGGGGCACAGGTAATAGAGGTTGATATACCATTGATATACCATTACATTGCTCAAGATCTTCTAATTTCCCGAAAATTTTTCAAGTATGAACAGTGTTTCAACAGAGGACTACATATGCACTTATCATAATCTGGGAGACACATCAGCCCAGCTGGTCATTTTGCATCCCCTGTAACTCTGTCTTCCTCAGACCATGCACCAAGACTTGGGAAAGCCGTGTCTTCACTTGAGTGGGAATTCCAGTAACAAATAAACCATAGATCACATACAAAGGTTAACTGAGAACAAGACTTCTTTATTCTTGGCAAATAGCTATGACTACTTAATGTTGACATTAGGTATTTTTATAAAATTGGTTCAACAAACCCTTAGTGATAACTTTGAAGGGTTTTGTGAGAGAGTAACAAACAACCAAACAAAGACCTCATTGTCTGCTCATGGAACAGCTGTACATACACATGGATGTCATTTAGCACCTTATTATTTTTTAGGGAACCACTATCAAAGCAACCACACCTCAATTTAATAGTTAATGTTACTTAGTCAACTTCATTTGTTTAGTGGTCATATTCAATTTCATATTCTGCCCATTTTTTGGCTTTTTTATTTATGACTTTTACTCATTTAAATACTTTAGCAGTGGATTGTGGGGGCTTGCATAATGCATGAGGTCACACCTGGAACCTGTTGCATTGTCCCTTCTATAACGTTCCTGCTGCATTTCTCTACAAAATGAATTTTTTTTTTCTAGGTTCTGAGCTTTGGAATTGATCTGAATATCACTTGATCCAGGTTTCTCCCAAATGGATAAGTGCCCTTTTCAGGAAGCATCCACATTCTAGTCAGTATGTACACAGCAGCCTCAAGGATCAGGAACTCACTGTATTCCTGTGTAACAAACAGCAAATTCTCTTCTGGACAGCTTCTGCTTAGAGTAGTGTGCTTATTTGGTTGGTTGTATTTTGTGCATTTTAATTATTTATCTGTTATTTGTTTTTTGTTTTTTGTTTATAACTTAAGACTTTATTTTTTAGAGAATTTTAGATTCACAGCAAAATTAAGGGGAAGGTACAGAGATTTCACATATATTTATCACCCCCACACATGCACAGTCACCCCCTCCCCTAGAGTGGTACATTTGTTACAATTGATGAATCTGCATTGAAACATCACAAGCATCCATAGTTCCTGGTTTGCTTCATGGTTCTCTCATGGTGCTGTACATTCTATGGGTTTGGACAAATGTATAATGACATGTATCTACCATTATAATATCAGACAGAGGAGTTTCACAGAATAACTTTCTGGAATTTTTATTGGGACTGTATTGAGTCTATAGATCAATTTGGGGGAAACTGACATCTTGGCAGTATTAAGTTATCCTGTCCATGAACCTGGAATATCTTTCTATTTATTTTATTTTCATATTTTGTATCAGTGTTTTAAGGTTCTTCTTATCTAGAGTTTATATGTATTTTGTTATATTTATACCTAAGTACTTCATTTTGGGAAGTGCTAATGTAAATATTTTTTTTTTAATTCTACTTGTTTATTGCTGGTATATAGGGAAGTAGTTAACATTTGAGTATTAATCTTATATCCTACAACCTTTCTATAATCACCTATTAATCCTAGAAGTTTTTAAAATTCGTTTGTGTTTTCTATGTAGACAATCATGTCATCTTTGAACTAAGACAGTTTTATGTACTCATTCACAATCTGTATACTTTTATTTTATTTTTCTTTCAATAATTCTAGTACAAGGTTGAAAAGGAATGGAAAAGGGTGGCATCCTTACTTTGTATCTGGTATTACTTGGGAAATGGTAGTTTCTCACCAGTAAGTTGACATTTGCAGGAGGTTTTTAGTAGATAATCTGTACAAAGTTGAGAAAGATTTCTTCAGTTTCTAGTTTATTGAAAGCTTTATCATGAATGTTATGGATTTTGACAAATGCTTTCTCTACTTCTATCTATGTAATCATAGGATTTATTTCCTTTCGCATTTTGATGTGATGGTTTATATTATTGATTTTCAAATGTTGATCCATTCTTTAATACCTAGAATAAATTTCTACTTGGTGGTGAGTATAATTATTTTGATATACTTTTTATTTCACTTACTAATAGTGTGTTCAGGATATTGGCAATTATTTTCATGAGATATATAGGCTATAATTAATTTCTTTAGGTTATTGTCTGATTTGGGTGTTAAAAAAATCAAGCTTCATCAAATAAGTTAGGAAGTATTCTCCTACTATTCTTTGAGGGAGATTTTAGAGTAATGACATAATGTCTTCCTTAAATATTTGGTAGAATATGTTATCTATTTCTATATTGAGCTGCAGTGGACCTGATTTCAGGACTAGACTTGTACTTATCTATCTATATACAATGTATGCCAGACTAAGAAAAGAATGTATCAGAACTCACCGTCTTTGTGAATACACATAGGTAAGAGTCATATTTGGATGTCAAACGTTATTCTTAATTTGTCCCTTTGTGGCCTTTTATGTGTCCCAGGAACATTCGTTCATGGAAAGTTTAAGGAAAGCTGCCTCCAGTGTCTTATCGAGGGCTGCTTTCCCTCTGGCTGTTCTGATACTCCAGCCTGTCTCATTTGGCTCTCTGCTTTATTGTCCACTTTCATATATTCTAGAATCATCGCTAGGCTGTGACTGGGGGGGGGGGGGGGAGACATTTTTTCATTTTGGGCTTACTGATGTGTACATAACAATTGCATTTAAGAGGTACTCACCCCCTGTCCCCACACTCCCAGAATTTTTAGAAAGGTAAGGATACGCACAGCCAGAGGCCTGAGAGGTCTCTACTCTTTGCCCAAAGGGTAGACACATGATGATAGGGCCATGTGTTTTGCTGGAACACAGTCCTTCCTGTACTTCAGCCTATTCTTTTCCATTTGAAATTCAGCGAGCTTGGAGATAACAACAGATCCTGCCCCTAACCGGGCATCAATATGAATAGTACCTGTCATGGAATTGAAGAGGTAGCGGCATGGGGAGACCCAAGTCTTTGGCCTGTAACCTTATATCACCTGTGCAGGAAACACTGAAGAAAGTACATTATCCCCTGCAGCAGCTAAATGAGGAGAAGCGTGTATAAGATCTGCTGGTGTAGGGGTTTTCATTTCATTAAATCTGCATTTGTATCTGCCCTGGGGACCTTATTGATAAAGGGAAGGTGCTGAGAAAGCTGTGTCGGTGTTTAAGTACTGCAGTAACTTTTTCCTGATATAATTAAAGTCCGTCCATTGATTTTATTGTCAAGGAAGGTTATTGTTTTGGAGGCCACCCTGTCATAGCTACTTTGCATAGATAGAACAGCTTTATTAGTCCTGTGAACTTGTGCGAGTCACTTAACCCCTCTGACTTCTGGGTTCAAGCAGAGTTATTAATGTCTGCTAAATAGAGCTGTTGTCAGGAAACACAAGATAATGAGTGCGGAAGGGCCTCATTACTTAGAAAGGCAGCCCACCTGCATTATCTCAGTTTGTCCTGACCATACCAGTGGGTGCAGGATAGGCCAGTGTGTGTGTGTGTGTGTGTGTGTGTGTGTGTGTGTGTGTGTGTAACCCTAAACTCCAGATGAGGATTCAGGTTCAGAAAAATTAAGTAAACTCTTTATCATTGCAGAGCTGGGAAGGGAGCAAAACAGAGATTTTCCTGTGTCTACTTGACACTCATCACACATCAGACCTACAAATTGTCCCTGACAGTAAAGCCTGAGCTCATTTAGGCACCTCACATTGATTCTCGGTATGTTGCAAAAGATCAGGCATTTAAAAGAGCAAACAGAGAAGAAGTCTATCGAAGAAATCACTGGAAAATGGCCTAGAACTGAGAGTGCTCAGTTTGGGGTAGAACCCATGGTGTGTGGGGAAGGCTTACAGTGTCTTGTGCGAGTCAACGGTTAAATTGTTCAGAATTTTTATGAGCCCATTGTTAAATGTAACTATTATTAAAAACTAAATTATATGAACATAACACTAACTTCTAGTGCAAACAAAGGGGATTAATACTCAAAACCTATCACTTCCTGCATGTTTTCACTGCATTTCCTGTTATCTATACTCTTGAGCATATTGTATCTTTCTGGTGGACATGCTATATAATGGTCCCTCACTGCTCATGTGGCAGAAGTGATCGCATGCCCCTTAGGCTGTGAAAGACTGCAACTCCCATCCTGGTTGCTTCCTCTCGGCCTCGTGGATCTCTCAGTCCAGCTGCCATGTCCTCAGGACACACAGGCACCCCATGGAGAGGCCCACGTGGCAGGGAAATGAGGTCTCCATCTTGCAGCCAGAGAGCAGCTGCGGCCTGCCAATAGCCACATGAGTCTGGAAGTCTTCAAATGAGTGCAGTCCCAGCTGACAACTTTGCTAACATGTCAGGAAAGACCTTGAGCCAGAACCAGCCAGTGATGTTGCTCCCAGGAATCAATAGCTACTACAGTAGCAAAGCATCTAAATATGCTTCATCTTGGTGTCCAATTTTGGAGGGGTTCCTGTAAAGGTCAGGAAACCTCTATTTTTCCCCAAAACAAAGAAAAATGGTTGGCCAAACCAAAAATTATCCCCACTATTAGAATAAAAATGTGTCCTGTTATATGTTGTTCATGAGTAGGTCCAGACAAAGCAATTCAACCTGCTCTCTGACAATCTTTATTTTTGTCTCTTTAAATATGAATTGCCAAATATGCAAAATGAAACTGGGGTTATCCAAGAAAGTCTCTAGAAGGTCGGTGGAAGGTATGAATAGATTCTTCTTAGCAGAAGTAAAAATTATGGGTGGGACTGTCCTTATTGACTAAGGTAGTGGTTCTCAACCTTTCTAATGCCGCGACCCTTTAATACAGTTCCTCATGTTGTGGTGACCCCCAGCCATAAATCATTTTCATTGCTACTTCATAACTGTAATTTTGCTACTGTTAGGAATCATAATGTAAATATCTGTGTTTCCTGAGGGTCTTAGGCTCTACAGCAGTGACCCACAGGTTGAGAACTGCTGCTGTAGTGCCTAAGACCCTCGGAAAACAGTTATCTACATTATGATTCATTAACAGTAGCAAAATTATAGTTATGAAGTAGCCACGAAAATAATTTTATGGTTGGGGGTCACCACAACATGAGGAACTGTATTAAAGGGTTGCGGCATTAGGAAGGTGGAGAACAACTGGATTAAGGGAAGAAAGGTAGCCAGTTTTCTGGTAACACATGAGTCCAGAGAGCTCACCTGGGTACACAGAGCATCCCACCCTCTGGAGCCAGAAAGCCGACTGGCCCAGGAAGCTGGGAGTGCCCAGCCTTCCTCTCTCTTTCCCAGAGCTGCTCCGATAGCTGCCTGGGAAAACACAATTTAGAAAATGGCATTCGACTCTCCTCAGAAAGATATCATTAGCTAATTAAACTGTAGCCATTTAAGTACCTGTAACAACTAATGGGAATTTCAATTCTACTGATAAAAAGGTATTATTTATAATGAGCCTTACCACCAAATGAGTTCTGAATGTGGAAGGCTAACCATTAACTTGTGAGTCTGAAGCTGCACATGATAGCGAGGAGAACTAGGATATGGGGAAAGTATGAGAGGTAATGAGCCCAGCTATAGGACTATTAGGCTCCATCAGGAACAATCTTCTCTGTTTGCTGGGGTAGAAATGGGAGGAAGGAAAGTATGCCGGGAAGGGGCCATTGTTTTGTTTCTCCACAGTAATATGAGAATCAAAGGAGAATCCAGGTATTTGATTTAAAATATATATTTATTTCTAGAAGGTTCTGCATTTTTCCTCTAGGAACTGTGAGCAGCAACTGTAACTTCTTAGAGAAAGCATTCGGTGATACTAGGATCAGTGCTCTTGGCTCCCATAACTTTTTCGACCATACTCTTTCCTTTGTCACTAATGCCACCATTGAATTTGAAATGTTCTACCCCACCCACTGCCTTAAGTTGTTAGAGTGAACTACCAAGCCCCAGGATATTTTCTCCCTTCCTTGAAGATTTTAGCTCTGCATTGCAGTCACTGTCCTATACATTCTGTCTGTCATGACCCTTGTGATAATGGGAGAATTTTTCACACATTGTGCAATTCTGAATGTATATACTGATAAATCTGAAGTGTGTTCTGAGAGAAGATGAGAAGACACATTTTTACTTTCCATAATTGTTACTAAAATGGAGAACACTGAGAAAAGAGCAGATTGCCGACTAGGGGTTGGAAAGACAAGAGTTCTAGTTTAGTTATGTAGTATGTTAGTGTCTTTTCCCATATCTGAATGGAAATTTGAGTAGACTATGTTGCTGCAGCTCAGAGAAGAAATCAGGACTGGTAATCTTAATTGGCAGCTATGAACATGTTTCCTTCTCACGAATGATAGAGATATAAAAGGACCCCTAATCCATTTTTAGATATATTATTTAATAATTCCACGCCAAAGTTTTCTTCCTGAAAACTCCATAAAAGAGGCAGCTCTCCAAATCTCATTATTCAGTCTTATGCAATACCCAGAAAGTTCACATAAGAGACTTCAGAACATATCGGGGCCGTGATTACTTCTGATATAAAGCTTCTCTGTACTGTGTTAGGTAGCCTTACTTCTAAATGATTCACTCTTCACCCTGCAATTGGTTTTCTAGACCCACTACTACTTTATTCTTCCCCTTATAGACATGCAGATAGTTAGCGATGCCCTTTGCTCAGCATATATCTCAGAAGACGACTATGGCAGCCCTTGTCATCATGAATTGGAAGCTGAAAGTAAGTGGGTAACCAGGTATCTTGCAAAGTTCCATGACCCCATGTCTCTCATGGAGTACAGACCTGCAGTATTTGAAAGAAAATTATAAAAATGAAAACCTATGTTTCTATTAACACAATAAATGTTGATTTAGTTCAAGATGTATGTAATTGGTAATGAAATCCTTTAGGCTGATTCTCTCTGGTACATACTGCCCTATTAACTTGAGGATTAATGCAATGGGACTTCCATTATAAAAAAAAAAAAATTAAACATGAACAATTGTGGACAGTTAGGAAAGGTTAAAAAATAATGTCTCATGTGAAGAAATAACAATTGGAGACTTGGAGTGACTATATTTAATTGTCTAAATTAAAAACACATTTTTGTTTTTCCTTAAAAGCATTGCTTATCATGTAAAGAATAGGGACCACAGTAGATATGCCTCACTTAGACATCAGTAAAATGCCTGCTAAAGTGTGTCATGAAGTATGACCCAGAAAATTGGCTTAAATTGACTTTCAAAAAAAAAAGGACATAGTCGCATGGGTTAGAAACTAGCTAAATCATGAGAAAAATCAATGATGATTACAAAGGTGGCCTCTCTGTGTTTCAGGTCCCAGTGTTTAGTTAACCTTCTGATTAGGAATATTTTCATAATCACAATCTGCAAATGCAGTCATTTAGGAAGTGTCTGATTTAAACTGGTGCTCAGATAAGCAGTATGCTGAGTTAAATGGCCACAAATCAGCTGACAATCTTTCCATCAAGACATGGAGTTCCTGTCCCTGTTACTGGAAAGGGGGCCTAGTCCTTGCTCCTAGTGGGTAGATTCTTGACTTCTTGCAGGAAAAAATTCACAACAGGAGTCCAGGTGAATTTTAGAGGACGCTATTAAAGCTGGGGATAGTGACACAAGAAAGGGCTGGGGAACTGAGCATAGGCTGGTCTACTTTGGCTCACTAAGAAGTCAGAGGAAAAGGAGCCTTGGGGACAGGCTCAGGGGGTTAGCCTGGGATGAACTGCCACTGCCCATTGCCCCCCTGGTTGCAAGCCTCCTGGGGTCCCTTAGAATTTAGGAGATGCATGCCTGTGGGGAGAGAAAGGAGGGTGAAGCACAGGCTTATTCCTGGGAAGAAGAGCATGCGATGGGACTTTTGCTTTTTGAGGGGTGTTGAAAGGCCGAGTGTTTAATGGGGTCATAGGGGAAGATCAATAGAATATGCATCAGCTTTATGCTGATGCACCAAAATGAGATTCATTCTCTTAACTTCATCTGTCCTTGGGTGTGATTGGCAAA
Organism: Pipistrellus hanaki; assembly: GCF_964339955.1. Taxonomy (NCBI): domain Eukaryota; kingdom Metazoa; phylum Chordata; class Mammalia; order Chiroptera; family Vespertilionidae; genus Pipistrellus; species Pipistrellus hanaki. The sequence goes on from NC_140515.1 coordinate 50,510,790, forward strand.
TGACACTAATTAGATTTCTGCGATCTGTCTCCCTGGTTGGGAGGAGAAGTATAAATTACTTGCCCTTCGGTGTCCTTGTTTAAGGAAGAGAGGCACAAACTGCTTGGCATCTAGATTTTCTTAATGGCTGCAAACTGCTGTTTAACTATCTGTCTCCGTTTCCCCATTGGGCTTGTCTTGGCTTACTGGCCTCTCTCATCCCCTCTTCACAAGTATGAGCAGACTCTGTGACTGCTTCCAGAATACGGAAGTGACCTTGTGATATTTCCCTGGCCCAGGACTGAAATCTTCCACTCCAAACTCCTTATTGTTTGCTCCCTTTGGGATCTCATCATTCTACCGTGACAAACCCAAATTGCACAGAGAAGACAGATACAGTTCCTCCAGGCAGTAGACTAGCTGAACTCCCAGCTGACAGTGAGGATCAACTGCCAGCCTTATGGAGAAAACATCCAGCCCCTATAGGCCTTTGCTCATTGCAGCCCCAGCCACCATCAGACGACAACAGCATAGGAGATCCCAGCAGGAAGTTCCCAGCTGACCCCTGCCACCTCAAGAAGTAAGAGATATTTTAATAAGTTTGGGAGGTAGGAGTGGTTCCACAGCAATAGATAACTAAAATAACCTTTAAATGGCGGCAAAGGTGGTTTTTAAAGCAGAGCTATAATCTTTCAGCAAAAGATGCTTTCTTTGACATGCATTAGAAAGTACTTGAAGATGCGCACACTGGATATTTAGATAAAATCTACAAACAGCCCTGGTTTGTGTGGCTTAGTTGGTTGAGCGTCATAATCCCATTCACTAAGAGGTCTCTGGTTCAATTCCTGGTCAGGACACATATCCAATTAGTGGATTGGATCCTTAGGAGCTGTACAGGAGGCAGCCTATCAATATTTCTCTCATGGATGCTTCCCTCTCCTCTCCCTTTAAAACCAATAAAAGCATATTCAAACAAAATCTGCAAACATATATAATTCCTACCCCTCAAAAAATCTTCCATAAATGTATTCTTTAATTTCCTCTTTGAATTCAGTGGAGAGGGAAGAAAGTTTTACTATATCTACTATACTATGTAGTCTGGTTTAAGGTAAATACTTGGTTATAATATTTACAAAGCTAATAGGATTTGTTTAATTTTTTATTATGTTAATGGTTTTAGATGATATTATTGTACAGATCTCAGATTATATTTTTAATAGCCCTACTGAAATTCAGCTATACTTAATATTTAAAGAACACATTCCAAAACAAACCAACCTTTTCTCTGTGAAAGCACAGTATTCACCCTTTCAAAGAATAAGCGTGATAGTGGTGAAATAGTATCCAACTCAGGAATGAAACAGTCTTTTGAGCCCATGGGAGACACTCCAAAGCTACCTGTTAATCAGCTGATGGATGGCCTGGCCTACATAAAAAGGTTCCGTGTCATGAAGACAGACAACTTTGCACATCTCCGGCCACATCCTACATGCAACGAAATACTTCAGACTGCAAGGCATAGACATTTATATAAATCAACACCTGGAGGACTCTTTTAAGTCTCCCCATTATCAATCTTTATCTAAATCTCTGGCAGTTCATGTCATAGTATTAACCGTCCCTCTACAATATAGGTCTGGATTGTAGACATGGTAATTGATTGAAGATGGTCTCCAGTCCTTTTAAGAGAGAAAAGAAATTGTTAACTTATTTTTTTCAGCACTCATACCAAACATTCATAAGAAGTAAAATGCAGGCATTTATTCATCTCATAATTCTTTAAGAACTAATTTAGCTTTATTTATTTATTTTTTGGCACAACCTTTTGAATAAAAAAAAAATTGGGAAGAGAAACCAGACATTTCAAAGAGTGCAAACTTTGCAATTGTTGCCTGCATTAAAAAACAAAAACAAAAAAAAAACACACACACAAAAAAAACAAAACAAACAAATCATGTGTTTCTCTCTCTCTGCTCAGAACCGTGGTTAGCTAATACAATCCATTACTGACTCCAACTGGGACGCATGCCAACATTGCAAATCGCCACCTGATCAAGACTCCTTACCCTGTTTTATGTGTGCCTCTTTGGGGAAAAAAAATAAATAAATAAATAAAAGATGACTTTGAAAGAAAGGAGAGAAGGTTTGTACAGGAAGTTATCTTGGTGAGAAGGATAAGGAAGGGAATAATGTGTGAACGTCAGAAATAGATGCTTGCTTGGCATTCCCTGGCTTTTGGGGTGTGTGTGATATTTATTTTTATTTTTTTACTATTTCCATCAGAGGAAAAGGGACTCAAATAAAATTAGAATGAAAGAGAGGATTTCTTCTTCCGATGTTTCCTGTTGTCCCAAAATAAAATTGAATCAGAGAGAAAATAAAACAGATACTCTTTCTACTTCCTTTAGATTCCTTTTCCTCTCAGTTGCTTTTCAAGCCACTGCTTGTTCAGAACATTGTGTGTTTGCATGTCTGTGTGTGTGTGTGCGTGTGCGTGTGTGTGTGTGTGTGTGTGTGTGTGTGCATGTATATGAATGCATGTGAAAGTACTCTTTAAGACACCTCAACCCAGAAGTTTCAAAGTATATGGCAAGGTTGTAGAAAAGCACATAGTTGAGAGACATTTGGCAGGAGACTTTCCCACACTTTATCTACCACTTGGTGAATGTGACTCTTCAAGGATGTTTCCCTAATTCTCTGCTGGATGCTTTATCACAATGCTTATCAGCCTTAGTGAGGCAAAAATGAGTCTGTAAAAATGAAACATCATGGAGATCTATTGAACACAAGGTTAAAAAAAAATGTTTCTTGATACATCCAGACCTAAAATGTAGAATACCAATTTTAGGACCCAAAATTTCACTAGTGGATTTCATGAAACACTAGAGGCACAGTGCACAAAATCTGTGCACTGGAGGGGGAGGGGGATGCACGCTCTGCCCAGCCTGTGCCCTCTTGTAGTCTGGGAGCCTTCTGGGGGTGTCTGACTGATGGCTTAGGCCTGCTTCTAAGCTGGCAGTCAGACATCCTTAGTGTTACTGCAGAGGTAGGAGAGGCTCCCGCCACTGCCACTGCACTCTCCAGTGCTGAGTGAGCCTGGCTTCTGGCACAGGGGACAGCTCCTGTGTTGAGCGTCTGCCTCCTGGTGGTCAGTATACATCATAGCGACTGGTCATTCTGCCTTTCAGTTGATTTGCATATTAGCCTTTTATTATATAGGATTTACATTATCAATCTCACACGAACACTTCTAGAGAAGAGAAAAAAAGCAGATACTGACTAGTCTGTTCGATGGGACTAACTTCACCTTGATACAGAAATATAATAATTACATCATAAGAAAGGAAAATTGCAGGCCAATTCATTTTAATCTAGAAATACCTAAAGAGGATACCATAACATAGTTTATAAACAACACTAGTAATATAGAAAATAGGTGGAAAGATACATGGAGTTTATGGATTCTGTCTCAATATTTTTATGATGAATATCCTCCATGAATTTAATTTCTTACAACTGTAATTGAAATGTCAGCTCTTTTTTTTTTTTGGGGGGGGGTGTCAGTAACTGATTTATTCTAATATTTATTGATATATAGAAATGAAAATAACCAAAAAAGAGAAAATATCTTGAAGGAGAAAACATATATAGAATTCAAAGGTGAAAAACATATTCCTACAAATAATTTACCACCACTAAGGTTGAAATTTGATTTTTCATTAAATTTATGTCACCTTTTCCCCACATATTTCTTTTTTTAAATTATATAATACTTAGGTAAGTAAGAAACTTGTATTTATTGTATATTATAAAATATTATATAATAGTAAGTTTTATAATTTCTAGTGCCAGAACAATATTTGTCTTACTGACCATTGTATTTCTAGACCTTGGAGGACTGTCTGATATGTTGTATATTCTCACTAAATATTTGAAAAATAAAAGTATGAATGATTAACAGAAGAAAAATGAGAATAAACTGAGAAAATTTGATGATCCATATACCAATTTTTTTATATATAGTAATAGGAAATTTAATTTTTCTGATAGACCACAAGAGATGGCACTTAAACATAATTTAGTAATACAGACTGAAGGCATGAAGTTACGTAAGAAGAAAGGTGTGAAGGGATAAAAATGGATATGCAAGAAAAATGTTGAGAGGGATAGAATGCGGATTTAACTAAAATGTAAATATAGATTCATCCGTAATGTAAAACACATGCCGAAACCGGTTTGGCTCAGTGGATAGAGTGTCGGCCTGCGGACTGAAAGGTCCCAGGTTCGATTCCGGTCAAGGGCATGTACATTGGTTGCGGGCACATCCCCAGTGCGGGGAGTGCAAGAGACAGCTGATGGATGATTCTCTCTCATCGATGTTTCTAGCTCTCTATCCCTCTCTCTTCCTCTCTGTAAAAAATCAATAAAATATATATTTAAAAACAAAACAAACAAACAAAAAAAAACACATGGCTATGCATGAACCTAAACTTACTCAGTGTGTAAAGTGCTCAATTAACTCTGCCCTGTCACAGAGTCACAGACCTATGAGTTAGTTATCCTACCAGGAACTGGCTAAGTGGGTGCAATAGGATCTGCTGTGGTTCGTTTCACATATGCAAATATAAGTATATATTTTAATCTAAAATCTTCCCTGCTCTTAAGCTTTTTCTTTCTGAATGTTTTCCTTTAAAAAAAATCTACTTGGAATATAATAAATTCAAAATGTCAGGTCTAATTATATCTACCAGGCATTACAAGGTAGTCCTTTTGGTTTGTTTCCCATTGATTTTTGGATTACGGCTCCATTAGAGATTAGAGTGAATCACAAATTCTAAGAATACAGAATAATTTCAACATTGATCTTCAAAAACTTGATACAAGACAGAAACAATAGTGTTTGTATTTTTTTTGGTGTATAATGGACTACTGGAGCACCAACATGTAAAGAACTTTAAAGTTGCCCTGACTGGTTTGGCTCAGTGGATAGAGCATTGGCCTGCGGACTGAAGGGTACCAGTTTCGAAGGGTATGTACCTTGGTTGCAGGCACTTCCCCAGTGGGAGGTGTGCAGGAGGCAGCTAATTGATATTTATGTCCCATCATTGTTTCAAACTCTTTATCCCCTCCCTCCTCTCTGAAAAAATCAATAAAAAAAAATATTTTTTTAAAAATGAACTTAAAAGTTGTCCAACATGCCCTTTGTTTCTTGGACCAATCAGAGAACTGTGGGCAAGGAAGAAATATTCCTCTTCTCTTCTAGGTTCTTTTTTGTAGCTGGTCTGAAAATCAAATAGATGTGAAACAGATTAATAAGCAAAAATAACCAAATTTAATTACATACTTATGTATGGGAATGCTATATCCTAGAATTGTTTACACATCCAAACTATTACTCAAGAGTAATAGGAGAAGAGTCTCATTTTTTTCCTCTTATGAACCCATTACCCAGAACTTAATGGAGGATTATTCTACCAAAATGAGAGACTCAAGCAACAGGAGAATAATGTAGAAATAGTTTTCAGAATGTAAGAATGGAGAGGGAATTTCTGAAATTTTTACCAGGTGAAATCCCAGAAGGAGAGTTATAGGGCAGACTCAGAGAGCAAGTGGATCACATGAGATTTATCAGTGTTCAGTACACAGAAGAGTGTGAAAAAGTAGAAAAGTATGAACACATTACTATTATACTTGGTTTGGTTGTAAATGATACTTAGAATATAGTTTATGCAATGATTTCAGACAACTGTGAGAATATTGCTTTGCGGTATATTAAGAATTCGGAATTAGAAAATTATATTGTGAATAGGGAGTGTGCAAAGCTAAATTATGTATTTTTTACATTAGGAAGGAAAATATATGTAAGAAAAGTAAATATGTGTTATGGAACTAGGAAGTTTTAAAATAACTTTTAAAAAGTTGAAAGCGTTAACTTCTAGGATGTAGAAAAAGGCATGGAACTGACCTAGTTGGGTAGGGAGTTGCTTTTTTTGTTTGTTTGTTTCATTATATACCTTGTAGAACAAATTTAAAATATTCTGCCTATATCTTTTTATAAAAATTGATATCTAAATTTTAAAAAGTAAAGAATTAAAATGAGGCCATGGGGATTATTGATATTCACACGTATGTTTTCCTATTATAATTTTACCTTTTCCTTTGAAATATAAACCTTCAAGTAAGACCTGAAAATTAGGGTCATTCTATTTTTTCCCTGTTTCAATAATAAAAGAGTTATCGATTCCCCTAATACCCTGTTTCCCCGAAAATAAGACAGTGTCTTATATTAATTTTTCTCCCAAAGATGTGCTAGGTCTTATTTTCAGGGGATGTCTTATCTTTCCATGAAGAAGAATACTGTACACATTTATTGTTAAATGAAAATAAAGGAAATTTATTACCTGTATACGGTACGGTAGTATGGTAGTTGTCAACACAAACCAGACAAACTGTGAATCCTACAGTATCAAGAATTTACTCATTGATTCAATGACAATCATGTCATCATCTTCTGGAACACCATCATAACAATCCAATTCCTGAATTTCCTGGTGAATTTCTTGTGACTCCATTTCTTTCAGAATCAGTGGACCAAATCTCTCATGTTTAGCAATAGCATTCTGAGACAGAGCCTGGGGGAGAGGGGGGCTTATTTTGGGGGGATGCCTTATATTTCACTCAGAAGGAAACTTATAAGTAGGTCTTATTTTCAGAGGATGTCTTATTTTCGAGGAAGCATGGTAGTAACAACAAAGTATTAAAACATTTAGACTGCCCCCTGTTTACCATGCTTCTGATGTGGCTTTCATCGCTGTAATGACTTTTTTTTTCTCTTCCATTTTTTCTGAGCTAATTGAGCTCATTTTCATCACCTTTGCCTGTCATTTTGGCACCTTTTCAAAGAGAACGTTTTCATTAGTTCTTTTCTGGCACTAAGGAAAACCATTTGAACTCTTTCGTCTGCTGGAGCAATTGCTTTCCTAGCAAATGCTTTCTCTTTTATTTCGTTTTTTCTCTGTTGCTTCATCTGACTGTTGTGAATGTCAATGCCCATGCATCGATCTTATGCTGATGCCATTTTGTTGATTATTAATACTGAGCTGGAGTATTTAGCTACATGCTGGGAAATCTGGTGGGGAGTGTAGAAGGATGTGAGCTGGGATGAATGGAAACTGTTATCTATAGCACTTTCTGATCAAATCGAATGTGCCCTCTCTCCGGAAGACACATTCCCTGCTGCCTGGATGGTCTGTGAGACTCCTGAGAAATCCCATCCAATTGTAGAAACTTCTGTTGTGACTTGGCAATTATTTTGGTCGCCTTGGCCCTTCATCTGGAAGCATTTGGGTCAGAATCCCATAACCAGGAGGCTGAATTACCAATAACAAGGTGATGTACCTTTGGTTTCTTTTCCTTTCTCTTCCAATTACCTGCCATTCTTTACTCTTGCATTCATCCTATTCTTGGTAGCCAGCAGGATCCAAACACAAGCTCGGAGAATAAAGAAAAGCGATAGCAGAGGGAGTTTTAAGTTGGAAACTGTGGAGACAAAAACGTCAGCAAACTTCACATGTTAGAGCTGTGACTGATAGTTTTGCTTCCCGAGAATGATATTCTGCTCGATTTATATTGATTTCACAATTTGTTATGAAGGTAGGATGGGGCTCAGCATCCACCCTGAAGACCGTAGCCATGAGCTGGTGGAATAGAAATTCTTAAAAAAAAATCTTTACAACAGATACTAGCGTGAAGTGTATGGATGCTGACATCAGAACTAATGAAAATGCAGTGTCCTGGATGAATGTGGGTACTGGCTATCACGATGGCTTTATACTGGGGTTAGTTTGGTTCTTATGCTGGTTTCTGTGCCACTCGGCACATATAGGAGAATTCTCAGGCTACTAAATATTGGTGAGTCTGGGGCTTTTAAATATGGATGAAATTAACTGTGCTTTCCTCCCCCTCCTCCTCCTCCTCCTCCTCTCCCCCCTCCTCCTCCTCCTCTTCCACCTCCTCCTACTCCTACTTCTTCTTCTTCTTCTTCTTCTTCTTCTTCTTCTTCTTCTTCTTCTTCTTCTTCTTCTTCTTCTTCTTCTTCTTCTTCTTCTTCTTCCTCTTCCTCTTCTAAGTGGGGAGTGCAGTGTGGCAGTTTCTCCACTTCTCTGCTCATATCTCTCCTCTCTCTCTCTCTCTCTCTCTCTCTCTCTCTCTCTCTCTCTCTCTCTCTCTCTCTCTCTCTCTTGTTAAACCTCACCCAGGGATATGTTTCCATTGACTTTTAGAGAGAATGGAAGAAAGAGGGAGATTCAGAGAGAAACATTGATGTGAAAGAAACACATCGATTGGTTGCCTCCTGCACAAGCCCCAATCAAGGCCTGGCCAAGGAGGAGCCTGCAACTGAGGTTCATGCACTTGACTGGAATCGAACCAGGGACCCTTTGGTCTTCAGGCCAATGCTCTCTCCACTGAGCCAAACCAGCTAGGGCTAACTGTGCTCTTTTTCCATCTTCCATCTCAGCTAGTTAAATCAGGTGTAGGATATCACTGCAAAATGATTACCAGTTTGGGGGTATGCCCTGAAGAGTAAGCTTACCTAAGGTTTAGCTTTCTATTGTTTCACTTATCTGCTGTCAACCACTGTCAGTTAATATGAAATGGAAGATTCCAGAAATAAACAATTCATACTTTGAAATTGCACACCATTCTGAATAGCATGATGAAATCTTGTACCTCCTTCACTGCCCTGCTCCGTCCCACCTGGGATGTGAATCATCCCTTTGTCCAGGTTCTCCACCATGTATATACTAACCAACTGTGAGTCACTTAGTAGCCATCAAGGTTATGAGAGAGAGATCACATCTGTATGACTTTTATTACAGAGTATGTTATAATTGTTCAATTTTATTATTAGTTACTAGAGACCTGGTGCACAAAATTCATGCACTTGTCAGGGGTGGGGGTCCCTCAGCCCAGCCTAAGCCCTCTCATAGTCCGGGAGCCCTTGAGGGATGTCCAACTGCCATGGAGGTGGGAGAGGCTCCCATCACCACTGCTGCGCCCACCAGCTGTGAGCCTGGCTTCTGGCTGAGCGGCACTTCCCCTGTGGGAGCTCACTGACCACCAGGAGGCAGCTCCTGCCTTGAGTGTCTATCCCCTGGTGGTCAATGCAGGTCATCAAATTGCCTTCTACAAATTTGCACTGATGTGTAATCCTAATTTATGTGAGACTGCACACCACCCTACACCAGCTCTGGCACTAGCAGATAATCAAATACTGATATCTTAGCCAAAGTCAAAACCTGAGCACAGGATAGCTTTGCTCTTTGAAGTTTTACATGATGAATTGCTGTAAATAAAAAAATATCATTATAAGATTTATAGTGATTTACAGTTATTTTTAGTTAGTTATTCCTGCAATCTTCTCATTTTTTTTTTTTTTTTTACCAAAGTCCTGGTTGTTAGTTTTTTTTTTAATTAATGTAAAGGTTGGGTATGTTTATTCATATATATCTCTGAAATTGGTCCTTTTTATTAAATGTATCTTTCATTTTCTCACTTTCTTTAATTTTTTTTCTCACAGCATTTTATATTAAGAAGAATATGTTAGTTTTTAGATAATAAAATATATCAGTATTTTATATTATGGTTTCAAAGTCTACTGTCATAATATGAAATAACTTCAGTAATCCAAAACTGAATCTCTGCTTTCATATTTTTATAAATGTATTTTATTGCAAATGGCTATTAATACATCTATACTTAATTTGATGTTAGATAGAATTCTAACATTCCTCCTAAACTTGTCCAAATACAATTTATTGAATTAATTATTTTACCCGTTGCTTGAAATTCAAATTATATACTGTAATAATAAGTTGTTATAATAAGTTCTTGGATCTATTTCTCAACTGCATAGTCATTTTCACTTCTCTGTTTGTCTTTCTACACCAAATTTTGCCCTCATTCTTCTTTTTTATTCCTAAAGTTTTAGTTTTTAGTTTGCTTTTCTATTTCTTTTCTTTTTGTCAAGTTCCTCATATAATCCCAATGGGTTTTGAGTAGAATTAGCATCTATACTGTATTGGATCTACATATCTAAGGACATGATAAACACGTGTTTGGTTTTTTTAAAAATATATTTTATTGATTTTTTTTTTTTTACAGAGAGGAAGGGAGAAGGATAGAGAGCTAGAAACATCGATGAGAGAGAAACATCCATCAGCTGCCTCCTGCATACCTCCCCCTGGGGATGTGCCCGCAACCAAGGTACTTGCCCTTGACCGGAATGGAACCTGGGACCCTTCAGTCCACAGGCTGACGCTCTATCCACTGAGCCAAACTGGTTTGGGCAGAACGTGTTTTTGTGTAAAGTTTTTCAATGATCAAGTAATGAGCTGTTTTTTTTTTCAAAAAGGTCCTATACAGTTATTGTTATGTTTTATATTTTGTTTCCATAATTTCTAGGTAGTTAGGGCCTTTTCCTATTTCATCTCTACTTGATAATCTTGCAAGCTTTTTATGGCTGTGTATCGTTTTTTAAATTGTTCTCATTGAATAATTTTATGTATTCCAAAAGCTTTACAACTTATTTAATTTCTAATCAAACACTATTGCTGATTGCAACTGTTATTTATTGTGTATATATTATATGCCATGCTCTACTCTAAACACTTGGCACTCATTTAATAGCATGAGAGGCTAGGAAAGGTAGTCTTCTCTTCTGTCCAGAAATGAGAAATGGTGTGGTGAGCACGTGGCATTTCTGTCACAGTATATATGTTCATTTTTCAATCATGTTTTTCCCCCAATTAATTTTGTTGTCCCAGTTATTAATTTTGCAACTTATTGAGTTGTGGCCAGAAAGTAGACTGAAAAGTTTAAATGTATTGAGTTTGTCTTTAAGAACTTGGACATAATTAATTTTGTTAAATGGTCCATGGACATTCAAAACATTTGTGAATTCTTTCAAAGGGTGGAAAGTTAATATATCTGTTAATTGAATATATTTCATTTTTTAATCTCATCTGTATCTCCCTAAATAGTGTTATATTTCTATCTAGCAAAAATTCTTTGTAGTTTCTTCACAAAAGTAATTTGTTTCACTTTAACTATAGTCCTTACTTTATTCAGACTTCCTTTTTCTGTTCATTTTCAGAATCTAGCACAGGACACTATATTTCATTTAGTCGTCATGTCTCTGTAGGCTTTTCTAAACTGTAAAATTTCTCAGATATTCTTTGTTTTTGATGACCTTGATAGTTGGAAGATCCTTGGGCAGGTCTTACATGGAATGTCCCTCAGATAGGACCTGTCTAATGTTTTCCAGATAATTAGACTGGGTTATGGGTTTGGAGGAGAAAAACAACAGCGGAAAAGCACTATTCTCGTCCCATCATATTAATGGTCCATACTTACCCAATTTGTGTAAACTTTGATCATCTGGCTGAGATAAGGTTGGTCAGGTTTCTTCACTGTCAATCTTTCCCCCTTTCCTATCCTGTATGTATGTTTTGGGAGGGAGTCACTACAGGCATCCAACAATGAAGAGAAGTTTCTTAAGCTCCACTTCTTAATGGCGGAGTGTCCACATGAAGTGTTTGGAATTCCTCTTCATGAATCCCTCATTGGGCGTCCTCAGGTGAAGAAGCCTGAGTGTATGCCTTGGCCTATTCCAGCAATTTGGCACACTGGTGTGCGTGTGTGTGTGTGTGTGTGTGTGTGTGTATGTCTGCTTGGAAAAAACAATTAGAAATTTTCAAAATGTTACTCTGTGTTTTTAGTCTCTTTTCCTTCATTTTGCCTGAATTTCAATGATTGGTATGAACAAACACCTATTTTTTTTCTTCTGAAAAATGTTTAATATTATTTATTTGAGAATTTTTATTTTCTTCTTTCTCTTTAAAGTTATTTTGTATCACATGCTCAAAGTGCCTTAAAAGTAGATATCAAGCCGAAATCGGTTTGGCTCAGTAGATAGAGCTTCAGCCTTCAAACTGAAAAGTCCCAGGTTCAATTCTGGTCAAGGGCATGTACACCTTGGTTGTGGGCACATCCCCAGTAGGAGGCAGCTGATGGATGTTTCTCTCTCATGGATGTTTCTAACTCTCTGCTCTCTCCCTTCCTCTCTGTCAAAAAATCAACTATATATATATATATATATATATATATATATATATATATATATATTAAAGTAGATATCAAATTTCACTTAGAGATAGGTGATCTGAAGCACCCAGCATTTTACAACTCTCCCTGCCTGATCAAACTACCATGCTCCTAACTTTTAAGGAAAAAAAAGCGATTATATTCCTTTAACATTTAAAAAGTAAAGCTCAGAGGGGTAATTTGTGTCAAGCTGCATCATATAATATGTTGGGGGAGGAGGGAGAAAGGACTAAGTCTACAACGTTACATTTGGGGCTATCTTTTCTACTATTTCTATTTTTCTAATTTCAAATATCTGTCTAAGAAGAGGAAGAAAATGATTAATTCTGCTAGCTCAAAGGGCCACAGCTTAGGAGGGGCACCTGGGAGACTGGCGGGCCCCAGTGGGTGGGACACATACCGCCTGCAAGGAAAGAGATGGCTTGTAAATTCCTCCGCACACCGCACACCGCCATGCGACGTGGCTCCCTAAGCCAGGCTGTTCTTTTTCATTAAGGAGTCTTGGAGGTGGCAAAGCAGTCATCAGCTTATGCAAATTCCTGTGGGTACAAAAGAGGGACCTTTTAAGCTGCCTGTTACTGTATTATTGCTGGAAGAAAAGGAAAGGAAAGCACAAAGGGAGAGAGGGGTGTGGGGAGAATTAAGGATCTAATAACAGTGAGAGCTCCCTGCGCAGGTTGTGTCTCTTGCTGCGTTTGAATGATTTTTCTTTGTCGACAGCCTTGCACTGGGCTATTTTTAGTATCTCTTTAATAATTGAGCCGTTGCAATTGTGCTCAGCAGCTGGAACAGGCAGGGGAAATAGCAACTCAAAAGACACAGTACAGCAGGGTCATAATATAAGTCAAGCTGCACTAGAGAGCACACCTTTCTCAGAGGTTGAATGCTGAGGTGGGAGAAGAGAAAAGAAATTTAAGAAGGCTACAAAGAGGAGACAAAAGGAAGTGCTAGGTGAATAGTATTTTTGTGTTGTTGTTGTTGTTGTTTTTTAATTTAAAAAAAATCTGAGAATGTGCCTTGTTGGACAGATTCTTTCGATGGTAAAGAAAATGGGGAGATAGGGTTTTGCTACTTTATGAGAGAAACAGGACAGAAACGTGGGCTGCCAGAACTGATGTGTTCCCTAGTCCTGAGCTGAATGGAAAACAAGCATTTCTGCACACCATTGTGACTGGCATTTCATGAAGCTAAAGTGTTGGAAGAGGGAACCCTTGCTACTGACAGGGGAGCTGGCTGTGGTGAGGTAGGGGAAATCTCACATTGCCCAGTATTTTCCTATCCCGAAAGGCTGTGGTCAAGGAATATACAAAATTGGAGGACTCGGGTCTTTCAAAGTCCAATCCTCAGATCCATTACTGAATCGCTGATTTAGGTCACTCAGCTGGTGGGCATGGTATATATCTAGCTTTGCCAAAATCGTTGTTTTGCTGCTGCCTCTCTTCCAGTGGAGACTCCAAAGTGATAAGGAGACTTGCCAAATGGAGACTTTATAAGTGCCCATATATCTGAGCAGTGGAGACATTCAACCTGAGTAATGCAGACAATCTAAACAAACAAACAAAATGGTAAAGGTTGTCTTCCATTTAATGATCAAACTAACTCCATAATTGCCCAATTGCTCATGTCTTTTTGACTTAGAGACTACTAAAGATAGATGAAGTTGTAAGCTTTCTTCCTCAGCACTTTTAACTTTTTGCCTTTTAAATATTCCCTTTTTCTTTGTTTTGCTATAATCCTTGCTATTCTTCACTACCTCCCCTTTTCCCCCAGCTTACCTCCTTGTCATCCCCACTGCATTTCCCTCTTCCCTTTTGCTTCTCCTCTGCTTTTTTTGGCGGGGTATTAGGGATTGGGGTATTTGGGATTGGGGAGACTTTCTAAGCATAATTGGGTTGGTATGACATTCCATCCAGTAGAGGTCAATGTGACAAAGGGAATATCCACAAGCTAACAGCACAATGTGTCTAAAATAAATGTCTACCCACGATGGCTTACAGGACAAAGAAACAATTTTCCCACCAGCTTCTGTGTCCTTTAATTATAAAAATAGCCATTCAGTACTTTAAAACTCATCTTTAAGCACTTGAAATGGAAAACCAGTATAAAAAACTTTTTGTATATTTCTTAAACATCCGGGTGAATGTTAATCCATGGTTCTTCTAAATAGAAGAGAGAGAAAAAGAGAGAGAGAAGAAGAAAGGTAGAAAAATTTGTTTCCTTGTGTATACTATGATTTATTTAATCAAATTTTATGAGTGGATATTTAGGTGATTTTTTTAATATCTGGACTTTACAACCAACCACCTCACTTTTCACCCATGATAGACCCATTTTATCACACAGCTAGAGGCTCAGTGCACAAATTCGTACACAGGTGGGGTCCCTCAGCCTGGGCAGTGATCGGGGCTGATCAGGGCTGGCCAAGGGAAGGGACTGAGGGAGGTTGGCCAGTTACAGGAGATTGGCTGTGGGAGTGCACTGACCACCAGGGGGCAGCTCCTGTGTTAAGTGTCATAGCAATCAGTCTTTCAGTCGCTTGGGCTTTTATATAGATAGGTGATAGATAGATAGATAGATAGATAGATAGATAGATAGATTTTTCCAGCTAAGATTGAACAAACAGAGCTTTTTTAAACACAGCAACTCAGGATTCTACTGCCAGCCAATCAGAAATAATGTGTTTCTGTAAAGGTATTTCCTGCTTCTCATTTCATGTGTCTCTAATTAGTTGATGTGAAATCATTGTCTGTCCCCCCCTCCTAATGCTCTATTTATTGGAGATGATACAGTATATGGACCATCACTGACTTCAGCACCTCCTGCTTCCATTGCTGAACCTCTGGCCTATCAAGATATTAAGCCTACTTATCTGACCATCCCACTCTACTTGTTAGGATTATTTTCCCCCCTGATTCTTGCTTTGAATAAATGTATGTGTTAGTGAGAATGAGGGTTTGGAAGTAGGAAGCACTATTGAGGCATAGGAAATAAACAATGTTCAGACATCTCAAAAAGCAGCACATAATAGGAGAGGTCTAGTTGGGTGGGCTATTTATCATTATTTAGTTTTTTGAGTATTTGGTTAAGACAAAATGAGGGGAGACATACCAATTCCTAACTCCTACACTACCCCCCACCCACCTGCCAAATCCTCCTTTACGAAGATAGTCTAGTTATGTCATGAGGTACATTTCAAATATCTGTGGTTGTGTATTAATTTTGGTTCTCGCTCAATTGGCTTCATTATCAGAATGAATTCCCTCCAGATTCTGGAATTAGGCTTCCTGTTGATATTGGTGAGATTCTCATCTTTATATTCATATATGGAGAAGTTGAGAAAGATCATTTCTGGACCTGCACATCATCCAAAATCTTAACTGATGACATGGATTTTAAATATGAATCCACACAGCTGTTATCTTGAGTTGCTATTTGCCCACTACAATCCACAAAGGTCAGTGACCTAACCAACTGTAAAGAATTGAAGTTATTTCTTACTGCTCTATCGTAGGTTTCACATTTTCAACTGTAACTAATTGCATGGAACATGAAATCTAATTAAAACCTTATTGTACCATCTGTGTTCTTTGGTTAAAGGACATGTACTATTAAACATGTGTTGAAAAGGAGGCATTGAAAGAGTTACTTAAAATTCAGTTCCTTCCAGTCTCAAAGACTGGATGGTGGCAGGTTGTAACACTCCAATGTTGTATCTAATCTTTAAGAGCTCCTCAGAGCTGTAGCTAATTTTCCTATTGTTATAGACTAGAGATTTCACCGCCAAATTAAACCTCACAATTTTAGCAATAAAGGAGAGAGAAAAATTAAGAAATATGCAGACACACAAATACATACACACATATATAACATATTGGGGAAAAGAATCTTGGTAACGCCCACACACAACAGGTTTCTAAGGCTAATATGTTTTCTTCTCTCACCTTATTTAATGCAAATAAGAAGAATTTTATTTAACTGGAGAGTTTAAGGATTTCTCCTGTCTGCAAATGGACCAACCTCAATAATTACAATTTCTTGGCATTACTTGATACATAGGCTAGAGAGTAGAAAAGAAATAAAATGAAGAAAGAATACTATTGCAGTGAAATACACACACCTTCAAAAACCTTAGCTGACTACTATGGCTTAACTCACACTAGTATGGTCTATACTTAGTTTATTATTTCTCTAATTGCCATGTGACATTACAGAGAACTCCTTGTTGTTGAGTCTTCATGGAAATGCTAAAAATCAGTTGCAAAGGAAATCTTCACAGGTCCTAGTATGTTAAAAAGTTAAAAACGATATTAATACACTGTGTCTTTGTAGATCTTAGTTTTTTTTTTTTTTAAAGAGACCTACGATGGCATCTAGTTTATTTATATTCCAGCAGCTGCAGTCATGAAATCAAGATGCAATAAAATGATCTCTCAGTTATGCAGGCACCTGTTGTTAAAGGAAAGTCTGGGCCAAATGGACAGAGGCTGTGGGAGGGGAGTCCAAGTGATGCTAGGGACCCTGAGGAAGTAGACATATCGGCAAGCAGCTGAGCCAGGGGTTTAGGCATCAGTGGTGGAATGCCCCCTGCTTTGGTCCTTTGTTAAACTGACCTTATTCACATACAGGCAGACATGAACTTTCATGTGCAACTCACAGCAAAACTAGGATGGAACCAATTCTGATATTTCTCCCACTTTTGAAGCTGTGTGCACTGTTGTAGAAGACCCCAAAGCACGCAATAGCCATCAACACATACCAGTGGCTGTAAGGGGACAGTACGTACTTTAGAGTTGGAAATGACCCAGGACAATAGCAACTCAAATTTTAACAAAGTGATTGTCCCACATATCAAAGGGGCTCATGAATGGTTATAGTTTTCATAAGAACCACACTTGAGGGACTTATGTGACACTTGAAGGTACTGCCCTTCACAAAATATTAGTGATCTACATAAGGTCACATAACAGAAAACTGATCTAGGATGAGCATCCAATTGTTATAGTAACTCTAAGTCACCTGGGCACACAGTAGTGAATTCTGACTTTACATTTGCTTCCTCTCTGAGACTCCATTTCCTTATCTGTGCATGGTTTGATGTGGACCCAAATATAATAACTCACACCTGATGAAAACACTGCCACCATGAATGACATAGGGAGGACTGTACCTGGCATATGGCAGGTGGCCTGTACTTCCTGTTTTTCACCTTCCCTGAGAGCAGACACCTAAACTACCTAACGGGAGTTTAAAAGGACCTGTAGGGACATGGTTCTCTAAGACAGGTGTCTCTGCTCATGGATAGCCCCATCTCCACCAAGGTTGGGGGTCTAGAGGATCAGTCAGTCCACCCTGATGGTAACACAGACTTTGATTTAAAGTCCTCAGTGTTCAGCTGCTTCCCACCTACCCAACCACAGCTCTCTCAGTACCTGGAAAGTTATTGGGGAGGGCAGGACAGTGAAAAGCATCGATAGTCATTTGATGCCATTCTCATAGGAACAAATGAAAAATATTTGATTCTGAAAAGAAATCCCTTTATTTTCCAGTTCATTGTTATTTTCAAAAGAGCTGAGTATCATAATAAGTCTCGATGATCTGTGGCTTCCAGACTTGAGGGAGCTCTAAAAAGAATATTCTGCCATAAACTCCTTGTGTCCAAACACATATTTAGAAGTCAAAGCTCTATAATCCTTGTAAAGTGAAGTCTATGGCTGGAATGCCTGAGTTCTCTTTGTCAACTCTGAGTAGTAAACTATCCTTTACTAATCAGCTAGGCTTCAGGCAGGACCTGAGAAACTTCTGCATCTCAAGCAGTTTTAGAAATTCCTTATTTCCATTTTTCACATATAAAATAAAATTATGATGATGACATGGGTGATATATAAATCCACTGGGCTCTTGCTATTTGCCAAGCACCCATATCAAGACTTGACAAACAAGAACACTCTCATTTGGGTAGTCTTAGTAATTTGCATTTTATAGAAAAGAAAACTCAAAAAGCATACAGTAGTACTCACAGCAGTCACTTATTTTGCAGTATTAGCTATCTATCTTTACATGATACATAAATTATCTCAATCTACATATACCCACACTTCATAACAACGCTATGAGAGAATAATTATTTCATTAACATTTACAAATGAGAAAAAGAAGCAAGAAGAGACTATGTAACTTTCTTAAAGCCATATAGCAATAAGTGCGCCAGGACAGACTTGAACCTAGAAAATCCAGTTCAGGGTCCATATCTGTCACTGTGCTGTAGTGCCTCTTACCTGCTCATAACATATTTACTTTAAAAAGGATAAATGCCAGTTTAGAAAGGATAGTGGCCATTTGCAACAACATGGGCGGATCTTGAGAGTATGGTGCTAAGTGAAATAAGTCAGATGAAAAATGACAAGAACATATGATTTCATTCATATGTGGGGCATAAAACAAAAAGCAATAAATGGACAAACAAAACAAACTACAAATAAATTCATAGATACAGACAACAGAATGGTGGTTACCAAAGGGGGAGGGGAATGAGGGGAGAATGAAGAGAGTAAAGGGGATCAAATACATGGTAATGGAAGAAGATTAAACTTCATGTGGCTAGAACCCAATGGATTATACAGACATTGTATTATGATGTTGCACAGTTAAAATTTATATAGTTCCATTAACCAATATTTCCCCAAAAAGTTTAATTTTAAAAAGATGAATGGATAGGTGAAAGTTCCTCTGATGCAGCAAATGATACACATAACAGAAACTCCTGCTCTGAACAACTATGCTGTCTCATGCTTCTCATCTCACTTCAAAAGAATTGTAGTTGGCCTGGATTGTCCTTTTAAAAAGAAAAATACTCAGAATAAAAACTTTGGTTTTAGGCATTTGTCAGTGATGTGGTGAGACATTAATTGCACATTGGAGTAGGAACTCCTGGGTGATGTGACTGTATCTTGAATAGTGATCCTTTCAGTAACTGCACCACACAATCTGAATATCTATACTAATAAAAGACTAGGTAGCCCTTATGCCCTCACATGATGCCCTTACATCATCACAAGATGGCCACCACAAGTTGGCCATCACAAGATGGCCTGCAGGGGAGGGCAGTTGGGAGCCAACAGATGACAGCAGTTGGGAGTGACCAGGCTGGCAGGGGAGGGTAGTCAGGGGCCATCAGACCAGCAGAGGAGCAGTTAGACATCAATCAGGCTGCAGGGGAATGGTTAGGGGGCAATCAGGCAGTCAGGCAGCTGAGTGGTTTGAAGCCAGCAGTACAGGATTGTGGAGGGGTTCCAGATTGGAGAGGATGCAGGCTGGACTGAGGAACACCTGCCTTCCTCACCCCTGTGCATGAATATTGTACACCCGGACTCTAGTATTGTATAAAAATGAATAAGAAAAAAAAATC
The DNA here is from genome assembly GCF_964339955.1 of Pipistrellus hanaki. Taxonomy (NCBI): domain Eukaryota; kingdom Metazoa; phylum Chordata; class Mammalia; order Chiroptera; family Vespertilionidae; genus Pipistrellus; species Pipistrellus hanaki. Next base: position 50,530,339 of record NC_140515.1, read on the forward strand.
ACAAATGTATTAGCCAACTCCATGACAAACAGGAACAGAAATCACCCTGGTTTAACATTAATTACTCTGAGAATTTAAATTATTAGAATGGAAAAGAGAGGCTGATTTAGATACAATCTGCAGGAATTGTGTGGGATAATAGACCCTTTGTAGTATTAAAAGTTAGCTTTTATCAATTTTAATTTTGCAGATAACTTTTTGTTTACTAAAACAGGTGATTCTTTCAAATAACTTCTTTCCTTTTTATACTCTCACAATCTTCAAGACATAGTAGGCATTAAATAATTTGGTCAAAGGATTCAGGATTTTAAACCCAATTTAAAATTCAGATAAGGATACTCAGCTGGCTCTTCTTTTAGCATAATTAATACTTGTATGACTATAAATTATGAAAAGTATAAAATATAATTATTTTAGAAATAGAAATGGAATAGAAATATTGTAGAAATTATAAATTATGAAAAAACAAAAGCATTAATGTGAACTTTAATTATCAGTATTTTAATTAATACACAGGCTTGGGCAGACGTAGGTTTACAGATGTTTGTAAGGAAAATAGTACAATAATTAATAAATAAAATTATAAATATGAACTGTGTTTTTTGTTCTCACAACTGTAACCCTACATTTGCCACCCCACCATATTGATATGTATTTTAGCCAAGGTTAGTTGCTCATTTATGCCTGTATTTTGTAAAATAAGGACCTTACTTCCATGGTTATTTGTTTATATATTGTCATAATCTTCCATGTTACTAAATATTTTTCTAAACATAATTTTAATGAATGCTGAATATTTTATGGGGTAGGTAAATCATACTATGGTTAACCAATCCTCAATTAAACATTTAGATTTTCTGTTACAATAAATCTATGATGAGCACTCCTGAATACTCTGTGCATCTTTGTTAGGATCTTCAGAGGATCTACATACTTCTCAAAAATCTCATCAAGGATTAATACCTTAAGAAAAATGCCTGTGGACAGTTATTGTATGCAAAGTATATTAAAATAGAAAAAAAAACTGAAAGTGCTTTATGTAATTTCTTTGATAAATAAAAGCATCAGTAGGTGTAAATTTTAGAAATGGTCATTAGATTATAGTTTTCTAAATTGTATATTCATTGTAACCGTTCAAAAGAGGCATTTACTCAGATAATTCCAGTTTCAGTTGAATGATTTTGGAATAGCAATTTCATTATAATCTTTATTTATATTATTAATAAGCCCATGTAAGAAAAGTATATAGAAAGAGAGAAATAACAGCATATTATTTTGAAAGAAATAATACTTTACAAGTCATTTCCATGGCAATTAATGTGTTTTTATAAAAGGAAGTGGAAATTTGTGGAATGATATAAACATCATTTATTTTGATACCACTTCGATATATAAGACCACATAAAATTTGAAGAGCACTTACCATCCAAAGATAATTTTGAATTTATAGAAGTACTCATGAGGCAAGATTATGGAGATAATGAAAAGATCAGTGGTTTCCAGGCGTGTGAGTTGGGGAGATGATGGAGAGGAGGATGAGTAGGTGGAGCACAGAGGATTTTTAAGGCAATAAAAACATTTTATATGATATTATAATGATGGATACTTGACATTATGTATGTGTCTACATCAATAGAACAAGAGTGAATCCTAATGAAAACTATGGACTTTGGGGGCATTATGATTTTTCAATGTGGGTTCATAAGCTGTAACACATGTACCACTCTGACAAATGATGTTGATAGTGGGGGGAATTATGCATGTTGGGGAGCAAAGGTCTACATAGGAAATCTCAGTATCTTTCAATTTTGCTGTAAACATAAAACAGCTTTTAAAAAAAGTCTCTTATGCAAAGTACTCATATGTTCACACATTCTTTTTTCACCTGGAAACACCAAATCTCTTTAATGTTTCCTTCTTCACTGGCCCCAGGCCTGCAAAGTCATTCTGGAAGTACATTAACTACTTAATGCCCTAGAAGTAACCCTCATCCAGTGGGGGATGGGGTCGAGTGGCAAATGCCCAGGTTGTCTTCCCATTATCAGCTGGGCAATCCTGGAAGGTATTCTACTTGCTTCTTAGGAGGCCCAATGGAATCAAATTCATTTTGTTCACTAGTAGGAAAAGAACACACATTTATTATCTCACAGTTTGCTACATCAAGAGTCTTGGAACAGCTTAACTGGTTCTCTGCTTTCAGATTTCACAAGGTTGCAAGTTGTTGGTTGGGGCTGCAGTCTCATCTGAAGCTCCACTGGGGAAGAACTGCTTTTCAAAATTGTAACGTTGTTGGCAGCATCTAGTCCATTGTAGACTATTAAACTAAGAGCTTCTATCTTTTGCTAGCTGTCAGTTAAAGATGTATCTTGCCATGTGGACCTTTTCAATCTCACTGCTTGCTTCTCAAAGTCTTCAAGAGAGAAGTTCATCTAAAAAAATGTTAAAATCTTAAGTATCACTATCACAATAGTAACATCCCATCACTTCTGTCATAGTCTATTGATATAAATAAGTTATCTGTTCATAGTCAAGGGAGCAGAAATTTTATAAGACATGAATACCAGGAGGTGGGGATCTTAGGCATTGTTTATGCTCCTTAATAACTGGAATCAAGCAATTTGTAGTGAATATTTTCTAATAGTTTAAAGAAACTAGTTGAATAGTTTAAAGAAACAATGTTATTCTTATAGAAAACAAGCTAACTTACACATTTTATTGTATGCAAATAATTCAAGGGGAGGCCTGCTAGACTGAAAATAAAATCCTCTTCTGCATTGGTCTGGGGTTTCCTTATGATACATCTGCAGAATGAATTTTTCAGGGGAAGTGATCATTTATGTCTATTTCATTGTCTCTTGGAAAGGCTAATTTCTTTCAAACAACCAGGGCTCATTAATTTAGACTACTTTTTGGAAATCCAGCCAAAATATTCAGAAATAACTATAATCATTCAAATAGATCACATAAGTTCTTACTATATAAAAACCATTATACTGTAGAGTTTGAAGTGTATAATGTTATAATTTATTAAGCCCCTATATTAAAGAAGAGTGACATCACTGTCCATAATTACAATAGCTCAAGCTGTACCAACAAAAAGGTCCTTAGTTTTGGAATCAACAAAACCTGCTTTAGGAATTTATAGTTTTCCTTGTTAACTTAATTTTTTTTTTCTATTTTAATTGTCTCAGGCTTATTGGTATTAAAGAACTGAATGCCTTGACATTTTGTTAATGTTAATTTAATTAAATGATCTTATTCTTAGACTCCAAACCCAGCTGTTCCTGAGAAATTGATTTATAGACTCCAAATTGTCTTAAGTTGTATCTCATAATTGTTAGGATGGCTTCAGTCAAAAGTAGGGAGAAGGACTTGGTGACCTAAATAAGAACTAGAAGTCTGGAATCTTAGGCATTGTTTATGCTCCTTGATAAATGGAATTAAGCAATTTTACTTCTCTTGAATCTGCTCTCTACTAACATGGCGGTAGATAAAATCCAAATTTCTTTAAATGTTCTCTTGAGTTTTGCACTATTTGGCCCCATGCATACTTCTTCAGCTTCAACTTATACCAGCTCCTCCCCGCGCCCCCCTTTCCCGGCTCTTTTATTCTAGCTACTCTAGTACTTTTCCCAGTTGTCAATGTTCTCTTCATCACCCTGCCTTTGCAAATACTGTTCTCCTGACCTTAATTAATAAAAACACTCTTAATAAACTCACGTTCTTTCTCTCTGTCCCCTGTCCCTCTCTTTAGTTAACTCTATCTCTTTAAGCCTAGGTTCAATTTTAGTTGAGATTTAATCTCAATTTTATAGCATTTTCAAGCAATATGTACCTGTTTCCACTAGCAATGAACATACTTGTAATATTTTACAGTTTGTGTGGCTATATGTCTGTTTCACTAGATTGACAGGGCAAACAGAAAACAGCTGGTCCAGAGGACAGAATAGGTGAACAAAAATTAGAGTTTATTCTTAAAGTAATGAGACATATGCCTACCTAAGGAGTCAGGGAGAATGTAGTGGACAGTCAGATTCCTTTGGAAGTAAACTTTAATCCAGAGGCAGGCAGGGCAGATTTTGAACACATAAATTAAATTTTAAAACTAACGTTTCAGGAATATTAGTTCAGCCGTTGTAGGCAGGATAAATGGTAAACCAGGAAGTAAGAGTTCAAGCTTGAAAAAAAAAAGTAAGTATACAGCCTCAGATGGTGGCCTTAGGAGTAGAAACGAATTGGTTTATACTGTGATAATCATTTTTCTTTAAGTATCTTTGAACAAGTTCACATTGCTGCCTTGGCACAGATTTTTCCTGGAAGACTTTCAAAGGGTAAGAACCACTTTAAAGTTGCAGACTCAGATTGTCAAACTATTCTTCAAAATGCTTGAATTGATTTATACTCTCCATCAATAAGTACGGAGTTGTCACTTTCCCCATTGATAATCACCACTCTTTTTTTTTTTTTCAATCTCAAAGGCCACTGAGAAGTTCATTTCCGTTGCCTTGTATGCCTAAGAACACCTCTACAACCACACCAAACCATACTTTTAATCTGTGTCTGTCTGCCCTTGATCTTCAAGTGCCTCTCACTTTAATGTTTCTGTTGCCTCTCTAGTTTTCTCACATTCTTTCAACATGGGGATATCTGAGAGAACTCCAAAGAGACTGTCTCAGAGCAAAGTGATTAAATAGATAATATTCTTAGAACCAAAGAAGACAGAGGAGATATAAGAACTTTACACACAAAAAGAGATGACCTAATTAGAGAATACAGCCATATGAAGGGGGAAAATATCTCCCATGCAGGTAAAGGAATAACTTGAGGAGTCTCAGTTCAAAAGTTAAGATCATTTGGCATCATAACTAGAAAATAAACTTAATATCCATATTATTACATGGTTACTTATAATTGAGATGTGATATTATTTCAAATAAATCTATAACATCTAGATTATTAGTCTATTCAATTAACATTTAATATAAAATTTAATAAAACTTCTTTATTAGAGTTCTTCCATCGTAAAAAAATAAAAATAAAACTAGGGAAGGAATTTATTAATGAATACAAAATGAGATGGGATGTGCTTACACAGATCCAAGGCCTCCTTAAGATCCGAAACCTTCAGTTAATTCCACTTGTACATCACCTTCATTTCAATTCAGGACAGTTTATAAAGCTCTCTATGGGAATAGCTTATTGAAATAATTATATACTATATCATAGGCCACAAAATTGGAATCTTATTGACTTGAGTTTGCTTCACTGGGAAAAACAGGCAATTAAAATATAATTGTGAGTGTGTGTGTGTGAGTGTGTGTGTGTGTGTATATATGTGTGTATGTGTGTGTGTTACCCAAAGTTTTTGTAGTAGGTAGGGAGTTGATACACCTGGAAGGGGCACCAGCTGTGGATTTTATACTGGGTATTCAGATATACAGAAAAAAACTAAGACCAGAAGTATCATTAAATGGTGAAGGGACATCTCTTGTCTCTGTGAATTGTTGTTGACACAGTCCAGGACTCTGGATCTACTGCCCTTGCATTGGCCACTTGGTCTCATGTTAGCCTTACCCTCAACACAGCTTTCTGATTCTTCAATTGCTCTTCTCCCCACAAAAGAAAGACCTTTCATTCCGATACACGCTTGTTTCCACATGACCTCATTAGTTTCCCAGTACACTGGCCTGTGTTTCACTAATCTTTAGCTGGTACTCATTCTGTTACGCATTCTTATCCTCAGTTGAAAGATTTGAGGGTGCCGTAACCAACTGCATCCAAATTTCACTTTCCAACACAAATAGTTATTGGGAGTTTATTCCACACACCCCTTCTCAATCTTCCTGTGCCTCACTCCCTTTTTCAATTCTATTTCGATTCAACGTATTCTGCTTCTCTGTTTGCATAAACTGCAAATAATAGAATCAAAGAATAAAAACACCAGGACAAGCAAAAACGTTGGAAAACATCTACTACATTCTACATTGGAAAATGGTTTTGGTGTGGATGCAAAATTTCTTCAATTGATACCGATTGTCTAGATCATCTAATTGATAAGATAGTGAGGGTTCATTTGTACCCAATGAGAAAGCTCTATGATTGATTAATGATTTCTGGTTTAGTTATGGGACTACAGAGTGAGGTCATTTGCACTGGAAATGCCAAACTCTGATCTAGTCCACCCTCTTTTTTTCAGTGGAAGGGTCTAAGGTTTTTAAAGTTTAAATAACTGCCTTTCTAACAAATACATAGCTAGTCCCTGCTGAAAAGACAAACCAGATTTTCTGAGTCCTAGGAACCAGTGTCCAGGTATTAAAGATAACTAATTCCAAGAGTTACATTATCTTTTCTTCTCCCATGTTCCAGGGCATCATAGTCACAATTCCTTAAACCTTTCACTTCTTTATTCTTTTCTTTTCCAGCACCTAAGGACAGTCTCTTTCCTTCTTACTTTCTGCCAGTACCCTGCTAACTGTTTTTCTTTTGTTTTGTTTTGTTTTTGTTTGGGCCTCTCACTGATTACTGCTCCAATTAGTCCTATTCTCTGCACTAGATAAATCTTTCTAAAGCACTAATATGATAATCTTACTATCCAGCTTTACTAACAATAACAATATAAATATTTCCAAGATTAAATTTATTGCTCTAACTACATTTTAAGGTATTCCATTACCTTTTCACTTGAGAAAATGCAATTCCTACTATGACTCAATGGACAACATATTCACCAGCTATTATGCTTTGTTATATACCTGAATGTGGCATTATAATTTCTACCTAACAAAAACCCTTCATCTGTTTTCTCTAGCCTATTGTTGCCAACTGCTTTTCTACCTCTCCAGCATCTCATTCTAATCTCACAATACAAAGATCCACACACATAGATTCACAGTTGACTTTTACCCAACAGAAATCTCATCAGTGCTATGAGTCGCTGGAAATAACCAGGAAATCAAAGCATTATGTGAGAACCTTCACATGTGAAGAGTCGCAAAGAATGTTGGCTCAGATCTATGCCATACATAGTAAGAAACCCAATAATTATTTTTCTTATAATGATGTTGTTATGAAAAGATTGCAGTTACTCAGACTGGCTATAATTTTATTAATTTGAAGCATATCTACATACTGATTTTCTCTTAAAATAGACTCTTTAGAATCCCCAGACAATTCTTTTCATTACTTTCCTGAAATTGATCAATTTCATCCCTGGCTTGTTTGACAGTCAACAATGAAATTGAATTGCTTTTGAACAAGTAAATGGGTTCCCACTCTTTTTCTTACTTGAAAGAAAATACTTATTTGCAGCACAAATAAACACTACACATGTCCATTTCCACAATATAAAAATTCTTTGAAGAATGCACTCAACTAGAAAATATAGGGGTAAGAAACTACACACAAGTCTAGAAACTGCATTAAGGGGAAAAAAATAAATCTGTCAGTGTCTGTACCTATTTATTCCTTGTATAAGGGACAGCTGTGGCACCAAAAGTTTCAGTTATTTTAGGCATCTCATAACTATAAGCCTAGTTGGGTGAGGTTGCAGTGTGTGGGGCAGAAGGATAAAAATCTAAACTAGATATACTAGGAGTATTTTTCCCCTTTAATGTTGTTTTTGTATTTATTTATTTATTTATTTATTTATTTATTTATTTACTGTTGGTTTAGAGAGTTTAATATGGAACTTGCATACAGAAATGGGTCCTGGGCAGCCACAGGATGTTCAGATCTCTGCATTACTCTCTTTCTTCACCACTCTCTTTAATCTGTCCTTTGAGAAGGTCTTACCAGCTAGGAAAGGAGTGCATGGGTGGTCAGGCAGAGACCAAAAGGCTAGATGCCAGCAGACCCCTAGGCCAGGGTGGGCTAAGAGATAAGTACCATCTAGAGCTACTGCCCCAGAGTAATAGAAATTCCATGACTATCCTGACCTCTGCACATTTTCCAGAGTCCACCAGGGGAAAGGAAAAAAGTCAAAGGTCTGGCTCATTCACTCAGACGTTAAAATGGCGGGATTAGCTTCAAGGTGGAGTCAGGACTGTCCACACATCCCTTACCTGTGATTGAATTACATTTGCAAGGTGACTAAGAAAGGAACTTACTGGTTTCAAAAGAATTGTTGGTGTATATCTCTTCTCCGTGACCATCCCCACCAAGAAGTTGGGACTAGACCAAAAAGAAGTTAGTGAAGCTCATTTCCTTTGCAAGTCATTTTCTTCAGGGCCCTCTGATAGGCAAACCCTGGGGCCAGTTTGGAATGCTCCAGTGAACTGGTTGAAGGGGAAAGACCTGAGTTCCTTGAATTAATCTGAAGAATCAATAATTGTTTTTATTAATTTTAAGAGAAAATACTAGAAGTTGATGATGGTTAAGTTCTGGATATAAGTAGTCCCACAGAGCCCTGTAGTTTATTCAGATTCCCTGAAGATCATGCACTGTGTCAAATCTTAATGTATAAGTAACAGAGCATCAAAATACTTGAGAAAAAAATGATGCAACTGCAAGGAAAAATAGGTGAATCCAATCTTAGGGTTGGTGACTTTATCATCACTCTATCAGAAATGGACATATCAAGCAGGCAGAAAATCAGTACATAAAGTTGAATTTATACCACCAGTCACCTGGATATAATTGAAATCATAGATGACATAATAAAAAAACAGCATAGTTACATGTTCTTCTTGAGTTAACAAGATAAAGCACATTCTGGGCCATAAAATATACCTTAACCAATTTAAAATAGTAGAAACTATACAATGTCTGCTCTCAGGCCACAGTGGAATTAAATTAGAAATCTATAACAGAAAGATAGCTGAATACTTTGAAAATACTTGGAGATTAAACTGCATCCAGTAGGTAACACATGGGCTAAAGAAGAAAGATCTCAAGAGTAATTTGAGAGTCTTTTGAGCTAAATGAAAATGAAAATATAATTATCAAAATCTATGGGGTGCAGAGACAAAAATTGCTTAGAAGGAAATTTATATCATTGAATGCATGTGTTAGAAAAGAAGAAAGATCTAAAATCAATAATGTAAAGTTCCACCTTGGGAAACTAGAAAGAGAACAGCAAATTAAATCCAAAGGAAATAGAATAAAAGAAGTAATAAAAATTAGAGGAGAACTCAAGGATATTTGAAACAGGAAGTAGAGAAAACAAAACCATGAACTCTTTTTCTTTTTTTTTCTTTTTTTTTTTTAGGTTAATTAAGTCAATAAGTCTCTAACCAGGCCAATGAAGAAAAAAAAGAGAGGACAAACATATATAGAATCAGAAATAAAAAAATGTGTGTGTGGGGGGGGGCAGGTATTACTACAGAGCCCATAACCATCAAAATGATAATAAAGGATCTTGAACAACTCTATGCCCACATATTTATTAAAGTGGATGAAATAGACCAATTCCTTGAAAGACAATCTATCAAAACTTACCAAATAGACCATCTGAATTCAAGAATTGAGTCAATGATAATAACATTCCAAAAGAAAAAACATTGGGAGCAGATGGGTTTACCAAATATTAAGAAAGAGATCATATCAATTCTCTACAGTTTTTTCAGAAGATAGAAATAGAGGGAAGGAATACTTTGTAACTCATTCTATGAGGCCAGCATTACTCTGGTACTAAAACCAAAGATATTAAAAGAACTGCTGACCAATATTTCTCATGAACATAAATGCAAAAAGAAATCATCAAAAATATTAGCAAATCTAACCTAACAATGTATTAAAAATGAGACATCACAACCAAGTGAGATTTACCCTTGTTATGCAAGATTTATCCAATCTTAAAAAAAAATCAATGTAATAAGCAAAAGGAAATACTAGTAAAAGGAATACAAATTGGGAAGGAAGAAATAAAATTTTTGTTTGCAGTTAATGTTATTGTCTGTGAAGAACATTTGAAAGAATCAAGAACTAAAACCTCCTGTAGCTAATAAATGATGATAGTAAGGTAGCAAAATATGCAAAGTTGATTTTTTATATACCAAATATGGACAAGTGGAATTTGATATTTAAAACTCAATACTACTCTCAAGTTTAGAAAAAAATCAATACTGCTTTTATTAGCATCCACAAAATGAAATGCTTGGGTTTAAATCTAACAAAATATGTGCAAGATATATATAAGAAAAAATTCCAATGAATTAAATTTAAAAATGAAATAAATGGTGAGATGTTCCACATTCCTGAAAGGAAGGCTCAAGATTGACAAGATGTTTATTCTTCAAAAATTAATCTATAGATTCATTGTAATTCCAATCAAAGTCCCAACATTTTGTTAATATTGAAAATCAGATTCTAAGATTTATTAATGGAGAAGCAAAACACCCAGAATAGCCAACATATTAAAGAAAAACAAAGTTGGAAGACTAATAGTTCCCAACTTCAATATTCACTCTAACACTATATTAACCAAGACAATGTGGAATTAGCAAAAGAATAGATAAATAGATCAAGGGGACAGCATCGTCCAGGAATAGAACCACCTAAATATAGTCAACTGATCTTTGACAAAGGATCAAAGGCAATGCAATGGAGCAAAGATAGACTCTTCACAAATGGTTGGAACAACTAGATATCTACAGGCAAAAAACACAACAGCATATCTAGACACAGACCTTACATCGTTTGCAAAAATTAACTCAAAGTTGACTATATACTTAAATGTAAAACACAAAATGATATAACTCCAAGATGATAAAATAGAATACACTCTGACCTTAGGCATGGCAATGACTTGCTAGAAACAATGCAAAAAAAAGGAATCATAAAAGGAGCAATTACTAAGCTGGACTTCATTAAAATTAAAAATTCTTCTCTGGGAAAACCAGGAATGAACCCTAATGTAAGCTATGGACTTCCAGTGATAACAGTTTGTCAGCATACATAATTCACTTCTCTAGAGAGATGTTGATGGTGGGGGAGGGCATTGTATGGGGGGAATGGGTTATGGAGAAGTTGTGTGTACTTTCTGATCAATTTTGCTGTACATCTAAACCTGCTCTGAAAAATAGTTTATTTGAAAGGGGGGGGGGGGAAAGACCCACCAACTTAATTTTTAAACTGTTAATGATATTTCATAACATGAACATCATGTAATTACTGAAGGATCCTATTGATGGGTACTTATGTATTTGTGGTATTTTCTTTGTTAAAAATAAGGCTATCAGGAAAACAGTTTTTACATTTGTTAGAGTAGAAATTGTCCAAGAGACCCAGGAATATGAAAGTTGATATTAATTGACAAATGCCCTCTGAAACCTGATACCAAGTTTTAGCCCATCAGCAGCACATGATAGTTACTTTTTTCCCCCTGAAATAATACTAATTTTGAGCGGTATTACTATTTTTAGTCTTTACCAAACTAATAGTGGGAAACATGCTTTATTCTAAAACAATTCCATGTTTTTTGTCGTGTAACTGAGAAATTCTTCATATGTTTTTGGACTAGTTATACTTCTTTCAGTAATTGGCAATGTTTTCATTAATGTTATTATTTTATTGATCCACTTTCCTTTCATTATTTAAAATAACTAAATGATTGAGCTAAGTACCCAAATTAAAATGTTAAAATATAATATGAACCTTCAAGAGAGAAAGAAAAAAGGTAATAAATTCATCATGTGTAAGTTATAATACTTAGAAAAATAAAAAGAACAAGTTTACATTTTAAAAATGTTTTTATAAAAGATCACTAAAATAAAACTTTTGCAAAACTTATAAAAAATTAATCATGAATATGTTAAATACTATTGAGGACAGAATCTTAGACATATGAAAGATTAAATATAAAAACATCATTCCATGCTAATCCATTTGAAAATCAGGATGCAATGCCTTTTTTAAGGAGATTAAAATTACTAAACTGATTTAGAAGAGCCTAATATCAGAGTAAGAAAGTTTTAAAATTTGCCCAAAGTACCTAAATAAATGCTTCACGAGTATTTATTCCCTAGTTAAATTTTTTAAACAAGTGAAAAATATAAATATGCGTTAGGTGAAAACGTCCTTACTGAAGTAGGTAATATATTACAGGAAACACATTTGAATAAAAAAAAATTGATTGTTGAAGTTATGAACCTTGCTTAAGGAATTTAAAAGTCAGCATTCTTCATTGGTCCTTAGCGATAAGAGTTTCAATGGATTCTATTTATATACTCAAGAATTACACATTGTTGGAATAAATAAATAGAATCTATTGGAAGCTACAGGAGATGTTGAATTCAAACTGTGCATGTCTCAGGAATGTTATTTCATTAAAATCTATATATTTTATTTGCAAAAATAAATTTGCAATGGTGATTTAGTTGCAAATAAGGTCCTCTTTAGATAGGTTTATGGATGAAGTCTATCAAACCTTCAAAGAATTACAATATTAAATGCAATATTACATTCTAGAATCTAGAAAAATGCCAGCTTTCCCATTAATACTATACTGCTAGCATAATGCTAAAATGGAATTAGATTTTTAAAAATAGCCCAATGAGAATGTGAAGATCAGTTCAACTAGAATACTAAATAAATACAATTTTATTTTTAAAATAGTTGCAATTCAAGTTGCAATCAAGGAATGAATTAAATGTGTAGATTCACCAGGCTATTTGCTGAATTTATTTTATTTTTTTACTTTTTCAGAACAGAGTTTATTCATGATTTGCCATATTTGGAAGATATGTTTGGACACATTAATGTGATACATTTTTTTACTCAAACTCAAGGTCCATCACACAAGAGTACCAGTATGTACATTTCTGATCAAGCTGCTCACTTTTGAAGAGAATGTTGGATGTAAAGCACTATATAAATGTAATGTTAATAGCCCTGGCCAGTTGACTCCATTGGTTAGAGCATCATCCCAATATGCTAAGGTTGTGGGTTCAATCCCCAGTCAGGGCACATATAAGAATCAACCAATGTCTGCTCTCTCTCTCTCTCTCTCTCTCTCTCTCTCTCTCTCTCTCTCTCTCTCTCTCTCTCTCTCTCTCTCTCTCTCTCTCTCTCTCTCTCTCTCTCTCTCTCTCTCTCTCATCACTCCAATTAAAAAGGTGCTGTTAATGAAGTGTTCCTATAGTATATAATTAAGGATGGCAATGCTTGGATGTCGCTGTAAGCAGAAAGCTGCAAATATCTGGAAAACAATGTCTTTTTAAACATTACTGCTACTCAGGTGAATTTAGAATCAAAACATGAATTCATTATAAATTTTCTTGCTGACACTGGTAGCATCTGTGTCTTAGACCTTCTCAAGAATAGCTTCTTTAGTTTGAAAATCACAAAATGATGTTACATGAATTTAACTACTCAACATTGAGAATTCCATGATATCTGTAATTTATTACACAAGGCCACTTTCATGTGACGAAGTGAATTATGAGAGACAACACAATGAAAGAGAATTAAAAGCGTTTGACAAAATCAAACACCCTTTCTTTATAAAAACCCTCGGCAAAATTGGAATAGAGGGTTCATACCTCAACATAATAAAGGCCTTATATGACAAACCTACAGCCAACATCATACTCAGTGGGCAAAAACGAAAACAATTTTACCTAAGAACAGGAATGAGACAGGGATGCCCACTTTCACCACACCTGTTCGACATAGTTCTGGAAGTGTTAGCCATAGCAATTAGACAAGAAGAAGAAATAAAAGGTATTCAAATTGTAAAAGAAGATGCAAAACTGTCATTATTTGCAGATGACATGATACTGTACATAGAAAACCCTAAAGACTCCATCAAAAAATTGTTAGACTTAATAAATGAATTTGTCAATATAGCAGGATACAAAATTAATGCTGAGAAATCTATGACATTTTTATACACCAATAGTGAAGTTACAGAAAGAGAGATTAAAAAACAATCCCATTTACCATCGCACCAAAAAAAAAAAAAAAAATTAAGATACCTAGGAATAAACTTAACTAAGGACTTTTGGTAAGACCTGTACTGGGAAAACTACATGAGACTGAAAAGAGAGATAGAGGAAGACATAAACAGATGGAAGAACATACCGTGTTCATGGATTGGTAGAATCAACATCATTAAAATGTCCATACTACCAAAGCAATCTATAGAATCAATGCACTCCCCATTAAAATGCCAGTTGCTTATTATACCTCAAGGTGGTTCCATATCTAGAAAGAACTTAAGAACAATCAGTTCAGAACCATTTATTTTGTACATACTGTATGTCAGACAGAAAACCCTTTGAGGACACAGCATGAATAAATTATAGGTCTTGCCCTTGAGGAGGTCCCAGTCTGAAAGAATAAAACAGTTCTATAATGTGCATCCAGAGTGGATTTGCTTCAAGAGGAAAATTATTTTCTGTTTCAAGAGTCACTTGCACTAGCAGTAAAGTCCTGCCTTAACTGAAATCCTCCGCAGAATACCTATCACATAAAGGACACCTCAGGGAAGTGCCTTCCTTTGGAGTGTATGCCTGGATTTTGAATTTTCACTTTCCCTAAGCCCAGTTCAGTGGGTGATTGTGGGTTGATTCACACATCAAGAAGAGCGCAAAGCTCTACCTACTTAACCTTTGTAACCAGCTACTGCTGGAGAAATAATAAGCAAGTCTTAGGAGAGGAAAAGTATTGCTTGAAAGTCTGCAGTCCTTTTAATCTTGTGAAAGATGGGACATAAATCAGTAAATAACAAAAACATCTAGAGGTGCAATTACATTTTCTGTCCACTTAAAAACACTGGGAAGATGTGGTTGGTTCAAAAATATTTCTTCCTTTGACAGTAATAACAGACCAATTTTTTTCCTTTGCAACTTAACCCAGGAGTCAGGGTCTGGGTTAGAGTCCTTCCAATGAGCCAGAAATACTCTAATAAAAAATAAGTCTAAGGCCTTTCTCAAATTAGAAACATGGATGTATTTAAAGCTATGTCTTAAATAGCTCCAAAAAATGATATTTATACACAGAATCATAGAGGTAGTTGGAATCTTAGAAGTTAAGTGACTAATTTCAAGTGAGAAAAAAAGTGTTTTACCAAAAGCAAGATAGCTACTTTTAGGTATTATCATATTATACTTATGCCTTAAGTACAAAACAATCTGCGAAGAATTTGGTCCAATATCAATTGTTTCCTCTCCATTTTTGTAGTTCAGCATGAATTTCATTTCCTTAATGTAGAATTGTTGGTTTTTTTTCTCTGATTGGTTTGATTAAAAAGGTGATGACATTTACTTTGCTGGAGTGGGTACCAACATGCTGTTAAATATTAGGTGTAAAATAACTTGCCTAAATATTCAAATGAAAAGCATTCAGTGGATGTGTGCTCAGAATTCATCAATATATGTTTTCTTCGTTTTAAAACTAATTCTTCTTTCACTTAGGATCTGAATTGTTGAACTGAGAGTTTTGATGTAGTGTTTTAGGCTAGCATACATCTTGAGACCTAATGATAATAGGAACTAAGAAGGAAGGCAGAATTCATCAACAGATTAAGTGGAATGGTTTGGAGGGATAAATAAAGAAAGGTAGAATTATGTCAGTGACTGATGAAAACTTTTTAATTATTAAAGATTAGATCAGAGCAATTGGGAATATGCTACAGTGGCTGCCAAGTGGAACCAACTATATGACTCAGAATCAATCTCTCTCTCTCTCTCTTCTGCCTTTAATTGTAAACTCAGATACACAAAACCAGACATAATGAATGGTTAGCATGATGAAATATTTTAAACCAAACAATCTTATATCAAACAGCACTCAGATCAAGCAATAGAAGTTTACAAAATAATGGAAAAGGTCCTCCCCTTCCTCCAAATGGAATTATCTTGATGTTCATGACAGCCTTGCAATATATATACCTAAGTGACCATTATGACTGAATGACCAGAATGCTCAACCAGTCGCTAGGATGCGCACTGATCACCAGGGGGAAGACACTCAGCGCAGGAGCTGCCCCCTGGTAGTCAATGCACTTCAATGGCCAACTTCCCTTGACCAGCCAACCAACTTCAACCTCCTGTGGCCCCGCCCCCCAGCTGGCAGGCCCCTTGATAGGCCTCAATTACTGGCCAGGCCAAGGGACCCCACCTGTGCACAAATTGGTGCACCAGGTCTCTAGAAGTAAATAAACATGAAAACAAGGTAAATAATAATGTAAGGTATAGACAATCAGTGGACTACATGCAGCAGTTATAAAACTTGAGACGGAAATATTCGGTGAATTCTTTATATGCAGACATGGTCTTAGCTCACTATGACCAAATCGTCCCGCTTTTGGCAGGACAGTCCTGATTTCTAACAATTTTTCCCGCATCCTGCGGCGTTTTTTTTTTTTTTTTTAAAGTCCCGATTTTTGGAAAGAATCTTTGGGAAGAATCTTTCCAATCTTTCCAAAAATTGGGACTTTTTTAAAACGCCGAGGGACGCGGGAAAAATGTTAGAAATCGAACTGTCACGCCAAAAGCGGGATGATCTGGTCACCTTATCTTAGCTTCTAAGCATGTAAAGGTGAACAAAATAAAATACACCCTTTTAGAGGTGACATTTGAATGGCGCAGACAAACAACAAACAATGTAATATGTAGTACAATTGTTGTTATTGGGGGGAAAAACAAGAGATGGTGAGCATAGAAAGGAAGGGCCTTTGGAGCCAGGGGCATTTGAGCAGAGAGCAAAGTAAGGTTGGTGAAGAGGATTCCAGACAGACTGAATAGCAAGGTAAAGTCACTCTCTGAATGAGAGAACGGCTAGAGTGGGTGACTATTCAGAGATAAATTCAGGGAGTGGAAAGTACAGATCATGGAGGGGCTCAGAAAACTTGGTGTGGAGTTTGGATTTCATTTGAATTAAACTGGGAAACCATTGGAGGGTTTTAGCAAGGAAGTGACCATCATACTTATGTTTTCAAAGATTATGTCAGCAGTGAGGATAGGAGTGGTGTTAGGGTGTCTTTGTGGTAAGTTTAGAGAAAGATGATGGTAGATGATGCGTAGAATATTATGGAAAGATCTTCAAAGTGTATTACTGGATTTTTTTTTTTAAAAAAGCAAAACCTTATTAGTGTGTGATTCTAGTTAAGTGAAAATAGTACTTTCACCACAGAATATAAGCTGTACATATGTGTAAAAACCTATTTTAAAAGTTTAAAAGTCAAGAGAGACATAGAAGGCATCAGACCTAAAATACAAGAGAAATAACTCTGGAAACAGAGAGGGTAGGCATGGGTAGGGATGGACTACTTTTGTATGCTTTACTTTTATTTTTGCAACAATAAAATATTTGTTGATTGGATGTATCAAATGCAAATTATGAGAATTTAAGGAATCTAAAATAAATATTATAAAGATTTTTAATGGCTCCCTTAAAAAAAGATCCATATTTTAAAGACTCAGTCTTTCTGAAGGCATAAACTAAATCTAATAATTTTACAATTACAAATGTACTGTCAAGTGATAATATTACAAATTGAATTTTGGAAAAGGTTAGATATACATTTATGTGGAAGATGTGAAGGATGTTGAGAAGGTATGAGAACACGTGCAGACGTAGGACAAGTTATGCAAAATTTTTTTTATCTAGAACTGCTGATAGAAAATACACAGAGAGGGAAACGAATTTTAAGAACACAGTGTTTGGAATTGGAGGATCTGAATGGAACTCATGCTCCTCTATATATTCTAAGGACATGACTCAGGGTTTGTCACTTAACCTCTTTCAACTTCCATCGCCTCTCTGCTAAAATGTGGCTATTTCTACTTGATAAGATTACTGTAAGAGTAAGAGAGAGACCTAAAACCACAATTGACTGCAGCAGCTTCTATCCCTCAGGGAGTGCTTTATCATTTCTCTCTGGAGCAGGTAAACTTTTGTTTAGCAAAACAAAATGATGGGACTTTTTGGCTGTGACAATAGTTGTTTTGAGACATGATAAGAAAGAAAGTGTTTAAAATAAAGAGGATTAAATTGCCCTACATAATAAACATGAATTTTCAAGTTTCTAGAACTGGAGAGAAGCCCACTAGGTTGAGGAAGTTGGGCTCTGGACCAGGGAAAGTAGCTCAAGGTCTCCTTAAGAAAGCGACTGTCTCACAATAACCAGTTTTAACCTGTTTGCTGATTGTACAGCCTGACAACCCCACACCCATTATCCACAAATCTCAGTGAAGAACTGCTGCAGAAAAAGGCTTCCATTTGGGGGGCTATGGTGAATGAATGCTGGGAAGGGGTCTGTTTGGGGGTGTTAAGCAGTAAACAGCATGTAAGATTCCAGAAGAAACTCCAGAAGACTTACAGGCTTCCTATCATAGACGCAATAGACTGTCACCAATGACATCTGGGCTGCATTGTGGTAGCTAAAGTAACGCGGGTGAAAAATGCTTCATAACACCAGACAGAACAGTGCATGTTACTTCTGACTCACCCACAGAACAGAGTTTGGGATGGCAGCCTCACTGGTTGGAATCCTAATCCCAGTTTAGTCAGTATTGCCTACAATGGGCGATAAACATACCGAACTCACTGAGCCTCAGTTTCCTTATTTATAAAATTTAGAAACGAGTTTTAACTTTAGATTCCTGCTTTGGCAAAAATGAAGTATGTTAGCATACATAAAGTGCTTAGAACAAAGCCTTGAATATTTAATATATATAATATATAAATATATAATATATAAATATATTATATATTATATAAATATATATATAAATTTATATATATATAAATTTATATAAATATAAATATATATAATATATAATATATAAATATTACTGGCCCTGGCTAGGTGACCTGGTTGGCACATCATCTCATACACCAAAAGGTTGTGGGTTCAATCCCTAATCAGGGCACATTGATGTTTCTCTGTCTCTTCCTCCCTTCTCTAAAATAAAAAATTAAAATTAAAAAAAAAAATCCACAAAACTACATATCCTTGGTGAGGATTAAAAAATATATATATATTTTTTATTATTAAATATTTATCCCCTAGACCTATTGTATTACAAAGCAATCTCATAACATTGAATTTATAGAGAAAGCAAGATAGTTTGGAAGGAGCAGTAACTCCAGGAGGTCTGGAGAGACTGTGGAACTCTGAGCCCCGTTATCCCTAAGGTTAAATTGCTTCATTTATAAATCATGGACTTTGAACCACATGATCCCAAAGGTGTATTTTCCTTCTTACTAGCATATTTGAAATCTCTAATTCTATATAAATGCATCCATTAGTAATATTCACATACATTTCATTGAAAAATCTTACACGCCAAGGCAGTTAAGCTTTGCCATCTCCTGGGCAGAATTCTCCAGAGACTCGTAAAAGCACAAAGTGGCATTTTATCCAAGCCATATATTTTTATGGAAGTGCCTTTGTCTCTGTAAGTCTTGGATTACCCATGTATAAAATTGAGGAGTTGTTTCAAAAGGATGGAATACTCTTCCTCAACTTGGGGGTTTGACTCAACATGATGGGAGTCAGAGTATGCAGTGAGGTAGGGGACAAGAGGAAGGCAGGGATACGGAGCGCTGCCTGGCTTTGAGAGCTGCCTCAGTGAGGAACCATGGTCATTAGAGAGCGATGAAGAAGCCAGAGGCTTCTGGGAATCTGAGCCAGGTGAAAGGTACTGATGAGAAGAAGGTAGTGAAAGAAAGGAAGGGGCCAGAATTTGAGTGAGGCAGAAGACAACTCCTGAGTTTTGCCCAAGACCAGCTATAGTGAAAGGGATTTGTAGGTCAGGAAATAACAAACAAAACTCTTCACACTTAATGTACCAGGCATGAGATGATAATGTCTTAGACTAAAGTATTAGCAGTAGAAACAGAGAGAAGTTGATATATTTGAGGTATCTTTATGATTACATTTCTAGGATTTACTGGTATAGCAGAATGGGAGGTTGGGTAAAAATAAAGTCAAGGATGATACTAAAGTCCTGACTGTAGCAATTGAGTACTGGTTGATGGCCTTTAATTAAGTAGGAAAGACTAGAAAAAGAATACGCCTGGGAAATAAAAGAGCAAAATTAAGATTTCTGTTTTGGATGAGTTAACTTGAGATGCAGGTGTGAGTTCCAAATAGGAAAGTGAAATAGCAGTTTGATGAATGAGTCTGGCATACAAGGAAGAAGTCTGAGGCACAAATATCTCTCCTGTGGCCCATGAGTGAGTAACTTTTTAAAGCATAGGGAATGGATGAAATCACTGAGGCTGAGGGCCTAGCATGAAACCCATGGAACCAGAATATGGAATGGGAAAGAAGACAGAACCTATTTAGGTGAAAGGGGGAAAGAATGGCTAAAAAGGCAGGTGACCACTTTAAGAAGGCTGGATATTCAGCTCTGTGGATTGCAGCTGAGAAGTTGAGCATAGAAAATAATATTTTGGATTTTGAACATGGAAGTCACTGTTGATTTTATAAGAGCAGTTTGGGTGGTGTCTTGCAAGCAAAAATCCAATTGAAATTTCTCAAAAATAAGTTGGAACTCTGACTGAAAGAAAGCAACACTTTTAGTCAATTATTTTGCAAAATCACTTTTTAAGAGAAGCAGAAATATGGAGGGGAGCTTGATCAACAAATTTATTAAAAATTGCTTGAGTATTTTTGTGTATTTTCTGCTCATTGCTTGGTATTTCATCCTAATTCTAATGCCACCTCTGACTAAAACTAGCTAATAGTGGTAGGCTTGGACTCACCACCGCTAGCCTTCACGTAATGTCAATTTAGTAAGACAGGATGGAGACTTCTAGTCCATTATGGGTTTCTAGAAGCTCCTCTGGAGCTCAGAATCATTCTTCAGGTAAAGCCAGAGACTAAAGAAGATGATACCAGGGCAGTCCAGGTGGACGTATCTCATTCAGGTGTGGTACTGGTGAGGAACTTCTTTTGTTCCTGAATATCCTGACTTTGAGATAACCACACAGACCCCAGGGAGAGTTTACCTTTTTACTTGACTGAGACACAAGTGCTCTTGCCCCAAGGAAAGACCTCCACGGCCTCCATGGCTGGTCTATAGTGAGATGGAATCTGAGAGTTGGAGGTAAACAATGAGGAGCCCACAGAGAGTGAAGAGTTCCCTGGGCTGGTGGAATGCCTCCCCTGAAGCCTCTACAGATCTTTGCAGCACAATTCAGAACCTAGATAGCTCCGAGAAAAAAATTACATTCAAGTTAATGGACTTGAGATAGGATCTAGTATGTATTATATTAGTTCAGAGTTCAAGCTATCCCATGGCATATATTTTACCTGCTTTTTTCTTGTTTCATTATAACAGTCCTATCATGCAGAATGTAGAGCATGATAACAAGAGCATGGAGCTCTGAGATTATGGCAAGTCTGAGGACAGGAAGAGCAGTGAGCAGGGCAGGCTGTGGTAGGCAGCAAGCCTGGGGGTAAGTGGACAGTGCAGGAAGATGGGTAGCTGGCAGTGACCCAAAGCCATAAGATGCACTGTGTAATTATTCTTTTTAACTCGGCCACTATCAGTTTCTTTTTCCAAACAACACCTTGCCCTTGTTTTGAAGAAATAGTTCTTATGCATTAGAATCTGTCTGGAAGTTAGCAATGTTAGGGTCCTTGTCCTAGAATAAAAAGGAGAACATATGAACTTGGGGCGGGCAGGGGCGAGGAGAGCTGTTCTCTGGGATTCGAAACTTAGAGACACAAAAAGACAGAAATGTCTGGTGTCCACTTTGTCCCCATGGATGTGTCCTGAACAATGGGGAACTCTAATTCTGGTTCTCACTTCTGCAACTGCCTTGTTTCCTGCCTTGCTTCTCTGACGTTTCAATTCATTGCACCCGATATTTTTCTAGGGCAGTGGTCCACAAACTCATTAGTCAACAGGGCCAAATATCAACAGTACAACGACTGAAAATTTCTTTTGAGAGCCAAATTTTTTAAACTTCTTCTAACGCCATTTCTTCAAAACAGACTCTCCCAGGCTGTGGTATTTTGTGGAAAAGCCATACTCAAGGGGCCAAAGAGCTGCATGTGGCTCGTGAGCCGCAGTTTGCTAACTACGGTTCTAGGGAATGTCATTTTGCTTGAAATCACTAGAGTTGAGTTTCTGTTGCTGGCAAGTAAGGATCCCTGACTGGTTCAGTGGACAACGTTCTTCTAGTTTGAGAACAGTTAGAAGGAGAATGTAAACCCATACACCTAAGACTGCAAGGATGTTGAAGATGAACAAAGAGAATTGACAAGAAGAGGTTTGGATTTATCCAAACTTCAAGTGCAAGAATTACCACCTTTCAGAGTTCTTCTGGAGATCCTTAATCTGTCCAGAGGCCCCTTTCTATGGGAATGACAAAGTTTTTAATCTTAGTGATTGCAGAGCCTTCCAGGAGACATGCAAGAAACTGGAATGTATATGTGTCAGAAGAGGAAGGAAGTGGTCTGGTGTGGTCTCTGCCATCTGTGCCCTGGGCGCCTCTCCTTGGCTCACAGCATTGACCAGGGATACCACATCATAGTGATCCTTCTGTCACCCACCACCTAGAAGCACACCTATCTGCAATTCTGTCTTCAGGGCTCAGTTCTTGGGAGAAGTTCAAATATAATGTCCAGTCACTTCAACTTTTCCTACTTAAAAATTTCACTCCATTTTCTCCCTCTCTCTTGGACAGTCATTATCCAATGAAATCCCCTTCAACTGCCCTTCAGATCTACAACAGTGAATTTTTTCTTATAGGTAGAGAAAGGTAGAGAAAAGAAGTACTAAAACCAGTTAGTCTTTTTATTTCTTGTTTTGATTTTTGTTAATCCTCACCTAAGGATATTTTTCCATTGATTTTTTTTTTAAATTTTAGAGAGAGTGGAAGAGAGGTGGAGAGACAGAGAGAAAAAACATCAATGTGAGAGACACATTAATTGGTTGCTTCCCCCATGTTCCCTGACCAGGGCGGGGATTAAGCCTGCAACTGAGGTATATTCCCTTAACTAAAATCAAACCTGAAACCCTTCAAGTCCAGGGGCTGATGCTCTATTCACTGAGCCAAAGTGGCCAGGGCATCATTTTATTTCTTAATAACATGCTCAGCTAAAGAACAAATACAGCACATCCCCTACTGTGTCATAATCATATTGTTTGTCTCCGACTATAAAGTCCTTGAAAAACCTGAAAATTTGTATCTATCTTTACATATCTAGTCCCCAGTTCCTGGACTTATTGAATACTCAATAAATGCTTGTTAAATAGAACAGCCCACAATCTCACTATGCAGGCTCATCTTAATGTCTTCGCTCTCTCGTTCCTGAGAATAGCTTTTGTGTGAAGTCATAAAAATGCATTGATGAGTAGATAGCATCCCAAAACCAAGATTTTCAAGTGCTTTTCAATAATTAAATTCCGAGGAACAATTTAAAGCTTGCACAGTTTTCTCTCAAATACTCTCTGGAGACAGCTGGTGCTCGCTGGGGTTAGTGGGCTTCATTACGAGTTCATTTTCCTCTCTTCTGCGTTGGATGTACTGGCTGAAATCAGGTGGAGGGAAGAGGGAGCAGGAATGAAGCAGGTAGAGTCTGAAAAGCAGCAGAGCCCTCACCTGGATTATTAAATAGTCGGCTTTGCCCTCACTCTTGGCTACGCCAGGCTTTAGTGTCCTACAGGAAGTCAAGCAGGTAGTGGCAATGGACATAGGTGGCATTTAGTGACTGAAGTTCTGAGGGCAGTTCAATCAATGAAGGACCTTCCACAAGCCTGTTGTCTGTATTGTGCCTCACTTCTCTTTTTGGAAACAGGATTTATAAAGTGCTGTCCCAGCAAGGAAGAATAAAGAACATCTCTCAAGTTTGCACATAGTACCTACCAGCACAAGCTAGGAGTTTAATCCGAAGGGGCTTTTGACTGGCCCATGTTTGGGGTTTAATAAAGGAAAGACTGGAGACCTTTCTATTTCTATCCACTGGAATCCCTGAAGCTTGGCCATTTGGTAATAGTGCTGCTCAGAATTCAATCTTCACCCCTATCTGCAACCCGTTATAGGAACCCCTTTCACTCCTGAACTTTCCAGGGACATCTTCTCCTCCTCCTCCTCTGAGAAATATTTCTTTTCCTATATTCCCCAGTTCCTCATGAGGTCGTAGTTGGCATTACATACCACTCTTGATTCTAGCAATGATAATGGCTGTCCCTAGAAGAGAATATGTGTTTCTCGGATGATAGCTTCTGAACCCAAAAGAATTATTATCCCTGGTGATTTTTTTTCAGGCTGTTATCATGGGCAATGGAGAAGGGATGTTGTGGTTACACTGGATACTTGGGAGACAATAGCTAGAAAATACTTCAGCATTCTCTCCACTGAGGAGGAAACGCTTAAAACTATTCTTTGATGTGAAGAAAAGGCACTATGTACATAGAGAAAAGCAAAGGATTAAACGCCTCACATTTTACTTTTCAAAGGACGTTCTATGAATCATCTCACTTGATCTTTACTAACAAAACACTTTATATATTAGGCAGGACTAATAGTTAATCACAATTCTATAAGGCGAGGAAATCATAGATCCTACAGGAGAAGAAAGAGGTGTTATTTTCAGCTCCCCCATTGTCACACTGAGGGCTGGCACTGTGGGCGTTAAGGCCTGCCTAATGCATGGGAACCGCAAGCGGGAAGATTGGCATGAGCATTGTACCTGCTCCACTGTGGGAAGTGGGGCCTGTGGGAAGTCTGTGCTCCGCCTGAACTTGAACATTTTGAGATTTATGCTTTGTAAACGGTGAGCGTTCTGTTACAACACAGGATTGTTATCTTTGTTAAGTTCTTTAGCCCAGATTAACTCAGATAGTGTGTTGAAAATAGAAACTGGTAAATAAGCCAGAGCCTGGGTGTTTTTTTTTTTTAAATATATATTTTATTGATTTTTTACAGAGAGGAAGGGAGAGAGATAGAGAACTAGAAACGTCGATGAGAGAGAAACATCGACCAGCTGCCTCTTGCACACCCCCTACCGGGGATGTGCCCGCAACCAACATACATGCCCCTGACCTGAATCTAACCTGGGACCTTTCAGTCTGCAGACCGATGCTCTACCACTGAGCCAAACCGGTTTTGGCATGGATTTTTTTTTTTTTTTTATCTCTACTTTAGAATGATTGGTTAATAAACCAATTAATCATTCAACTAATACTTATTGAGCCACTTATATTTCCAGGCAGCATTTTAGGTGCTAGTGATTCAATAACAAACAAAAATAGGCAGAAATCTTACCTGCTTGGTGCTTACATTGTAAGGGGAGGACTAATAAGTAATTTAAGGTATTAGGCATTAGACCTAGGTGGTCTCAAGAGAAGAAGACATACATAGCAAATCACTGGTCCAGGGATGGAATTACTATGCTCTGGTGACATTGAATTCAAATATACGAACCCCAGCTTTGCCCAATGAGAGAAGTGTTGACTGTGGCAGGGGAGGGGGATAAGCACATTTAAGGAGAGATGTATGCAATGTGGGAGGAGACATGGTTGATTTACATGCTTTCAGAAAGGGTATCAGTTTTCTACATGAATCTTAAGTCATGGAGTTATATCATCTTAAACCAGGAAGGGTCTTTAGTTGATTCATAACGTAAACTCAACGATCCATACAGAGACAGTAATAAATGAACCCACTTCCCCACAAGGAAGTTATTTGTGAAGTTCCTTGAACAATGCTTAACATATATCACATGCTTAATAAACATGTATTTCTGTTTATCAGACACTAGAGGCACAGTGCAGAAAATTTTGTGCGAGGGGGTCAGAGGGTCTCAGCCTGGCCTGCACCCTCTCACAGTCCTGAAGCCCTTGGTGGATGTCCAACTGATGGCTTAGGCCCACTCTGTCAGTCGGACATCCTTAGCGCTGCTGTGGAGGCAGGAGAGGATCCCACCACTGCCATTGCGCTCACCAGATGTGACCACGGTTTCTGGCTGAGTGGTGCTTCCCCTGTAGGAATGCACTGATCACCAAGGGGCAGCTCCTGCATTGAAGGTCTCCACCCTGATGGTCAGACACTCCCCCAAGGGGTCCCAGATTGAGAGAGGGTGCAGGGCAGGCCAAGGGACCTCACTGGTGCAGGGTCAGGGCAGGGAGGGACATGGAAGGTTGGACAGCCATGAGGGAACTCAGGAAGGCTTCAGAGTGTATCCTGCACATCTTACTCAGTCCTGACCGGTCAGAGCATCTGCCCCCTGGTGGTCAGTGCATGTCATAGTGACTGAGCGACCAGTCAACTGTCTGCCCCATTGTGGTCAGTGCATGTCACAGGGAGCAGTTGAGTGGCCTTAGCATATCATTGGCATATTACGCTTTGATTGGTTGAATGGCCAACTGGGTAACTGGACACTTAGTATATTAGGCTTTTATTATATAGGATAGTGTAATCTTACAGGATTATGTTAGCTAAGAGGCTGGCATATTATACTCGGAGTATGATGGCATGTCTGCTCTCTATTTATTAATTTGTTATGAGAACTACTTTTTTATGCTACCATTGATATTTAGGGAAGGGGCCTCGACTAGAGGGAAAAGATGTTGGATCTGGATTTTAGTGCTGCTATAGAAACTGAGCAAGTCATTAAATAATTGAGTGCATTACTTTTATTACTTAAAAGCCACTTCCTCTACGTAGATGCAGTGAAGTTGGTTTAAGTCATGATCTAAAAGTTCCTTAAATAAAACATTGTAAAACACTGGACTAATATTGAACAGTCCTAGCACCCTACAGACGTCAAGACTTGATGGGTTAACATTGGGTTAGTCTTTTCAATGGAAGAGACCCATGTGATCTACCCAAGGGGCCATGAGAAAAGGCTCATGGCTATGTCCGCTGTTATGACATCTCCTCAACCCTCATAATGGTGCCTGGGATTGAAGTCCAGATACAGCTGTTATGGTTGTGCTGTTGAGCATGTAGAAGCAGCTTTTCTTTTTGAGTTCCAGATGAATGATTTTTTGAAAAGCACAGAATTTGCTCTAAAGTACAAGATGATTTGGGATCAGAGTGATCCTGCTCTTTATCCTCTATATTCGTTGCAGGATTTCAAATACTTAGTGCCAAGCGAGCACGGACACACACAACAACAATGAGTGTATCCCTGGTTTTGTATTTACCTGAGGAACCAATTTGAGATTGATGTTTTCACTCTATTAAGAGTGGATTTTTCAAAATGGAACCAAAATACTAAAAAATTTCCTCTGCTTCCTTTGCTCTGTAAAGTGCACAGATATTTGAGTTCCCTCAACTTCACTATCACCTTTGCTTTAGAAGTTTGCTATTTTGAGAGGATAAAGGACACACTATTTTTAAAAAAAATGTAGGGAATCCAGCACAGCTGATGGACTTGCAGCTATTTTGAATGCCTTCACTGAGGATGACATTTTTCAACAGTGCATTGTGAAAACTGTAACATAATATGATGTAAAGATACAGCAGTCAATCATCGATATTTCCCTGAAACCCATTTATATAGTCTCATATTAAGTATTCGATGTATTAGGTGAAGCTCCTGCCTGATGGGAAATACCAGGCAGGGGCTGTTTTGTGTGATTTTTAGTTGCTCACATGAAAGGGGTAATGACATCATTGGATCCACACTGAAGTGAATGTTTCATTGGGATTCCAGGAACTTCTGTTGTATTATCTATTAGGGGCCACATGGTCCTATATGGTGTTACTGGACATGCCAGAAATAAGTCCCGAGCTCTGAAGTCTGATGCCACAGCTGCTAATGTGACAGAATGGTGAGGTACAGAAAATTAAAACAGACAAGAAGATGAAAACTTCTTTTCATTTTGTGGGTCAATAGGAGTGCATTTACTATTTGATTTTCCTATGCGTTAGGTGTGAGCAAGGTTTCTAGGTAAAAGATTTGCTGCCCTTTCAACTTTTTTATTATTATTCAGCAAAATCAAGTCATAGATGGGCAATAAACTGAAAATATTTAGACTTTTTTTTTCTTTAACCAACCACATTTGTAAAATCAATTGTCTCACAGGTTCCAGAATACTAGCCAACAGTGTTTTTTTTTATATGGTTCCCTAGTGGGAAAAAAAAAAAAAAAAAAAAAAAATATATATATATATATATATATATATATATATATATATATATATATATATATATATTTTTCCTAGTGGGAAAAAAAAATATATATATATATATATATATATATATATATATATGTATATGCAAAGCAAAAAACTATTCTTATCAGTCGTTCTTAAAACAAAGGCCCCACAATAATATAATAAGAGACATTTAGATGATTCTGTCAATGAAATATTTTTTTCTCCATCTCCTCTTACTGTGAGGTAGGGACCTTTCCTCCATTCTTTCTTCTCTCACCACCTTTATGCGATTCAGTCTCCCCACATAATGTCTGCAGGATGAAAACAGGGCCTTGCCCAAGCCTCTCAGATGGAGAGCTTTGCATTGAGGGGTAATTGAGAACAAAGTATGTTTGGTTCAACTGAAGTATTTATTCTACCCAATTGTTGTGAAAGTAATGTCTCCTTTATAAACACACTAGAGGCCCGGTACATGAAATTTGTGTATGTGTAGGGTCCCTAGGCCTGGCCAGCAATCAGGGCAGATCAGGTTCCCTGCCTCCTTACCTCCACATCTCCTCCTTCCCTTGCACTCTCAGCATCCCGCTACAACTGCTGGTCACCCACCATGTTCTGTGTTGCCCCTTGGTGGTAAGCACATTCATAGCAAGTGATTGAACTCCCAGTCTCCCTGTCAAACTCCAAGGGACACTTTGTGTATTAGCCTTTTATATATATAGATATTCCCAGTAGTTGGCATGAAGGAAAGGAAGATATTAAGACTATAAGACTAGAGAGACTATGCTGGATCAAGGGCTCTAGAATTAGAAAATGCCAGATTAGATGCCAAGAATGAGCCCTGGTTGGAAGAAAGGCAATCAGATGTTTGAAATTCTCTGTTCTTACTTTTAATTTGCAATCAGATTCCTGTTTTGCCAGGAATCTAGGGTTGTTTGTATTTTTACTTAATAGGAGAGTTGAGAAAAAACATTTGCCTTTAGAGAACTCAATGGATAGTCTTTAAATTAAGTCATTATTCTCCTACCCAGCTTGGCTAAAGTAGATAGAGTGCTGGCCTACAGACTGAAGGTCCTGGGTTTGATTCCAGTCGAGGGCATGTACTTTGGTTGCAGGCTCCATCCCTGGCCCTGGTCAGAGCATGTGTGGGAGCAACCCATTGATGTCTCTCTCACATTGATACTTCTCTCTCTCTGCCTTTCCCCCTCCCTTCTCTTCTCTCTAAAAATCAATGGAAAAATATCCTCTGGTGAAAATTATGAACAACAAAAATTAAGTCATCACATGCATATCAAACTTCTCAGCTTATAGGGCCTGTGTATATATAATATATATTAGACACATATCTCTTACTGAAAAATACATTCTATCAAAAATCTTAGGTAATATTAATTATGCTACATATTGGAGGTCCTAGTGATAGGGTTTAGAGTAGTTTAAATAAGAATTTGCAGTTATGTAGGATGAATAATCTAGAAATCTAATGTATAGCATGATGATTATACTTAATTCTGAATAGAATACTGGAAATTTGCTAAAAGAGTATATTTCAAGAACGTTTACTACACACAAAAATGTTAACTATGAGAGGAGTTGAAATATTAATTAGCTTGACTGTAGTAATAATTTCACTGGGTATATGTGTATGAAAGATCATGTTGTATACCTTAAATACATATAATTACATTAAAATAGAATAAAATAAATAACATTTAAAAAACAAGAATAGAAGAATCACTGTATTCATATTCAACCACAGCCTTAAAGATTTTAGTGAAAAAAGGAATATATGTTCATGAAAAAAAGTGCAAATATGAATAATTCATAAAACACAAATGGCTTAGCCCCTATTGTCTATTATAGTCAAACTTACAATATTCAATAAAAAAAAGACACACATTGTTGGTAGTAGTAGTTTCTTCTCTATACTCCACATATTTTCAAAGTTGTTAATAATGTGTACTAACTTTTGATGTGACTATGGGGAAAAGGCATTTAAATCTCTTTTGGTTAGATTTACGGAAAGCCACCTCTTCTTACAAACACCTTCTTTGTGATTCTCCTACAAATTACTTCAGATGACTAAATATATTTATGTTCATGCAATAACAAAGATATATTTATTTTTAACATCCAGCTGTACATTCCTGACATGTGCAGTTAATATTTTGATGGGAGTGGCTCTCTAGAATCTTGAAGCCTTAGGTAGATTCCTTTGTTGACTCAGAAAGTATAAATAGATTGCCATGAATTTGAAACATCCCTCTCCATAGCATGGTTGATGCTATGTCTTTGATTAAATTAAGAATAACCTATATTCCCAGGTACCACTTTTTGAAAACTTTTACAGTTAATTTAAATTTTCTGAATGTTTAATAAACTCTGCTAGTCTGGTCATGAGTGACATCTAAGAATAAAGATGTAAAATTTTATTTACATCTTTACATCTAATGTAAAAAAAAAAACATTAGACCATTTTATGCCTTGAAAGCTGTAAAAACATTTTCAGGCAGGATCAGACATGCCCAGGTTGCGGGCTCCATCCCTAGTGCGGGGCATGCAGGAAGCAGCCAATCAATGATTCTCATCATTGATGTTTCTATCTCTCCCTCTCCCTTCCTCTCTAAAATCAATTTTTAAAAAAATTTCTTTAAGAGAATACAAAAAAAAAGGAAAATCAGACTTAGATATTTTGGTTTAGATAAGCAAATATAATCTGTTCCTCTTGGTCTTGAACAGAATTCTATCCAGATCATGATTTCATTTATAAATTGTATTACCCTCCACTCCTCTTCCTGCATAGTACTTAGCAGTCCTCACAGAGGGCCTTGGCATAGGTAGACAGTTTTTATTCTGACAAAATATTACTGGGTATATAAATATTTCATGGCATTACATTTGCATGCCATGACAATGATACCCTAAGTTTTAAACCCAGCTAATATAATGGCCTAGTCTAACTGCATCGTTCTGTTTATTTGTTTTAACCAATTTAGCTCGGATCTAGACAGATGTTGTCTTAATTACTTCAAAACAGATTTTTGTGTTTGAATATTTAGTGGCCATTTCTATGAAGTAAGTGCTTGTAATGGAAAGTTGTTTTATTTTATTTTCATCTTTGTTGATGACCCCAAGCTAATGCCTCTTGGCTTATGTGGAAATAGGTATAGCATGCTATGTGACTTGTGGCTTCAAACATTATCCCATCAGCACTTTGTCTTTTGGCATACACTTAATGTATAAGAATGCTGGACAGGCGCTGCATCGAGGTGGTCTAACGAGGCTGGCCAACACATACTCAGTCACTGATGAGAAAGATGGATTGTCAAATAAGCTACCCAGCGCTCTGACAAGCTACCTCGGTGTGATAATCTAGTTTAAGATCTTGCTACATTATTCATTAATTTTCTCTGCCACTAATCTTTGCAGCATGCTTTTGTTATGTCACTGTTTGCATCCTCAGAGCTGTGGAGACTGTTGTTTTATTATACAGATAAAGCCTTTCATTAATTTGCCCAAGCTTTGCAGGGAGAGCAAGGGAAAGCAATGATCTCAGGCAGCGCGCTGCTCCCAGGCTCCTTCCTATAACTGGTGACTCCCACTGGCTATAGGAGGATTAATTGTACATGGGTAGAGATGATAGCAGACTTAACTGGGTCTCTGTGAAATGTCCATGAAGAGGGGACTAATTAAAAGACTTCTGAACACATGCCTCCTTATTACAGCACCAACTTGGTTCCTCCATGTTAGCATGTTTGCCTATAAACACTTGGATACATGGACATAGACATAGGAACACTATTGCCTTGCAAAAAATCTTTATAGGATCATATAGGTTTCAAGTGTGGATTTCTATGTTCAACATTAGTACAGTGCAAGAATAAGGAGAGCACAGGCATGCAGTTAAAAACATCACAGAACAAAAGCTAATTATTTTACAATAAGTTTTAGAAAATAACTAAAAAATAATTTCAAGTAATAGTGAAAATTAAAATTTTATAGTAGAATTCACGTCATGCAAAAGAAAGCAGCAAAGGAGGAATGAGAAAGTAAATAAGTAGGAGACTAAGTTTTTAAAAAGCAAAATGGCAAACATAAATCCAATTATATGTGACCAGAGTAAAGAATCCAACCAAATGGCAAAAATGATTAGAATGGGTTTAAAGGAACATCCAGCAATTTGATGTGTACAGGGCATGCACTTTAGATTAAAAAATACATATAAGTTGACACAAACAAATATGGAAAGATACACAGTGCCAATAGAAGCCATCAGAAAGCTGGAACAACAATACTAATATCAGACAAAATAGCCTTTAAAATAAAATAAAAATGTTACTACAGATAAAAAGAAAAATGTATAGTGCTAAAGAATCAATCCGTCAGGAAGGTAAAACAATTATAAAATATATGCACCTAATAACAAAGCCCCTAAAATACATAAAACCCTCACAAAATTAAAGTCAGTAAACTCAACAGTCATAGTTGGATATTTTAATACCCCACATTAAATTCTGGATAGAACAACTTGACATAAGATCAACAGGCAAATAGAAAACCTGCACATATTAGAAACGAACTTTAGAACACTGTACCCATCTAAAACATCTTTAGTGGTGACAGAAGAGGATTTGACTTTCAGTGGTAGGCACACAGTGCAATGTACAGGTCTTATAACATAGAAATCCATACCTGAAACCCCTGTGATCCTATTAAACAACATTATCCAGTATATTTAATAAAAACAATAAACAAATAAATCAATAAAACAGCTTTAAAACACTACACCCATCAACAGCACAATACATATTCCCAATTGCACATTAAACATTCTTTAGAATGTCAGATGCTACAAAACAAACTCCATAAATTATAAAACAATTAAACACATGCAAAGTATCCTGTTTAAACACAACAAAGAATAAGGAGAAATCAATAACAAAAAGCAAGTCAGAAATTGAAAATAAGATAATAGACTCTAAATAACCAATGACTCAAAGAGGAACCACAAGGTGAATGAAAATATATTTTGGAATAAATGACTACATAGACATACTGTAACGAAACTTATGGGATACAGCTATGCTAAAAATTTATAGCTCTAAAACCCTACATTAAAAAAAACACACAAATCAATAGTCTTTCATTTTAATACACTGGGAAAAAGAAACCAATACACCTAATAAAAGCAGAAGAAAAGAAATTATAAAGTTAGAGGGGAAAATAATTAAGTAAAAAATAAAGAAAAGAACAACTAAAACTTGGTTATTTGAAAAAGTAAACAAAATTGACAAAACTTTAACCAGACTGGCCAAGAGAAAGAGAAGAGACTCAAATTACTGAAATAAAAAATTAAAAAGGGAACATTAATACTGACTATATAGAAATAAAGCAAATAATAAGGAAAATCTATGAAAAGTTGTATGCCTACAAATTTGACACTATGGATAAAATATATGTATAAACTGCTAGAAAGACACAAACTATAAAGGGACTCAGGAAGAAACAGTGATCAGAATAAAGCTATAACAAGTGAAGACATTGAATTAGTGATCCAACATGTTCCCATAGGGAAAAGCCCACAACTAGATGGCTTCAACCATAAATTCCATCAAACATAAAAGAATGTATACATTCTTTATATATAAAATAATATATGTATTCTTAAAATATCAAATATGGGAGAATATATAAAAATAAGATGTGAGTTATAAATCAAAAGATAAAATATAAAAGAATGTATAATCTATACAATGTATATAATTTAAATAGATATTTTAGTTCAATTGATGCATAATTGACAGATAAAATTGCAACATATTTTAAGTACACAGCATGATGATTTCATACAAGTACATATCACAAAAGGATTCCCACAGTCAAGTTACTTAACACACCCATACTTCAGATAATTACCTTTTTGTTGCTTTGTTGGTTCAGGTGAGAACACAAGTTCTACTCTTTTAGCAAAATTCAAAAGTATAATACGTTATTACCAACTATAACCACCATTTTATACAGTATATGCTCAGACTTGATTAATCTTATAACTGAAAATTTGTACCCTTTTACCAACCTCTCCTCATGACCCCCAGCCCCCAGCCCCTGGCAACCACCATTGTACTCTGTTAGACTTTTGAAAAGTATTGTTATCGCCGAAACCAGTTTGGCTCAATGGATAGAGTGTTGGCCTGTGGAATGAAGGGTCTCAGATTCGATTCTGGTCAAGGGCATGTACCTTGGTTGCAGGCACATACCCATTGGGGGGTGTGCAGGAGGCAGCTGATCAATGTATCTCTCTCATCGATGTTTCTAACTCTCTATCCTTTTCCCTTCCTCTCTGTAAAAAAATCAAGAAAAATATATTTTTTTAAAAATAAAAGGTATTGTTATCTATATATAGTGATACCATGCAGTATTTGCCTTTTTCTATCTTGCTTATTTTACTTTGCATTTTGCTTTCCAATTTCATCCATGTTGTTGCGAATGACAGGATTTCCAACTTTTAAAAGCTGAGTAATATTCCATTACTATGAACCACCTAAGCATCCAATAGAACACATTTTCTTTAAGCATATATCCACTGATGGATGCTTAGGTGGTTTTCATGTCTTAGCTATTATGAATACTGATCTGGAAAAACTATGAATTATTTTGTCATGCCTAGGTAAGATTCCATTTTTAAATTTTTTTATTTAGCATATATTCTACTGTAACTGAGCAGAGATGCAATAGCAAGTTAATTCACTGTGCCTGACCCTCTTTGGGAGTAAATGAAAGGGTTTTTGCACACAGCATTTGATTTTATACACAATACAATGTCAGAACTTCCCTTGAAAATCATCACCACAAAAGCAACATTAAATACTATATATCTAGTGACCTACTTACAAGACTTATTTTTATATCACTTTAAAAAGGTATAAAATATAAGTTATTTTTAAAAGCTGAAAGACTTCAAGACCTACATTCCATTTTTTTTTTTTTTACCAAAAGCAATCCCCAGCTTAAAACATCATAGTCTTTAAGACTTCAGAATCCTACACTGCATTTTAATATAGGAGTTGTCATTGGTTGTGTATCTCTTGGAATAGAAAGATTAGAATCAGAATTGGTTTACACTAGTGTGCTGTCTAAATAGCCAAAATGAGAGCTAGGCGATATTCTCATAAGCTAAGAATCATCTATAATAATAAAAGCCTAATACGCAAATCAACCAAACGGCTGAACAGCAGAATGAACATCTGGATGACGATGCTATGACATGCACTGGCGCCAGGCCAGCAAAGGCAGGTGCAATGCGATTGATTTGGGGGGAGGGGAGGCGCGCCACCATCATCCCATGATCCCCCACAGAGGAAGGTCCAGGCCGTTGGGGCGACCAATCTAGGGGGAAGGAGGCTGGTGGCAGACACAGGCAGCACTAGGCCAAGGCAGTTATGGGCAGGGGTGGTGCCGGCTGCCAGCAGCCAGAGGGAAGCCCAGGTCCCAGGTCCCCGCAGCCGGAGGGAAAAGGCCTATCCTTGCACGAATTTCACGCATGGGGCCTCTAGTGTAATTATATTTTAACTAAACGATGAATGTTGCCACGGATGGGCTTTGAAACATCAGTCGTTTGGCTTTGGATAAAGATACTAAACAGAAGTGGTGTCAGTCTGTTGGGGATCATGGGAGTGGCTGGTCCATGATGTGACCTCTCTCTTTCCCTAGTTAGCAAGGGTGAGTTTATTAAAATACTAAATTCAGCACACTGGAGACACTCAAGGGCCAGTCCTCACTTGTCAGAGAAAGTTAACTTTGTTTGTATATTTGACCCCCAAAAAATATAGAGGAGAGAAAGCATAGTGGAAAGGCTCTGGGAAACATGGCATGGGGAAAAGGGAAAAAAGCTTTGACAGACAGAGCCTCCAACTCCCTTTGACAGCAGCACCCAAAACAGCATGCAGGGACACTGATGGGGAGCTCACTTCCTGCCAGGCCCTGCCCTACGAACTTTATACCACAGTCACTCAAAGGAGCTATTCTATTCCATTGTACAGATGGGAAAGCAGATTAAGTAGCACATACAACTCTCCTAAGGTCACAGCTAAGGAGGATTCTACCGCATGTATTCTGACTCCAGCATTCAGCTGCTTTAAGGGCTACCCCTTTATGCAGAAACAGGAGGCTCCAGTGATCGCTGGGGCCCGGTGATGATGTAAGTGCGTGATGCAAGTTGAGTGAAAACACCAGGAGTAATAGTGCCCGTGGAGAAGAGACGCCTCTGTAAAGGTTTATTTCCATTTGCCTTGTGTTGTTTCTCTCCGTTTTAAAAACATTTACGACAAGCCTCCCCATGAGGGAATGAAGTTCAAGGGCTTTGTGAAAAACCAGACCCAGAACACCAGTCTTCTTATTTTTTTCTCCTGAGGAATTAGTGGAGCATTTCCAATTAACATCCGGGTCAACTATGAAAAGAGAAATGAGTTGTGATGCCCACAGAGCTCAGCCTGTTCTGTCTTCTGCTCACAGTTTCCATTTCTAGATGCATCCTATAAGAAACAAACAAACAAAAACAAACAAAAAACAAAACAAAAAAATTGAGAATCTGCTTTAATTGGTGGGATGTCAGCCCTCTAAACCTAAGAATTAGGGCAGTAAAATTCAAAACCATAGAGGTGAACCTCCTCATTTCCCCTTTTCACTTACCACCAGCCTCTGAGGAGCTTGTCTTTAATCCAGACGCCCTGCCTGGGCAGGGGAGAGGAGCTCCAGGGATTGCTTTTCCTTGTAAATACAAAATAATAAGTGCACTGCTGGTGGGAGTGCAGACTGGTGCAACCACTGTGGAGAACAGTCTGGAGTTTCCTCAAAAGACTGAAAATGGAACTCCCATTCGACCCAGTAATTCCACTTCTAGGAATATATCCCAAGAAACTAGAAACACCAATCAGAAAGGATATATGCACCCCTATGTTCATAGCAGCACAATCTACAATAGCCAGAATTTGGAAACAACCGAAGTGTCTGTCAGCAGATGATTGGATCCAAAAACTTTGGTACATCTACACAATGGAATACTATGCTGCCATAAAAAGAAGGATTTCTCATCATTTGCAGCAACCTGGATGGAATTGGAGAACATCATGCTGAGTGAAACAAGCCAATCAATGAAAGAGAAACACCACATGACCTCACTCATTTGTGGATAATAAAGAACATTATAAACTGATGAACCATAAGATAGATATAGTGACAGTATATCAACAAGTAGACTGTCAAATTACAGCGGGGAGGGGAGGAAGATCTGGGGGAGAAAATAGATCAACGAAGGACTTGTATACATGCATATAAGTGCAACCAATGGACACAAAACTTT
Source organism: Pipistrellus hanaki (assembly GCF_964339955.1). Lineage (NCBI taxonomy): Eukaryota > Metazoa > Chordata > Mammalia > Chiroptera > Vespertilionidae > Pipistrellus > Pipistrellus hanaki. The sequence goes on from NC_140515.1 coordinate 50,567,704, forward strand.
GGAGAGGGAGGGGATGTGTGGGAGGGAGGGAGGGAGTCAAAAAAAATCAATAAAATATATTTAAAAAAAATAATAATAATAAGTGGAAGCATTTTGTTCTCATGAAGGATGCCTTGCAATTACTGTCCTAGGCAACTCTGCGCTCACTCTTCTGCCTTGTTGACATATCCTCCTCAAGAGGCCATAAAGAGAACTGCCTATGAACCTAAGCTTTACAGCCAAATAAACCTGGGGTTGATTCTAGACTTTCCTTTTAAAGGTAACTTGCATTCAAATGACTCCATTTAAAGAAACTTTGGCTTCTTTAACTGGAAAATGAAGGTAGTAGTACCTGTTCAAGAGTGTTGTCAACATTAAATAAGTTCATGACTGGTATGTTGTAATTGTTCAGTAAATGGTTCTTATTATAATTACATCCACTTTTCAACCCACCCGGTCCTGGACATACAATTCTACTGTTATTTCCACAAACATTAAATTATCTTACAGACAGAAGTTTCCTTTGCTTCTTCAATCTGTCTATAGAGTCCCATATTTATTTTCTGTATTTTATAAAATACAGATTCTTATTTTCTGTATTTTAAATAATGATGTCATAAGGGTAGAAATCATATCTTATTTATCATTTATACTCACTGATGTCCAGTGTAGTTGCTGATAATAACCAATCAAAAACACTTATTAAATAAATTCAGCACTCGTTCAATCATTTTGTTTACAAACATTAAGTTGCACAAATGGTGTTTGCATAACTTACAGACATTAATTTGCACAAACTATAATTGTAGAGAATCAGGAGAAGATGCAAATGAGCATATCCATATATAAACTGCCACTAAGTTTAAAAAACAGATATTACTAGCATATCATCAGCATTCTGAGAGCCACCTCTTCTACCTTGCCAAGCACAGATAGCCCCTTCCACACTGATAATCAATATCCTGACATGAACACTCTACCATATTTTAGGTTTTTTTTGTTTCAACCATGTATATCTATGTACCAATACATATGCATAAATGAGAATGTTTGTTACTTTTCTGTTTTCTAATCAGCAACAGAAGTTCCTTTATTTTAATTGCCACTAGCATTTCATCATATGAATATTACATAATCTATCCATTCTATTTTGAATAAAAATTTGGGTTATTTCTTGAAAAATTTTAAATACACTCCTAAATAACCCATAGGAAAAAGAAGATATTACAATGGAAATTAGATGCCTTTAAAGACATATGTAGAGTGAAATTGATAGCCTAAAATGCATATATTAGAAAAGAAGGAATGCTCAAACATAAATCAATAAACTCAGCATTTATTTATTTATTTTTTAAAAAAATATATTGTACTGATTTTTTTACCGAGAGGAAGAGAGAGGAATAGAGAGTTAGAAACATCGATGAGAGAGAAACATCGATCAGCTGCCTCTTGCACACCCCATTCTGGGGATGTGCCAGCAACCAAGATACATGCCCTTGACCAGAATCAAACCCGGGACCTTTCAGTCCGCAGGCTGATGCTTTGTCCACTGAGCCAAACCAGTCTTTGCTAAACTCAGCATTTATATTAAAAATTTAGAGAAAGAATAAATTTAATTTCAGGAAAGTAGAGAAAGAAAATAGTGAAAATAGCCAAGACCGGTTTGGCTCAATGGATAGAGCATCGGCTTGGGGACTGAAGGGTCCCGGGTTCGATTCCGGTCAAGGGCACACGCCTGGGTTGCGGGCATATCCCCAGTGGGGTGTGTGCAAGAGGCAGCTGATCGATGACCCTCTCTCATCGATGTTTCTAGCTCTCTATCTCTCTCCCTTCCTCTCTGTACAAAATCAATAAAAATATATTTAAAAAAGAAAATAGTGAAAATAAGCTTAGAAGATAATGAAATATTAGAACAGTAGAGGGCATCAATAAAGTCAAAAGGTCAATTATTTTAAAAGACTTAAAATTGACAAGCTTTGGCAAGAATAATCAAGGGGCAATAAAAGAGAAGGCTCAATAACAAATCTAAGGAGAAAAGGGAAACATCACTATAGATCCTACATTCATAAAAAGATAATAATAGGGTATTTAGAATAACTGTCAGCACTGTATGAAAAATTATATGAAATGGACAAATTACAGAAAAGCAACAAAAACTGGCATGCAAAATATTTAAAGTCTAATCTATTTTTAGTGTCTATGAAACAAAAGAGTTGGGGAAAATACAAAAAATAATAAAATTGTCCTTGGTTTGAAGGAACCTGCAGTGTAGGAGGCTCATTGGCAGACATATAAATCTAAAATGAGGAGTAGAATATAATAAGATAATTGAAGCCATGTACATATTGTATTTTGAGTGCATTTGATGTCTCATAGTTGTTGTTTTTATCAGACAAACTGAATAGAAACAAAAAATATGCTAAATAAAAATATTTCTATAAATTGACAGCATTCAAAAACTAACAAAATAATAAGACATTGTTTCCACCAAACGTGAATGAAGTTCAAGGGCTTTGTGACGGGAAAATGAGAACTCAGAGATAAACAATTTAGTTTTTCCTGGAAGGCATGTATGAATCCCAGAAATTTGAACTTTCTTTTTTACACCTTCCCCTGAAAAACAGGAATGAAATTAATGATCAGGACTCACACAATGTAGGAAACATAAACCCACACAATTATCTCATGTCCTAAAGCACTACAGCCTGGGGATAAGATTGAATCAGATTATCCTGGGCATTTTTGCAGCCGTGGATTGGGTAGTCCAAGGCACATCATGACTTGAATTTAATTTAAGGTGGTTCAAGACAAACAGTACCTCCCAATACTTGGGGAAAGCAAGTTTATATCCTCTCCAGATGAGCACACCTTCTCCCATAACCTAGTATTATTCCTAAAAAGAATTTTATGAATATAAGGAGCATCCCACTGTGAAGAAAACAAAGAAAAAAAGTTATGATGAGCGAGAACTGAGGCAATAAAAGCAGACCAGAAAAACCTTAGCTATTGGAATTCTCACACGCATTTTAATAAATAGAAGGTAAGCCAAAGTGTTTGCAGTTAAACAACAACAACAACAACACTATATAATGTGACAGGTGCTGTGTTATGATTGATTATTCAAAGAGAAATAAAATTCAGCTGGGAGAATGGCATCGGCTTCCTGAATGTGCAGCATTTAAATTGACCGAGGTGGATTTTTACAGGCAAAGATAGAATTGAATGTGCCTTTCGGGTGGGAAAAAGCTCTAGAGAAATGACATGGGAGCCTGAAAGCATTAGGTATCTTTTAAAAGTGAAGATTAGTCCAGTTGGTATATAAGATATATGAGAGGGTGAGTGGAGATAAGATTGGTGATGAAACTTAACATGTTACACTCTGCAATGATTGAGTGGATGTTATTAGCATTAGCGCTGGTCCCTCCCCTTAAGTACTTCTGTGATCTAAAACTAAATACATCTTATCATCCAGAGGACTCTTAAATCAATTATTCCAGGTGACCAGAGGAAGGCCCTGAGGATAATCTTCTGGAAGTGAAAAGCAAAACTCAAATTATAGTGAGAAGCATTGAATCATGGATCATCTCAAAGGGTATCTAAAAAAAAAAACCATGGTAGTGATGGGAAAAGATACCCATGGTAGGAATTTTACATTTTTCATCATGCTAAAGCAGTCATTCAATGGATGAGGGAACATATCATAATTTAGGGTTTGTATAGCTACCACTGCTATATATTTGTTATTCTGGCGGTAACTGCCTAGTTAGGACATTAAAATGTGCCCGACTAGACATGCTTCTTGATGTGTCTATGGGATTTTAAGGCTAAAGATGTGATAAATAGCAATGATTAAACTCTTATAGCCAAAGAATATGTCTTCTTCTTAAGATGGAAGAATGATAAAGGAAATAAAGGGTATGTCCTTGCCAGCACTAAGAATTTAAACAAATTTCTGGAAGATAACAAGTGGATGGAAATAAACTGGTGAATCAACTTGAGCAGAGAGAAACAGCCAAGAGTGTCCTTGAGAAGTGACTGAAGAAAATGAGTAATTCTCTTCTCTGAACAGAGATACTATACTTGAATGTGAGGTTCAGACAATGAGAATGAGAGGGACAAAAGCCAAAATGGTTAATTTCAAAATGACTAATGGAACAGAGGTGTCAATTGCCATATCTCTTATTTCCCCTCATCTTCAGTATTAAGAGCCTCCATACATAAAATTCAACCTCCAGAATAAAATTCTCCAAAATAATAAATAAATAAATAAATAAATAAATAAATAAATAAATAAATCCTGTATACTAAAGAGGTAATATGCAAATTGACCATCATTACAACACACAAGATGGCCATCCCATTGTGGTCAATGATGTCCGCCCCCATGTGGACACAAGATGGTCAGCAGGATAGGGCAGTTAGGGGTGACTGGACCTGCAGGAAAGGACAGTTTGGGAGGGACCAGGTCTGCAGGGGAGGACAGTTGTTGGGGGGAGGACCAGCTGGCAGGGGAGGGCAGTTAGGGGCAACCTGGCTGGCAGAGGAGGGCAGTTAGGGGCAATCAGGCCGGCAGAGGATCAGTTAGGCATCGATCAGGTTGCTATACAGAAGTAGTTAGGGGCAATCAGGCAGGCAGGCAGATGAGCAGTTGGGAGCCACAGTCCTGGATTGTGAGAGGGATGTCCGACTGCCCATTTAGGGATTAGCCTAAATGGGCAGTCAGACATCCTTCAAGGGGTATCAGATTGGAGAGGGTGCATGCTGGGCTAAGGGACACATCCCCCGTACATGAATTTTGTGCACCAAGCCTCTAGTAAAAGTAAGTAAGTAAGTAAGTAAATAAATAAATAAATAAATAAGATCATTTTCCTGAAGGAGAAATTAGAGCTCCCAGTATACAACTATCTGGATCTGGAACAAATACCCCCAAATTATATTGACTTAAAATGTTAATTTATTCTTTCTGGGCTGAGCTAGAAGACTTCACCCACATGCCTGGTACTTTAGTGCTCCTTTATATTCATTTTCTCTCTCTCTCTCTCTCTCTCTCTCTCTCTCTCTCTCTCTCTCTCTCTCTCTCTCCCTCTCCCCATTGTCTTCCTTGATGGACTCTACAGCATGGTGATGTCTTCCTCATGGAGAAGCCCCAATTGCAAGCCCTGAACAAAGTAAAAGTGTGAGAATAAAATAAAGGCTTCCTTACATATGGTTACATAAATATAATTTTCATTAACTTTCTTGAGAAACTCCAGCAAAATAAAACAAACCACAATAAAAATAAAGGAGAGGAAAGAGGGAGCATGACAGTTAAACTCAGATGCAATAGACCAACTCAAAAGGGCAATGAAAAGAAATCCCGCATTGGCTTATGGTGTTGATCACCCCAATGGTCATGTTTGCCTTTCAGGAGAGAGAAGGAAGAAGGGAGTCAAGAGAGAAGGGAGGCAAGCTTTTGATTCTCATCTGACTCCATCAGTACAGAGCAAATTAGTACTTAATGTTTGTATCACTTTTACAGTGATTTTCAAAGCAGAAAAAACTGGAGAAAACTCACATATAGGTTTCTTTGATACTAAATGTAAAATCTGTTTTAAAGTCATTAAGCTTTCTGTTGTTCCCATATTCTCCTCATTTGTACCTTTAAGATTATCTTTAATATCAATTTGATAGCCTTTGGGATTTTCATTGTTTCTTAGGTTGTGCCAGGAAGTGGATTTTTTTTTTTTAATCTCTTCCTCTAGTTCTTTTGGTCTTTTGAGCTTTTGTTTTGCTTTGTTGTTGTCTTGACCTTCCTCCCACTCAGTGTTCTTTGTAGAATTGCTGACTGAAGATATTGCCCATGACTTTCATGGTCTACCTTCGGGATGAAGCACTAATTAAGAAAATTAGGCTTCACCAAAAGTGCCGCCTTATTCAAAACAGAGGAACCTAGACACTCTGCAGAGCTGTTCATTTTACACAGCGGACCATTCACAATGAAGAGGAAAAGAAAAAGAAAAGAGAAAGGAAGGGAGAAAGATGGGAGGGAGGGACAGACAGACAGTACAGACGGGAAGTTTAAATGTAGCATCTCATACAAAACACCTCCTAAAAAGAGAGCTTTTGCTCTCGGAAATAAACTATGTTTTGTGGACACGATCTGATTAAATTTGATGGCCTTTAACAAGCTGAGAAAAATGAGAAAGTTTGTGATAGGTTAGAATCTGTGTTTCACAGAATGACAGCAAGGCTTAAGTCTTACTTTCTTTCAGCTATTACAGATTATAATTAAAACTCCTTATCTTGCAACTCTACCGATCTAACTAGGAGGTCTCTAGGACTCCATGAAAAAGTCATACTTGAAGCTGTATTGTATGTGTGTGATGTGTTTGTGTGATGGTAGTAAAGATCTCCTTTCTTTTTACAATAAGCTTGGGGTCATTTTTTAAACAGAAATACAATTTGAGCTAACTAGTCAAGCCAAATCTACCTCATTCCTATACTTAGTAGTCTTTTCCCAATCACAGGGTTAACATAACTATCTCACAGTTGGGGAAAACCCAGTTTAACATGCACATGGCAGTGTCAAACAACATGCTTCACCTAGGTGCAGACACCCCTGTGAAGTATCTAGCTGGCAGATCTCAAAGTCCATGCCCTTTGTATTAGCTAGCTAATGTTGCATAAGAAACCACCCTCAAACATAGTGACTAAAACAACCACCATAGCCCTAGCTGGTTTGGATCAGTGGATGGAGCGTCAGCCTGTGGACTGAAGGGTCCTGGGTTCAATTCCAGTCAGGGGCACATGCCCAGGTTGCAGGCTCAATCCCCAGTAGGGAGCATGCAGGAGGCAGCCAATCAATGATTCTCTCTCATCACTGATGTTTCTATCTCTCTCTCTCTCTCTCCCTTCCTCTCTGAAGTCAATAAAAATATATTTAAAAAAAAAAAAAACAACAACAACAACAAAAACTTTATCACAGCTCACAACTCTGTGTTGGCAATTTAGCCTAAGCTCCGCTGTGTGACCTTCTGGTCTCAGCCAGGCGCCCTCTTGAGCATGTTGTTCCCTGTGGTTCAGCAGAAGAGCTCTGCCTCTGGGAGGTGCTGGCTATTGGCAAGGGCAGTATGGAGGCCCCAGTGCCCAGTGTCTCTGCTCCTCCTCCAGCAGCCTGTGGTGGTTTTCATGGTTCTGGGCAGGCCACTCAGAGAGCAAACACAGGCATGGGAAGCCTGAAGCCTAAGCTTGAAACTTGACACTCATGCTTGCTGCAGTCCACTGTCCAAAAAAAAAAACTCCTTAGCCCAGCCTAGACTCCAGAATTCCACCTCTAGATGGAAGGACGAGCAAAAGCATATTCAAATCATCTTTGACATGAGGCATCACATCCAAGGTGGATCACCAGTTAATTTTGAATCTCAAAATCTATCCCAGAAATGAAAAAAACACTTTCATATCACAAACCCACTTTTTGAATTGAATGCATTGATAAAGGATAATTTTTAATATCTAATTAAAATTCTCTATACTTAGAACATTTTCTTCATCATCTCTAGTACCATGTTGAGTACTTGATAGTTATTAACTCATTTAAACTGTAATAAAAATACAAGAAGATAATGCTATTATTACTGGTAATTTATAGGTAGGGAAATTGAGTCTTCAGTGTTGCAAGGAACTTATCCAGAGCGACACAGTTAGTCATTAGCAGAATAGTAATTAAAATCATGTTTGAATTGAAAGCACAAAACCCCTCAATAAAGATGGGCAGCACTCCAGTAAAAGGGTTTTCCTGTACTTTCCCAATCTTCCTCTCTCCTGTCATAGTTTATAATCTTTGTTAAACAACTCATATTTCCCAGTGAGGATGACTGAGGCCTACTCTGCAAAGTGCTCTGTGGAACAAGGGTGCAGAGTCCCTGTCCTCCTATCGCTGACCGCCTTTGAAGCCTAAACTTCTTGGGAACCAAACACTGAGAAAAAGACAAGTATCAAACTGGAATTGGGGGCTCGGGTTTTCGAGGAGAGAGGAGCATACAGTGGAGTCAAGAAGCAAGACATTTCAGCTCCAAAAACATTTCATCTGTTCTTCTACCAGGAGGGAATTAGGGAAGCGAATGTGTCTCTTTTCGGGGAAGTAAATACGCGATGAGTTAGTGCACTGGTCAGTTATACTTCAGTGCCTTCTGTGCTCATTGGATCTCAGCCCAGCTAAGTAACTGAATCAGGACTAGCAGCCTTGGTTTGGAGCCAGGAGTGTGGCTGAGAATTGGGAGAATTAGAACATAGAAAGTACAAAGAAAGCATTGTTTATCTATCCATCTATCTATCTATCTATCTATCTATCATCTATCTATCTATCTATGTAATTTATGGGTTTTTTTTCATAAGTAAACCAGAAAAATTGCTAAATTCCAGGCAGCCCTCATCTGATGATAGAGAAAGGCAGATTAATTAAAGTAAAAATGATTATGCACCAGGTTCTTATTTGGGTAAAACATAGGCAATTAGGAAGAACACCTAGCTCAAAAGAGAAATTATATATACATATGTTATTGTCATTTTTTCCTTCCTGTTCTCATTAGATGCTGAGAAGACTCAGGCTTGGGAATGATTCATTCTTCCCTGTGAGTAGATGTGTAGGATCAGAAGTGGTGTCACTGATGAGGTGAAATCTGAGTAAGGTCTTGAAGGATATGTAGGAGTGAGCCACCTACTCTGAGCTACCTTCTTTGAATCCTGAAGACCTGCTATGAGAAGTGATAAGGTAGCAACCACGGCTGGTGCTCTGCCTTGTATAACAACAGTGGTGCAGCATGACACGTCAAGGGCCCCGATTATTGAGTGCTAACCAAGATTGCCAGGCGTGTTTCCATAGCCGAGGGAGTTGGTTCTAATGGCTACAAAAATCAATGAGAGACCATGTTTTGCTGTAAGTCTTTCAGACAGAGCTGCTACTAATTGCTCTGTAACTGGGGGCCTGGCTGTGTTATCAACCTTACTTCTCAGGCGATCTTACTCTGGTGTAATTCTCCTCTTAATGGCTATTGGTACAGCACAGCAGAGGGAGAATGGCCCTCGGAGACATCATGTCCAGACTCTGATGCTGGAGCCCTTTCTCCAGACACAATCTTATTTAACATCATAAACAAATCGAAGGAAAGTGTGTGCCTTAAGGGGCCCTCATGTGGTGTGGTCTGTTCAAACTTCAAGCCCAGACTCACAGCTGGAGTGACCCCAGTAGATGCTCCAAGGAAACCTGTCACCTGATCAAAGACAGTGATCATGGTCTGGTCTAACACTTTGTTCTTACTCTTTGGGAGAGCAGTGGATATTCTCACGAGTCTTGTGCATATTTATGTAGGAAACTCATTGGCCTGCACTTGATCACGTGACCACTAAGTCCAGTGGGAAAGGCTATGGAAGACATAGTAACAGCCTCCTTCAGTTGTCCCTCTAGCAGTATAATTTTTTGGCCTCCAAAATTAAGACCGCTAAATATCTATTGGAAAAGCTCAATATACAAGTATTTTCTACTGTTATAATATATAAATTGGAAAATCCAAATTCATCCACAGTAAAGTAAGGATGCCTTTCTGTATAAAATAATGAGGTTTAAAAAAAATTTTTTTTGTTGTTAAATTATTATCTGTGTACATATACCATTGCCCCTCCCCCCATACATACCCCCTCCCCAGAGTTTTGTGTCAATTGGTTGTCCTTATATTCATGTATACAAGTCCTTCGGTTGATCTCTTATTTTCCCCAGATCTCCCTACCCTCCCTGCTGTAATTTGACAGTCTGCTTGTTGTTTTACTGTCTCTATATTTTAATTCATCAGTTTATAATGTTCTTTATTATCCATAAATGAGTGAGGTCATGTGGTGTTTCTCTTTCATTGACTGGCTTATTTCACTCAGCATGATGTTCTCCAATTCCATCCAGGTTGCTGCAAATGATGCGAATTCCTTCTTTTTTATGGCAGCATAGTATTCCATTGTATAGATGTATCTTAGTTTTTTGATCCAATCATCTGCTGTGGGCACCTAGGCTGTTTCCAAATCCTTGCTATTGTAAATTGTGCTGCTATGAACATAGGGGTGCGTATATCCTTTCTGATTGGTGTTTCTTGGGATATATTCCTAGGAGTGGGATTACTGGGTCAAATGGGAGTTCCATTTTCAGTTTTTTGAGGAAGCTCCAGAGGCATCTCTCCAATCAAAGAGATTATCTCTACCTTTTGCAGAGATTGCTTAGAGTTGAAGGGGCTCATACTTACATTGTATCAGGGATAGGCTCTGAGTCAAAGGCCAGAGGAATGAGTACATTTTTTAAAAGTAAATATTCTAAATGAATTAGTAAGTGGTATACAAAATTAACTTTCCTCCAGAATTTTATATGCATGAAATTTGAAATAGGTAAGAATATATAAAAACAAAATAGGATAAAGGACAATTTTAATCCAAACCAGAATACAGATTATTGGACACTTTGTTAACCATCATGACAACTTTTAATAGTATTTATTGTAAATCAAATTTGGGCGTGCAATGGGTGCACAGAAACTAGTGGGGTCACCCTCACCAGTTCCTCAGCAAAGAGGAGTCAGGGCAACAGACTGAACTTGTGACTTTAGATGATTTTTTTTTTTTTTTACAAAGTAAGAGCAAGGGGCAGTTATACCAGTGGCTGCCCCCAGAAATGCTCGATCCTTATGCAGACTCTTCAACCATAACTCATACTTCTTAGCAAATGCTCTTTATACACTGAAATGCAGCACTGGGCAACATTCATGGTTCTGCCTGGATGTGCCTTTAAGTAGAGGCACATCTAACTTTTTAATTTTCCTCAAATCCATCAGTTCATGAAAGAGCTGTGAAGGGGCCAACTTCCTTCCTTCTGAGGAGAGAATCAAAAGGTTGTGCTCCCCAACTCCCCTGCCCTCAGCTACCTCTTTCACCAGCCAGCGGAAAGCCAAAAGGGACACCGGAAATGCTGCTTCTGCAGAGAAGGCGGTCTGAGCTGTGTGCCAGCAAGTGTGGTGCTTGAATGTCTTAGCATCCTTAAATGCAAATAGCCCTAGTTTGGAGCCCTGCTTTCTCCGCTGAGATCTTGTACAGATTATTTCATTGGTCTGATCTTGTGCCATCTCTGGACCTTCATTTTGCACTTAGAAGTGGGAACGATAAGAATAATAGTTCCACCCTAGCTGGTTTGGCTCTATGGAAAGAAGGGTCCCAGGTTTGATTCCAGTCAAGGGCATATGCCCTAGTTACAGGCTCGATCTCCAGTGGGGTCATGCAGGAGGCAGCCAATCAATGATTCTCTCTCATCATTGATGTTTCTCTCTCTCTCTCTCTCTTCCTTCCTCTCTGAAATCAATATATATATATATATATATATATATATATATATATATATATATATATATATATATATATGTATTAATAGTTCCTTCTCTGATTTGTGGAGGATTTTTCGTTTTCCTTAGAGAAAAATAGCCAAGTTCTCCTTACTGATTAGCTTTCTCCTCAGTCTACATCAGAGACTCCCTGCCCACATGTCTCTTTTGACAGACATACTGGTTTAACCTCTGTTGTACAATAAGCCACCTAAACATTGGCACCAGCAGCCCTTTTCTGAGGGAGGTCAGAGTTCCTGCAGATGGGCAATTTGGGCTGGACTTAGCTGGATGGTGAGTCACGGGTTTAACTGATCTAAGAGAGGCTTGGCTCGTGCAGCTGCGTTTAGCTGCTAAGTCAACCAGGGCAGCCTGGGACCCTGGGGCCTTCTCCTTGCCGAGAGCCCGGGCTCGTTCCTATGGAAATAGCGGAGGCACCAGGAGAGCAGCCTGGAAGCCGTAAATCCTCTTGAGACCCAGGCCTGGCACACAGGCTGCGTGATTCCTGCCACATTCTTCTAAGCCCAACCCCAGCTGAAGGGGCACAAAAGAAGTCCCTTTCCTCCTCAGTGAAGAACTGAAAAAAATGGTAGCATGTTTGCAATCTGCCACAGCAGGGAGGCTCTCTCTGGAACCGGTTTTAATCGATGGGCGGAGCGCTGGACTGCCTGATAGGATGGATGCTCAGCTCCTTGTCACTTCCCGGCTCTCACCATCACCTGCCACGCAGGGCATTCGTCCCAAAGCTCTGCTACTTAATTTCAATTTAAAGTTGTATCGCCTTGTGATTTATCTCAGACCTTAGATAGCACGGATGCCACGCATTTATTTATTTGAGGGTTGGAGGGTTTCTCCTCTTCTTTTTTTTCCTTTCCTTTTTTTTTCTTTCTTTTTTTTTTTTTTTCTCTTTCTGACAGGTGTCCTGGGAAATCCTTCTGGAGGAGCAATCTGGCTCTTCTCGTTTTGCTAGCCTGATCACCCTGGGGTAGGGCGGTTTAACAGGAGTAATTAATCATCGTGTTTTCTGAAATTGGAAGCCGAGGCACATTAGCCTCCCAGCAAAGAGCATGTACGGCGAGCAGCGCGGGGTTGGGCAGGAGTGTGTGCAATGAGAGAGGTGAGCCTCTTATCATGAAGGGGGAGCATAAATAATAATGAAAGTCATTAGTGCCACTCGGTTGAACGAATGTCATAAATGTAATTGGGGCATTACAGCGAACTCCATTATGACAAACATTAACACATACAAAGGAGGGGTGGGAGCGCCGTTATCTTGAGGATGCCATAGCCTCGCAGCTTCCAGGGAGGCCCAGATGGCACTCTGAGAAGTTGCATTTTAATATTTAGGGTGAGGTGATATTTGGGAGTCGAATGATTCACACACACACACACACACACAGGAGGAATTTTCAAGTGCCCGGCCTGGAGCCGCTGGCTGAGAGGAGAGGTCACCGGAGGCCGCTGGGGCCTGGAGGGCATCCATCTCCCCGACACGCGGTGGTTTCTCTCAGGTGCTGGGACAGCTCCATGTGGCCTGGCGTCTTTCCTCCGTGAAATTCCCTGCTGAACCAGACGTGCAGTTTGGATGCTTTCTTTAAAAAAATAGCCAAGTGTGGGCAAAGCGACGGGGATGAGAATGAGGACAGGGAAACAATTATGCAGGAAATTATAGGATGCTAAAATTGAACCGGGACAGACTGTTTGGTGGCAGAATTCCCACTCGTGCTGAGCTTTGAGAAGGGAAGGGTTATTTTTTTTTTTACCCCCTCTCTTCTCTCTGGGGCTGTCATTTTGGAGCAGGGAATAATTCAGAATGTAAAGTAAAAGAAAGGCCCTTCAAGAAGGCTAGAGACAAAGAGAAAAAGAAGGCGGGTGTTAAAAAAGAGAGGAAGAATTAAGATCGGGCGTGTGTGTGTGTGTGTGTGTGTGTGTGTTCAAAAGGAAGGGATGATAAATGATGGTGATGGTCTGTGAAGTGTTCTACTCCGGGAATTCTTTTGGGGGCACTGCAGATTCAAGGGGATCAAATCTCTGCCGACAGGACTAGGTGAGCTAATACTCATAAAAGTCCTAGCTCACCGACTGTGCGAAAATGGTGAACCCTCAATAAATGGGAGCTATAATAACTATTGTTATAAGTGTTATTGTTAGTCAAGGTTGGCAGAGCCATCCATATATGGGGCTGGTGGGTCTAGATTATGCACATATAATGGAGAAGAAGGAGGGATAACCAACACCTGTGTGAAGCCCACTGCATGCAAGGAGGTTTAGATAATATGTTAGCTCTCCTAATCCATATTGCAAAGCTGCTCAGCAGGTATTATTGCCTATAATCAAGAAGACAAAGGATCAGATAGTGTGATTCGCATAAAGCTGTTAAAACAGTCCCTAGGACATGATAAACACTCAGTACGTGTTAGGTCTTATGATTGTTGTGCCCAGAGTCACGCACCTAGCCATTGGGAGAGTCAGTATTTAAAGTCCCCTCTCTCTCTAATTCCAGTCGCACCAGGCTGCCTCTCCTCTGGCTTACCTGGCACAATTCACACACACCACAGATGGATTTTCTATAGGAGACAGCAGGATGTAAAGGGAAGTCTTTGATGTCTGGAACCAGAATCTTAGTTTGAAATGTCACTTAGATGCATGGTTCTTGCTGTGTTCACATGGGCATGGTATACAGAGTTCCCTTCGAGAAGGACTGGTTGTCCTTTGGGAAGACTGTTAATAGACAGTCTTCTGCTGTCAATCCTTTGGGGATTGATTTAGTTGTTAAGAATCATCTCACACAAGGTCATGGTCCTTCCTGAGTGAGTCCATATTTGATGAGTAATGACTACGGGGATGTAAAGCCATAGGCATCCCAAGTCAGTAGGAATGGGTCTGAAGGGCCATGACAGCTCCAGGGATCCTTAGGGTCTGTGAGGGGGAATGTGGATTAAAGCTAATATTGGGACTGATGGCAAGTAGACTATCCCTTCTTCTCCCCTTTTCTTCCCATTCCTTCCAAAGTGCCCTTGTAATAAACGTTCTGGAGACTAAACTCTAGTTCAGATTCTGTTTCCTGGGGAATAATTATTCTTTCTCTATCTCTATTCATTTCTACTATTTGTAGGGCTATGAAATTCCCTCTGAACACAGCTTTAGCTACTTTTTGCTGGCTTGAAAAAAATTTTTTTTCTTTATTTTAAATAGTTCTCATATTCAGTTACTTCATTTTTAACCTGTTTATTATTTGAAATTGTGATGTTTATTTTCCTGACATTTTTTGGAGGGCATTAATCATTCATATATTATTGATTTCTAATTTTATTTGATTGGGATTACAAAATAAATTATCTGGATTTTTAATTAGAGATAATTCCCTGTTGCCTAGCATATAATCTGTATATATAATATTTCATATGTATGTAACAAATGCATTTTTTTTTATTTGAAAGGCATGAATACTACTCTAGAAAGCTATTTGATCACATTATTTATTAATTACTAGATGCCCAGTGCACAAATTCTTGCACAGTTGGAGTCTGGCCAGCCCTGTCCCCTGGTTGACCTCACAGTCAAAGGGACAATTTGCATATTAGAATTTTATTATATAGGATATCATTTCACTCTATCTTTACTATTTTTTCCTTTTTTTAAGCTAGGTCTATTTCCCTATAAATTCTCCCATTTCAGATTGATATATTTTCTGAAGCTTTGAAAAATAGTTTTACCTTTTCAAAATTTTATTATAAAGGTATTTCTTCATATCAAATGGATTTTTTAAAAATTTTTCTAATGAAATGCTATGAGTCTTGGAAAGGGTGATACTTCCAGCTGGCCTGGCAATCACAAGGTATTAATGCCATCTCCCCTCCTGAGCCTTTGCCAGAGTTGGCTAATTGATCAAGGTCTTCCTTCCTGCAGAGTACAGATGCTACCTTGGAATATACTGCTCAAGTCATTTGCTACCAACTGATCACAGTTTACCCTTCAGTTAAAATCGATTTGCCCTTCCTGCTTAAAATATGATCAGTCAAGGTTAGAGGTAAAGGTGACCAATGTCTACTAGGTTTGCAGGGAAACATTGAATAATACTGTATCTGTCAAGCTATTATTCAAGGCAAGTATCCAACATTGCTAAACCTAGTACATCTCAAGGTAAACATTGTCTAGGAGACCTTCTTGAAATAATTATTTGACAAAATCCAGACAACCAAGAGATGACTCAAAATAAATAATCCTGCATTAAAAAACTATTATAAATGAAATCCAGGACAAAATATGATTAACCAATTATAATTACAGGACAAAATATGCATAATATATACACCCATGAAAATGAAAAAAAAGTTACTAGAGAGAAATAAGTTAAAATAGGTAACCCATGATTATTGGGAGGATATTGTGGGGAAAGGAAAAAGGCTCTTGACCCCATTGAATCTTCTTTTAAACACATTGATAACTAGTAAACTCCTTGGTAAATAAACTAGTGATATTTGCTAGAAGGGAGGGTTCTTATCTATGGAATACTCTTAACTGAATATCCCTGGGGTAGAATTGCTTATGAAGGAGAAGACTAGTATAAATGGATTTAAGAAACATGATTCCCAAAGGACATCATATAAGCTTATGACTATCTGGAATATCAAATGGGAATGTTTTATGACTAAACCATTTTTCAATGCATAAGGCTGTGGTGACTTTCCCTTAGAGGCCTCATATGTTTCTCTGGTCCAAAGACTTCTTGTCCCATAAGGGAAAGGACAACCTGAGGAATCCTGCAGTGTCTCTGGGACCTCTCTTTGCTAAGATATCTCAATTCTTGCATATTTAAATTATTATTAAAACGTGGTATTAGATATGACCATTGATTTACATGATTTATATTGGACAGCATACTTTTTAATGTTTGCTGAGCAACAGAAATTGAAGCAATGTGTAGGCAGAAGTGCAAAACTGCCTATTTCTTTTGTAAAAATTAATTATTTAAATGTATTGGGGTGACATTGGTTAAGAACAATATATGTTTCATGTGTGCAATTCTATGATACAACGTCTATATGTTGTATAATGTGCAAAAGAACGAAATGACACAATACACAAAAACTAATTCAAAATGGATTCAAGACATGAATATCAAACCTGAAACTATAAAATACATAGCAGAAAACATAGGCATAGGAAAAAAAAAGTATGAAGGCAGAACACGTAAGTAGTGAGTGTAGCATATTCTTGGATACCATGGCAAAATGTTAAGAAAAAGAGGTAACTTCAGATAGAGCTGACTAATTTACAAATAGAAATAAATAGAAGCAGAGGTCTAAGGTAAGAAATGCACATTACTTCTAGATCCTAGTTAAGATGGCATATAAAGAGGTTTTGGTGCCCTAGCTGGTTTGTCTCAGTAGAATGAAGAATCCCCATTTTGATTCTGGTCAAGAGCACATACCTGAGTTGCAAGCTCATACCTGGCCCCAGTAAGGGTGTGGGCAGGAGGCAACCAATTGATATGTCTCACTATGTTTCTCTCTCTCTCTGTCTCTCCCCCTCCTTTTCACTCTCTCTAAAAATCAATGTAGAAATATCCTCAGGTGAGGATTAACAAAAAAATAAAAATAAATAAAGAGGTTTTGAATAGAAATATGCCCCCAAAAGCTAACCATTTGATTAAAATGATGCAAGCAAAAATTAGAGTGTAACCTACATACTTAATGTTACATGTTTCAGTGGATTAATGTGCCTGAAGGAAAAGATTTGACAGAGGGTGTGGCCTTCAGAGAGAGAGAGAGAGAGAGAGAGAGAAGCAGAATAGAGTTGTAGGAAAAAACCCAGTTTAGAAAATCACTGTGAATATAGTTGTTGCTCATAGAATTAGCTGGAATCAAAATAGAAAATGCCTAGTCAGTCTTGAAAGATAGATACTACTGAAGAAATCAATAGCTTGACACTTAAAATGATCCTTTGGCTCTTAAATTTCTTCAGGCAGGAATCAGAATAAGAAAGTTGCAAGGACCCTTCAGGATAATGGAAAAGGAACCTCCCAGAGAGTAGAAAACCTTAAGAATGCCTGCTCAGAAGGATTTCAGAATTGCTATACACCTGCAACTCTGTATCTCCCATTTTCCCACTTTCCAAATGGGAATGTTTATTGCATTATCCTCTCATTGTCCATACTGGGGAGGGAGGGAGACAGGTAACTTGATATGTAGAGGTCCATATGAACCCCACATAGTAATTATTACACATCACTGAGAAACTAGACTTTGAAATAAATGTGTTGACTAGTCGGTTTTTGGGATTGTCACCCATGACAAATAGTTTTTTTAATGTACGGGAAGAAGGGAACACAGAGATATAAGGTTGGTGACCATTGGTATGGAAAGTTATGGTATTCATATATTTATATGACTGAAAGTCAATATTAAGGACAACTGAGTTTAGTAATTATTTTTCATGTCTAGATTTTGTGATGGCTCAGCAATATTGAATAATAGTATGAAGATATACTTTATAAATCATAGAATAATTTATAGGTTAAATATTTATTCTATAAAAAGTTCTTGCTTGCTCTTCAGGTAAAATCAATAATCATGTTGCTATCATAGTTAGTCCCATAATTTGTTTTCAAAGTGGCAATTTATAATAATAAAAGCATAATATTCTAATTAAGCCAGACAGTTGAATGACCTTCCAGACATCATTCCAGAGGAAGTCGCCACAGCAGGGGCCGAGGCAGAGGTGTTAAGGGGCAATGAGGCAGGCAGACAGAGTGTTAGGGGCAATCAGGCAGGCAGGCAGGCGAGAGGTTCGGAGCCAGGGGTCCTGGATTGTGAAAAAGGGTGCAGGCTGGGCGGAGGGTTCCCAACCTCTTACATGTATTTCATGCACCAGGCCTCTAATAATGATATAAAAGTTGAAAATACAAAAAGAAATATATGCAAAGGGCAGACATTTTGAATATAAAACAAATGTAAACAAAAATGTAGAGTATATATTTTCAATAATGTTATTTTTCTGCCAAAGTATTCACTTTCTATTAAAAGTAGAAATATATAAAAATAAAATCACATATTTGAACAAAAATTTAATAAAATTAATTTGCATTTATATTTTAAAGTGTATTTAAATCAATACGTTTTAGACATAAAGCTCACAATTCTAGTCTTCCATGTCCATCTAATTGCCAATGTAAACAACCAGTATTGTCATTCAGGCAAATTGCCAATTTTATGAAATAATAACACAAGACACTCTATACATTTGAATTTCAGATAAACAGCAATAACTTTTAGTACAAGTATGTCACAAATATTGCATAAGATACATTTATACTAAAAAAAGTTACCCATTTTCCATCTAAAATTGAAATTTTAACTTGCTTAAATTATATGGCAACACTTTGCTTAATATTACAGCATTTTCCATAACCAGTAGGTACAAATGTTGCAAATAGTATGATGATACCTAAGTGAATACCTGAGGAGGAAATAATTGAAAACACAAGTAGCAACAAAACAGATACTTGGCAATCCCCAGAACATATTTCAATATATTAAAAAAAAAAAATAGATTTAATTCTCACCCAGAGGAAAGATTCAGCATGTTAATTAATTTGTCTTTTTTCTTACCTAAGCGCTTCCACTGCTCAAATTCTGCCTGAATTCTGAAGCAGCATCCATCTTCAGATTTACAAACAAGACATATTCATGGTAGTCAAACAGTATTGTTTTGTGTGTGTGTGTGTGTGTGTGTGTGTGTATGTGTGTGTGTTCGCGCGCGCGCACACCCAGGCCATATGGCAGAAATCCTGGAGAGAACTTTTCCCCTGGGACCTGAAACCTGAAGTGGTGTTGATCATGAGAGTGCAGATAAGAGCTATGCCTCATGCTCTACAGTGCAAAATCCTTCATCATCAGTAATATTGATGATAATCAATAATAAGTGTATGTGTTGGGGGTAGAGGGGTTGTAGGTGTCCTCATTAAATCCTGGGCTGTAGAAAGCCCAGGACCCAGAGTAGACATCCCTCATGCCCAGATGTAAAGATGCATAAATTAGACTTTAGATACATTTCTTTCCAAGGACCCACGCTCTGACAATTTTCCACTCCTATCTATAAGCTCTGTAAACCCTTGAGTCCAAGTGACCAATTCCGGACAATGGACTGTGAGCACACTGTGTGCCCCCACTGTGTGACGCCCTTCAACTGTTCCCAGTCACAGTGACTGCCTGGAGGCCTCTGTTTCTGACTGAGTGGGACAGAACCCCGTGCCAACCCACATGAGCCACACGGGAAAAACCAGCAGGACTTCGGGAGATTTTTCCTCTCGCCAAAGCAAAACCCGAGTAGTGTCAATACCAGATTCTGCAATAGCTTTCCAGATTTCAAGAGTATGTACCCACCTAGGAGTTACTTTTAGTTTGTGCTTTTTTATTTACATTTAAATATTTAGTCCAACAAGAATTTTAATCTACTATAAAAGATAGCATATATATTTAAGTTTTTATTAAAAAAAAAAAAAAAAACCGTCCAGGCAAAGTTTACTATATAATTAATTTTATTTCCCTAATAATTTCCAATGCCATTTTCATTATCTGCTGCATGTCTAATTATGGAAAGATGGCTAGTCACACAGTGGCACAGTGGAATATTACAAAACAGTGAAGGGGAATGAGCTGTAGCTGTTATATAAAAACATGGACAAATCTTGGAAATTAATATTGACTTTGAAAAATGCCTGTTTAAGGAACTTCACCCAATGTCTATGTATTTTTGTGGCTTTATAACAATCTAAGAAACTGGAACAACATATTGAAATGCACATATGCGGTAAAATTATTTAAAAAGGATTGTAATGAAACAAAAGCCCAGGTGGTGATGAACCGGAGCAGTGAAGCTATAGGATTCAACTTTGGAAGTCATAGATTTCAGTAATACTGACAATATTCTAGAAAACATTCTAGACAATGCGAAGTTAGAGGGTTCAAAACTCTTCGGTTATTTTGCTTCAAAATCTCATTTAATTCATAAGTTCTTTTGTATACATCAAAATTTTTATTTTATGTATCAAAATATAATGAAAAATATTTTTTGTCACAAATCAACTTTTTGTCCTTTGACTAAAAATCATTCCCCATGGTTTTCTTACTGACAGATAATTGTGCCTGAATGCTCTATTAAAAAAAAAAAAAAAGGAACTTATAACTAGTAAAGAAGGAAAGAGAAAAAAAAAACCTCCATAAAAACATAATTCCATTTTGCCTGTATCATATTGGCCCTGATGCAGCCAGTGGAGCAACAGCCATGTCTTTGCGTGAATGTCATGAGGAATATTGGATTTAATAATTACACAGGAACCATGCTAGAGTTGCTAAGGCCAGCCAGGAGGACTGCGTAAAATGATTTTACATAGGATATTTTTTAAAATTTCTTTATTGATTAAGGTATCACATATTTGTCCTCAACCCCCCATTCCAACCCTTCTCCCCCCCATTCATGCCCCCACCCCCCTATTGTCCTCGACCACTGGTTAGGCTCATATGTATGCACATAACCATTTGAAGGCATCTATTTTTCTAATGCAAATTTCTGGTTTCCTAATTGAAAGCCAGTAGTACGTGATCCTCATGTTTGCCTACATACAGAGAACATGTCTGCCCACATACAGAGAACATGGCCTGGAAGAAAAGCCAGCTTCAGGGGCCCTTGGTTTCAACATGGGGAGCAGCCCTTTCCTGGGGAGAGGAGGCTATGGAGAGAGGTTTTACAGTGTGTCTGAGGGAGCAAACTTCCAGAGCAGCGGGGTCCTAAGGCCTGGGCCCTGGAATGAACACTGAGCAGTCTGCAAGGCCATCCCGAGGAGAGTGAGAATGAGAATGATCTGCGATGAACATTATTCTGGTGACACTTCACAAAAACTCCAAAGATGGGTCCAGGCCACAGCACCGCAAAGGCTGGGTACCATGCAACCAGAGAACCAGGTCCAAGGGCAGCAAGACCCCTTGAAGAGGCTGCTTAAAGAGCCCCGTGTCTGCTGCCACTTCCCATAAGCCTTTGGTCATGTCCTGTTTCACTTTTCATTTACGGTCTTTAGAATTCGAGCCCATTGGAGAGCTGCCTGTATAGACACATTAATCTCTGCCAGTGCTTACTTGTCAGTGGGACCATTTGGAGGTTTTCATTCTTTGGATCGGTCCACCTTCTTTACCAATGTTACCTTTTACAGACGCAGGCCTAGAAATTATACCCATTAGATTTCTGTAGCTTTCCATGCCTTTATCTTTGAAATTTAGAAAAGGGCATGTAAAAAGACTGTTCCAAATACACCACATGTGCAAGGTTGCTATAACATTCTCCTTGTCAACTAACTCCCCGGAATACATAAGATTAGGCCTAAACTAGCCCTTTTTTTCTTTTCTTTTCTTTTTTTTTTTCTTTCTCTCGTACAAAGGGAGGAAGTTGTGAGGGATACCCAGCCAGAATTTATCATAGATGCTGCTTTTAGGCAAATGAGACTTTGAGCAATAGAAAAGGTGTGTGAGGTCCCTCATGGCTGTTATGTCTACCCCTTGTGTCCATTTTATGATCAACACCAGGAACCCAGCATCCATCCATCTGGCTGCATAGTCATCCCCTCTGTGATGTCACCGTGCTGCCCACGCTCTTTGCTTTCACCTAAATGTTCTCTCGCCCAGCTCAATAGTCACCCAGCAGGTGTATAGATCTTTTTGACTCATAACACTACTCTCCCTCTCTGAAAAGACCTGTAGATTCTGGGCTAGTTGGACATCTTCTTCATAAGTGCCACATGGGATATCGTATCTACTCACAGAATGTTCTTGTTTATTACTAATGTGCATCCATGTATGTTCTCATTCATATTAGTGCCAATATCTTACATCCTCTCTGAGACCACTGTTTCTGGCATCGTTTCAATTAGCAACCCCTCTGATTAAGTTACCAACTTCCTGTGTTCTCTACTAAGCAACACATGATATTCTGGAACATTTTATTTTTTATTTTATATAACATACACCAGGAAAATTTTATATGGGTAGGACACCCCCCAGGAAAATGTTTAAATATTTAGATTGATCTCTTTCTACTCAAGTAAGCTCATTAGAATGCAGAAAGGTTGAATGGCATTGTTCTAGAAACAACACCGAAGGGCACTTATTGCTAAAGTAACTGGCCAAGTTAATATTAAAATATTATTAATAGCAAATTGGGACACACTTCACAACTGATTGCAATATATCAAGATATTGCACTATGGTTAATAACCAGTGAACAGAAAAAACATCCTTAAACATTTTTGTCTCCATCAGAAAGACCAGCTTAGTTTTAATCCATGTTATATTGGTGAATAGATCCAGCAGGAAGATGTACAAAACTTCAAAAGCCCAGAGAAAGAGTTCCTCTGTTTATGTACATCTAATGAGAGGGTTTATGTGTCTATTGTCAGCTAAGCCCAAGAGCTGCTGAGATAAGATGCTTTACCTCTATCCTTGACAAACTATATTTCCTAAAATCTAGCCAAGCCAGATTGATTGAAACAAATAGGCTTGCATTACAGAGAGAAATATGCAGCCTTCAAATTTCATAAAGAAGATGAGGCATGTAATTAGCTTAGAAACCAAAGTGGAGACAGTGACAGATAATGTAGTCTGGTCTGCTTAACACCAATTTCAGCTTCGTTTTCCGAATCCTCCTTGACTATGGAAGATGGAAAAGGAACTATGTGAATGCCGAGGCTCTCTGACATCTCCACATGATTATAATCCAACAGAGTTCTGGGCACAGGGGTATGAGCAAGTGAACCTGGAGATGATGTTTCTCCCCTGTCCTCAGATTCAAAGTTTTCTGAATCTCGGGGGAATATCTTTAGCCAAATTAAAAGCAACTTTTATCCATGGATTAAAAAAAAAATTTTGTTAGTAGATTTTCCAGTTCTAGAATTTCTGTTTTATTCTTTCACAATTTCTGTTTCTTTACTGACTTTTTCTATCATTTTATTCATTACAAGAATATTTTCCTTTAGCTCATTTAGCATGGTGACAGGTCCCTAAGGTAGCAAACTCTCAGGAGCAATTGGGAAGATTGTAGTTTGCAGACTGCAGTTGGTATCCCTGGTTGATACTGATATATCTGTTTCACCCCCTTCTTCCTCTTTTTTGTTAGGCAGCAGGAGAGGATATCTTCTCACTGTGTGAAAAATAAGATGTAGATCTACGTACCCACAATCTGAAAATGTGAAGGAGAGGGATTTTTTCTTGGGAAATACAAATGTAAAATTTTAATACAAAAAGAACTAGAAAACTAGAAATCATAATTGAAATGTAAATACACCCTTAAATTCTACCTTTGTCAAGCCATCAAACTCAGATTTTCAAGATGCTTATAAGTCTCCTTTTTATTTATTCTTTCTGGAAGATAGAAAATCCTGAGAGGTCAGTTAGTACACTAACTACATGATTCTAATTACTCCTCTAATTGCTGAAATAGATAAGGATACTTCAAGAAGGGAAAATTATAAATCAACATAATTTAGGAACATGTAATAGAGTATTAGGAAATGAGCAGAATAGAATATCTAATATAAGTATATAATTGAAAATCAATGGATGATTTAAGAAGAACATTAAACATAATTCTGTGCAGAGAGAAATATGGAAATTTTCTAGAAAAGCTAAAGTTCATATTTAATATGAATCCCAGAAAAAGAGAGAATAAAAAAGAGGCAATAATCAATACAGAAAACTTGAAATGAAGGTGATATATATTATCCCATTGTTAACAAAATTATTGTGTCTATATAAATGACAGACAAGATAGAATCTGATGTGAAATTATTGCTAGATATAAATAGCATGCTTATTTATAGAAAAAAATAACCTATCCAGAAGACATGCTATTTGTAAACTTATATCTGTCTAACAAAACATAATAAAAAATGCATAAAGCATAATTTAAGTGATTGAAAAAGTTAACAAAGCCATAAGAATGATCAAATATGTTAGCACAGTTCTCTCAGAAGCAGATGGATCAAGCAAAGAGAGTTGAAAAGACAATAAATGATTTTAAAAATAAACAGTTTAATTTTACAGCTAATTTTACATCAACTATTAACAATAACTATTCACGTGACAAGTCCTAAGATCTCAACAAATTCAAAACCATTGACTTAGCTGAAATAAAATTAAAGCCCAATAATAAAAAGCAGAAACTCTCTAAAAAACAACACTTTTACAAACTAAAATTAAAGAGAAAAAAATATATTAAATAGTCTCTGAGATAAAAATGATTGTTAATAGTAATTCCCATACAGAATCAAATTAAGGAAGTACTAATAGCAAAACTTTTGTAATGTAGCTAAAACTTACTAAGATAAAAATACATATTCTTAAGTGTATATGGTAGGAAATAAATATTAAAACTTAATAAGCTAAACTTTCTCCTTAAGAGGTTATAAAATAATAATTGAGCAAACCTCAAAATATTAGAAATATACAAATGTAGGATTTAATGAAATAGAACATGTAGATATTTGTAAAAACTTATTTTTGGAAGAACTAATATAAAAAATGTTGGCAACATTAATAAACATACATAAGAGATGGTACAATTAAAAAAACTTTACAAATTAATGAAATCATACCTAGAAATAATTTGGATATTCCTGAGGAAAATTAAAGACTCAACTGAAAAATAGAAGAGACTCATGATATTCAATTATGGGAAGACAAGGCAAAGATGCCAGGTCTCTAATCAATCTGTCAATTCAATACATTGTCAATGAAAACACCAATAAAATATTTTATAAACATTTTTAGGTTATCTCAGGAGAACAGGATCTCACCTGGGAGATCTTTAGCCTCAATATAACACACAGTAATTAGAATAGTGTGATATTGTTTAGACAAAAACTTACTGCTATCGCCCCATTTTAGAAATTTAAAAAACAAAAATAACTGAGGCTTTAAGGTGGAAATGACTTATACAAGTCTCATAATGTGTTGGTGACTGATTCAGGACCAAAGTCCTGGCCTCCCGAGTCTCAGGCCTGGCTTCTGTGTACTACAGTACGTGTAACTACTGTTTACTACAGTATGTGTTACTCTCTCACATGCTGTCAGACCAGCAGAGTTTATAAATGAGGGAACCTAGCTTGTTCTGTGGTAAGAAACAATCCCTCAAATTCAGTTGGCTAAAACACAATTCTTTTTTTCTTGCTTACTTTATATGTCTGACCCGGGTCAGTGTTGAAGTCTGCTCCACACAGCCACTCAGGGACCCAGGCTGATGGGGGCTGACCATCTTGTAGCTGGAATGCCTGGCCAATGACTGAGAATTCCCCAGAGGCTTTTCATTGCCTCAGCCCAAAGTGGCGTGTATCAGTTGCAGTCACATATCATTGGTGACAGCTTGTCACTCGGCCCTGCCTGACTGCAAGAAGGCTGAAGAGTGAGATGTCCTATCTGTCTGATTAGGAAGAAAAGAACTGGATATGGTGAGCCCTGGATTACACTTTCATGAAGTAAAGTGAAAGTAACTCTGAATTGTTAGGCTGATGATTCCTCTCTCTCTCTCTCTCACACACACACACACACACACACACAGAGGCTTCTAGTTGTGTGTGTGTGTGTGTGTGTGTGTGTGTGTGTGTGTGTGTATGTGTTTTAATGTATTCCTAAATGCACATGTCTCTGCCCCCATCCTGGAGTTGAATATCTGATCATGTAAGTCAAATCAGTGAGTCTGGCTCTGTGTGGTTAAAATAAGTAAAGGAAGAGGTTCAAAACAATTGTTTGGAGGCTTGCCCCGGGTGCCAGGGATCTTCTTTATTTCCGGAGTGCAAGAAAATAGACCTGCATTTTACCAAATAGTAACTTCTTGGCCTGAAAGGGTTCACTCAGCTTCCTTAAATATTTATCCTTTTTATAGAAAAACAACAACAAATAACCCTGCCTATTGCCTATGTTAAAGGAAAAGTCTGAAGCAAACATAATTAGTAAACTCATATAATTTTTAATTAATTCTCTTTCCATAGCAAAAGTGTTTGCTTTAATTTAATACAATCCAATTAAACATAGACACAATTTTTTTTTATATGTTAACTGTAATGGTGCATTTATATTTTATTTATTTGTATAACTTATACCAGTAAGACAAAGGCCAATCAACTCTTATTTTTCAAAAACTAGTTTAGGCTAGATTTTAAAGAGAGATGAAGGGAGAGAGAGCAAGAATGAAAGAGAGAGAAACATAGATGTGAAAGCATAATTGATTGACTGCCTCCTCCATACCCCCTCCTGGGGATTGATCCCCCAGCCCAGAAACGTGCCCTGACCCAGAATCGAATGGACAACCTTCCAGTACATGGGAAGTCACCCAACCACGGAGCCATACTGGCCAGGGCCAACTCTTTAATAAAGATTAGAAATCAAAGCAGAAGATATATAACATCTTAACTCCAGTATTATGCCAAAATATAAAATATACTTTTGAAGATCAATTCAAATTTTAAAAATTTGCCCTCCAATTTGGACACCATGCCCACAAATTGCTTTCAGTTATGTATAACATATACATGCATTGTATTTAACAGGCTACCGTGTGGCCATTAATATATTGATGTAGTCAATGTCATGAAAAGAACCCCATGACTTATTCTAAAGTACAGAGCAGGAAGCAGATTATAAAATAACCTGTTTTGAAATCTATTTATGCAAAGTAAAGCTATGTAAGTATGGATATATATGCACAGAGATTGGCTAAGCACAAAAGTGATGGCTGTTTGGGTGGTGATATTTTGAGAGATTTTTATTTTTTATTTTTTTATCTTGATTCCCCCCGCTTTTTAAAAAAACCAATATGGCTCTATAGATTTTGCAAATGTTCATTTATTTTCAAAAGAAATAAAGCATTTTTTAAGAGTAGCTTTGGAGAACAAATTGTACATACATTCATGCATACTAATTACAAATCTGCATATTCTTTTTCAGACACTGGCTATTGGCCTACAACTGGGTTTCCAGTAAGCTCTTAGTAGTCTTTTGAAATATTAACACTGTGGATATGTTTTACCTTTTAGCCATACACATATACATATACTAGAGTACACACACACACACACACACACACACACACACACACACTGTTTTAAGCTATGAAGAACAATTTAAGATGTGAGTGACCTATATGTCATTAAGGATGGATTGTATAATAGCTCTTTTATTCTAGTGCCGAATCCATAGACCTTTTCATAAGATCTCATTGTTGAGAAGCCAAATGTATTATGTATTCAAATTTAGAATAACTTGCTAACCTTTGTCTTTCTTTGTGTGAAAAGGGGAAACATGTCCTTTACAGAGGAAAATGCTGCTTCTCAGGTTTGGGCTTGTAAAACTGGAGGCAGGACGACACACAGTGCCATGGCAAATTCTCCCCTTGCATTTCAGGGGGGATAACATTTACCTCTCTTCTCCCCAAAGATGCTCCCAATGCTCTTATTGCCTGTCTGCTTTCAATGCTGGGCCCAGGTTTGAAAAATGAAAACGATCCTGTGAGGGTTCCATAGAACACTGGTGCCGCAGCTGGTCCCGGAGGGGTGCTCACACTGGCCGGGTAGAAGGCCTGCAGCACATCCCGCCAGCACACACCTGCTCTGCGCTGGGCTCCTGCCTCCGTGTGCCCAGCCGCCCGCTGCCCTTGCCTCAGCTGCGCCAAAGCCACGGGCCCCTCGGGGCAAGGAGTGCAAAGAAAGAAACACAGCTCTCTGGGGGCCAAAGGAACACAACCCCAAATACTAAAGCTGTATTTCTGCCCTGAGATGCTCAAAAGAAATATTCCATTTAGGGCACAGCCTTCCTTGTGTGCTGATGCCGAGATCTGGTAGTGACAGGTCTCTCTGGAGTGGGTTTCTCCTCTTGCTTCTCATTGTCTTTACTTTGGTTGGGATGCATCTCTATGAAAACACTACACACATTCATTTTTTTGTTTGTTTGTTTGTTTTTTTTAGGGAAGCCTCTTTGGTGTGCATGCTCAGCAAAGCATTGCTGTGTGAGGGTACAGGTCAGAGTTCATTTGCAGTCTGCCCTTGAGAAGGATGGAGGAGATAATTCTCTTATCACTGCGCCCAGCAAGCCGCAGAGGAAGCATGGCTCCTGACAAGGGATCTGTGCCACGGGAACATTTGGTTCCTAGCTTCCCAAATCCTCTTTGTTTTTGAGCGTGACATTTCTTCGTGCTCAGATGCGTGCGTGATGCAACATTCTTTGTTGATGTTCTGAAATGTGTCTCGGAGTTATTTTGGCTCGGCGTAAAATAAGAATCTGGGAACTAAACTTTTCTGGTGGAAATGGGAATCTTCTCTTTCCTGGTCTCAGGCCCCTGCCTTTCTCTACCACGCACATCTGAATGCCTGCAAGCCCAAGACTGGCACTGAGTAAGCCCTTAGACCATTTTGCTGGAAACTGGGCAAATGAGCAGGCTCGACAGGGGATCCTGGGCCTTTATGGTGGTGCGGGAGAATGCCTGGAGGGAAAGTTCCTCACAGCCTAATTGTGGAGGAATGGTGGAAGTTCAACGGCATGGAAATTCGACTTCTCGCTTCAGCTGCGAAGGTGCTTACCAAGATAGCCGGGCGATCTTAGCAATTTGCCTTACTTTGAAAATCCAATTTGGAAGCTTCATTAAAGGGCACTAATTTAGTGTCCTGGGGGAATATGTGTTTAAAGGAGCTTGTCGAGAGACAATCTTAGATGTTTGCCAATGTGTAGGTGAGCTCAACTCCCCAAGCTGGGGTTACCTGGTTACGTGTAGGTGCTTTCATTCCAAACACAATACCAAAAAACTCAGAGGCACCAGATCAAGGGAATAGCAGCACCCGACAGGATCCCATTTCCTGACCCCAAAGCCAAGATGCTCTGTGCGTAAATACTTCTGCCACGGGCACTGTAGATCTGTCACTAGAGGTCCAGTAAGGTACACACCAATATTCCTGAGTTTAGTGGTGGCTGACTTAGAACAGGAACCTTCAGGAATGGTAACTAATTCGAATTGTTTCTAAACATGCAAACCCTTCGGATGTCTCAAAGCACTTGCTGCTCCCAGAGATATATTTCAGTCCCACCTTTTGACCCAACACTTAAAATCGCATCTCTGAACATTCATGATCTACGTGACCTTGAATAAAGAGGAGCCCTCCCCGGTTCCTAATCGGTTGGCCAAATATTATCACAAAAGGTCGAAAATTGAGTTGTCCTGTGTCTGGATGCTTTCTGTTTTGTGTTTAGTTTTGGCATCAAGTTTGTCCATGCGACATTCAGATACTAACTAAACCATTTGTCTTGTTCTTTTTCATAATCTCTGGAGCTCGTGCTGAGTGCAGATTGAGTGTCCCTCCTCCCACCCAGGGGCTGTAGTTCCTAATCCAGTTTATAGCATCCAGTTCCATTTTCTCAGTGAATTCCCAGAGTAAAACCTGATTTGTTCCAGGAAGACTTTGTGTGAAGAGCAAGCTGTTAAGGTTTTTCTGTTAGTAGATGACCCATCCATCCATTCAAGAGATGCTGAGGTCTAATCCCACCCAGAAGGAGAATCAAACACACCCACCCTCTTCCTATGCGGTCCCAAATGTGTGAATGTATGACACAGCACAGCTTGGCACAACGATCCTCTCTCCCCAAGTGGGATTTTTCCTGAGTTGAGATGAAGGAACAGTAAGAGAATTAGAAATACCTTTTAGAAGTTTGCCCTTGAATTCCCTATGCCTGTTAAAAAGCTTCTGGCGAGGACCGAGTAGAAATAGATCTACAGAAGGGTCTTGGATTCCTTAGGCTTCCTTTGCTGAAATCTCACACAGCAGGTCCATTCTTGTTCCAGCAATAGCTGGTCCCCAGGGAGGCAATTTCTAATATTTGGAAGATACAGTAATTATTTGTTCATCAAGGACTAGTATACCTATTTACCCCCACGTTTTCTAGAACTGTGCATAGTATCTGTTTGATATTTATAGTCACTCTCTTAGCCTATATGAGCATGGCTATGACTGCTGAAATTACATTTCTATAAAAAGTGGAAGGCGCATCCTTACTAAATCTGTGGAGAATGTCTGTCCCTGGAAATGGACACCCATAAATGAAACTAAAAGGCCGTGAATTTTTTCACGATGCGGTTTATGCTGGTTATTTGTTGCCCATTCCTGGGGTTACTGCTTGCAGATGTGGAAAGTTGACTTTCTCCTCTTCAGTTTATTGGGGGAACAGGAGTGTTCCCTGCAGCAGATCCGGAGTTATTCAGCGTCTACATTTCAGAAGCTGAATTGCTGGATGCTGTCAAAATGAGCTTTTTGGCAACCCCATGCAGGCACACACAACTATAATTTGGCTTCGCATTAATAACAACCTAGGCAAAGAAGCCCGGGATCGAATGCCTTGTTCTCAGCTGGGGGCAGAGAGCCAGCGTGATGCATCTTGGCTGGTGACTTAGAATGTTGGGAAAGTAGGCGCTGCAAACACTCAGGATGGGTGGGTGGCATTCCGGAAACGTATTCCCATTCCTCCAGGATTCGTGTGTGTGTGTGTGTGTGTGTGTGTGTGTGTGTGTGTGTACCCATAGACAATGAAAAAATAAGAAAAAGAAGAACCACAAAGATTTACAGATAATAAAAATAGCACATCTCCAGAACAAGTGGGAAAGGCGATGCTTTTGTTTCTTGGGATGTCAACTCGGTTCCCCGCCCCACGCTCTGCTCTGCCGCGTGCCTGCAGCATCTTTCTGATTCTGAACTAGCGCTCCGGTGGGTGGGCATCGGTCCTGGTCCTGGCCATTGCCCACAGGGGGTGCATTGGCGCTGCGCGCCTGACTTCTGGCCATGCCCATGCTCCAATCTCCTAGGGCTCCCAGGCTACGGGTTTCTGGGGTGGAGTGAGGTGTCACTGTGGGGTATTCTCTGCAGAGTTGGCCTGGAAAGTGAGCGCTGGAGCAAGCGAGCCGAGAAAAGCTCTGCCAGGTGTCCGAGGAGGCTCCGGGCGCCAGGAGCGGTAGGCTTTTGGGCTCGGGCCCCAGAGGGGAGCGGGGAGGCGGCGTGGCGGGGCAGGGGGCAGCGTGCCAGCTTTCCCGGTGACTAATGATGTTCACGCCACCGCGCAGGGCTCAGACGCTTTGTCTCCAGCCTCGGGGCTGGCGGAGAGCTGACGGGGAAGGGATGGCACCGCGTGCGCCGGGCGGGCCAGTGCCCGCTCTCCGATCCCAACTCCGGCCGCGCCCAGGGGCAGGGAGGCTGGGGCATCTGCAGGCGCCCAGCCGCGGCCATCTCCGGGCGTGGCGGGGCAGGGGACCGGAGTCTGCCCCCTACCCCCACCCCTCAGCAGCTGCGGGGCTGCACCCACCACCTCGCCGGGGCGGGCGGACGCCGTCCCCCCGCACAGCGGCCAGCGGCGGGGGAGGCAGAGCGGGGCGGCCGCGCGGACACGGAGGAGGCGCAGAGGTAGGGGATGCGGATGCGGCGCCGGGGGACGGACCGGGGCGGGCTGGCTCGGAGTGGGACTGGCGGGCGGATAGTGACGGGTCCTGGACAGGTGCGAGCACTTAGCTTGAGACAGTGGGGGAGGCAGAGGGAGAAAGAAAGGAGAGAGAAAGAGAGAGAGAGAGAGAGAGAGAGAGAGAGAGAGAGAGAGAGAGAGAGAGAGAGAGAGAGAGAGGGAACTCGCGTGCTCCTTCCCCTGCAGACGCCCTCCTCTGTCCGAGGGAGAGGCTGGAGGAGAAGGAGATGCGCACACGGGAAAAGGTTATCGGGACCCCGCATTGCTAAGTGGGACCAGGAGACGGACAGACAGACCCACTCCCGCAGGGATCCCGCGCGGACCGACAGTGCCAGCGGCAGCTCTGAGAACTGAGCGCAGGAAAGCCAGAAGCCCGCGCTGTGCTGCCAGGCTGAGCGACAGACAGACAGACAGACAGACAGACGCGTGGAAAGGGACAGACTGGCAGGCAGGAGGTGGGGGCACGTTCCCTCTCAGCAGCCACTCCGGCGCACCCCCAGAGCGAGTCCGGAGCAGCAGCCGGCAGCGGGGGTGGGGGGTCGCCAGCTGGAGCCACCAGCGTGACCAGAGCAGTGGTCATAACCACAGCCTTGCCAGGATCTCAGCTGCCAACGCTGTAAAGACCCCCTTTTGCCAGCAGTTAAATAAATCGACCCGGAGGGGGAAGAGAGAAAAAAAAAAAAAAAAAAGCCAAGCCAAACCAAACCAATCCAGCCAAATCAATCATTGAAAAACAATCCTATCAATAAAAGCCAACACCTAAGGCGCTGAGACGCAGGGGGCATATCCACTGTGCGGTCCAGGTAATAACCAAGGTCTTCCGTGTGAACACTGCATGCCTTTTGTGTGTGTGTGTGTGTGTTTCTTTTTTCTCCTCCTTCCTGCCCTATGTCTGTGCTTTTCTTTATAATTGTCTGGGGTCTGTATTTCTCCTCCGTGTTTGTTTGTAGAAAGCTGTCCTTACATAGTATGTATTGTGTTGTGTTTGTCAAAGGAGGGGTGATCTCTCTCTCCCCCAAATGGGACAGAATTGGAAGGCTGGGGGGGAGAGAGGACTTAAAAGGGCAATTCTCTCATCAGAAAAGTCTCCGGTGATTTCTGCAGGTGTCAAGGTAGAAAGTTTGCGAGGCTCTGATTTCATCCAAAAGAGAGCTTTGCTCTGGGCACTGAGTTGCCTTCTGTTTGTTGTGCTCGCAGGACTGGGGGCCCCGGCTCCCAAGAGGTTGAGGGGCAAACTAAATGTCTCCTTTGCTTTTACGTGTTTGAAATCTGTGTTTCCTGGCGAACTCCAAATTTGATGTCTTCCGTGGCGAGTTGTAGATATGGTGGTAGGATTGAATGGAATGAGACAGGTGTTTAGAAAGTTTCTCAGGAGGAGAAATGGACTCAGTGTTTACGCGTAGACATAGAGCTGGAGAGGATGTGGTTGTTATTAGCTGCTCTGGTTCAGGACTTGGTCACCTGCTGACCATACAGGATAAGGACAGAGTCCCAGCCTAAAAGGAAAAAAATCAAAGAGGGAACTGCAAATTATGGGGATGGGAAGCTGGTAAGCACAGCACAAGGCTGGTAGACAGTCACTCTCAGGAGGCTGTGTCTAGGATGCAGATATCCACTGGATTTAGTATTTTCTAAGTCTACTGGCATGACACTTCTGCTTCTCTCAACAAGCCTGGCATTCCCCAAAGTTGAAATGAATCTATACACGATTCTCCTCAAATGCTGACAGAATCCCAAGGATTCCTTGCCTCCTCCTCACCCACTCTGGAGGTCAGCACTGCCAGGGTTGTTTTAAGAAAGCAGAGAGGTGGAAATGACAGGAGGATATATTTCCAGATGGTGAAAGTTAGGAGACCTTTGACACATATGCTTTAAAACAAATGCACCTGCTCCTTTGATCCTCTGTGTCTGTGTCACCACAAGCCCTGCGTGTCTTCATGAGACCGGAGTCAGTGTCATTTTCACAAAAGGCAGTGGTTGGGGAGCCGAGAGCTCTAGCTATGTTTTGTTCAGATAGCCGAGCGATTCACCGTCTTGGCAATAGCTGCTCCTGCTGCCTTCCTAACGGGGATCGCGGGCACTCTCGCAGTGTGTCTATGGATGTGTAAGGTACGTATTTGTGTTTGAACCTTCATTTCCTTTCGTACCGTTTTCCCACTTCAGCTACCAGGATAGTATACAATTTTCTGGAGAGTTTCGTATATTCTTTAAGGGGTATCCTTCCTTGTCACAGCAGCTGCAAAAGGCTAACCGGGGACTGTCCTTGCTTCTCAGTGTGCTGAACTGTTTTAAAGGAGTCAGGTTTGATTGTTTTAAAATGATCTGCTTTAATTTTCAAGGCGTTTTGACTGCTATGCATACATGTCTTATTTTACCCTGTCCAGACATGACTTATGTTATTTCTTAAATGCAATAGAGTTGCTGTAGGTAAACGCCTGTCTAACAGAATACGTTGCTTAGGTGAGTCATTTTTTAAAGAAACTTACACAGCTCCCAAAATTGACTTGCAGCTTCCCAGTGACTTAATCCCACTCCACTGTGATGTGTTTGGCAGTGCTCAGCTCACGCTATTAGCTTAGCAAATTGCTCATCTCCCAGAGACTTTCCCTCCCAGATCCCAGCTGAGTAGAGTTACCTTGAGAACTATGCATTAGCCCTGTCAGAGCATGCTCCGGTGGGGAGTTCTGTGCGGTCTATTTTTAATGCTATTTAATGAAAGAGCAAGCGCCTCCCTCAGCAATAAGAGAAGCGTGATGGAACAGAGCAGTGCGTGGTTATGGACACTGGAGGAGACGGATCTCTGCAAAGGTACAGACCAGCTGGCTGCTGGATATGGTAATTTTAATGAGTCCTAATGTAGGGCACTCACCGCAATCAATTGGTTTTCGTGAATCGTTTGCTATGCCTTCATAAACCTCTGCAGTGATTCTTAGAAAGAAGACTCAGTGCTTGGAGTGCCTTAAAACTTAAGGGAGATTCTAACCAGGGAGTTCCTGCTGGAATACTATTTTTAATGCAAGCTGGCAGGGTCTCGGTGGGGAGAAGCACATTCATTGCAGATTCGTGTCCTGTTGTTCTAGTGGAAGGTTTGGAACTTGCAAAATATTCGGGGCATAAAGTAACTAACATCCTCCTAAGATATTATGATAACTTGACGCTCTGCCTCGCGAATGTTGTTTTTCATTTTCTTTTGTAAAGTTGGAGGTGAGGTGCAGAATGGTGTCAACCAAGTGAAGCAGGAAGTTTTGATTGAACTTGCTGGAATATTTGAGTTGTTTCTCTCTCCTTACTTTGAAATAAGCACCATAGATGATCTGACTGAAGGTTAGCTACTTGAAAAATGTAGATGGAAGAGATGGCACTGGTCATTTTCAGAGTGCAGTCATGAGGGGGGAGTACCTTAATATTATCGTGCGTGAAACCTAAGAAACCATCTGTCTGCAGTGTTTGCATATACGCAGAACACTTGTCTTAGGATAGAAAGTGAGAATTTTAACTCAGAAAGGTCTGTGTTGTTCATTTTCATACTATCGACATACCATGGTCAGGTTATTTCTTTGTTCAGAGCACAGCTAAGGAGACAAATGCCTCAGTGGCTTTAAGTTTAGTTAGTATAAGAGAAAGGGATGTTTTATAAAGTGAAAAAGGGAGCCCCGTTGTCATTAAACAAAGCTGTCAGAGCAATGTCCAACACTGTTCTGGATTGTGCCAATTTTTATGAAAAATAGGAAAGCAAGATCCCTAAGGGAAATGCATCGCAAGGAGATAACTGTAACGTGTTGTTGTTAGGGTCTGCGTTTTGCACTCTGTACTTCCAGAGGGGAAGCTAACCTGCCCGCCGCTCTCATATTTCCCTTAGTGATCATGCTGCTTGGACCACAGAGCCGCTATCTTTCTTAAGATCCACAAGTCAGTGGGCGTTCTCATCTGAATTCAGTGTGTATTTTGTCTGTGAACGAGATAATGATAGGCTACCTGAGTAGAGTGTGGAATGAGCCAGCCACCGAAGACACAATAGCCCAGGGAGCCAGAAGGGAAGATGATTGAGAAGCCTCATTCGTATGGGGGAGACAGTTGGAAGTTCAAAAGGTTGGAAATTGCAAATGAACCATGTGTGTAAGTTAGTTTAATTCAAATCTGCTTTCTGACAAGGTTGGTTAGGCAAGACGATGAGGCTGAAAGATGATGTCGACACGGAGAGCCATTGCTTCCCATGGTAAGTACTGGCATCCTTCTCACTGGTACCACAAGGTGGTAGCGTGTTCAGACATTTGTGAATCTCTCATCAGAAAAATAACCGGTTTCCTTCAACATGCATCACGTCACCTGGAAAGTTCTGAACATATTTCAAGTCAGTGATGACGAACTTCTAACATGCATACTTCCTCTCTTTAGACCAAGAGTTTCATATTTATTTTTTTTTTAGGAAATGGGTGGTTCCAGAGGTCTCGTCATTTCTGCTGCTTTTACTTTCTTTTATTTTTCATTCTAACATTTTAAGTGAAAGATGATAAATGATTCCCAGCAGTGACCTAAGTGAATGCCGAAGGACTTTTAAAGGTAGAAAAGAATATTAGTGAGATGTATCTGTGACTAGATTTGTTTTTCTTAGGCTATCTTTGCTTCTGGGTGTTAGTTTCCTTTAAGGAGTATGTATGGCAAGTTCTAATAAATTGATATTTTTCAGTGACTTGGAGTCTTATAATTTAAATTGATTTTGCTCATTTTGGATGAAACTGATCCCGGATGTTCAAAGTATTTACTTACTTGAATTTACATCACAACCATTTCATTTGTGTGAGGATTCGATATGGGCTGAGATATAAAGCATTAAATTACATACATTAATATAATATGCCTGATAAAGAACAATGTGCTGTGTATTGTTTGGCAACACTGTTATCTGTGGTCTCAAAATCCTCTGTAGCCTGGTGATATTTTCTTAAGGCATAAAACATCCATATCACATTCTGAATGGGCCTCTTTCTAAAATTACTGGGGCATATCTGTGCCCGGGGAAATAGCTATGCAGGTAAACCAAAAAGTGAGTTGAAATATTTATTTGGAACAATTGAAAGGAAATTGGAAAACAAATGGGTTGACTAGAATACACCAAATGGACTCTCTACCTGGAAATTGAATTCTTGGCTTTAGGTCATGCTCTCCTGTCCTAGCCGCCAGCATAATTCTTAATATTGCCAGATAAAACGAATGTTAATCACTGTCCATGGCCACAGACAAAACAGTGTTTTAAATTCTTCTCCATACTTGCCTCAAGGAAGTTTCTGCCCGCAGTTTGTCATAAGCTGCACTTAATATACACGTCAATGCCACAGGTTACATAAGATTTTTTGTAAGTTCAATAATCAGGTGATATCTATTAGCATAAAATTACAATTGTGACTTCCTAAAATGCCAAAGATTGCAGCCAAAGTTGTCTCATTCAAGGTACACTTGCATCATTTCTCAGCTATAAATTTATACATTTTTAAAGGAATTTACAATCATTCATTTTAACTGGCAACAAAAAATCATTTCGTTTTCCCCAGGTAAAGAGGACAGGAGGATCTACTGATACAGTGTCTTTGAAAATCAAGCATCTTGTCACATTCTCACATTTCAAACTACTTCAAAATTATACAGCAGTTCTTACATTAGAAATTCATTGTGATTAACACAAAGAATATTAAGATGTTGCTAACATCACTTCCCTAAATAATAGCATTGGTTTTAAGATAAATAAAATATGGTTTTAATTGAAAGGAAGGATTGAAGATTTTTAACAGAAAAACAATTACGTCACTTTTTATCTCAAATCTTTGGGCAAATTTGGTAGAGATTTACTTGGCGTGCTATGGTTAATGAATGTTTCTATGCAGAATTGCATAACGTAATATGCAGGTTTTTTTCTACAGGTTTTTTTCATTAAGACGTATTCATAAAGAATACCTACCTAGATAAAGCCAGTAATCAATGCCGAATACTCACCCAAGCTAAGAAATAAGTTTTTGTGATAGGAACATCCCTGTGATAGGAACTCCGGGACTAATCAAGCAGACTGAGTACTGGGATTCCTAACACATATACCCATTCTCTTACATTTGCATGATTGTTGTTTGTTTCCTTATTACACACTAAATACTTGAGATAAGAATAAGGACCATCTATAAGGAAATGGAAATCAGAGGAATGATGCGCATACATTCAGCAGATTTTCTTTTAATTGCCAAGATACAATACTCACTTTAGAATGCTCCAGTCCATAGAATCATACCTTAAAGGGAGGATAGGGGGGAGGAAAATGCATGTGGACATATTTGCATCTAGTTGAAATTAGAATCAACACCAATAATTGAGGCAAAACATTTCAAGATCATCAGAGAACAAGATGGAACAAGATTGATTTCTAAAAGTCTGATGGTTATCCCTGGATAACTCAATCAGAAGGCCCAGCTCTTACTGAATTGTTTCGTAATTTGAGCTGCTTCCCGATGACCTCATCACTATTAGAGAGATCTAGAAAAATCAAGCCTGGGTCAGCAGAGAGTGAAGGAAAGGCCTGGGAATGCACTGCAATCAGGGACTAGACATGATTGCGTAACTTGTATTGGCTGCTAAACTCAGTAAGAAAATTATAAACTCTTAAATTATCTTAGCAACTTTTATCAAAAGTTACGTAAAAATATTTCTAAAACCACAAGCTAACACCCTCACAGGAAGCGCCCATACTTATTGATGAGAAAATACCTATACTCGGCACTGGCATGTTTTTCTTAGCACTCTGCCGATTAATATGCATGTAAGTTTGGTAGGAATCCCAGCATTGCTGGCATTTGACTTAATGTAATCACCAAAAAGCTGTTGGACAGAAAATGGGTAGATTCCATAGGAGGATGTGACAGAACCAAGATTTCTGCAGCATTTGCAAGCTTCGGATATGCATTGCTTCTTCAAAACACTATGTTTTAAAAAACGAGTGTTAAAAAACGAAGCCTTTAATTGAAAATATGTACTTTACTTTTTTTTTTTTTTTTTGAGAAAGGAGATTAAGGTTTATATCAAACAATGGCTCTTTAAGCCAGTGCAGCACATTATTGTGTTAAAACTGCTATTGAATTCTGCCAAATGAATTAATTCTCAGGACCTTGCAGCCATATCTGTGATCCTATTTATTTTTTCTGGCTCGTGAGAACGATTGCACGAACACTTTTAAATTACATAGTTTTATATTTGTTTATTTTAAGTACAATTAGATGTGCTGGTGTCATCTGAATATTTAGGAAATGATCAAACTTCTGCCATTGCATTAAAGAGGAATTCAAAGATCCCACTTCAAACAACTAGCTGGTATTAATGATTCTTCCTTTTTTCCACTCTGGTGCTGATTTAGCTTTGGTCACAGCACATACTTCCTTTGTGCAGATTAAAACCTCCCTGCAACCTTGAAATTTCCACATAATCACTAACAGAATTCTGGAAGAATTCTATTGCAGAGCCTGCCGTCATGTGGCATGTACGTGCTGTTGCTATCTGCTTAAGCAAAATTAAGTACTTTAACCATGGGAAGCTTTCATCCTTAATTATTATAATCATTGTTGTCTTCACCCAGAACTATGGATGGCAGTGTTTTTTGTGGGGGTTTTTCCCCAGCATCAATAGGTGAGAGAAGCCAAAACCGACCTGGCTCAGTTGATAGAGCGTTGGCCTGCGGACTGAAAGGTCCCAGGTTTGATTCCGGTCAAGGGCATGTACCTTGGTTGCGGGTACTTCCACAGTAGGGGGTGTGCAGCTGATCGATGTTTCTAACTCTCTCTCCCTATCTCTTCTTCTCTGTAAAAAATCAATAAAATATATTAAAAGAGAAAAAGAGGTGAGAGACCACACCTAGTAAAATGTGACCAAGTTGATATATTTGAAATCATGCTTATTCTAGAAAAAGGATGCAAATATCCCATCAAGAGGGATATTGTCC
Source organism: Pipistrellus hanaki (assembly GCF_964339955.1). Taxonomy (NCBI): domain Eukaryota; kingdom Metazoa; phylum Chordata; class Mammalia; order Chiroptera; family Vespertilionidae; genus Pipistrellus; species Pipistrellus hanaki. Next base: position 50,607,570 of record NC_140515.1, read on the forward strand.
TATCACAAATTAATTAATTGTCAGGACCTTTTAGCCATATCTATGATCTATTTATAAATATCAGAACGGTGATTGTCATGTCTGCACTATTTGTCAGATATGACGTAGGAAGCTAAGATACATTGAACTTGGTGGAATTTCTGATCAAAGGTCAGGTTAAAACTAACAGAGAGGTATACCAAAGGCATGCTCGGAGCTTACCAAGGCCACTGCTGTGTGTGATGAAGGAAGGCTTTCCCATAGACCCAGAGCCCTCCGTGAGACTTTGCAGGTTATAAAAATGTGCAAAATTTGGATTGAGGGTAAAGGTCTGGAGACATAAGGCCTCTATAGGGCGGTGTATCCAAATCTCACTTCCCCAAAACTTACCTTCATAAATGATGCAATGTACCTCCCGGCTTCTGGGTGTGAATAACTCACAGTGTGACTATGGCCAAGACTCTAAACCTCTGCCCTTCACAGGTTCAGCAGGTGAAATTGTGTAGCAACACCAGCTCAATCTGAACAAATTACTGGTTGCTTGACTTCAGCAATTTCGTTAATTCCTCGTGGCATCAACGTTCTCCTAAAATTAAAGGCCTACCTTGTGGAAACAAAGTTCCCGGCACATAGGTGTTTATATATATATATATATATATATATATATATATATATATATATATATATATATATATATATAGATTATCTTTTCATCTGAAAAACTTTAGAGAGATTTAACCTCATTACATATGCCCTCAGCAGAACAGCTCTAACCAAGCTCTAAGTGAGTGCCCTTCTCTTCCTGTTAGAGGGCAATAGCAATAGGACTAACCAGGTTAAATGACAAACCATTGAATCCACCCGGGGTCACTGAAAATTGGATTCCTGTTTACCCCTCTCTAGAACAGTAATCCAGCCCGAAGAAAGAGATAGACCATTTCAGAGTGGAATGTGTTTGCTTTCTTATTTTACCTCCTACATTTTAAGGTATGCCAGGTGTGGATCTGGTCACATGAACTTCTATTCACCCATCCATTTCCCAAAGAAAACCCAAACCTGGCATCTTAGAGAGACGGGGAGCACATTCTTTTTCTTCTCCGTGACTGTGGCAGGCTTTGGGAATACACAGGAAGCAGTAGATTCTGACACAGCTGGTCCTCTCCTCAGGAAATCAGAAAATATACTCTGGCCCACACTGTGTCAAAGCAGGGGGATTTCCATGCAAGCTGAGTTGAGGAGAATTGAGTTCTCATGTCTGCAAGACTTGTGTTTGCAGCAGATACCATGGTTATTTATCCATTTGTTCTTCCTTGTTTTTCAAATATTTATTGAGGGGCTTTCTATGCGTCATTTATATTTGGGAAATTGGCTGTATGGGATTTTATAGGCATTTGGGAAAGATAAATGTGTCTTAACAGTTTGAACAATGAAGTGAATGACTGAGAAAATGAGAAAACTCCATCATGACAGATGGACAATATCTTGGATGGTAAAGCAATATGAAGTAATTTTGACAAATTAGAAAAAAAAACATTTCTTTACTGGGAAAGTTAATTAGGAAAATCCATAGGAATTATCTCAAGGGTAGAAACTATACCGTTTCCAGAAAACAAACAAGGAAGAATGAGTACCCCTGGTAAGCTGCTGGGGAAAAGTTCATTTGATGGTTTTACCAGGAACTACAACTGTCAGTTGTGAAGCTTTCAATCAAGAGAAAGGAGTCAGCTGATTAAGAGGATGTATATGGAATTGGGACGAGGCACTATATTCTTTCTTATGAAATAATACATTAACATTATTGATGAATAGAGTTTCAAGCAATTGACTCAAGTTGAAGTGGGACTCCGAACTGCAAAGTTCAAGTTCATATCAGATCACAGCAACGTATAGGTTTAGAATTAAAAAAGGATTTTGTAAAGGCAAATTAGTCTTGGAGTTTGTTTTGTAGTTCCACATTTGTTTATTTGTGAAAGGAAACTAAAAGAGACTTAGAATATTAGAAAGGTCCTTAATAGATTAAAAATAATGCCCATAATGAGAAGGAGATGGGATTACAAATAGTGTCATATGAAAACTTCAGCGGAGTAAAAGATTTGATTTATAGGGTACCTGCAGGGTGATTTTTTTTTTAATGCAGTTATTTGCATTGGCAGAGATAAATATTTAGGTTTTTGGAAGCAGAAAGAGACCTGGATACGTTGCCCCAGACCTGGTTCATGTTCTAATATCTTGCCCTGAAACACTGAGAAAGAACCTACTTTTAGAAGTTACCCACAAAGCAACAGGGAATACACCAGATGATAGTTGGCATCTCTTCCAGTTTAGTTTCTATGATTCAATGGCTATTTTGTATAATATTCATAGATCAGATTTATATTGCATTGTCTATGACTTTGGGTTATACTTTTTATTTTAGCCTTGGAAATAAGGACTAATGCGCCAAAATAACATTGCAATGATTAGAAGGAAAACTTACCAAGAGTAGTTGGTTAAGTAAAGAGGTCATGGGGTTCCTGCCCAGGGTTCAGATCCCACTCTGCAACTTCATACATTTCTTAAGCTTTTTAGCATCAGCATCCTCATTTCTAAAATGGGCTGGCCATAAGAATTAAGGCTGAAGTGCTTAGTCAAGAGCTTAGCATTATTAATTCATTTTTTTCTTGGTGCTCATAATTTTTTATTTGCTTGTCCTTTGTTTTATTCTCATCTCAACCTTTGCTTGATGCCATTATCCTCACATAAATAAAGCATTCCCTTAAGATTCCCCTCCTCTCCCCCCCGCCTTGATGTTTTCATGATGTGGCTGTTATCTTGAGCATTTTGTTCGTGCATAATTGTAGTTCATTTTCATCTCCACCATACTCTGTATGATGAGCAATTCCCAGCCAAGGGTTCAGTGAGGATGGGCCATCTGAGGATACCTGACGTCCAGATGACTTCCTAGGAGGTGCTCCTCGGCACAGAGACATTTTGTAGCCTTGAAAAAGACAGTTGAGCATGAACGATTTAATATTCCATGTGTGTACGGAATTCCACATAATATTTTATTATCTATTAATGGTGTCTCACTTGGAGATTGTAGCTCTGATGCTCATTTACAAAGAAAGTGTACTAGGCCTTCTAGATTTGTCTAGAAAATGTGTAGAGAGTTTAATCTTGGCATCTTCCCAGGAGCAATTTGGAGCTTCCAGGCCTAGAAGTGGTTTCAAATGAAGTCACTGTGTCTGTGATTTGTACAAGTTGCAAATAAAAGCAATAATTATGCCCAACAGAGGGCCATTGATAGAGTCAGAGATTCCCTGAAATGATCTAGCAAGAGAAGAAGGCTCTAACAGCAATTTTTCTAAAATCACCAGAAAACATGACCTAGTTGCTTTGACCTGGCTGTAAAAAAAAATGTTTTGATGTTTTAAAAAAGAATGAGGCGATATCACTTGTGTCCTCATTTGTAGATTAGATCCCTGGGTGTAGGCAGGGATCAAATGGTGTGACTGTTCATGGCAGTAAAATAGACCCAGACCTGCACAAGCGAAAGGACTGAGATGGTGAACTTGCCTAATGTTTTGATTGATGGAGAGTCAACTTTAGGGCACTCCTGCTGCAGCACACTGACAAAGGTAAGAAAAATCTAAATGAAAGGAATGCAATGCTTTTCTGAACTTTTTAGTGAAGCGACTGAGTGGCCACGTGTGGGGGAAATCTGCATTTATTTCTAAATTGATTAGGTCATTAGTGCCATTTGTTGGGCTCTGTGGGAATTCTTTTACTTGGCTTGTTCCTTCTGCCCTCTGAATTACCTTATTTCCCCAGGCACAAATTCTTATCAGCATAGAGATCCAAGATTCCTGTAACTAACTCTATGCTATTTGCTGAAGCCACAGAGACAGTGTTAAGGAAAACTCAGCATTCCTCTACCCATTCTGAATTTACCTATGGGTCACTTTGGATCATTGTTATTTTCTCAGTTATTGGACCATTGTTATTTTGGAAAAACAATTTGTATTATTGTTTTGCAGTATAAATGGCAACTAATATTTATGAGCTACCTCTTGAGTGAAAGGGATTTATGTGTCCATGATCTGTCTTTACAGATCTGTTCTTGGTTGTGGTCACAGCTGAGGAAAACTTTCTGTTGTAGCATACCTGGGATTCTTGTCTCAGGAGAAGGAAAGGTGTATATTTCATCCTTCTTTTATTTCTCCTTGGTAACACGATGTACACTGTAATAAGTAAAAGCCAAAGGAAGGCACTAGCTGGTTTGGCTCAATGGACAGAGTATTGGCCTGCAGACTGGAGGGTCCCGGGTTCAATTCCAGTCAAAGATACAAGCCCAGGTTGTGGGCTCAATCCCCAGTAGGGGGCCTGCAGGAGGCAGCTGATCAATGATTCTCTCTCATCATTGATCTTTCTATCTCTCTCTTTCCTTTTCCCTTCCTCTCTGAAATTAATAAAAATATATTTTAAAAATAAATAAATAAAAAGCCCTAGAAAGCATGGAGAAGTAGATCTATCTGGAGATCAGAACCAGTAATTGAGAATCCAGATGGCAGAAGGATATGTGACTGGGGTCATAACAGAAAGGACATGGAACTTAACTTTTGAAACTGGTTCAGAGTGGGTGGACATTTGTGTGCCTGCGTGCATCTCAAATCTATGCTTTTGGGCCAAGGATGGATTCTCAGCGCCTGACATTACCTATGCTTGGGACACACTTTCTCCAAGGGTCCTAGAAAGGCAGGAGGCTTGAGGTCAAGGTGTCAAGTTTGAGTTCCATTGCTGCCTCTCAATGGCCTGGCCACATTAATTAACCATTATGAGCTTCTATTTCCTTCTTGCAATACATGAACAATAATACTCCCTTCATGAGGCAGAGCATGTCAAACACTTGCTACCTGTAGCAATGTTATCTCCTTCCTGCTTTCTCCTACAGGAACTTTTTATCCATTAAAACTTTGAAACCTATAAGAAAATGCATAATGAAATCACAAGTATATTAATACTTGTTTTGAAAATGCTATGAAGTTATCATTTGAGTATTTTTAACTATCCATGGATTCATGGGGTGGGGGGGAGAAGATAAGATTTGGGTGGGATGGGAAGTTCTTTCACATTGGCTTTTGTAAGATGTTAACAATACATGTCCCATAGCTAAGGAAAAGAAAAATGAAAAAACAAAAACTACAGCCTATCCAATCTGTCTAATCTAGAGGCAACATTACTTATTTAAGGAACTCAATAGTTCACACTTAAGTGAATCTAGATAACCAGGAATAAGTGACTAGGGGGAAATATTAATTAAAAAATTTTACTAACTTAATGAAAAGAATTGTTTTGCAGATACCCATCAGGTGATGAGTTGGAGTTTAAAGAAAAGTTGCTTTTCCATTTTTTTTCCCCCCTGATGAATTCATGACGTTTGGGCTCTCAAAGTCATCTTGAAGGTCCTCTCTCATGATTACTTCTCATTCTGGCTTAGGGTCTTGCTGTTCAGCTATGTGTTCCAGAGCTTCCCTCAGTCGGGACGGGAAAGTTCTATGCAAGTTATTCATACCCTGCCTGTCCCACAGGGAAGAACAAACACCAGGTAGATAACCCTATTCCCTGCCCATCTGCCAACACACATTCCAGCAATGTGCAGGTATTGAGAATGAAATTATCCTTTTTTACTAATATGTTTCCCCTGAAGTTGTTTTCCGTTAAACTTGAATTAGAAGCAGCCAGTGTGAGCTTCCTTCATGGATTGTTGGTCCTCGATTTGTTTTCTACCCAGCAGAGCCCAAACACCTGGAACACACTCCTTCTCGTCTGTGCTGGCCCATGTTTGGCACAGAGGGTGACGGTTGCTTTTGACAGATGCTCAAGATCAGAGTGGCCCTTTTATCCTTCTGCCCTCAGGGAGTCCGTTTCTCAGATTCAGGAAGTGGTGGGGTTAACAGAAGTTTCAGCCTTGCCCCAAAACGAAAGCTAAGGGCAGTATGATAATCTATCTATTAATTACTTGTCAAAGGGAGGGGCTTTGTTAAAATATTTGGAGAGATTTAGGGACTGCGCTAATTAAATGAGTTTTATTTATTCTATTTTGTGACCTGAAGCAAACTAAACAACCAACATAATATTATTTGTCTCTCCATTTATCTACCCCAAAGAAATGGAAATATAGTTTATTGGTAAATATAATATATTTTACATTATATACAGAGAAAAAATTGCTCTAAATTTCTTAATCTCTCTAATGATGAGTTAGTTAGCCAGCTTTACTTAGATAAGTGAGATTACCTATAATTTTATTGTTTGGAATATACAAGCCTACTCTGTGATAAATATATATGTGTATGTCTTCATATATACATTTAGATACACATATGTACATACAAATATATATGTTTATATATTATATGTATTATATATATACATTATACATACAAATTCACAACCTGGCTATATTATAAAAGGAGAAACCCCTATAATTGTGAGGTCAGTGAGGGGTAGACCTTAGCTAGCTGCTTTATTACCTCATTTTCCCTCTGAATTCACTTATTTCCCTGCTAATGAACAATACCTCGTTGAAGAAAGGGTTACAGAACAGAGTCGATGAGGAGAGGAAACTTGTGGTTACCCCTGCTCTCTACCCACTGGCATTGATAACATGGCAAGATGGCAGTTGAGGGCAGGGAGATGAATTTGTTTCCAGGGAGGTGTTTAGGGATTTTGATGCATTTCAGGCTCTGCTGCAGTGGCCAAAATGAGCCAGACTATCTCCCTTACCAAGTATCAGTTGGGGACGACGGGCTCATGTTTTAACACAAATGAGCCATCCTGGGCTCTATGTGAGCCCTGTTGCAGAAGGAAGGAAGTGTGAGAGCTTATGCCACCTCAAAGGGGAGATTCAGACTAGGACACCCCACCTCCTGTGCTCCCCAAGAAGGTTCTCAGACCTGCACAGGCAGCACAACTCACCTGCAGGGTTTATTCCGGTGCAGGTCGCTGGCCCGTCTGATTCCAAGTATATACTGCTGGCCTTGTGGTGGCTGGATTTCAAGGGCAAGTGCACAAATGTCACACATGGTCTGATTCGGCGCAGAGGGAGTGAGGCCCCGGCGTTTGCTTTTCCAACTATTTCCAGGAGATGCTGCTGTGCCGGGCCCAGAGGCCACAATCTAGGACCCGAGGGCCTGAAACATAAAATACCCCAGCACACTGTAGAATTTCATGATTGGTGTTTCCTCATCTGAAACATTGAGGAATGCTGTAAAATACCAAAACAAGCACACCTCAGAATAGTTTAATTGACTTCGTTTTGAAAATTATGTCTAAAACACAGCATCTCAAAAGAAGAGATGAGGATTCCGAACTCTGCTAGACAAAAAGAAATGGGACAGATCTTCCCGGCCTGGCCTAGTCCTTACCTGAGGTTCCTCCTGCAGCACTCTCGTTCTGCCCCGCTTAGCTCTTTCCTTAGGAGCCTTTTGTGTAAGCTTTGTCTCTTTCCAAGTTCAAGAGCAGACGTGCTCTTCTCATTTCTACTAGCTGTGGGAGGCGGTGGTCAGAGCATGGGTTTTGCAGAGCAACGTTTGAATGATAGCGATGCCATTTGACCTTTCCCAGGTTCTTTACATTATGTGTGAGGTGACCTTTGTGGCACTTGGCACATCATATGCCATTTGAAAACACGGTGGCTATTGTTGTTGTGATTTTTTGTTTTTGTTTTTGTTTTTAAATATTTTTTATTGATTTCAGAGAGGAAGGGAAAATGAGAGATAGAAATATCAATGATGAGAAAGAATCATTGATTGGCTGCCTCTTGCCATGCCCCTTACTGAGGACCAAGTCTGCAAACCAGGCATGTGCCCTGTGTGGGAATCAAACCTCAGATCTTTCAGTCCACAAGCTGACACTCTATCCATTGAGCCAAACCAGCTAGGGCAGTGGCTATTATTTTTCAGAATATTTTTGTAGTATGGGTTAATGGGTCTGTGTTTAAGTTGAATGAAATATGAGCAATTGTAGGAATTCATGATTATCATTATCTGATTACCAATTTTATGATTTACTTAAAAAAAAAACAGTTATGAAATACCAGTTTCCTCTGCCTACAATGGATGCTCTTAAGGTGCTTTCTGGCAACATAGCAGTAAGTTTTGTGAGGAAATGGAGCAATGTAAGTATGAATTTTAACTCCAGCACAGCTTAGCGGTAAATATGTGTGTCTGTAGGATGCAGACCTGATGCCTTTAACCAGCTGTCTCTGAGACAGGCTCTTTCTGAGCCCACCCCTCCTTGGCCCCGGCTCTGGTGTGTATGGCTGGCCTGGCGCTGAGCAGAATTCCAAGGGCAAGTGTACAAATGTCATACACAGTCTGCATGGGGCGAGACGGAGAGCAGGCCAATCTCCTGCAGCTGGGAAGAGCAATTAGCTGCCTCATGAATTAGGGTCTTGTTTACACTGTTGTCCAACATAATCATTTGTTTGTTTCAACTAAGATGCTCTATCTTCATCAGTGGCATCAAGCCTCATATTTAAGTGATAAGGTCTTTGAATCTCATGAATAATGTTTGCGTTTCACAGCAGGAAGCCTGTCACCGCCTGTATTTTCCTACTTTCTCTCTCTCCCTGACCTTGGTAATCAAGACATGAGCTACATATAACTCTCAGATTATTCTCAAACAGCTATGAAAAAAATTATGCAATCTATTTCCACAACTACTTGGATACAGACCCATTTTAAAAGTGCCTTTTATATACACACATGCGCACAGACACACGCTACAAATAATTGCATGAACTATGTGAAAGAATTTTGCTACATAACGCATAGCTAGACCAAGGTTAATATACTCTAATTTAAAAAATATATATTTGTATTGATTCCAGGAGGAAGGGAGAGGGAGAGAGAGATAGAAACATCAAGGATGAGAGAGAATCATCAATTGGCTGCTTCCTGCATGCCCTTCACTAGGGATCAAACTGTGCATTGGTCGACACTCAACCATTGAGCTATGCTGGCCAAGCCTCTAATTTTTATCTAATTTTACATACTCTGTTTAGTTCACTTCATTCCATTCTCTTTTGCATTTTGTTGACTTCATTTTATTTTTATTTTTTAAAATATATTTTATTGATATTTTTACAGACAGGAACAGAGAGGGTGAGAGAGTTAGAAACATCAAGGAAAGAAAAACATCCCAAGCCAAGTCATCCTCCATGAAGGAAGATGTGACTCTTGATTTATCTTTTTGGTTCAAAGCAGCGATCCTTCACATGCTATAAAATGGGTTTCTCTAAAAGAAGAATCCTTTGGAGAGTGGAGGTGGCTGGGGCGTGGTCCTAGCACTGATGGTGGGACTTCCTGCTTTATACCAAACACACCATGCTATTCAGGGGCAGCTTAGTCAGGAAACAGGTGGGAACTTGATGACGCCTGGATGCGTGAAGATTCATGTAAGTTCCTGTAATAAACATGTCAGAGAGCTGATCTGTGACAAGTGTCACAGGTGTGCATTGCACCATCTGCTGGCACAGGGAGAGGATGAGACACAGTGCCAAGGACCAGACCAGTGTTCTAGCCCCAACAAGTCCTCCTGGCATCCTTCTCTGGGAGTCTCAGGTTAAGGACTTTGACTTTTGTGTTCTCTTTGACCTGGTTCATTGAAAGAGGTGGTTCAATTCACTTCTAAATTACTGAAGGTTCTTTGAAATGTTTACAATTAGATAGTTCTTTTTCATTCCTCCAGGGTAGGGGTGTCGAACTCAATCAGAGAAGGGGCCAAAATCTAAAATCCAGCCTAAATCGCGGGCCGAATGGTTTACTGAACAGTCATAAACTGACAATGTCATAAACTGACAGCGGAGTGCAGTGATGACAGCGCGGTGCGGGCCACATTGCAAGGCCTGGCGGGCTGGATTTGGCCCGCAGGCCTTGTGTTTGACACATGTGCTCCAGGGGGACACAGGAAACTGGTGTGTTCATGCTCTGAAGGATGAGCAAGGGTGGCATCTATAAATAAACTAGAGGCCGGATGCACAAAATTTGTGCAATTTCTTCCCGCCGGCTGCCAGCACCAGCTTCCCTCTGGCACCTGGGACCTGGGCTTTCCTCACAGCCCCAGCTTCATCTGGAAGGTCATCCGGAAGGACATCCAGAAGCACTTCCGGTCCTATTAGCATATTATGCTTTTATTATTACAGATGGTGGCCCAGCCACTGGAGGACCGCTTGCTCTATTGCATCTGTGTTTGTTCTCAGCTTTAGCTTTAGACAGTGGCCTGGTCATTCCAGATCTGAGCTGTCTGAACACTGCCTCTGTGTCCACCCCCTGCACACACACCCTCAGTACACATCCCCACTGCCATCTTGCTCCTTTGCCCCTCCAGACCATTCTTACCACCGGCTATAGCTTATGTCCTCCTTTCTGACTCCTGCTTGTCCCATCCCTGAAGAAAGGTCTGGAAGGAGAGAGCCATACTTGTGCCCTCAGGCAGGGTGAGCGGAAGGTTACTCCTATCTTCAGTCTGTGAAACAACAGGTCAAGGTAATGAAAAACTCCATTCTTAAAGTTCACTTCTTGATGGGCAATTGTCAGGTGCAAACAAAGGATTATTAACTCTCAACTGAGGATTTTGAGTAAATATTTTCTTTCTTATTTGAAGAACACCATTCTGTTCATCTTCTTGAAATTTCTTTGAATACAGAATTATCTAGACTTAACATTTTCCCTTGAAAATTAGTGAACTCCCCTGTGAGGATGCATTTGGAATTCACTGGTTAACATAGTGGATGCCCCTCCAAATATATACACCCTTTTCAGCTCATAGCTCAATTGATGTTTCTTTATTTTCAGATTTAACCCATTGGGATTAATAATTATTCAAAGAGTGTATACGTTTTGGGGGACAACCTGTACTGAACTGAAAAACAGAAAAGATAAGTTCTTGGAAGGCTGAACAACTCCTCATTGTTGGCAGGTTGTGAATGTTTGGAAGGCAGATGGTGGGCCATGCCTGTCTTTGTACCTCTCGGGGTTCCTTATAGAATGCTTGTACCTAGGAGGAGCTCAAGTGGTCATTGCTCATTGATTCCACAGGCATTCACAGGTCTGAGTGCACATATGTCACACATACGTGGACTGTCTGGACAATGAAAGCCAGGCCTTCTAAGAGACCAAATATTTTACTTTGACCCATTTAAATACAAGTCATCTCGGCTCTGCAAAACATCAAATATCAAATGTGATTTAACGTTCTCTTATTGATTCATTGTCATAGTAGGAAGGTCAGTCATTGTGACCTGTGCTTATGAGAATGGTTAAGGATCCATGCTCCTAAGTCTCCAACTCCCCCAGGCCTGTCCACAAAGAGAAAGGGTGAAGGAGGATCATAACGAGGGAAAGAGAAAAAGTGACTTGGGAGTCCTTACCGGTACTGTTCATGGTCTACTGCTCAGCATGTAGGAGCACAATGTAAGTGTTAGCTACTATTAAGTGTGTAGACTGCTCCTTCTTTAGAATATTTGAAGTGCTCATGCGTATAATGCATCTGCTCTGCATGGAGTAGCACAGAGAAATTAGAACACTTACAAATTTCTTATGGTCAGCTATACAATTTTAAAAATAGCATTCGGTTTTTATTAACCTTATTTTATGTCCTGCCTATTCCCCAGATGAGTAGTTTAGGTAGACAACAATAACATTTTCTGGGGTGAAAGTGACTTTTAACTTGTGTGATCTTGGGCAAGTTTCTTGGCCCCACTGAGTCTCAGTCATCCCATCTGTATAATGGAACCAGTGACCTATAACCATTAGTCATTAAGAGGGAATAAATTTGGTCATTTGTATAAGCTGCTTAACATAGTATAGGCATTAACTAATATGTTATTATGATATTTTGAATGTCTACTGTGTGCCAGACCTGCATGGTGCTACATTTAAGGATGTAATTTTCACAAGTACCTATAAGTAGACATACATTTGATTTGAGATTAGTGGATTCTGTAACCTAATAGGGGCCTCTGACAGTAGGAGGTAAACAATAGGATCAGCTTTCATGTAGAGGTGAGAATTCACAACTTTGGGAAGAATCATAGATTTTTAAATAATTGACCAGATTGAATATGTGGTCCCATAAGAACCAATTACTCAGAAATGCATGACATATAAGTGCATAGTGAATGTACAAGCTTGATCACCTTTCTAAATATTGCAAGATTTAGCTCAGTAATGAGGTGCCAGGGGCGAGAGAAGGTGATTTAGAGGAGCTAGTAAGGGTCTTAAGCCAAGCAGTGGTTTTTAACCTGGTTTTTAAAACCAATGCAATGCAATTCCGACCTTCCTAAGGGATGTCCTGAGATGTTCCAGATAGGGTTCTGGGAAGCAGACTCTTAAGACAGAGTTGAGTGTGCAGGATGTTTACTGAGGCGTGTTCTTGGCACCAACACTGTGATGGGCAGGGAAGGGAGCCGGAGTGGGCAGAGGGAGTGGCCAGTTCAGGCCAAAGGATGGGAACGGCCTTGGCCAGCCCTGTGGAGAGCTCTCGTCTAGGATGGCTTCCAGCGTGTCTTGCTGAGGATGAAATACCTAGGCCTTAAGCTCCCCCTCCACCAGTTACTGGATGTGGACTGCCCTTAGAAAGGGGACTCAGCCCTCACAGCTGAAATAATTCCTCCAGAGACCGCAGTCCTTCCCTGAAGAGGGATCTGTGTCTACGGGAAGATAAAAATCTTAACCCCATGATGCCCTAGAATAGAGCATAGTGCATCTGAGTGCCCACGTCTGTGCTGAATAAAAACTGCCAGGAGTCACTCTCAGAAAGAAGAGCCTTAAGTAGACACAGGTCAGTTGTTGTCAAAGACACTGTGGCCTCTAAGAGGTTTTCAAACCCCTCTCATTCTCCCTGGAAACAATAATCAATCACCTACAAACCAGTGCGTCTCCCCTCTAGACTGAAGCCCAGTTTTGCTGCATAGTCTAGTATCTGAAGATTATCTAATCTCAGAGAAAGGGCTACACAGTCATCTTTTTATTATGGAAATTCTCCAAACTCCCACAAATAGAGGTCATTGAGGAACAAACCCCCAGGGAGGCATCACCACAGAGTGTTAATCCTCTCTCTGCCCTCCTCTTTCCAGAGGAATGTTGACCAGCATCAGGCACAGCTTCCCCTGTTGACCTGAGACAGATCCTATGGTGTGTCCTCAGCATAGGGTAAGATTTCACAACGTGTGAAGTCAGGACCGGCTCTTAATAGTGCTGACGTGAGCGCAGTAGAAGCTGTCAGAGCCCCAGTTCTGGGAAGGGACATATCTGCCCCCTATACACCTGTGGAGCAGTGCCCGGCCGTCCACTCACATTTCCGCTGTTCTGGCCCCACAGCTCAGGCTCCAAAGTTGGATTTGAACCTGGAATGTGTGCTGGGGCCTGAGGAATGGCACCCAAGAGGGCCACAGGCCAAGAGAGGCTCAGGACATCTCCTTCATTTTCGTAATGATGTTGTACGAGGGGCCTCCTGGCAATGGATGAATGTGGAAGTGACCTGCCACCTTCAGCCCACCGCAAATCACAAATCAACATGTCTGCTTTGGAATGGGCTATCTTAGGGAAATTCTACAAAGGGTATCTGACGCAGTATCGGGGATATGATTAGAGCCCTCCCTGCGGGCTTGAACATCAAAACCTTTCCTGACCCCTTTGCAAGTTCAAGTCCCCAAGTGGGTCTGCCAAAGCGGTCAGGATGACACTCGTCTCTGTTAGGCTTCGCCCGGGCTCTGTCCTGGGCAGAACAGCCCGGCATGCCCGGGAGTGAATCAGCAGGCCACGCTACCCCCTGCCACTCCAGTGAGCAGGAATTTGTTGGTTGTTTGGCCTCAGAGCAGGTGACAGTGGGGGTTGCGGCGGTTGCATTTCCTCTTGGAGGCGGGGGCTCAGCTGTTTCCTTGGTCACACGCCCCTGGTAAGTGCCTGGAGGAGGCAGGACGCCAAGAATACAGCTGAGACTTGAGCTGCAGCCAACTCCCAGCAGCTGCTACTCTGTTCTGGGCGCTGGAACCAAGTCCAGGCTGCAGTGTGGCCTGATCTGGCATTTGGGGAGGGGCCTGGGAGGAGTGTCACTTGCACATTCTGAGTGACTTAACCCACCTGCTCTGTGTGTGTGTGTGGGGGGGGGGTGGTTGTGGGGAGTGGCAGAGGGGAGCGGTGGCTAACTTAAGTGACACTTCTTTGTCATTGAAATTACATGAAATGTTTAGGTCAGTGAAAATAGTATTAGAGTTTCACTCTTTAGGTATCAGTGGATTTGAATATCTTAAATGGATTAGATTTAAAAAATCTAGGTGAGGGTCCGATCCTAAATCAGAATGCATGTGTCCTAGTTAGTTGTCCTGTGGCCTTTATAAGCATAGACATGTGGTTGATTTTGAACATCGTCATTGCCTAAGTTTTTGTTTCTCCCTTTCTCTAATATGACAACTGAAGAACATACATTTTCCAGTCAGATTATAAGATCTTGTTTTTATGGGAGAAGTAAAGAATTTAAAGTAAGTGGCAAATTCTGGGCAAAATGCTGTACATGGACCCTCTAAAAATATACACACAGTCAAAATGTACACATCTATGCATCTGTTTCTATATTGCTCTAGTTGGTAGGTCTTTTAAAATGGCTTACCATACAGTTGTCTTATGTAAGGTTAAGATAGCCCGTGGGAGGTGAGAGATCATTTTAAACATTGAGGGTTCTGTTACTCCCTATATTTGAGAAACAAGCAGGAAAAAAATTCTCTGGGTAAACATCGCGTGAGTTCATGAAACTCCTCTCATATAAAACGCTGCTATTGGTGAAGAGCCATCTGATGAGCTCCGCCCAATTTTTAAACAAGACAGCTTTCCCCTCAAGTCTGGGTCCTCGTGGAGAGATGGGCTGTATTCTGATCAGATTTGTACCCCTGTTTCTACCCAGGAACTTACAAAGAGCACATAGGACAAATGAAAAGGTATTCAATTTATCCTCTGCGCAGTTCTTCAAGGAAAAATCATGATGTGTTTTAAAAATCCCTAGATTGCCGAAACCGGTTTGGCTCAGTGGTAGAGCGTTGGTCTGAGGACTGAAAGGTCCCGGGTTCGATTCCGGTCAAGGGCGTGTACCTTGGTTGTGGGCACATCTCCGGTAGCGGGTGTGCAAGAGACAGCTGGTCGATGTTTCTCTCTCATCGATGTTTCTAGCTCTCTATCTCTTTCCCTTCCTCTCTATAAAAAATCAATAAAATATATTTTAAAATCCCTAGGTCATCACTTCTGGTGGAATAGCTCAACTGGCCCTTGCCATCTTCTCAGACCCTTAGCTCCAACCGTGCCCCCCAAGAATAGAGACTGCAGGCAGGAACTTTTAAAAAGCCATCAACCCCCCCATGGAGCTAGTAAATAATATATATATAAAGAATGCTGTAATGATTACAGGTATCATCACACATGCCTCCTCCCTGGAATCCAAACCAACTACGCAGAAGGGAATCACATTTCTGGTCATGAAGTTATAGGGTCGCCCCACAAACTGTTAATTTTCCCTGAAGCTTTTCAGTTCATTCCTTATAGAGAGAAGTAAGCTTAGAGCACAATATTCAAGATAATGGCCCCATTAAAAAAAGATCTTTAAGTTCTTGAGAAATTTTAGCCCAGCCTGACGTGTAATTATCCTTGACTTTGTTTTTAAGACATTTGAGGTTGCTTTCACGTTGATATTTATTCTGAGCATAAAACAAGCATCTTGTAGGATAATTTCAATATTCACATAACTAGACTTGAGATTGTTTTGGCATTATAAAATAGTTTTGTTTGCATTTTATTAAACCATTCGGCTTGTATGCGGGGTGTTTTCCTTTTGCTTTATCTTTGCCATTTATTTAAAACATGTGGTTTCATAGACTTACTTCCTCTTATTGCACATTCACATTTGATTCCATGTGCTTATTCTTTACTCCTGGTTTATTAACAGTCCTTGGCCTTGCCTTTACCTTCCTGCTTTCTGATTAAATGGGTAATTGCATTGAAATCACAAACATGTTTCACAGGGCAATTAGCACTGCAAAAGCTAATTTGAATGTATTTATTTATTTATTTATTTACTTATTTAGTCTCTCCTCTCTGTTTACTTTTTCTGATTATGAAAGTAAAACAGATTCATTTGAGAAGAATTAGGAACCCTGGAGTAGGCACAGGACCCTCAGATGTCCCCTGTGGTTCCGTGCCATCAATTGCCCCTGGCATCATGCTGGTATGCCTTTGTTATTTATTGCCAGCCCTGCAGTGACTGTGATCCTGGCTCCTTCCAAAGTGTGGTGGTTCAAGTTCAAGTCCTGTGACCAGTCTGTCAGAATTTGAACCCTGGCCCCACCCTTTCCTAGAGTGGAAAGTTGGCTATGCAGTTTCCTGTCTCTGTGACTCAGTTGCCTCTACTCCAAAAAATAGGACATTAAAGGGTTGATCCCTTTAGCCTCTATTTTTTTTTTTTTTAAATCAAAATAAAGCCAGGCGCAGAGTGACTAGCCACTAAGTGTACTGGAATTGCTTTCAACTGGCTCTGTTTACATTAGCGTCTCACTTTATGTAACATCTCAGATTGCATTTACAGTAAAAGCAGCTTTATTTAGCAGTGTGATTTGTGGCAGTGATAATGCTAATGAGAAAGTAATTGCTAGTTTGGAAGTGAGGCCTTGGCGGTTTTGCCTTATGAATAGGCCCCATAACCTCGTGACTTGTTAAATTTATATATATATTAATTTACTAAATCATCGCTTCACCAAACATTACCAAATGCCATGTGTTTCATAAAACAAAAAGGAGTCCCTGTTTTGAAAGAACTTATGGGAGAAAGAGAAGCACAATTTGCAGATTCTCCATAAGGAAGTGACAGTCTTTGTGTCAAGGGCTGTTGGAAGCTGGCTTCGTGTGCAGCTCCACGGACTTCCGGTGCATTTTGGAGAGCTGCTGGAGTGCAAGAGGAGACAATGACAAGGTCAGACCCTTTGTAGTTAATTTGAGGAAAATGCAATTTAGTCTGAAGTGGAGAATCGCAATGCACAAAAAACTTAATTCATAACGCAATTTTGAATGGAACGGAGACAGTCACCCCTACCTACCCACCCCCCCCACCCCACCCCCCACCCCCCCGGAATAACACATGCTGGAAGCTAGCAGAGGAGCAGGCATTTTTTACAGCATCCCCATTCTGGAATAGACCCCGGTTTTTAAGAGGCAGACCTTTATGTGCTGGGATTAAGGTGGGTGGGGACTGCTAATGGTGACAGGGGCACCTCTGTATCATTTTTTTATTTTGTTTTCCCATTTGAGGCAAGGGGTAAGCCTAAATATAGAAGTGCTCATTTTTGCAGGAGCGTCATCTCTACTAAACAAAGAAAAGGAAAAAATGGGGGAGCCGAAAGAGGGAAAGCTGTATGGATTACTTCTAATAAGCCTTGTTTTAATTGCATCAAGATATATTCCAGGAGAGAGAGAGAGAGAGAGAGAGAGAGAGAGAGAGAGAGAGAGAGAGAGAGAGAGAGAGAGAGAGGATATGTTAAGATGGTTAGAAACTATACTTTGTATTCTTTGTATCGCCTATGGTGAACGTAATACCAATAGTTTATTATTGTCAGTCAGAAAACAAATTTTTGCTCCTGCATTTATTTCAATAAAATTGTCTTTCAAAATAATCTGCCCCCAAAATTCAGTTGTGGGTTTTAAGAAGACAAAATCAGCAAACAGAATAAATTTACTCCTGATTTGCATATATAACTTGAAAAAAATAAAATAGGTGAAAATGCTGCATCATCCTTCCCTCTGAAAGGAAGCTTCCTAAAGTTTCTAACCAGTTTTTAATAATGCTGCCAGGACACAAAATCTACACCAACACCCAGACCACTCATCCAGGTGATGGGTGCCTGGAGAAAGGTTTGGCTTATCACCAGGGCAGTTTTTTGTTGTGTTTTTTTTTTTTAAGAGAAAACTTCCAAAATTGGCTGCCTGAATTCCTGCAGAAATGATACAGCAGATGGGGACAATTTATATAGGCAGAATTTGTTGTTTTGTTTTCTGCTCCTATGGTATTCTCCTCACACTCCTGCTGACGCCCCTGAAGTTTAGAAAAACTGCGAGCCCACCTGGAATAGGCACCTGTGGGCATGCCCAGACCCCCCATAGGGATGGTCAGGCCACAGAGTTGTCAGCAGGGAGCTGGCATGCTCAGGATTGAACACCACCTGCTAGATGATAAGGTTAGTTTTGGACCACAGAGGGTTTCAAAGACCTGGGCTTGCACAAATGATACACACGTTGTCTCTCTCTGTAGATGTATATATCTATCTATATCTATCTTAATTTTTAATAATTAAATCACAGCATTAGCAGTGCTTTGTGGGGCTAAAAGTAGTCATTCACGCTAACATGCTTAGTATTCTTTGGTACTTAGAGGTTCAGATTACTTTCCTTATGTTCATATATGTGACTTTGGGGAGACAACAGATCCCATCTTATTCTTTACTTCCCTTATATCCTTCTTTTATTTTTTCAGTAAGAATGTGTACTCATTTGAAGTATAGAACACATTTTCCTGCACACTGTACTTTAATAAATGCAGGGAAATGCTATTCCTAATATACCGGTACTATTTATCTGTAATGATGGATAATCCTGTCTCTGCTTAGATACTAATAATAATGAGTGAGTGGCTTCTTTTATTCGTCTTCCTAGTTTTAGATCTATTTGTGAAAATTATATTTTGTTGCAGATGTCATCATGAACTTCTACAAATATAACATGTTCCACTTTCACATATTAACTTTGCCAGGATTTTGTGGGTTTTGTTGAGAATTGAGCTAGCTGATCAGCCTGTTTTCCTCCCTCCCTGCCTCCATTTCTTCCTTTCTTTCTTCCTTAATTATCATTATGAGTATGAAGTTTTCTCACTGTATTATTTTCCCCATGTTTACCCCTTGAAATTTTTATTAAGGAGGCCATATTCAACAAAAGAGTTAACTTCGGAGTGTGTATTGCTGTATGCTATAAATGTAACTACTGATTCTCCTTTCTTATCTATGTTTAAAATCTTGAAAGTATCACAAATAAGCTAGCAGCTCAAAAGCTGACAATTTCATATTACATAAGATTGACAGACATTTCATTTCTGTGATACATCAAGACATAAATTTGATTCTTTCCCCAGATATTTTCAGCCTGGCCATTTCCATATCTGTAACCTAGGTTACACTCTAGCAAACTTTTAATAACTGCATCCATGTTTCCATTCTTTGGTGCAATACCAAATTCCCAGCCCCCATCTGGGGATCAGGTTGTCCTACTTTGTTACAGGGTTACTAAATCCCATTTGATTTTTAAGTGCAAGCTTGCACATTTGACACATCAAAGTAGGTGCTTTAGCTTCATGTCTTTCTTCTGACAATGTCAGTTGGCACCAGGTGCACATGTAGTGTTCCTTTTTTTTTTCAAGTCTCTGAGAAGCAAGTGTGCTTCAAGGCTGTTTTGTTCTAATCACACCAAACGTGTGCTCAGCTAATATCACTTCCATTCCCTTAGCTTAGATATTCATTATAGAATCCATGAATAAAATGACACCAACTCTTTAACTTTACCATCAGGAACCCCAAGGAATTCTTGCACACAATGTAGTATCCCCTTGCCTTCAATAGCAATCACACCATTCAGGCCAACATTTCCCATCATCTAAGTCGAGACTGGCCAAAGATCTCCTGAATTTCATCCATCGTTTTATTCAGTCCCTTCATATGGAATGGTTTGATAACTTCTTTTATTCCTTTTTCCAGCTCCTGCTAGCTTTCGCAGGTTCTAACAACTCACAGAGATTACACCAGCTCATACTATTATAAGACTAACTAAACAGGTCAATATTAAAAAATATAGAGAATCATTAAAAACATACAACCATTTTCCTTGACCCAGGTTTTTCAGGAATAAAGGATTTTGTTGGAGGCTTGGAGCACCCAAGCAGGAAAATCCATCCAAGCAGAAGGCATTCACCTGCATCATGCTTGTAGTCTTTGTTTTTTAATAGTTGAATCATGTTTTTATTTTATCCATTCAGCAATTCTATTGGGGTTTTTTTATTGGAAGATTTAATCCATTTATATTTAAAATAAGTATAGAAGCTAAGGACTTACTCTTGCCATCTTGAGTTTTCCCCCCATTACATGTATTTATTATTTGTAAAAATGTATGGAATTGCTTGTAGTCTTGAATGAAATGAATTATTTAACTGTCCCTTCAAGCAAGAATGTTTGCTTTAATGGAGCTTTTCATGAGGTCAGGAACATGGGGTGTACATCATCGTGCCTGGCCTGCCTTTGGAGGTAGAGATCAGTTATGTGTTCCATCCTGACATTGAATGGCGGCAGGCCAGACAGCTTTAAACTACAGATTCTCTCTTTCAAATGCCC
Source organism: Pipistrellus hanaki (assembly GCF_964339955.1). NCBI lineage: Eukaryota > Metazoa > Chordata > Mammalia > Chiroptera > Vespertilionidae > Pipistrellus > Pipistrellus hanaki. Next base: position 50,627,998 of record NC_140515.1, read on the forward strand.
AACCACATGCTCGTTTTAGGTTACTGTCCAAGCAGGGCATCTGGGATCCAATGAGCATGGCCACAGATGGCCCAGACCTGGAATAGTGCCCAACACAAGGAGGCACACACCAATTCCTGTATCTTAAGTAGAAAATTACTTTCCGGTTGAGCCCTGGACACTGCAAATCACAGACTCCACACCCCCAATATGTTGTAGGGTTCCTGAAAATATCTCTCTCCCAAGAGGTATCCATTTCTCCTTTCAGCAAGCTGGTTTGGATTTGTTCCTACTGTGTGATGAGTACTATCAATAATCCAAGATAGTGCCCTCTGTCCTGAGAATGTAGACGAGTGCCCACCTTGGTCATCAGGAACATTTCCTTAGAACATTGAACATTAAAGCAAAATCCAAACACAAGTAAAACCCTTGATGGCTTAGCAGGAAAAGGCTTAGAGATTTTGTTTTGTATATTAGCTTTTATTTACTATACAGCACCCTGGTTCTGCCCAAGTCTCTATAAGTTTTCTCTCTGCAGACACATAGCTCCTTTTTCTCCCTAGTTGCTTCCCCCTCACCACCCCACTGTCCGAGGAAAGGGGGCCATCTTGGAAGCACTTTGACAAACCTTTTTACCCCTTTAAGGAGGCTGTATAGAGATTTCATTGTGGTGAGGAGCAATTCCAATGCAATGTTGCTACCCATTAGAACAAAAACCACACCAATGTCAAATGAATTCATCTCTCCTATATTTAAGTGCATCTCCTTTCAGGGAGTCTGGGGATAGCAGGAATTATTTATTGAGCACTTTGTTCTCCAGCAAAAGTGGGGATCTAGTTCCGTGGCTGTTGCATATTCATAACTGCATTGCAGGGTGTCCATCTGTAACTTTGTGTCGCACTACACTAAGCAGTGTAGAGAATGAGGAGATGCAGAACAGGAGGGGAAGAGTGGCCACATATGAACACCATGGTACCTGAAGTGGGTGGCACTTCATCCAGAGGGAAGAGGACCCTTAGGTGGGAACCCAGATAGAGTGAGCACTCAGAAGAAGCTTCATGCAATAACTGTAAGAAATGGAGTTGGAGATGAATGAGAGGCACAATATATATAGGCTGGACGTGTGAGCAAGGCCTAGGTGTCTGTTAGTTTTATTAGCATATACCATGCATCTGATTCATGTGATCACCCACCCAGAAAAACTCAGAAACTACCAACAGCCTGAAGAAACTCACCTGCGTATGTGTCTTTAGTTCAAGGGTTCAGCACTCTGGTAAAAATGACTTTCCCATTGTTCATTTTATCGTAATTATACCTACTAGTTCCCTTAAGATGACTTTCAAAATTAGCCTTTGAGAACACACGACTTTAAGAAAACCTAAGTGGAAGTGGCATGTATTGTTCGCACATATGCTTAGTCCCCTGATCTCTTTGTTCTCAAATCCCTTTGTTAATTTCTCTAGGTAGATTGGCAGCTCCTTCAGGGCAAGCACCATCTCTTTCTCTCATATCCTACCCAGAAGGCCACACAGTATTTCACACAGTAGGTGCTAAACAAGTAATCTTCAGCTCTCTATCTCCCAATGGAGAGGCCCCCTCTCACAGAACTCAGCCAGGCCAAAACCTTCTTGATACCCGTTCATCTAGAAGCATGTCATGGGTTTTTTCTTTTAATGGCTGTCAGGTAGGTTTTTCCTTAACCCTTGGTATATAGGTCTCTGAGTCATTAGATGCCTTGCTTTTTTGGGTGTAAGAAAGGTAGTAAAGTCACCCATCCCTCACGGATTGTTATCCAGTTAGAGTTTGGAGCCTCCTTTTGTTCAGTGAGTCATTCTATCCTACTAGGTGCCAGACACTGTTCTCAACACTGGGGATAACACCCAGGTATACTATATAGGCAACCATCTCTGTCATGGTGTAGCTTATAAAATAGTGGGAAGAGAGCGAATTTTATTACTTGGTTCAAGTTTTAAGCCTTGTGAAAGAATGATTCATAGGCATTGCTAAGACCTGAGATCCAGTGACTGAAGGAGCCAGCAGCCAGCTGACTTAACACTACAGAGACAGGACAAGCAGGAAGCTGGCTGGTCATCTTCCACACTGTAGGATAGTAATACCTGGTGTGGAGGATATATGGATAAAATGTAAAAATCAACACAAGAGACTCAGTCCAAAATTCCCCACGTCATAGTCAATACTCAATAAAAGCATTGATTAGCATGGTTGTTGAATCTTAAAGTAATAGCAATATCAGTATGTTAACACACAATGGTAGCTCAGAGCTACCCTCCTTAACTAGAAGCTCCCTTTGTTCCTCTGGCTCTTGACATTCCACATGCTGTACGTGGGATGGCAGCATATATCCACGTCTGCTAAATTTCTCTCTCCTGACTCTCTCTATCCCTTTGGGGAGCACACATCCTATGGCCATAGATCCTTTAGACCCACATCTTGGCTTTTCATTTTGGGGGAAGTGCCTTTGCTTCCTTCAATTTCTTTGCTTCTCTGGGAAATCTTTCATTAGCTGTTGAGGGGTGGATGGGAAGAAGAGCTAAGGTCATGATGGGTAATTTAAATTTCTGCATTGATTCCTCTTGATTGGGGTCAGTATTGATCTCTAACAATAATTCCACAAAGACAATATGAAGGTGTGAAATATTTTATGCTGTTGGACCAAATACCAAGCACTGACATGAGAGAAAATAAATACATTATAGCAGGGGAACCTCCTATTTCTCTAATTTAGATATGGGGTGTGGGGGGAGACATAAATTTTATCACATTTCAAAAATCTGACAGAATAATAACTTACCAAATTATCGTCACTTTTATTCATTTTATCTGGATGTCTCTTCCGTTCCTCTTTTCTTCAGGAAAGAGTTTGAATAACTCAAACATTTCGCCCCCACTCTGGCACCTATAACAGCATTGCATTTGTGAGGTTTCATTGTTTTTGAAATGACAGATGCCTCTTTCACGGCTTGTAGGAAGGAAAGAAGAAAGAGTTCATGTCAAATGTGGTGAATATAATTAATACCCCCCACCTTAAGAAGTACCTTTTCTCTTTGTGATGATTTTTTTAAAGTCATTTTTAATCTTTTAAGCCAGAGTTGAAAACATGCGTCTTGTTATAAATCCTCGTTCTATTACAAGGTGTTGTCAATATAAGTAACTGAAAATAAATAGTGGATTCTATTTTTGGTGTCCAGGTCAAGAGGACATTTTTTAAATATTTTTTGAACAGAAATGAACTGAATTAATCAGTGAAATTAAAAAGGTTCCAGCCAAAGTATCATTCCAGTTGATGGTCGCTGCCATGGTGACAGGAGGTCAAGGGATATTGAGGGGATATTTACAATAAATACATAACTCCGTGGGATGCCTGGAAGAGCTAACTAGGAACATGTCTGTTTCAACAAAGTCATATGGAATTATTTTCCACAAGATACCTACAGTATTATTTAAGTTCCTGGAAAATTTTATTTTGGTTACAATTGGAATGTGGAGGATACTGCACATGTCAGAAATTCTGGCATTTCACTTGAGGATTAGGGGATAACCATTTTTAAATGCTACATATATTTTAGCTCAGGAGAGATTCTAATTCAAATGCCTTTCTGCAACCCCAGGTGCTCTGCACCTGGAAACCACGCAGGATTGTGAATGCCTATGTGGGCTCTGGAAAAACGGACCGTGGGAGGTCTGGACGTGCAGGAAGGGATGTGGGTAGTAGCCAGCAGATAACTTTAGGTCATTCTGATAGTTATGTATAGTTTATGGGCCTTCTGGATTTTCACTGAGAAAGACCCAATATAATGTCTAGAAACCCAAATGGGTCTGTGTGATTTTAAAGATATACTCAGGAAAGAAAGATACACCAGAAGATATGTGTGTGTGTGTGTGTGTGTGTGTGTGTGTGTGTGTGTGTGTGCAGCCTCTATGCAGTGTTTGCTGGCCATGAGAGAGGAAGGAAGACAGTGGCCCAGTGAAAATCCACGTGTGGGGCTCTCTGGGAATTAATTGCATAGATTAGATGAGCCTGATCAATTTCTAATAGAGCTGTCAGTAGAGGACTGCAGTGTATTAAAATGAGCTCTGACCCCTAATCAAAATGAAAAGATTTGGGGCAGCTTTGTCACTATCTGGTTGTAAATCTTGTCCAAGTGACTGGATTTAATGTTAGCTGCACTAGCTGATTTCAAGGTTCTTTGCAAAGGTATGGTTCTGTGTGTACCTGCATTGTGTTTTTTGTTGTTATTTTAAGTTTGCACCAATCTGGAGGTTGATGAGACTACCCTGTGTATGGACAAGTCATGCCTAGATTCTTAGCAGAACGAAGTAGGAACTATGAGGTAGTGATCAGCCTGTGTGGGTTGTGAAAGTTGAAGCTATTTAAAAATCCTGGGGCTAGTCCCAGTGGTCACAGAGTTGAACCAAAACCATTCTCAGCCATAGCCAGTTTGGCTCAGTGGCTAGAGCTTTGGCCTGCAGACTGAAGGGCTCTGGGTTCAATTCCCATCAAGGACACATGCCAGGATCACTGTCTGGATCCCCGTGGGGGGGCATGCAGGAGGGCATGCAGGAGGCAGCTGATGCTGACCAATGATTCTCTCATCATTGATGTATCTATTTCTCCCTCTCCTTCTCCCTTCCTCTTTAAAATCAATAAAAATATATTTTAAAATAATCCTCAATACTCTCTCAGATTAGCTGATTTATATTCTAACATGGCAGCAGGGCCATTGGCCTTGTTCTCTGTGGCATGGATTCTATTGCAGATTCTCCTTATCTGTAATAAAATAAAATAAAAAATAAAAAAAACCTCTGCAAAAAAAAAGGGGGTGGGGGTGGACTGATCAGCTGCTCTGTCACATCCAGTCCTTTCTCCCAGGTTATTGGCACCCTGAGGTTTGTAGGGCAGCAACACTCTGCCTAGTGTAAGGCAAGGCATCAAATTTGATCATGTTGTGTGTTTTGGTTAGAAATGGTGGCTTTTGTGGATGAGAACATGTTGGTCATACACACATTAGCTCTGGGAGAGATGCCGTGGAGGGTTTTCTGAACATCACCTTTTTATTCTTGCAATGTCCACACTGGATGATTAACTGGCAAAGCTTACTGACTCATAAAAGATGAGACGGATAAAATGAGGATGAGATTATTCAGGGTCCCATTTATTAGTGTATCTGTTAGAGCCAGCGACAAACCTGAGCAGGTTACGTGCATAAAACTTGTCTTTATAAAGATGTGTTCTCAATACGTCAGGGGAGATTTTTTAAATAGCCCTATCATTTCTGCCTTTAATCTGTTTGTATGTCTGTTGATTTTTTATCCCTAATTTATATCACATTCAGGAAGATAAAAGTGTTTTTTCTAGGTTTTTTTTTATTGTGATCAAATTTACATAATATATTTGTCGCCTTAGCATTCAGAAATGTACAATTCAGTGGTGTTAAATATTTTCATAATGTTGTGTAACTACTACACCCACAACTTTTTTATCATCCCCAACAAAAACTTCACGCCAATTAAACAATAACTTTTCTTCCCTACCTCCAGCCCCTAGTAATTTCTATTTTACTTTGTCTTTATGAATTTACCTGTTCTAGGTTCCTCTTATAAGTAGACTCATATAATATTTGTTCTTCTGTTTCTAGAATATTTTACTAAGCATAACTTAGTAAAGCCCATTCATATTGGAGCATGCATCTGAATGTCATTCCTTTTTAAAAGTATAATACTATTCCATTGCATGTATATACCACATTTTGTTTATCCATTCATCTTGGATAAACAAAATGTGGTATACACATGCAATGGAACAGTATGGACACTTGGGCTGTTTTCATTTTTTGGTCATTAAGAATAAATAATGCTGCTATACACACTAATATACAAACATCTGATTGAGTGTGTTTAATTATTTTGGGCATAAGTTTAGGAGTGGAATCACTGGGTTCTGTGTTTGTTTTTTGGGTTTTTTTAAAAATATATTTTATTGATTTTGTACAGAGAGGAAGGGAGAGAGATAGAGAGTTAGAAACATCGATGAGAGAGAGTCATCGATCAGCCGCCTCTTGCACAACCCCTACTGGGGATATGGCCACAACCAAGGTACATGCCCTTGACCGGAATCGAACCCGGGAACTTTCAGTCCCCAAGCCGATGCTCTATCTATTGAGCCAAACCGGTTTCAGCTGGGTTCTGTGTTTTTAAAAGTAGGCTTTCCCCCCCTTAGTTCTAACTTTTGTAGCAACACCAAGTAAGGCTTAATAATGTAATAGAATGCCTGTGCGTTGGGTTGACCAAAATGAGTTTAATTAAAGGGTGGAGCTCCTCCTTGAGTGTAGCTTGTACCTGTATTGAAGAACAGTTTCTTCGGGGAAATTAAATCTATGTGAAAATCTCTTATTGATTTTTTTTGTCACCTGGGGAAATTTTCTCAAACTTGTTGAACATATTAGTTTGTACATTGTTCATAGTATGGTTGCTTTTATTTCTGAAAGAATTGAATCTCCAATTACTTTGATTCTTTTGATTTTACCTTACACATCCCTAATATTTTTAAAGCTTTAGAAGAATAACTGTTTTGAGAATAAGATGTCTTTAGGTTTATTAAGTGTTGCAGCTCTTAAATATCATCACATGTGGCAAATTGACAAATCACTAATATCACCACAATTTGCAAGTGGTTTACATTTGAAGAACTGTGACCGGCTAGAACAAGAATGAACAGTGCATAGCGGGGAAACATTTCAATCATTCAAATGAGTAAACCTTAGTTATGCTATTTCATCACAAAGTACCAGGGTTGCCTTGGGTTAAGATTAGTCATCCTGTGTTAACTTTTTTAGTAAAAAAAAATAAATAAATGTGAAAAAATGACTAGGAAAGTGACCCTTCCAACATGCTAATAGAATTCAACTTTAATTTTCCATTTCAGCTATCCCCTGAGAACTAAATTACTGTTGGAATCTGAATCAAGTTTGATCTTTCTTTCTCCACATGACAGCCCAGAGATTAATATATGCCAGAGGGAGGGAAGGAGGGAGAAAGAAAGGGAGAGAGTGAAGGAGGGAGGGAAGAGAGAGAGAGAGAGAGAGGGAGGGTGGGAGGGAGGGAGGGAGAGAGAGAGAGAGAGAGAGAGAGAGAGAGAGAGAGAGAGACAGAGAGGGAGAGGGAGGAGTTAGGACACATCTATTTTGTTGGTGGTGATGGAAGACAGAATATTTGGTATTTTACATTGTACTTTTCTCCTCTCTCCCTCTCTTTCTCATTCCCACAACCCCATAAATGCTACTATTTTCAACTCTAAACTAAGACGAAGATATAAGAAACAGCAAAAAATGTAAGGTGAAATGGTAATGATTTTACTGAGTTTCCTCATTGTAAAGAGCTGCAAGCACTTCTGAGCAATTGTTTTGCAAGTGATTAGCTATCTTTACTAAATACCATCCTCTAAATCAGAGACTTTCAATGGGTGTGTCATAAGAATTTTTAAAACGTGCAATACCTGACTATTTTGTAAGGGGCATTGACCTATTTTCCCTTAGACCGTCAAATAAAAAAAATGATAACAGTCAACACAATAATAGCTATCTGGTGTGAATGAATCAAAATTACACCCTATTTTTTGTGAGATCAACAACAAAAAAATATTTTTTGGTGTGTCGCAGAATTTTAGTAATCAGTTTATGTGAGCAATGAAATGAAAAAAGTTGAAAAATCACTGCTCTAAATTATGGTTAGAATATTACTTTCATTGAAAGAACGGCAGTAACTATTATTTGTAACTGTAACTATAACAATTGGAATTTGACCAGGATATCTATGAACTGAATGTTGGATTAAAGGTATTTGTTAAAAATAGTTTTGCTCCTTTGTGAAAATGGGGAGGAATTCGAACAGTTTAACATGAAATGGCATCGGAAGAGTTAGGTTAGTTTGGTGAACAGAACGCTGGGAGTAGAGCTGGATTCCTGGCACGACTCTCTTAGCAAAGAGAACAATTTTAATCAGTTACAAAAATATTTGTGATCCATATGTTACTCTCTGCTCACTCCCATATGCCCATAGTCACTTTTATCTCGGTGGATGATGACTCTATGATTCAGGCATGCAAGAATAATACCTCGCTGGCTTCAGCGCTCGGTGCTATTTCAAAACGTGGCCTGGTGATTACGCACACACAGATAGCCAGGCTGTTCGCGCCTTGAGTTGGTGAAGTGGATACCAGTTTGTTCTTTCTGTTTCTTCATGGGGAGAAGTATATCTTGCATCCACCTACTGGGACTGGAAAAATGCGACCAGGTTTAGATTTGAAAGATGCACTGTCATTCACCTGTTGGCTGGAAGGCCACGGTACAAATATGAGCATCAGAGAAAGGAGGCAAAAAGGTCACAACGACTGTGGCCCACTTCATTTTCTTGGGGAAATGCAAACAGAATTCATAAAGCACTTGGTGTCTATTCGGAGACAATCAGCAGTGGCTGGTTACGTAAACAGATTCTGCTTTTAAGCAATGTTGACCACTATTTAATTTGAGTGTTAATCCAGGTAGCCATGGTGAAGCTGACCCAATTGAAAAATTAAAATGACTCTTGACTAAGGAATCATTTTTGTCCTAAACGAACCGTCTGCTTATCACTCAAGAAGCTGTATCATTTCTAACAACTAAAAAAGAAACATATTTCAAAGCCTAACGATCCATTTTAATGAAACATGAATAAAGCTAGAAATGATTGCTGGCATGAGCGATTGCATTTTCAAAAGTTGTTTTTCTCTCGCACAACAAATGGCGTTGTAACCCAATCCGCTGTTAACATAGCCGCAGTGAAACCCAGCGAGGAGCCACCTGTGCTCATTTGAACTTGGGAGGGGGCCCCGAGGGAGGGAACTTCAGAACTTCAGACTAACTAACGGGGATGCAGTGATCGTTCTCGGATGCGGCTATAGGATGGGAGAGGCGTGCATGCTGCTGGCATTAGCAGGTATGCAGCAGAGTGGGATGCCGAGAAAGGCGGCAGATACAGCCCGGTTTTTGGCAAGTGTCATTAGGGATCCGTCTCTCTGTTTACATTCGCGCTGTCTCTGCCTGGGCTCCTGGAGGAGTGGTGAGAAAAAAGAAAGTGCACACTGGAGCCTGGGTTGTTTTCACCAGGCTCAAAGCCTGCAGATCTGTCGGATCCCTCTGACAGCGTGTCTTTGCTGTCAAACAGAGGGCCCAGCTGGCGGTGGCGGGCCTGCTGGGGAGGGAGGGGTCCAGAGAGGCTGTGTTCGCGGTGCCACGGGAATAGCAGGGATGCTTCTGTCCCAGCCCTGGGGAACGTGCTCTTTGGTACTTTACGGGATAGACAATGTCTCCATCAGAACCGAAACCTTTGCATGCGCTTCATCGGGATAACTTTCCTGAAGCAAGGAGTCCCAGAAACAGCCAGGTAAAGGCTAGGAATCTGCAATGAAGACAAAGGCTTTGCTTTCCAAACGAGGCAAGACTTATGCTCGCAGGTGATCTGGATTCTCATTGAGGCGAACGCACAAGCTTGTGTGGCTTTATCTTTCTTTCTTTTTTTTTTTTTTTTTTGTAACAGAAAGTGAGAGATTTCACTAAAAAAGGTTAAAATTGAAGTGAGTAATCTTCAGCGCATAATGCAACTGTTAATTTTAGCTCCTTGCGTGGGTGCCGCGCTGACTTGAACAGCCGGCTGGAGCCTTCATTAGCGGAGAAGCAGGCAGCCCGAGACAGGTGGAGCCGGAGCAGGCTGGGAGCGGGGCTTCGCCGGGAGCCGGGCACCCGTGTTAGGAACCCCGTCCTGTCCCCCTCGCCCTCCACCCCTGCCATGCTCGCTGCCGCCGTTCCCGCCACTGACCTTTCCTCTCTCTTGCAGGTTGACGATGTGGCACGCTGTGTGAGGGCATCGCAGGGACATGGGCACTCTGAATTGTTAATGGGGACATGGGACTCCGGCTGCCTCTGATCTGCGTGGATTTTCCCGGTGCAGAACGACAGGAGCCGAGACCTACAGCAGGAATTCTGCGCCAAAGGTAACAAGGCTTGTCTTTCGTTGGTCTGTCATCGCATCGGTGGGTTTTATTTGATTGTTGTTGTTG